>NC_058520.1:229101273-230483148 GCF_904849725.1 Hordeum vulgare subsp. vulgare | reverse complement strand
CCTAGATACTTGGTAGATAAGAAGGCTGGCAAAGTCGATAGAAGTATATTTGATATACATGATATTGATGTACTTTACTAGTATTCCTAGTAGCACGCGGGTATTGGATACCGGTTCGGTTGCTAAGTGATTAGTTACTCGAAATGAAAGCTACGGTATAAACGGAGACTAGCCAAAGGCGAGGTGACGATACGTGTTGGAAGTGTTTCCAAGAATGATGTGATCAAACATCGCACACTCCCTCTATCATCGGGATTGGTGGTAAAATCTAAATAATTGTTATTTGGTGTTTGCGTTGAGCATGAACATGATTGGATCATGTTTATTGCAATACGATTATTCATTTAAGGAGAATAATAGTTATTCTATTTTCTTGAATAATTACCCTCAATGGTTTATTGAATCTCGATCGTAGTGTTACACATGTTCATAATATTGGTGCCAAAAGATACAAAGTAATAATGATAGTACCACTTAGTTGTGGCACTACCACTTGAGTCATGTTGGTATAAAATGCATGAAGAAGCTCCATGCTGGTGGATCTTTGTACTCACTCATTTTTGAAACGTTTAAGACATGCAAACCATACCTGTTGGTATAAATGCATGAAGAAACTCCATAGAGATGGATCGTTTGGACTCACTTGATTTGGAATCACTTGAGACATGCAAAACATGCCACATAAAACAAGAGAGTAACTTGTTGGGAGTAATGCATTTTTGATGTGTGCAGTCCAATGAGTGCTAAGGCACGCAGTGGATATCGTTATGTTCTTACTTCAATGATGATTTGAGTAGATACAGGAGTATTTACTTGATGGATCACAAGTCTGAAATATTGAAAAGTTCAAAGCAATTTCAGAGTGAAGATCGTCGTGACAAGAGGATAAACTATCTACGATATGATCATAGAGATGAATATCTGAGTTACGAGTTTTTGGTACGCAGTTAAGACAAAGTGAAAATTGTTTCGCAGTTCATGCCACCTGGAACACCATAGTGTGATGATGTGTCTGAACGTCATAGCCACGCCCTATTTGATATCGTGCATACTATGATGTCTCTTATCGAATTACCACCATCGTTTATGGGTTATAAATTAGAGACAACTGCATTCAGTTTAAATAGGGCACCGCGTATTTCCGTTGAGATGACACAGTATAGACTATGGTTTGGAGAAACCTAAGCTGTCGTTTCTTAAAAGTTTGGGGCTGCGATGCTTATGTGAAAAAGTTTCAGTCTGATAAGCTTGAACCCAAAACGGATAAATGCATCTTCATAGGATACCCAAAACAGTTGGGTGCATCTCCTATCTCAGACCCGGAAGCGAAGTGTTTGTTTCAGGAAACGGGTCCTTTCTCAAGGAAAGGTTTGTCTCGAAAGAATTGAGTGGGAGGGTAGTGGAACTTGATGAGGTAAGTGAACCGTCATTCAACCAGTGTTTAGCAGGGCACAGGAAGATGTACATGTGGCGCCTACACCAATTGAAGTGGAAGCTGATGGGTGATCATTAGATCTTCGGATCAAGTTACTCCAAACCTCGTAGGTCGACAAAGGTCGCGTGCTACTACAGAGTGGTACGGTAACCCTGTCTTGGAGGTCATGTTGTTGAACAACAATGAACCTACGAGTTATGGAGAAGCAATGGTGGGCCCGGATTCCGACAAATGGCTAGAGGCCATGAAATCCGAGAGAGGATCCATGTATGAAAACAAAGTGTAGACTTTGGAAGAACTACTTGATGGTAGTAAGACTATTAAGTCAAGATGGATCTTTAAAAGGAAGACAGGCGATGATGGTGATAAGTCACTATTAAGAAAAGCTCGACTTGTCGCAAAGATGTTTTCAACAAGATCAAAGAGTTGACTATGATGTGAATTTCTCACACGTAGCGATGCTAAAAGTCTGTTGGAATTATGTTAGTAGTTGCTGCATTATTTGTGAAATATTGCACATAGGAAATCAAAACATTGTTTCCTCGACGGTTTCCTTGAGGAAAGATTGTATGTGATACAATCAGAAGGTTTTGTCGATCCTAAGGATACTAACAAGTATGCAAGCAACAGCGATCCTTTTATGGACTGGTGCAAGCATCTCGGAGTTGGAATATATGCTTTGATGAGATTATCAAAGCTTTTGGGTTTGTGCAAGGTTTATGAGAAACTTGTATTTCCAAAGAAGTGAGTGGGAGCACTATAGAATTTCTGATAAGTATATGTGGTTGACATATTGTTGATCGGAAGTAATGTAGAATTTCTGTAAAGCAAAAAAGGTTGTTTGAAAGCGGTTTTTAAAAGGAAGACCTGGATAGAGCTACTTGAACATTGAGCACCAAGATCTATGGAGATAGATCAAAATTCTAAAGATAACTTTCAAATGAAATGCATGCCTTGACAAGTTTTTTAAGGAGTTCGAAATAGATCAGCAAAAAATAGGGAGTTCTTGGCCATGTTGTAAGGTGGGAATATGAGTAAGACTCAAAAGCCCGACCATGACAGAAGAAAGAGAAACGGCGAAGGTCGTCCCCTATGCCTTAGCCATAGACTCTACAATATGCCATGTTGTGTACCGCACCTAATGTGTGCCTTGCCACAAGTCTGTTAAGAGGTACAGAGAGTGATCTAGGATTGAATCACTGAACAACGGTCAAAGTTATCCTTAGTAACTAATGGACTACGGATTTTTCTCTCGATTATGGAGGTGGTTAAAGAGTTCGTAGTAAAGGGTTACGTCGATGACAACTTTGACACTAATCCGAATGACTATCAGTAGTAAAACGGATTCGTATAGTAGAGTAGATATTTGGAGTATTTCCAAATAGCACGTAGTAGCAGCATCTGTTAGATGACATAAAGATTTGTAAAGCACACACGGATCTGAAATTTTCAGAATCGTTCACTAAAACCTCTCTCACGAGCAAGACGAAATCAGACCCCAGAACTATATGGGTGTTGGATTCGTTGAAATCACATGGTGATGTGTACTAGATTATTGACTCTAGTGCAAGTGGGAGACTGTTGGAAATATGCCCTAGAGGCAATAATAAATATGTTATTATTATATTTCCTTTTTCATAAGAATCGTTTATAATCCATGCTAGAATTGTATTGATTGGAAACTCAAATACATGTGTGGATACATAGACAACACACTGTTCCTAGTGAGCCTCTAGTTGACTAGTTCGTTGATCAAAGATGGTTAGGTTTCCTGGCCATAGACAAGTGTTGTCACTTGATAACGGGATCACATCATTAGGAGAATCATGTGATGGACAAGACCCAAACTATGAACGTAGCATATTGATCGTGTCGTTTTATTGCTATTTTTTTCTGCGTGTCAAGTATTTGTTCCTGTGACCATGAGATCATATAACTCACTGGCACCGGAGGAATACCTTGTGTGCATCAAACATCGCAACGTAACTAGGTGACTATAAAGGTGCTCTACAGGTATCTCCGAAGGTGTCCGTTGAGTTAGTATGGATCAAGACTGGGATTTGTCACTCCGTGTGACGGAGAGGTATCTCGGGGCCCACTCGCTAATACAACATCACACACAAGCCTTGCAAGCAATGTGACTAAGTGTAAGTCACGGGATCTTGTATTACGGAACGAGTAAATAGACTTGCCGGTAATGATATTGAAATAGGTATGCGGATACCGACGATCGAATCTCGGGCAAGTAACATACCGAAGGACAAAGGGAATGACATACGGGATTGCCTGAATCCTTGACACCGAGGTTCAGCCGATAAGTTATTCAGAGAATATGTAGGATCCAATATGTGCATCTAGGTCCCGCTATTGGATATTTACCGAGGAGTACCTCGGGGCATGTCTACATAGTTCTCGAACCCGCAGGGTCTGCACACTTAAGGTTCGGCGATGTTTTAAGTATAGTTGAGTTATATGTGTGGTTACCAAATGTTGTTCAGAGTCCCGGATGAGATCATGGATATCAAGAGGGTTTCCGAAATGGTTCGCAGATGAAGATTGATATATAGGATGACCTCATTTGGTTACCGGAAAGTTTTCAGGCATTACAGGGAATGTATCGGGAGTGACGAATGGGTTCCGGATGTTCACCGGGGGGGGGGGGAGCCCACCCGGGGAACCCCATAGTCCTTAGGGGTGCCGCACCAGCACTTAGTGAGCTGGTGGGACAGCCCAAAAGGGCCCTATGTGCAGGAGATAGAAAATCAAAGAGAAAAGAAAAAAATGTGGGAAGGAAGGGAAGGACTCCACCTTCCAATCCCAGTTGGACTAGGATTGGAGGTGGACTCCTCCACCTCCTTGGCCGGCGGACCCTTGGGGTCTTGGATCCCAAGGCAAGCCTCCCCTCCCTTCCTCCTATATATAGTGGGGTTCTAGGGCTGATTTGAGACAACTTTTGCCACGGCAGCCCGACCACAAACACCACGGTTTTTCCTCTAGATCATATTTCTGCGGAGCTCGGGTGGAGCCCTGCAGGAGTAGATCATTCGCCACCACCGGAGCGCCGTCACGCTTCCGGAGAACTCATATACTTCTCCATCTTGCTTGCTGGATCAAGAAGGCCGAGATCATCATCGAGCTGTACGTGTGCTAAACGTGGAGGTGTCGTCCGTTCGCACTAGATCGGAGCGGATCGTTGGACGGATCGCGGGACGGTTCACGGGGCGGATCCAGGGACGTGAGGACGTTCCACTACATCAACCGCGTTTCTTAACGCTTCCTGCTGTGCGATCTACAAGGGTATGTAGATCGAAATCTCCTCTCGTAGATGGACATCACCATGATAGGTCTTTGTGCGCGTAGGAATTTTTTTGTTTCCCATGCGACGTTCTCCAACACATAATTGTTATGCAAATAATAAAGTTCCATAGGTTTTTTAATTTTCTCATCAAACACTTCATGTCCTAGTTCAATATAAAGTTTATAAAGCTCTCTCATATTTTTTTGTTTTCCATTAATCCTAACTAGCTCATGGCAAACTAACAAGACTAAAAGCACAGGTAAAAGATAGTGTGCAACTCCCCTATCTTGAAGACTGGAGTCCCGGGCAACGGTGTGAGAAATTTGCTTGATGACGAGTTGGATATAGTTCTCGCCCGTCGTTGGTTACCCCAAATGGAAGGTGGAGATGTAGCCTGCAACAGATTTCCCTTACACGGGGACTGTAAGGTTTATCGAACCAGGAGGACTCCGAGGAAGCACGTAGGTGTCCGATGCTGTGGTGCTAGCAGAAGACATGGACCTGCACAAACAACAAATAACTTTGCTCCCAATGAGTACATAGAGGTTGTCAATCTCTCCGGCCTTGTAGTTTGCAAAGGATCAAAACACAAGCGGGAATAGTGATAGTGATTGCAATGGAAAAGTAAATGAAAGCAGTAAATGGTGGAGGTGTAAGCAATGGTGGTAATATGGACCTGAGTCACATGATGTTTACTAGTGATGTCTCTCCCAAAAGACGATAAACAACTATGCATGGGTAAACAAATTACAACTGGGCAATTGACAGAATTATAAACGCACCACGATGCTAATTATGCTACTTGAAAGTTAGAGGCTCAATAGTAATGGGCAGTACACCAAGACAAGTAGACCGTTTATCCATCATCATCTACTTACTAATCATCCACCTTGAGATATCTATCCACAACATCTCGTTGGTATTAAATTGCGAGCCCCACCCAAAGTGTAAACTCAAAGCAACAGACAACTGCATTAACGAACTTAGCGTTAGGTAAGCAATCCTTGCAACCGCGGTCACAAGCACCGTTGTTTTCTCCCTCGTGGCACCATCACATCCCCTAGTCTCATGTTTCTGTCACTCAAGCTAGACATCAGGCGGCATGAACCCACAGTCATGCAAAACGCTCCCTCTTGGAGTTACAATCTACTACCCGGCCAAATCAATAAAGAGCAACAGAGAGCATGCATGAATCACTAAAGAACATAATATAAAAGGATAATTCAATATATATAACTCATGACAATCTGAACATAATCTCATAATCCATCGGAGACCAACAAACCGAGCATAGAAATAACAGGAAAATTACATAGATGCCTTGATCATGTAGGGCAGCTCACAAGGGCTAATCATTAAAGCACAAGATTGGAGAGAAGACATCACATAGCTACTGGTCATGGACTCATGGTCCAAGGAGGACTACTCACGGGAAATCTGAGAAGCGTCCATGATGGTGGAGAAGCTCCCGGAGGTCAATCCTGTCTCCGGCAGGGTGCCTGGAAGAGGTCTCCTAGCGTTCCCGATCTCGGAAGCGCTGTGGCGGCGGAACGATGGAGAAATTCATGATTCTCTATATGCTTTTGGCGCGGCCAGGGACCAGGAAGGGTTTCCGATCGGAGGGGTAAATATAGGCCAAAGGAGGGCCTCAAAGGAGGTGGGGCCCACCCAGGCAACCTTTGGGCGCGGCCAGGAGCCAGGCCATGGAGGGAGGCCGCTTGGGCAGCCCCTGGCTCCCCTGTGGCCCACCTTCGGTGCTCCAGAAGGTTCTGTCACACTTATTTTTATATATTTTTCTCGGATTTTTGGGACTTTGGAAATTTGGGTAAAAGTCCCTGCAAAAAAGACATTAGCAGACATAAACTGGCACTCGGTGCACTAAGTTAGTAGGTTGGTCCAAATATGTGTAAAAAGATATGAAGTGTAGCAAAACATATAACAATGTTACCCAAAAGATCATGGAACAAGCAGAAATTATAGATACGTTTGTGACGTATCAGTAGTTTCTATAGGAACGAGTTAAAGAACAAATGTTTGTGCTTGAATACATGAATAAAGAAATTGATGATATGGCCAAGGAATTTTGTGGTTTCAAATCTAAGTTTGCTTACCTCGAAAATTTAGTAGGCCAAATTTTTGATAAACAAAGCCACCTTAGTTAATAAAATGGTCGCGAAGCCATAATATTTAAGCATTGATTAAGATCTTAAAGTGATTGATGTGACACATATTGAATCTTTGTTTTCTAGTATAAATCTTGAAAAAGATGGGAGTGGAGATAAGTCAACTTTAGTTAAAAGGCGTCCCAATGATTGAGAGTTTATAGATCTTAATGATAAGATTGATAAAAGTGGGATGGAAGAAGTCAAAACTTTAAATAGCGATGAGCCCACTCTTCTGGATTTCAAGGAATTTAATTATGATAGTTTGTGTTTGATTGATTGGGCTTCCTTGTTTCAATCCATGTTGAATTCTTCGCATGCTTAGAATCAAAATAAAGCTTTTACTAAACATATTGTGGATGCTATGATGAAATCTTTTGAATAAAAACATGACTTGGAAGTTTCTATACATAGAAAGCTTTATGAGGAGTGGGAACCTACTATTAAGGTTAAAATTAAAGATTATGAGTGTCATGCTTTGTGTGATTTGGGTGCTAGTGTTTCCTCGATTCCAAAAAAACCTTATGTGATGTGCTAGGATTCCATGAATTTGATGATTGCTCTTTAAAGTTGCATCTAGTGGATTCTACAATTAAAAAACCTACGGGAAGGATTAATGATGTTCTTCTTGTTGCAACTAGGAATTATGTGCCCGTAGATTTCATTGTTCTTGATATAGATTGCAATCCTACATATTCTATTATACTTGGTAGACCTTTCCTTATAACGATTGGTGCAATCATTGATGTGAAAGAAGGAAATATTAGATTCCAATTTCCATTAAGGAAAGGCATGAAGCACTTTCCTAGAAAGAAAATAAGATTACCTTATGAATCTATTATGAGAGCTACTTATGGATTGCATACCAAAGATGACAATACCTAGATCTCTTGAAGTATGCCTAGCTACGTGCGTTAAACAATAGCGCTGGTTGGGAGGCAACCCAATTTTAATTTTATTCTTTTGTTTTTTCTTATATTTTGGGTGCTTCACACATTATTACCTCTATAATAATTGTGTTTCATTGTTTTAATTAGTGTTTGAGCCAAGTATGTCTTTTGGGATGGTCTACGGTGCTTGCAAGTTGATTTTGCTAAAAACATAAACTTTCGCTCTCAGTCCAGGAATTTTGTAAATTCACTGGACCGTGCTTTCGATCTGAATGTTTTAGACATGATTTACTTACAAATTTCCCAGATTTTCATAATATTTCAGAATTTTTGGAATTACAAAAGTATTGTAAGTAAACAGATTGCTACATATTGTTCTGTTTTTGACATATTCTATTTTCTTTGTGTTCTTCGCTTATTTTGATGAATCTATGGGTTGTATCGGGGCTTATGAACCATGGAGAAGTTGGAATACAGTAAATGTTAAATCAATACAAATAAAAAATTAGTTCACAACAGTACCTAAAGTGGTGATTTAATTTTCTTATACTAACGGATCTCATGAGTTTTCTGTTGAGTTTTGTGTTGTGAAGTTTTCAAGTTTTGAGTAAATATTTGATTGACTATGGAATAAGGAGTGGCAAGATCCTAAGCTTAGGGATGCCCATGGCACTCCAATCCATATTCAAGGATACCAAAGAGCCTAATCTTGGGGATTCCCTAGAAGGCATCCCCTCTTTCGTCTTCAATCCATCGGTAAATTTACTTGAGACTATATTTTTATTCACCACATGATAAGTGTTTTGCTTGGAGTGTCTTGTATGATATGAGTCTTTACTTTTTAGTTTTCCAAAATCATCCTTGATGCACACATATTTTGAGAGAAAAACGCTGAATCGTGAATTTGTTAAATACTATTTGTGTTTCACTTTTATCTTTTGAGCTAGGCAATGTTGCTCTAGTGCTTCACTTATATCTTTTGGAGCACGGCAGTGTTGTGTTTTATAGAAAATATTAATCTCTCGTACCTCACTTATATTATTTTGAGAGTCTTTAAACCATCTGGTAATTTTTTTAGGTTATGAATTTAGTCCTAATATAATGGGCATCCAAGAGAGATATAATAAAAACTTTGGTATTAAGTGGATTGAGTATGATGAGAAGTTTGATTCCTTTCATATAGTTTTGAGATA
Source organism: Hordeum vulgare subsp. vulgare (assembly GCF_904849725.1). Lineage (NCBI taxonomy): Eukaryota > Viridiplantae > Streptophyta > Magnoliopsida > Poales > Poaceae > Hordeum > Hordeum vulgare. The sequence continues at coordinate 230,474,170 of NC_058520.1, read as the reverse complement.
TGAAGATGGTAATACGAGAGTCATGCTAGTAAGTAATTTTGAATTAGAACAAATACTTATGTTAAAGTTTGTGATTCCCGTAGCATGCACATATGGTGAACCGTCATGTGATGAAGTCAGAGCATGATTTGTTTAATGATTCTCAACATTTGTGTGGAGGTCGGGATCGGACGATGGTTAACTCCTACCAACCCTTCTCCTAGGAGCATGTGTCCAATACTTCACTTCGATAACTAATAGGGTTTTGAAATAAGTATGTGAGTTCTTTATGACTAATGTTGAGTTCATGGATTATACACACTCTCACCCTTCCACCTTTGCTAGCCTCTCTAGTACCGCGCAACTTTCGCTGGTACATTAAACCCACCTTCCTCAAAACAGCCACCATATATTTTTCTCAAAACATCCACCATATCTACCTATTATGGCATTTTCATAGCTATTCCGAGATATATTTCCATGCAATACCATCGTGTCGTTTTTATGACACGCACCATCACTTCCATACTTCTTATAGAGTCATATTTTGTTCTAGATATTGAGTTGTAATCTTTGAGTTGTAAGTAAATAAAAGTGTGATGATTTGCATTATTAGAGCATTGTCTCATGTGAGAAAAGGATGATGGAAGCTATGATTCCCTCATAACTTGGGATGAGTCTTCGGACTTTACCCAAAATAAAAGAGGCCAGCGAAGCCCACACAAAAATAAAAGAGGCCAAATATGCCCACCAAAAAAATAAGAAAGAAAAAAAAATGAGAGAAAGAGAGAAGGGACAACGCTACTATCTTTTTCCACACTTGTGCTTCAAAGTAGCACCATGTTCTTCATAGAGAGGCTCCTATTTTGTCACTTTCATATAACTAGTCGAATTACATCTTTTGCGCAACCACTTAGTTTCCTTTTTGAGCTTTCATACACTTATAGCTCTAGTGCATTTGTTGCGTGGCAATCCCTACTCACTCACATTGACACCTATTGATGGGCAGCTCCATAGCCCGTTGATATGCCTAGTTGATGTGAGACTATCTTCTCCTTTTTTTGCAACCTCCACCATACTTTATTTCACCTATGGTGCTATATCCATGGCTTACGCTCATGTATTGCGTGAAAGTTGAAAAGGTTTGAGAACATAAAAAATGTGAAACAATTGCTTGATTTTCAACGGGGTTGTGCATGGTTTTGATACTTTGTGTAGTGAAGATGGAGCATAGCCAGACCATATGATTTTGTAGGGATAACTTTCTAAGACCATGTTATTTCAAAAGGAAGCAATTGCCTTATTAGTATGCTTGAAGTATTATTGTTTTTATGTCTATATTAGACTTTTGGTTTGAATCTTATGATCTGAATATTCATGCCACAATAGAGAATATTACATGGATAAATATGTTAGGTAGAATTCCACATCAAAAATTATGTTTTTATCATTTACCTACTCGTGGACGAGCAGGAATTAAGCTTGGGGATGCTTGATACGCCTCCAACATACCTATAATTTTTGATTGTTCCATGCGATTATATTATCTATTTTGGATGATTTATATGCATTAATACTTTGTTTTATATTATTTTTGGGACTAACTTATTAATCTAGAGCCTACTATGAGTTTCTGTTTATTCCATGTTTTTGAGTATTGCAGATAAGGAATATTAAACGTAGTCCAAACGGAATAAAATTCTCGGAATGATTGTTCTTGCACCATAAGAAACCTAGAAGACTAGGAGTAGGGGGCAGGTCACCTGCTGGGAGGCCACAAGCCTGCACGGTCCCCATCACTAAAGAGAGCCATAGAAATACTTTTCCGCCGCCGAGAGCCTCTGTTCCCGTGAGATCCAATCTGGGAGCCTTTTCCGGTAATCTTCCAAAGAGGGAAATGATCATGGAGGGCATCTACATCAAATCCATTACCCCTCCGATGATGCGTGACTAGTTCACCACAGAACTACAGGTTTGTAGCTAGTAGCTAGATGGTTCTTCTCTCTCGTTGATCTTTAATTCCATGTTCTTCATGATCTTCATGGAGATCTATCCTATGTAATACTCTTTTGCGCTGTGTTTGTTTTGAAAGATTATCTATGAATATTATTGTGTGTAATTTCATATCTTTGCAAGTCTCTTCTAGTTATTGGTTTGGTTTGGCTAACTAGATTGGTAATTCTTGCAATGTGAGAACTGCTTAGTTTTGGGTTCAATCTTGCGATGTCCTCACCTAGTGACATAGTAGGGGTAGCGAGGCACATATTGTATTGTTGCCATCAAGGATAAAAAGGTGGGGTTTTCATCATATTGCTTGAGTTTATCCCTCTACATCATGTCATCTTACTTAATGTGTTACTCCGTTCATCATGAAGTTAATACTCTAGATGCAGGAAGGAGTCGGTCGATGTGTGGAGTAATAGTAGTAGATGCAGAATCATTTCGGTCTACTTGACACGGACGTGATGCCTATATGCATAATCATTGCCTTGGATATCTTCATAATTGTTCGCTTGTCTATCAATTGCTCTAGAGTAATTTGTTCAGCCACCGTATTATTTTCCTTTATGAGAGAAGCCTTTAGTGAAACCTATGGCCCCGGGGTCTATTTTCTATATTATACTTTCAGATCTATAAACCAAAAATACCAAAAAAATCTTGCTGCAATTTATTTACTTTTGTTTCCGCAATCTTTTATATCTATCTCTATCAAATCTAATCCTTGCAAATAACTCTGAAGGGATTGACAACCCCTTTTTAGCATTGATTGGGGCCTTGCTTGTTCCTTCTACTGGATTGATACCTTGGTTCTCAACAAACTGAGGGAAATACATATCTAATTTGCTGCAACACCCTTTCCTCTTCAAGGGAAAACCAATGCAAGCTCAAGAAGTAGCATGTACCAAGACATCTTTAACCATAGCGGTACTAGGTTCTACCTTGATTTTCTCACAGGGTTTGGTTGTTCTAACTTATGTTTTATTAACCATCATTGAAGCTATAGCATGTTCCTTTATCCTAACATAGAAAGGTGGTTTCTCAATGTAAGGAGTAGGCATAGCTGGGTCAACATTGTAAATAATGGTTTCAGCTTCAACTTTGATTGGTTCTTACATTTTTTTCTTTAATAAGTGGATGATATTTAAAGCACTTCTCTCTATGGAGATCAACATGAGCAGCAAACGTTTCACAAAATGAGGCTGCTATCACAGAGTCAAGTCCATACATAGTGCTAAAATCATTGAAAGCATTGATATTTATAAAAGACTTAAGACAATCAAACTTAGGTTTTATACGTGACTCTTTACATTCGTCGAGATCCCAATCGTCAAAGTTGCATTTAGTCTTTCCAAAGTATCCCACCTGAATTCAATAGTCTTCTTCATAAAAGAGGTAGAGCAAGAAGTATGGAGCATAGTAAGATCATTACGAGAAACCCGAGCATAAAAATTCTGAACAATAATTCCTCTCGAGATCTCATGAATGGGGCATGAATAAAACATTAACTTCAGCCTCCCCCCAAGCTAGAGCAATACTTTATCCTTCACGATGCCAAAAATTATAGATAAAATTCCGATCACGATGAACAAGATGCATAGGATATTTTTTTTGGTTAAACTCCAATTGCAGTCGATTCTAGTTCCAAGATTATGTATCATCACATAAGCTATACCATGTCAATGCTTCCCCCCCAAAGATAAAGGGAAAACTTTGTTCTTGACTTCATCTCCAGATAGAATTGCAAGCTTAAATAATGCAAAAACTTCATCCACATAGATTAAGTGCACATCGGGATGTTTAGTTCTATCTCCTGCATAAGTATTAGCTAGCAATTTCATGTTAAACATTTTCATTAGGTGCACCTGGTTGAGGGACAACTCTTAGTGTTTCCGTTCGAGGTGAAGATATCCCGAACAAGCCGCTCAAAGGATTACTTTCCATAGTGACAAGTAACGGTAAATTTCAGCACGTAATATAAATTTTCCCTTACCAAATTCCACTTACCAAAGGTGCTTCATTCCCCGGAAATGGCACCAGAAAAGATTCTTTATGACCCACAAGTATAGGGGGTCAATCTTAGTACTTTCGATAAGTAAGAGTGTCGAACCCAACAAGGATCACAAGGAAATGACAAGCGATTTTCCTTTCGATAAGTAGGAGTGTCGAACCCAAATGACAAGCAATGAAATAGCGGTAACAAGTTGTTTGATAGCAAGATAATTGTAACAATTGAAAATTAGCAATAGAAACAATAGGACAGCAAGGTAGCCCAATCCTTTTGTGTCAATGGAGAAGCCAAAACAATTTCTTATAATAGGAAAAGTTTTCTTGGTGGCACACGGGAATTTCATCTAGTCACTTTCGTCATGTCGGGTTAATTCGTGTTTGGTATTTTGATAATTTGATATGTCGGTGGACTGGTGCTTGGGTGTTGTTCTTACTTCAAAAAGTCTCACACTTATGATTAACCCTCCCGCAAGCATCCGCAACTACGAGAAAAGAATTAAGAATAAATTCTAACCATATCATTAAACATTGGGATCCAAATCACCCCCTTACGAAGTAGTGCATAGACTCGGGTTTAAGTTTCTGCCACTCTCGCAACCCACCCTCTTATTACTACTCCACAATGCGTTCCCTTAGGCCCAAATTATGGTGAAGAGTTACGTAGTTGACATTCACATAACACCACTAAATGAATCACAACATTCATACCATCAAAAGAGCGAACGAATATCAACTTCACGTGACTACTTGCAACATGATTTCTCCCGTGGCCTCAAAAAAAAAGTAACTACTCACAAGTGATAAAAATATTCATGATCGGAGAGTTATTGAAAAGCATAATGGATATGAACATATAATCTCCCACCAAATAAATCATAAACACTATTAGAATCTCGGAATTTTCAATCAGCCAATTCTATGTTGTATGCTCGCTGATGGCAAAGAGCCTCTTTGCCGTTAGTTGCCATAAAACAGACGAAAAAGTTTGGTTGATGGCTAAGAAAGTGTTTGCCATGAGGAAAAGTGCCCACGCACCCCCCCACTTTGTCGTTTGCCAGCAGACGACAAAGGGGATGCCCTTACGGCCGAAGCCACCCCCGCACCTACCCCCCTCTTTGCCATCTACCGTTTCCTCTTTGCCATCCGCTAGCGGACGACCAAGGGGATGCCCTATAACGGTCGATGCAACCCCCACCCACCACACCATCTCTCTTTTTCTATCTGTATCTCTCTCGCCCTCCCCTCGAGCGCTGCCCTGCCCACCGCAGATCCCCGTGCCGACCACTCCTCTGCGGACATCCTCCCTGCTTTGCCCCCCCACCTCGCAACCTCTCCCGACCACCGCCCCCACCACAGATCCTCGCGCCGGCCACACCTCGCCGGACCTCCTCACTGCACCGACCCGAAACCCGCAACCGGCGCTCCTCACTGCGCCGGCCTCCACCTCGCAACAAGAGCTCCTCCGTGCGCTGGCCACCCCAGCCCGCAACCGGAGGTCCTCCCCGCGCTGTCTACCCCACCCAGCAACCGGAGCTCCTCCCCGTCGCCCGTGCCGCCTCGGCGCCCCCGCGCCCTGCTAGCCCGGCACCCCATCGCCCTGCCCGCCCACCGCCCGGGCCTCCTCACCCTTCGTCCGACAGAAGGAGGTGAAGGTGAGTTTTTTTGTTCTTTTTTTGCTGTTTAGTGCTAGAATAGTGATAGCTTTAGTTTTGTTCTAGGTTTAGTGTTAGGTTCGAAATAGATTTAGTTTTCTTCTAGGTTTATTTATTTAATTAGTCATAATTAAAATAAGTAGAAAAATATGAAGAAGAAAAGAAGAAGAAGGAGAAGAGGAGGAGGAGGTGGAGGAGGAGAAGAAGAAGAAGAGGAGGAGGAGGAGGAGAAGAACAAGAGGAGGAGGATGTGGAGGAGGAGAATAAGAAGAAGAAGAGGAGAAGAGGAGAATAGGAAAAGAAAGAAGAGGAAAAAGGAAAAGAAGGAAGAAGAAGAAGAAGAAGAAGAAGAGGAAGAAGAATAAGAAAAGAAGAAGAGGAAGTGGAGAAGGAAAGAAGAAGAAGAAGAAGTAGAAGAAGAAGAAGAAGAAGAGAAGGAAATAAGAAGAAGAAGAAGAAGAGGAGATGTCATTAGCAATATTATTTATTTTCATAGTTTGAACTATCAATGCTGTGATGTGATGTCCTAAATTTTTTGACTCGGTAATATTTACAGGCTTTGTGCTATTTCATCTCCTTGGAGTCATCGTCGTCGACGATTTTGTTCCATGATCCTACCGTTGTTTGACTACTTCCTCTACAACCGAGGGTGAGCTACGAATCCACCTTCACCTGCTACGCTCTTTTAAACATGTGAGTAGATTTCATTTTCATGCTAAGTCGCATAACCTAGGCGTCTCTCGTCCAAAAGGGCTCCATCAATAAATATGCATTCAGTTGCATATTTATCACCGTAACTCATTCGGATTATCCAGCGATTTCCACGGACAGCCCGAGGATGTGTAGATTGGGAACATTCTCCATGCTCTACCCCATTCCAAGACAAAATTTCGGTAGCGCCTCCCCATTGTTCTCCGTACGCACATTCTCTTGGCTTTCTGCCGAGATGTGTATTTGAAGAATAGCGGGGAGGTGCTGCCGAATTTTGTCTCGGAATGGGGTAGAGCATGGAGAATGTACTCACTCTACACATACTCGAGTGGGATTAGGACCTATCTTTACATATTAGCATGTAGATTGCATGGACGTAATAAAATTGACAAACTAGATTAACTGATGAATATACATGCTGAATTATATAGAAGCTAGGCAAGATGAGTGATTGAGCGTGGATGTACATCGGTCACAATAGTTAGAAAGAGATGACCAAAGAATGGTTTATATAAAGCAAGGAGTTTGTGAAAGCCGCATTTGCAAATGGCCAGGAAACAAACTGGCCCCCTATCCTGGGTGCGAGAACTATAAAAAGAGGATAGCATGAGTAATGCTTAAACACCTGCAGAGTAGGGGTTTTAAGCGTAATTATAGGATGCGGACATTTCATGGTGAGTCTAGACAACGCACCATAGATGAGGTGGTTCTTCGTCACACCGACGAGCATGGTACCGGAATCGAAGGCATGGTGCAAGACTTTGATGATGCTCGAGATTCGGATGATGAGATGGAGGAATTTGCAAAGGACTTATGCAATGTTGGAGTCTTCAAAACATCCTCTCCACGAGCATAGTGAGATTTGTCTGCTGGATGCCATTGCACTAGTAATAGATCTGAAGTCTTAGTTCAACTTGGGAAGGGAATGCTACAACGCAATGATGACACTATTTGGACGCTTTCTATCCAAAGACCATGTCATACCTGCAAACATGTACTAATCAAGCAATATACTTCAGGTACTTAAGATGACCTATGAGAAGATACATGTGTGTGAGGAAGGATATGCCTTATTTAGGAAGGAGTATGTGGACTTGGACTATTGTTCCATTTGGAAGTCTTCCACGTATGTTGTGGTAGACAACGGTATGGGTGAGAAGAGCCAGAACGAAATCCCAGTTAATGTTCTTCAGTATATGCCAATCATACCAAGGCTTCAATGTATTTTCATGGTCGAAGAGAAGGCCGGACAGATGCCATGTGTCAATGGGCAAAAGAACCGAACTAAGTGCAGATGGGAATAAGATGGCGGTACACACATCGAATGGGGAAGCGTGGAAGGACTTCGATGCATTACATCTGGATAAAGTGGCAGATCCAAGGCATCCTCGAGTTTGTGTTGGCACGGGTGGGTTCAATTCCTTTGGTATGACGACAACCCAATATAGTTGTTGGCCTGTATTTGTTATTCCACTCAATACCCCCCCCCCCCCGAACAAATTATGCAAAGAAAGAACATATTCCCGACGTTGATAATTCCAGGGCCCAACTATTCGGGCAAGAATAAGAATGTGTACATGTAGACGCTTAAGGATGAATTGCAAGAAGCTTGGGGTAATGGGGTCAAGACATACGATGCCGCTAGAAAAAACATCAAAATGCATGTCTGGTACATGTACTCAATGCATGACTTGCCGGCGTATGCACTATTCTCTGGATGGTGTGTGCTTGGAAGGTTCCAGTGCGCCACGTGCAAGGCAGCTCTTCAATTTCATTGGTTGAAGCAGGGTTGGAAGTACTGTTGCTTTGTCTTGCATAGAAAGTTCCTAGATCCTCACCATCAGTTGAGAAAAAGACAAGAAGAACTTTACCAAAGGTAAAGTTGTCAAAACATCGGCACCACCTGCGTTGACAGGCCAACAGAACCTAGATCAGTTAAACCTCTCGAGCCTAATTCAAGGGATATAATTCAGAACATGCGTGGACTCACAAAGCATGCTTGTGGGATCTGCCTTACTTCAAAGACCTCCTTCGTCCAGACATCATCGACATGATGCACAATGAAAAGAATATCGGAGAGGCCATTTTTGCTACATTGTTCAGCATAGAGGGGAAGTCAAAGGATAATCCTAAGGGTAGAGTCGATCAAGAGACTCTATGTCATAGACTGTTACAAAACTTGCGACAATTGAAAGGAAAGAAGAACTGGTCTAATCCAAAGGCCTGGTTCAATCTTGGAAGACCAGAAATGAGGGAAATTATCTTTTGGGTCAAAATGCATTTGATGTTCCCCGATGGGTATGCACAAATGAGGAAGCGAGTCCTGAAAAATTGAAAATATTTGGTCCCAAGAGTCATGATTGGCACATATGGCTTGAGCGGGTAATATCGGTGATATTACGTGGCTTTATACCCGAGGATGAATGGCTAGTACTGGCAGAGCTGAGCTATTTCTTCTGTGTTCTTTGTGCGAAAGAACTGTCGCCTGGTGTGGTAGATGACATGGAGGAGTTGGCGCCGGAGTTGCTGTGCAAGTTAGAGAAGATCTTTCCACTGGGCTTCTCTAATCTAATGGAGCATTTCATTTTACATCTCCTAACCGAGCCAAGATTGTGTGACGCCCTCGATTTGATCGTATGCTAATCATACACGCAAATGTGTACGACCAAGGTCAAGTACTCACAGGAAGATATCACAACACAACTCTAGACACAAATGAAAACATACAAACTTCATATTACAAGTCACGAGCCTTGAGGGCTAGAAAGCACACGAGTCAGCGGAAACAACAAATATCTGAGTACAAACATGAAATATGAGGTGCCTTAGAGAAGGTTAGCACAAAAGATACAACGATCGAAAGAGGCGAGGCCTCATGCCTGGGAACCTCCTGAACTACTCCTGGCCGTTAGTGCCCTCCACGTAGTAGAAGGCACCGTTGCGGTAGCAGTCATCGTCGGTGGTATACGCTATCTCCTGGGTCCATCATCTGGTCGCACCAACAGATCAAGGGGAAAATAGGGAGCAAAACAACGGTGAGTACTCATCCAAAGTACTCGCAAGACTGACATCAGAACTATGCTAAGTATGCATCAGTATCAAAAGAAGGGTGTTATATGTGGACTAAATGTAGCAATGCGAGAATAGAGAGAGAAGTCCTAGTCCTATCAAAGACTAGCATCTTCAGGGGTCTTGCAGCAATACAAGAGAGTAGAACAGGTAACACAATTAATAGTCATATTGTCGCAGAAATATTTATTAAAGTCACACCCAGAGATTCTTCCTCGACTCCCTGCGAGAAAGCAATCCTGGAGCAAACATTCCAGTTAAGTAACAGTTGTAGTTGTATAAGATCGGGGCACAATTCCAAGTTTTCTGGTAACCGTGGACACGGCTATCCGAATAGTTAATTTTCATCCCTTCACGGGTGCACCAAGTTTCCCGTCATGCTCGATAAACTCTAGCTGGACACACTTTCCTGGGTCATGCCTGGCCTTCGAACATGGACACGTCGCAACCCCACCTAGACTCAATAGGGAGGCCAGCCTGTTGGTCTAAATTCTAAGAACGCACGGGTCACAGGACCTTCACCCTTTGCACTCTTGCATGATGCGAGAGCGGCCAATTTCAGTCCTAGCACCTCTTATACATGAACGGTGATAATCCGGACCACTCGGGCACGCCTCTCCATTGCTGACGTCTGAAGAGTTTCGACTGATACCACGACATCGAGTACCCATAATTTCTCCCTTGTAGCCGGTTAGTGCGAAAAGGTCTCCGATCAACCCAGATCAAATACCCAAATTCATTAACATTTTAATTAACTCATCAACACATCCAAGTGGGAATCCACCCGCCTACATTTATTCATCGATGTTCCCCGTAAAACGGTCAAGTAATTGTGTGGTTGTAACATCAGGGGGATCCGAGGTATCACCCTCGTTGGATTCCATATGATGTAACCATCGAGGTGGCTAGGGAGGAAGCACCCTCGATGGGCCATGCCCGAGTGGTTGTACGACAGAGTCGTTATCGGAATTGGTGAACCAGGAATCACACTCCGAGAACCACCGCCAGTCAACTACGCTACAACGCTAACATCGGAGTACGTACCAAGGTGTCACCCTCGGTACACGATAGTGTTGTGTCGTACAACTAAGGGGGGTGCGAGTGCTGTGTCGGGTCTTGGCTCGTCGATCAGTCGTTGAGACTTGACGATAAAGCGGGGCAACATGACTAAGGGGGCACAGGGGATGACTGCTCCACCTATAATAATAGTTTAGATTGCGGTACAGTAAAGTAGGAGTTCATAAAAAATAGGCTATACATTAGAATATGATCTATCACTACAGGAATCAGCTTCTTTGCCGTCTGCCATCACAGACGGCAAAGACTAAATCCCGGATGGCAAAGAGAATACCACAGACAGCAAAGAATCTCACGGCAGGCAAAATTTCTGCGTCAGCCTACGACGGCATCGTACCTTCTTTGTCGTTTGTCCCCACAAAGCGGACGGCAAAGCTCTTTGCCGTCAGCTTTCCATAGGAGCAGTCAGCAAAGTGCTTGAGACGGCAGCCGAGAGGCGTTGCCTCCGATAGGGGTTAACGGAGGCTTTGCCGTCTGCCTCCCCCTTATTCTTTGTCGTCTGCCTCCCCCTTATTCTTTGCCGTCTGCCTCCTCCTCCTCCCCCCTCCACTCTTTGACGTCTGCCTCCTCCTCCCCCCCTCCTTTGTGCCCTCTTCTTTGCCGTCTTCCCACCCTGGAGGCAGACGGCAAAGAGCCTATATAGACACCCCAGGATGCACAGCTGGTTGCCATGTGGCACCTTTGCCATCTGCCAGCTGATGGCACAGGTCTTTGCCATCAGCTGGCAGACGGCAAAGAGCCCATATAGTACCTGTTTTTTTGTTTTATATTATTTCACTGCACATATATATATATATTTGACAGCACATTTATATAATTCACCACACATATATGATATATAGTTCACCACACATATACTTGCCAACACATATATATAATTCACCACACATATATGATATACATATAAATCAATGTACATCCCCATATATCAAAAGAACCAACATAGAAAGTATTGCACTGTTTATCCATATATACATATACATATAGTTCGACATTGTTCATCAACTCAAATGAAAACTAGATGATATACATATAAAGTTCATCCATCGACATTGTTCAACTCCATGAATGCCAACTTCCATGCATAAGAAATGTGAATAAGAAAGTCAGAAGAAGAACAAAATATGATGTTTTTGAGCTAATTATGTCATTTTTAGCGGAAAACAAGCTAAGAATATAATATTCTTGAGCTAACCAAGGTTCTTATGCCATTTTTAGCTTATTATGGCATTTTGGAGCTAAATGGGTTAATTATGTAATTGTTGGGGAAATTAAAGCAAGGATAATATGAAAGAGGAGAAGAAAGAGGAGGAGGAGGAGAAGAAGAAGAAATCAATAAGAAGCAGGAGAAGGAGGAGGAGGAGGAGGAGAAGGACTAGAAGGTCCTTGGCCTTCTCCTCCTCCCCCTCCTCCTTCTCCTTCTTCTCTTCTTCTTCATCTTCTTCTTTCTTTCTTTTCATTTTTCCTATTTATTCTCCTCTTCTCCTCTTGTTGGAGCTAAATTACCTAATTATGTCTTTTTGGAGCTATATGGTCTAATTATCCCATTTTAGAGGAAAACAAGCTAAGAATATAATATTCATGAGCTAACCAAGGTTCTTATGCCATTTTGAGCTTATTATGGCATTTTGGAGCTAAATGGGCTAATTATGTCATTGTTGGGGAAATTAAAGCAAGGATAATATGAAAGAGGAGAAGAAAGAGGAGGAGGAGGAGAAGAAGAAGAAATCAAGAATAAGTAGGAGAAGGAGGAGAAGGAGGAGGAGAAGGACTAGAAGGTCCTTGGCCTTCTCCTCCTCCTCCTCCTCCTTTACCTTCTCTTCTTCTTCTTCTTCTTCTTCTTCTTCTTCTTTCTTTTCATTTTGCCTATTTCTTTTCCTCTTCTCATCTTGTTGGAGCTAAATTACCTAATTATGTCTTTTTGGAGCTAAATGGGTTAATTATCCCATTTTAGAAGAAAACAAGCTAAGTATATAATATTCATGAGCTAACCAAGGTTCTTATGCCATTTTGAGCTTATTATGGTATTCTGAAGCTAAATGGGCTAATTATGTCATTGTTGGGGAAATTAAAGCAAGGATAATATGAAAGAGGAGAAGAAAGAGGAGGAGGAGGACGAGAAGAAGAAATCAAGAAGAAGGAGGAGAAGGAGGAGAAGGACTTGAAGGTCCTTGGCCTTCTCCTTCTCCTCCTCCTCCTTCTCCTTCTCTTCTTCTTCTTCGTCTTCTTCTTCTTCTTCGTCTTCTTCTTCTTCTTCTTCTTTCTTTTCATTTTTCCTATTTCTTGTCCTCTCCCACTCTTGTTGGAGCTAAATTACCTAATTATGTCTTTTTGGAGCTAAATGGGCTAATTATCCCATTTTAGAGGAAAACAAGCTAAGTATATAATATTCATGAGCTAACCAAGGTTCATATGCCATTTTGAGCTTATTATGGCATTTTGGAGCTAAATGTGCTAATTATGTCATTGTTGGGCTAATTATGTATTTTTGGAGCTAAATGGGCTAATTATCCCATTTTAGAGGAAAACAAGCTAAATATATAATATTCATGAGCTAACCAAGGTTCTTATGCCATTTTGAGCTTAGTATGGCATTTTGGAGCTAAATGGGCTAATTATGTCATTGTTGGGGAAATTAAAGCAAGGATAATATGAAAGAGGAGAAGAAAGAGGAGCAGGAGGAGAAGAAGAAGAAATCAAGAATAAGGAGGAGAAGGAGGAGAAGGAGGATGAGGAGAAGGACTAGAAGGCCCTTGGCCTTCTCCTCCTCCTCCTCCTCCTCCTCCTTTACCTTCTTCTCTTCTTCTTCTTCTTCTTCTTTCTTTTCATTTTGCCTATTTCTTCTCATGTTCTCCTCTGGTTGGAGCTAAATTACCTAATTATGTCTTTTTGGAGCTAAATGGGTTAATCATCCCATTTTAGAAGAAAACAAGCTAAGTATATAATATTCATGAGCTAACCAAGGTTCTTATGCCATTTTGAGCTTATTATGGTATTCTCAAGCTAAATGGGCTAATTATGTCATTGTTGGGGAAATTAAAGAAAGGATAATATGAAAGAGGAGAAGAAAGAGGAGGAGGAGGAGGAGAAGAAGAAATCAAGAAGAAGGAGGAGAAGGAGGCGAAGGAGGAGGAGGAGGAGGAGGAGGAGAAGGACTAGAAGGTCCTTGGCCTTCTCCTTCTCCTCCTCCTCCTTCTCCTTCTCTTCTTCTTCTTCTTCTTCTTCTTCTCTCTTTCTTTTCATTTTTCCTATTTCTTGTCCTCTTCTCCTCTTGTTGTAGCTAAATTACCTAACTATGTCTTTTTGGAGCTAAATGGGCTAATTATCCCATTTTAGAGGAAAACAAGCTAAGTATATAATATTCATGAGCTAACCAAGGTTCTTATGCCATTTTGAGCTTATTATGGCATTTTGTAGCTAAATGGGCTAATAATGTCATTGTTGGGCTAATTATGTATTTTTGGAGCTAAATGGGCTAATTATCCCATTTTAGAGGAAAACAAGCTAAATATATAATATTCATGAGCTAACCAAGGTTCTTATGCCATTTTGAGCTTATTATGGCATTTTGGAGCTCAATGGGCTAATTATGTCTTTGTTGGGGAAATTAAAGCAAGGATAATATGAAAGAGGAGAAGAAAGAGGAGGAGGAGGAGAAGAAGAAGAAATCAAGAATAAGGAGGAGAAGGAGGAGGAGGAGAAGGACTAGAAGGTCCTTGGCCTTCTCCTCCTCGTCCTTCTCCTTCTTCTTCTTCTCTTCTTCTTCATCTTCTTCTTTCTTTCTTTTCATTTTTCCTATTTATTCTCCTCTTCTCCTCTTGTTGGAGCTAAATTACCTAATTATGTCTTTTTGGAGCTATATGGGCTAATTATCCCATTTTAGAGGAAAACAAGCTAAGAATATAATATTCATGAGCTAACCAAGGTTCTTATGCCATTTTGAGCTTATTATGGCATTTTGGAGCTAAATGGGATAATTATGTCATTGTTGGGGAAATTAAAGCAAGGATAATATGAAAGAGGAGAAGAAGAAGAAATCAAGAATAAGTAGGAGAAGGAGGAGAAGGAGGAGGAGAAGGACTAGAAGGTCCTTGGCCTTCTCCTCCTCCTCCTCCTCCTCCTTTACCTTCTCTTCTTCTTCTTCTTCTTCTTCTTTCTTTTCATTTTGCCTATTTATTTTCCTCTTCTCATCTTGTTGGAGCTAAATTACCTAATTATGTCTTTTTGGAGCTAAATGGGTTAATTATCCCATTTTAGAAGAAAACAAGCTAAGTATATAATATTCATGAGCTAACCAAGGTTCTTATGCCATTTTGAGCTTATTATGGTATTCTGAAGCTAAATGGGCTAATTATGTCATTGTTGGGGAAATTAAAGCAAGGATAATATGAAAGAGGAGAAGAAAGAGGAGGAGGAGGACGAGAAGAAGAAATCAAGAAGAAGGAGAAGAAGGAGGAGAAGGAGGAGGAGGAGAAGGACTTGAAGGTCCTTGGCCTTCTCCTTCTCCTCCTCCTCCTTCTCCTTCTCTTCTTCTTCTTCGTCTTCTTCTTCTTCTTCTTCTTTCTTTTCATTTTTCCTATTTCTTGTCCTCTTCCACTCTTGTTGGAGCTAAATTACCTAATTATGTCTTTTTGGAGCTAAATGGGCTAATTATCCCATTTTAGAGGAAAACAAGCTAAGTATATAATATTCATGAGCTAACCAAGGTTCATATGCCATTTTGAGCTTATTATGGCATTTTGGAGCTAAATGTGCTAATTATGTCATTGTTGGGCTAATTATGTATTTTTGGAGCTAAATGGGCTAATTATCCCATTTTAGAGGAAAACAAGCTAAATATATAATATTCATGAGCTAACCAAGGTTCTTATGCCATTTTGAGCTTAGTATGGCATTTTGGAGCTAAATGGGCTAATTATGTCATTGTTGGGGAAATTAAATCAAGGATAATATGAAAGAGGAGAAGAAAGAGGAGCAGGAGGAGAAGAAGAAGAAATCAAGAATAAGGAGGAGAAGGAGGAGAAGGAGGATGAGGAGAAGGACTAGAAGGCCCTTGGCCTTCTCCTCCTCCTCCTCCTCCTCCTCCTTTACCTTCTTCTCTTCTTCTTCTTCTTCTTCTTTCTTTCATTTTGCCTATTTCTTCTCCTGTTCTCCTCTGGTTGGAGCTAAATTACCTAATTATGTCTTTTTGGAGCTAAATGGGTTAATCATCCCATTTTAGATAAAAACAAGCTAAGTATATAATATTCATGAGCTAACCAAGGTTCTTATGCCATTTTGAGCTTATTATGGTATTCTCAAGCTAAATGGGCTAATTATGTCATTGTTGGGGAAATTAAAGCAAGGATAATATGAAAGAGGAGAAGAAAGAGGAGGAGGAGGAGGAGAAGAAGAAATCAAGAAGAAGGAGGAGGAGGCGAAGGAGGAGGAGGAGGAGGAGGAGAAGGACTAGAAGGTCCTTGGCCTTCTCCTTCTCCTCCTCCTCCTTCTCCTTCTCTTCTTCTTCTTCTTCTTCTTCTTCTCTCTTTCTTTTCATTTTTCCTATTTCTTGTCCTCTTCTCCTCATGTTGTAGCTAAATTACCTAACTATGTCTTTTTGGAGCTAAATGGGCTAATTATCCCATTTTAGAGGAAAACAAGCTAAGTATATAATATTCATGAGCTAACCAAGGTTCTTATGCCATTTTGAGCTTATTATGGCATTTTGTAGCTAAATGGGCTAATTATGTCATTGTTGGGCTAATTATGTATTTTTGGAGCTAAATGGGCTAATTATCCCATTTTAGAGGAAAACAAGCTAAATATATAATATTCATGAGCTAACCAAGGTTCTTATGCCATTTTGAGCTTATTATGGCATTTTGGAGCTCAATGGGCTAATTATGTCTTTGTTGGGGAAATTAAAGCAAGGATAATATGAAAGAGGAGAAGAAAGAGGAGGAGGAGGAGAAGAAGAAGAAATCAAGAATAAGGAGGAGAAGGAGGAGGAGGAGAAGGACTAGAAGGTCCTTGGCCTTCTCCTACTCGTCCTTCTCCTTCTTCTTCTTCTCTTCTTCTTCATCTTCTTCTTTCTTTCTTTTCATTTTTCCTATTTATTCTCCTCTTCTCCTCTTGTTGGAGCTAAATTACCTAATTATGTCTTTTTGGAGCTATATGGGCTAATTATCCCATTTTAGAGGAAAACAAGCTAAGAATATAATATTCATGAGCTAACCAAGGTTCTTATGCCATTTTGAGCTTATTATGGCATTTTGGAGCTAAATGGGCTAATTATGTCATTGTTGGGGAAATTAAAGCAAGGATAATATGAAAGAGGAGAAGAAAGAGGAGGAGGAGGAGAAGAAGAAGAAATCAAGAATAAGTAGGAGAAGGAGGAGAAGGAGGAGGAGAAGGACTAGAAGGTCCTTGGCCTTCTCCTCCTCCTCCTCCTCCTCCTTTACCTTCTCTTCTTCTTCTTCTTCTTCTTCTTCTTTCTTTTCATTTTGCCTATTTATTTTCCTCTTCTCATCTTGTTGGAGCTAAACTACCTAATTATGTCTTTTTGGAGCTAAATGGGTTAATTATCCCATTTTAGAAGAAAACAAGCTAAGTATATAATATTCATGAGCTAACCAAGGTTCTTATGCCATTTTGAGCTTATTATGGTATTCTGAAGCTAAATGGGCTAATTATGTCATTGTTGGGGAAATTAAAGCAAGGATAATATGAAAGAGGAGAATAAAGAGGAGGAGGAGGACAAGAAGAAGAAATCAAGAAGAAGGAGGAGAAGGAGGAGAAGGAGGAGGAGGAGAAGGACTTGAAGGTCCTTGGCCTTCTCCTTCTCCTCCTCCTCCTTCTCCTTCTCTTCTTCTTCTTCGTCTTCTTCTTCTTCTTCTTCTTTCTTTTCATTTTTCCTATTTCTTGTCCTCTTCCACTCTTGTTGGAGCTAAATTACCTAATTATGTCTTTTTGGAGCTAAATGGGCTAATTATCCCATTTTAGAGGAAAACAAGCTAAGTATATAATATTCATGAGCTAACCAAGGTTCATATGCCATTTTGAGCTTATTATGGCATTTTGGAGCTAAATGTGCTAATTATGTCATTGTTGGGCTAATTATGTATTTTTGGAGGTAAATGGGCTAATTATCCCATTTTAGAGGAAAACAAGCTAAATATATAATATTCATGAGCTAACCAAGGTTCTTATGCCATTTTGAGCTTAGTATGGCATTTTGGAGCTAAATGGGCTAATTATGTCATTGTTGGGGAAATTAAAGCAAGGATAATATGAAAGAGGAGAAGAAAGAGGAGCAGGAGGAGAAGAAGAAGAAATCAAGAATAAGGAGGAGAAGGAGGATGAGGAGAAGGACTAGAAGGCCCTTGGCCTTCTCCTCCTCCTCCTCCTCCTCCTCCTTTATCTTCTTCTCTTCTTCTTCTTCTTCTTCTTTCTTTTCATTTTGCCTATTTCTTCTCCTGTTCTCCTCTGGTTGGAGCTAAATTACCTAATTATGTCTTTTTGGAGCTAAATGGGTTAATCATCCCATTTTAGATGAAAACAAGCTAAGTATATAATATTCATGAGCTAACCAAGGTTCTTATGCCATTTTGAGCTTATTATGGTATTCTCAAGCTAAATGGGCTAATTATGTCATTGTTGGGGAAATTAAAGCAAGGATAATATGAAAGAGGAGAAGAAAGAGGAGGAGGAGGAGGAGAAGAAGAAATCAAGAAGAAGGAGGAGAAGGAGGCGAAGGAGGAGGAGGAGGAGGAGGAGAAGGACTAGAAGGTCCTTGGCCTTCTCCTTCTCCTCCTCCTCCTTCTCCTTCTCTTCTTCTTCTTCTTCTTCTTCTTCTCTCTTTCTTTTCATTTTTCCTATTTCTTGTCCTCTTCTCCTCATGTTGTAGCTAAATTACCTAACTATGTCTTTTTGGAGCTAAATGGGCTAATTATCCCATTTTAGAGGAAAACAAGCTAAGTATATAATATTCATGAGCTAACCAAGGTTCTTATGACATTTTGAGCTTATTATGGCATTTTGTAGCTAAATGGGCTAATTATGTCATTGTTGGGCTAATTATGTATTTTTGGAGCTAAATGGGCTAATTATCCCATTTTAGAGGAAAACAAGCTAAATATATAATATTCATGAGCTAACCAAGGTTCTTATGCCATTTTGAGCTTATTATGGCATTTTGGAGCTCAATGGGCTAATTATGTCTTTGTTGGGGAAATTAAAGCAAGGATAATATGAAAGAGGAGAAGAAAGAGGAGGAGGAGGAGAAGAAGAAGAAATCAAGAATAAGGAGGAGAAGGAGGAGGAGGAGAAGGACTAGAAGGTCCTTGGCCTTCTCCTCCTCGTCCTTCTCCTTCTTCTCTTCTTCTTCTTCTTCTTCTTCTTCTTTCTTTTCATTTTTCCTATTTCTTCTCCTCTTCTACTTTTGTTGGAGCTAAATTACCTAATTATGTCTTTTTGGAGCTAAATGGGCTAATTATCCCATTTTAGAGGAAAACAAGCTAAGTATATAATATTCATGAGCTAACCAATGTTCTTATGCCATTTTGAGGTTATTATGGTATTTTGGAGCTAAATGGGCTAATTATGTCATTGTTGGGGAAATTAAATCAAGGACAATATGAAAGAGGAGAAGAAATAGGAGGAGGAGAAGAAGAAGAAATCAAGAAGAAGGAGGAGAAGGACTAGAAGGTCCTTGGCCTTCTCCTCCTTCTCCTCCTCCTCCTCCTCCTTCTCCTTCTTCTCTTCTTCTTCTTCTTCTTTTTTCTTTTTATTTTTCCTATTTCTTCTCCTTTTGTTGGAGCTAAATTACCTAATTATATCTTTTTGGAGCTAAATGGGCTAATTATCCCATTTTAGAGGAAAACAAGCTAAGTATACAATATTCATGAGCAAACCAAGGTTCTGATGCCATTTTGAGGTTATTATGGCATTTTGGAGCTAAATGGGCTAATTATGTGATTGTTGGGGAAATTAAAGCAAGGATAATATGAAAGAGGAGAATAAAGAGGAGGAGGAGGAGAAGAAGAATAAATCAATAAGAAGGAGGATAAGGAGGAGAAGGAGGAGGAGGAGAAGAACTAGAAGGTCCTTGGCCTTCTCCTCCTCCTCCTCCTCCCCCTCCTCCTTCTCCTTCTTCTCTTCTTTTTCTTCTTCTTCTTTCTTTTCATTTTTCCTATTTCTTCTCCTTTTGTTGGAGCTAAATTACCTAATTATGTCTTTTTGGAGCTAAGTGAGCTAATTATCACGTTTTAGAGGAAAACAAGCTAAGTATATAATATTCATGAGCTAACCAAAGTTTTTATGCCATTTTGAGGTTATTATGGCATTTTGGAGCTAAATGGGCTAATTATGTCATTTTTGGGGAAATTAAAGCAAGGATAATATGAAATAGGAGAAGAAAGAGGAGGAGGAGGAGGATAAGAAGAAATCAACAAGAAGGAGGAGAAGGAGGAGAAGGTCCTTGGCCTTCTCCTCCTTCTCCTTCTCGTCGTCCTCCTCCTCCTCCTCCTCATTCTCCTTCTTCTCTTCTTCTTCTTATTCTTATTTCTTTTCATTTTTTCTATTTCTTCTCCTTTTGTTGGATCTAAATTACCTAATTATGTCTTTTTGGAGCTAAATGGGCTAATTATCCCATTTTAGAGGAAAACAAGCTAAGTATATAATATTCATGAGCTAAGCAAGGTTCTTATGCCATTTTGAGGTTATTATGGCATTTTGGAGCTAAATGGGCTAATTATGTCATTGTTAGGGAAATTAAAGCAAGGATAATATGAAAGAGGAGAATAAATAGGAGGAGGAGGAGAAGAAGAAGAAATCAAGAAGAAGGAGGAGAAGAAGGAGAAGGAGGAGGAGGAGAAGGACTAGAAGGTCCTTGGCCTTCTCCTCCTTCTCCTCCTCCTCCTTCTCCTTCTTCTCTTCTTGTTCTTCTTCTTTCTTTTCTTTTTTCCTATTTCTTCTCATTTTTTTGGATCTAAATTACCTAATTATGTATTTTTTGAACTAAATGGGCTAATTATCCCATTTTAGAGGAAAACAAGCTAAGTATGTAATATTCATGAGCTAACGAAGGTTCTTATGCCATTTTGAGGTTATTATGGTATTTTGGAGCTAAATGGGCTAATTATGTGATTGTTGGGGAAATTAAAGCAAGGATAATATGAAATAGGAGAAGAAAGAGGAGGAGGAGGAGAAGAAGAGGAAATCAAGAAGAAGGAGGAGAAGGAGGAGGAGGAGAAGGACTAGAAGGTCCTTGGCCTTCTCCTCCTCCTTCTCCTCCTCCTCCTCCTCCTCCTTCTCCTTCTTCTCTTCTTCTTCTTCTTGTTCTTCTTCTTCTTTCTTTTCATTTTTCCTATTTCTTCTCCTTTTGTTGGAGCTAAATTACCTAATTATGTCTTTTTGGACCTAATGGGCTAATTATCCCATTTTAGAGGAAAACAAGCTAAGTATATAATATTCATGAGCTAACCGAGGTTCTTATGCCATTTTGACGTTATTATGGCATTTTGGAGGTACAAGGGCTAATTATGTCATTCTTGGGGAAATTAAAGCAAGGATAATATGAAAGAGGAGAATAAATAGGAGGAGGAGGAGAAGAAGAAGAAATCAAGAAGGAGAAGCAGGAGGAGAAGGAGGAGGAGGAGAAGGACTAGAAGGTCCTTGGCCTTGTCCTCCTTCTCCTCCTCCTCCTCCTTCTCCTTCTTCTCTTCTTCTTCTTCTTCATTCTTTTCATTTTTCCTATTTCTTCTCCTTTTGTTGGAGCTAAATTACCTAATTATGTCTATTTGGAGCTACATGGGCTAATTATCCCATTTTAGAGGAAAATAGGCTAAGTATACAATATTCATGAGGTAACCAAGGTTCTTATGCCATTTTGAGGTTATTATGGCATTTTGGAGCTAAATGGGCTAATGATGTCATTGTTGGGGAAATTAAAGCAAATATGAAAGAGGAGAACAAAGAGGAGGAGGAGGAGAAGAATAAGAAATCAAGAAGGAGGAGAAGGAGGAGGAGGAGAAGGACTAGAAGGTCCTTGGCCTTCTCCTCCTTCTCCTCCTCCTCCTCCTCCTCCTTCTCCTTCTTCTCTTCTTCTTCTTCTTTCTTTTAATTTTTCCTATTTCTTCTCCTCTTCTTGGAGCTAAATTAGCTAACTATGTCTTTTTGGATCTAAATGGGCTAATTATCTCATTTTAGAGGAAAACAAGCTAAGTATATAATATTCATGAGTTAACCAAGGTTCTTATGCCATTTTGAGGTTATTATGGCATTTTGGAGCTAAATGGGCTAATTATGTCTTTTTGGGGTAATTAAAGCAAGGATAACATGAAAGAGGAGAAGAAAGAGGAGGAGGAGGAGAAGAAGAAGAAATCAATAAGAAGGAGGAGAAGGAGGAGAAGGAGGAGGAGTAGAAGGACTAGAAGGTCCTTGGCCTTCTCCTCCTCCTCCTCCTCCTCCTCCTTCTCCTTCTTCTCTTCTTCTTCTTCTTCTTTCTTTCCATTTTTTCTATTTTTCTCCTCTTCTCCTCTTCTTGGAGCTAAATTAGCCAACTATGTGTTTTTGGAGCTAAATGGGCTAATTATCTCATTTTATAGGAAAACAAGCCAAGTATATAATATTAATGAGCTAACCAAGGTTCTTATGCCATTTTGAGGTTATTATGTCATTTTGGAGCTAAATGGGCTACTTATGTCTTTTTGGAGCTAAATGGGCTAACTATGTCATTGTTGGGGAAATTAAGGCAAGGAGAATATGAAAGAGGAGAAGAGAAACTTACCGTAGTGGTCATCAAGGAGGAGAAACACCTAGAGAAGGGTCGTGCGATGCCGCTCGGGAGATATTCTGCAGAATAGATATTTTGCAATGTCTCAGTTAGCTTGATGACACTCAATTATTAATACTAGTTTATAATGAAACTCACCGTGCCAATCGAAGAGAAGACGAGCATCGACGGAGGGACTTGACCGCTCTTCTCGCACAGACCCTGAAGAGTGGGTCATATTAGTTAGTAATGAAATAGACATGACACACATGATTTGGCTAATGTAAAAAAAAACTTACCACAAAAAGCTCGTACAGGGCCCGTTGACCCGCCTCATCCCGGGACCTCTCCTCCTCAATCAATCATGCCGTGGTCTGGTCCCTCTCATCAAGAGCAACCTGACTTGCCAATCTCTCTTTCTCAAGAGCAGCCTCAAGAACAACCTCGCTTGCCAATCTCTCTTTCTCAAGAGCAGCCTGGTTTGCCAATCTCTCTTTCTGAAGAGTTGCCTGAAACACCATTCCTCGTTACCACAGTAATGATCTATGGTGAGACACATAATGAAATGGATGATAGTGTTCTTAGTCCGTACAACTAACCTCGATGGCAAGTTCGACTGGCCGTGGACGACACGTTATCTCAGGACAGCTGCTCAACTGGCACGCCTTGATCTCCGGAAGAGTGAGTGGACAACGTATTATCCCATCTCCAATGGCTATCGAGCCATGGGGCCTCCCGCCACCAGATATCATCACCAGCTCTGGATCCAAAGGTTCCTGGCTAGGGTTAAAGTCATCGCCTTCTTGTACGAGGCAGTATGGGCCATGCCATAAAGGTCGTACAAGTGTGGTATCTCCGTCTTATTGTGGTGCGTCTAAAAGAGAGGAACAAAATATTAGCATCAAGAATGAATTGCATGAATCATGAAGAAAATCACATACCCAGTTTCGTCCAAACTGAAGTAAGTTGGCGCTGCCTTGATGGTGTGGCACACCAACCATTTGGCTACGCCGATCATTCGCATTCTCGTGGATGGCTCGCCAGCTGCCTGTGCACCACTCATCAACCAATGCCTCCCAACAATCCATCTTATCCACACACCATCTCGGGGGCACCCGTAAGTTATTAGAAAGAATTTTCAGCGCTACACCTATGAATGAAATCAAGAAAACTACGTAGAAGGACTTAAGAATAGGTAATTACCTTCATGTATTGCTCCTTCTTCACAAACTTTCCGCGGCCATCCTTCTTTTGCTTCTTAATACCACGCGTGGCGTAGTAATCTCGAATAGCCTGCGGCCGAGCCTCGTGGCGCAAGTTCTGTAGTAACCGCCTACACTCGGCCTCGAGAATCCTGGCCGCCTCCTCCTCATATCCATCCTCACACCTATAGAAGGTCTCTAATCAAACGTGAAAACACTGATTAGTACAATAATTAGCTATATTGTTAATTTTAGATTCTGTAAAAGGGTAATTTACCCAAAAGCTCTTGATCACCATCTCGGCCCTCGTGTGGCAAAAGACACCATCTATAATATCCTCCGGCGGGGCCTGCGCAGCTTGGTAGTGCTCCCAGGAAAATCCTAGTGTAGGAACCTGACCCTCACCAGGCAACGTGACAAACCCCGGGAAATTTGTCCGGCAAAGCACACCAAGGACAGAGTTCGGCCTGCGGACTCCAAGAGGGTGTACCCATCCCCTGCAGTACGATAAGGTCAACGCATTAGATATTTGAACAAACTTGAAGGCAAAATCTAAAAAAAAGAGTAAATGTACTTACCTATCTCCTTCAGGTTTAATCACCGGCCTCTGCTCGCGGGTAGTCGGCGCGACCGGGAGACGTGTACTACCACTCTTGTACACGGTGGCCCCGTCCACCTGCACATCGCCTTCACTATCCGTAAGCTCATCCCTGCCCCCTGAGCCACCTGGACCCTCGGTCCAATCCGGCAACTCGGTACGATCTGGCCAGGTCTCCCATCCGGGCCTCTCCACGTCGGGTGAAGCCTTCGGAACCGTAGTCTCCTCCGGCTGCTCCTGGGCCGAATGCACCTCGACCCGAGGCTGCTCCTGGACCGGAGTCTCATGGGACGAATGCCCATCAACAACAGGCTCCTGGAACGGAGTCCCCGTAGCCTCCTCCGCAAACGGGTCGACCATAGTAGTCCTATGCTCGGGTGAATGAGCTGGTGGTGGTGCCGAGGACGGCTCAACAGTCCTCCTGGATCTTCCACGGCCACCACCTCTCCCTGTACCCTTCCCCTTCTTCCCTACCCGACCAGCACCTCTCCCAGTGGGCAATGCCGCCGACGAAGAAGAACCCACGGGTGGTGTCGACAAACTGTCTGCCAAGGCTCTACGGAGAGATAGGGGTGGAAGGTAAGTACCACCCCTCGTGCGGGGCGCCTGGGAAGAACCCGTCGAGCGATCTGGACCAGCGCCCACCATCTTTCCACACCTGGTGACCTGCCATGATAAATATTAAAAGAAATTAGTACAACATAAAAAAATTGAATGACAGACATGACTAATAATATGTACATGAATAATAAAGATTAAAATATATATAATTTAAGTTGTGAATCTTACAAACTAATAATCATCATCAATAAATGCATCATCATCATCACTATCACGCATGTCTTCATGAATGACGTGCTCGTCGGGTTCAACGGCGTGAAGTTGTGAAAGGCCTTCCTTTAATCGGTGAAGCATTGACAGTTCATCCGCATCAGTAACCTCTACGAGTTCCAGGTCTTCTGGTTCCGGCTCAGAGCTGGAGTCGGATTCATTGTCGCAGTCTACTTCCATGTTCTTGGGTGAAGCGCGGCGGTTCTTGAAACGTTTCTTGGAAAGACGTGTTTCTTTGAAGAATTCTACATCATATGTGTCTGGGTTAATGTGAGGTTCATAATCCTGTTCATTTGGGAGAGATGGTCTGACATGTGGCGGCACTTCATAAACAACATACCAACCTTCTAGATTCTTATCCGTTTGGCATGCCCACGGTAGATAGAAAACTTGGGTCGCATGTTGAGCCATAATATAGACATTGGGAACATCTAAATGGGTGTTTGTATTGATTTCGACTAGTCCTATACGTTCATGACTCCCTCTAGTCTTTTTCGGCTAGAACCAATAACATTTGAAGACTACGACGTTCGGTGGGTTTTCACCATAGAATTGAAGTTCATAAATTGCTTCAACTCTTCCATAATACTCGATAACACCTTCGCCGATAGCAGAGACACCACAATTTGTAGATTTCCGGTCGGGCATAGATAGCTCTTTGCCAAAGGTACGAAAGAGATACCCGTTGATGTTGTATTTCTCAAATGAATGGACCTTATAGTCAAAAGCATTAGCGACTTGTCTCAATTTGGCGTCCATAGACTCTGAATTAGCCTACAAGTTTATTACGGAACGGTTGTTGCATTAGCCGCAAGTTAGACCAAGAATGAAATGGTCCATTATTGATAATTACCGTTTGTTTGAACCAAGAGATGAAACCGAGATAGCCGCCTCTTGTCTTTGACAGAAGCTCATACTCTTCGACGGAATCATTTTCGATCACCGCTCCATCCGAGAATTTGGCGACTTAGAAGTTACGGAAAAATGTGTCGAGAACTCACGCGGTGTACGGCCGCACTTCTGTTAGGTTGTTGAAGATATACAACGAAATGTTCCGCCATTCTTCGACATCCAACGTTATTGGTTTCGAAGCACCGGCTGGTGCGAGCTTCCCTTTGAATAGGCTGAGGTTGGACCCACCTTTTTTAGGGTGTGCATCATTGTGCCAAGGCTTCGAATTATGAAAATGATGATTTTTGGCTTCGTAGTGTGCTTTCACAAAGTTCGCCACCTCCTTAGTAATGAATGCCTCAGCCATCGATGCTTCAATTCTACGCTTATTTTTACATTTAGCTCGAAGGGTCTTCCGCATCCTCTCAGTTGCATAGCACCAACGATCTTGCACGGGGCCACCCAATCTTGCCTCGGTCGGTAGATGTAAAATCAAATGCTGCATTGGATTAAAGAAGCCCGGTGGAAAGATCTTCTCTAACTTGCACAACAACTCTGGTGCAAACTCCTCCATGTCTTCGACCTCGCCAGGTGACAATTCTTTCGCAGAAAGAACACGGGAGAAATAACACAGCTCCGCCAGTACTAGCCATTCATCCTCAGGAATAAAGCCACGTAACATCACCGCCATTACCCGCTCTAGCCATATGTGCCAATCATGACTCTTGAGACCAAAGATTTTTAATTTTTCAAGACTCGCTCCCCTCTTTAGATTCGTTGCATACCCATCGGGGAACATCAAGTGCATTTTGACCCACAAGATAATTTCCCTCACAGCTGGCCTTCCAAGATTGAACCAAGCCTTTGGCTTCGACCACTTCCGCTTTCCTTTGCCTTCTCGCATGTCTTGTAACGGTCTATGACTCTAGACTTAATATTATCCTTTGTCTTCCCATCTATGTCGAACAATGTACCAAAAATAGCCTCTCCGATATTCTTTTCAGTGTGCATCATGTCAATATTGTGTGGAAGAAGGAGGTCTTTGAAGTAAGGCAGATCCCAGAAGAATGGCTTGTGAGTCCAGGCGTGTTTTGAATTATACCCCTTGAAATACCCTGGACGCTCTGGATCTGGCTCGAGGGCGTTTGACTGATCCAGGATCTGTTGGCCTGTGAACGCAGGTGGTGCCAAGTTTTTGACAACTTTACCTTTGGTAAAGTTCTTCTTGTCTTTTCTGAACTGATGGTGAGGATCCAGGAACTGTCTATGCAAGTCAAAGCAAGAATACTTCCGAACCTCCTGCAACCAATGAAACTGAAGAGCTGCCTTGCATTGGGGGCACGGGAACCTTCCATGCACACACCATCCAGAGAATAGCGCATACGCTGCCAAGTCATGCATAGAGTACATGTACCACACATGCATTTTGAAGTTTTCTTTCCTAGCGGCATCTTATGTGTTGACCCCATTATCCCAAGCTTCTTCCAATTCATCCTTAAGCGGTTGCAGGTACACATTCATATTCTTCCCCGGATAATTTGGTCCTGGAATTATCAACGTTAGAAATATGTTCTTTCTTTGCATAATCTTCCCGGGGGGAGGGGAGATTGAGTGGAATGACAAATACAGGCCAACAACTGTATTGGGTTGCCGTCATGCCGAAGGGATTAAAACCATCCGTGGCGGCGCAGACTCGAGGATTCCATGGATCTGCCGCTTTATCCTGATGCAATCCATCGAAATGTTTCCACGCTTGCCCACCGATGTGTGTACCATCATCTTATTCCCATCCGCATCTAGTTCGGTTCTTTTGCCCAATTTGTGCCATGTCATCTGTCTGGCTGTCTCTTCAACCATGAAATGACGTTGAAGTCTTGGTACGATTGGCATATACCAAAGAACACTAACTGCGATTTTGGTCTGCCTCTTCTCACCCATACCGTTGTCTACCACAAGATACCTACAAGACTCGCAATTGGGACAATAGTCCAAGTGTGCGTACTCCTTCCTAAATAAGACACATCCTTTCTCACATGAATATATCTTCTCATAGGGCATCTTAAGTACACAAAGTATTTTGTCCGACTGGTACAGGTTTGTAGGCATGACATGGCCTTTGGGTAGGAAGCATCCAAATAGTGTCATCATCGCGTCGTAGCATTCTCTTCCCAAGTTGAACTGAGCCTTCAGAGCCATTACTTGTGCAATTGCATCCAGCTGACAGAGCTCAGTGTGCTCATGGAGAGGATGTTTTGAAGACTCCAACATTTCATAAAAGGCCTTTGCAGATTCCTCCATCTCATATTCCGGATCCCGAGCATCATCAAAGTCTTCCACCATGTCTTCGATCCCAGTACCATGCTCATCCGTGCGACGACGGACCACCTCAGCTCTTGTGCGTTGTATAGACTCACCATGAAATGTCCACACCGTATAATTAGGCTTAAAACAACTCCTCTGCAGGTGTTTAATCATTACAGCCTCTGTCGTCTTTTTATAGTTGTCGTATCCAGGACAGGGGCAATAGTTTCTTTCCTTGCCATTTGCGAATGCGGCTTTCACAAATTCCTTTGTTTTTACAAACCATTCTTTCGTCATCTCTTTCTAACTAGGGTGACCGGTATACATCCACGCACGATCACTCATCTTGCGTAGCTACTAAAAACTGAAGAAATATATTTCAATATAATTTAGCATTTATATTGATTGGTTAATCAGGTTCGCCATTTTTATTACGTCTAGGCAACCTACACGCTAATAGGTAAAGATAGGTCCTAATCCCACCCGAGTATGTGTAGATTGGGTTCGTTTTCCCATGCTCTGCTCGGGATCCAATGCAAAATTTCAGCAGCACCTCCCCGCTGTTCTCCTGATACACATCTCCGCAATAAACAGAGAGGATGTGCATCCGGAGAACAACAGGGAGGCACTGACGAAATTCCGCATCGGATCAAGAGCACAGCATACGGGAAAACAAACCCAATTTACACATACTCGGAGTGTCCATGGAAATGTTGGACAATTCAAAAGGATGGCGGTTATAAATATGCAAAGGCATGCATATTTATAGATGTCGCCCTTTCGAACGGGAGACGCATACTGGTCACGCATACTGATAAATTAATTTAATTACCTAAATCTAGAAAGTTTCATCCGGAAACTGAGCCACAGTAAATGAAGGGGCGGGGAGGAGATGAAATTCGTACTGACCAACGAATGCAGGGGCGGAGCTTGTACAACGCATGGGCAGGTCTTCGCACAGCAGACCTCACAACGACGAGACAACTATCACATGTAAATCCACCCGATCAACACAAATATTCCAATTATATCATTTTAGAGGAAAACAAGCTAAGTATATAATATTCATGAGCTAACCAAGGTTCTTATGCCATTTTGAGGTTATTATGGCATTTTGGAGCTAAATGGGCTAATTATGTCATTGTTGGGGAAACTAAAGCAAGGATAATATGAAAGAGGAGAAGAAAGAGGAGGAGGAGGAGAAGAATAAGAAATCAAGAAGAAGGAGGAGAAGGAGGAGAAGGAGGAGGAGGACAAGAAGGAGAAGGAGGAGAAGGTATTTTTCTTCTCTTCTTCTCTTCTTCTTCTTCTTCTTCTTCTTCTTTTTTTTCATTTTTCCTATTTCTTCTCCTCTTCTCCTCTTGTTGGAGATAAATGATCTAATTATGTGTTTTTGGAGCTATATGGGCTAATTGTGTCATTTTAGCGAAAAACAAGCTAAGAATATAATATTCATGAGCTAACCAAGGTTCGTATGCCATTTTGAGCTTATTATGGCATTTTGGAGCTAAATGGGCTAATTATGTCTTCTTCTCTTCTTCCCTTCTTATCTTCTTCTTTTCTTCTTCTCCTTATTATTGTCTTCTCTTCTTCTTCTTCTTCCTCTTCTTCTTCTTCTTCTTCTTGTTCTTCTTCTTGTTCTTCTTCTTCTTCTTCTTCTTCTTCTTCTTCTCCTCCTCCTCCTCTTCCTCCTCTTCACCTTTGCTCCTCCTCCTCCTCTTCTTCTTCTTCCTCTTCTTTCTATTAAGCTAACTAGCTAACTAACCTAACTAACCAAGCTAACTAAACCTATCGCTACACCTATATAGCACTAAAAAGCAAAAAAAAATAACAAAAACAGAATCTATATCACTAAGTAACTAAAATATAGCTCCTTCTTTTCCTTTCTCCTCTTCTTTCTCCTCCTCCTCCTCCTCTTCTTCTTCTTCTCCTCCTCCTCTCCTCTACTACTCTTCTTCTACTCTTCTCTTTTTCTTCTTCTTCTTCTTTCTCTTCTTCTTCTTCTTCTTCTTCTTCTTCCTTTTATTCCTCTTCTTCTTCTTCTGCTTGTTTTCTTCTTCTCCTCCTCCTCTTCTTCTTCATTTTCATCTCATCTTGCACTAACCAAATTAACCTAAACTAGTAGTAACCTAATAAACTAACTATCTAAATTAACTATCTAATTTAAAAGAAAAAAACTGAAAAAATAGGGTACCGGAGGCACTCACCGAAGTTGGGGACGGCCGGTGAGGGGAGGGGCGTCGCCGGGAACAGGTGAGGGGAGGGGCCTGCGCAGGGAGTCGGTGAGGGGAGGGGGCGGCGCCAGCGCAGGTGAGGGGAGGGGCAGCTCAAGGGGTGGCGCAGGGAGCCGGTTAGGCGAGTGGGTGGCGCCGGGGCTGGTGAGGGGAGGGGGCGGCGCAGGGGGTGGCGCAGGTGTTGGCGTAGGGGGTGGCGCAGGGGTGGCCGGCCGCCGCTGGTGCTTGTGGGAGGCGCGTACGACGGTGGAGAGAGAGAGACAGAGTGGGGAGTAGGGTAGTGGAGCGAGGGGCTAGGGGGAGACAGCCGTTATAGGGACGTCAGCTTTGCCGTCTGCCCCCGAATGGCAAAGGGCCCCACGGCGGATGGCAAAGGCCAGGCGGACGGCAAAGAGCCCATCCGTTGGACCTGGCCAGGCCCAAGGTTTGGTGGGACCCATCTGCCCTCTCTGTCGTCTTCCCTAGGTCTCTTTGCCGTCCGCAGGCAGACAGTAAAGCCCTGGCCGATGGCAAACATTTTGTTTACCATCAGTGAGCCCTTTACCGTCCACTTTAGGTCAGTTGACGGCAAAGATCTTCTTTGCCATCAGCCAGCAGACGGAAAAGAACTGGCTGATGGCAAATTACTGGATTCCAGTAGTGTATCTACAACAGTAGCAAAATTCTAATGCAAGCATGAGGGAGAACGAAATAGGTGATATAGGGATGATCAAGGGGGGGGGGGGGGGTTGCTTGCCTTGTTGCTCTGCGGCAAAGGGCTAATCATTAGGAGGGTAGTCGTACCCGGCAACAGTGTCGGTCTTAGGGTCTACCGGTAAGAAGAGGGGGGGGGGGAAGAAATAATAAATAAGAGCAACAAGTGCAACACTAAGAATGACATGGCAATATAAAGGGCTAGGCATGAGCTAACGCGGTATCATCCGTCATAGACGGATCGGGGAAATTTTGGATGATATTTCCTGGGTCTCTGGCTAATACCGGTCACGCAAAACAGATGGAAAAGTTCCATGTTCGCTATGCTAGGGTCGCGTGACACACGAACGGATAGCGTATCCGGGTTCGTCTCGTTCTAGTGATCAAATTGCATGTACACATTTTTTCATCTGACCTATGGGTTAATTAATATTAATTTTTAAAGGTTTATTCAATATTCAGAAACTAAAATAGGTTATTCTAATTTAATAAATGCATTTATGACATCATCATGATGTCATCATGACATCAGACTGGTCAAAATGACTCGTGGGTCCAATACGTCATAGGCACAATTTTAATTAGGGTTAACTAATTATTAATTAGATTAATTTATGGGGTGGGACCCACCTATCATTGTTTGCTTAGGATAAATTAATTAACAGAATTAATCAATAGTTTTAATTACTTATTCAATTTAATCATAAACATCTTATTAACTAATTAACAAAGTAATTAACTAATCTAATTACTCCTTAATTATCTATCTAATTAATTAACTAATTAATTAATATAACTAATTATTTATTTAATTTAATGTTTTTATACAAATATTTCTTATTGTATTTTTTAAAACATATTTTTAGAGGGGGTTAATCCCCCTGGTTTAGCAGGAAGGGCCCGAGGGGGGCGAACCCAGCCAGGGGCATCGCCCGGTGGGGTGGGTAGGCAAGGGGTGGCGCCGGGTGGCCGAAAGGCTGTCAGGGGGGGGCATGGCGCGGGAGCACCCGTGGTGATACGAGCGAAACAGCGAGCGGGAGGGGGTGATGCGGGGCACGGCGGCCACGGGTGGCCGGAGGTGCGAAGAGCGCCGGGGTTCGGCTATGGACGCGCAGCGAGGGAGCTGCCGGCGGTATATGTGCGGGGATCGAGGGCCACCGGAGTAGTGGACAAAGTTGGGGGACCAGAGGGATTAGGGTAGGAGCCCGGTGTCTCACCAGGCCTGTAATGGTAGTAGAGGGTTGGGGAAGGGCCAGGCGGCCGGTGGGGCAGTCCGGCGGGGAGGAGGCAGCTGGATCCATCGAGGAGGCGACCAGAGGAGCGCCGAAGGTGGCCGGCAGCGGAGGTACCGGCCGGTGCGGGGTCGAGAAGGTGTGTCCGATCGCGAGGGGGGTGCGCCGCCAGGGGAGAGGGCTGGAGGTGGCCTGCAGAGAGGAGGCCCGGCGGGGCAGCGCCTAGCTTCGGCCTCCCTAGCCCCGATCCACTCTAGATCGGGAGGGAGAGGGAGAGGAACGTGAGGGGGAGGGGTCATGGCTGTGAGGGTGAGCTAGGGACTTTAGGGTTAGGATTGGGGTTATATACCCCATGGGTATTGGGCCGGTTGGGGGGAGGTGGGCCGGCCTCTGGGGGAGGCCAGGCTGGGCCTAGGCCGAGGGGGCGGGGGGGGGGGGGGGGTGGCACCTCGGGTGAGAGGAAACCTAAACGCCCCGTATTCCAGCCCTGGGACAAGTCTACGGGAATACGACACCGTTGGCATAGAACAATTCCGCTCTTTATTACTGTGGAAAAGGTTAGAAGCGTACTTGGATTACATCGCCACAGCGATACTATGCCTGCCTAGGGTAATTCTACGCTAGGAACAGAACAACGACGATGGTGATGTACTCCACTCCACAGGGACTCTGGCCAGAACTTGTATCCTACCTCGCAACTCAGGATCCTCGACAAGCAAGCAATCATGGAATGACCTGCAAACTGGCATGTCACGCCAGATTAGTACTTTGAATGTACTCGCAAGCTCACAACAAACATGAGCATTAAGGCAAGACAACATCACCGAAGGGATAGTTGAAAATAACTATACCAGGCTACTCTCACTGTATTCGGGTGACCAATTCGTGATCTCACCAAGAACCTTCAACAGATATCCTCAAGACGTACACCAAGACTTGTCACCGACACGATGCTCAACTGCTACCATACTCAGGCGAGTTCTTTCATCATTATTATCACTACTGCGGTAATGATTGACCACCTAGTAAGGTATGGATGGGCTGTCCAATAACGTCGACGCGGCTAGTCGAATTGATTTTTCACTCTCTGGAGGTTGCACACTTTACCCACACCATGGAGTACCTGCCCTTGTCATCCCATTCGGGTGGACCGGCGTTACTTCAACGAATCCTGCCTGACCCGTGATTCTCCCATCGTACCACCGACATTCATCCTCCCCCGGAGTCTTGCCCTGGGCGGCCCTTGTGTCGTCCTGACACCTGCCATCGCCGTGGCCAAACTAAACTGTCCCAAACGGGGACGTGCGCACATAACCATAAACAGTATCACAAAGTTACTGCTGCCTACCAGGCCAGGGCAACACATGAGCATAACCTTCCCTATATGGTGGTACCGATAAAAGAGCACGCGATGAGACCAAGTCACGACCTTCCCATACCGGCAAATGTGGCTGCAAGGATAAGCCCGGACAGGTGACTCTCGATCAACCAGCCAATTATCTTATCCCCGAATAATATTTTTGTCATAGCTCACACTTCGATATCATAGTAGTCCAATAACCAATAAGCTCAATCCACTACTATTGATTTATATCCACCAACTGCCGAATGAAACCAAAAATAATCATAGACATTAATCTTCAATGTCATGGCGTTAACTGGTGGGTAAAATGCTAGTTGCTAACAATCCCGTACTCAACAGGGTAGTCACCTATTCAAGAATTTATTCAAACATTGCATAATCTAATCCATACTACAAACAATTATAATTGCGATTAAAGTAATAGATTAAACTATGATATTGCAATGCCATTATGCAAATGAGGGTTGTGGCTTGCCTCGGAGTGATGGAACCATGTAGGAGGAGGTGCAGAGAGTCCGCGGAATAGATTATCGAAAATAGCTCTCTCTCGGAGGGGCTGCTTAGAGGCAAGGGGAAAATGGCCATTTTCAGAATGTAAACATATAATGAAAATGATACCATCATGACGGGCTCGACGAGATGAAGACGTGGGCTTTGCAATCACCTCGATCGGAGTTACGGTGCAAAAGATATAAGGGTTTGATTGCCAGCGACTAATCTGTAAGAAAAATAATCATAGGGAGGCCCTTGACAACAAGGCCGGTCACGTACTTAAGTGGAATACGCCTTCCAATGGGGAAGATAAATACCCGGTCGAGACGTCTCCACTTATCTCAGCTCGCCAAGCCTTCTCGCCCCGACATGTTGGGTTGGGGCCCTACTGTCGGGTCCCTCTCTCTCCTCCTTCCCTCGTATTCTTCCTTTTCCCTCCTTCTCCCCGATGCCGCAACAGAGGCTCGGCTCCGGTAGTCCTCTGGCGCTCCGGTGGTCCAAGGACACGAGCAAGGGCATGGATGGGATCATCGTTGACCATTGCGTCCAGAGGAGAGCAGCGCGGTCTCAGGGGTGGCCGGAAACGTGACGATGGACGGGAGCAGAGGGCGGCCGGTCCGAGCACTGCGGCGATGGCATGGGCGAGGGCGCCGGTGAGCACTGCGTCCAGCAGTGGACTCGGTGGAGATGGAGAGGGCCATGAGCACGCGAAGTTTGGAGGAGGATGGAAACGACCATGGCGGCAATAGGCTGCGGAGAGAGCTTCTCCGGCTCGGGGCAAGAGGCTGGGGAGGGGTAAAGGAGTGCGGTGAGGGCGATGATGAGCTCAGGAGGATGCGGAGAGGGGCTTATATATCCACGGCGAGATCCCTCGGGAGCGCTTTGGAGAGCCTGGGGAAGAAGAGGACACAGAGGAAGGCGACGTCAGTCACGGGCAGAATAGGGGTGGAGCTCGTCGCGACGAGGCGAGGCAGAAGCTGGAAAGGAAGAGGGGTCCAGGAGAAGGAAGGCGACGAGCTGAAGCTGTTGACATGGCTAGATGTCGAGGGACGGGAGGAAATGGACGAGACCGAGGGATCCACTGCAAGAGCGCGCATATGGCATGCCAAAGGCATGGTCACCGCGTGAACTCGCACACGCGGTGCACCCTTGCATGCAGCATGTTGTCTAGCAGCGAGTCCTTCCAAGGACTAGTCCCTCTGGGGTGATAGATAGGCAAAAGAAACCAAGAGGAGATGGGAGGCTGCACTGGAAGTTTGCTGCAACAAACTTGGCCATATCACTATGATAAACAGAGAAGAGATAAGGGCAAAATATGATGTCTGGGAGGTTTAGGGTAGGAAGGATTACAATCCTGGGAAGTTTGAGAAGCAAAGGACCAAGATTCAATATAGTTGCTTTGCAATTGACCAATCTGGTCCAGAATGCAAATGTTGATGTGGCACTCAAATTTCCACCGGGATGGAGCTGAAATTTGGAGGAGGCTAGTTATTTTGGCATATGAATACACTGTATAAATTTCATACCATC
Source organism: Hordeum vulgare subsp. vulgare (assembly GCF_904849725.1). Taxonomy (NCBI): domain Eukaryota; kingdom Viridiplantae; phylum Streptophyta; class Magnoliopsida; order Poales; family Poaceae; genus Hordeum; species Hordeum vulgare. The sequence goes on along the minus strand of NC_058520.1, from coordinate 230,438,555 downwards.
TAGATAAATCAAAGTCGTACTTCCTTCACACAACATCCTGCTGATCAGAATCTTAGAGAAATAGCTGAGGAGAAATGGTTATATTGGAGAGATGTTTTATAGGGAGGAGAATGTCCTGGTAAAATTTCAGAAATTATGGAGCAAAATAGAGTACTGTTTCTTCACAATCCAAAATAGTGACCAGAGACAACGATTTATGTTGTGGACACATAGAAGATGGGATGATGCTCAAATTTGTTGGAGAGTCATGATTTGATCATATTCAGATCATAGAAAAATTTCAACTCATTTGCATACTCTTAGCTAGTACTTGTTTCACAAAGCTTCCTGTGGATCAGAAACTTTGGAAATTTGCCAATATATATTTACTAGCTAAATAAGGTTGAATTTTGGCACCAGGCAATGATATGGATAGGAAAGAGTGACCACAAATTTTGAGAGCAAGCAAGTAGATAAAAAGAGTACTTGCTTCACAACTTGACAGCTAGGGCAGAATCACAAAAGAAATATTTGAGGAATATTTTTGAACATGACAAGGAAGGATTTTGTCATGTTTGAGGAATATATGACCCAAGAGATTTATAAGAATTATTTGGGAATTTTTGGAATGATAGAAATTTGGGTTGCTTCACAACCCAGAGCAACAGGGTTATTCCTTCAATAGAAAAATGAATATTCCGAGGGAAAAGATTATTGGGATTGGCTCAAGATGGAAATGACAAGGTCTTGGCATGGTTTGGAGGTTGGCAAGTCACTAGGGAAGAGAAATCAAAGGTGATCCCTTTAGGTTCCTTCACAACCAAGCCACAGAAAAGCAAATCCAGACCAAAATCAAAAGAAAAAGAAATGGGCAAAATCCAGGGTGTTACAAACCTACTCCCTTAAAGAAATCTCGTCCTTGAGATTTGGTTGCTGAGGGTTCAAGCATGAATATCCCCACATGAGAAAACCGTTTCCAACTCAGCTTTCCTTTTTTGCCTTGGTATGATGCTCCTGCTGGGTTATTTGACTCACTGCATTGCTTCAAGGTGGTTTGTTTCGCTGGATCCTCATATATTACTCTGACTTCCATCCGTTTATTTATGCTGACTTGACTGACAGAGGTTCGGGCAGAAAGATCTTGTTCACGACAAGCTATCCTTTGACTGATTCCCATACGTGAGGACACATGCTCCGAGGTTGTCGTCCAACAATCTGGTCGTTCCGTTTGTCAACATCCTTAGGTGAATAGTAGGCCATGTAATGCTTTAACTCTGTTGTTGCAACCGAACTGTTGAGTCGTTCTCACAGATTCGAATATCTCCTTCTGAAGATTGTGAGCATATCTGGTTGCGCTGAGTGGGTTCACGCGATATATGGTCCTTGCAAATGGAATTGACCCCATGGGTGTATAACCACGGCGATTGGTATCGAACCAGACTGTTTTGAGTATGGGTACCATGTTTATCTTGCAACCATTATCATACCTATATGGACAATCTTCCTCCTTCATTATAGCTTAGTTTAAATAGCTTGGTCTGATGTGTTCTTGATTCCTTGGGTGACCATGGGTGCTGTGACGCCCTCAATTTAATCGTACGCTAATCATACACGCAAATGCGTATGATCAAACTCAAGGACTCACGGGAAGATATCATTACACAACTCTAGACACAAATAAAATAATACAAGCTTCATATTACAAGCCAGGGGCCTCGAGGGCTAGAATACAAAAGCTCGATAAACACACGAGTTAGCAGAAGAAACAATATCTGAGTACAAAAATTAAACATGGGGTGCCTTAGTGAAGGCTAGCACAAAAGATACAACGATCGAACGAGGCGAGGCCTCCTGCCTGGGAACCTCCTAACTACTCCTGGTCTTCAGCTGTGACATCCTGATCTTAAGCTACAGTGATCCCACGCTAATGATGCCATATCATCGTAAACTCTATCGTTGATCTCGTGTTAGTCGAAAACCAAGTCGAATTCAAAATTTTAAAATAAATCAAACAGGAAAAGTTTTCGAATGTAAAAATAAAAAAATGTCGGATGAGCTGCAAGAATCCCCTAATACTTTACAAAAATGAATTGGATATTTTTAGAGTTAATTTAAACACTTAAATATTTAAAACAAAAAGTACTATATTTTTTAATAAAAAACATAATACAAAAAAAAACAAAGCCACTTGCCCAACTGGGCCAAATTGGCCCAGCCGGCCAGGCCCCCGTCGGCCCACCTAACCTAACCCTAACCGAGCGCTACGCTAACCCTCCCGTGCGCCACTTCTTCCCACCTGGCGCCACCACTCCACCTCGCCGCACTCCCTCGTCAGATCCCATCCAGTGCCCCCCTGTTGCTCCTCTCTCCTCTCGACGCACCAACCCCCTACGCTCCACCTCGGCTCCCTCCCCGCGCTCACGCCCCTTGAGCGCCAACCACGCTCCAAGGGCCTCGCGACCCCTCGCCTCAGCAGCGCGTCCTGTCTCCCCCTCGCCTGAACCCCACACCCCATTACCCCCTGATCCCATGAGGGGATCAGGCCCTCCCACGTCGCCCCATCGCTGCCTCCACCCGAGCCCCTTGGCGCTCGATTGACGCACCTCCCCTCTCCCGTCGCTACTTCACTTCCTCCACCCCGCGCTAGAGCCCCCGCCCCCCATCGCAAGCATCCCAGATCCCTGCGCCACCTCGCCCCTCCTCTCCCACCGGACCCAACCGGCTCTCTCCTCTCCCTACGAGATCCTCACCCCCGCCAACCGAGCCACCTCGTCCCCACTTTGGCGCACTCCCCCCTGATATGTCTCAAACGTATCTATAATTTTTGATGGTTTCACACTGTTATCTTGTCTTCTTTGGTTGTTTTATGTACCTTTTATATCTTTTTTGGGACTAACTTATTGATTCAGTGCCAAGTGCCAATTCCTGTTGTTTCCGTGTTTTTGACTCTTTACAGATCTGATTTTGGAACGGAGTCCAAACGGAATAAAAACCCCGAAATGATTTTTTCCCGAACGGAAGAAGACCAGGGGGCCTTTGGGCTCCAGGGAGACCACAAGCTCCCACCACGCCACCAGGGTGGCAGCGGTGGGCAAGCTTGTGGCCTCCCTGGCCGCCCCCTGACCTTGGTCTTTGGCCTATAAATTCCCAAATATTCCGCAAAAAATTAGGAGAGCCTCGAAAATACTTTTCCGCCGCCGCAAGCTTCCATTTCCGCGAGATCTCATCTGGAGACCCTTCCCGGCACCCTGCCGGAGGGGACTTTGGAGTTGGAGGGCTTCTTCATCATCATCATCGCCCCTCCAATGACTCGTGAGTAGTTCATTTCAGACCTACGGGTCCGTAGTTAGTAGCTAGATAGCTTCTTCTCTCTCTTGGATCTTCAATACAAAGTTCTCCATGATCTTCATGGAGATCTATGCGACGTAATCTTCTTTGGCGGTGTGTTTGTTGAGATCCGATGAATTGTGGATTTGTGATAAGATTATCTATAATATATATTTTAGTATTTGCTGATTTCTGATATGCATGATTTGAAATCCTTGTAAGTTTCTCCGAGTCTTGGGTTTTGTTTGGCCAACTAGATCTATGATTCTTGCAATGGGAGAAGTGCTTGGTTTTGCGTTCTACCATGTGGTGACCTTTCCCAGTGACAGTAGGGGCAGCAAGGCACACATCAAGTAGTTGCCATCAAGGGTAAAAAGATGGGGTTTTTATCATTGGTTTGATATTATCGCTCTACATCATGTCATCTTGCTTAAGGCGTTACTCTGTTCTTATGGACTTAATACACTAGATGCATGCTGGGTAGCGGTCGACGTGTGGAGTAATAATAGTAGATGCAGAAAGTATCGGTCTACTTGTTTCGGACGTGATGCCTATAGATATAATCATTGCATAGATATCGTCATGACTTTGCTCGGTTCTATCAATTGCTCGACAAAAATTTGTTCACCCACCGTCTACTTGCTTTCATGAGAGAAGCCACTAGTAAACACTACGGCCCCCGGGTCTATCCACATCCATCGTTTACATCTCCGCTTTTACTTTGGTTTGTTACTTTGTTGCTTTCAGTTCTCACTTGGTAAACAATCTATAAGGGATTGACAACCCCTTCATAGCGTTGGGTGCAAGATTTTGTGTTTGTGCAGGATCTTGAGATACTCTTCCGCCGGATTGATACCTTGGTTCTCAAAGTCAGGGAAATACTTACCGTCGCTGTGCTACATCACCCTTTCCGCTTCGAGGGAACCCTAACGCAAGGCTCCAAGGCCACGGGGGAAATGCTTTGCATACTTATCTAGGAAGTCCCTTAAGGCGTAGCCACAGCTGAAGGATTCCTGGTGCCGTCGACACAACTATTTATGGCGTCGTTGCATGGGATACACAGCAAACATCAGAAGTATTTCTCGCGGCGTTGCCGGGGAGGAGAAATCAAGATCTATCCAAGTAGGTCTCACAAACTCTTCTCTTGCATTTACTTTTGTTGCCACTTGCCTCTCATTTTCCTCTCCCCCACTTCACATTTGCCGTTTTCATTTGCCTTTTTCTGTTCGCCCTTCTTTCGCTCGCTTTCTGTTTGCTTCTGTTTCCATGTGCCTTCTTTTAGCTTGCATCTTTGCTTGCTAAAAATCCATTGATACGGATCCTCATCCACTATCTAGTCTCTTTAAGAGACCCACTATTGTTGAACGAATTGCTAGTGAGTTGAGGACAATTGACTATTTCTATGGAGTTTTGCTTAAGATGCGTGAATCTGAAAATTGTGAGGAAGAAATTCATGAAGTGATTCACGAGGGCTCCTTGGATGAAAAGCATGATTGCAATGGTTTCACTATAAATTCTATTAGTGACAATGATGCTAGAAATATACAAAACCCTAAGCTTGGGGATGCTACTTTTGCTATGTCCCCTACTTGTTGCAATAATCATGATTGGGGTGATGATCTTTCTTTTGATCTTGAAAATTTGTTTAAGCCTCATGATGAATATGATGTTTGCAATAATATTGAAAGTGGGATTGGAGAAGTCATGACTTTATTTGATGATAATCCCACTATTTTTGAAGAGCGTCAACTTTGCATGCATGTGGATCATGAAAAGAATATCCTATGGGATAGCTATATTGTTGAATTTGAATATGATCCCACATGTAATTGCTATGAGAGAGGAAAATATTTTGGTAGAAACTTTCATGTTACCAAATTACCTCTCGATATGTTGATATTGAGATTGTCTCTTTCTTCTTCCTTGGATATGGAAACTATTGGTTGTCTTGCCAATTTGTTTCCCTATAAAATGCCTATGCAGAGGATGTATGTTAGACTTAGATTTCATCACCTTTCGCCTAGCTAAGGGCGTTAAACAAAAGCGCTTGTTGGGAGGCAACCCAACGAATCTATACTTCTTCTTTCTGTTTTGTGTTTTAAACACTTTCATAATTTTGTTAAGATTGTGTTTTTTGTGTTTCTTTTTGCGTTTGTGCCAAGCAAAACCGTTATGATTAGTCTTGGGGATGATCGTTTGGTCATGCTGGAAAAGACAGAAACTTTCTGCTGACGAAAAGAATTTTCATTTTTTTTCTGTTAAAGATTTTGAGTTGATTCTTTTTTCTGCTGATTTCTAAGCAAATTCTTCAGACTGTCGTAATTGTTCAGAATTTTTGAAGTACCAGAGGTATACGAAATATACAGATTGCTACAGACTGGTCTGCTGTTAACATATTCTGTTTTTGTTGTGTTGGTTGCTTATTTTGATGAAACTATGGGTAGTATCGGGGGGTATTAGCCACGGAAGATTGAAATTACAGTAACCCAACATCAGCACAAGTAGAATTTAAGTTTTCAATAGTACCTAAGGAAGTGGTGGTTTGCTTTCTTGTACTAATGTTATCACGAGTTTCTGTTTAAGTTTCGTGTTGTGAAGTTTTCAAGTTTTGGGTGAAGTTCTTATGGACAAAGAGATAAAGAGTGGCAAGAGCTCAAGCTTGGGGATGCCCAAGGCACCCCAAGAGATTCAAGGATGTCGTAAAAGCCTAAGCTTGGGGATGCCTCGGGAAGGCATCCCCTCTCTCGTCTTCAATCCATCGGTAACGTTACTTGGGGCTATATTTTAATTCACCACTTGTTATGTGTTTTTGCTTGGAGCGTCTTGTATTGTAGGAGTCTTTTATTTTTGTTGTTTCACAATCATCCTTGCTGCACACCTAGAGAGAGACATGCACACACCATGATTTTGTGGAGCTTCACTTATATCCTTTGGTAGACAATTCAGCTCACATGTGCTTCACTTATATCTTTTGAGCTAGATACTTTTGCTCTATGTGCTTCACTTATATCTTTTAGGTCACAGCGGTGCGTGGCTTGGTAGTTGATCTATTCTTTGAAATTAGTCTCAAAAGGGGTAGTTATCCAAAGGGATACGAAAACTTCCACCTTCATGTGCATTGAATAGTTAGAGAAGTATGAATCATCTCAATTAGTTTTGAGTTGTGGTTATGGTAATATTGAAAGTCATGCTAGTAAGGTGTTGTGGATCTAGAAATACTTGTGTTGAAGTTAGTGATTCCAGTAGCATGCACGTATGGTGAACCGCTATGTGATGAAATCTGAGCATGATTAGTAAATTTATTGTCATCCTTTGCGTGGCGGTCAGGATCGCGCGATGGTTTATACCTACCAAACCTTCCCCTAGGAGTATGCGTTGAATGCTTTGTTTCGATTACTAATAAAACTTTTGCAACAAGTATATGAGTTCTTCATGACTAATGTTGAGTCCATGGTTTAGATGCACTTTCACCTTCCACCATCACTATCTTTTAAGTGTTGTGCAACTTTCGCCGGTGCACAAAACCAACCATTAGCCTCCCTCAAAACAGCCACCATACCTACCTTCTATGGCTTTTTCAAAGTCATTCTGAGATATATTGCCATGCAACTACCACCATGACATGTGCCACCACGTCTACATTGCATTGCACGATCGTAAGATAGCTAGCATGATGTTTCCATTGATGTCTATGCCATGCTAGATCATTGCCACGGTACACTACCGAAGGCATTCCATATAGAGTCATCGTTACTCTAAGTTTTGAGTTGAAAGTGTGATGATCATCATTAATGGAGCATTGTCCCATGTGAGGAAATAAAAGAGGCCAAAGAATCCCACAAAAAAGAGGCCAAAGAGCCCACCAAATAAAAAAATGAGAGAAAAAGAGAGAAGGGACAATGCTACCACTTTTTCCACACTTGTGCATACTAAGCACCATGATCTTCATGATTGAGAGTCTCTCGTTTTTTCACCACCATATAGCTAGTGGGAAATTTTCATTATATAACTTGGCTTGTATATTCCAATGATAGGCTTCCTCAAAATTCCCTTAGGTGTTCGTGAGCAAGGAAGTTGGATGCACACCCACTAGTTTTCTTTAAGAGCTTTCACATACTCGTAGCTCTAGTGCATCATTTGTATGGCAATCCCTACTCATTCACATTGATATCTATTGATGAGCTTCTCCACAGCTCATTGATATGCCTAGTTAACGTGACTATCTTCTCCTTTTTGTCTTGCAACCTCCACCACATTCCACACCATGTATAGTGTTATAACCATGGCTCACGCTCATGTATTGCGTGAGAGTTGAAAAGGTTTGAGAAAGTAAAGGTGTGAAAGAATTACTTGGCAAATAGCGGGGTTGTGCATGATTTAACTTCGTTGTGCAATGATGATAGAGCATAGCCAGACTGTATGCTTTTGTAGGGAAAACTTTCTTTTGGCCTTGTTATTTTGAAAGTTCATGATTCCTTTGCTAGTTTGCTTGAATTATTATTGTTTCCACGTCAATAGTAAACTATTGTTTTGAATCTAATGGATCTCAACATTCATGTCACATAAGAGGAATTACAAAGGACACCTATTCTAGGTAGCATGAAAGCATCAAAAATTCATTCTTATCACTTCCCTACTCGAGGACGAGCAGGAGTTAAGCTTGGGGATGCTTGATACGTCTCAAACGTATCTATAATTTTTGATGGTTTCATGCTGTTATCTTGTCTTCTTTGGTTGTTTTATGTACCTTTTGTATCTTTTTTGGGACTAACTTATTGATTCAGTGCCAAGTGCGAGTTCTTGTTTTTTCGGGTTTTTGACTCTTTTTAGATCTAATTTTGGAACGGAGTCCAAACGGAATAAAAACCCCGAAATAATTTTTTCCCGAACGGAAGAAGACCAGGGGGCCTTTGGGCCAAGCTAGGTGGGCTCCAGGGAGCCCACAAGCTCCCACCACGCCACTATGGGGGGCGGTGGGCAAGCTTTTGGCCTCCTTGGCCGCCCCCTGACCTAGGTCTTTGGCCTATAAATTCCCAAATATTCCGCAAAAAATCAGGAGAGCCTCGAAAATACTTTTCCGCCGCCGCAAGCTTCCGTTTCCTCAAGATCTCATCTAGAGACCCTTCCCGGCACCCTGCCGGAGGGGACTTTGGAGTTGGAGGGCTTCATCATCATCATCGCCCCTCCAATGACTCGTGAGTAGTTCACTTCAGACCTACGGGTCCGCAGTTAGTAGCTAGATGGCTTCTTCTCTCTCTTGGATCTTCAATACAAAGTTCTCCATGATCTTCATGGAGATCAATCCGATGTAATCTTGTTTTGCGGTGTGTTTGTTGAGATCCGATGAATTGTGGATTTGTGATCAGATTATCTATGATATATATTTGAGTCTTTGCTGATTTCTTATATGCGTGACTTGGTATCCTTGTAAGTCTCTCCGAGTCTTGGGTTCTGTTTGGCCAACTAGATATATGATTCTTGCAATGGGAGAAGTGCTTGGTTTTGGGTTCTACCATGTGGTGACCTTTCCCAGTGACAGTAGGGGCAACAAGGCACACATCAAGTAGTTGCCATCAAGGGTAAAAAGATGGGGTTTTTATCATTGGTTTGAGATTATCCCTCTACATCATGTCATCTTGCTTAAGGCGTTACTCTGTTCTTATGGACTTAATACACTACATGCATGCTGGATAGCGGTCGACGTGTGGAGTAATAGTAGTAGATGCAGAAAGTATCGGTATACTTGTTTCGGACGTGATGCCTATAGATATAATCATTGCATTGATATCGTCACGACTTTGCGCGGTTCTATCAATTGCTCGATAGTAATTTGTTCACCCACCGTCTACTTGCTTTCACGAGAGAAGCCACTAGTAAACACTACGGCCCCCGGGTCTATTCACATCCATCGTTTACATCTCCGCTTTTACTTTGCTTTGTTACTTTGTTGCTTTCAGTTCTCACTTGGCAAACAATCTATAAGGGATTGATAACCCCTTCATAGTGTTGCGTGCAAGCTTTTGTGTTTGTGCAGGATCTTGAGATACTCTTCCGCCGGATTGATACCTTGGTTCTAAAACTGAGGGAAATACTTACCGTCGCTGTGCTACATCACCCTTTCCGCTTCGAGGGAACACCAACGCAAGGCTTCATGGCCACGGGGGAAATCCTTTGCATACTTCCCTAGGAAGTCCCTTAAGGCGTAGCCGCAGCTGAAGGATTCCTGGTCCTGTCGACACAACTATTTCTGGCGCTGTTGCAAGGGATACACAACAAACATCACCCCCCACCGGCGAGCACCTCCACGACGACCTCCCACACCCTCTGCAGCGGCCCGGGACCTCTCCGTCGCACCGCCCCATCGCCGGAACCATCACCACCGGCCCGGGATCGCCTCTCCAACGACGTCACCACCACCGGGAACTCCTCCTCGCGCGAACAGCGCCGACTCCCCGTGCACTCCGGCTTCACCGGGCCTTCCCGTCAACGCCGGTGAGCTCCGGGCCCCGGCCATCCTCTCCTCCTCCCTCTCCCGGTCCCGTTCCGGCGATAACGGCCGCGTTCCGTCGCTGTTGGGTTCGTGGAGGTGGAGGTTGCCCCCGCTCCCTCTCTGTTGAGATGAGAAGGTTCCTGTGCGAGGATGTCGTGTGAGTGAGAGGTTAGAGATGAAAGAAAAAAAATGAATTACGTATAATGCATGTATGTATTGCGTATGTATGTATCTGTATGTAAAAAGAATACGTTGTGTTTAATGTATGTACGTAAATATGAATATGTGTGTGTATTAGACCGTTGTCACTTACCGGTGTGCCCAAATGTTATTGGAGCGTTGTCACTTACCGGTGTCCCACGTCGCCCCATCGCTGCCTCCACCCGAGCCCCCTGGCGCTCGAGCGACGCGCCTCCCCTCTCCCATCGCTACTTCGCCTCCTCCACCCCGCGCTAGAGCCCCCCCCCCCCCCCCGTCGTGTGCTTCCCAGATCCCTGGGCCACCTCGCCCCTCCTCTCCCACTGGACCCAACAGACTCTCTCCTCTCCCTGCGAGCTCCTCAGCGCCGCCGATCGACCGACCTCGTCCCCACTTCGGCGCACCCCCCACTGGCGAGCAACTCCCCGGCGACCTCCCTCACCCCCTCCAGCGGCCCGGGAACCCTCCGCCGCGCGCCCTGTCGCCGGATCCATCACCACCGGCCCGGGATTGCCTCTCCAACGACATCACCACCATCGGGAACTCCTCCTCGCCGGAACCGAGTCGACTCCCCGTGCACTCCGGCTTCATCGGGCCTTCCCGTCAACGCCGGTGAGCTCCGGGCCCCAGCCATCCTCTCCTCCTCCCTCTCCCGGTTCCATTCCGGTGATCACAGTTCCGGTGCCGTTGGGTTCGTGGAGGTGGAGCTTGCCCCCTCCCTCCCTCTGTTGAGATGAGAAGGTTCCTGTGAGAGGATGTCATGTGAGTGAGAGGTTAGAGATGAAAGAAAAATGAATTATGTATAATGCATTTATGTATTTCGTATGTATGTATGTGTATGTAAAAAGAATATGTTATGTTTAATGTATGTACGTAAATATGAATATGTGTGTGTATTACACCATTATCACTTACCAGTGGAGCCAAACCCCCACTCCCACTTACAAGGACGCCCCACACGCTGTTAAATAAAAATGATAATAAAAATAAAATATAAAAATAAATAAATGTTTTAATAAATAAATAGATATATTATTTATTTAATTAGTTAATTAATTAAATAGATAATTCAACGAATATGTTAATTAGGGTAAATAATTATCTTATTAGAGTATGACACGTGGGTCCCCCACTAAATAAATCTGATTAATTAATAATTAACCCTAATTAAAAACTGAGTCTATGACGCATGGGACCCACTGGTCAGTTCACCACTCAACTGTTGGTGTGAGCATGACATCATGCTGACGTCATAATTGCATTTAATCAAATTAATTAAATCTGAATTTAATTCTTAAATATTGTATACAACTTTAAAAATTAATATAAAATAATCCGTAAGTGAGATCAAAATATTTTCAACATGAAAGTTGATCCCCAGAATGAGACGAACCCGGATACACAGTCTTTTCATTTGTCACGCATCCCTAGCATAGCGAACGTGGAACTTTTCCATCCGTTTTGCGTGACCGGTAGTTGCCAAAAACCCGGGAAATATCGTCAGATATTTTGTCGATCCGTCTATAACGATTAATGTCGCGTTAGTGCATGCCTAGCGCTGCATATAGCTATGTAATGCTTTGTGATCCATTTTATCGCTTTGTTATATATTGTGTTTCCCCTACGTTGCTTCCTTTCCGGTAGACCCCCGAGACCGATGATGATCTAGTGATCGGCTACCTCCCGGTCGAGGATCCGTATCTGTCTGCACAGCAACAAGGCAAGCAAACCCCCTTGATCATCCCTATATCGCCTATGTCTTTCTCCCTGATGCTTGCATTAGTGTTTAGCAACTGTTGTAGTTAGCTCCTATATCTGATGCATAGACTATTTTTAATGAACTACTACTTTCAGTACTGTACTTTTAACCTGTTTAGTATAGGTGGAATAGTCTTCACCTCTGCTTTCCAATCTCGATCCCTGAACGACGAGCCAGACCCGGCACCGCACTTACACCCCCTTAGTTGTGGGACACTATAGAGATAATATCGGATACCGAGGGTGACACCTCGCAAAGTAATCTTGATGATATCTCTGTAGTATAGCTAGTTGGTCGTGGTTATCGAGGGTGATTCCTCTTTCACCATTCGCGACGATGCCTTTGTCGTGCAACCCCTCAAGTGTGGAACCCCCGAGGGTGATTCCTCTAAGTCCACCTTGACAGATACATCGTTCCGAATCCAACAAGGGTGATACCTCGGATTCCCCCGATGTTACAACCACACAGTTACTCGACCATGTTACTGAGATCATTAGTGATTAGTTGTTTGACGGGTGGATTTCCGCGAGATTGTGTCGATGGCCTAATTAAAATGATAATGGGTTTGGGTATTTGATCTGTGTTGGTCGCAAGGCCTTATTACGCAGTGGGTGGATTCCCGCGAGTTGTTAGACGTGGGAAGAATTATAGGTACTCGACGTCGCGGTATCAACCGAAGTTGTTCAGATGTCAGCGATGTAGTGGCGCACGCCAGAGTCATCCCGAGATGCATCGCTCTTGTATTAAGGGGTGCTAGGACTGACATCGGCCACCCTCGCATCGTGCCGGAGCGCGGAGGGCAAGTTGGCCCATGAACCCTCTCTGCTTAGGAGTTAGACTAGCGGGCTCGCCTGTTTGCTGAGCTTAGGTGGGGCTGCGAAGTGTCGATATTCCAAGGCCGGGCAGGACCCAGAAAAGTGTGTCCGGCCAGACTGTTATCGAGCGCGTCGGGGAATATGTTGTGCACCCCTGCAGGGAAGAACTTATCTATTCGATTAGTCGTGTCCACGGTTACAGGACGACTTGGAGTTGTGCCCTGGTATTATGCAACTACAATTGTTACTTAACTGGAAGTTGTTGCCCTGGTATTGCTTCCTCGCAGGGAGTCGAGGGAGGATGTCTGGGCGCGACTTCATATTAATGTTGCTACAACAATATGACCATTAATTGTGTTACACCCATTCTACTCTCGTCTATTGCTCCAAGACCCTGAAGATACTAGTCTTTGATAGGACTAGGCCTTCTCTCTCTATTCTCACATTGCTGCAGTCAGTCCTCATATAACCACCCCCCTTTTTTGATACTAATGCATACTTAGCATAGTTCTGATGTAAGCCTTGCGAGTACTTTGGATGAGTACTCACCGTTGCTTTGCTTCCCCTTTTGCCCCTTGATCCGTTGCTGCGACGAGATGATGGAGCCCAGGAGATGGAGGTTCCCACTGACGACGACTGCTACCCCGACGGTGCCTACTACTACGTGGAGGCCGCTGAAGACCAGGAGTAGTTAGGAGGTTCCCAGGCAGGAGGCCTCGCCTCGTTCGATCGTTGTATCTTTTGTGCTAGCCTTCTCTAAGGCACCTCATGTTTTATGTCTGTACTCAGATATTGTTACTTCCGCTGACTCGTGTTTTTATCAAGCTTCTGTATTCTAGCCCTTGAGGCCACAGGCTTGTAATATGAAGCTGATTTTTGTTTTATTTGTGTCTAGTGTTTTGTTGTGATATCTTCCCGTGAGTCCTTGAGTTTGATCGTACGCATTTACGTGTATGATTAGTGTACGATTAAATCGAGGGCGTCACATCAGCGGCCTCCACGTACAAGTCACCTTCGGGGTGTCAGGCGTCAGCAGGAAACTCCATCTCCTGGGCTCCAACATCTAGTCGCAACAACGGATCAAGGTGCTAACGGGGAGCAAAGCAACGGTGAGTACTCATCCAAAGTACTCGCAAGTCTTACATTAGAACTATGTTAATTATGCATGAGTATCAAAGAAGGGGATTTATATATGGACTGACTGCAACAATGCGAGAATAGAGAGAAGGCCTAGTCCTATCGAATACTAGCATCTTCAGGGGTCCACTTGCCCTCCGTGCTATTACACGATGGGATGGCGGCCGATGTTAGTCCTAGCACCCCTTAATACAAGATCTATGCATATTGGGACCACTCGGGCGCGCGCTGTTCCATCGCTGGTGTGTGAAGAGCTTCAGCTGATACCGTGACGTCGAGTACCCATAATTCTTCCCACGCAGACGGTTAGTGCGTAATAAGGCCTTCCGACCAACCCAAATCAAATACCCAAATCCATTATCATTTTAATTATGTCATCGACACAAACACGCGGGAGTCCACCCGCCTAACATTTATTCATCAAACGATCCCATTAACATGGTCAAGTAACTGTGTGGTTGTAACATCAGGGGGATCCGAGGCATCACCCTCATTGGATCTCGAATGATGTATCCGTCAAGGTGGACCTACTAGGTGTACTAAAGAGGCATCATCGGGAATGGTGAAAGAGGAATCACCCTCGATAAACACGACCGACTAGCTCTACTACAGAGATATCATTAGGAGTACTTCATGAGGTGTCACCTTCGGTACCCGATAGCATCCCTATAGCGTCGTACAACTAAGGGGGTGTAAGTGTTGTGCCGGGTCTGGCTCGTTGATCAGGGATTGAGACTTGAAGACAAAGCAAGGCAACTGGACTACGGGGTCAGAGGGGATGACCTCTCCACCTATACTAAAAAGTTTAAAGTGTGATACTGAAAGTAGCAGTTCATCAAAATTTCGCTATGCATCAGATATAGGAGCTAACTACAACAGTAGCAAAATTCCAATGCAAGTATGAGGAAGAAAGAATATGCGATATAGGGATGATCAAGGGGGGTTTGCTTCCCTTGTTGCTCTGCGGCAAAGGGCTGGTCGACGGGGTCGTAGATGTACCCGGCAACAGCATCATTCTCTGGGTCTAGCGGAAGAAGAGGGGGGAGAAACAATAAATAACAGCAACAGGTGCAACACTAAGCATGACATGTCAATATGCAGGCTAGGCATGAGCTAACGCAGCAACACATGTCGTAGACGGGGCGGAAGAATACCTCACGATATTTTCTGGGTCTTTGGGCTACTACCGGTAAAACGAAAAACGATGGAAAAGTTCCATGTTTGCTATGCTAGGGACGCGTGACATAAGAAAGGACCGTGTATCTCGGTTCGTCTCGTTTTGCTCATCAACTTTAATGTTGAAAATATTTTAATCTAACTTACGGTTTATTTTATATTAATTTTTAAATTTTTATTAATATTTAGGAATTAAAAACAGATTTAATTAATTCAACTAATTGCTTTTATGACATCAGCATGATGTCATCCTCACATCAGTAGTTGACTCGCCAAACTGACTAGCTAGTGGGTCCCATGTGTCATAGACACAATTTACTAATTAATGCTATATATTAATTAATCAAATTAATTTAGTGGGGGACCCATGTGTCATATACTGCCTAGTATATTTTATTTAACTTAATAAATAGATTCAGCTAACAACTTATTTAACTAGCTTACCTAATCTTTAAATAGTGCAACTAACTTAATACTTATTTCTCTACTATTATTATTATATTAAGTCCTAATTATTCCAAAACAGTATTTACTGTTTAAATAACTGATTAGTTCAATTAGTTAAACTATTAATATCAATTAATTATAAAACTATTTCTAATTATTTTAATTCTTGTCTTTAGGGCGTGGACCCGGCATGTCATTGGGACAGCGAGTACACAAAAACTACATGCACACACACTCAGTGCACACATATATATACTTACATACATACATCCATTTTAACATACATACACACATATTTAAGTTCGTACATAGATATCCTCGCACATACATACACCTTCACATATACTTACACACATATATATCCATGTATACATACATACGATTATACATAGATTTATTTTTCTTCTTTTTTTTGTTGTTCTTTACATTCATCATGCACAAATCACGGGGGGCGCCGGATCAATGGAGAAAGAGGAGAGGGGGCCGGGGCCGCGGTGCCTCACCACCATTGACGGGGAAGCAGAGGCTCGTTGTAGAGGTAGACCGGCTGGGAGTAGGTTGAGGAGGAGGATGCTGGCGGATCCGGCGAGGAGGAGGCGCACGGGCGTCGGATCCGGTGCGGGACGGCGTCAACGCCGGCGAGGCAACGGCCGGCGGTGCAGTGTATTCTGCGATGGAGCGGTGTGGCGTCCTTCAGGGTCGTCGAGGGAGGCTGACGAGGGGGGCGTGAAGGGCCGGCGCTGGTTGGTGCTGGGCGGGGCGAGGCGACGTGGGGCGACGGGGGAATGGGAGGAACGGGCGACGGTGCACTGGATGGGGAGGGGACGGCGCGACCGCTATGGGAGGAGCGACGGGAGGTGACGAGGGGGTGGCGATGAGATCTGGGTGGGGAGCAGGGGCGACGGGGGTCATGAGTGGGGTGCGCTCCAGCGCCAGGCGGTAGGTGGCGAGGGGGGCTGACGAGGGGAAATGTTCCCCTCGTTGCTTGGCGGAGGCAGGAGGGAATGGGGTGGGGGGAGGTGGCGCTAGGGTTCCAGGGGGCCTTTATACACCGTGGGTGTAGTGGGCTAGGGGGTTGGCCGGTTGGGCCAATTTGGCCCAATAGGGCGAGGGGCTTCTGGTTTTTTTTCCTTTTGTTAAAATTACTTTCTTTTATTTTTATTTATATATAGCGTGTATTTTAAATATATAGGGATTATAAATAATTTCAAAAATGCCCAATTCACTTTTATAACTTATCACGGAATTTTTATAATTCATCCAACCATATTATTATTGCATTCGAAACTTTTATCGTTTGACTTTAATCTGAAATTTTAATTCGAATCGTTTTGAACTAACGCGAGATCAATGATAGGAAACACGGTGACGTGGCATTCATTGCATAGGTTTACTATAGCTTAATTACATCCAACACTGTAGCAAAAGTTGAGGATGTCACAGGTGCTGCGAGGTACAATATTTCGGCAGGCATATTACTTAACAAGTTGTAGCTGTAGGGTAACGACCGCATCAACCCTTGAATGAAAACGACAAATAAACCAGTAGCTGCCAGAACGGTCTTTACAACTCAGATCTCGAACATTTCTAGAGTAACTCAACCCCAACTCAAGACAGGTGAAAAGAAGGTTAGAGCATGAGACGGTGTCGTTAGAAGAACGTAGAAGTTCCCTAAGACGGACGAGAAACAGCTCCGAGCATAGGGTCACTGATACGGAAAGAAATTGAACATCTGCCCGAGACGGCAAAAAAAACAGCTTAGAGCACGGTCAGTTGCTGATAAGAGAAATAAAAGTCGGCATCCACCCCGGATGGCCGAAAACAGCTCAAAACACAGGCGTGGTGCCGTCACCAAAGAAAGACACACAAGCGTTTATCCGCGTCCCAGACAGCTTATCCATAGGTTGTTGGTCGTCTCACTGAAGTGTATAACTGACGTTCTTCTTCTTCTTATATAGCTCATGCAATAGTCGAATTTTCACCGGGCTGGCATCATTGTATGACTAACTCATATGGCCTTGGCAACCTGTCCATCATATATATTGGGTCTATGCCACTGAGCACTTGATTCCTGAAGCAGGATGGTGTCCTCACTGACTTTTTGCCTTCTGAACAACTGTTGTGGTGCGGACCCTTGAGATTCATGGTCATAGGCTGCTAGTTGTTGGTGGAATAGCTCGTACTAGTGAGAATGCGATGCCTTCCTGAGAAAGGTTACTTAGCCTATGTTGTAAGTCATCAAGAGTATCGTGTCAAGGAAGACTGGATAGCTTCTGCTTGAAGTTTCTGCCGGGGTAGCTTCCTGAAGAAGATTGGGTACCATATCTCAAATGCTTCCACCCTTACAGACTTGTTAGGTAAGACTCGGTACCTTATGCCAGAAGCTTGCTGTGATAACTTACTGGAGAAGCACGGGTGTCTTGTATGGGCAAATATTTGAAGCTTTCTTTTTGCCATATGCAAGCTAAGTGCATATATATATCCACATAATGTTCCTGATGTCGGTTACTTGTTGTATGCAACAGGGTGTTCGACTATCCTTCTTGCTGAACACTAAGTTCTTAGCACATTATGACTTCCTTCCGTAGCATAACAGGTTTCAAATAGTATTCATAACAAACTCAACCGCGTATATATATCATACCTTTGACTGGAACTGTACACATCCTTTCCTTCTTGCTGATTTGATGATTGCCGCTGCAAAGGTTGTACTGATGTATACTTGATGCTGATAACCCATCAAGCGAGGATATCATTTACCTTCAAGCCTGATATTCCCGATATAATGCAGTGTGCTGAAAATGCTATATTGCTGAACTGAGCTTCCAAATGACTGTCTCTTCACTGATTCTTTGAGTCCAATGTCGGTGAGCAACTTCCATAAGGGGAAAATAAGGTAACACCAAGGGCCCAAAGCAAGATAAAAGACTAACACACACACACACAAAGTAGCAAGATCACCAGCAATAACACATACTCTACATCTATTCATAGCAATAATATGCATTCCTACTTAAGCACACAAATCTGGCAAGAACTCCGGTACAACGATCTAACATGCTATGGCGGTGTGCACGGAAGTGAATCAATGTGTGGAAGAAAGCTAATGAGGACGAACTTGATGATCGTGGGTCGGAACATGGGGGTCACGACTGTATCATCATCAAGCATACGGAGAAAAACCGTACTCGTCCAGAAGATGGAGGGCAGGGTGGGATAATGATGAAAATAAGGATTGCTGGCATTGCCCTTTTTTGATAAGCAAGATCAGTAGGGTTTGCCAACGCGGCTAGAGGGATGGGGAAGATCCGGGATAGAAGCATATCTATCACCAAGACAATAGGGTGGCTCAACAGAATACATTGGTGTGGTACCGGTGCATTAATTCGACAAGGGATCGACACAACCAGGCACCTTGGCATCACTCCACTGGGACGGAGATAAGACCACACCAAGAAACAAGCATGCAAGCTAGATAGCGCCGGTGGTGAATCGAAACCGATGCCACCTACACTCACCATATCCATCGTTAGTGATAAGGTATCTAGTCTATATGCATGCTATGCACAAACAAATGCAACAACCAAGTGCAACAATCCAACTAGATCCTATACTACTTGTTACTAATGCTCGTGCGGTCTAGGGCGTCCTATAGCCAAACCTTCTATGATACCAATTCTTGTGGCACCCCAGCTCAGAGGAAACCGGAACGCCCCGTATTCCAGCCCAGGGACAAGTCTTCTAGAATACGACACAATTTGCATAGAACAAATCAGCTCTTTATTACGATGGAAAAGTTTACAATGGAACAACGACGGTGGTGATGGACTCCACTCCGCAGGGACTCTAGCTAGAACGTGTATCCTAGCTCGCAACTCAGGATCCTCGACAAGCAAGAAATCATGTCATGACCTGCAAACTGGCATGCCACGCCAGGTGAGTACTTTGAATATACTCGCAAGCTCACAACAAACATCAACATTAAGGCAAGACAGCATAATGGCAATCAAGATTAGGTAAAGATTTATCATCACTAAAGGGATAGTTGAAAATAACTATACCAGGCTACTCTCACCGTACTCTGGTGACCAACTCGTGATCTCACCAAGAACCTTTAGCAAATATCCTCAAGACGGACACTAGGACTTGTCACCGGCATGATGCCCAACTGCTACCATCCTCAGATGAGTTCTTTCTTCATCATTATCACTACTAAGGTCATGATTGATCACCTAGTGAGGTCTGGACGGGCTGTCCAATACCGTGGACGCAGCTATTCGAATAGATTTTTCACTCTGCAGAGGTTGCGCACTTTACCCACACCATGGAGTACCTGGCCTCGTGATCCCATTCGGGTGGACCAGCGTTGCTCCAACGAAACCTGCCTAACCCATGACTCTCCCATCGTACCACCGACATTCATCCTCCCCCGGAGTCCTTCCCTCGGTGGCCCCTGTGTCCTCATGACACCTGCCACCATCGTGGCCAAACTAAACTTTCCCAAACGGGGGCGTGCACACATAACCATAAACTAGCTCACAAGGTTATCGCGGCCTACCGGGCTAGGGAAACATGCGCGCATAACCTTCCCTGTGTGGTGGTACCGATAAAAGAGCACGTGAACAGACCAAGTCACGGTCATCCCATACCGGCAAATGTGGCTGCACGGATAAGCCAGGACATGTGACTCTCGATCTACCAACTAATTATCTTATCCCCGAGTAATATTTTTGTCATAGGTGTCACTCCGATATCATAGTAATCCAATAACCAATAAGCTCAAGCCACTGCTATTGATTCATATCCACCAACTGTCGGATGAAACCCAAAATAATCATAGACTATAATATTCAATGACATGGCATTAACTAGTGGGTAAAATGCTAGTTGCTAACAATCCCGTACTCAACAGGGTAGTCACCTATACAAGAATATATTCAAACATTGCATAATCTAGTCCATACTACAAATAATTATAATTGCGATTAAAGTAATAGATTAAAATATGATATTGCAATGCAATTATGAAAATGAGGGTTGTGGCTTGCCTGGGGGTGATGGAACCATGTAGGAGGAGGTGCGCAAAGTCCGCAGAATTGATTGCGGAAACAGTTCTCCCTCACACGGGCTGCTTAGAGGCAAGGGCAAAATGGCCATTTTCAGAAAGAGAACACATAATGAAAATTATACCATCATGACGGGCTCGACGAGGCGAAGACGTGGGCTTTGGAATCACCTCGATCGGAGTTACGGGCAAAAAGATATAAGGGTTTGACTGTCAGGGACTAATTTGTAAGAAAAATAATCACAAGGAGGCCCTTGACAGCACGCCCGGTCGCGTACTTAAGTGGAATACGCCTTCCAATGGGGAAGACGAATTCCTGGTCGAGGAGTCTCCCTTATCCCAGCTAGCCAAGCCTTCTCTCACCAATAGGTGGGGTCGGGGCCCACCTGTCGGGTCCCTCTCTCTCCACCTTTCCTCTTCTTCTTCCTCCTCCCTCCTTCTCCCCAATGCCGCAACAGAAGCTCGGCTCCGGCAGGCCGCCGGTGCTCTGGTGGTCCAAGGACACGGGCGAGGGCATGGATGGGATCATTGGTTACCGTTGTGTCCGGAGGAGAGTAGCGCGGCCTCGTGGGAGACGTGACAACGGACGTTAGTAGAGGGCGGACGGTCTGGGCGATGTAGGGGCTCCAGTGGGTGCGGGCTTGCGGGGATGGCACAGGTGAGGTCGCTGGTGAGCACTGCGTCTAGCAATGGACTCGGTGGAGGCGGAGAGGGACAGGAGCGTGCGAATTTCGGAGGAGGATGGAGACGGCCATGGCGGCGATAGGCAGCAGAGAGAGCTTCACCGACTCGGGCAAGAGGCTGGCGAGGGGTAAAGGAGTGTGGTGAGGGTGATGATGAGTTCGGGAGGATGCGGGGAGGGGCTTATATAGCCGCGGCGAGATCGCTGGATAAGCTCGGCCGTGGTCGTGAGCTTGGCTGCGCACTTGAGCTCCTGGGTGACATGGCTAGCTGTTTACGGCGTCAGGAGTCTTCGCGGGGAGATGCGAGGCCTCGGGGAAGAAGAGGATAGAGAGGAAGGCGACGTCAGTCATGGGAAGAACAGGGGCGGAGCTCGTCGCGACGCGACGAGGAAGAAACTGGAATGGGAGAGGGGTCTAGGAGAAGGAAGGCGACGGGAGGAAGCTGCTGGACATGGCTAGATGTCGAGGGAGAGGAGAAAACATACGAGACCGAGGGCTCCACTGCCAGAGCGTGCATATGGCATGCCAAAGGCATGGTCACCACGTGAACTGGCGCATGCGATGCACCCTTGCATGCAGCTTGTTGTCTAGCAGCGAGTCCTTCCAAGAACTAGTCCCTCTGGGTGATAGATAGGCAAAAGAAACCAAGAGGAGAGGGGACGCTTCACTGGAAGTTTGATCCAAGAAACTTGGTCATATCACTGTGATAAACACAGAAGATATAAGGGAAAAATATGATGTCTCGGAGGTTTTGGGTAGGAAGAACTACAATCCTGGGAAGTTTGAGAAGCAAAGGACCAAGATTCAATATAGTTGCTTTGCAACTGACCAATCTGGTCCAGAATACAAATGTTGATGTGGCACTCACATATCCACCAGGATGGAGCTGAAATTTGGAGGAGGCTAGTTATTTTGGCATATGAAGACACTGTATAAATTTCATACCATCTAGATAAAACAAAGTTGTACTTCCTTAACACAACATCCTACTGATCAGAATCTTTGAGAAATAGCTGAGGAGATATGGTTAGATTGGTTGAGCTCATATTTGGTGGAGAGATGTTTTATAGGTAGGAGAATGTCCTAGTAACATTTCGGAAATTATGGACCAACATAGAGTACAGCTGCTTCACAATCCAAAATAATGACCAGAGGCAAAGATTTGATGTTATGGTCACATAAAAGATGGGATGATGCTCAAATTTGGTGGAGAGTCATGATTTGAGCATATTGAGATCATGGAAAAATTAAACTCATTTGCACACTCTTAGCTAGTACTTGTTTCACAATGCTTCCTACGGATCAGAAGCTTTGGAAATTTGCCAAGATATATTCACTTGCCCAATGAGGTTGAATTTTCGCACGCGGCAATGATATGGATAGGAAAAAGTGACCACAAGTTTTGAGAGCAAACAAGCAGATAAAAACTTGACAGCTAGGGCAGAATCATAAAAGGAATATTTAGGGAATATTTTTGTACATGACAAGGAAGGATTTTCTCATATCTGAGGAAGATATGACCCAAGAGATTTATAAGAATTATTTATGGAATGATAGATATGACCCAAGGGAATTTTTGGAATGATAGATATGTGGGTTGCTTCACAACCTAGAGCAATAGGGTTATTCCTTTAATAGAAAAAAGGAATATTCCCACAGAAAAGATTATTGGGATTGGCTCAAGATGGAAATGAGAAGGTCTTGGGATGGTTTGGAGGTTGGCAAGTCACTCGGGAAGAGAAATCAAGGGTGATCCCTTTAGGTTCAAAAAACTACTAGGCCACACAAAAGCAAATCCAGACCAAAATCAAAAGAAAAAGAAATGGGCAAAATCCAGGGTGTTATAGTGGGCTTTAGTTCTTTTCTTTTATCTTATATATATATATATTCTTTTGAATATTTCTATTATATTAATATTTCCTTTATAAAATAGTTTTATAATATTTAGAGGACATGTCCAATATTACACGGGCAATATTAGGCATCAACATAAAAAGTTTAGGGGCCTTTTGAAAATAATTGAAACTTACATAAACCCAAATGGTCATTTAATAATTGTTTTTCCAGAGTTATAAATGTCGTAGAGGCACTAAACCAACTGATAAAATGCTATTTACAATTTTAGAATAGCTTATGGAATATTTGAAACCTATCCATGATATTTAATGCTTGGATTGCAAAACTTTTAAAATCACCTTTCAATGAATTTTGAAAATCATTTGGAAATTTAAGTGAGCTTTGATTCCATTAATGATCAAACATGGTTTAGCAAAATATCAGCTTAATCTTGTGATCACTGTAGCTTAAACACAAGCATTACTGTAGCAGCAAATCCAGGGCGTCACAGATTGGGTGGGCCCATGCAAAATCGTTGGTGCTTTGTAACAGAGAGGATGGAGAAGACGCTTCGAGCTAAATGTAAAAATAAACATAGAATTGAAGCATCGATAGCTGAGGCATTCATTACTAAAGAGGTGGCAAACTTTGTGACAACACACTGCGAAGCCAAAATCGTCATTTGCATAATCGTAAGCCTCGGTACAATGATGGCAACCCTAAAAAGGTGGATCAAACCTCATCCTATTCCAATGGAAGCTCACACTAGCCGGTGCTTCGAAACCAATAACATTAGATGTTGAAGAATGGCGGACCATTTCGTTGTATATCTTCAACAACCTAACACAAGTGCGACCGGACATCCAGTAACTTCTCGATACATTTTACCATGACTTCTAATTCCTTTGAACTGCTCTTATTCTAGGATAACTGATATAGTCGATACGTCACCAAATTCTTGGATGATAGGTCATCCAAATTGATTCATGGAAGAGTATGAGCTTCTGGCAAAGCATGGAAGCGACTATGCCGGTTTCATCTCTTGGTTCAAACAAACGGTAATTATCAATAATGGACCATTTCATTTCTTGTTCAAATTTGCGGCTAATGCAACATTCATTTCATATAAAACTTATAGGCTAATTCGGAGTCTATGGACACCAAATTGAGACAAGCCGCTAATGGTTTGACTATAAGGTCCATTCATTTGAGAAATACAATGTCAACGGGTATCTCTTTCATGCCTTTGGCAAGTAGATATCTATGCCCGACCGGATATCTACAAATTGTGGTGTGACTGCTATCGGCGAAGGAGGTACCGAGTATTATGGGCGAGATGAAGGAATTTATGAACTTCAATTCAATGTTGAAAACCTACTGATACGTCCATTTTGTATCATTCTTTCATGTTGATATTTATCGCTTTATGGACTGTTATTATACTTTGTGGAACCATACTTATGCCTTTTCTCTCATATTTTGCAAGGTTTATTTGTAGAGCGAGAATACCGGCAGCTGGAATTCTGGACTGGAAAAGGAGCAAGTCTGAGTCCTCTATTCTGCACAACTCCAAATGCCCTGAAAATCAACGTGTATTTTTTGGGAATATATAAAAAATACTGGGCGAAAGAAGTGTCAGAGGGGAGCAACCAGGGGCCCCCAAGCATGGTTGTCGCGGCCTACCCCCCTGGCCGCGGCAACAGGGCTTGTGAGCACCCTCGTGGCCCACTGGCCCCCCTCTTTTGCTATATGAAGGTTTTTGCCCGAAAAAAACTAAAGGTGGAGTTTTTTTGTGGATTCTTCGCCGCCACGAGGCGGAACTTGAGCAGATCCAATCTAGAGCTCCGGCTGGACGATCCTACTGGGAAACTTCCCTCCCGGAGGGGGAAATCGTCGCCATCGTCATCACCAACACTCCTCTCGTCGGAGGGGAGGCATCTCCATCAACATCTTCATCAGCACCATCTCCTCCCCGAACCCTAGTTCATCTCTTGTAACCAACCTCCGTCTCGCAACTCTGATTGGTACTTGTAAGGTTGCTAGTAGTGTTGATTACTCTTTGTAGTTGATGCTAGTTGGATTACTTGGTGGAAGAGTTTATGTTCAGATCCTTGATGCTATTCATTACACCTCTGATCATGATTATGATTATGCTTTGTGAGTATTTACTTTTGTTCCTAAGGACATGGGATAAGTCATGCTAATAATAGTCATGTGAATTTTGTATTCGTTCGGTATTTTGATATGTTGTATGTTGTTTTTCCTCTAGTCGTGTTATGCGAACGTCGACTACATAACACTTCACCATATTTGGGCCTAGAGGAAGGCATTGGGGAGTAGTAAGTAGATGATGGGTTGCTGGAGTGACAGAAGCTTAAACCCCAGTTTATGCGTTGCTTCGTAAGGGGCTGATTTGGATCCACTAGTTTAATGCTATGGTTAGATGTTGTCTTAATTCTTCTTTTGTAGTTGCGGATGCTTGTGAGAGGGGTTAATCATAAGTGGGATGCTTGTCCAAGTAACGGCAGTACCCAAGCGCCGGTCCACCCACATATCAAGCTATCAAAGTAACGAACGCGGATCATATGAATATGATGAAACTAGCATGACAGAAATTCCCGTGTGTCCTCGGGAGCGTTTTTCCTCTCGAACACTTTGTTCAGGATTGTCCCTTGCTAAAAAAGGGATTGGGCCACTTGCTGCACCGTTGCTACTACTTGTTACTTGTTACTTTTCACTTGCTATGTTTCACCTCACTCCACCATCACTTGTTACCGCTACTTTCAGTGCTTGCAGTAATTACCTTGCTGAAAACCGTTTATCAGATCCTTCTCCTCCTCGTTGGGTTCGACACTCTTACTTATCGAAAGGAGTACGATTGATCCCCTATACTTGTGGGTCATCAAGACTCTTTTCTGGCGCCGTTGCCGGGGAGGGAAGCGCCTTTGGTAAGTGGAATTTGGTAAGGAAACATTTATATACTATGCTGAAATCTATTGTCACTTGTCACTATGGAAACTGTTCCTTTGAGGAGTTTTTTCGGGGTATCTTCACCAAGAACGGAAGCACGAGGAGTTGTTCCTCAACCTGAGGTACCCACCGAAATATCTTTTATGAAATTCCTTCGGGTATGCTTGAGAAACTGTTGGCTAATCCTTTTAGAGGAGATGGATCATCACATCCAGACTTGCATCTGATCTATGTAGATGAAGTTTGTGGTTTATTTAAGCTTGCAGGTTTGCCCGAGGATGAGGTAAATAAGAAAGTATTTCCTTTATCTTTGAAGGATAAGGCGTTGACATGGTATAGGCTATGTGATGATACTGGATCATGGGACTACAATCGGTTGAAATTGGAATTTCATCAAAAGTTTTATCCTATGCGTTTAGTACATCGTGATCGGAATTATATTTATAACTTTTGGCCTCGTGACAGGGAAAGCATAGCTCAAGCTTGGGGAGGCTTAAATCAATGCTATATTCATGCCCCAATCATGAGCTCTCGAGAGAAATTATCACTCAAAACTTCATGCTCGGCTTTCCCATGAAGATCGTACCATGCTTGACACTTCTTGTACCGGTTCTTTTATGAAGAAGGATATTGACCACAAGTGGAATTTATTAGAAAGAATCAAACGTAACTCTGAAGATTGGGAGCTGGAAGAAGGTAAGGAGTCAGGTATGAATTTCCAGTTTGATTGCGTTAAATCTTTTGTTGAAACAAACACTTCTAGAGATTTTAGCGCTAAGTATGGACTTGACTCTGAGATAGTAGCTTCTCTATGTGAATCTTTTGCTTCTCATGTTGATCTTCCCAAAGAGAAGTGGTTTAAGTATCATCCTCCTGTAGAAATCAACATAGTTAAACCCAATCTAGTTGAGGAGAAAGTTATTGCCTTTAGTGATCCTATTGTTCCTTGTGCCTATGCTGAGAAACCACCTTACCCTGCTAGAAAAAAGGATTATTCTAAAGCTCCAACTATGATACGTAGGGGTTACATTAGACCATTTTCACCCCCTGAGGAAATTAGAGTTGAACCTAGTGTTGCTATTATCAAAGATCTCTTAACCGAAGACATAGATGGGCATGTTATCAAATTCTGTGAGGACTCCTCTAGAATAGCTAAACCTCACGCGAAAGACAAATACGGACCTGTAGTTGGCCTGCCCGTTGTTTCTGTCAAGATAGGAGATCACTGTTCTCATGGTTTATGTGATATGGGTGCTAGTGTTAGTGCAATACCCCCTTCCCTCTATGATGAAATCAAATATGAGATTGCACCTGCTGAGTTAGAACCCATCGATGTCACTATTACGCTAGCTAATAGAGACACTATCTGCCCTCTTGGAATTGTGAGAGACGTAGAAGTCCTGTGTGGTAAGACGAAGTATCCTACTGATTTCCTCGTCCTTGCTACTACACAAGATAGCTTTTGTCCCATCATATTTGGTAGACCCTTTCTCAACACTTTCAATGCTCACATTGATTGCATTAAACATACTATCACTGTTAGTTTCGAGGGTGTGTCTCATGAATTTAAGTTCTCCAAGTTTGGAAGACAACCCCATGAAAAAGAGTAGTCTGGTAGGGATGAAATCATTGCTCTTGCCTCTATTTCCGTACCTCCTACGGATCCTTTAGAGCAATATCTGCTTGAGCATGAAAATGATATGCATATGGAGGAAAGAGATGAGATAGATAAAATTGTCTTAGAACAATATTCTATTCTCAAGATTAATCTGCCTGTTGAACTGCTTGGGGATCCGCCCCCACCAAAGGGTGATTCTGTGTTCGAGATAAAACAGTTACTAGATACTCTTAAGTATGCCTATCTTGATGAGAAGGAGATATATCTTGTTATTATTAGTGGTGACCTCTCGAGTCACGAAGAGAATAAGTTATTAAAAACTTTGAGGAAGCACCGTGCTGCTATTGGATATACTCTTGATGATCTTAAGGGTATTAGTCCCACTCTACGTCAGCACAAGATTAAAACCGATCCTGATTCTAAGCTAGTTGCTGATCATCAACGGAGATTAAATCCGAGGATGAAAGAGGTCGTGAGAAAAGAAATATTAAAGCTTCTGGAAGCAGGAATCATTTATCATGTTGCTCATAGTGATTGGGTAAGTCCAGTACATTGCGTACCTAAGAAGGGAGGTATCATCGTTGTTCCTAATGATAAGGATGAACTAATCCCACAGAGGATTATTACTGGCTATAGGATGGTGATAGACTTCCGGAAACTGAACAAGGCAACGAGGAAAGACCATTATCCTTTGCAGTTTATCGACCAGATGCTAGAAATGCTATCTAAAAACACACTTCTGCTTTCTAGATGGTTATTCAGGTTTCTCGCAAATACCTATTGTACAATCTGATCAAGAGAAAACCACCTTCACATGATCCTTCGGTACCTTTACTTATAGACGTATGCCTTTTGGCTTGTGCAATGCACCTGCCACCTTTCAAAGATGTATGATGGCTATATTCTCTGACTTTTGTGAAAAGATTGTTGAGGTTTTCATGGATGATTTCTCCGTCTACGGTTCTTCCTTTGACGATTGCCTCAGCAACCTTGATAGAGTCTTACAGAGATGCAAAGATACCAACCTCGTCTTGAACTGGGAGAAGTGCCACTTCATGGTTAATGAAGGCATCGTCTTAGGACACAAAATCTCTGAGAAAGGCATTGAAGTTGATAAGGCTAAGGTAGATGCAATTGAGAAAATGCCTTGCCCCACATATATCAGAGGTATACGAAGTTTCCTAGGTCATGCTGGTTTCTATAGGAGGTTCATTAAAGACTTCTCTAAGATTTCTAGGCCTCTTACCAACCTCTTGCAGAAGGATGTTCCTTTTGTTTTTGATGAGGATTGTGAGGAAGCTTTCGAAATACTTAAGAAGGCCTTAATAACCGCACCTATCGTTCAACCACCTGATTGGAACTTGCCCTTTGAAATCATGTGCGATGCTAGTGATTATGCCGTTGGTGCTGTTCTAGGACAAAGAGTTGACAAGAAGTTGAATGTCATTAACTACGCTAGTAAAACTCTAGATAGTGCCAAAGAAACTATGCCACTACGGAGAAAGTGTTTTTAGCAGTCGTGTTTGCATGTGAAAAGTTCAGATCTTATATAGTTGACTCCAAAGTCACTATTCACTCTGATAATGCTGCTATTAAGTACCTCATGGAGAAGAAGGACGCTAAGCCTAGGCTAATCAGATGGGTTCTCGTGCTACAGGAATTTGATGTGCACGTTGTTGAACGAAAGGGTGCTGATAACCCTGTAGCAGATAACTTGTCTAGGCTAGAGAATGTCCTTGATGACCCACGACCTATTGATGACAGCTTTCCTGATGAGCAATTGAATGTCATCCGCACTTCACATAGTGCACCGTGGTATGATGATTATGCAAACTATATCGTAGCGAAATACATACCACCCGGTTTCACCTACCAGCAAAAGAAGAAATTCTTCTTTGATTTGAGACACTACTTCTGGGATGATCCTCACCTTTATAAGGAAGGAGTAGATGGTGTTATTAGACGTTGTGTGCCTGAACATGAACAGGGACAAATCCTGCAGAAGTGTCATTCCGAGGCCTACGGAGGACACCATGCTCGAGACAGAACTACTCATAATGTATTGAAATTAGGTTTCTATTGGCCCACTCTCTTCAAGGATGCCCGTAAGTTTTTCTTGTCTTGTGACGAATCCCAAAGAATAGGGAACATCAGTAAGCATTAGGAAATGCCTATGAACTATTCACTTGTCATTAAACCATTTGATGTCTGGGGTTTTGATTATATGGGACCTTTCCCGAGTTCCAATGGGTATACTCACATCTTAATTGCTGTGGATTATGTCACTAAGTGGGTAGAAGCTATCCCCACTAAAAATCCTGATCACCACACCTCTATTAAGATGCTTAAAGAAGTCATTTTCCCAAGATTTGGAGTCCCTAGATATTTGATGACTGATGGCGGTTCACACTTCATTCATGGTGTTTTCCGCAAGATGCTCGCTAAGTACGATGTCAACCATAGAGTTGCATCTCCTTATCATCCTCAGTCTAGTGGTCAAGTAGAGTTGAGTAATAGGGAGATCAAATTGATCTTACAAAAGACCGTCAATAGATCTCGAAAGAATTGGTCTAGCAAACTTGACGATGCACTATGGGCTTATAGGACTGCTTATAAGAATCCCATGGGCATGTCGCCATGTAAAATGGTTGACGGTAAGGCCTGTCGTTTACCTCTTGAGCTGGAACACAAGCTTATTGGGCAATCAAAGAGCTCAACTTTGATTTCAAACTTGCTGGTGAGAAGCGGTTGTTTGATATCAGCTCATTAGATGAATGGAGGGCCCATGCATATGAGAATGCCAAGTTGTTCAAGGAAAAGGTTAAGAGGTGGCACGATAAAAGAATACAAAAGCGAGAGTTGAATGTATGTGATTATGTCCTGCTATACAATTCTTGTTTAAGATTCTTCGCCGGCAAGCTTCTCTCTAAATGGGAAGGTCCCTACGTTGTCGAGGAAGTATATCATTCGAGTGCCATCAAAATAAATAACACAGAAGTAATTTTCCTAGAGTGGTAAACGGGCAAAGAATCAAGCATTATATCTCTAGTGCTCCCACAAATGTTGAGACCAATATCACCAATATCATAACTCCAGAGGAGTACATCGGGGATATTTATCAGCCTGCTCCAAACCCTGAAAACAAAGAGGTATGTGTTTTGGTAAGTAATTGGACTCCGAAACTTTTCCAATAGGAATTTTTCTCCGTTTTGGAATTTATGGAAAATTAGAAAAATAAAAAGCATGTCCGGAGAGCGCACGCGGCGACCACAAGATTGGTTGCCGCGGCCTCCCCCCTGGCCGCGGCAACAGGGCTTGTGGGCACCGCGTGTGCCTCCTGGACTCCTTTTTCTTATGGAGCACTCCTTATGCTCTAGAAAAAATCATTATATATACGCCCGAGGGTTTCGATCTCCGTATCGCGCAGTTTTCCTCTGTTTTCGTTTCGAGCCTGTATTCTACCGCAGATCTAGGTCAAGATGTCTTCTCAGGTTTCAGAGGGGGAGAGCTATGTGGCTGACCCCAAGGTCTATGAGGACTTGGAACCATACGGATGGACCACTTAACAGGAAGAGGACTATTATCCCAAGGGGAGGGAACAAACGAGTTCCGATGAAGAGGAGGCTCCTCTACCCCAACTTGGACGCACTCATGTGGAGTTCAAGAAGTCAAGCCTCCCTGACCAAAGGAAGAAGCCTAAGACCTTGTTTACGCCTTCTCGTTTCTTGCAGGAGATTATGTAGGAACTTTGCCATAGAGTGTTGAAGCTTGAGGAGGAAAATGACGGTCTGAGGGAGCAGAACTTTTTGCTCAAGTGGAAATTAGACAAGCTCAAGACTAATTCAACAACGCCACCACCATCACCACCAAAGGAAGACAACTAAGCATTGGTATGGGCAATCCCCTTGGCTTTTGCCAAGCTTGGGGGAGTTGCCCTGGTATCATATCACCTTTATATCTTTTGCTTTTACCTTTATTTTAGTTCTTTCCTTTTCAGTTTTATTTCTTCGCTTTGTGGAATAAGTCTTTAATGTTTAGTTTGAGTCTTTTGCCTTGTGTCTCCCCCGATGTATTCGAGCTTGCGAGCTATATAATAAAGAATATCTTAGTTAAGGGCTTTGTCTTGTGCCGTGATCAAAAGTATGAAAAGAACGATAGCATGAAAGATCATGAGATGATCCTGTGGAAAGTGATAGCTTCACATATAACAAGTATGATGATTGAAACTTGTTGAGAATAGACCAACATAAACCTCAGTCATTGTTGCAATTAATAAGAAGTAATAAAGAAAGAGAGGTTCACATATAAATATATCATCTTAGACACTTTCTATAATTGTGAGCACTCACCAAACTATTACATGCTTAGAAGTAGATGTTGGACAAGGAAGACAACATAGTGAATTGTGTTTGCTTGGTTCCAAACAATGTTATATGATTAGAGATCCCTTAGCATGTAGCGATTGCTTCCACCTCATATTAGCCAAAACTGTCGCACCAAGTACAGATACTACTTGTGCATCCATAAACCTTCAACCCAGTTTTGCCATGAGTGTCCACCATACCTACCTATGGTTTGAATAAGATCCCTCAAGTAAGTTGTCATCGGTGCAAGAAATAAAAATTGCTCTCTAATATGTATTATCTATTAGTGTGTGGAAAATAAGCTTTGTACGAACTGTGATGACGAAGACATAAAATCGACAGACTACATAATAAAGTTCTTTATCACAGGAGGCAATATAAAGTGACGTTCTTCCGCACTAAGAGGACACACATCCAAACCTCAAAAGCGCATGACAACCTCTGCTTCCCTTTGCGAAGGGCCTATCTTGTACCTTTAGTTTTTGCCCTTGTAAGAGTCATGGTGATCTTCACCAATTCCTTATTTAGCCTCTTTCTTGGTGAACGTCATATGCTCAGGAAAGATATATATTCATATATCAACTTGGAGCTGAGTACTTATGCTTTATTATTGTTGACTTTACCCTTGAGTTAAATGGTTGGGAGGCAAAATTATAAGCCCCTATTGGGGAAAGTTTGATATCATGAGTACCATGGGAGTTGTAACAATTGTGGAAAACAAAAGATATGATTGAGTATGTGGATTTGCTTTGCAAGCTCTTATTTGACTCTTTCTGATAATATGATAAATTGCAATTCCTTCAATTACTTTGGGCGGTTGTTGGCCACTTTTTGGTAAGGTTTTTGTCTCATACATTGCTTTGTGAAGGAATTGTTACTTTCCCATAAGAATCTCTATGATGTATTGCTGTTCTATGTGTGATCATGATGCCCTCATGTCCGTATTATGTTTTATCGACACCTTCATCCCTAAACATGTGGACATGTTTTGGGTCTTGGTTTTCGCTTGAGGACAAGCAAGGTCTAAGCTTGGGGGAGTTGATACGTCCATTTTGCATCATGCTTTCATGTTGATATTTATCGCTTTATGGACTGTTATTATACTTGTGGAACCATACTTATGCCTTCCTTTCTTATTTTGCAAGGTTTATTTAAAGAGGGAGAATACCGGCAGCTAGAATTCTGGACTGGAAAAGGAGCAAGTTTGAGTCCTCTATTCTGTGCAACTTCAAATGCACTGAAAATAAACGTGGATTTTTTTGGGAATATATAAAAAATACTGGGCAAAGAAGTGTCAGAGGGGAGAAACCAGGGGCCCACAAGCCTGGTTGCCGCGGCCTACCCCCTTGGCCACGGCAACAGGGCTGGTAGGCATCCTGGTGGCCCACTGGCCCCCCTCTTTTGTTATATGAAGGGTTTCGTCCGGAAAAAAATCAAGGTGGAGCTTTTTAGTGGATTCTCCGCCGCCACAAGGCGGAACTTGAGCAGATCCAATCTAGAGCTCCGGCAAGACGATCCTGCCGGGGAAACTTCCCTCCCGGAGGGGGAAATCATCTCCGTCGTCATCACCAACACTCCTCTCATCGGAGGGGAGGCATCTCCATCAACATCTTCATCAGCACCATCTCCTCTCCAAACCCTAGTTCATCTCTTGTAACCAATCTCCGTCTCGCGACTCCGATTGGTACTTGTAAGGTTGCTAGTAGTGTTGATTACTCTTTGTAGTTGATGCTAGTTGGATTACTTGGTGGAAGAGTTTATGTTCAGATCCTTGATGCTATTCATTACACCTCTGATCATGATTATGATTATGCTTTGTGAGTAGTTACTTTTGTTCCTGAGGACATGGGATAAGTCATGCTAATAATATTCATGTGAATTTGGTATTCGTTCGGTATTTTGATATGATGTATGTTGTTTTCCCTCTAGTGGTGTTATGTGAACGTCGACTACGTAACACTTAACCATATTTGGGCCTAGAGGAAGGCATTGGGGAGTAGTAAGTAGATGATGGGTTGCTGGAGTGACAGAAGCTTAAACCCCAGTCTATGCGTTGCTTCGTAAGGGGCTGATTTGGATCCACCAGTTTAATGCTATGGTTAGAAGTTGTCTTAATTCTTCTTTCGTAGTTGCAGATGCTTGCGAGAGGGGTTAATCATAAGTGGGATGCTTGTCCAAGTAAGGGAAGTACCAAAGCGCCGGTCCACCCACATATCAAACTATCAATGTAACGAACGCGGATCATATGAACATGATGAAACTAGCATGACAGAAATTCCCGTGTGTCCTCGGGAGCGTTTTTCCTCTTGTAAGACTTTGTTCAGGCCTGTCCCTTGCTACAAAAGGGATTGGGCCACTTGCTGCACCGTTGCTACTACTTGTTACTTGTTACTTTTCGCTTGCTACGTTTCACCTCACTACACCATCACTGGTTACCGCTACTTTCAGTTCTTGCAGTTATTACCTTGCTGAAAACCGTTTATCTGAGCCTTCTCCTCCTCGTTCGGTTCGACACTCTTACTTATCGAAAGGACTATGATTGATCCCCTATACTTGTGGGTCATCACCCACCGAACGTTGTAGTCTGCAAATGTTATTGGTTCGAGCCGAAGGAGACTAGAAGAACCCATGAACATATAGGGCTAGTTGAAATCAATTAAAGCACCCATTTAGATGCTATCGATGTCTATATTACGGCTCAACAGGCAACCCAAGTTTTCTATTTATCATGGGCTTCCCAAACTAATAAGAATCTGAATAGTTGGGATGTTGTTTATGAAGTGTCGCCACGTGCTAGATTACCTCCGCCAGATGAAGAGGATTATGAACCCCATATTAACCCAGACACGTATGACCAAGAATTCTTCCAAGAAACACGTCTTTCGAAGAAATGTTTCAAGAATCATTGTACTTCATCCCAGAACATGGAAGAATGCAACGACACTGAATCCGACTTGACCCCTGAGCCGGAACCACCAGAGCCGAAACTAGAAGAGGTTGCTGCTGCGGATGACCTGTCAGTGCTTGACCAATTATAAGAAGGCCTTCCACAAGTTGATGTTGGTGAACCTGATGAGCATGTCATTCATCAAGACACGTGTTATAGTCATGATGATGATGCATTTATTGATCCACACCATTATTAGTTTGTATGCATCCCAATTTAAATTACATATGTACATATTATTACTTGTGTCAGGTATTCAATTTTTTTATGTTGTACTAATTTCTTTTACTCTTTATCATGGCACGTATTTAAAGATGGTGGGCGCAGGTCCAGATCGCTCGGCGGCCCGTGCGAGGGGTACTTCCATTCCACCCCAGTCACTCCATAGTGTCTTGGCAGACAGTCTAGGGACACTCGCGGGTGCTTATTCATCGGGGTTGTTGCCCACTTGGAGAGGAGGTCGGGTAGGCGGGAAGAGGGCGAAGGGTACAGGACGGGGCCATGGGCATCCTTGCCGCCACCACCAGCTCATTCACCCGAGCACATGACTAGTATGGTGGACCCGTTTGAGGTGGAGGGTATGGGGACTCCGGTCTAGGAGACTCGGGTCGACGAGCATTCGACCCGTGAGACTCCGGTTCCTGAGGTTTCGACCCACGAGACTGCTGTAGCACGGTCTATGTCCTAGGAGACTCTTTCCCGAGAGGCTTCGGCCAATGTAGAGACATCCGAGTGGGATACCTTGCCGGATCGGATCGAGGGTCCGGGTGGCCATTCTGATGGTGGCGGGGATGCTAGTGATGAGTCTACTCATAGTGAGGGCGAGGTAGTTGAGGGGGCCATCGTGTACCGCATGGTAGTACACGTCTCCCGGTCATGTCGGCTACCCGCGAGCACAGGCCAGTGATTAGGAGTGAAGGGGAGAAGTAAGTGTGTTTACTCTTTTTGTACCTTTTGCCTTCAAGTTTCCTCAAATATTTAATGTGTTGACATTGTCATACTGCAGGGGTTGGGATCACCCCCTTGGAGTCTACAAGCCGAACACCATCCTTGGTGTGCTTTGGCGGGAAAGTTTCTTGGGGTTTGTCACGTTGCCCGATGAGGGTTAGCTTCCTACACAAATATTTACCTTGGAGCACTACTAGGTTGCCTAGGCCCCGGCGGAGGAGATTATCGATTGTGTCTTTTGCCACACGAGGGCCAAGATGGTGATCAACAGATTTTGGGTAATTACTCCTTTTACACTATAGCTAGTTATTGTACTAATATATATAGTTATTATACTAATCAGTTTTGTCTCGTTTGATTGTAGACTTTATATAGGTGTGAAGAGGGATATGAGGAGGCAGCCACCAATCTTATTGAGGCCGAGTGCAAGAGGCTATTACAGAACTTACGCCACGTGGCTCGACCACGGGCTGTTCAAGACTACTACACCATGCATGGTATTAAGAAGGGCAAGAAATTGTGCCGCTGAAAGTATCTGAAGAAGGAGAAGTACATGAAGGTAATTACCTATTCTTAAGGCCTCGTATGTAATTTTCTAGATTTTATTCATAGGCATAGTGGTCAAATTTGTCCTTACTAACTTATAGGTGCCCCCGAGATGGTGTGCTGAATAGATGTGCTGTTGGGAGGCATTAGTGGATGAGTGGTGCACAGGGAAATGGCGAGCCGTCCACGACAATGCGAAGGACCCGCGTGCCCAAATGGTTGGTGTGCCACACCATCAAGGCAGTGCCAACTTATTCTAGTTTTGACGGAACTGGGTATGTGGTTTTCTTCATGATTCATGCAATTCATTCTTCATTCTAGCTTGAGCCCTTTACTGATACTTTTGTTCCTCTATTTTAAGCACAACACAATAAGACAGGTGCCATAGTTTTACGACCTCTATGGCATGGCCCATATTGCCTCCTACAAGAAGGCCAAGGCATTCTCTGAGTCTGACCCCGATCATCCAAAGAAGTTCACCAACATCTCCTCCCACCACAAGCTTGTGACATACAAGGCCTAGGGGAAGAAGAGGAGACTGGAGGACTTTAACCCGAGTGAGGAACCTTTGTATCCTGAGCTGGTGATGATCTCTGGTGGCGGGAGTCCCCATGGATCGATAGCCATTAGAGATGGGCTGATACATTGTCCTCTCACTCTCCCGAAGATCAACGCGCACCAGACGAGCTCCTGTCCTGAGATAAGGCCTCCTCTAGGGCCAGTTGATCTCTCCATTGTGGTTACTATACGGAAATTGTGTGTGTGGACATCGATGATTACAATGCTAACAAGGAGTGGTGTTGCAGGCTATTCTTCAGAAAGAGAGAGCAACAACCGAGATGCTTCTGGAGAAGAGGGATCGGGTCATGAAGTAGAATATGACTCGGTTGTTGGCGGAGGAGAGGACACGGAATGAGGTGGCTAACCGGCCCATGTACAATCTCCTTGTGGTAAGTTTCTTTTTCACATTAGCCAAATCATGCATGTAATGTCCGTTTCATTACTAACTGATAAGAGTGAACCTTCAAAACGGTCAGAACCCCCAGCCGATGTCGGACATTTCTAGGGTTGGAAAGGTGAGTTTCATTTCAATGGTCATTAGTTACTAGTATGAGCATTTGAGTGTCATCATGCTAATGAGACATTGAAAAAGTATCTATGGTGTGGAATAACTCTCGAGTCGCATCGCACACTCCTTCTCCACGACAACCTTCTCCGAGTGAACTTGGCCCTAGCAACCCCCATGAAACACATCCTCGATGACGACGACGGTAAGTTTTCCCAAGTCCTCTGTGGCATACTTAGCTTATTTTCTCCATAGTGACATACTTAGCTAACTATCATCCAAAATGACATAATTAGCTTATTTAGTTCATTTATGACATAATTAGCTTAGTTAGGTCAAAAATAGCACAAGAACCTTAGTTAGCTCATAGCTTAGCGTATCTTCCTCCAAAATGACATAATAAGCTCAAAATAAGATAAGTAACCATGTTCACATTCTTGTTCTCCTTCTTATTTTTCTCCTCATTCCTCTAGTCTTGTCCTTCTCCTCCTTCTTCTTCTCCTAGTTTTCTTCTCCAAAATGACATACTTAGCTAATTATCCTCCAAAATGACATAATTAGCTTATTTAGTTCATTTATGACATAATTAGCTTAGCTCGGTCAAAAATAGTACAAAAACCTTGGTTAGCTCATAACTTAGCGTATCTTCCTCCAAAATGACATAATAAGCTCAAAATAAGGTAAGTAATAATCTTCACCTTCTTCTTCTCCTTCTTCTTTTTTTCGCCTCCTTCTTCTAGTCTTCTCCTTCCCCTCCTCCTTCTTATTCTAATTTTATTCTCCAAAATAACATATAGTTAATTATCCTCTAAAATGACATAATTAGCTTATTCAGTTTATTCATGACATAATTAGCTTGGTTAGGTAAAAAATAGCACAAGAACGTTGGTTAGCTCATAACTTACCGTATCTTCCTCCAAAATGACATAATAAGCTCAAAATAAGATAAGTAATAATCTTCACCTTCTTCTTCTCCTTCTTATTCTTCTCTTACTTCTTCTAGTCTTCTCCTTCTCCTCCTTCTTCTTCTAGTTTTATTCTCCAAAGTGACATACTTAGCTAATTATCCTCCAAAATGACATAATTACCTTATTTAGTTCAATTATCAC
Organism: Hordeum vulgare subsp. vulgare; assembly: GCF_904849725.1. Taxonomy (NCBI): domain Eukaryota; kingdom Viridiplantae; phylum Streptophyta; class Magnoliopsida; order Poales; family Poaceae; genus Hordeum; species Hordeum vulgare. Next base: position 230,400,075 of record NC_058520.1, on the reverse strand, counting down.
ATAATTAGCTCAGTTAGGTCAAAAAATAGCACAAGAACCTTGGTTAGCTCATAACTTAGCGTATCTTCCTCCATAATAAAATAGTAACCTCAAAATAAGAGAAGTAATCATCTTCACCTTCTTCTTCTTTTTCTCCTACTTCTTCTAGTCTTATCCTTCTCCTCCTTGTAGTTTTATTCTTCAAAATGACATACTAAGCTAATTCGCATCCGAAATGACATAATTATATAATTTACTTCATTTGTGGAATAATTAGCTTAGTTAGGTAAAAAATAGCACAAGAACCTTGGTTAGCTCATAACTTAGCATATCTTCCTCCAAAATGACATAATAAACTCAAAATAAGATAAGTAATCATCTTCACCTTCTCTTCTTTTTCTCCTCCTTCTAGTCCTCTCATTCTATTCCTTCTTCTTGTAGTTTAATTCTCCAAAATGACATACTGAGCTAATTATCCTCTAAGATGACATAATTAGCTTATTTAGTTGATTTATGACATAATTAGTTCAGTTAGGTCAAAAATAGCACAAGAACCTTGGTTAGCTCATAACTTAACGTATCATCCTCCAAAATGACATAATAAGCTCAAAATAAGATAAGTAATCATCTTCACCTTCTTCCTCTCCTGCTTCTATTTTTTCTCCTACTTCTTCTAGTCTTATCCTTCTCCTCCTCCTCCTCCTCCTCCTCCTCCTTCTTCTTCTTCTAGTTTTATTATCCAAAATGACATACTGAGCTAATTATCCTCCAAAATGACATAATAAGCTCAAAATAAGGTAAGTAATCATCTTCCCCTTCTTCATTTCTTCGTCCTTCTTCTAGTCTCCTCCTTCTACACCTTCTTCGTCTTCCAGTTTTATTCTCCAAAATGACATACTTAGCGAATTATCCTCTAAAACGACATAATTAGGTTATTTAGTTCAGTTATGACATAATTAGTTCAGTTAGGTAAAAAATAGCACAAGAACCCTCGTTAGCTAACTTAGTGTATCTTCCTCTAAAATGATATAGTAAGCTCAAAATAAGATAAGTAATCATATTGACCATCTTCCTCTCCTACTTTGTCTTTTTCTCCTTGTGGGGACCCCGACTTATGGGTCGAGATCGCCGAATGAACGTGCTCAGTGGTCCTAGAGATCAATGCTCACTAAACACACAGAAACCGAATAACAAGAGTCTTACATTCATACATACCGTTTATACAATAAATGACACTTGCGATCAAGTCTTGCATATATAGGGCCTTGAGGGCCAACACACGAAACTTGACCAATGGCGAAAATATTGGTCGAAAGCGTGAACCCATGCCATCAGCCTTAACCTACAGGCATTCTCACTAGGAAGCGTCCTAGCTCGCAGGAACGTCACCAAGGTGCTCTTTACCATTTCTTGTTCTCTCATACCTAGTCAATGAAATAACAAGTGGCAAGACTATGAGTACTTTGAATGTACTCGCAAACAACCAATGATGTTGATAATGCAGCATGTATGATAACAAGTAATATGCAATATTGGTGGATAGGAGCTTAACTGTAAGCTAGATGGTATTTAGAAGAACAAGTTACAGATAGCGACATATCTGTTGTGGGCTGAACACTTCGGGTTCACTGGATATGCCAAGTCACAAAACTTGTTCATATCAACTCATTAAAATAACACCATTAAACACAAACACTCGTTTTATGCGGAAATGATTGGACGTAGTTTAAGCAGGATTACCCAACTATCCTTGACCGTGGACACGACTATTCGAATAGTCTTACACTCTATAGAGGTTGTACGCTGTACCCACGAGATCCGGGGAACTTCTGTGTCATCCACGACTCGCGGTATATAACATACCCGAGGTAAGTACACGATCAATGCCTTTCCCCTTATGATACTAGACAAAGAGTTCCACTCGATTGGTACCCAGCTCACATGATGTACATCTTACGAACACAAACTCTGGATAGTATCATCCATGCGGGGACCAACGGTGTGCCCGAAACACGTAAAATCGGCATAGTCGTCCTACCTGGCACAACCCCGTGATGAGACTGAGCACATATCACTCCTGCCACTAGTAATGTGGCTCTTTGCTAGCACCGATCAAAGTAATCAACAAAGCCACGTCCCATAAAGGGGTAACATGGTCGCACATGTATGGTTGGGATGATCGACACATCAAAAATCTATTCCCATTTCTGAAACCACTCACACCAAAATATACCCCGTGCACCACTTCTTCACAAGTGGCCACCTAACTCATCATCACCCTCGGGCATTAGTGGCACCCGATGGTTTTTTATATAAACCTTTGACATTTACCATCACCATGCTCATGATTCTACTATTCTTAGCTCTACTTGTCAACATGATATTAGCGTGATCCTCATAGGTGGTAGGATCATGCTCAAATGCAAGTGCTCTGGAGGAGCCATCGAAAACATCATATCGATGATTTACCGAATATTCATGATCATATGCAACGGGAATAATAGCTTTACTAGCATGAAATATAATATTTTCTCAGACATGGTCAAAGCGTTGTTTTCATTTGCTCTCATAAGTTCTCGGGGTCTTCGAGGTCTTCCAATCCAACTCCGAGTACTCCGTCTACTCGGTCAACTATCGTCGGAAACAATCACAGTAAGCCACACAATAAGCAGAAGTAAAGGTGCTACGTAAATGGAAGTTTTATTTTTCTTGGTCCTCTCTGGTCATAAGAAAAATACCTGAAGCTTGCTATAGGAGATTTGGATCATCATGCAATTTTGAATGGATGAAAGGAAGAAAAGGTCATCCTTATAGAAGCCTACAGAAAATATTATGATAAAAATGAGTGGAGGCACTCATTAAACACAACATGGTTTTAGAAACATTTAGGAAGTTGTTTCACTGGATTTGGAGGTGATATTAATATACTAGGGATTTTGTAAGATTGGGTTAATAGCAAAAGGGAGCTATTTATTGTTTTGCAACAGAAATAAGCCATACAAAAATGTTGACCAAGGCTTCAAAAATAGGATATGATATTTGAAGGCTCTGGAATTTGGATTCACTCCATTTGGAGTTGGTTTGAAAGATATAGGAATTATGAAAGGTGAGGCTAGGAGTATTCAAATCTGTATTTGAATAATAACATAATAGAGAGGATGTCTAGAAAAATGTGCAAGGCACATGTTTGCATAGCCCTTGATTTTAGGAACAAGCAGGATTCTGAATCATAAATTTTGGAGCTTAGATGATTTTGTTAGAGATTTTTGAAGTTTCAAAGAAAAAGAAAAGCAAAAAAAGGGGCTACCAGGGGGGTTATAACACGCTCGGGCGCTAGATAGACTGGTGGGCCAGCCCAGTGGCTCACCCTGGCCGGCGGAGAGGCCACACTGACGGCGTATTCGCCTTGGTGCGCCTTCACTGCAGGGAGGCCGAGTCCGACGTGGGGCGCCTCGACTTAAACTGTTGGGCCCTTCTTTCACCTCCCGCCAAGTCGAGGCGAAACAAGGGATGTGGGGAAGGGCCGTGCTGGTGCTCGCCCCCGGCGATACCGGCCGCCCCCGATGGTTATCCGGCCACTGGCGTGATCAGGGCGACAGGGCACCCATTTGGGGGTGTTGCCCACACCATGGGGCCGCGAGGGGCTTGGGATGTTGGCTGCGGTGGGGCCAGCGTCGGCGGTTGAGGAGGAGGGAGCTACGGCCATTGGAAGAGAGGGGAGAGAGGAGAGAGGAGGCCGCGGAGGTGCAGGGTCCACCGTGGAGCGGAGAGAGAGGGAGCTCACGAGGTTGCTGGGAGGGAGGAGGAGATGAGTGGAGCCAGAGAGGCTCGGGGGAGAGGAGATAAGAGAGGGGGACGGAGAGAGAGAACTCCGGAGCACCTCGGAACTCGCTGGCATGGGGGAAGACATGCTTCCCTGGGCACTTTGGAGGCAAGCCAATGTCGGGGAAGGCTTGGACCATTCAAGGGGAGGTCCCATGGGATGCTTAGACAGGTTTCAATTGCTTGAAACGGCCTGGAAGATGAAGACAAGGTGCAGAGCACCGTTTCTGCACGCCAGGGACGTGGTCACCATGGCCACTCATGCCTACAGTAGCCTTTTGACCAGTCAAGGATGTCCTATAGGTAGCGTACACATGCAGGAAGGAGACTCTGGAGTTTGGTTGCATCTAGGGCTGGTTAGGTGGGGTTTTAAGTGACGTCAAGTTTTCAACAGCAAACTTAGAGCTAAGGAAAGGGGTTTGCACAAAAAGGGAATTGAGGTGAAACCTTATTTACTAGTCTTATTCATGGAAGGACTACAATAATGCCAATAATGCCAAGTTTGAGCTCACACAGAGGTGGGTAGCTAGTACTTGCTGTACAAAGCTACATTCCAGGCAGAAATCCACTTGTAGATGTGATGCTCATTTTTCCTACATGAGCATGCCATCTCTTGGTTTGAAATAACGCATTGGGATGCTAGGGACCCTCTGGAAAGAGGTGGGGGTTTGGCTTAAACAGGAGTGGGACAAGAGGGGTAAAAATGGTGACCCAAGGGTAAAAATGAGAGGTAGCTACATGGAGCCTCTCTCCAATAGTTGACCAGAGGTCATGGCAATGCTACTAGAGGTTAAATGTAACTATATAGAGGTGTAGTCGAAATTTTAGATCAAGGGTAAATGTGGAAGGGGCCAAAGTAGTCACTTTGGTGAGTGCATACAAGGTGTTTGATGAGTGTTAGGGATAACAAATGGACTTCAATGGACATGACACTTAACAGGATCAAATAATAGATGAAAATAAGCTTGGACACCAAGTTTGGGATTTTGTGGAGAAAGTTTCCAATGTATACTTGGAAAACACATGAAATGGGCAGGAATGGCCTTATGGTTACAAAATTATTCAAATTAATTCCCACAAATCCAATATTTGGTGTTAGGGCATTGTTTCAGCATTAAAGCATGCCCAAGAAGTCTAGGGTCAATTGGAGAAACTTAACAATGTAAAGTTTCCCAATGTCAGAAATCAAGACAGAGGGTTTTGAGGGGCTTGGGACAAGTTCTTCTATTATCCTTGATGCACCACTTGTTGTGGATGCATTATTGGAGTATCAGAACATGTTCACCAAATTTGAGCACAATTGGAGACACTTGACTATGAAGAGTTGCTAAAATTTGGATATGGACACATAGGCTTTTAGAATAATTAGGGGAATCAAATCAACTTGGATTGAGGTGAAACTTGGCAAGATCATCACATATATCATATGTGACATGCTAGAATTTTACAGGAAGTTATTGAGAATATTTCTTATAGAAATATTCCAAAAGCTTGAAATAGCCAGGAAGGGTTTTGAAGGGGTTTTCCCAATATTTCGAGCATAACCATGTGTTGAAACTCATATATATGTAATATATGTGTCCACTGAGTTTCCCTAAATTTTCTCAAATATTTTCAAAGCAATAAAAATAACTTTTCTTCATAAGAGACTATTTCTGGCCTCATAGGAAGGCATTTAAATAAAATAGTAAAATAAACTTTGAAATAATAATATTGTGGTTTTGGGAAGTAATTTTGATAATGGGTTTTAAATAAAATATTTGGGTCAAAATAACTTCCCTAATTTGAGGACTTTTAGTACAAACCCCAACCGAGGGGTTTTGAAAGCTTAAATCAAAGAAATGCTTTTTGGTGAAAAAATATTTTGTAAAAATAGTGTTTGGTCCTACACACATGGCATGGTCATTAGGCAAGGGTTTGGGTCAAGGAGCGGAGTTTGGAGAATAGCAGGAGCTTTGGACTCAAACACAAGCAATAAGCAAGCAAGCAACATCACATCAAGCATCACAATCATAAAAATTCTAATTGGTCCTAATTTTTGAGAAAAGTCAAATAAGCGAGTTGAGTTAAACACAGGGTGTTACAGACCTTACCCCTTAAGAAAATCTCGTCCATGAGATTTCTAGGCTAGGTGCTGGACAGATAGAAAATCTTTGAGTTGGAGGAAGTCTTCACGTCCCCATGTTGCTGTTGTGGTCTTGAAGTTCTTGATGATACAACTTTGAATGCTCCACTCGTGCTTGCATGACCGTGAGCGGTTTCTCACGATAAGTTAGGCTTGACTGATGGTCGAGGGCTTGGTGAACTAAGTTTGTGCGATATCCTGGCTTGCAAGTGCATTCCAAGGCCGGAATACGTGGCAAGATAGTGTGTCTAGGTTCTGGTCTCGGGGCTGCTCATGTCGGTTAGTGACATCTAGATGTCTCGTGTTAGAACATATGTTCAAGGTCTTCGCGTAGCTCCCTACCGACTGGGAAGTCCTTGACTCCCTTAAGGCAGGCAAGCTATAGTCGCAGATGGTCTTCATCCTCGAGGGTGTTATAGTGGTCTTAGAAGGGTTCTCATGAAGGGGTCTGGGTTGGGTCTCGCCCATGAGTCTTAAGCTCGGAGACTCATTATTCAGGATGGGTCCTATCATCTCGGAAGGTTCGTGGGGGGCTCTCGATGAGCTGGCTACCCAAGAGTATAGACCAGTCATCCACTCCTAAGGTTTGCGGCTCGTCAAGCGGGTGAATCACCTTCAGCAGGTTTTCACCATGACCGAATTAGGACCTCGTCATTGGTTTGTACCAAGAAGGGGCTCTCCAATTTCTCTCGTTGTCCAAGGGGCTTCATTGTCTTGAATCGTCGGGACTTATTGGCATTGTTGATGTAGTCGGTGCATGGTCGGTCGTTGACTTGTTTTGCTTTTTCTTCATTGTCGTGGTTTTCAAACCATGGCGATTCTTTGTATTATCTTGGGTAGGATTGACTCCCACTGTCTTGTGGTCGCTTCGATAATCTCACATTCTTGAGATAACACCTTACTCTCGAGGGGCATGGTGATCGGCGTCCTTGGGGCTCGCCCAAACAGGACTAAGGTGTTCATCCTCTTATTGGGTGAATAAGTATGTCATCCATGAGGATAACAACATATTTTCCCCAGCATCACATAAGCATAGTGCTTATGAGACACGTGAGGAGACCGGCGACTTGCTATGGGAGGTCACTAGCCATGAGGTTTGTGGTCCAACATGATCCCGTACCTCATGCCCACGTTCGTCATAGATATGATGGGCGGTGGACGGGCGGAGTACTGGCCATATTCCAACGACTTAGAGTCGTTTCCTATGGTCGTAATCCATCCACCTTATGGCTCGGTGAAGCTTTATGGTCTCAAGGAACTTTGGATGTGAGTGAACATCTATCATCTTATCCTTAAGCACATTCCTTAGATACCAAGTGTATGACGTCTCACTCTAGACAAAATCACTCTATTCCATTGGAAATACCATCCCACATAAGTTAACTCCACACTGCTCATGCTAGTCAACTCCGGGGTCGAGGGAATACCTTATCCTAAATCTCATAGGTATACTATAACTACTTTACTCATGCATCTCTATGTAAAAATCCTCGCAAGGGCATACAAGCTTCTAAGCTTGAATTAAGACACCACGAATCCAAGTGCTCAGCTAGATCATCCAATGGGCAGGGTACTGCATCCTATATCAAGGAAGCACGTAGTGTAGAAATCCAAGGTCTTGTTTCCTTCATACGAATCCGATCAAGTGGTCCATCAATCCGGTCGATCAACACTAGGCCCACAACTCCTACAAATGCAATATTGATGGGCTTCTACAAGATCACTTAGAGTCCTCATAATTCACATATTACTGCAAAGGATTACGTCACATTATATCCACCCACTTCCAATATCCGCAAGACACAAATCATATCACATTATATCCACCCACTTCCAATATCCGCAATATCTGCAAACGATTACGTCACATATTACTGCAAAGGATTACGTCACATTACGTCCAAGGCCATGCTCATCCACGGTCGTAAGTTATTTATACAACTCCAATTATTTCTATTTGTTATCCAGCGAGAAATATGGTATCATGATTGTGATCATCGGGCTAAATCCAATTTACTCTGAACCATGTGGTCTCTGTCATCATCGATACTCTATTAGGACTACCTATTTAAATCCAAAACTCAAGTCCGATAAGAAATCTTACTCGATACTCCAAGTCATTATGGTAAAAGCATCAAACCACGTCAACTACTTGTTGAAGTCAATTATACCACCAAGAAATATTTCTCACTATCATAATTGTCCTACTGAATCAAACTTACTCCCAGAATATGTAGGTTATGCTACTATATCAAATTGTTCCACCAAATCCACCTACCTTTATAAGGGTCTTATGATTCACCAAGATAGTCTAGCTATATCCGCAAGACAGAAATCATCATCACAACAACCTTAGTCTAGTATTCTTAAATCTGAAAACTGTCCTACTTATGGCATCAGAGTTATGGTGCTAGCTTAAGAATGAAGGATACTCGTTCACTATGATCACTCGTCCCATAAAGAGGCCGGTGCTAAACGGGGTTTATCGGGCCTCGACAGGTGTTCTAGCGAATCCGTGTATTAGACACGTGACCAAAAATTTGAGCCGGAAAGGCTTGGGTAGGTTAAGTTAGGCTAGGTAGTGTTTTCGATCTTGAGTGTTGGGGATATTACCCGTTGTATGACCCGCCCTATTGGGCCGGGTCAGGTTCATGGCGACTCAACGCTCGTGATTAAATATGGGCTTAGGCCCAGGACATAGAAGGCGTGAGGTGATCTCCATGAGAGAGCCGGCTCAGCCCAAGAGCCCAGATGGCGACTCAAGGCCCAAGAAGAGGAAGACTCCCCGGGAAGTTTCCTTACTTGGGGGACATGGCAGTTTAGACATATGTCAGGTCACGGTTTATGATGTGGCCTGGACTCTGGTAAACCTAGGTCCTCGACCTGTATATAAAGGTGAATCTTTAGGGTAGAAAGATTAAGTTACAATCCATTGAGAGGTAGGTCAGGCGAGTTACGCACCCTGTAATGGATTCCACCATCAATATACACAAAGCAGGACATAGGCTTTTACCTCCATCGGAGGGGCTGAACCTGGGTAAACCCAAGTCTTGCTTCCGCTCAACCCCTTTGAGTCGCCACCAAGGTGCGATGGCTCCATACCTAAGTCCTTTCACGAGGACATCTGCCGTGACAAAACCACGACAGTAGGTGCCCACCGTGGGGCTGACACAAGGTGGAGATGAGTTCTCAAAGGGTGCCCTTCTATGGTTTGGGAGCTACGCGGTCGGCCTCATGACTAAGAGCCGTCGCGGGAAGTACTACATCGACAACTCTTAGTGGGGGCCTGACGCCGATTCAATCGAACCTGTGTACAGGGTCCCCTTCGGCAAGATCCACGTCTTCATTGGCAAGTTTGGGGTTCCCGTACCTGAGCCGGACACCTTCACCGACATCGTCGAGCCGGCCCGGTTCGCCCAACCCGCGAAATGTAAGGTCAGGACATGCCACGCCTTCGTTTGCTTTATGGAGGGAATCGACCTGTTGGTTGAGCCGGTGATCCAGGAGAACACCCTTGTCAACTCGGACGACGAGTCGTCCATCGTCGACATAGATTCGATCTACCCTCTCCACGAAGGGCGGCTTGGGTGATTGCCCGAGGCAGCAATTTCCGAGGATTTCCAAGGACCCCATCGTCAGGTCGCCATCTACATGGCAGGAGCACCGGTGGCTCAGCTGACCGCGGCCGGCAACAATGAAGGGAGCGGATCAGGGAAGACTCTGGCTCAAGCCATGGCGGATCTAGTGGCAGAGATGTATAAACTCACGGCGGTTGCCGTGACCGCGGAGAACCACAAAGAGGTCAACGCCGAATTGGCAAAGCTGAAGGAGGAGATGGCCAAGATCCAGCGCGAGATCGAAGTCGAGGCCACCAGGATGGCGACCCAACAGGCCCAGATTGCCGCGGAGACAGAACGAATAAGGGTTCAGCTACGGAGGCTTGAACGACAACATTGCACTTCCGATGCGGTTCACCCAAGGAGGTATCGCAATCGTCTACCGGCTGATCTAAACCCTACTCGAGTCTTCGACAATTCACATACCCCTGGGATGGAACCTAACTAGCAATGGCGAGTTACTCAGCATGTTGACCGAGCTCAGCCGCCGCCCAATCTACAATCGCCTCAGCCGACGCCGGCCCAGCCGCCACGCTTCTAGACGCCGCAGGGTCACTTTTATAACCTCGTTGACAATGTGTTGGCTGCAACCCGCAACCTAGAGTCTCTTCCCATCCATGGAAACTCTCTAGCTGAGGTGGAGGCAACGAACGCCATCGAGATGTTTAAAATGGTGGTGGTCCAACAGGCGCAGTACTCGTATAATTGTGACACCCTGCACTCTACGCCTCATGCAAGTCATACCAGGAGCCGCCATGAGGAACCGCCCGCATTGTATAGAAGTGAACGGCGTCGACACCCGCATACCAACCCGCCTGGGCCGCCAGACGCACATGCCAGGACCTCGCGGATGCAGCACGAGCTGCCCGTCTGATGGATGTGGCAGCCGCGTTAGGTCAAGCTTATCAGGCTTATGTGCCACCTTCCCCCGCGCACGGTGAGTCAGGAGGCAGGAACATAGTATACCTTGTTTGTCACCCGCCCTCCGCAATGAGCGTATGCCCAAGGACTTTAAGGGTCCATGCAAGGTTCCCAACTACACATCGGACCTTGAGCCAGGAGCGTGGGTTGAGAGTTACTTTACAATGAGCCAGAAGCGTGGGTTGAGCGATGGACATGCTCGATGTTAAGGGCGCGGTGTGTGCCAAGTACTTTACAATGATGCTCGAAGGGACGACACGCACTTGGCAGAAGAATCTGCCGCCCAACTCCATCAACACCTAGGCCGAGTTGATGGAACGTTTTGTCAAGAACTTTAGAGGAACCTGCAAGCGCCCAATGACTATTGTCGACTTTCAACACTGTGTCCAACTTCTACACGAGTCGGCCCATCATTGGACATAGCGGGTTGCAGAGCTAATCCATTCATCGGATGGTTTCATGGCGTCTCAGGCCGTGTTGATCTTGGAGAAAAACTGCCACTACCATCCCTTGGTGTTGAAGCTTGGGCGACTCAAGCAGAAGGTGGATGATATGGGCAAGTTGATGGACACCCTGACCAGATACGCTGAGTCCGACGATACCAAAGATCCCGGGGAGGACGATGATAAAATCGGCAGTGCCAGGAGAGGAGAATCATCCAAAGGCCAATCTCAGGCCCAGGGACGAAATAACTACAACCCCTTGGACCAAGGGAAGAAAAGGCAGTAGTAGGGTGACACATATTTCGTCGGCAATACTAACACCGGAACCGGGAATCAGCATCAGAAGAAAAGGGGCTTAAGTGGGAAAAGCCACGCAACTATCACGAGATGCTCAAGGGCCCCTTCCCACAACATACCACATCATAAGGTCCAGCCACTCATTCTTGGGGAGACTGCTATCTGATGCAGGAATTTCGTGCCAAGGCACTCAAGAACAACCAAGGAGGGAGTAGTGGTCGACATCCGGTCCAATTTGGATCGGGCGGCTCACACAGGAGTCCGTTTGGCGGTTTCCCCAACCCTGGTCCTTAAGGCGGGTCACACTCCAACGCTGGGCAATATTCAGTCCAGAATAGCCTGCAATATAATGCACAGGGCGGTTTTCAGCAGCAGCTTCACCCGGGCGGCTCTCAGCAGCAGAATGACAACAGCGGCTTCCAGAACAACCCCAAGCAGTTGAATAGCGAGCAGTATCACATGTTTATCACCAATGCTTGCAAGAGGGACAAGAAGGTTAAGCACAGAACCCTCAGCATAGCGAAGCGGGCGCTACCCAGGTATCTCAACTGGTCCGAGCAGCCAGTCACCTGGAGTAGAGAGGACCACCTGCCCCGGGTTGATAATCCCGGCGACTTGGCATTGGTTGTGGCACCAGAGGTGGGGGCTATACCCGCTCCAAAGTCCTCATGGATGGTGGCAGCAGTATCAACATCCTATACTATGACACCTTCCGAAGAATGAATTTCTCTGGAGGCGACTTGATGCCTTCCTCCACGGTCTTCCACGACATCGTCCCAGGTAAGTCGGCATATCCTATTGGGAGGATTAAACTCAATGTGGCATTTGGCACCGATTCTAACTACACGAGTGAGTCTCTCACATTCGAGGTGGTCAAGATCAAGAGCCCTTATCATGCGCTTTTTGGTCGCCCGACTTACGCCCGCTTCATGGCCCGACCGTGTTATATCTACCTTAAGCTCAAGATGCCAGACCCTTGTGGAATCATCACAACAAGTGGAGATCGGAAGACAGCTCAGGAGTGCGAAGAAGGAGATGCCGCTTATGGTGAGTTGGCTTGTGCGGCTGAGGAACTCAAGTTTCATCAGGGCAATGTTGACCTGGCGGACATGACCCCGCTCAAGAAGCCCACAATAGATTTAGAGTCGCCCCTTAAGTTTAAACCTACAGATGATAATAAGCTGGTTGATTTCACTCCTGGCGACTCTTCCAAGCAATTCATTATTGGGACGGGTTTGGATCCCAAATAGGAAACACGCTGATTGAATTCATATGTGAAAACCGGGACATCTTTGCATGGAAACCTTCTGACATGCTAGGTGTACCGAGAGAATTCACTGAGCATCAACTTAATATAGATACCAATATGAAGCCGGTTCGGCAGTACCTCCATCATTTTAATGAGGAGAGGCGTAAAGCAATCGGGGAAGAGGTAGCCTGGCTCTTGGCTGCTGGGTTCATTGTGGAGGTTTTCACCCTGAGTGGTTGGCTAACCCAGTCTTGGTCCTCAAGAAGAATGGCACCTTTCGCATGTGCATTGACTACACTGACCTTAACAAGGCCTGCCCGAAAGACCCTTTCGCTCTCCCTTGTATCGATCAAATCATTGACTCTACGGTGGGTTGCGAGCGGTTGTGTTTTTTGATGCATACTCAGGTTATCACCAGATCATGATGGCTCTGGCGGATCAAGAGCAGACAGCTTTCATAACTCCTTTTGGTGCCTTTTGCTATGTCTCAATGCCATTTGGGCTCAAAAGTGCAAGGCGACTTATCAGAGTTGTATTTAGAATTGCCTGCACAATCAGATCGGGCGCAACGTTCACGCCTATGTTGATGACATAGTGGTGAAATCCTAGAAGAAAGAGTCACTTCTGGAGGATCTCAAGGAAACATTTGACAGTTTGTGGGTGTACCAGATGAAACTTAACCCGACCAAGTGTGTTTTCATTGTCCTAGCAGGGAAGTTATTGGGCTTCTTGGTGTTAGAGCGAGGTATTGAGATGAACCCGGACAAGATTAAGGCGATTACTTCATTTGGCAAGCCGATTAATATCAACTAGGTCTAGCGCATGGCGGGTTGTATCACAGCTTTGAGTCGCTTCATAAGCCGTCTTGGTGAGAAGGCGATCCCCCTTTATCAGCTGCTCAAGAAAACATACCGTTTTGTGTGGACAGGTGCGGCCAACAAAGCCTTTGAAGCCCTGAAGAAACAATTGGCTGAGCCGCCCGTTTTGGACGCCCCCACCGACAAAGAGCCTATGCTCCTGTACATTGCTGCTAACTCTACAACAGTAAGTGTGGCAGTAGTTGTCGAAAGCAAGGAGGAAGGAAAGGAGTATCTGGTCCAGAGGCATGCATACTTCGTCAGCGAAGCCTTAAGCCTCTCCAAACAGCGTTATCCACACTGGCAGAAGTTGGTTTTTGGGATCTTCATGGCGAGTCGGAAACTAAAGCACTACTTCCACGAGCATCCGATCATGGTGGTATTTCTACGCCACTCGGCGATATCATACAAAATCGTGAAGCGACCGGGCGGATTGATAAGTGGGCCATCGAGCTTGGTCCTCATCACATGAAGTATATGCCATGCACGACCATCAAGTCTCGGGCCTTAGTTGATTTCATCAACGACTGGACCGAGTTGCACATTCCAGAAGACAGACTGGATCACACATATTGGACCATCCACTTTGACGGATCTAGGTAGTTGGAAGGCTGGGGGCTGGCGTGGTACTAACCTCCCCGCAGGGTGACAAGTTTTGCTACGTCCTACGGCTCATGTTTCCATGTACTAACAATGCAGCAGAATACGAAGCCTTGCTCCATGGGCTTAGGATCGCCAAAGAGATGAACCTTAGCCGAGTTAGATGCCTAGGCGACTCCGATCTGGTGGCGCAACAAGTTTCCGGAATGCGGGATTCTAGGGATCCTTTGATGGCGGCTTACAGGCGTGCTGTATAAGACGTGGCTGGTCACTTTCATGGTTGTCAAGTTGATCACATTGACCGCTGACTCAATGAGGCAGCTGACGCTCTTTCACGACTCGGGTCTCAACGTAAGCTGGTTCCTCCCAATGTATTTTCGCATATCTTGCATAACCCGTCGGTGAAGTTGCCCTCTGAGGATGATATAGCGGTCCCTGACCCGGAATCTCAACTTGTGGTGGCTCTTCATGCCACTCCGGATTGGGCAGTCCCTTACATTGCTTATTTGGCACAGGGAGAGTTACCTGCTGATGAGTTGCTGGCTCGCCAAATTATCCGGCGACGCAAATCTATAGTCATACATAAGGGCGAGTTGCACAAACGAAGCACTTGTGGAATTTTTGAAAGATGCATCTCGACCGAAGAAGGACGTGCGATCCTCAATGAGATTCATGCTGGCGACTGTGGTCACCATGGCGGGTCACATTCTTTCGTGTCAAAATCCTTTAGGCGTGGATTCTATTGGTTGACGGCTCACGCAGATGTTGAGGACATAGTCCACATGTGTGATGGGTGTCAGAAATTTGGGCGCCAAATGCATGTGTCAGATCAAGAGTTGTGGATGATCCCAATTACATGGCCTTTTGCGGTCTCAGGGCTTGACATGGTCCGTCCTTTCAACATGTCTTCCAACAAAAAGACTCATCTACTAGTGGCGGTTGATAAATTTAATAAGTGGGTGGAGGCAGAGCCACTCTGCAGTTGCGATGCAGACACGGTCGTCAAGTTCCTCAAGAAGTTAATATTTCGCTTCGGGTATCCTCATAGTATCATCACTGATAATGATACTAATGTATCCAAAGGGGCCATGTAATAATTTTGTGAAAGGAACACATCCGGCTTGATGACTCTACGGTTGCGCATCCCAAGTCCAATGGACAAGCGGAGAGGGGAATCAAGAAATCTTGCGTGGGATCAAACCCCGACTCATGGTTCCTTTGGAGCACACCCTGGGTTATTGAGTTGAAGAGCTTCCTTCACTACTTTGGAGCATAAGGACTATCCCTAATAGATCCACAGGTTACACACCCTTTTTCTTGGTCTACCGAGCTGAGGCGGTCTTACCAAGTGACATCAGGCATGACTCGCCGCGAGTCACCGCTTATGTTGAGGAGGACAATGAGCTGGCGCCTGAAGATTCATTGGATGCTTTGGAGGAGGAGCGTGACTTAGCAGCACCACGGTCGGTGATTTACTAGCAAGACCTGCGACACTATCTTAGCCCCCGAGTCAGAAGTCGGGTCTTTCAGGAGGGCGACTTAGTGCTTCGATCGATTCAAGATCATACTGGTATGCACAAGTTATCTCCCCCATGGGAAGTACCTTTTTTCATCAGCAAAAGTCTTCATAATTGTTCTTACTACCTGGTGGATCTTCATCTAGACATGCCAATGACAGAGGTAGAAACAACCCAGCCATGGAACATTGTCCACTTGCGGCCTAATTATACATAGAGCCATTGTCTCCTTATCATCGTACATAGTTTAGTCCTTGTACTTTATTTATATATATATAGCAATAAAGCCGACGCCCACGAAATTTGGGGTCTCTACCATTTCAGCTTCTTGAAGGCATCAGTCTTTATTGTTTCACAAGCCGTCCAAGCATGGACGCTATCAGTATCAAAGAGCATAAGTCGCCACGCTGCACTTATTTCAAAACTGGATACTGGTAAGCCAAAGAGGACCAAAGTTGTCACGTTGCACGGTTCAAAGATGGTTGCCTTATATGATTTTGAGAATTAAGCCGGCTTACTTGGGGGCTACTAGTCCCCAAGTCGTTTTGCAGTAAGAGCATAAACGCTTCTGCAATCCTATGTTCGACTTTTCCCTAATCATAGGTCACTTGGGGGCTTCTACTCACATAGTTCAGCCTGAATACCCTCTTGGCTAGTGAGAAATTAATGCATTACAATGGTTATACTGGACTTTATGTTTGGCGACTCGCCCTATGTTCCCATGTACTCTTGGCAAGTCAATCAAGTTTTGGACCCTGAACTTGCCTTGGTTAAAACATGAAGGGTGCTTGCGGGAGCCGACATATGGAAAATAGACAAACCATGGGTTCACTTAACCTGCTTCACTGAAGCTTGACTCGCGTCTGATCAGTTGGTCTAAACAACTAAGGCTGTTGCAAAAGACTCTCTAGGGTACCACTAGAGCCTAGCAAGGTCGTCCTACCCTGTCGCGACTCATCGATCCGGAAAACTTTACGACTACAAAGTATCTTTGTGGTACAGTTAGAGTTTTCAAAAACTCATTATAAGTCGTCGTGTCTCATTGAGCCAGCTCAATATTCTTCTCTGACGACATGAAGAATAATTACTTTGAAAAGACATGGCAAAACGTCTAGTAAGGCGGCTCATATTACCAAAAGGGTGAGACTTCAGAGACAATAAAGGTACAGTGCAGAACAATATTTTTTTCATCTCTAACCTATTACATGGCTCAAAAGGCCACCAATTGTTACATGACCCGGCATTGGATTTTCTGAATTGATCTCCATGGGCAGTCTTCAAGTGACACCTTGTTCAAGTCACCTCTGGATTACCCTGCGTTGAGCTTTCGCCGTCTTGGATCTGTAAGTCGCCCATTGTCTAGTTGCAATTGGTTAAGGCATGAAACTAAGCCTCGTCGGTCAAGATAATGGACGGGTCAACATCAAAGTCAAAAGGATGCTTACAGCACTGTGGCGTCAGAACTGTGATTTCATAAGAGGGAGGAGTGACATGCTTGTTGTTCTCATCATAAGCCGCGTGATACTTGGTTAAGTCAAGCCTGGCTGCAAGTTGAGTGGCCGCTAGGCGAGATTCCTTCACACAACTATGATAATCCTCTTCAGTAAATTCTAACATGTCGTCTTTATATTCTGGAAACCCGCCAGTTATCTCCTCCTCTTAAGTTCTAGAGCATAAGCCAAGCATCAGCTCAGGGTGGTCAATACTACTTTCCAGGCGACTGATCTTTTTAATTCTTCAATCTATGGTGGTAGTGTGGACAAGCACCCCAGCATATACTTGATTGTCTTCACGGGCTCCTTATTGCCCATAACAGCCATAATAGCCATGACGCCGCCAGTATAAAGTTGCTCTGTTAAGGTATATATTCCTTTCAGCTTCGATACGCAATCATCATGGAGATTGGCGGATCGCGGACTTGCAGCAAGGATGCACAATCATTAGTCGTCAATATGTTTTACAACATGACATTACAAATAAGGGCAGCGACGGATACTAACAAAACACGGCATTAGCCATTTTGGAGATGTGAAGTTTCAGCCCAATCAGTTCCTACACGGCCACCTTTGCTTGTTCTTCGGCTTGTTAGGCCCATTTCAGCAAGGCGTCTCGCTCAGCCTCATCTCTTTCTGCCAAATCTTTGTGATCCACGTTCATTTTCTCAATATCAACCAATGCAAGGCGGAGCTTTTCTCCAAACTTAGCTCGGGCATCTTATTGCTTTGCTAAGCTTTGCTTCAAGATGGACACAGTTGGGTCGGCCTGGATCAGCGATTCCTGCGAAAATCCAAACGGTTATGACAAGTTTCAAGCAGGTTCCGAGCAATATCCCTGACACTTGGGGGTTAATGTATGATTCAATTTTTCCATGGTAATACCTTAAAAGGAAGACCCGACTCATCTTGAAGAAGGTTACCCGGCACTTGGGGGCTACAGGTTGAAGCATTCTTCCAATATTAAGCTAAAGACCCGGCTCATATTCAAGAAGATGACCCAGCCCTTGGGGGCTACAGATTGAAGCTTTCTTCTAATATTAAGCTAAAGACCCATCCCATCTTCAAAGAAGATGACCCGGCCCTTGGGGGCTACAGGTTGAAGTTTTTCTTCCAATTTAAGCTAAAGACCTGGCTCATCTTCACAAAGATGACCCGGCCCTTGGGGGCTATAGGTTGAATCTTTCTTGCAATTTACACTCAAGACCCGGATCATTCCAAGAAGATGACCCGGCCCTTGGGGCTACAGGAAACAGCTGTCTACAAAGCTCGTCACAAAAACTCGACTCATCAAAGATGACTCACCGTTTGGAGGGCTAATGGGAGTACATGTGAAGGAGGATAACACGTATCATAC
Organism: Hordeum vulgare subsp. vulgare; assembly: GCF_904849725.1. Classification (NCBI taxonomy): domain Eukaryota; kingdom Viridiplantae; phylum Streptophyta; class Magnoliopsida; order Poales; family Poaceae; genus Hordeum; species Hordeum vulgare. The sequence continues at coordinate 230,381,798 of NC_058520.1, read as the reverse complement.
CTCATGTTTTCTCTTCATCATATTAACCAGGATTTTTTCCATTTCATGACTCGTCTCCAAGTGACTCAAATACCCAGAATGTAATTCATCAAACCTTAGCTTCTCAATATTAGGAAGCTTCAAATTGGTCATGCCCTTCTCTATAAGGATTGGGCATCCTTGGGCGGGCATCCTTGGGCGCATGCTTGGTCAACACTACGGATGCAGGTTTAGAATAGCCTGTTCCAATAATGAAGACTGGATCGGGATCAGGTGTCACGTATTCACTGCCTTTTGAGGGCTTGGCGGCTTGAGATTCTCAGTTGCTTGCTTTTGTGGGCTCGGTAGCACATCCTGAATATCAGGAAAATCGTCACGAGCTTCTGCGTGAGTCTCAGCCGGCTCATCTTGAGTTTCTGGGATGGGAGTGCTTATTTCCATTGTCTCAGCCACCTTGGGAATGGATGATGACTCGCCGGTTCTTCTCTTTTTGGTTTGAGCCCTACAAAGGGTGGTAATTATGTGAAAATGGAAAGATTGGCCTCCAAAGAACATTTTGACAAGTAGACTTACCCCTGAAGGCGGATTATGTGGGGAAGAGCCAAAGCAGCTTCGTCGCGAGATGAAGGAGGTGAAACTTGTGGGACATTGATACGTCTCCAACGTATCTATAATTTTTGTTGGTTTCATGCTATTATCTTGTCAACTTTGGATGTTTTGTATGCATGAATATACTATTTTTGGGACTAACCTATTAACTCATTGCCAAGTGCCAGTTTATGTTTTTTCCGTGTTTTTGACCTTCTTCAGAGAAGAATATTAAGTGCAGTCCAAACGGAATAGAACCTACAGGGTGGTTTTTTCCATAACAGAAATACACAGGGGACTTGAGAACGAAGGTAAAGGACCTCGGGGGAGGTCACAAGGCCCCTAGCCGCGGCCGGGGGGGAGCGCCTAGCAGGATTTTGGGCCTCCCGTGGCTCCTTCGCCCTACCTCTTTCGCCTATAAATTCTCTAAAAATCCAAAACCACCAGAGAAAGCCACGAAAATACTTTTCCGCCGCCTCAAGCTTCTGTCTCTGCAAGATCCCATCTGGGGACCGTTCTGGTGCCCTGCCGGAGGGGGGATTCGGACACGGAGGACTTCTTCATCAACACCATTAGCTCTCTGATGATGCGTGAGTAGTTCACCACAGACCTTCGGGTCCATAGCTAGTAGCTAGATGGCTTCTTCTCTCTCTTGGATGTTCAATACAAAGTTCTCTATGATCTTCATGGAGATCTATCCGATGTAATCTTCTTTTGCGGTGTGTTTGTCGAGATCTGACGAATTGTGGATTTATGATCAGATTATCTATGAATATTATTTGAGTCTCATGTGATCTCTTATAGGCATGATTTCCTATCCTTGTAATTCTCATCGAGTTGTGGGTTTTGTTTGGCCAACTTGATCTATAATGCTTGCAATGGGAGAAGTTCTTGGTTTTGGGTTCATACCGTGCGGTGTCCTCACCTAGTGACAAAAGGGGTAGCGAGGCACGTATCGTGTTGTTGCCATCAAGGGTAAAAAGATGGGGTTCATATCATATTGCATAAATCTATCCCTCTACATCATGTCATCTTGCTTAAGGCGTTACTCTGTTTGTTATGAACTCAATATACTAGATGCATGCTGGATAGCGGTCGATGTGTCGAGTAATACTTGTGTGATTCTATCAATTGCTCGACAGTAATACTTGCTATCTTGAGAGAAGCCTCTAGTGAACACTATGGCCCCCGGGTGTGACATCCCTGACACCTTAAGCAAGTTAGCTTGTGCTCATGTTTTCTTTGCATTGCATCTAGGAAATTATCAACAAGAACAAAGTAAGTGGTGAATGAAAATTCAACAAACCCTAGCCACTACCCAAATTAAAGGAAATTCCAAACTAGTTAAAATCAATGAACCCAAAATGGCCTCAAGAAAAGTTCAATCTTTCTGATAATTCTTGAAAAAAAACAAATAAAGGAAACCATTTATTTTATACTCCTCACATTTTAAATAAATGCAAAAGCTACTGGTTTCAAGTTTTAAATTTGAAATCAGAAACTTTAAGCTTTCAAAAATGTTGAAAACTTTAGGAATGGTTGGAAATATTCCAACAAATATTCTGGGGTGTTCAACATAGTTTTTGTAAACTAATTGGGAGCTGAAATAAATAGTAAATCAATGAAATAGCAAAACAGAAACAAAATAGAAAAAAAGAAACTACCTGACGCTCACCTGGCCCGGCCCAGCTCTTCCTGTCGTCTTCCTCCCTCGCCAGTGGGCAGCAGGAGGTGGCCGCCGCGTACTCCGGCGCGGCCACGCACCTGTGCGCCTGCCTGGCCACCGCCTCGCGCTGGCAAGCACGGGCATATCCACCCCGAGCCCGTCCCTATCCGTTCCCCGGCTCCTGTTCCCCCCTCCTCTCGGGATCTCTCCTCCTTCCTTCTGCCGCCATTGCCAAGAGCCCGAGCTCGAGCAACCGCGCCTCTAGCCACAGGATCTCCCCTCCGAGTAGTCCAGTAGCTTCGCCTCATCGAGCTGGTTCTCTCTGCAACGGCTGAAGTCTCCCCGAGCTCTGCAACGTCCACAACGCCATCGTCTTCAACCTTCGGTCGCCGGCAAAACAACGGCGAAACACCGGCAATAGCCCTTCCCCAAGCCGTCTAAGCCCTTCTCGGCACTCCCCATGAGCCTGCGATCTTTTGCGCTCTCCTTCCCCTCGGATCCGTGCCCCTAGCCACTGGACCATGGAACTCGTACTCCGGCAGCCGCCCCGGCTCGTCGCCGGCTTACTCCGGCCACCTATAGCTCTCCCTGAGGCCAGTGCTGGATGAGGTCGAGCCTGGAGATCACTCCAGTGCTCTCAGCATCCTTTTCCGAGCACCACAACCCATTTTAGCTCTCTCCGGTGAGCCCTCCGCCATGCCCGTGGTCGCCGCCGGCCATATTCCGGTGGGGGCCGACGTGGCCAACCTAATCCAGAAGTTTAAAGACTAAACACTCACTAACAGTGGGCCCAAGGCCAAGTCAAACCCACTTAGGGGCTGGTCAGTGCGGGGATTAGCCCCTCAGAGGCTCACCAGTGGGTCCTCCTGTCAGGTTTGACCTGATCAGGTCAGTTGACCTGCTTATGTCAGGTTGACGCAATAAAGGGGTTTTCCAGTATAAAAATAATTCCAGAAATGTTAAAACTTCTAAAATTCATATAAATTAATCTGTACCTCCAATGAAAATAATTTATATATGAAAAAGTATCAGAAAAATTCAAGGAATCTGAATATGTCATTTTCAAACATGTTCGAAAATGTTACAGAACCCAAACATGTAGATTAATGAATAAGTTAATTCTTATAAATACTTTGTAGATGGAATTTGGGAAATATTTAAATTTCACTATAAATGACATGATCAAACACTCTCCAAACTACAAACCAGCAATCTAACATGTCATACCATGCATGTTAAAAGAAAGTTGATCTGAGCATCAGGTCGAATCAATTAAAATGGTATCCGAGAATACCTCGTTTGTAGTGATATTTTAATTTGATTCAAATCAACTTCAAACGTAATACATGTTAGCTATAATAGTATATCACCTTGCATCCTCATGCCATGCTCATGCATCATCTTGATTGCATATGTTTGATATTGATTGTTGTCATTCCTTTCGGTAGGCTCCGCTCCCCCGGATTCCACCGAATATCCGTCTTACGGATATTGTCACTCCTCTGAGCAACAAGGCAAGCAACCATTTTGATCATCTCGATAAATCCCATACTCTTGCTCCTACACTTACTTATTGCATTAGGATCAAATGCTTCAAATGCTTTTGCCACGTTAGCTGAACCCACTTCCTTTGCATGGCCTATCCTTGTCACAGTAAATAGCTGAACCTTGCAACCTAGCATACCTGGTAGTTGCTTGAGCCATGATGTTCCTTATCCTCCTATGCATGCTATGCTTAGAGTTGTGTATGGTCTGTCATCTGGGAGATGAACAGAATTGTGAGAATGTGTTCGGTAAGCAAAGGTTGTGTGTTGAACCTGATTTGGTAAAGGTACCGATGAAAGGCTGTGTAGGAGTACATGGCAGGTTGTTTCATTGGAACCGTCCTTAGGAACTGAGTTCCGTGTATGTAATCCAAGACTAGATACTACCACACGTTGGGATACTTAATTGACCCTCTCGACTTATTAATCGCTTAGTGCTCGGTCCAGGAGTTGCAAGTAGTTTCTGGTGTTTATAGTCATGCTGGAGGCCGTGCATAGCGCTGACCTGAGAGGTGGGCTGTGATGCGGTAGGCAGTGGCACGGTGTACCAAGTGGCACCCGGATGGTGGGCTTGGGAACCCTGCGCACATCGTTTGGGGCCGTGGCGGAAACCTAGGCCGGACTTCCGTGCGGGTTACCCTCAGATAGGCGATAGACCTGGACTAGGTACTAATGTGGTTAACGGTCGTGGCCGAATCCCTCGCTGGGATTCCGCTTGAAGGTTGCCGAGGTGCATGACGTGCACATGGCGATAAGTGGCGAGAGCGTGTGTGACGAGGTACACCCCTGCAGGGTTATGATCTATTCGAATAGCCGCGTCCGCGGATATGGACTACTTGGAGACATATGTTGTTCATAGATAACTTAAATGGCTACTCATAAAATTGTCAAGATAAGCGTGAGTGTCGTGGACGGCATTATCGTATGGATACGGGATGATTCCACGATTGAGTATTGTTGTGGTGTTAGTGGACTCGTGTGCGAGAAATCAAGTTGTCAAAATTATATAAAATTCCTAGTTGTCTAGCCACGAGTCAAATGCTGGCGTTCCGCATGAAACCCCACAATACCTTATTGATACATTGCATGAGTAGATAGTTATCCTAAAGTCTTGCTGAGTACCTCCGTACTCATGTTTGTTTAATAAATATTGCAGAGGTTGCTAATGACCCTAATGGAGGGTTCTTCATAGACATCAACGACGACGAGTAGCTAGTGTCCCAGCAACGATCTGGCCCTAGGTTGGGTCTGTAGTATAGTCAGGCCATGTGCCTTCTAGTTGCACCTGTCTGTACTTAGACAATTTTAAACACTTCCACTGGCTTGTAACTGAATGACTGCTATGATGGGTCGTGAGACCCTTATTGTGTAATATTATGTGTGTGGCTTTTCCGAGCCTCTTAAATAATGCTTGTATGTTTATGGTTATGTTGTGATGCCATCGATGTATCTATACGTATCGGTATGCCATGCGTACGTGTGTCATACTTGATATGTATAGGGTTCGATTACCTAGCCGTGAACTTTAGTAGCACTCCTTACAGGGAAATGCCCCTTTGTGATCCAACGAGCCATGGTAGCTCGCTACTGCTCCGGACACATTGGTTGACCGGCATGTGTCCTTCTTAGCTGCTGTGTCTGTCCCCTTTGGGGAAATGTCACGCGATGTAATGGAGTCCATGTAGCTTGCTACGACTCGTCTACATCCCCTGGTGACCGACACCTGCCTTGTTGGGTCATGTATGTCTCTCCCTGTGCGGTACTGCCACTTTGGTTTATGACTAGACTTGTCGATCCACGTTCTTTGACATTGGAATGCTAGCAACACAATTGCATACGTGAGTCAAAAGACGCAAACGGTCCCGGCTAAGGTAAGGCTGCAGCCGTGGGGTTAACCGTGCGTGAGACCGCAAAGGGATGCGATGTGTTACAGGCTGGATTCCTATGGCTTAGGATCGGGGTCCCGACAGCGGGTCTACTTCACATCATATTTTCAGATCTACAGAATTACTTTGTTGCACTTTTCACCTTCAGATCTCACTTTGCAAATAATCGTGAAGGGATTGACAACCCCTTTATAGCGTTGGGTGCAAGTTTGTTTGTTTTTGCACATGTACATTGGTGCCTCATCTTGATATGCCTGCTGGATTTATACCTTGGTTCTCAAACTGTGGGAACTACTTTTTGCTACTGTGCTGCATCACCCTTTCCTCTTCAAGGGAAAAACCAATGCGATCTCAAGAGGTAGCAAGAAGAATTTCTGGCGCCGTTGCCGGGGAGTATTCAAAGTGAAGTTTATCCAAGTAACTATCGCAAACTCATCTCTTCCATTTACATTATTTTCCTTTTGCCTCTCGTTTTCCTCTCCCCCACTTCTGAAAAAACTAAATTTACAAAAATATTTGCTTTTTTTCGTTCGCCCTTTCTTTTGCTTGCTTTCTGTTCGCTTGTGTGATTGTCTACTTGCTAAGTCACCATGACTGAAAACACCAAATTGTGTGACTTCTCGAATACTAATAATAATGATTTTATTAGTACTCCGATTGCTCTTGCCACTAGTGCGGAATCATATGAAATCAATGCTGCCTTGCTGAATCTTGTTATGAAAGAGCAATTTTCTGGCCTTCCCAGTGAAGATGCCGCATCCCATCTTAATACCTTCATTAAGTTATGCGATATGCAAAAGAAGAAAGATGTCGATAATGATATGATTAAATTGAAGCTATTTCCATTCTCATTACGAGATCGAGCAAAAAGTTGGTTTTCATCTTTACCCAAAAATAGTATTGATTCTTCGAACAAGTGTAAAGATGCTTATATTTCCAAGTATTTTCCACCGGCTAAGATTATCTCTCTCCATAATGATATCATGAATTTTAAGCAACTAGATCATGAACATGTTGCACAATCTTGTGAGAGAATAACATTTATGATTTGAAATTGTCCCGCTCATGGCCTGAGTCTTTGGATGATTATACAAATCTTCTATGTTGGTTTGAATTTTGCTTCTAGAAATATCTTGGATTCTGCCTCAGGTGGAACTTTCATGAAAATCACACTAGGAGAAGCCACAAAACTCCTAGATAATATCATGACAAACTATTCTCAATGGCACACTGAAAGGTCACCTGCTAGTAAAAAAGTGCATGCTATAGTAGAAATTAACTCTTTGAGTGCTAACATGGATGAGTTAATGAAACTGTTTGCTAGTTAAGGTGCCCCTCTAGATCCAAATTATATGCCTTTTTCTTCCTTGATTGAGAATAGCAATGGAAGATTGGATGTTAATTTTGTTGGTATGAATAATTTTGGCAAATAGAATGCTTATAGAGGTAATTTTAATCCTAGGCCTTTTCCTAGTAATCCCTCTAATAACTTTGGCACTTCCTACAACAATGCTCATGGGAATTACAATAAATTACCCTCTTATCTTGAGAGTAATCTTAAGGAGTTTATCAACTCGCAAAAGATTTTCAATGCGTCCATTGAACAAAAACTTCTCAAAATTGATGACTTGGCTAGTACCGTTGATAGAATGTCTCTTGATATTGATGCTTTGAAATAGAGATGCGCTCCTCCCAAGATTAATAGGGATGAAACCTTGAAATCTATGCGTGTTTCCATGAATGAGAGTAAAGAAAGAACCGCCCAAATTCGTGCTAGACATGAATGGCTTAAAAAGACGTGTTCTCTTGATGAGTATCACGAAGATCTTAAAGTGCTTGGTGTGACTCTTATTGAATACTTGTTTTCTAGTGTCAATCCTAATGATGATGGTGTTGGATATGAATCCACTTTGGTTGAGAAACACCCCAATGATTCGGAGTCTATTTATCTTGATGCTAAAAGCACTGAAAGTGGAGTAGAGGATATCAAAACTTTGAGTAGTGATGAAATTACTACTTTGGATTTCAAGGAATTCAATTATGATAGTTTCTCTTTGATTGAATGTATTTCCTTGATGCAATCCATGCTAAACTCTCCACATGCTTATAGCCAAAATAAGGCCTTTACCGATCATATCGTTTATGCAATGATGAAATCTCTTGAAGAGAAACTTGAGTTGGAGATATCTATTCCTAGAAAACTTCAGGATGAGTGGGAACCTACTATAAAAATCAAGATTAAAAACTATGAATGCAATGCTTTGTGTGATTTGGGTGCTAGTGTTTCCGCTATTCCAAAGTCTTTATGTGATCTTCTAGGCTTCAATGAGATTGATGAATGCTCTCTTAATTTGCATCTTATGGATTCTACTATTAAGAAACCTATGGGAAGGATCAATGATGTTCTTATTATTGAAAATAGGAACTATGTGCCCATGGATTTCATTGTGTTTGATATTGATGACAATCCGACATGTCCCATCATTCTTGGTAGACCTTTCCTCAGGACTATTGGTACTGTCATCGTTATAAATGAAGGGAATATTAGATTTCAATATTCATTAAAGAAGGGCATGGAACACTTTCCTAGAAAGAAAATAAGATTTTCTTATGAATCCATGATGAGGGCTACTTATGGTTTGAGCACCAAAGACGACGATACTTGATTCTATCGTCTTATGCCTAGCTAAGGGCGTTAAACAATAGCGATTCTTGGGAGGCAACCCAATGAATTTATCTTTGATTTTTTGCTTTCTGTTTTGTTGTGTCCACACCATCATAATTATGTTATGATTGTGTTTTTGTGTTTCTTTTTATGTTTGTGCCAAGTAAAACCTTTATGATCAGTTTTAGAGATAGTTGTTTGATCATGCTGAAAAAGACAGAAACTTTGTGCTCACGAAATTATTTTTCATTCCTATCCAGAAAGAGCATTTGAGTTCATTGTTTTTGCTGATGGTTGACATGCGAATTGCCCTAATTTTCATAAATGTTCAGAATTTTTGGGATACCCGAGGTATACGAAGTATACAGATTTCTACAGACTGGTCTGTTTTTGACAGATTCTGTTTTTGTTTTGTTGATTGCTTATTTTGATGAATCTATGGATAGTATCAGGGGGGTACTAGCCATGGAAAAGTGAGAATACAGTAATCTAACATCAATCTAAATAGAAATCAAGTTAAGTACAGTACCTAAAAGAGTTGGTGGTTTGTTTTCTTATGCTAATGATATCACGAGTTTCTGTTTAAGTTTTGTGTTGTGAAGTTTTCAAGTTTTGGGTCATGTTCTCATGGACAATGGGATAAAGAGTGGAAAGAGCTTAATATTGGGGATGCCCAAGGCATCCCAAGACAAATACAAGGACACCCAAAAGCCTAAGATTGGGGATGTCCCGGGAAGGCATCCCCTATTTCGTCTTCAATCCATCGATAACGTTACTCGTAGCTATATTTTTATTCACCACAAGATATGTGTTTTGCTTGGAGCATCGTGTATTATAGGAGTCTTTGCTTTTTGTTTTGTCAGAATCGTCCTTGCTGCACACCATTTTGAGAGGGACATGCACTCATCGTGAATTTGCTAGAATACTCATTGAGCTTCACTTATATCTTTTGAGTTAGGCAATTTAGCTCGCATGTGCTTCACTTATATCTTTTGAGATAGATAACTTTGTTCTAGTGCTTCACTTAGATCTTTGTAGAGCACGGCGGTGTCATATTTTGAAGAAATAAAATCTCTCGATCTTCACTTATATCTTTTTGAGAGTGCTCTCTCTAAGTAACTTGGTAATTGGCGTGTGCTATGAAAGTAGTCCTAAAGATGATAGGCATCCTCAAAATTCAAGTGATAGATTCCTCAAAATTCAAGTGCATTGAGTAGTAAGAGAAGTTTGATTCCTCAAAATTAGTTTCGAGATATGGATATGGTAATATTAGAGTTATGTTAGTAGGGTGTTTTGAATCTAGAAATACTTGTGTTGAAGTTAGTGATTCCCGTAGCATGCACGTATGGTCAACCGCTATGTTAGGAAGTAGGAGCATAATTGATTTATTTATTGTCATCCTTTGTGTGGCGGTCGGGATCGCGTGATGGTTAACCCTTCCCCTAGGACTATGCGTTTAGCACTTTGTTTCGATTACTAATAAAACATTTGCAATAAGTATATGAGTTCTTCATGACTAATGTGAGTCCATGGTATATATGCAGTTTCACCTTCCACCATTGTCAGCCTCTCTAGTACCGCGCAACTTTCGTCGGTGCACAAAGCCACCATATACCTTCCTCAAAACAGCCACCATACATATCTATTATGGCATTTTCATAGCCATTTCGAGATAGATTGCCATGGAACTCCCACCGTTCCGTCTCATGACATGTGCCGTCACTTTCATATTGCCACTTCATGATCGTAAATAGCTAGTGAGATGTTTGAACGTCATACGCTAAGCTAGATCTTTGCACATCCCGGTACACTGCCGGAGGCATTTCCTATAGAGTCATAATTGTTCTAAGTATTGAGTTGTATGTAAATAAAAGTGTGATGATCATCATTATTAGAGCATTGTCCCATGTGAAGAAATAAAAAAAGGAGGCCAAAGATGCCCACCAAAATAATGAGAAAAAAAGAGGCTAAAGAGCACAAACAAAAAAAATATGAGAGAAAAAGAGAGAAGGGACAATGCTACTATCTTTTTTCCACACTTGTGCTTCAAAATAGCACCATGTTCTTCATGATAGAGAGTCTCTGGTTTCGTCACTTTCATATACTACTGGGAATTTTCATTATATAACTTGGCTTGTATATTCCAATGATGGGCTTCCTCAAAATTGCCCTAGGTCTTCGTGAGCAAGCAAGTTGGGTGCACACCCACTAGTTTTCCTTTTGAGCTTTCACACACTTATAGCTCTAGTGCATCCGTTGCATGGAAATCCCTACTCATTCACATTGATATCTATTGATGGGCATCTCCATAGCCCATAGATACGCCGAGTCGATGTGACCATCTCCTTCTTTTTTCCTCACAACCTCCACCACAATATATTCCACCTATAGTGCTATATACATGGCTCACGCTCATGTATTGCGTGAGAGTTCAAAAAGTTTGAGAAAGTAAGAGTGTGAAAACAATTACTTGGCCAATATCAGGGTTGTGCATGATTTAAATTCGTTGTGTGGTGATGATGGAGCATAGCCAGACTATATGATTTTGTAGGGATAACTTTCTTTGGCCTTGCTATTTCAAAAGTTCTTGATCACTTTGCTAGTATGCTTGAAGTATTATTGTTTTCATGTCAATAGCAAACTATTGTTTTGAATCTTACGGATCTGAACATTCATGTCACATGAAAGAAGTTACAAAGGAAAACTATGCCAGGTAGCATTCCACATAAAAAATTCAGTCTTTATCACTTCCCTACCCGAGGACGAGCATGAGTTAAGCTTAGGGATGCTTGATACGTCTCCAATGTATCTATAATTTTTGAGGGTTCCATGCTATTATCTTGTCAAACTTTGGATGTTTTTATGCCTTTTATATCTTTTTTGGGACTAACTTATTAACTCAGTGCCAAGTGCTAGTTCCTGTTTTTCCCGTGTTTTTGAGCCTTTTCACACGAGGATTTTAAACGGTGTCCAAACGGAATAAAACTTCCGAAAAGATTTTTTTCCGAAACAGAAGATACGCACGGGACTTGAGAACCAAGGCAGAGGCCACCAGGGGACTCCACAAGCCCCCTAGGCGCGGCCAGGGAGGCCGCGCCTAGCAGGCTTGTGGGCCCCCTGTGGCTCGTCTGCCCTACCTCTTCCGCCTATAAATTCCTGAAAAATCCAAAACTACGCAAGAGATCCACGAATTTTTTTTCCGTCGCGGCAAGATCCCATCTGGGGCACGTTCTGGTACCCTGCCGGAGGGGGGATTCGTATGCGGAGGGCTTCTTCATCAACACCATGACCTCTCCGTTGATGAGTGAGTAGTTCACCATAGACCTTCGGGTCCATAGGTAGTAGCTAGATGGCTTCTTCTCCCTCTTGGATCTTAAATACAAAGTTCTCCGTGATCTTCATGGAGATCTATCTGATGTAATATTCTTTTGCGGTGTGTTTGTCGAGATCCGATGAATTGTGGATTTATGATCAGATTATCTACAAATCTTATTTGAGTTTCTTCTGATCTGTTTTATGCATGATTTCATATCCTTGTAATTCTCTTCGAGTTGTGGGTTTTGTATGGCCAACTTGATCTATGATTCTTGAAATGGGAGAACTGCTTGGTTTTGGGTTCATACCGTGCGGTGACCTCACCCAGTGACAGAAGGGGGAGCGAGGCACGCATCGTGTAGTTGCCATCAAGGGTAAAAATATGGGGTTTACATCATTGGTTTGAGTTTATCCCTCTACATCATGTCATCTTGCTTAAGGCGTTACTCTGTTCGTCATGAACTCAATACACTAGATGCATGCTGGATAGCGGTCGATGTGTGGAGTAATAGTAGTAGATGCAGAAAGTATCGGTCCACTTGTCTCGGACGTGATACCTATATGTATGATCATTGCCTTAGATATCGTCATGACTTTGCGCTGTTTTATCAATTGCTCGACAGTAATTTGTTCACCCACCATAATATTTGCTATTTTGACAGAAGCCTCTAGTGAACACTATGGCCCCGGGGTCTACTTCACACCATATTTTTAGCCTTTCACTTGTAGTTAGTTGCACTTTCCGCCTTCAGATCTCACTTTGCAATCGATCTTGCAGGGATTGACAACCCCTTAATAACGTTGGGTGCAAGCTCGTTTCTGTTTGCGCAGGTACTCTGGCACTTGGCTTGATTCTCCTACTGGATTGATACCTTGGTTCTCAAACTGATGGAAATACTTACTGCTCCTGTGCTGCATCACCCTTAACTCTTCAAGGGAAAATCAAACGCATGATCAACAGGCAGCAGAAGGATTTCTGGCGCCATTGTCGGGGACTTCTGGCGCCGTCGCATGGTGCCAGAAATTACAGATATACGGGTGGCTCTAAAGCAAGGAATAATTCACAATTCGAGAACACTGAAGATACTGGAATACAGTAAAATTTCCAAGGTGATATTATGATGGAAGCAATATGGGAAACAGATCTGCTATGCATTATTCGTAAATCTACCACGGCGCTTTGCTAAAATACAAGGATTCAAGCAACACCAATGGGATTAATGGCGTGGCGGACGAGCTCTTAAAGAACTCCGACGTCATCCTAAGAACGTGGGGATTTACGAGCCAGAACTAGCAGAACTTACCTGAGAGGTGCGGACGATGGCGGAGGTAGCCCGCTGATGATCTGCGCCGAGTATCACGCCCAACCGATCCGAGAAGCAGTAGATCGGAAGTGGGAGCTCGGTGGCGGCACAACGTTCGTACCACGAGCTCGAGGAGGAAGAAGAGTTGGAGAAACAGTGCAGATGAAGGAAAGGGCCCCCCTGCGGCTATTTAAAGACCCGAGGCCGGAACTGAAACGACAGGCGCGGGAATCGAGGAGACGCATTAAAAATCAGAAAGATGGCGCCTGGATTTTCGGGGTGACAAGATAAAGTCAGAAAGATCCGTTGAGATGACATCACTAAAATCCCTGCAATGATGGGGGAGATGACGTCAATCCACAAGTAACCTGGTGATTTGGGCAGAGCCTTGAGATTGGTGGTTTGTCACTTTTCTAAAGGAAAGGGGGCTGAGTCAGAAATTCCATGTGAGTCACCATGCTCAGGAGTCAAGGTTTATTGGCGTGAATAAATTCAAGTAAATATGGGGCCTAATGGTGGGGATATTACACACTGTATGACCCGCCCTATTGGGCCGGGTTAGGTTCACGGAGACTCAACGCTCGTGATTCAAGATGGTCTTAGGCCCAGGACACAGAAGACGTGAAGTGATCTCCATTAGAGAGCCAGCTCAGCGCAAGAGCTTGGATGGAGACTCAAGTCCCAAGAAGAGGAAGACTCGCTGGGAAGTTTCCTGACTTGGGGGACACGGCGGTTTAGAGATATGTCAGGTCGCGGTTTAGGATGTGGCCTGGACTCTTGTAAATCTAGGGCCTTGATCTGTATATAAAGTCGAGTCTCTAGGGTAGAAAGATTAAGTTACAATCCATCGAGATCTACGTAAGGTGATTTAAGCACCCTTGTAATCGATTCCACCATCAATATACACAAAGCAGGACGTAGGCTTTTACCTCCACCGGAGGGGCCGGACCTGGGTAAATCCGAGTCTTGCTTCCGCTCAACCCCTTTGAGTCGCCACCAAGGTGCGATGGCTCCATCTCTAAGTCCTTTCACGAGGACATCTGCCATGAAACAACCACGACATTGATGGAAAGCATAACTCCAACGGGTTGCGTGTGGTTAAGAATGGTATAGTCAGTGTCTTCAGTGTCGGCTGTCCGTCCAAGTGGATCCTTGGTGCATCTTGTCCTGCTGGTCTTCAGTTGTCGAGAAGGACGAGATAGAGGGAGAGAGAGAGCAGCACACAGGAGAGTTCCTAAGGGTGCTATAGTGCAATAACTGCATGGTCAACTCAAACATCAAGGTGAGGCAGGTGATATAACCGCAAGGTTGTTGCCTAGAGAAAAGTGCGACTTATATCAAAGCACAAACAATAAAAACAAGCAACACACAACATGGTTCCATCCGAACCAATTCACGTACTCGACTTTGTATAAGCGATTTATGACTAATCCTACCCTGGGGTTCTTGGACTCGACAGTCGTGCTTGCTTCGTGTTCCAAAGAGGGGTCCGCTAAGTCTTCTGGACCTTCTCATGGTGTTTCCACGTCTCCTGATGTTGATTGCCGAAACGGCTCAGGTTGAGTTGAAAGAATTCTTGATGACTTCCTCTTTGGAGAGTTGCTGATGAAGGTGGTTCTTCCTGGCTGTTGTTAACAGGGTCCTCTGTTGTCTTTAGAATATTGCTATCGTCTTCTTGCCTTCCAAGGTGTCGAGAATTCTAAGTGGACGACCTTTATGCAATGACGCCAGCAAGACATGATATAGTTCCGATGCGTCAGTCACGTTGATCACAATATCGACACCTAGGGTGGGGGATGAAGAGAACCGTTTTCCTTCTCACTAAGATGAGGCGGACCAAATGGCGAGCTTCTCATCCACCGGTGGTGGTTGACACAACCTTAATGTTGCCAGGGTCGCTCTATTAGCGATGCAGATCATGGTCTTGCACACATTATGTCCTGAGTATCGTAGGTGAAGGTGGCATCACTCCAGAACATTGTCGAGGGTGTCGCCATCTTCGGGGTCTCGATATCCTCATTCCTCATGGAGGTACTTCTGTTGGTGTCGTCTGGTCGTAGCGTTGTCATCCTTGCACTTCAGTACATGAGTGGTCGCTTGGAAGGTTGCTTCCTTCCGAGTTACCCACGAGGATTTTAAGTAATCCCGTGGTCAGGCATAAGGGTGCGAGCGGCCATTTGCAGGTTTTGAAGAAGCAGACGAGGAGTGTTAAGAAAATAAGAGTGGAAGTGCTAATGCAGAAAAAACCTTGCTTCCTTTTGAAAGGTGTGGAAAGAAGTTTGTCCTGACTAATGTTCGTGCTAACTAAGGGCTTCCTACAATCAGGATGGCTCTGATACCAGCTCTGTGGGGACCCCGACTTACGGGTCGAGATCGCCGAATGAACGTGCTTAGTGATCCCAGAGATCAATGCTTACATCCATACATACCGTTTGATACAATAAATGACACTTGCGGTCAAGTCATATATATAGGGCCTTGAGGGCCAACACACCAAACTAGACCAATAGCGAAAATATTGGTCAAAAGCGTGAACCCATGCCATGAGCCTTAACGTACAGGCATTCTGTCTGGGAAGCGTCCTAGCGCGCAGGAACGTCACCAAGGTGCTCTTATCATTTCCTATTCTCTCATACATGTTCAATGAAATAACTAGTGGCAAGCCAATGAGTACTTTGAACGTACTCGCAAACAACCCATGATGTGGATAATGTAGTCTGTATGATAACAAGTAATATGCAATATTGGTGGATAGCAGCTTAATTGTAAATTAACATGATGATAGATCGATGTGCAACATAAGCTAGATGGTATTTAGAAGAAAATGTTACATATATCAACATATCTGCTATGAATTGAACACTTCGGGTTCACTCGATATGCCAAGTCACCAAACTTGGTAATATCAACTCTTTTAGATAATACCATTAAACACACACACTTGGTTTATGTAGAAACGACTGGACATAGTTTAAGCAGGATTACCCAACTGTCCTTGACTGTGGGCACGGCTATTCGAATAGTTTTACACTATACAGAGGTTGTACGCTATACCCACGAGATCCGGGAAACTTCCGTGTCATTCACGACTTGCGGTATATAACATACCCGAGTTAAGTACCCGATCAATGCCTTTCCCCTGACGATACTAGAAAAGAGTTCCATTCGATTGGTACGTAGCCCACATGATGTACGTCTTACGAGCACCAACTCTGGACAATATCATCCATGCGGGGACCAATGGTGTGCCCGAAACACGTAAAAACGGCATAGTCGTCCTACCTGGCACGACCCAGTCACGAGAGTGACCACATATCACTCCCGCCACTAGTAAGGTGGCTATTTGCTAGCACTGATCAAAGTAATCAACAAAGCCCCATCCAATAATGGGGTATCGTGGTCGCACATGTATGGTTGGGATGGTCAGCACATCATAAATCTATTCTCGTTTCCGAAACCACTCACACCAAAATATACCCCGTGCACCACTTCTTCACAAGTGGCCACCTAACTCATCATCACCCTCGGGCATTAGTGGCACCCGATGGGGTTTCTATGAACCTTTGACACTTACGATCACCATGCTCATGCTTCTACTATTCTTAGTTCTACTTGTCCACATGATATTAGCGTGACCCTCATAGGTGGTAGGATCATGCTCAAATGCAAGTGCTCCTGAGGAGCGATCAGAAACATCATATCGACGATTTACCGAATATTCATGACGATATGCAACAGGAATAATTGCTTTACTAGCATGCAACATAATATTTGCTCAGACATGGTCAAAGGGCTGCATGACTTTGCTCTCATAAGTTCTTGAGGTCTTCGACGTCTTCCGGTCCAACTCTGAGAACTCCGTCTACTCCATCAACTATCGTCGGAAACAATCACAGTAAGCCACACAAAATGTAGAAGTAAAAGTACTATATAAATGGAAGTTTTATTTTTCTTGGACCTCTCTAGTCATAAGAAAAATACCTGAAGCTTGCTATAGGAGATTTGGATCATCAGTGAATCTTGAATGGATGAAAGGAAAAATAGGTGATCCTTATAGAAGCCTAAACAAAATATTATGATAAAAATGAGTGGAGGCACTCATTAAACACAACATGATTTTAGAAACATTTAGGAAGTTGTTTCACTCGATTTGGAGGTGATATGAATATACTAGGGATTTTTACCATTGGATAAATAGCAAAAGGGAGCTATTTATTTTTTGGAACAAAAATAAGTCATACAAAAATGTTGACCAAGGCTCTGGAATTTGGAATCACTCCATTTGGAGTTGATTTGAAATCTATAGGAATTTTGAAAGGTGAGGCTAGGAGTATTCAAATCTATATTTGAATAATAACATAACAAGAAGGTTGTGTGGAAAAATGTGGAAGGCACATCTTTGCATAGCCCTTGATTTTAGGAACCTGCATGATTTTGCATAGCTTAGATGATTTTATTAGAGATTTTTGAAGTTTGAAAGAAAAAGAAAAGCAAAAGAAGGGGCTACCAGGGGGTTATAACGTGCTCGGACGCTTGATAGATGGGTGGGCTGGCCCAGGGGTTCAAGCTAGCCGGCGGAGAGGCCACGCTGAAGGCGTATTCGCATTGGTGCGCCTTTGCTGCAGGGAGGCGGAGTCCGACGCAGGGCGCCTCCACTCAAACTGCTGGGCCCGCCGGCGGAGCGTCTTACATGTGGGGCCCGCCTGTCGGGCCCTTCTGCCACCTCCCGCCAGGTCGAGGGGGAACGGGGAATGCGGGGCTGGGCCGCGCTCGCTCCGGCGATACCGGCCGCTCTAGACGGTGCCCCGGCCACCAGCATGCTCGGGGCGATGGGGCACACCCATATAGGGGTCTTGCCCATGCCACAGAGCCGCGAGGGGCTCGGGATCTTGGCCGCGACGGGGCTAGCGTCGGCGGTTGAGGAGCATGGAGCCACGGCCATTGGAAGAGAGGGGAGATAGGAGGGAGGAGGTCGCAGAGGTACAGGGTCCACCACGGACCAGAGAGAGGGAGGAGGAGCCCGCGTGCCTGGATTTGGAGCTACTCCCGGCGGAGAGCTTCGGCCATAGCCGGCCATGGAGGAGGGGAGAGATCTCGAGAGGAGGAGAGAGACCTCACGAGGTTGCTGGGAGGGAGGAGGAGCTGAGTGGGAGCCAAAGAGGCTCTAGGGAGAGAAGATAAGAGAGGGGCAGGGAGAGAGAGAGCTTGGGAGGACCTCAGAGCTCACTGGCATGGGGGAAGACACGCGTCCGTGGGCACTTTAGAGGCTAGACAGTGTCGGGGAAGGCTTGGACCAGTCAAGGGGAGGTCCCATGGCATGCTTAGACATGTTGCAATGGCTGGATACGGCGTGGAAGATGGAGACAAGGTGCAGAGCACCGTTTCTGCACACCAGGGAGGTCGTCACCATGGCCACTCATGTCTACACTAGCCTTTTGACCAGTCAATGATGTCCTACAGGTAGGGCACACATGCAGGAAGGAGACTCTGGAGTTTTGTTGCATCTGGGTCTGGTTAGGTGGGGTTTTGACTCAGGTCAAGTTTGCTACAGCAAACTTAGAGCGAAGGAAAGGGGTTTGCACAAAAGGGAACTGAGATGAAACCTTCTTTACTAGTCTTATTCATGTAAGGACTACAATAATGCCAAGTTTGAGCTCAGGCACAGGTGGGTAGCTAGTACTTGTTGTACAAAGCTACATTCCAGCCAAAAATCCAGTTGTAGATGTGCTGCTCATTTTTCCTACATGAGCATGCCATCTCTTGGTTTGAAATTTTGCCTTGGGATGCTAGGGACCCTCTCGAAAGAGGTGGGGCTTTTCCTTAAGCAGGAGTGGGACAAGAGGGGTAGAAATGGTGACCCAAGGGTAAAAATGAGAGGTAGCTACATGGAGCCTCTCTCCAACAATTTACTAGAGGTCATGGCAATGTTACTGGATGTAAAATGTAACTACATAGATTTGTGGTAGAAATTTGAGATCAAGGGTAAATGTGGAAGGGGCCAAAGTAGCCAATTTGGTGAGTGCACACAAGGTGTTTGATGAGTGTTAGGGATACCAGATGAACTTGAATGGATATGAAAGTTAACAGGGTCAAATAATAGATGAATATAATCTTGGACACCAAGTTTGGGATTTGGTGGCGAAATTTTCCAATGTAGACTTCGAAAACCCATGAAATGGGTAGGAATGGCCTTCTCTTTACAAAACTATTCAAATCAATTCTCACAAATCCAATACTTTTTGTGGGGGCATTATTTGAACATTAAAGCATGCCAAACAAGTTCGGGGTTAATTGGAGAAACTTCATAATGTAAAGTTTCCCAAAGTCAGAAATCAACGAAGAGGGTTTTCACGGGCTTGCGACAAGTTCTTCTATTCTCCTTGATTCACCACTTGGTGTGGAAGCATTATTGGAGTATCAAAACATGTCCACCAAATTTGAGCACAATTGGAGACACTTGACAATGTAGAGTTGCTCAAATTTGGATCTGGATAGATAGGGTTTTAGAATAATTAGGGGAATCAAATCAACTTGGATTGAGATGAAACTTTGCAAGATCATCACATATATCCTATGTGACATGCTAGAATTTTATAGGAATTTATTGGGAATATTTCTCAAAAGCTTGAAATAGGCGGGAAGGGCTTTGAAGGGGTCCACCGAGTTTCCCAAAAATTTCTCAAATATTTTGAAAGCAATAAAAATAGCTTTCCTTCATAAGAGACTATTTCTGGCCTCAGAGGAAGGCATTTAAATAAAATAGTAAAGTGAACTTTAAAATAATAATATTGTGGCTTTGGGAAGTAATTTTGATAATGGGTTTTAAATAACATATTTGGTGAGAAATAACTTCTCTAATTTGAGGAATTGTAGTACAAATCCCAACTCACGAGTATTGAAAGCTTAAATCAAAGTAATGCTTTCTGGTGAAAATAATATTTGGTAAAAATAATTTTGGTGAACATGATCATTAGGCAATGGTTTGGGTCAAGGAGCTGAGTTTGGAGAATATCAGGAGCTTTTGACTCAAACCAGAGCAATAGGAAAGCAAGCAACATCACATCAAGTATCACACTCATAAATTTTTTAATTGGTCCAACTTTTTGGGAAAAGTCAAATCAGTCACGAGAGTTAAACACACGGTGTTACACTCCTCCTTCTTCTAGTCTTGTCCTTCTTCTCCTCTTCCTCCTTCTTCTAGTTTTATTCTCCAAAATGACATAGTTAGCTAATTATTCTCCAAAAAACATAATTAGCTTATTTAGTTCATTTATGACATAATTAGCTAAGTTAGGTCAAAAATAGCACAAGATCCTTGGTTAGCTCATAACTTAGTGTATCATCCTCCAAAATGACATAATAAGCTCAAAATAAGATAAGTAATAATATTCAACTTCTTCTTCTCTTTCTCCTCCCGCTTCTAGTCTTCTCCTTCTCCTCCTTCTTCGTCTTATAGGTTAATCTCCAAAATGACAGACTTAGCTAATTATCCTTCAAAATGACATAATTAGGTTATTTTGTTTATTTATGACATAATAAGCTTACATAGGTCAAAAATAGCACAAGAACCTTCGTTAGCTCATAACTTAGCGTATCTTGTTCCAAAATGACATAATAAGCTCAAAATAAGAAAAAGTAATCATGTTCACATTCTTCTTCTTTTTCTCCTCCTTATTCTCTTCATCTCCTTCTCCTTCTCCATCTTCCAGTTTTGTTCTCCAAAATGACATACTTAGCTAATTATCCTCTAAAGTGACATAATTAGCTTATTTAGTTCATTTATGATATAATTAGCTTAGTTATGACAAAAATAGCAAAAGAACTTTGGTTAGGTCATAACTTAGCGTATCTTTCTCCAAAATGACATAATAAGCTCAAAACACGATAAGTAATCATCTTCACATTCTTCTTCTTTTTCTCATCCTTCTTCTAGTCTTCTCCTTCTCCTCCTTCTTCTTCTATTTTAATACTCCAAGATCACATACTTAGCTAATTATCCTCCAAAATAACATAATTAGCTTATTTAGTTCATTTATGACGTAATTAGCTTAGTTAGGTCAAAAATAGCACAAGAACCCTGGTTAGCTCATAACTTAGCGTATCTTCCTCCAAAATGAAATAATGAGCTCAAAGTAATATAAGTAATCATATTCACCTTCTTCCTCTTTTTCTCCACCTTCTTCTAGTCTTATCCTTCTCCTTCTTCTAGTTTTATTCTCCAAAATGACATACTTAGCTAATTATCATCCGAAATGACATAATTATATTATGTACTTCATTTGTGGCTTAATTCGCTTAGTTAGGTAAAAAAATAGGACAAGAACCTTGGTTAGCTGATAACTTAGTGTATCTTCCTCCAAAATGACATAATAAACTCAAAATAAGATAAGTAATCATCTTCACCTTCTTCTCCTCCTTCTTTTTCTCTCTATCCTCCTTCTTCTAGTGTTCTCCTTCTCCTCCTTCTTCTTCTAGTTTTATTCTCCAAAATGACATACTTAGCTAATTATCCTCTAAAACAACATAATTAACTTAGTTAGTTCATTTATGACATAATTAGTTCAGTTAGGTCAAAAATAGCACAAGAACCTTTGTTAGCTCATAACTTAGCGTATCTTCCTCCAAAATGACATAATCAGCTCAAAATAAGATAATTAATCATCTTCACCTTCTTCCTCTCCTCCTTCTTCTTTTTCTCCTCCTTCTTATAGTCTTCTCCTTCTCCTTCTCCTTCTTCTTCTTCTTCTTCTAGTTTTATTCTCCAAACTAACATACCTAGCTAATTATCCTCCAAAATAACATAATTAGCTTATTTAGTTCATTTATGATATAATTATCTTAGTTAGGTCAAAAATAGCACAAGAACCTTGATTAGCTGATAACTTAGCGTATCTTCCTCCAAAATGACATAATAAGCTCAAACTAAGATAAGTAATCATCTTCACCTTCTTCTTCTACTTCTTCTTTTTCTCCTCGTTCTAGTCTGCTCCTTCTCCTCCTTTTTTTCTAGTTTTATTCTCCAAATTGACATACCTAGCTAATTATCCTCCAATATGACATAGTTAGCTTATTTAGTTCATTTATGACATTATTAGCTTCGTTAGGTCAAAAATAGCACAAGCACCTTGGTTAGATCATAACTTGGCATATCTTCCTCCAAAATGACATAATAAGCTCAAAATAGGATAAGTAAACATCTTCACCTTCTTCTTCTCCTTCGTCTTTTTCTCCTCCTTCTTCTTGTCTTCTCCTTATCCTTCTTCTTCTAGTTTTATTCTCCAAAATTACATACGTAGCTGATTATTCTCCAAAATAACATAATTAGCTTATTTAGTTCATTTATGAATAAATTCGCTTAGTTAGGTCAGAAATAGCACAAGAATCTTAGTTAGCTCATAACTTAGTGCATCATCCTCCAAAATGACATATTAAGCTCGAAATACGATAAGTAATCTTCTTCTCCTTCTTCTTCTTTTTCTCCTCCTTCTTCTAGTCTTCTTCTTATCCTCCTCCTTCTTCTTCTATATTTATTCTCCAAAATGACATACTTACCTAATTATCCTCCAAAATGACATAATTAGCTTATTTGGTTTATTTATGACATAATAAGCTTACTTATGTGAAACATAGCACAAGAACCTTGGTTAGCTCATAACTTAGCATATCTTCCTCCAAAATGACACAATAAGCTCAAAATAACATAAGTAATCATCTCCACCTTCTTCTATTTTTCTCATTCTTCTAGTCTCCTCCTTCTCCTCCTTATTCGTCTTCCAGTTTTATTCTCCAAACTGACACACTTAGCTAATTGTCGTCTAAAATAACATAATTAGCTTATTTAGTTCATTTATGACCTAATTAGCTTAGTTAGGTAAAAAATAGCACAAGAACCTTGGTTAGCTCATAACTTAGTGTATCTTCCTCCAAACTGACATAATAAGCTGAAACTACGATAAGTAATCATCTTCACCTTCTTCTTCTTTTTCTCCTCCTTCTTCTAGTCTCCCCTTCTCCTCGATCTTCTTCTTCTAGTTTTATCCTCCAAAATGACATACTTAGCTAATTAACCTCCAAAATGACATAATTATATTATTTAGTTCATTTATGACATAATTATCTTAGATAGGTCAAAAAAGCACAATTACCTTGGTTTTTCATTACTTAGCGTATCTTCCTCCAAAATGACATAATAAGTTCAAAATAAGATAAGTAATCATCTTCACCTTATTATCCTTCTTCTAATTTTTTCCCATCCATCTTCGAGTCTTCTCCTTACCCTCCTCCTTCTTCTAGTTTTATTCTCCAAAATGACATTGATGTGTGCTAGAACTACGTCTGTATGTCCCTAAAGAGGAAGGCATGATGCAATATAGCGACGGTATGTATTTGCATCAGTGTTGAGACCAAGGTTATCGAACCAGTAGGAGAACCTCCTCACACCACGTAAACAACTGCTGCACACAAATAACAAATACTCGCTACCCGACGTGTTAAAGGGGTTGTCAATCCCTTTCGGGTACGGTGCCTCAAGATAGGCAAATAACATGAGGTAAAAGTAGTAGATATGATAAATAGATCGTGGAAAAAATAAATTGCAGCAAGGTATTTTTGTATTTTCGGGTTAATAGATCTGAAAATAAAGGCAAAGGAAAATAGATCGCAAAGGCAAATATGATGAAAAGAGACCCGGGGGCAGTAGGTTTCACTAGTGGCTTCTCTCGAGAAAAATAGAAAACGGTGGGAAAAAAATTACTGTCGGCAATTGATAGAACTTCAAATAATCATCACGATATCCATGCAATGATCATTATATAGGCATCACGTCCAAGATTAGTAGACCGAATCCTGCCTGCATCTACTACTATTACTCCACACATCGACCGCTATCCAGCATGCATCTAGTGTATTAAGTGTTGGGGAACATAGCATAAATTCAAAATTTTCCTACACCATATTCAGATCTTCCTATGGACAGACCAGCAACTAGAGCGGGGTGAGTGGATCTTCATACCTTTGAAGATCGCTAAGCGCAAGCGTTGCTAGAACGTTGTCGACGGAGTCGTACTCACGGCGATTCAAATCGCGGTGTGATTCCGATCTAGTGTCGAATCACGGCACATCCGTGTTCAATACACGTGCAGCCCGGTGACATTTCCCGCACCTTGATCCAGCAAGGAGGAGGGAGAGGTTGGGGAAGATCTCTAGCAGCACGACGGTGTGGTGTCGATGGAAAGACGAGGTCTCTCGGGAGGGCTTCACCAAGCACCGTGGGAGAGGAGGAAGAAGAGAGACAGGGCTGCACTGAGAGAGATGGAAAACCGTATCTCCAAAGGCCAAAACCCCCACTATATATAGGGTGAAGCGAGGGGTGGCACCCCCTTTAGGGTTTCCCCCTTGAGGGGGCGGCAGCCCTAGATGGGAGAGGGGGTGGCGCACCCCTAGGTTGGCCTAAGGCCCACCAGCGCCTAGGGTTTCCCCTCCTTCCCTCTCTGATGCGCCTGGGCTGAGTGTGGGGGGCGCACCAGCCCACCTAGGGTCTGGTTCCCTCCCGCACTTGGCCCATGTAGCCTTCTGGGGATTGTGGCCCCAACTGGTGGGCCTCCGGAACCCTTCCGGTGGTCCCGACACTTTGTCGGTGGTGCCCGAAACATTTCCGGCGTCCAAACCCATCCATCCTATATATCAATCTTTACCTCCGGACCATCTCGGAGCTCCTCATGACGTCCGGGATCTCATCTGGGACTCCGAACAACCTTCGGTGACATCGTATAATAATTCCCTATAACCCTAGCGTCGTCGCACCTTAAGTGTGTAGACCCTACGGGACCGAGACAATCTGCGGTCAATAACCATCAGCAGGATCTGGATACCCATGGTGGCTCCCACATGTTCCACCATGATCTCATCGGATGAACACGATGTCAAGGATTCAATCAATCCGGTATACAATTCCCTTTGTTTGTCGGTATAGAACTTGCCCAAGATTTGATCGTCGGTATACCTACACCTTGTTCAATCTCACTACCGGTAAGTCTCTTTACTCGTTCTGTAGTACATCATCCCGTGACTAAATCCTTAGTCACACTCAGCTCATTACGATGATGTCCTACCGAGTGGGACCAGAGATACCACTCCGTCACACGGAGTGAAAAATCCCGATCTCGATTCATAGCAACCCAACAGACACTTTCAGAGATACCCATAGTGCACCTTTATAGTCACCCAGTTACGTTGTGACGTTTGATACACCCATAGCACTTCTACATTGCATAATCTCACGGTCGAAGGAAAATACACTTGACAGTAGAAAATCTTTAGCATACGAACAATACGATCTAGTGCTATGCTTAGGAATGGGTCTTGTCCATCACATCATTCTCCCAATGATGTGATCCTGTTATCAATGACATCCAATGTCCATGATCAGGAAACCATGATCATCTATTGATCAACGAGCTAGCCAACTAGAGGCTTTATAGGGACACATTGTGATCTATTTATTCACACATGTATTACTGTTTCATATTAATACAATTATAGCATGAACAATAGACGGTTATCATGAACAAGGAAATATGATAATAACCATTTTATTATTGCCACTAGGGCATATTTCCAACAGTCTCCCACTGGCACTAGAGTCAATAATCTTGTTACATTGTGATGTATCGAACACCCATAGCATTGTGGTGTTGATCATGTTTTTCTTGCGGAAGAGGTTTAGTCAATCGATCGGCAATATTCAGATCCATGTGCACTTTACAAATATCTATTACTCCACTTTGGACATGGTCTTGGATGGAGTTGTAGCGGCATTTGCTATGCTTGGTCTTCCGGTGAAACCTAGACTGCTTGGCTATGGCAATAGCCCCAGTGTTATCAAAGAAGAGTGTCATCGGACCCGATGCGCTTGGAACCACTCCAAGCTCGGTGATGAGCTCCTT
Source organism: Hordeum vulgare subsp. vulgare (assembly GCF_904849725.1). Lineage (NCBI taxonomy): Eukaryota > Viridiplantae > Streptophyta > Magnoliopsida > Poales > Poaceae > Hordeum > Hordeum vulgare. Next base: position 230,355,907 of record NC_058520.1, on the reverse strand, counting down.
CATCCAGATCCCCTCATGAGCCACTTCTGAAGCAGCTATGTACTCTGCTTCACATGTAGATGCGGCCACGACTTCTTGCTTCCTGCTGCACCAGCTCACTGCCCCGCCATTCAAAACATACACTTATCCGGTCTGTGACTTAGAGTCATCCGGATCTGTGTCAAAGCTAGCATCGACGTAACCCTTTACGACGAGCTTCTCCAAGGTCCTTCATTGAAAAACTCTTGTTCACATAAGCCTTTATGCTCGCCAATAACTCTATATTATTCCACATCAATAATATGTCATCCACATATAATATGAGGGAAGCTACAGAGCTCCCACTCACTTTCTTGTACAGACAGGCTTCTCCATAAACCTATATGAACCCATACGCTTTAAGCACCTCATTCAAGCAAAGGTTCCAACTCCGAGATGCTTGCACCAGCCCATAGATGGAGCGATGGAGCTTGCATACCTTGTTAGCACTCTTAGGGTCGACAAAACCTTCTGGTTGCATCATATACAACTCTTCCTTAAGATACCCGTTAAGGAACGTTGTTTTGATGTCCATTTGCCAAATTTCATAATCATGAAAAGCAGCAATTGCTAACATGATTCGGACTAACGTCACCCTCGCTACGGGAGAGAAAGTCTCATCGTAGTCAACTCCTTGAATTTGTCGAAAACCCTTTGCGACAAGTCGAGCTTTGTAAACGGTCACATTACCATTTGCATCAGGCTTCTTCTTAAAGATCCATTTATTTTCTATGGCTTGCCGATCATCGGGCAAGTCCACCAAAGCCCATACTTTGTTCTCATACATGGATCCTATCTCGGATTTCATAGCCTCAAGCCATTTGTTGGAATCCAGGCCCGCCATTGCGTCCTCAGAGTTTGAAGGTTCACCGTTGTCTAACAACATGATTTCCATCACAGGGTTGCCGAACCACTCTAGTGCAGATCGTACCCTTGTGGACATTCGTGGTTCAGTAGCAACTTGATCCAAAGCTTCATGATCATTATCATTAACTTCCTCTCCAGTTGATGTAGGCGCCACAGGAACAATTTCCCACATTGCGCTACTCTCCGGTTCAAGAGGGGGTGTAATTACCTCATCGAGTTCTATTTTCCTCCCACTTACTTATTTTGAGAGAAACTCTTTCTCTAGAAAGGATCCTCTCTTGGAACCAAATGTTTTACCTTCGGATCTAAGATAGAAGGTATACCCAATAGTTTCCTTAGGGTATCCTATGAATACGCATTTCTCCACTTTGGGTTCGAGCTTTTCTGGTTCAAGTTTCTTCACATAAGCATCGCAGCCCAAACTTTTAGAAACGACAACTTATGTTTCTTGCCAAACCATAGTTCATATGGTGTCGTATCAACGGATTTAGACGGTGCCCTATTTAAAGTGAATGCTGTAGTTTCTAATGCGTATCCCCAAAACAAAAGTTCTAAGTCGGTAAGAGTCATCATAGATCGTACCATATCTAATAAAGTGCGATTACGATGTTCAGACACTCCGTTACGTTGTGGTGTGCGAGACAACGTTAGTTGTGAAACAATTCCACACTTCCTTAGGTGTGTGCCAAACTCGTGACTCAAATATTCTCCTCCACGATCAGATCGTAGACACTTCATTTTTCTGACACGTTGATTCTCAGCCTCACTGTGAAATTCCTTGAACTTTTCAAATGTCTCACATTTGTGCTTCATTAAGTAGATATACCCATACCTACTCAAATCATCCTTGAGAGTGAGAACATAATGGTAGCCACCGCGAGCTTCAACATTCATTGGACCACATATATTAGTATGTATTATTTCCAATAAGTCTGTCGCTCTCTCCATTATTCCTAAGAATGGAGTCTTAGTCATCTTTCCCATGAGGCATGGCTCGCATGTGTCAAATGATTAAAAGACAAGAGACTCTAATAGTCCATCAGTATGGAGCTTCTTCATGCGCTTAACACCGATGTGACCAAGGTGGCAGTACCACAAGTATGTGGGACTATCATTATCAACTTTACATCTTTTGGTACTCACACTATGAATATGTGTAACGTCACGATCGAGATTCATCAAGAATAAACCATTCACCAGCGGAGCATGACCATAAAATATATCACTGATATAAATAGAACAACCATTATTCTCTGACTTAAATGAGTAGCCGTCACGCATTAAGCAAGACCCTGATACAATATTCAAGCTCAAAGCTAGTACTAAATAACAATTATTAAGGTTTAAAACTAATCCCGAAGGTAGATGCAGAGGTAGCGTGCCGACGGCGATCACATCGACCTTGGAGGCATTCCCAACGCGCATCGTCACCTCATCCTTGGCCAGTCTTCGCTTATTCCGCAGTTCCTGCTTTGAGTTGCAAATGTGAGCAACAACACCGGTATCAAATACCCAAGAGCTACTACGAGCGTTGGTAAGGTACACATCAATAACATGTATATCATATATACCTTTAACATTGCCAGCCTTCTTGTCCGCTAAGTACTTGGGGCGGTTCCGCTTCCAGTGACCTTTTCCCATACAATAGAAGCACTCAATCAAAGGCTTGGGTCCATTCTTTTTCTTATTCCCGATATCTGGCTTACCGGGCGCGGCAACGGCTTCGCCATCTTTCTTGAAGTTCTTCTTACCCTTGCCCTTCTTAAAACCGGTGGTCTTATTGACCATCAACACTTGATGCTGTTTCTTGATTTCTACTTCTGAGATTTCACCATCGAGTACAACTCGGGAATGGTCTTTTCCATCCCTTGCATGTTGTAGTTCAGCACAAAACCCTTGTAGCTTGGTCGGAGAGACTGGAGGATTCTGTCAAATATAGCGTCATCCGGAAGTTCGACTCCAAGTGAAGTCCGACGACCGTGTAACCTAGACATTTTGAGTATATGCTCACTAGCACAACTGTTCTCCTCCATCTTACAACTAAAGAACTTGTCGGGGACTTAATATCTCTCCACACGGGCATGAGCTTGAAAAACTAGTTTCATCTCTTCGAACATCTCATATGCACCGTGTTGCTCAAAACACCTTTGGAGCCCCGTTTCCAAACTGTATAACATGCCAGACCTAACCAGAGAGTAGTCATCACTCCGCGTTTGCCAGACGTTCAGAATGTCTTGGGATGCTGCGGGAGCAGCAGGGTCACTTAGCAGCGCGTCAAGGACAAAAGCCTTTTTAGCTGCTTCGAGGCTGAGATTCAAGTTGCGGACCTAGTCCGCATAGTTGCTACCATTATCTTTCAGCTTGTTTTTCTCTAGGAATGCGTTGAAATTGAGGTTGACGTTGGACATCTAAAATATTTATAAAGACAACTTTTAGACTAAGTTCATGACAATTAAGTTCATTTAATCAAATTAAGCATGAACTCCCACTTAAATCGACATCCCTCTAGTCATCTAAGTGATACATGATCCATGTCGACTAACCCGTGTTCGATCATCACATGAGACAGACTAGTCGTCATGGTGAGCAACTTCATGCTGATCGTATTCAACCACACGACTCATGTTCGACCTTTCCGTCTCTCGTATTCGAGGTCATGTCTGTACATGCTAAGCTCGTCGAGTCAACCTAAGTGTTTCGCGTGTGTAAATCTGGCTTACACCCGTTGTATGCGAACGTTAGAATCTATCACACCCGATCATCACGTGGTGCTTCGAGACAACGATCCTTCGCAACAGTGAACACTTAGGGGAATACGTTCTCGAAATTTTATGATGGATCATCTTAATATGCTACCTTCTAAGCAATAAGATAAAAAAACATGATAAACATCACATGCAATCATATAGTGACATGATATGGCCATTATCATATTTACTCCTTCGATCGCTATCTTCAGGCATCATATGATCACCATTATCACCGGCGTGACACCATGATCTCCATCATAATGATCTCCATAATCGTGTCTCAGTGAAGTCGTCACGCTAACTACTACTACCACTACTACTATGGCTAACCGTTAGCAATGAAGTAAAAGTAGTAAACACATGGCGTTGCATCTCATACAATAAATTAAGACAACTCCTATGGCTCCTGTCGGTTGTCATACTCATCAACATGCAAATCGTGAATCCTATTACAATAACATGATCATCTCATACATCACACATGTAACATCACAACTTTGGCCATATCACATCACATGTCAAACCCTGCAAAATCAAGTTAGACGTCCTCTAATTGTTGTTGCAAGTTTTACGTGGCTGATTTGGATTACTAGCAAGAACGCCTTCTTACCTACGTGATAGCCACAACGATGATATGCCAAAGCTATTTACCTTCATAAGGTCCTTTTCATCAAATCCAATCCGACTAGAGTGGGAGAGACACACACCCGCTAGCCACCTCTTATGCACGGTGTGCATGTCGGCCGATGGAACCTGTCTCACGTAAGCGTACGTGTAATGTCGGTCCGGGCCTCTTCATCCATCAATAACGCCGGAAAAGAATAAGACTAGTAGGGCAAGCAATTGACAAATCAGCGCCCACAACCTTTTATGTTCTACTCGTGCATAAAATCTACGCATAGAAAACCTGGCTCTGATACCACTGTTGGGGAACGTAGCATAAATTCAAAATTTTCCGAAGCCATATACAGATCTTTGTATGGAGATACCAGCAACGAGAGAGGGGTGAGTGGATCTTCATACCTTTGAAGATCGCTAAGCGGAAGCGTTGCTAGAGGGAGTCGTACTCGCGGCGATTCAGATCGCGGTGTGATTCCGATCTATTGCTGAATCATGGCACCTCCGCTTTCAACACACGTGCAGCCCTGGGACGTCTCCTGCACCTTGATCCAGCAAGGATTAGGGAGAGGTTGGGGAAGATCTCCAGCAGTACGATGGCGTGGTGTCGATGGAGAGACGAGGTCTCCCGGCAGGGCTTCGCCAAGCACCGTGGGAGAGGAGGAAGAAGAGAGACAGTGCTGTGCCGAGAGAGATGGAAAACCGTGTCTCCAAAGGCCAAAACCCCCACCACATATAGGGGGGAGGGAGGGGTGGCGTCCCCTTTAGGGTTTCCCGCTTGAGGGGGGCGGCAGCCCTAGATCGGAGAGGGGGGGCAGCGGCCAGGGAGGAGAGGGGGGTGGCACACCCCTAGATGGGCCTTAGGCCCACGAGCGCCTAGGATTTCCCCTCCCTCCCTCTCTGGTGCGCCTGTGTTGAGTGTGCGGGGGCGCACCAGCCCACCTAGGGGTTGGTTCCCTCCCGCACTTGGCCCCCGTAGCCTTCCGGGGCTTGTGGACCCTCCCAGTGGGCCTCCGGAACCCTTCGAGTGGTCCCGACACTTTGCCGGTGGTGCCCGAAATATTTCCGGCGTCCAAATCCATCCATCCTATATATCAATCTTTACCTCCGGACCATTCCGGAGATCCTCGTGATGTCCGGGATCTCATCTGGGACTCCAAACAACCTTCGGTAACCTCGTATAACAATTCCCTATAACCCTAGTGTCCTCGAACCTTAACTGTGTAGACCCTACGGGTTCGGGAATGATGCAGACATGACCGAGACGCTCTCCGTCCAATAACCATTAGAGGGATCTAGATACCCATGGCGGCTCCCACATGTTCCATGATGATCTCATCGTATGAACCACAATGTCAAGGATTCAATCAATCTTGTATACAATTCCCTTTGTCTGTCGTTATAGAACTTTCCCGAGATTCGATAGTCGGTATACCTATACCTTGTTCAATCTCGTCACCGGTAAGTCTCTTTACTCGTTCCGTAGTACATCATCCCGTGACTAACTCCTTAGTCACATTGAGCTCATTACGATGATGTCCTATCGAGTTGGCGCAGAGATACCTCTCTGTCACACGGAGGGACAAATACTGAGGGAAAGTGGCTGAATTAAATGAGCTAAATTTGGCGGGGTGAGGTTATATGGCCAGTTTCATTTCGTGGTAAATTTTCATCAACTATAAAGCAATATAAAATTTAGTTGCTTCACAAACTGAAAGTATTACCATAAACAAAGATTGGATGGTGAGCTCATATGTATTGTTAGGTGGGGCTAAAATTTTGTGGAGAGCTATGTTTTGGGCACAAAGAAGATGTGGAAAAAATTCAACTCATTAGGATATACCTATCTAGTACTTCCTTCACAAAGCTGTTAGCTGAACACAAACTTTGGAAATTTGCTGAGAAAGATTTACTAGGCAAATGGTTACGAAAGTTTTCAAGAGGCAATGATTTGGATAGGAAAGAGTGCCCAAAAAATTTGAGGGTAATCAAAGAAATAGAAATAGCACTTCCTTCACAAAGAGCTATTCTAAATAGAATAGGAAAATGAATATTTCTGAATTATTTTCGAACTATGAAAGGAAGGTTTTCACATATTTGAAGAATATATGATCCAAAGTATTTATGGGATTTTTTCGAGAATTTTTGGAATGACAGAATAGTAGGTTTCTTCACAAACTAGGCAAAAAAATAACACATGGTCATGACACGTAGGCAAAACTGATGATGTGGCACCTAGTCATAGCTATGACCATCAATATTGGTCGTAGTCAGCTACAAATTAGGCAACAAACTAGGGCCATCCTCTTTATGACCATTTCTAGTAAGGAAGTTACGACCTTTCTGATGAAAAATGTCGTTAGTTTTTGGGGTTAGGACTCCTCCGGACAACTTACGACCAATTGGTCTAGAAAGAACTACTTTCTCATCATCGAAAAGGCACCAATGGACATGATGAACCCCTCTGTGATGGTGTCTAGATTGGATCTGGTGTTTCTAGACTCTGCGGCGACTGGAATTGATTTTTGTCCCTCCTTAGGGTTTCTGGAATATTGGGGTATTTATAGAGCGAAGAGGCGGTGTGGGAGGCTAATGAGGAGGGCACAACCCACTAGGGCGCCTGGGCCCCCAGGAGTGCCCTGGTGGGTTGTGCTCCCATCGGAGCTCCCCTCACTTGCGTTCCTGGCCCACTTGATGTCTTTTGGCCTGAAAAAATCCACAAAAAGTTCCGTTGCATTTGGACTCCGTTTGGTACTGATTTTCCGCGATGGAAAAAACATGCAGAAAACAGCAACTCGTACTCGACACTATGTCAATAGGTTAGTACCAAAAATACATATGAAATGACTATAAAATGATTGTAAAACATCCAATAATGATAATATAACAACGTGGAACAATCAAAAATTATAGATACATTGGAGACATATCAGCATCCCCAAGCTTAATTCCAGCTCGTCCTCGAGTAGGTAAATGATAAAAACAGAATTTTTGATGTGGAATGCTGCCTAATATGTTCATCACATCTCTTTTCTTTATAGCATGGACATTTGGACTTTTATATGGTTCAAAGCAATAGTCTAGTTTTGACATGAAGACTTTAATACTCAAGCATACCAACAAGCAACCATGTCTTTCAAAATATAAACACGAAAGTAAGTTATCCCTAGCCCATCTCTACCTAATAATAAAACGGCTATTGCTTCTGTCAGAAAACCGTTGCGGACGTTTTGCAAAAAGGTCCCTATAGTTTTAGGTAATCAACCCGCAGTACGCTTTTAAGTCAAAAAGAATCGTTTTTTTTGCAAAAAAGGCCTAGTGGTTTGGGGTATTCATCATGCGGTCCTTTTAAGTGGATAACGCCCCCACGCCCGTCTTGCTCCTCACCTTTCGCGGTGGTCCGGTGGCTGCGCTCCGCGAGGTGGAAGATGGATGGGGAGAAGAATGGCAGGGATGGGGAGGGAATGGTACAGGGGCGGGGGTGGGGTGGAGCTTGTAGACTTGTGAATCGGGTATGCAGCGAGGTTGTTGGCCGGATCTCAAGCACGGCACGGCGAATGGAGCCAGCACGGCCGCACACTCCAACCGTGAATGGCCACATCAGGACACCACAGAGCAGCTCAAAGGCCATGGCACGTCCTCTACTTCAGGAACTGCGGAATAAGCGAAGGCTGGCGAAGGATGAAGTGACGATGCGCGTGGGAAATGGTTCCAAGGTTGATGCAATCGCCGTCGGCACAGTTTCACTTCAGTTACCATCATGATTAGTTATGAACTTAAATAAATGTTATTTAGTGCCTGCGTTAAGCATGAACATTATATCTGGATCTTGTTTATTGCGAGACGGTTACTCGTTTAAGTCACAGAATAATGGTTGTTCGATTTCTATGAGTAATATCTTTTATGGTCATGCACCCAATTTGAGAGGATTGTTCATATTGAATCTTGATAGTGATAATACACATATACATAACATTGAAACCAAAAGAGTTAGAGTTAACAATGATAGCGCCATGTTTTTATGGCACTGGCGCTTAGGTCATATTGGTGTAAAGCGCGGGAAGAAACTCCATGCGATGGACTTTTGGAGTCACTTGACTTTGATTCACTTGACATGTGTGAACCATGCCTCATGGGCAAGATGACTAAAACTCCGTTCTCCAGAACAATGGAGCGTGCAAGTGACTTGTTGGAAATCATGCATACCGATGTGTGTGGTCCGATGAGTGTAGAGGCATGATAGATCTCCATTGTATCTACTTTTCCAAACTCTTTTGCCTTGTTTTGGACTCTAATTTGCATGATTTGAATGGAACTAACCCAGACTGACGTTGTTTTCAGCAGAATTGCCATGGTGTGGTTTTTGTGCAGAAATGGAAGTTCTCGAAACGTCCTGAAAATTTACGGAGAATATTTCTCGAAAATATGAAAAATCCCTGCGCAAAGATCCACTGGAGGGGACGGGCCACGTGGACCTACCGCCCCCAATTCCAGCGCTATTTATTCCCTTTCATCCCGGAAAAGATCAGGAGAGCAGATTTCATTGTGTTTCACGATCCAGAGGCGCCGCCACATCCCGTTCTTGCCCTGGAGGTCAGATCTGGAGTCCGTTTTGGGCTCCGGATCAAGGAGATCGTCGCCATCGTCATCATCAACCTTCTTCCCTCTCCAATTCCATGAAACTCTTTATCGTTCGTGAGTAATCTATTCATAGGCTTGCTGGGTGGTGATGAGTAGGATGAGATCTATCATGTAATCGAGTTAGTTTTGACGGGGATTGATCCCTAGTATCCACTATGTTCTGAGATTGATGTTGCTACTACTTTGCCATGCCTAATGCTTGTCACTAGGGCCCGAGTGCCATGATTTCAGTTCTGAAATTATTATGTTGTCACCAATATATGTGTGTTTTAGATCCGATCTTGCAAGTTGTAGTTACCTACTATGTGTTATGATCCGGCAACCCCGGAGTGACAATAACCGGAACCACTCCCGGTGATGACCATAGTTTGAGGAGTTCATGTGTTCACCAAGTGCTAGTGCGTTGGTCCGGTTCTTTATTAAAAGGAGAACCTTAATATCCCGTAGTATCCATTTGGACCCCGCTGCCATGGGAGGGATGGACAATAGATATCATGCAAGTTCTTTTCCCTAAGCACGTATGACTACACACGGAATGGATGCCTACATGACATTGACGAACGGGAGCTAGCCACATATATCTCCGTGTTATAACTGTTGCATGATGAATGTCATCCAACAAATCACCGATCCATTGCCAACGAGTTTGTCCCACTACTGATGTTACTTGCTTTGTCCTCCTGCTGCTGCCACTACTGTTTGTACTACTGTTACTTGCTCTGCTGCTACTGCTATTACTACTATTGCTGCTACTGTTACTTGCTGATACAGTTACTTGCTTTGTCCTGCTGCTGCTGCCACTACTGTTGCTACTACTGTTACTTGCTACTGTTGCTACTTGCTACTGCTGTCACTATTGTTGTTCCTTGCCACTTCTGTTACTCGTTACACTGCTGCTACGTGCTACAATACTTTTCTGGCGCCATTGATACAATACTTAGGAATAGTCAGCCTTGTCGACAGATCATTTCTGGCACCGTTGCTATCATACTACTTTTGCTGCTTATATCCTGCTTGCAGATACTAATCTTTCACGTGTGGTTGAGATGACGACTCAACTGCTAATACTGGAGAATATCCTTTCAATCCGATCGTGTCGAACCAACAAATTTGGTTTGAATACTCTACCCTGAAAACTGCCCCGATCCCACACGCTGGTGGGCCATTGCAAGACAATTGATAATTGTTGAGCAACTCGAAGCAGTATTTTCTGGCGCAGTTGCCGGGGACTGCTAGCAACTCTTTTCTAGCGTTGTTGCCGGGGACTGCTAGCAGCTCTTTTCTGGCGCCGTTGCCAGGGATAGGATAGCTATATTCTCTGAGTTACTTGGGATTTATATGTGTTGATCACTATGAAGAATCTGAAAGATCCAAGAACCAAAGTCTTTCCCTCAACTACGAGGGGAGGTAAGGAACTGCCATCTAGCTCTGCACTTGATTCACCTTCAGTTATGAATAAGTTTGCGACACCACCTCCTGCTAGAAATCTTGATATGTCGCCTGTGCTTGATGATGGTTATGATGCTTCTATGCTTGATGATACTATGCCTGATACTACTAGAGATACTATGCCTGATACTGCTAGAGATGCTATGCCTAATACTGCTAGAGATGCTATGCCTGATACTGCTAGAGATGCTATGCCTGATACTGCTAGAGATGCTATGCTTGATACTGCTTTGCCTGATGATGCTAGAGATGCTATTTTCCTGATGATGCTACGCTTGATACTGCTAGAGATACTACTTTGCCTGATATGCCACTAGGGGTATTCCTTGATGCTCATATTTCTAGAGTTACTACCAATGCTCGTGATGCTTCTGAAACTGCCGATACTATTGAGATAGAACCTGCTTTTTCTCCTGCTAGATCTAGCTCTCCTAGATATGAATTGCCTGATATACCTGAGGGTTATGTTATGGAGGGAGAGATAGATGAGGATTTTCTTGCGTGTAAGGATGCCTATGACTCTGAGAAATTACTTCTCAAGTGGAAGGTAAAAATCTCTGAAAGCTAGGATGAAATACGACCCGAAGTTTGCCACTTCACCTATCTTTATCACCGATGAGGATTATGAATTCTCTGTCGACCCTGAGATAATCTCTCTAGTCGAGTCCGATCCTTTCCACGGTTATGAGTCTGAGACGGTCGTAGCCCATCTTACCAAACTACACGATATAGCCACCCTTTTCACTAGTGAGGAGAAGATCCGCTACTACTATATCCTTATGTTGTTTCCTTTCTCTCTAAAGGATGACGCTAAAGCCTGGTTCACTTCTCTTGCTCCTGGATGTGTGAGTAGTCCCCAGGATATGGCCTGTTACTTCTGCGAGAAATATTTCCCTGCCCATAAGAAGCAAGCTGCCTTGCAGGAAATATACAACTTTGCTCAACTCAAAGAAGACAGTCTCCCACAAGCTCGGGGGAGGCTCATCCAGCTACACAATGCTTTGCCTGATCACCCTCTTAAGAAGAACGAGATACTTGATATCTTTTATAACGGACTTACCGATTCTTCTAGAGACCACCTAGATAGTTGTGCTGGTTCTGTTTTTAGGGAAGGAACTATAAAACAAGCTGAGATCCTACTGAATAACATCTTGATCAACGATAATTCTTGGACTATTCCCGAACCACCTCCTAAGCTAACTCCCAAGAAAAGAGGTATTCCATTCCTCACTGCCGAAGATATGCAAGAAGCCAAGAAATCTATGCAAGACAAAGGCATTAGATCTGAAGAAGTCAAAAATCTACCGCCTATCGAAGAGATCCATGGTCTCGATAACCCGATACAAGTAGTAAAGGTGAATTATCTGCGTAGATTCAATGAGAGTGATATTCCTTTTGACAAACCTGCTAGCCTATGCCTTGATGAATTTGACAACTTTGTTGCCAAACAACAGAGTCTCAATGATTATGTTAGCAGACAATTGGAACAAAGTACTCGTATGCTTAGTCATTTAAGTGCTTGTGTAGACAGAAATGTCAATGATCTGAAGCTTGTGAGTAAACATGCCTCTATGATTACTACTCAGGTAGAACAAGTACTTAAAGCTCAGAATGACTTGCTCAATGAATTAAATGACAACTCTGTCAGAGTCATTACTACAGGAGGCAAAATGACTCAGGAACCTTTGTATCGTGAAGGCCATCCTAAGAGAATTGATCAAGATTCTCAAGGAATTAATGCTGAGACACCCAGTCATCCTAAGAAGAAGAAGGATGATAGAAACCTACATGTCAGTTCACAAAATACTGTCACACCTGAAGAACCAAATGATATTTCTACGTGTGATGCAGAAACACAATCTGGTGATGAACATGAACCTCGTGACAATATGGACAGCGATGTTCATAATAATTCTCAACCTAGCAATGATGAGGATGTGGAGGTTGAACCTACGGTTAATCCTGATAACCCACAACCTAAGAGATACGATAAGAATGACTTCACTGCTAGGAAGCATGGTAAAGAAAGGGAGCCATGGGTTCAGAGACCCTTGCTCTTTCCCCCTAAGCCATCCAAGAAAAAGGATTATGAGGATTTTGAGCGCTTTATTGAAATGTTGAGACCCGTCTTTCTGCAGATGTGGTTAATTGATATGCTCAAAATGTCTCCATATGCCAAGTATATGAAAGATATCTTGACCAATAAACGGAAGATACCAGATCTTTAGATCTCCACCATGCTCGCCAATTACACTTTCAAAGGTGGAACTCCTAAGAAACTTGGTGATCCCGGAGTGCCCACTATACCTTGCTCCATTAAAGGAAACTACGTAAGAACTCCCTTATGTGACCTTGGAGCCAGTGTTATGCCTCTCTCTCTTTATCATAGACTTGAATTGGATAAGTTGACACCCACTGAAATTTCTGTGCAAATGGCCGACAAATCAACTGCTTTCCCTATCGGCATTTGCGACGATGTGCCTGTTATGGTTGCTAACGTTGCTATCTTGACGGATTTTTTTATCCTGTATATTCCTGAGGATGATGCCATGGCGATCATTCTTGGAAGACCGTTCTTAAACACCGCAAGGGCTATTATAGATTGAAGCAAAGGCAATGTCACCTTCCATGTCAACGGTAATGAGCATACAGTGGACTTTCCGAAGAAACGATATCAAGTACATTGCATCAATGCTATCGAAAAAACTTCATCGATTCTTATTGGGAGCTTTGAATGCCCTATTCCTCGTGTTAAGATGAAGTATGATTTGCTTCTTGGGGAGATTCATATCCCCATTGAGGTGACTTAGTGGCTATTCGACAATTCTCCATTTCCTTTTGCGATTCGAAAAAGTTTTGTCTTGAGGATTTGATCAACCCCATTGATGGATTTATTTCGATGACCATGAATTGGATGAATCAAAGAGTTACATACCTCTGTTTTAAGCTTTCACTTTCTGTTGCTTAGAACAAAAATGATAGATTTAGTTTAGTTTGTCCTGTTTTCTGTTTTAGCGTCCCGGAGAAAGTTACCCCAAAACTAAATGTTCTCCGCTGGTCTTGAAAATCAAATATGATTTTTTCTGGATTTTTTCAAAAATACTGGGACTGAGAGCTGGCCTGGGGCCCACACCCATGGGCCACAAGCCCTATAGCTGCGGCCTCCCCTGGTCGCGGCTACCAAGCTTGTGGGGCCCACATGGACCCCCTCCACTCATTCCAGCTCCCATCCTCTTCTTCTACCTCCAGAAAAAATCGTTTCGCAGCTCAAACCCGTGTTCTTGCTCATTTGGCTGTGATTTTCGGTCTCCTTGCTCAAAGCACCATGCTCTGAACCGTTTTGGGGAAATGACTCCTTGGTAAGTGACTCCTCCATTGGTCCAATTAGTTTCTACTCTAGTGCTTTATCCTTCGCGTATTCTTGCTACCTTGGTGACCCTGTTCTTGAGCTTGAAATGTTGATTTTAGCTGGTCCCAAGTAGTTTTAACGCGTGATAATACGGTCTCTAGGCACTAGTAGGAGTAGTTGCTACGACTTCGGTTAATCCTTACTCACTTTTCTTTCGAAGCCTCTAAAAATTTCAGAATTTTTCAGAGTTAGAAAAGGAAAAGATGAGGAGGTTCTTGAGAGGCTCTTCAAGCCGTAACCCCAAGGAGGATGAGAAGAACCACCCCAAGTACGTGGTTCCTCGAGTCACAGAAGTTCGAGCGTGCGAGTGGCCAAATGATGAATTTTTGCGGGCCGCTGGGCTTTATGAAGACTTTTATTACTTGGTGGAGAACGCAGGTCTTACCGCGTTCGTTGAAGATAAGTGCCCACAATACCTCCTCCTCACCAATATTTTCGTTCAAAGCTTCAACTTTTATCCGAGGAAGAATCCTCCTACGGTTGAGTTCATGTTATACGATATCCCCCAATGCGTGACACTACAGGATTTTTGCAATGTGTGCAAATTACCTTATGTTGGGGATATTCATGATCCTCGTCCACGGGACTTGGAGGCTTTCATAGATACTATTGCTGTTGGAGAGGAGAGAGGAGTGTCTCGCGCTAGAATTGCTAGCATACATTTTCCTGTGCTTCGGTACTTCTCATTATTTGTGGGAAAATGTTTGATTGGTCATGGGGAGGCTGGATCACTTAGCTCTCCAGACCTTGCGGTTTTGCACGAAGGCCTTTATAACAATAAGACTTATAGCATAGGTGCTATAGTAGCTCAGCGGTTGAACACAAACCGTTCCAAAGGTGTCGTGTATGGAGGTATCTATGCTACCCATCTTGCCTGACACTTTGAGATACACGTTAGACTCGGGGAGGAAGAAGAGGTGCTTCTTCATGAGAAATATCTGGATTATGACAGCATGGTTCGCCATGATTTTCTGGATAGAGATGCTAGTAGACGGATGATTTATAACCTGGTATTTAGTCAGGGTACTCAAGAGACTATTACTTTGCCTGCTCCTTCTTTGTTCAATCTTCATGCAGGCAGGTACACTATTATGCCCTCGGACATCTACGCATATTGGGGCTTGGCGCAACCACAGGTGCTCGTGCCCGAGCCGCCAGTCGAGTACCAGACGCTAGTTTATCAGTGGGAGCTAGAGGAGCTCACATAGCTATGGCATCCACAGTCCGACCCGGAGTATCCCAGAGCTGGTTATTTCCCTCCTTGGGAGTAGACCAAGCTAGGCCAAAAGCCTAAGCTTGGGGGAGTACGCGTTTGCACCAACTTTACATTCATGCTTATGCTTTCACTTTGTTAGTCGGTGTTTACACTTTGCCACTGTATTATCATGCTAGTTTATTTTTGTTTTGTGTCCTTCTGAGAAAACCCAAAAAGATTTTTTTTCTTCTTTTGTTTGTTGGGAGCTTTCCCGTGTAAATAGAATTCTTTTTCTTTGAGTCGAGGTAGAAGACCGTGTCGCATGCATACCTGTTCATTTGTTAAAGAAACATATTACTTTGTCTTCTCCTTTGTGTTTGCCTGCAGATTCAGCTTAGTCCAATGCACGAGCACTCTTATTATTGTTCACATCGTTCGATCGTGCAAGTGAAAGGCAATAATGATGATATATGATGAAGTGACTGAGACTGAAAAGCTGGTATGAATTCTATCTGTTTTGTTTTTGTAAATATGACTAGCTTGTCGTCCCAGATTTAGCTTTGTTGAGAGAGAACCATGTTTGCAATGACAACTTAGAGATCATAGTTTTTGATGCCATGTTTAATTAGCTAGGAGCTTATAATGGTTTGTCTTGAATGCCAACATAGATTTTGAGATGACTATGATGTAGTATGATAGGATGGTATTCTCCTTTGAATGATTCAAGTGGCTTGACTTGGCGCATGTTCATGCATGTAGTTGAAACAAAATCAACATAGCCTCTAGGATGTTCGTGTTCATGGTGATTTATATCATGCTGATGCTTGCACTCAATGTTAGTCAAACTCATTGCATCTTGATGACTGTTGTCGCTCTCTAGTTGGTCGCTTCCCAGTCTTTTGCTAGCCTTCACTTGTACTAAGAGGAATACTGCTTGTGCATCCACTTCCATAAACCCAAGAGTTTTTCCATGAGGGTCCACCATACCTATCTATTTGCGGTATCTACCTGCCGTTCCAAGTAAATTTGCATGTGCCATTCTCTAAAGCTTCAAGAAATAATATGTTTTGCATGCCCGAACCGCTCATTTGGTGACAGGGGGCTATTGGTATCTTCCATGCTAGGCGTGTTATCCTCAACATGTGTTTATTCACTGTCATTCACGAGAAAGGGGCCGGTAATTGGAATGCCCAGTTCCACGCTTAAATAGAAAACATAACTGTAAAACAAGACTCCCCCCGGATTTCGCTAGCCGTGGAGTGTGATTGATTGGTGGTGGGGGAGTTAAAACTTTACTTTTCTGTTTGGGAACCGCCTATAGCATGAATAGCATGGAAGATATTGAGAACTCTTGGTCATTCCGTTGACAATGAAAGCATGCCACCCAAAATTATTATCTTTGTTTTCAAAGCTTGAGATCTGGCACCTCTGCAAATCAATGCTTCCCTCTGCGAAGGGCCTGTCTATTTATTTTCCTATTGGGTCATCCTCTTCTTATATAAGCACCAATTAGAGAGCACCTCTGTCATTTTTATGCTTTTCATTTGATTGATATTGAGTATGACTATGACTGGATCTTCGTTGTTATGAATTACAATGTTTAGTCAACCCTTGATCTTTGAAAGTGCTCTGCATTTATGTTTTGCGGTCTCAGAAAGAGCTAGCGAGATACCACCTATTCATATTGCTTCATGCTTGTTTTGATTGAATAGTTGGTATCTGAAACTCATTATTATTTGCTCGCTAGCAGATTATGTCATTGATATTAGTTTACCGTGAGACCTATGTGTCACTTGCTTATGTGGTTAATTTGTGATCTTGCTGAAATTCTGGTTATGAGTTAGACATAGTTGCAACAACAAGATCAAACAAAGTTTGTCAAAGTTTTTCTTTCTCTTTCAGTTTGCCAACTGAGTTGCTTGAGGACAAGCAAGGTTTTAAGCTTGGGGGATTTGATACGTCTCCATCGTATCTACTTTTCCAAACTCTTTTGCCCTTGTTTTGGACTGTAATTTGCATGATTTGAATGGAACTAACCCGGACTGACGCTGTTTTCAGCAGAATTGCCATGGTGTTGTTTTTGTGCAGAAATGAAAGTTCTCGGAACGTCCTGAAAATTTACAGAGAATATTTCGGGAAAATATGAAAAATACCTGCGCAAAGATCCACTCGAGGGGACGGCCAGTGGGCCACAAGCCGTGTAGGCGCGCCCCCCTGGCTGCGGCTACCAAGCTTGTGGGGCCCACATGGCTGTGGCGCCCTGAATTCCAGCGCTATCTATTCCCTTTTGTCCCGGAAAAAATCAGGACAGAAGATTTCATCGTGTTTCATGATCCAGAGGCGCTGCCACATCCCGTTCTTTCCCTAGAGGGCAGATCTGGAGTCCGTTTTGGGATCCAGATCAAGGAGATCGTCGCCATCGTCATCATCAACCTTCTTCCCTCTCCAATTCCATGAAGCTCTTCATTGTTCATGAGTAATCTATTCGTAGGCTCGCTGGGCGGTGATGAGTAGGATGAGATCTATCATATAATCGAGTTAGTTTTGACGGGGATTGATCCCTAGTATCCACTATGTTCCGAGATTGATGTTGCTACTACTTTGACATGCTTAATGCTTGTCACTAGGGCCCGAGTGCCATGATTTTAGATCTGAAATTATTATGTTGTCACCAATATATGTGTGTTTTAGATCCGATTTTGCAAGTTGTAGTTACCTGCTATGTGTTATGATCCGGCAACCCCAGAGTGACAATAATCGGAACCACTCCCGATGATGACCATAGTTTCTGGAGTTCATGTGTTCACCAAGTGCTAATGCATTGGTCCGGTTCTTTATTAAAAGGAGAACCTTAATATCCGATAGTATCCATTTGGACCCCGCTGCCACGGGAGGGATGGACGATAGATGTCATGCAAGTTCTTTTCCCTAAGCACGTATGACTACACACGGAATGCATGCCTACATCACATTGACGAACAGGAGCTAGCCACATATCTCTCTCTGTTATAACTGTTGCATGATGAATGTCATCCAACAAATCACCGATCCATTGCCTACGAGTTTGTCCCACTGCCGATGTTACTTGATTTGTCCTGCTGCTGCTGCCACTACTATTGCTACTACTGTTACTTGCTGTGCTGCTACTGTTGTTACTACTGTTGCTGCTACTGTTACTTGCCGCTTCTGTTACTTGCTTTGTCCTGCTGCTTCTGCCACTACTTTTGCTACTACTGTTACTTGCTACTGTTGCTACTTGCTACTGCTGTCACTATTGTTGTTCCTTGCCACTGCTGTTACTCGTTACACTGGTGCTACCTGCTACAATACTTTTCTGGCGCCATTGATACAATAGTTAGGAATAGTCTGCCTTGTCAATAGATCGTTTCTGGCCCCGTTGCTATCATACTACTTTTGTTGCTTATATCCTGCTTTCAGATACTAATCTTTCAGGTGTGGTTGAGCTCACGACTCAACTGCTAATTCTGGAGAATATCCTTTCACTCCCATCGTGTCGAACCAACAAATTTGGGTTGAATACTCTACCCTCAAAAACTTCCGCGATCCCACACGTTGGTGGGCCATTGCAAGACAATTGCTAATTGTTGAGCAACTGGAAGCAGTTCCTTTCTGACGCCGTTGTCGGGGACTCCTAGCAAGGCACCCGGCGGATATCGTTATTTTCTCACCTTCACTGACGATTTGAGTAGATATGGTTATGTCTACTTGATGAAGCACAAGTTTGAGACGTTTGAAAAGTTCAAACAATTTCAGAGTGAAGATGAAAATCATCGTAACAAGAAGATCAAGTTCCTACGGTCTGATCGTGGGGGTGAATATCTGAGTTTCGAGTTTGGTGCCCACTCAAGACAATGTGGAATTATTTCATAGTTAACACCGCCTGGAACACCACAGCGTAATGGTGTGTCCGAACGTCGTAATCGTACTTTATTAGAGATGGTGCGATCTATGATGTCTCTTACCGATTTGGCATTATCGTTTTGGGGTTATGCCTTAGAGACAACTGCATTCACTTTAAATAGGGCACCATAAAAATCCGTTGAGATGACACCATACGAACTGTGGTACGGAAAAAGACCAAAGTTGTCATTTCTTAAAGTTTGGGGATGTGATGCTTATGTCAAAAAGCTTCAGACTGAAAAGCTGGAACCCAAAGCGGAAAAGTGCATCTTCATAGGTTACCCAAAAGAGACAGTTAGGTATACCTTCTATCTCAAATCCGAGGGCAAAGTGTTTGTTGCTAAAAATGGAGGTTTTATTGAGGAGTTTCTCTCGAACAAATTGAGTGGGAGGAAGATATAACTTGATGAGGTTGTCGAACCTCTAATTCCTCTTGATGGTGGCGCAGGGCAAGGGGAAACCCCTGTTCGTGTGGCCCCGGCTGAGGAGCAAGTTGATGATTATGATCATGAAACTTCAGATCAAGTTACTATCGGACCTCGCAGGTCGACAAGATCACGTACTGCTCCCGAGTGGTACGGTAATCCTGTCTTAACGATTATGTTGTTGGACAACAATGAACCTGCGAATTATGAAGAAGCAATGGTGGGCCCGGATTCTATAAAATGGCTGGAGGCCATGAAGTTTGAGATAGGATGCATGTAGGAGAACAAAGTGTGGACTTTAGAAGTACTACCTGAAGGCCGCAAGGGTATTCAAAACAAATGGATCGATAAGAAGAAGACAGACGCAGATGGTAATGTGACCGTTTGTAAAGCTCGACTTGTGGCAAAGGGGTTTTCACAAGTTCAAGGAATTGACTACATGAGACTTTCTCACCGTTAGCGATGCTTAAGTCTGTCCAAATCATGTTAGCAATAGCTGCCTTTTACGATTATGAAATCTGGCAGATGGATGTCAAAACGGCGTTCCTTAACGGTTTTCTTAAGGAAGAGTTGTATATGATGCCACCCGAAGGTTTTGTCGATCCAAAGAATGCTAACAAAGTATGCAAACTCCAGCGATCCATTTATGGACTGGTGCAAGCATCTCGGAGTTGGAATAAGCGCTTTGATGACGTGATCAAAGCATTTGGATTTATACAAGTGGTTGGTGAATCTTGTATTTACAAGAAAGTGAGTGGGAGCTTTGTGGCGTTTCTAATATTATATGTGGACGACATATTACTGATTGGAAACAACGTGGAGCTCTTGGAGAGCATAAAGGATTACTTGAATAAAAGTTTCTCTATGAAGGACCTAGGAGAAGCTGCTTACATTCTAGGCATTAAGATCTATAGGGATAGATCAAAACGCGTGATAGGACTTTCACAAAGCACATACCTTGATAATGTTTTGAAGAAGTTCAAAATGGATCAGTCCAAGAAAGGGTTCTTGCCAGTATTAAAAGGTATAAAATTGAGTAAGACTCAGTGCCCAGCAACTGCAGAAGATAGAGAACAAATGAGTTCCGTCCCCTACGCTTCAGCCGTAGGTTCTATCATGTATGCAATGTTGTGCACTAGACCAGACGTCAGCTTGGCCATAAGTATGGCGCAGGTTTCAGAGTAATCCAGGAGTGGACCACTGACGGTGGTCAAGAATATTCTGAAGTACCTGAAAAGGACTAAGGAAATGTTTCTCGTGTATGGAGGTGACAAAGAGCTTGCCGTAAAAGGTTACGTCGACGCAAGTTTTCACACTGATCCGGATGAGTCTAAGTCTCAAACCGTATATGTATTTATTCTTAATAGGGGTGCGGTAAGCTGGTGCAGTTCCAAGCACAACGTCGTAGCAGATTCTACATGTGAAGCGGAGTACATGGCTGCCTCGGAGGCCGCAAAGGAGGGTGTCTGGATGAAGCAGTTCATGATAGATCTTCCAGTTGTGCCAAGCGCACTAGATCCATTGACTCTGTTATGTGACAACACTGGTGCCATTGCCTTAGCAAGAGAACCAAGGTTTCACAAGAAGACCAGAGACATTAAACGACGCTTCAACCTCATCCGCGACTACGTCTAAGGAGAGGATGTGAATATTTGCAAAGTGCACACGGATCTGAATGTAGCAGGCCCGCTGACTAAACCTCTTCCACGGGGAAACATGATCAACACCAGAACTGTATGGGTGTTCTATTTAATACAATGTAAATCGCATGCCGATGTGAGGACTTGATTATTGACTCTGGTGCAAGTGGGAGACTATTGGAAATATGCCCTAGAGGCAATGATAAATAGTTATTATTATATTTCCTGTTTAAAGATAATCGTTTATTATCCATGCTATAATTGTATTGAATGAAAACATAGATACATGTGTGGATACATAGACACAACAATGTCCCTAGCAAGCCTCTAGTTGGCTAGCCAGTTGATCAAGGATAGTCAAGGTTTTCTGGTTATGTGCAAAGTGTTGTTGCTTGATAACTGGATCACATCATTAGTAGAATCATGTGATGGACTAGACCCAAACTATGAACGTAGAATATTGATCGTGTCGTCTTATTGCTATAGTTTTCTGCGTGTCAAGCATTTGTTCCTACGACCATGATATGATATAACTCACTGGCACCGGAGGAATGCCTTATGTGTATCAAACGTCACAATGTAACTGGGTGACTATAAAGGTGCTCTACAGGTATCTCCGAAGGTGTCCGTTGAGTTAGTATGGAACAAGACTGGGATTTGTCACTTCGTGTGACACTAAGGTTCAACCGATAAGATCTTTGGAGAATATGTAGGATCCAATATGGGCATCCAAGTCCCGCTATTGGATATTGACCGAGGAGTACCTCAGGGCATGTCTACATAGTTCTCGAACCCGCAGAGTCTGCACACTTAAGGTTCGACGATGTTTTAGTATAGTTGAGTTGTATGCGTGGTTACCGAATGTTGTTCGTAGTACTGGATGAAATCACTGATGTCACGAGGGTTTCCGAAATGGTCCGGAGACGAATACTGATATATAGGATGACTTCATTTGGTTACCGGAAAGTTTTCGGGCATTACCGGGAATGTACCGGGAGTGACGAATGGGTTCCGGAAGTTCACGGGGCGGGGGGCAACCCTCCCGAGGGAAGCCCAAAGGACTTATGGGTGGCGCACCATACCTTATTGGGCTGGTGGGACGTCCCAATAAGGCCTATGTGCCATGTAAATAAAACCAAAGAAATAAAAAAAGAAAATGTGGGAAGGAAGAGAAGGACTCCACTTTCCAATCCTACTTTGAGTAAGATTGGAGTAGGAGTCCTACTCCTCCTCTTGGCTGGTGCACCTTGGGGGCTTGGCCCTACGAGAAAGTCCATCCCCCTCCCTCCTATATATACTAGTGATTTAGGGCTGATTTGAGACAACTTTGCCACGTGCAACTCTGATCTAGACACCATAGTTTTACCTCTAGATCGTATTTCTGCGGAGCTCGGGCGGAGCCCTGCAGGAGTAGATCCTTCACCACCATAGGGGCACCATCACGCTGCCGGAGAACTCATCTACTTCCCCTTCTTTCTTGCTGGATCAAGAAGGTCGAGATCATCGTCGAGCTATACGTGTGGTGAACACGGAGGTGCCGTTCGTTCGGCACTAGATCGGAGCGGATCGTGGGATGGATCACGGGACGGTTCGTGGGACGGTTCGCGGGGCAGATCGAGGGACGTGAGGACGTTCCACTACATCAACTGCATTTCTTAACACTTCCTGCTATGTGATCTACAAGGGTACGTAGATCCAAATCTCCTCTCGTAGATGGATATCACCATGATAGGCCTTCGTGCGCGTAGGAAATTTTTTGTTTCCCATGCGACGTTCCCCAACATATAGGTATAGTGTACTCATATGGAAAAACTGGTATAAAGGGTTTTGGATGCACAAGTAGTGATCATACTTAGTGCAAAATGAAGGCTAGCAAAAAGATTGAGAAGCGACCAACCAAGAAACGAAAAATCTCGTACCCAAGCATTAAGCATAAGTAACACCGAATAATGCACCACAAGTAGGATATAAATTTCGTTGCATAACTATTGACTTTCGTGCTTGCATAGGGAATCACAAACCTTAACATCAATATTCTTACTAAAGCAAAATATTCTTACTAAAGCATAGGGAATCACAAACCTTAACATCAATATTCTTACTAAAGCACTATTACTAAGAATCAAGTTTATTTTGTCTAATGATCTTCATGAAATGTTTTGTTATATCCTCATTTGGTATTTATCACTTTGGGACTATTTTCATATGTTGCTTTTGATAAGCTCAAACAAATTTAAGTGAAGAACATGAGCATAATTTTTCTTTCTCTCAATATAATATAAGTGAAGCAAGAGAGAATTTCATAAAAAATTGCTAACTCCCAAATAAATCTAAGTGAAGCATGAGGGTATTTCTTCAAAAATAACAAAGCACAGTGTGCTCAAAAAGATATAAGTGAAGTACTAGAGCAAATCCATGGCTGTAAAAATTTAAGTGAAGCATAGAAGCAAGCATAGTATAATTTTGGATCTCTCAAAAAGATGTGTCCAGCAAGGATTCAAGACTTAAAACACAAATGAAAACAAGAAAACACTCATATCATACAAGACGCTCCAAGCAAAACTCATAATATGTGCGAATAAAAATATAGTTTCAAGTTAAGTACCGATGGTTGTTAGAAGAAAGAGGGGATGCCACTCGGGGGCATTCCCAAGCTTAGTTGCTTGCAACTTCTTGAATATTATCTTGGGGTGCCTCGGGCATCCCCAAGCTTAGCCTTTTGCTAATCCGTATTCCTTCATCCATCGTAAGATCACCCAAAACATGAAAACTTCAATCACACAAAACTCAACGAAATCTTTGTGAGATCCGTTAGTATAAGAAAGCAAACCACTAATATAAGTACTATTGCAAACCTATTCATATTTTATTTTTGCATTATATCTACTGTATTCCAACTTTTCTATGGAAAAAACTCATAACATAAAACCTTAGAATCATCAAAACAAGCACACAACGCAAAGAAATCAAAATATGTCAAAAACACAACAATTTGTTGAAATCTGACTACTTCGAATACTTCTGTAACTCCAAAAATTCTGAACAATTAGGATAACGTAATATTTTTTATTTATCTTCTTAAAAAATAATCAACTTAAAATATCATTTTTTTAAATGAAAAAATAAATTGTGAGCGCAAAAGTTTTTGTTTTTGAGCAAGATAAAGTCAACTTTCACCCAAATCATCGCAAAGGCCTTGCTTGGCACAAACACTAATCTAAACCCCAAAAACACATCTAAATAGAGGTATAATTGTGTATTTTATTGAAAACATCAAGAAAACGAAAAATAAAAAAATATACAAGCTGGGTTGCCTCCCAACGAGCGTTATCGTTTTATGCCCCAAGCTAGGCATAACGCGTAGGATCTAAGTGTTGTCATCTTTGTTTCTAGATCCATATGATGCCGTCATGATTGATTAATTTTGTGGCCTAATTATTGTTATATGTAAGTGTTCCATTCCCTTCCTTAGTGGAAATTGAAATTTAATATTGCCGGGCACCAACAGTACGTAAAAAGGTCTACCAGTAATTGGACAAGACGGATTGCAATCAATATCAAGAACAATAAAATCTATGGGCAAATAATTAATATTTTCAACAATAAGAACATTATTAATTCTTCCCAAATAATTTTTAATAGTAGAATCCACCAAGTGCAAATTTAAAGAGCATTCTTCAAAATTGGTAAGAGCAAGCATATCACATATTGATTTCGAAAATGTAGAAACACTAGCACCCAAGTCATACAAAGCAAAACACTCATAATTTTTATTCTTGACTTTCATAGTAGGTTCCCACTTATCATGCAATTTTCTAGGAATTGAAACTTCTAATTCCATTTTTTCTTCAAAAGGTTTCATCATGGCATCATCAATATGTTTAGTAAAAGCTTTATTTTATTCATAAGCATGGGGTGAATTTATCATGGATAGCAACAAATAAATACAATAAACCAAAGAGAACTAGAATAATTAAAGTCTTTGTAATCCAAAATAGTGGGGACATCACTACTTAACGTCTTGACATCTTCAAACCCACTTTTATCAATTTTCTCAACAAGATTTTCAGCCTCCGGATCATAGGGCCGGCTTCTAACTAAAGTTAAATCTTCTCAAGTCCCTTTTTCATCAATCTTAATTTTACTAAACAAAGTATAAATAGAACAAACACCAAACATTTTAATATCTTCATCACTTTTATGAAAGTAATCACTAGAAAACGCTCTTTCTAAAAATTCTCTTTTAGCTCGAAGCATAGTGGTTCTTTTCTTACTTTCATCCATAGAAACATAAAGAGCTTTAATTTATCCTTCAACTTTAGGCACAAAATTTTTCATCTTGGGAGTTTCTACATCATGAGAAATTCTATCAATACTTCTGGACAAATCATTAACTTTACTCGACTTTTCTTCTATCAAAGTACTGAAAGCTTTTTTTGAGTATTAATAATTCTTTAATATTGTTCTCCAGACCAGATGTGTTTCTATTATTATTATAAGTAGGATTACCATAGTAGTTATGATAATTACTAGAGCAATTACTAGGAAAAGGCCTAGGATTAAAATTACCTCTATAAGCATTGTTATTGAAAATGTTTCACGAAATAAAATTCACATCTATGACATCACTATTTTGCTCAACCAAAGTAGATAAAGGAACATCATAAAAATCAATAGTAGCACTTTTATTAGCAACAAACTTCACAACAACATCCATTTTTTCACTCAAAGAATTTATTTCTTCTACCGAATTGACCTTTTTACTAGTAGGATCTCTTTCGGTATGCCATTGTGAGTAATTGGCCATAATATTGTCTAGCAACTTAGTAGCTTCACCAAAAGTTGTTTCCATAAAAGTACTCCCTCCGGCAGTATCCAAAATATTACGAGAAACAAAATTCAACCCCGCATAAAAAATTTGTATGATCATCCAAAGATTTAACCCATGAGTTGGTAAATTCCTTAGCATCAATTTCATCCTTTCCCAAGATTGTGCAACATGCTCATGTTCAAGTTGCTTGAAATTCATGATCTCGGTTCTAAGGGAAATAATTTTTGCGGGAGGAAAATACTTAGTAATAAACGCATCCTTGCATTTGTTCTAAGAATCGATACTATTGCCAAGCAAAGAAGAAAACCAAAATTTTGCCCGATCTCGCAAAGAAAACGGAAATAATTTCAACTTCACAACATCATTATCCACATATTTTTTCTTTTGCATATTGCATAATTCCACGAATGTGTTAAGATGTGATTTGGCATCCTCATTAGGAGTACATGCAAATTGATCTTTCATAACAAGATTCAGCAAGGCGGTATTAATAACAAAAGACTTCACACTAGTGGCGGGAGGAGCAATCAGAGTGTTGATAAAATCATTGTTGTTGGTATTTGAGAAATCACACAACTTGGTGTTCTCTTGAGTCATGATGACTTCACAACACGATTGGAGTCAAAAACAGATATGGCGAGAAAATGGCGAACGAAAAAGAGAGCGAATAAAACGGCAATTTATTGTGAAGTGAGGGAG
Organism: Hordeum vulgare subsp. vulgare; assembly: GCF_904849725.1. NCBI lineage: Eukaryota > Viridiplantae > Streptophyta > Magnoliopsida > Poales > Poaceae > Hordeum > Hordeum vulgare. The sequence continues at coordinate 230,329,444 of NC_058520.1, read as the reverse complement.
AGGAAAAAGAGAGGCAAAAGGCAAATAATGTAAATTGTGAGGAGATGAGATTTGTGATTAGGAAGTTGGTTGATTTGAAGATCCTCCCCGGCAATGGCGCCAAAAATACCTTTTGATGTGTGCTAGAACTACGTCGGTATTTCCCCAAAGAGGAAGGGATGATGCAGTATAGTGGCGATAGGTTTTTCCCTCAGTGATGAGACCAAGGTTATCGAACCAGTAGGAGAACCTCCTCACACCACATAAACACCACATGCACACAAATAACAAATACTCGCAACCCAACGTGTTAAAGGGGTTGTCAATCCCTTTTGGGTACGGCGCCTCAAGATACGCAAATAACGTGAGGTAAAAGTGGTAGATAGGATAACTAGATCGCAGAACAAATAAATTGCAGCAATGTATTTTTTTATTTTTAGTTTAATAGATATTAAAATAATAGCAAAGGAAAATAGATCACAATGGCAAATATGATGAAAAGAGACCCAGGGGTCGTAGGTTTAACTAGTGGCTTCTCTCGAGAAAAATAGCAAACGGTGGGAAAACAATTACTGTTGGGCAATTGATGGAACTTCAAATAACCATAACGATATCCAGGCAATGATCATTATATAGGGATCACGTCCAAGATTAGTAGACCGACTCCCGCCTGCATCTACAACTATTACTCCACACATTGACCGCTATCCAGCATGCATCTAGTGTATTAAGTTCATGGAAAAACTGAGTAATGCAATAAGAACGATGACATGATGTAGACAAGATCTATTTATGTAGAAATAGACTCCATCTTGTTATCCTTAATAGCAACAATACATACGTGTCGTTTCCCATTCTGTCATTGGGATCAATGACCGTAAGATCGAACCCGTCACAAAGCACATCTTCCCATTGCAAGATAAATAGATCAAGTTGGCCAAAGAAAACCCATATATCAGAGAAGAAATATGAGGCTATAATCTATCACGCATATAAGAGATCAAAGAAGACTCAAATAACTTTCATGGTTAAAAACATAGATCTGATCATAAACTCAAAGTTCATCAGCTCCCAACAAACACACCGCAAAAAGACTTACATCATATGGATCTCCAGGAGACCATTGTATTGATAATCAAGAGAGAGAGAGGAAGCCATCTAGCTACTAACTACGGACCCGTAGGTCTACAAAGAACTACTAATGCGTCATCGGAGACGCCCAATGGACATGATGAACCCCTCCGTGACGGTGTCTAGTTGGATCTGGTGTTTCTGGACTCTGCGGTTACAGAAAACAACAAAAGGCACTAGGCAGTATGTCAATAGGTTAGTACCAAAAAATGATATAATATGACTATAAAATGATTGTACATCATCCAAGAATGATAATATAATACCATGGAACAATCAAAATATAAAAATACATTGGAGACGTATCACACATACTTATCTAATTATCATCCAAAATGATATAATTATATTATTTAGTTCATTCGTGACATAAGTAGCTTAGTTAGGAAAACAATAGCATAAGAACCTTGGTTAGATCCTAACTTAGCGTATCTTCCTCCAAAATGACATAATAAGGTTAAAATAATATAAGTAATCATCTTCACCTTCTTCTTCTCCTTCTTCTTCTTTTTATCCTCCTTCTTCTAGTATTCTCCTTCAGCTCCTTGTTCTTCTAACTGTATTCTCCAAAATGACTTACTTAGCTAATTATCATCCAAAATTACATAATTATATTATTTAGTTCATTTGTGACAAAATTAGCTTAGTTAGGTAAAAAATACCACAAGAACCTTGGTTAGCTCATAACTTAGCATATCTTCCTCCAAAATGACATAATAAGCTCAAAATAAGATCAGTAATCATCTTCATCTTCTTCTCCTTCATCTTCTTTTTCTCCTCCTTCATCTAGTCTTCTCCTGCTCCTCCTTGTTCTTCTTCTAGTTTTATTCTCCAAAATGACATACTTAGCTAATTATCCTCTAAATGAAATAATTAGCTTATTTAGTTCATTTATGACATAATTAGTTCAGTTAGGTCAAAAATAGCACAAGAACCTTGGTTAGCCCATAACTATGTGTATCTTCCTCCAAAATTACAATCAACGCGCTCGTGTCATGTAACCTTTACCTGAACCTGCAACTGGTGTTGTAGCAAGCTGTGAGCCACAGGGGAGTCAGCAATCTCATTTCCAAAGGTATCAAGACTAGCAAAGCTTAATGGGTGAGGTATGGTTAAGTGGTGAGGTTGCAGCAGCGGCTAAGCATGTATATGGTGGCTAACTTACGAGTACCAGAAATAAGAGGGGGAACATCTACGCAGAGCGGACGTGAACTACTATTGATCAAATGAATGATCCTGAACACCTACGTACGTCAGACATAACCCCACCGTGTCCTCGATCGGAGAAGGAACTCACGAAAGAGACAGTCACGGTTACGCACACAGTTGGCCAACTTTAATTAAGTTAACTTCAAGTTATCTAGAACCAGTGTTCAACAAAGCTTCCATGTTGCCACATAACCGCGGGCATGGCTTTCCGAAAGATTTAACCCTGTAGGGGTGCTCCAACTAGTCCATCACAAATTACCACAAGCCGCATAGAAATCCTCAATCACGAAGCTCGCGATCTCGTCGGATTCCCTAGTGGAAAATCACAACTCTGAGATTACCCAAAGCATCACCGGAATCCCGATGCACAAGATATTTCGTCAAAGGTAAAACTAATCCAGCAAGGCCGCCCGACGTGTCGACGATCCCGATAGGAGTCGCGTACCTCGTTCTCAGGACACGACGGATGGGTCACACTAGGAGTACCAAACCTCGGGTTGCCCCGCGGTGGCCCCGTAGTCTGCCAATTTGGACCAACACTCATGAGGAGCACTGGCCCGGGGGTTGATTAAATTATCCTCGGGGTCCGGAAAGTCCCGATGCAATTTTTATTAGGTGTTTAGGCAAATGTGGTACCAAAGTTGGGCCTTGCCAGACTAGTCTTAATCAAAAACGACTTATCAAGGGGGTCCCCGTAACAACCCCGATCGTGTTAGGAGCGCTCATTTATGGAACATAACACCGGTAGCCGGTAACTAAAGGGGGCAAAGGTGGAACAAAACACCAAGCTAGAAAGGCCGAGCCTTCCACCTTCTACCAAGTATATAGGTGCATTAAATTAGATAGCATTTAATATCGTGATATATCAAGGAACCCATGCTTTCACATGGAAGCAACTGCACCTGCAAGTAGCAACGCTATCAACAGGGTTAAGCAAGCAGTAACATAGCCAATCAGTGGTTTGCTAGGTTGAACAGGTTGAATGTTTTCATGGCATTGTTGAGAGGCTGGATTTAACAGGTGGTAGGCAACGAGACATAAACGATAGAAGCGATAAACTAGCATGGAAATGATAGTAATGGTATCTGGGGAAATGATCATCTTGCCTGAGATCCCGCTTGGAAGAAGAATGTCCCCGTGAAGCAGACGAACCGACATAGTCGAACGGGTCCTCAGATCCGACACGCTTGCGGACTCTATCGAGACGGGGGAAACCGGAAACAAGAATCAACGCACGATATTCACGACACGATGCACGACACAAATGATGCATGAGAAGCTGAAAACACGCAAGGCACGGCATGACAAATCACACAATCAAACACTACACATTAAGTGAAGTTCAATATGCACGAGTTGCATATTGACGAAACTCCACGTTAATTATTTAGTTCACTCCCGGTTATCTACACGGCAATATTAATGTTGTCAAACATGCAAGAGGTTAAGCGGAAATTAAACTACCTATCTAAACATTTTAAGTGAGGTCGGAAATGACATAAAGCACCTCCGAAATGACCCCACGTGTTAGTTTACAATTCTGTCCAGATCTGAACTAATGTATTTAATTGGTTGTTAAACAGCAAAACAAATAGGTTCACGTGATTCTACACGTCATGGCAAGCAATCTACACATAAAGAACATCTCCAGCGGAGCTACGGTTCAAAAGATACAAGCATCGCAAGATATGATGGCATGAATGCAATATGTGTGCAACGATGGGTACCAGCACTTCAAAACATACAAAAAGCAAGAGAAAATGAAACTACACGAGATTCTAAGCAATTTTCATGTAGGACACGATCAAAACGGAGCTACGGTTCGAAAACTACGAGCAAAACAAGAAATCACTACAATCTGCCAAAATCAGCCACATAGCATTTTCTACGCCCCACAACTACGGCTACACAACTCCGATATGCTCAAACAAGGCATGGCACGGAAGAGGGCAAGAAGCACTCACTACTGGAATTCAAATATTTGCCGTCCGCTTGGCCTTTGCCGTCAGCTGACACATGGCAAAAGTACTCTTTGCCGTCAGCTGTCACAGTGCTGACGACAAAGAGGTGGCAGATGGAAAAAGTTTATTTTGCCGTCGGCCACCTCTTTGCCGTCCGCTGGCCGACGGCAAAGAAGCCCTATGCGGATCGCAAAGGGAGGGCAGACGGCAAAGGCCCCTCCCCCAACGGCCGAAACGCCACCCCACCCACCCCTCCCCTTTGCCGTCCGCCTGGGGGCGCGGCGGACGGCAAAGGGGACGGCGGCCCACCAACCCAACCCCCACCCGGTGCCTCCCCCCCGGGACCTTTGCCGTCTGCCTTGGGGGCCTTTGCGGTCCGCCTAGGAACGCGGCGGACGGCAAAGGCGCGGCAGCCTTCCCACGTACGCACGCACGCCCGCCCCCCTCCAACCCTTCCCACGTAGCCCACCCCGTTGCTCAAATCCCTCACCGCGCGCGCCTCCGCCTGCCGACGTCCCGCGCCGCCTGCCCTACGCCGCTGCCCCGCGTCGCCCCTCCTCCCTGCCCCGCGTCGCCGCCTGCCCTGCGCCGCTGCCCCGCGTCGCCCCTCCTCCCTACCCCGTGTCGCCGCCTGCCCTGCGCCGCTGCCCCGCGTCACCCCTCCTCCCTGCCCCGTGCCGCCGCCTGCCCTGCGCCGCTGCCTCGCGTCGCCCCTCCTCCCTGCCCCGCGCCGCCGCCTGCCGACGTCCCGCGCCGCCTGCCCTGCGCCGCTGCCCCGCGTCGCCCCTCCTCCCTGCCCCGCGCCGCCCCTCCTCCCCGTGCCGCCCCTCCTCCGTGCGCCGCCCACTCCCCTAGCGCCTGCCCCTCCCGGCGCCTCCCCCACCCTGCACCGCCCCTCCTACACCGTCCCTCCTGCGCCGCCCCTCCTCCCTGCGGCAACCCTCCTCCCTGCGTCGCCCCTCGTCCCAGCGCCTCATCCCTGCGGCGCCCTCCTCCCTGCACCGCCCTTCCTCCCTAGGTAAATTTATTTTTGTTTTTTTTGTTTTTTCTGTTTTGTCATTTTTAGGTTCATGGTAATTAGTTCATGGTAATTAGTTTGTGGTAATTAGTTTGTTAGGTTATACTATATATGCTAATTGTTTATGGTAAAATTAATGACACGAGGATGATAACATTAGTTGTCAAGCATGATGTGTTTTTTTGGTTTTGTTTCTATTTAATGGTATTTGTAGTTTGAAAACGCCGATGTGTTCTGTGTCACACATGTGACACTTATTATCTACAAAAAATATTTTTTTCTCATAGTACCTCTTCATCGGAATGGCTAAAAAACAATATATTTTTTTGACTCGGGAGTACTGATGATGTGTTTCAAGAAAAAAGTGGTGTCATTAGAAAAGAAAAAGGTTTAGGATTGAGCACATTATTCTATCTTTGAAGATCGACCCGGTACCCTCCCAAAAAAAAGATCGACCCCGTCCAGCTGATTCATGAGCACAGCGACGTGGGAAGCACTATGTTGTGGTGTGTGTGCTTCCACCGGAAAAAACAATGAAATTTTGAAACATGGACGCGGCGCCGGACTAGGCGTTGACAGCGGAGGCGGCGGCCGTGCTCTCCCCGAGCGGGCCGGTCAGGTAGCTGATGAAGTTGGAGGAGATGCCGTAGTACGCGAACCCCCGACCCCCCGACCCCCGACGCCACTGACCCCTGACCCCCGACGCCACTCACCCTCGACCCCCGACCCTCTACCCCGACCGTGACGCCACTGACCCCCAACTCCCGAGCCCGGACACCTCTTTGGCCTCTTGTTGACCGAAAAGACCCCAACCCCCGACGCTAGTGACCCTCAACCCTCGACGATACTGAGCCACATAGTTATGAGTTAGGTCACATAGTTATGTTAATTATAAAAATATCAAATTTGTGTTGATCGTGTGAATTTCAATGTGCAGTTGTTCGACGACCTCCGACAACACTCACCCTCGACCCCCGACCCCCGACCCCGGCCCCCGACGACACTGACACCCGATCCCCGACGCCCGACGCCACTGACCCTCGACCCCCGACCCCCGACCCCCGACAACACTCACCCTCGACCGTCTACCCCCTACCCCAACCCCCGACGCCACTGACCCCCGACCCCCGACGCCCGACGCCACTGACCCTCGACCCCCGACCCCCGACCCCCGACAACACTCACCCTCGACCCCCGACCCCCTACCCCGACCCCTGACGCCACTGACCCCTAACCCCCGACCCCCGACACCTCTTCGGCCTCTTGTTGACCGAAAAGACCCCAATCCCCGACGCCAGTGACCTTCGACCCCCGATGACACTTACCCACATAGTTATGAGTTAGATCATATAGTTATGTTAATTATAAAAACATCATATTTGTGTTGATCGGGTGAATTTCAATGTGCAGTTGTTCGACGACCTCCACGTGCGTTGGACGAGCTCCTCCCTTGCGTTTGTTGGTGAGCACAAATGACTTCTCCTCCTACCCCCTTAATTTGCTCTGTCCCGGTTTTCGTGCCGATGAAACTTGCTAGCTATAGGTTTCTTCAATCAAGAGTATGCGTGACCAGTATGCGTCTCCCATTCGAAAGGAGAAGAAAGAGGAAAAATGAGAAGAAGGGGACAAAAGGATAAGAAGAAGGAGAAAAAGGAGAAGAAGGAGAAGAAGAAGGAGAAGAAGGAAAAGAAGAAGGAGAAGGAGCTCCCGCTCCTTCTCCTTCTTCTTCTCCTTCTTCTCCTTCTTCTTCTTCTCCTCTTCCTTCTCCTTCTCCTCCTCCTCCTCCTCCTCCTCCTTTTTCTTCTTCTTCTCCTCTTCCTTCTCCTTCTCCTCCTCCTCCTCCTTCTTTTACTTCTTCTTGTCTTTATCTTCTCCTATGGTTAGCTAGGGTCTCCCCTATATGACATAATTAGCTTAGTTAGCTCCTAAATGGTCTATACTTAGCTAATTTTTCTCCGAAATAACCTATATATACACTACTTCATCTAGTATTATTTTTCTAACTTTCTTATTTGTCATTTTGCAGATTACCTTCACTTCACGGGAAGCTTGGTTGATGGAATGCTTGAAGATGATTTCTTGAAACATGGGTTGTATTGAAACTATTGTAGTATATGAATATATGAAACTTTGTATGCACGTGGATGAAACTGGTGTAATATATGGTTTGGTACGGATGTAAATTCCATAATATGTATGCACTATGGATGAGAGTTATTTTAATATGGTTATGAGTACGGAAAGAAATTTATTTATGTCAAATATATATATATATATATCCTGATTATTGTTAAAAATGCTGGATATAACAAAAAATAAATAAATAAGGGGCTGGTTCCCCTCTTTGCCGTCTGCCAACACATGGCAAAGGGGGGAGGCACATGGCAAAGGGGGAATCTGCCCCCTCTCTCTCCCCTCTTTGCCGTCTGCCAACACATGTCAAAGGGGGGAAGGCACATGGCAAAGGGGGAATCTGCCCCCTCTCTCTCCCCTCTTTGCCGTCTGCCCCCACATGGCAAAGAGGGGAAGGCAGACGGCAAAGGGGGAATCTGCCCCCTCTCTCTCCCCTCTTTGCCGTCAGCTCCCACATGGCAAAGGGGGGAAGGCAGACGGCAAAGAGAGGAGGCCTGCCGTTAACACTTAACGGGGACGTTGCAATATATGTCGTCCCATTTATTTTGCCGTCTGCCCCGTCATGGCAAAGATTCTTTGCCGTCCGCTTTGTGAAAGCAGACGGCAAAGAGCCTCTTCACCGGATTTTTTTTACCGTCTACTTTGCCATGAGGGGCAGACGGCAAAGTCTTTGCCGTCCGTGGTTGCCCCCTTTGCCGTCCGCCTTGGCAGACGGCAAATTTCTGAATTTCAGTAGTGACTACTACAAACAACCAACAACAACTAGCATGGCAGCAAGGAACACTAGGACACGAAGACACAAAATGGCATCTCACACACTATTTCACACTTAGTGAAAATAACACCTTGTGAAAGTGCAGTTTTCAGCCTGAAGCAATATTGAGAGCAGCAAAATCCTAAGCTACAGGTCTCCAAATGGCATGAAACTTCACAGCATGCTAAAGAAACACAAGGGGTACAACTAACTCCATTGGACCAACCCCAAAAGAGCTACAGAGCACAATATGCAAGCAATACAAGACATCAACAAAATATAACAGATTCCAGACTTAGAAATATTTCAGCTCCTCTAAAACAGCACTATTTCTAGCAACTTGAGAGCAAGCAAACAACACCTAAACATGCATTTCTATTGCAACTAAAAATACCAGCGGCTAAACAAAACATCCAAGAACAACTTCCTAGTGGACAACTCCGTCAAACAACGCACGGAATAAATCCTACGAATTAAACAAAAGGGCATCACGGCAAAATATCGCGCGAACTAACTTACTCAAAAGCTAAAACTAATTGCACAGAAAAATCCATGGGATTTTTCTACCCCGGAAACATATAAAATATGTGGGGTTTGCAACACAAAATAATGCCACACATTAATGCGAGAAAATAACCTATATACGGGAAAATAAACTACCGGCAAACCATACACGCAAAAAAAACACAAATGACTGGTCTAATATACATGGAAAATAGTTCCCTAGAGCATGAACATTTCTACTACGGAGTTCGGGCAACCCGGACTCGCACGGGAAAAATAACTACGGGCAAAACAATATAAACAGCACGCATATTTAGGCATATGGCACGCAAAACTACTTCAAACAAATATGCAAGTTGCAAAAACGGATACTACGCGAAAATCTACACGAAAACCATATATTACTCGCCCCGATCCGACACACGGATATTAAACTACGCGCGATCTAATATACGGATATTTTTCTGGAATTTAAAAATTCCGAAAGGCCTAAAAAAATCTACCGGATCGATCAGCGGCGCAACAGGAAAAGAACGCGCTGGGCGGGAGATAAGCTCACCTCGGTGGCCTCGGGGCCGGCCTGGGGGGAGCGGTGGCAGACCGAGGCGGTGGGCTCTGGAGTGGGCCGGCTGCGCGGCAAACTGGGCCGGCTGGCGCGGGGCCCAGCTGCGCGGAAGGCTCGCGGTCGTCCCTTCCTCGTGCATCCCCCGCAACGAAGGCAGCAGGAACGGCTGCGGGAGTTGCTGCGGCGGCGGCCCGTCGGTCAGACGAATGGAGGCGCTGGCGGCGGAGAATACCGGCGGGATCCACCAGATCCGGCCCTCGGGACCCTGTTCCTGGCGGTGGCGGACCGCGGCGGCGGCCGGCGTGCGAGATCGAGCCGACCTCCCTGTCGGCGGGCATGGCAACGGCTGGGAGCTGCCGCGGTCGGCTGCCGGCGACGGTGGGCACGCTGGAGGCGCACGGGACAGGCAGCGAGGGGACGCTGCACGGGCCGGCTGCCTGCGATGGTGGGCGCGCTCGCGGCGGGGAGGCAAGGCGGCGGCAGGAGCTCGGGCAGGGAGGTGCGGCGGCGCTCGGGGCCCAGATGGGTTTGGCAGGCCGGTGGCGGGCCCGGCGGCTGGTGGGTGGGAGGAGAGAGGGAGTGTGGCTAGGGTTTCGGGGGCGCGGATCCCGAGGGAGAGAGAGAGGGGTGGCTCTCTAATTAATGGCGTGGGCTATATATAGGCAAACGGGGGGGGGCTCGGTTAACCGGAATCGCGTTCCGGATCCAATGCGGGGTCAGATTCGGACTATTCCGAACGCAGGACGTGCTAAGTGGCCATGTGGTGTAGATATCCGGAGACGAGAGGGGAACGGGCGTTGCAGCAATGGATTTTAAAAACTCCGACAGACGTCCGACGAATAACCGAAGAGGGTGCCGCTACGGTCGACCGTTCGGGTACCAGGCGGATTCCGATCGCGACGAAATTCGACAGGCGGCCTAGCTATACCTATTCACGACCGCGTGCCAAGTCTCACCTTGATCAGAGAAAGTTTTAAACGCGCTTTTAAAATAGGGTTTCGACGGTCCCGCGGGCGCGTGTGAGTGCGGTCGGACTCCGAACGAACAACGACGAACGCGAAGAGAAGAGGCAACTAATAACGAATGCAAGTTTTGAAAACGGGCGGCAACGGAGATGCCGATGCTATGCAGATGATGCGCATGATGCGATGATGATGCGGAAAAATAAAATAGACACACGACAAAAACGGAAAGAAGGGGAATCTTCTGGAACGTCGGGATCGGGCTGTCACAACTCTCCTACACTACAAGAGGATCTCGCCCCAAGGTCCAAGAATGAAAGGGGGAGAGGATGAGAAAGAACCAGAGGTAAAAACTTAGTCCCTTCTTTGACAAACGAGTGAAACCAACAATCCTTGAAGGTTGCAAGGAGATGAGGAATGACATTAGAAAGAAGCCAGAATTCACGGAAAATTTCGGCAGCACTTCGGTAGGAAAATGGGACAAAAAAATTGATAAGATGGAAGAAATACACAATAAACACAACAAACAAGTAAATAGAATAAGGGAACACCATGATCTTGGTAGAACAACAAGATTGACCCAAAGGAGCAACGTTACAATGCCTCCGGAACAATAGAATAGGAACTAGATCATACGAAAGATGAGAATGAAGAAAAGAATGACAACTACTAACTCCAATGAACTTGGCAAGCATCCTTTCAAGAATAATTGGATGGAGTTGTTGGAAAAAAACAACAACGAAAAGAACAAGATAGTTGTGGGCTTATGAAAACCATCTCAACATCTATGAGGTGACAACCAACCACTACAAGAACCAAGGATAGATGAGAGCAAAGATATGAAAACTTCTTACACCGAGAGGATACATTGAGAACTGGGATTAATGACAAGCACCATGATAGCACAATCCCTAGGAAAAGCTTTAGGTGAAATCCAAACCAAAATAGCTCAATGAAGAAATCATGGGTTGAAAATATCCCATGAACATATAATTGATGGGTTAGTTTTCTCGTATTTGAAAGGAAATCTCTTCGAGACTCCTACACTAACAAGAATGATATAATACCACCTCAAAGGATAAAGGGAGAACAATTGCATTTGGGAATGCACGAGAACGGATACTAGAGAAAAGAATTGATATCATGAGTCCTCCGGAAGAAGAATTGAGATCTCGTGGAAGAAGGAAGGACAAGAATAAGAATTATGTTATGCTTATCCTTCATCAAGTTAAATTGATGACAAGCAACAGATCTAGCCTACAACTTATTCTTCTGGAAATAATTAAGGAGAGATATGAGCACAAACTAGAAGAAATCTTGAAAGAGGCACCGGTGAGAATTGAAATGAATGAGGCAACCATGAGTGACTGGAGATACATGAGAATGAAGAGATCACGAGCCACCTGAGAGAAAACTTGAACAAGGCACCGGATAATCGAGAGACGGACGAAGAGACAACAATGGAGAAGAATTTAGGATGAAAGCTGAAAGCTGAGAACGAAGAATCTTCTAAAATGATGGCCTTCGGAGGAACGAGAAATAAAAACCACTCAGAGAAGCACCAGATAGCACGAAAGGGATTACTCATGATTGACAACAAATGAGAGGATACACGAAGCTGAGATGACAGTCTTCACAAGAATGGAACAAGACTGAGAGAAACACTCCTTCGAATTTCCAAGTTGAGAATGATGACGAGAACAACATCACGAAGAATTAATGAGACACTCCGGGATAAGAATATGCAAGGTTGAGAGAAATAGAATTAATTCAAATAGGTCTTGACGAAGGAATATGACTGATGAAAATCATACTTCCGTCATAGTTGAAAAAAATTAAGGATCTCCGGAAAAGATTAAAGAGCCAGGTGAGATCCTGGGAAGAACTTGTGGGTTATGGGCCCACTCAAAGAAATCACCATTGAAACAACTGATTATAAGGAGAGATATTGCACCGGTATGAAGAGAACTAGATGAGGTTGAGAACTCGAAACTCAGAGATATCTTCAGCACTCCGGATAGGAAAAATAGGAATGAGTTGCAAGATAGACTCATAACAATTTCCAATATAGGAAAGAATTACAAGGATAAAAAGGATATGATGAACACAGATATCTGAATTAAATTCACCGGAAAAGAACAAAATGAAGAAATGATGAACTCGACTCCTGAGAATCCTCACAATGAATCACCGGTTATGAAAGGAAGAAAAGATAGCGGAAGCACAAAGAAAAGAAAAAGAACTCGTGGATGAAAATTGAATCACTGAAGAAAAGCGCGGGAGGGCGGGGGAAAACAAAGATGACTTGGAACTGGCACGGATTATTCCGTTTGGACTCCGCCTGAAAAAGGGTCAAAAACACGGAAAAAACAGGAACTGGCACTTGGCACTGAATTAATAGGTTAGTCCCAAAAAAGATATAAAATGCATATAAAACATCCAAAATTTGACAAGATAATAGCATGAAACCATCAAAAATTATAGATACGTTGGAGACATATCAAGCATCCCCAAGCTTAACTCCTGCTCGTCCTCGAGTAGGGAAGTGATAAAGAATGAATTTTTGATGCTTTCATGCTACCTAGCATAGATGTCCTTTGTAACTCCTCTTATGTGACATGAATGTTGAGATCCGTTAGATTCAAAACAATAGTTTGCTATTCATGTGGAGACAATAATACTTCAAGCAAACTAGCAAGGTAATCATGAACTTTCAAAATACGAAGGCCAAAAGAAAGTTATCGCTACAAAATCATATAGTCTGGCTATGCTCTATCATCCTTGCACAACGAATTTAAATCATGCACAACCTCGGTATTGGCCAAGTAATTGTTTTCACACCTTTACTTTCTCAAACTTTTTCAACTCTCACGCAGTACATGAGCGTGAGCCATGGTTATAGCACTATAGGTGGAGTGGAGTGGTGGAGGTTGTGAGACAAAAAAGGAGAAGATGGTCACATTGACTAGGCATATCAATGAGTTATGGGGATGCTTATCAATAGATATCAATGTGAATGAGTAGGGATTGCCATGCAAGAGATGCACTAGAGCTATGAGTATGTGAAAGCTCTTAAGGAAAACTAGTGGGTGTGCATCCAACTTGCTTGCTCACGAAGACCTAGGGCAATTTTGAGGAAGCCCATCATAGGAATATACAAGCCAAGTTATATAATGAAAATTTCCCACTAGCTATATGGTGGTGACAATACGAGAGACTCTCAATCATGAAGATCATGGTGCTTAATAGGAAGCACAAGTGTGGAAAGGAGATAGTAGCATTGTCCCTTCTCTCTTTTTCTCTCATTTTTTTGGTGGGCTCTTTGGCCTCTCTTTTTTTTGGTGGGCATCTTTGGCCTTTTTTTTCACATGGGGCAACGCTCCATCAATGATGATCATCACAATTACAACTCAAAACTTAGAGCAATGATGACTCTATATGAAATGCCTTCGGTAGTGTACCGTGACAATGATCTAGCATGGCATAGACATCAATGCAAACATCATGCTAGCTATCTTATGATCATGCAATGGCAATGTAGAAGTGGTGGCACATGTCATGGTGGTAGTTGCATGGCAATATATCTAAGAATGGCTTTGAAAATGCCATAGTAGGTAGGTATGGTGGCTGTTTTTAGGGAGGCTATATGGTAGGTTTATGCACCGGCGAAAGTTGCACGGTACTAAAGAAGATAGTGATGGTGGAAGGTGAAACTGCATTTAAACCATGGACTCAATATTAGTCAAGAAGAACTCATATACTTGTTGCAAAAAATTTATTAGTAATCGAACAAAAGCATTCAACGCATACTCCTAGGGGAAGGGTTGGTAGGTATAAACCATCGCACAATCCCGACCGCTACACAAAGGATGACAATCAATAAACTAATCATGCTCAAACTTCATCACATAGCGGTTCACCATACGTGCATGCTACGGGAATCACTAAATTCAACACAAGTATCTCTAGATTCACAACACCATACTAACATAACTTAAATATTACCACAACCACATCTCAAAACTAATTGAGAGGAATCAAGCTTTTCTTTCTACTCAATGCACATGAAGATGGAAGTTTTTGTAACCCTTTGGATAACTACCACTTTTGGGACTACTTTCATAGCATAAGCCAACTACCAAGCCACGCACCGCTGTGCTCTAAAAGATATAAGTGAAGCACATGTGAGCTGAATTGCCTAACTCAAAGGATATAAGTGAAGCTCGACAAAATCACGGTGAGTGCATGTCTCTCTCTCCAGGTGTGCAGCAAGGAAGACTGTGACACAACAAAAATAAAAGACTCCAACGATACAAGACGCTCCAAGCAAAACACATATCATGTGGTGAATAAAAATATAGCTCCAAGTAACATTACCAATGGATTGAAGACGAAAGAGGGGATGCGTTCCCGGGGCATCCCCAAGCTTAGGCTTTTTCGGCATCCTTGAATCAACTTGGGGTGCCTTGGGCATCCCCAAGCTTGAGCTCTGGCCACTCTTTTTCTCTTTGTCCATAAGAACTTCACCCCGAACTTGAAATCTTCACAACACAAAACTTAAACAGAAACTCGTGATATCATTAGTATAAGAAAGAAAATCACCACTTACTTAGGTATTGTAGCAAACTTAAATTCTACTTATTTTGGTGTTGGGTTTCTGTATTTTCACTTTTCCATGGATAGTACCCTCTGATAATATCCATAGTTTCATCAAAATAAGCAACCAACTCAACAAAAACAGAATATGTTAACAGCAGACCAGTCTGTAGCAATCTGTATACTTCGTATGCTTCTAGTACTTCAACAAATCTGAAAAATTACGACAGTCTGCAGAAATTTCATAGAAATCGACAGCAGAAAGAATCAACTCAAAATCTCTTACAGAATAAAAATGAAAATTCTTTTCGTGAGCAGAAAGTTTCTGTCTTTTTCCAGCATGATCAAACAATCATCACCAAGGCTAATCATAACGGTTTTGCTTGGCACAAACACAAAAATAAACACAAAAGACACAATCATAATAGAATTACGATGGTGTGGAGAAAACAAAACAGGAAGCAAAAAGCGAAGAAAAATTTATTCATTGGGTTGCCTCCAAACAAGCGCTATCGTTTAACGCCCTTAGCTAGGCATTGATTTCAATGATGCTCACATAAAAGGTAAGGAGTGAAACACAACGAGAGCATCATGGAGAAAATGGCTAGAACATTTAAGTCTAACCCACTTCCTATGCATAGGTATTTTGTGATCAAACCATTTATTGGAGCAAGAATCAACTAGCATAGGAAGGCAAAACAAGCATAGCTTCAAAAATTTCAACATATGGAGAGGAAGCTTGATACTATTGCAATAAGTAGAAGCATATGATCCCCTCTCATAGTAATTTTCAGTAGCATCATGAATGAATTAAACAATATAACCAGCACCTAAGGCTTTGCTTTAATGATATACAACCATAGGAATTTTACTACTCTCCACATAAGGAAATCTATTCTCAAGAATAGTAGTGGGAGTATCGTAAAGGACTTGAATGCTACAATTAGTTTCCACATTGAAAAAGCAAGGTTTAGCAAAGGGGTACTCAAGTGTATGACAAGTTTTATCATCCCTCTTCTTTATAGCATAAGTATCCTCACAATAATCATCATAGATAGGAGGCATGCAATAGTCATAGTAAATTTGATCACTCAAAGTGGGGGAACTAAAAGGATCATCTACACATAACGAAGCATCCCCAAGCTTGGGACAAATTTTAATTGTAGAAAATATAATCTCAAACATGGCATCCCCAAGCTTGTGCTTTTGCAAATCATAGACATAGTAACTCTCATCATTAATAGCATGAATAGCACCAAGAATATAGCAATTATTATCATCCTCCACATTTATACCATTTGGGAGAGATACCTCTTTACCTTTACTTTTTCTTCTTTTCTTCTTCTTCACCCCATGTGAAGATTTACTTAATTCTTCCAAGCTTCCTTTTGGAGAGGTTGGTTGAATGAAGAGC
This sequence comes from Hordeum vulgare subsp. vulgare, assembly GCF_904849725.1. Taxonomy (NCBI): domain Eukaryota; kingdom Viridiplantae; phylum Streptophyta; class Magnoliopsida; order Poales; family Poaceae; genus Hordeum; species Hordeum vulgare. The sequence continues at coordinate 230,313,218 of NC_058520.1, read as the reverse complement.
TCCTCCGCGTTACCTGATTCATCATAAGAAATAATAGGAGGGTATTGGGAAACCTCTTCCCCTTCGTTAGTATTATCTTTATCTTCCATTTGTTTTCTTGCCTTTAAGTAATTGGCAATATAAGGATTCTCAATGCAATTCACCACACAATATAAATAAATTTCTTCTAGATCATAATCAAGCATTTTCATGACAGCCCAATCTGGAAGGTGCTTAGTTATACGCTTCATTTCTTCATATCTCAGAAGCAAACTAAGTTCATTGTGATACGCAAGGGAAATCAAGTCATCACAATTTTAGAACACGACTTGAACATGAAACAATTTGCATTGCAGACTTAAATGACCATGTTCATTGCAAAGTTCACAAGGACGGCTATCAATATTAAATATTTCAGCACAATCATCTAGCCTCACATGCAACGACTTAGTTTCTAAATACTTATGCGTCTTGCAAAACCTATCTTCTCTTTTTGGTATATATTTGCAAACTCTATGTATACCATAGAAATCAACATGCTTATAGGAGACATTTTCATCATGAATAGTGCAATCGCAATTAGCATCATGGATATTCAAAGTATTCATGCTAAGGACATTGCAATCATGCTCATCGTTCACATATTCTATGCCAAACATTCTATGTAATTCTTCTTTCAGCAATTGAGCACAATTTTCCTTCCCATCATGCTCACGAAAGACATTGAAAAGATGGAGCATATGAGGCTTCCTCAATTCCTTTTTTTGTAATTTTCAGCGAAAGAACAGGAAACAAAAAGATTTGATTGTAAGATCTAAAGATATACCTTCAAGCGCTAACCTCCCCCGCAACGGCGCTAGAAAAGAGCTTGATGTCTACTACGCAACCTTCTCCTTGTAGACGTTGTTGGGCCTCCAAGTGCAGAGGTTTGTAGGACAGTAGCAATTTTCCCTCACCTAAGGTTTATCAATCTGTGGGAGGCGTAGGATGAAGATGGTCTCTCTCAAGCAACCCTGCAACTAAATAACAAAGAGTCTCTTGTGTCCCCAACACACCCAATACAATGGTAAATTGTATAGGTGCACAAGTTCGGCGAAGAGATGGTTATACAAGTGCAATATGGATGGTAGATATAGGTTTTTGTAATCTGAAATTACAACAACAGCAAGGTAACTCATAAAAAAAGTGAGCACGAACGGTATTGCAATGCGTGGAAACAAGGCCTAGGGTTCATACTTTCACTAGTGAAGTTCTCTCAACAATAATAACATAATTGGATCATATAACTAGCCCTCAAAATGAAACAAAGATTCACTCCAAAGTCACTAATAGCGGAGAACAAACGAAGAGATTATTGTCGGGTATGAAACCACCACAAAGTTATTCTTTCTGATCGATCTATTCAAGAGTCCATAGTAAAATAACACCACTAGAGGAAAAACAACATACAACACATCAAAATATCGAACGAATACCAAATTCACATGACTACTTATAGCATGACTTATCCCATGTCCTCAGGAACAAAAGTAACTACTCACAAACCATAATCATATTCATGAACATAAACTCTTCCACTAAGTAATCCAACTAGCATCAACTAATAAGAGTAATTAACACTACTAACAACCTTACTAGTACCAACCAGAGTCGCGAGACGGAGATTGGTTACAAGAGATGAACTAGGGTTTGGAGATGAGATGGTGCTGATGAAGATGTTGATGGTGATGAGTCCCCTCCGACGAGAGGAGTGTTGGTGATGACGATGGCGATGATTTCCCCCTTCGGCAGGGAAGTTTCCTCGGCAGGATCGTCCTGCCGGAGCTCTGGATTAGTTCTGATCAAGTTCCGCCTCGTGGCGGCGGCGAATCCTCGAAAAAGCCTCTCCTGGATTTTTTCGGAACGAAACTCTTCATATAGCATAAGGGGGAGCGAGAGGGCCAGCTAAGTGCCCACAAGCCCCCTAGGCGCGGCTAGGGGGGTGGCCGCGCCTAGTAGGCTTGTGGCCACGTGATGGCACCCCTCTCGCACTTCTTCGGCCCAGTATTTTTTATAAATCCCGAAAAAAATGCTCGTTGATTTTTACGGCGTTTGGTGTTGCGCAGAATAGGTATCTCAAACTTGCTTCATTTTCAGGCCAGAATTCCAGCTGCCGGCATTCTCCCTCTTCATGTAAACATTGCAAAATAAGAGAGAAAAGGCATAAGGATTGTACCATCAAGTGAAATAACAGCCCAAGAAGCGATAAATATCAACATGAAAGCATGATGCAAAATGGACATATCAACTCCCCCAAGCTTAGACCTCGCTTGTCGTCAAGCGAAAGCCAAGCTCATTAAATATGACCACATATTTAGGGAGAGAGGTGTCGAAAAAACAAAATACGAACATGCATGCATCATGATCATGATCAGAACGGCAATACCAACATATAATCTCTCATGCTAAAGTGACAGTTCCTTCACAAAGTAAAGTATGGATCAAGAACCTTACCGAGAAGTAACAACCAATAGCCTTTAGTCATTGAAGCAATTGCAATTTATCACAACATCAGAAAGAGTCAAATAAGATCTTATAAAGCAAATACACATACTCAATCATCTTTTCATTCTCTACAATTGCTACAACTCACGTGGTACTCATGAGATCAAAGTTTTAGCTGGACACAGAGAAAGATAGGGGCTTATAGTTTTGCCTCCCAACCATTTACCTCAAGGGTAATGTCAACAATAATAATTCATGAATAGTTACTTCCAAGTTTATATATGAATATAGATCTTTCCCTAGCATATGACGTTAGCCAAGAAAAGGGCGAAACAAGGAATTGGTGAAGATCACCCTGACTCTTTCAAGGGCAAAAAGTAAAGGTACAAGATAGGCCCTTTGCAGAGGGAAGCAGAGTTTGTCATGCGCTTTTGAGGTTTGGATGTGTGTCCTCTTAGTGCGGAGGAACATCACTTTATATTGCCTCGTGTGATAAAGAACTTTATTATGCAATCTCTCACTTTTATGTCTTCCTCATCATAGGTTCGTACAAAGCTTATTTTCCATACACTAATAGATCATACATATTAGGGAGCAATTTTTATTGCTTGCACCGATGACAACTTACTTGAGGGATCTTATTCAATCCATAGGTAGGTATGGTGGACTCTCATGGCCAAACTGGGTTGAAGGTTTGTGGATGCACAAGTAGTATCTCTACTTAGTGCGGGAGTTTTGGCTAATATGAGGTGGAAGCAATCGTCACATGCTAAGGGATCTCTAATCATATATCATTGTTCGGAACCAAGCAAACACGATTCATCATGTTGTATTCCTTGTCCAACATTTACTTCTAAGCATGCAATAGTTTAGTGAGTGTTTACAATCATAGATGCTGTTAAAGATGATGTATTTATATGTGAACCTCTCCTTCTTTATCACTTCCTATTAATTGCAACAATGACCAAGGTCTACGTTTGTGTACCCTCAACAAGTTTCAATCATCATTCTTTTTATATGTGAAGCCATCACTTCCCATAAGATCATTACATGATCTTTCATGCTTTTGTTCTTTTCTCACTCTTTTGATCATGGCAAGAGGCAAAGCCCTCAACCAAGACACTCTTTATTATATGGATCACGAGCTCGAATACATCGGGGGTGACACAAAGCAAAACTCAAGACTAAAACACTAAGACTTTTAATCTACTAGAGAAAAAGAAACTAAAAAGAAACAAACTAAAACAAAGGTAAAGGCAAAAGATGTGATGGTGATACGATACCGAGGCAACTCCCCCAAGCTTGGCACAAGCGAAGGGGATTGCCCATACCCATGCTCAGTTGTCTTCCTTTGGAGGTAATGGTGGTGGAGTTGCTTTGTCCTTTGATTCCAAGAGGGCCATCAATCTTTGATTTATACCTTGGAGATCTGTGATATGTTTCCCTAGCAAAACCATGTCACGAGTGAGATAAGTATTGCGAGCACGGGTTGTTTCACAAAACCTCAAAAGTTCAATCAAGGATGGAGACAGTAGGTGGAGGTAGGGTTGGAGGAAATCCACTTCTTCAACTTCTTCCTTGTTGAGCATAGATTGTGCTTCATCCCACGCCTGATTCTTCTCCTTAGTTTTGCCCTTGGTTTCTTTAGGTAGCCTTTCCTTGGCCTTCATTCTTTTGAGATCAGCATTTACTTCTCCATATACTTGAGGGAGATTGTTCTCTCCCACAGATTCCTGAGACGGCATCTCGCTCTAAATCTGCGGCAGAATACAGGCTCGAAATGAAAACAGAGGAAATCTGTGTGATACGAGGGTCAGACCTTTCGGGAGAATATATAATGATTTTTTTCTAGACCAGAAGGAGTACTCCACACGAAAACGGAGTCCGGGAGGCGCACAGTTGGCCACAAGCTCCCCAGGCGCGGCCAGGGGGTGGGCCCGCGCCTGGCAGGCTTGTCGCCTCCTCACACGCTTTCTGGACTACTTCCAATTTTTTATTTTTTCAAAATTTCCAAAACGGAGAAAAATTCCTATTGGAAAAGTTCTGGAGTCTGTTTTCTTACCGAGTCACATACCTCTTAATTTTCGGAGTCTAAAACAAGCTGATAAATATCCCTTAGGTATTCTTCCGGAGTTATGGTATTGATAATATTGCTTTCAAAATTTATGGGAGTACCTGAGATATAATGCTTTATTCTCTTCCCATTTACAACTCTTGGACAATTACCTTCCGTGTTATTGATCTTGATAACACCAGAATGATATACTTCCTCAACAATATAGGGACCTTCCCATTTAGAGAGAAGCTTTCCTGCAAAAAATCTAAAACGTGAATTATATAGCAAGACATAATTACCTACATTGAACTCACGCTTTTGTATCCTCTTAACATGCCACCTCTTAACCTTTTCTTTGAACAACTTGGCATTCTCATATGCCTAAGTTCTCCATTCATCAAGCGAGCTAATGTCAAATAACCTCTTCTCACCAGCAAGTTTGAAATCAAAGTTGAGCTCTTTGATTGCCCAATAAGCTTTATGCTCTAGCTCAAGAGGTAAATGACATGCTTTACTGTACACCATTTTGTACGGAGAAATGCCATGGGATTCTTATCGGCAGTTCTATAAGCCCACAGTGCATGATCGAGCTTCTTAGACCAATTCTTTCTAGACCTGTTGACAGTCTTTTGCAGAATTAGTTTAATTTCTCTATTGCTTAGCTCTACTTGACCACTGGACTGAGGGTGATAGGGGGACACAATTCTATGGTTGACATCATACTTAGCAAGCATTTTACGGAAAGCACCATGAATGAAATGTGAACCACCGTCGGTCATTAGATATTTAGGGACTCCAAATCTAGGGAAAATAACTTCTTTAAGCATCCTGATAGAAGTGTTGTGATAAGCACTACTAGTGGGGATAGCTTCTACCCACTTAGTGACGTAGTCAACAACAACTACGATGTGAGTATACCCGTTGGATTATGGAAAAGGTCCCATATAATCAAAGCCCCAAACATCAAATGGTTCAATGACAAGTGAATAGTTCATAGGCATTTCCTGACGTTTACTAATATTACCTACTCTTTGACATTCGTCACAAGACAAGACAAACTTACGACCATCCTTGAAGAGAGTGGGCCAATAGAAACCTGATTGCAATACCTTGTGTGCAGTTCTATCTCCCGCATGGTGTCCTCCGTAGGCCTCAGAGTGGCACTTCTGTAGGATCTGTCCCTGTTCATGTTCAGGTACACAACGTCTAATAACACCATCTACTCCTTCCTTATAAAGGTGAGGATCATCCCAAAAGTAATGTCTCAAGTCAAAGAAGAATTTCTTCTTTTGTTGGTATGTGAAACTAGGTGGTGTATATTTGGCAACGATATAGTTTGCATAATCAGCATACCACGGTGCACTACGTGAAGCATTGATGACATTCAATTGCTCAACGGGAAAGCTATCATCAATAGGTTGTGGGTCATCAAGAACGTTCTCCAACCTAGACAAGTTATCTGCTACGGGGTTATCAGCACCCTTCCTGTTGACAACGTGCAAATCAAACTCTTGCAGCAAGAGAACCCATCTGATAAGTCTAGTTTTAGCATCCTTCTTCTCCATGAGGTACTTAATAGCAGTGTGATCAGTGTGAATAGTGACTTTGGAATCAACTATGTAAGACCTGAACTTTTCACATGCAAACACGACTTCTAAAAACTCCTTTTCCGTAGTGGCATAGTTTCTTTGGGCACTGTCCAGAGTTTTACTAGCATAGTGAATAACATTCAACTTCTTATCAACTCTTTGCCCTAGGACAGCACCAACAACATAATCACTAGCATCACACATGATTTCAAAAGGTAAGTTCCAATCAGGTGGTTGAACAATAGGTGCAGTTATCAAAGCCTTCTTAAGTATTTTGAAGGCTTCTTCACAATCATCGTCAAAAACAAAAGGAATATCCTTTTGCAAGAGATTGGTAAGAGGCCTAGAAATCTTAGAGAAGTCTTTAATGAACCTCCTATAGAAACCAGCATGACCAAGGAAACTTCTTATACCTTTGATATCTGTAGGGTATGGCATTTTCTCAATCGCATCAACCTTAGCCTTATCGACTTCAATACCTCTTTCAGAAATTTTATGTCCTAAGACAATGCCTTCATTAACCATAAAGTGGCACTTCTCCCAATTCAAGACAAGATTGGTGTCTTCACATCTGTGCAAGACTCGATCAAGGTTGCTGAGGCAATCATCAAAGGAAGACCCGTAAATGGAGAAGTCATCCATGAAAACCTCAACAATCTTTTCACAAAAGTCAGAGAATATAGTCATCATACATCTTTGAAAGGTGGCAGGTGCGTTACATAAGCCAAAAGGCATACGTCTATAAGCAAAGGTACCGAAAGGGCAGGTGAAAGTGCTTTTCTCCTGATCAGATTGTGCAACTGGTATTTGGGAGAAACCAGAATAATCGTCTAAAAAGCAGAAGTGTGTGTGTTTAGACAATCTTTCTAGCATTTGGTCGATAAAAGGCGAAGGGTAATGATCTTTCCTAGTGGCTTTATTCAATTTCCTAAAATCGATCACCATCCTATAACCAGTAATAATCCTCTGTGGGATCAATTCATCCTTATCATTAGGGACAACGGTAATGCCTCCCTTCTTAGGGACGTAATGCACTAGACTCACCCAATCACTATGAGCAACAGGATAGATAATACCCGCTTCCAGGAGCTTTAGTATTTCTTTTCTCACTACTTCTTTCATCTTAGGATTTAATCTCCGTTGATGATCAACAACTGGTTTGGAATCAGGATCAGTTTTAATCTTGTGCTGGCATAGAGTGGGACTAATGCCCTTAAGATCATCAAGAGGATATCCAATAGCAGCACGGTGCTTCCTTAGGGTCTTTAGTAACTTCTTCATGCTCTGAGAGATTAGCACTAATAATAACATGATATATCTCTTTTTCATCATGATAAGCATACTTAAGAGTATGTGGCAACTGTTTAAGCTCGAACACAGGATCACCCTTTGGTGGGGGTGGATCCCCTAGCAGTTCAACAGGAAAGTTATTCGTAAGGACAGGATATTGTTCTAAGACAACTCTATCTATCTCATCCCTTTCATTAATATGTATATCATTTTCATGCTCAAGCAAGTATTTTTCTAAAGTATCAGTAGGAGGCACGACAATAGAAGCTAAGGCAATAGTCTCATCCCTACTAGCCAACTCTTTTCCATGAGGTTGTCTACCAAACTTGGAGAAATTGAACTCATGTGACACGCCTTCAAAGCCAATAGTAACAGTCTGCTTCTCACAGTCAATATGAGCATTGACGGTATTGAGAAAAGTTCTACCAAATATGATGGGAAACAAGCTATCTTGGGTGGTAGCAAGAACGAGGAAATCAGCAGGATACTCTGTTTTACCACACAATACTTCAACATCCCTAACAATTCCCACAGGGCAGATAGTATCTCTATTGGCGAGCTGAATAGTGACATCAATAGGCTCTATCTCAACAGGTGCAATCTCGTCTTTGATTTCATCATATAAGGATTGAGGTATTGCACTAACACCAGCACCCACGTCACATAAACCATGATAGCAATCATCTCCTTTCTTAACAGAAACACAAGGCATGCCAACAACAGGCCTATGTTTGTCTCTAGCGTGAGGTTTAGCAATTCTAGCAGCATCTTCACAAAAGTGAATATCATGTCCCTCAACATCGTCGGACAGAAGATCTTTGATAATAGCGATGCTAGGTTCAACTCTAATTTTCTCAAGGGGTGTAGGTTTTCTAATGTAGCCTCTACATATCACAGTTGAAGCTTTAGAATGATCCTTTATCCTAACAGGGAAAGGTGGTTTCTCAATGTAAGCAGTGGGAACAACATGATCATTATAGGCAATGACTTTCTCTTCAACTGGATTGGGTTTAACTACATTGACTTCTAAGGGAGGATGATCTTTAAACCACTTCTCTTTGGGGAGATCAATATGAGCAGCAAATGATTCACACAATGAAGCTACTATCTCAGAGTCAAGTCCATACTTAGCGCTAAAATCACAAAAAGTATTTGTTTCAACAAAGGATTTAACGCAATCAAACTTGAAATTCATACCTAACTCCTTACCTTCTTCAAGCTCCCAATCTTTAGAGTTGCGTTTAATTCTCTCCAATAAATTCCATCTGAAGTCAATATCTCCCTTCATAAAAGAACCGGTACAAGAAGTGTCAAGCATGGTGCGATCATCATAAGAAAGCCGAGCATAGAAGTTCTGAATGATAATTTATCTCGAGAGCTCATGGTTGGGGCATGAATATAACATTGATTTAATCCTCCCCCAAGCTTGAGCGATGCTTTCTCTGTCACGAGGCCAAATATTATAAATATAATTCCGATCAAGATGTAGTAAATGCATAGGATAAAACTTTTGATGAAATTCCAATTTCAACCGATTGTAGTTCCATGATCCAGCATCATCACATAGCCTATACCATGTCAATGCCTTATCCTTCAAAGATAAAGGAAAGATCTTCTTCTAGACCTCATCCTCGGGCAAACCTGCAAGCTTTAATAAACCACAAACTTCATCTACATAGATTAGATGCAAGTCTGGATGTGATGTTCCATCTCCTGTAAAAGGATTAGCTAGCAGGTTCTCAAGCATACCCGAAGGGAATTCAAAGAAAATATTTTGAGTAGGTGCAGCAGGTTGAGGAGCAACTCTTTGTGCTTCCGTTCGAGGTGAAGATACCCCGAGCAAGCCCCTCAAAGGATTAGTTTCCATAGTGACAAGGGACAATAAATTTCAGCACACTATATGAATGTTTCCTTACCAAGTTCCACATACCAAAGGCGATTCACTCCCCGGCAATGGTGCCAGAAAAGAGTCTTGATGACCCACATGTATAGGGGATCTATCATAGTCCATGCGATAAGTAAGAGTGTCGAACCCAACGAGGAGCAGAAGGATCTGACAAGTGGTTTTCAGCAAGGAAGTATCTGCAAGCACAAAAGTTATCGGTAACAAGTAGTTGTGTGGTGAGATGATTCGTAGCAAGTAGCAAGTAATAAAAGTAACAACTGTGCAGGAAAGTGGCCCAATCCCTTTTGAGCAAGTGACAATCCTGGACAAAGTCTTATAGGAGGAAAAACGCTCCCGAGGACACACGGGAATTTCTGTCATGCTAGTTTTCATCATGTTCATATGATTCGCGTTCGTTACATTGATAGTTTGATATGTGGGTGGACCGACGCTTGGTTACTGCCCTTACTTGGACAAGCATCCCACTTATGATTGACCCCTCTCGCAAGCATCCGCAACTACGAAAGAAGAATTAAGACAAATTCTAACCATAGCATTAAACTAGTGTATCCAAATCAGCCCCGTACGAAGCAACGCATAAATAGGGTTTAAGCTTCTGTCACTCTAGCAACCCATCATCTACTTACTACTTCCCAATGCCTTCCTCTAGGCCCAAATAATGATGAAGTGTTATGTAGTCGACGTTCACATAATACCACTAGAGGAAAAACAACATACAACACATCAAAATATCAAACGAATACTAAATTCACATGACAACTTATAGCATGACTTATCCCATGTCCTCAGGAACAAAAGTAACTACTCAGAAAGCATAATCATATTCATGACCAGAGAGGTAATGAGTAGCATCAAGGATTTGAACATAAACTCTTCCACCAAGTAATCCAACTAGCATCAACTACAAAGAGTAATGAACACTACTAGCAACCTTACAAGTATCAATCGGAGGCGCTAGACGGGGATTGGTCACAAGAGATGAACTACGGTTTGGAGATGAGATGGTGCTGATGAAGATGTTGATGGTGATGAGTCCCCTCCGATGAGAGGAGTGTTGGTGATGACGATGGCGACGATTTCCCCCTCTGGTAGGGAGGTTTCCTCGGCAGGATCGTCCTGCGGGAGCTCTAGATTGGTTCCGCTCAAGTTCCGCCTCGTGGTGGCGGCGAATCCTCGAAAAAGCCTCTCCTGATTTTTTCGGAAGAAACCCTTCATATAGCAGAAGGGGGAGCCAGAGGGCCAGCTGGGTGCCCACAAGCCCCCTAGGCGCGACCAGGGGGGTGGCCGCGCATAGCAGGCCTGTGGCCACCTGTTGGCGCCCCTCTGGCACTTCTTCGTCCCAGTATTTTTTACAAATCCCGAAAAAAATCCTCGTTGATTTTTATGGTGTTTGAAGTTGCGCAGAATAGGTATCTCAAACTTGCTCCATTTTCAGGCTAGAATTCCAGCTGCCGGCATTCTCCCTCCTCATGTAAACCTTGCAAAATAAGAGAGAAAAGGCATAAGTATTGTACCATGAAGTGAAATAACAGCCTAAGAAGCGATGTATATCAACATCAAAGCATGATGCAAAATGGACGTATCACTTCTTCTCTTTCTCCCCCTTCTTCTAGTCTTCTCCTTCTCCTTCTTCTTCTTCTTCAAGTTTTATTCTCTAAAATGATATATTTAGCTAATTATCCTCCAAAATGACATAATTAGCTTATTTAGTTCATTTACGACATAACTAGCTTGATCGGGTCAAAAATATCACAAGAACTTGGTTAGCTCATAACTTAGTGTATCTTCCTCCAAAATGACATAATAAGCTCAACATAAGATAAGCAATCATCTTCATCTTCTTCTTCCCCTTATTCTTCTTTTTCTCCTCGTTCTTCTAGTCTTCTCTTTCTAATCCTTCTTCTTCTAGTTTTATTCACCAAAATGATTTACTTTGCAAATTATCCTCCAAAATGACATAATTACCTTATTGAGTTCATTTATAACATAGTTAGCTTAGTTAGGACAAAATTAGCACAAGAACCTTGGAAATCTCATAACTTAGTGTATCTTTCACCAAGATCACATAATAAGCTCAAAATAAGATAAGTAATCATCTTCACCTTCTTCTCCTTCTTCTTATTTTTTCTCCTCCTTCTTCTAGTCTTCCCCTTCTCCTCCTTCTTTTTCTTCTAGTTCTATTCTCCAAAATGACATATTGAGCTTATTATCCTCCGAAATGCCATAATTAGCTTATTTAGTTCATTTATGACATAATAAGCTTACTTCGGTAAAAAATAGCACAAGAACCTTAGTTAGCTCATAACTTAGTGCATCTTCCTCCAACATAACATAATAGCTCAAAATAAGATTAGTAATCATCTTCAGCTTCTTCTTCTTTTTCTCCTTCTTCTTATAGTCTTCTCCATCTCCTCCTGCTCCTTCCAGTTTTATTCTCCAAAATGACATATTTAGCTAATTATCCTCCAAAATAACATAATTACCTTGTTTAGTTCATTTATGACATGATTAGCTTAGTTAGGACAAAAATAGCACAAGAACCTTGGTTAGCTCATAACTTATCGTATCTTTCTCCAAAATGACATAATAATCTCAAAATGAGATAAGTAACCATCTTCACATTCTTCTTCTTTTGCTCCTCCTTCTTCTAGTCTTCTCCTTCTCCTCCTTCTTCTTCTTCTAGTTTTATTCTCCAAAATGACATACCTAGCTAATTATCATCCAAAATTACGTAATTATATTATCTAGTTCATTTGTGACATAATTAGCTTAGTTAGGTAAAAACTAGCACATGAACCATTGTTAACTCATAACTTAGTGTATCTTCCTCCAAAATGATATAATAAGTTGAAAAGTAGATAAGTAATCATCCTCACCTTCTTCTTCTCCTTCTTCTTCCTTTTCTCCTCCTTCATCTACTCTTCTCCTTCTCCTTCTTGTTCTTCTTTTTGTTTTTTCTCCAAAATGACATACTTAGATAATTATACTTTAAAATTACATAATTAGCTTATTTAGTTCATTTATGACATAAATAGCTTAGTTAGGTCAAAAATAACACAAGAACCTTGGTTAGCACATATCTTCCTGCAAAATGACATAATATGTTCAAAATAAGATAAGTAATCATATTCACCTTATTTTTCTCGTTCTTCTTCTTTTTGTTCTCCTTCTTCTAGTCTTCTCCTTCTCCTTATTCTTCTTTTAGTTTTATTCTCCAAATTGACATACTTAGCTAATCATCCTCCAAAATAACATAATTAGCTTATTTAGTTCATTTATGACATAATTAGCTTAGTTAGGTCAAATATAGCACAAGAACCCTGGTTAGCTCATAACTTATTGTATCTTCCTCCAAAATGGAATAATGACCCAAAACAATATAAGTAATCATCTTCATCTTCTTCTCCTTCTTCTTATTTTTCTCCTCCTTCTTCTTGTATTCTCCTTCTCCTCCTTTTTCTTCTAGTTTTATTCTCCAAGATGACATACTTAGCTAATTCTCCTCTGAAATGACATAATTAGCTTATTTAGTTCATTTATGACATAATAAGCTTACTTAGGTCAAAAATAGCACAAGAACCTTGTTAGCTCATAACTTAGTGCATCTTCCTCCAAAATGACATAATAAGCTCAAAATAAGATAAGTAATCATCTTCACCTTCTTCTTCTCCTTCTTCTTCTTCTTCTCCTCCTTCTTCTAGTATTTTCCTTCTCGTACTCCTTATTGTTCTAGTTTTATTCTCCAAAATGACATACTTAGCTAATTATCCTCTAAAATGACATAATTAGCTTACTTATTTCATTTATGACATAATTAGCTTAGTTAGGTCAAAAATAGCACATGAACCTAGGTTAGCTCATAAGTTAGCGTATCTTCCTCTAAAATGACATAATAAGCTCAAAATAACATAAGTAATCATCTTCATCTTCTTCTTCTCCTTCTTCTTCTGTTTCTCCTCCTTCTAGTCTTCCCCTTCTCCTCCTTCTTCTTCTTCTAGTTTTCTTCTCCAAAATGACATACTTAGGTAATTATCCTCCAAAATGACATAATTAGCTTAATTAGTTCATTTATGACATAATTAGCTTAGTTAGATCAAAAATAGCACAGGAACATTGGTTTTCTCATAACTTAGCTCATCTTCCTCCAAAAGGACATAATAAGCTCAAAATAAGATAAGAAGTCATCTTCGCCTTCTTCTGCTTCTTCTTATTTTGCTCCTCCTTCTTCTAGTCTTCTCCTTATCCTCCTTCTTTGTGAAGCACTGGATTTGCTCGTACGCTAATCATACACGCAAATGTGTACGACCAAGCTCAAGGACTCACGGGAAGATATCACAACACAACTCTAGACACAAATAAAAACATACAAGCTTCATATTACAAGCCAGTGGCCTCGAGGGCTAGAATACAGAAGCTCGATAAACACACGAGTTAGCGGAAGCAACAAATATCTAAGTATAAACATGAAACATAATAATGCCTTAGAGAAGGCTAGCACAAAAGATACAACGATCGAACGAGGCGAGGCCTCCTCCAGGGAACCTCCTAAACTAGTCCTGGTCTTCAACAGCCTCCACGTAGTAGTAAGCATCAACAGCATAGCAGTCATTGTCGGTGGGATACACCATCTCCTAGGCTCCATCATTTGGTCACAGCAATTGAATCAAGGGGAAAAGGGAGAGAAAAGCAACGGTGAGTACTCATCCAAAGTACTCGCATGGCTGACAACGGAACTATGCTAAGTTGTGCATCAATATCAAAGAATGGGGTTATATGTGGACTGAATGCAACAATGTGAGAATAGAGACAGAAGGACTAGTCCAATCGAAGATTAGCATCTTCAGGGATCTTGCAAAACTATACGGAAGTAGAGCAAGTAACACATATATATAGTCATATTGTTGCAGCAATATTCAAGTAAAGTCATGCCGAGAGATTCTTCCTCCACTCCCTGGGAGGAAGCAATCCCAAAGCAAACATTCCAGTTAAGTAACAATTCAAGTTGTATAAGATCAGGGCATAACTCCAAATCGTCACGTAACCGTGGACGCGTCTATTCGAATAGTTAATTTCATCCCTACAGGGGTGCACCATAGTGCCCAACACGCTTGCTAAACTCTAGCCGGACACACATTGCTGAGGCATGCCCGACCTTGGAACATCAACATGTTGCAGCCCTACCTAGGCTCAACAGAGAGGCCAGCCCGCCGGTCTAAAATCTAAGGATCCAGGGTTCATGGGATCATCACCCTTTGCGCTCCTGCACGATGCGAGGGCCGCCGATGTCAATCATGGAACCTCTTATACAAGAACTATGCTTATCCAGGCCACTCAGGCAGGCATCGCTCCATTGCTGACGTCTGAAGAGCTCTGCTGATACCATGATGTCGAGTACCCATAACTTTTCCCACGTGAAAGTTAGTGTGAAAAAGGTCTCCTTAACAACTAAGATCAAATATCCAAATCCATTAACATTTTAATTAACTCATAGTCACATCGACGTGGGAATCCAGCCTCAACACACCATTCATGTTCCCAATAACAAGGTCAAGTAACTGTGTGGATGTAACATCAGAGGAATTCGAGGTATCACCCTTGATGGATTCCGAGCAATGTAACCGTCAAGGTCGCCAGGGAGGAATCGCCCTCAATTGACCACACTTGATGGGTTGTACGACAGAGTAATTATCGGAGGTGGTGAAGGAGGAATCACCCTCCGAGAACCACCGCCGGTCAACTACACTACAACGCTAACATCGGAGTACGTAACGACGTGTCACCCTCGGTACTCGATAGTAGCTCTGCAATAACATACAAGTAAAGAGGGTCTGAGTGTTGTGACGGGCCAAGGCTCGTCGATTAGATGATCGAGACTTGATGAAAAAGCAGGGGCAACTCGATTAAGGCTCAAAGGGGATGAATGCTCCACCTATAGTAAATAGTTTTAAGCCGCAGTACATTAAAGTATCAGTTTATCAAAAACAGGCTATGCATCAGATATATGATCTAACTAAAACAGTAGCAAAATTCGAATGCAAGCATGAGGGAGATAGAAATGGGCGATATAGGAATGATCAAGGTGGTTTGCTTGCCTTGTTGGTCTACGGCAAAGGGCTGGTCGTCGGGAGGGTAGTCATACCCGACAGCAGCGCTAGTGTGACGCCCTCGATTTAATCGTAAGCTAATCATACACGCAAATGCGTTCGATCAAACTCAAGGACTCACGGAAAGATATCACAACACAACTCTAGACACAAATAAAATAATACAAGCTTCATATTACAAGACAGGGGCCTCGAGGGCTAGAATACAGAAGCTCGATAAACACACAAGTCAGCAGAAGCAGCAATATCTGACTACAGATAGAAAACATGGGGTGCCTTAGAGAAGGCTAGCACAAAAGATACAACGATCGAATGAGGCGAGGCCTCCTGCCTGTAAACCTCCTAACTACTGATGGTCTTCAGCGGCCTCCACGTAGTAGGAGGCACTGTTGGGGTAGCAGTCGTCGTCGGTGGGAACCTTCATCTCCTGGGCTCCATCATCTGGTCCCAGCAACGGATCAAGAGGGCAAACGGGGAGCAAAGCAACGGTGAGTACTCATCCAAAGTACTCGCAAGGCTTACATCAGAACTATTCTAAGTATGCATCAGTGTAAAAGAAGGGGGGTTATATGTGGACTGACTGCAGCAATGCGAGAATAGAGAGAGAAGACCTAGTCCTATCGAAGACTAGCATCTTGAGGGTCTTGCAGCAATAGACGAGAGTAGAACAGGTGTAACACAATTAATAGTCATATTGTTACAGCAATATTAATATGAGGTCACGCCCTGAGATCCTCCCTCGACTCCCTGCGAGGAAGCAAACCCGGGCAACTAAATCCAGTTAAGTAACAGTTGTTGTTGTATAATATCAGGTCACAACTCCAAGTTGCCCAGTAACCGTGGACACGGCTATTCGAATAGATATGTTTTTCCCTGCAGAGGTGCACAACATATTCCCCAATGCGCTAAATAACACTCTGGCTGGACACACTTTTCTGGGTCCTGCCCGGCCTCGGAATATCGACACGTTGCGGCCCCACCTAAGCTCAGAAGAGAGGCCAGCCCGTCGGTCTAACTCCTAAGCATAAAGGGTTCATGGGCCCACTTGCCCTCCATGCTCCTACACGATGCGAGGGTGGCCGATGTCAGTCCTAGCACCCCCTAATACAAGAGAGATGCATCTCGGGACCACTCGGGCTCGCGCCGCTACATCGCTAACGTCTGAAGAGCTTCGGTTGATACCGCGACGTCGAGTACCCATAATTCTTCCCACGCAAACGGTTAGTGCGTAATAAGGCCTTCCGACAAACCGAGATCAAATACCCAAATCCATTATCATTTTAATTAGGCCATCGACACAATCTCGTGGGTATGCACCCGTCTAACAACGAATCACCAATGATCCCAGTAACATGGTCGAGTAACTGTGTGGATGTAACATCAGGGGGAATCCGAGGTATCACCCTCGTTGGATTCCGAATGATGTATCTGTCAAGGTGGGCTTAGAGGAATCATCCTCGGAGGTCCCACACTTGAGGGGTTGGACGGCAGAAGCATCATCGGGAATGGTGAAAGAGGAATCACCCTCGATAACCACGACCGACTAGCTATACTATAGAGATATCATCAAGAGTACTTAGCGAGGTGTCACCCTCGGTACCCGATAGTATCTCTGTAGCGTCGTACAACTAAGGGGGTGTATGTGCTTGGTCGGGTCTGGCTCGTTGATCAGGGATTGAGATTTGAAAGCAAAGCGGGGCAACTGGACTACGGGGTCAGAAGGGATGACTACACATATACTAAACAGTTTTAGAAGTGCAGTACTGAAAGTAACAGTTCATCAAAAACAGGCTATGCATCAGACATAGGAGCTAACTACAACAGTAGCAAAATGCTAAAGCAAGCATGAGGAAGAAAGAATTAGGCGATATAGGAATGATCAAGGGGGGGTTGCTTGCCTTGCTGCTCTGTGGCAAAGGGTTGGTCGGCAGGGTCGTACATGTACCCGGCAGCAGCTTCGGCCTCGGGGTCTACCCGTAAGAAGAGGGGGAGAAACAATAAATAAAAGCAACAGGTGCAACACTAAGCATGACATGGCAATAGGCACACTAGGCATGAGCTAACGCAGCAACATCCGTCATAGATGGGTCGGAAGAATATCTGACGATATTTTCCAGGTCTCATGCTACTACCGGTCAGACGGAAAACGATGGAAAAGTTCCACGTTTGCAATGCTAGGGACACGTGACACACGAATGGACCGTGTATCCTGGTTCGTCTCATTCTGCTGATCAACTTTCATGTTGAAAATATTTTGATCTGACATACGGATTATTTTATATTAATTTTTAAAGTTTTATTCAATATTTAGGAATGAAAACAGATTTAATTAATTTGATTAAATGCAATTATGACATCAGCATCATGTCATGCTCACATTAGTAGTTGAACTGGTCAACTGACCATTGGGTCCTGTGCGTCATAGACTCAGTTTTTAATTAGGGTTAATTACTAATTAATCAGATTAATTTAGTGAGGGACCCACATGTCATACTCTAATTATCCTAAATACTTAATTATCCATTTAATTAATTAATAATATATCTAATTAATTAATTATTTATTTATTAAAAACATATTTTTATTTTTATATTTTATTTTTATTATCATTTTTATTTAACAGCGTGTGTGGGGCCTCCCTCTCAGTGGGAGTGGGGGTTTGGCCCCACCGGTAAGTGGCATACGGTCTAATACACACACATGTACATACTCATATTGTATTTCTCTATTCTACATACATGCATGCATACACAATAAATACACATATACATACATCATACATACATACATATAATACATTATTTTTCTTACTTTTCTTTTCTTTCATCTCTAACCTCTGTGTCACACAACATCTCCGTGCTCTCTCAACAGAGAGGAGAGGAGGCAACTCCAACTACACCTACACGAGCACAATGACGTCGGAACAAAGCGGTGATTGCTGGAACGGAACTGTGACGGTGAAAGGAAGAAGACGGTGGGAGAGGAGCCCGAAAAGGTCTCACCGGCGTTGATGGGAAGGCCCGATGTAGCTAGAGTTCTCAGGGAGGGGTGGAAGAGACCGGTGGCTGTCGAATCCAGCCAGGAGGAGGTCGAGGTGGTGGTGCCGATGAGGTAGTGGAGATGGCGCCGGTGGTGGTGTCGCCGGAGGGCGCCGGTGAAGGGTCACCGGTTGCGGAGGAAGGCCGGCCAATGTGGTCGAACTCCCCAGCACCGATCCACCCTGGATCAGGAGGGAGAGGCAGGGGGAGCGAGGCGGGGAGGGTCGGCCGCGGGGCAATGACGAGGCTGTCGGCCGTCGGTGGAGGCGCATGAGGGATTTGGGAGGGAGGCGCTAGGCGAGAGGAGTAGAGGCAGGCGTGACGGGGGTGAGGGAGGCCGTGGGGATGAGGTGGAGGCGCGGTGTGGATCGGGAGGTCGCCGGGATGGGGCGGTTTCCAGGGGATGGAGCATGAGGAGTGAGGGAGATCGAGAGGGCGAGGCTACTGCAGGGGTGCGGTAGGTGGGGCACTGCAGGCAGGGAGAGAAGCGCGAGCGCGAGGGGGTAGGTGGGGTGCGGGGCTCGATGCGGTAGGTGGGACGAGGGAGTTGCCCTCGTCCGTGGTGGCGGACAGGGAAAACGCGAGGAGCGGGGGGCTCGCTAGGGTTGCCCTGGTGGGGGGCTTTATACCCCACCCACGGGTTGGGCCGGGATGGTGGACTAGCAGAGGCCCAATTCGGGGCCACGGGGTTGTGTTTCCTTTTTATTATTATTATTATTTAATTTATTTTTTCATATTTTTTTACTCTTTATTTAATACTTTCTTTTATTTATTTATTTTCGTTTTACACTTTCTCTTTTAAATATATAGGGTTTACAATTTCTAAAACGCCCGATTTATTATTATAATCTATTAGGGAATTTTTATAATTCATCCAACCGTATTGCATTCGGATCTTTCCCCGCTTGATTTCATTTTTAAATTTCATATTCGAATTGTTTTTGAACTAACGCGAGATCAACGATAGGGAATCACGATGACGTGGCATCATTAGCGTGTGATCACTATAGCTTACTTAGAATCATCACTGTAGCAAAAGTTGAGGATGTCACAACTCTCCTCTACTAACAAGAATTCTCGTCCCGAGAATTAAGAGGTAGAAGGAAAGAGCTCGGGGTATTCATCACGAAGTTGATCCTCGCGTTCCCAGGTGGCTTCATCTTCAGAATGATTTGACCACTTCACTTTAAGGAACTTGGTGACTTTGCGACGAGTCTTATGTTTAGCTTGGTCGAGAATGTGGACCGGATGCTCTTTGTAAGAGAGGTCTTGTTGAAGCTCAAGCATATCATGATCCACTGCTCTAATAGGATCCTTGAAACAGCGGCGGAGCTGAGAAACATGGAAGACATCGTGAACCTGAGAAAGGTTTGCCGGTAGTTCCAATTGATAAGCCACTCTTCCACGCCTTTCGACAATAGTGAAAGGACCAATATAGCGAGGAGCTAACTTGCCCTTGATTCCAAAAAGATGTGCACCTCTCATTGGTGTGACACGAAGATAAGCCTTTTCGCCAGGTTGATAGACCATATCTTGAGGATGACGGTCATACTGACTCTTTTGACGAGACTGCACAGCCTTCAGATTTGCATGAATAATGCGGACTTGATATTTAGTATGTTGGATAATATCCGCACCGAAGAGTGATTTTTCCACTGAACGTTGGCTCAAGAATTTCATACGAAGCCAAGTGTAAAGGATACCTTGTAGTCAAAGGATGTACACGAGAGTCAGGTTTCAATCATGTGGAACTTTGGGTTATGGGTTCACCATGTGGGCCGAGAGTAGACTGAGGGGTGACATATTATACAGTCTTGGTAGCAAGACATGTCAGAGGATAACTTGTCAGTTATGTTGGCAACCACGTCGGTACCAAGGGTGGGGGCCGACTAGAACCATTTCCCTGCTCGTTGAAACGAGGCGGTCCAATAGGCAAGGTTCTCGTCCACTGACGGCTACCGAAATGTTATCCACAATACTAACGGGGTCTTACTCATAGAGTTGTATACCGAGATTTTTACCTAGGCAGGGAATTAACAATGCTTAGATAAGTTTTGCCACAACAAAGGTCAAAGAGACCAATGGGAAGGAAAATGTGCTCACACACACAAGTATTAAAGTATACCATTCCTGAAGAAAAATAGGGTATGGTATACGTGGTAGGTAATCAAGTACCTAACCATTTTGATAAAGAGGCAAGAAGAATCATGATGTTTATCCATACCACGCGGTATGGATAATTGATCAGGAACAATTTAGCATTACACTTCCAATTTTCCTGTTGAAATCTGAAGTACCACATCCGTGCTTCGAGGTAGTACCGACATGGTCATCCGATAAAGGTCGGACCAATGGGTAAACAAAGAGTAACCATGAGGGACAACTTATGAAATAAGTCATATATTTTTCACGTGGTAGAATGGCTAACCTTACGTATGGAAGAATTTATAACAATAGGTCCTTCGGCCCGGTGTGCCAGACAAGATATCACCGTACCAGATTACATAAGACCAAAGTTATAATTATTAGAAAATGTTCCAACCATCATATCTCTCTGAGATTCAGATCTGATTGGTGTCAGGACACCTCAGACTCAAGATGCCTGAGAAGTAAGATGAAGATGCAAGATTCTCATGATATGAGCTACACAAGCAATTGTTGAATCATGAGTTCGATTGTAAGACATATGAATACAGTGTCAAGACATTCGTGCCCACATAGAATTCGTACGTCAAAATGCAATTGAGTTCTGATTTGCGAACCATCATCGAGGATATCAAGGCCCTCGCGTAAGTCTCGATTATCTCATATGAAGGAACTTCTTTTCCTTGATCAAATCAGTCAGTGGCTAGGGGTGTTAGGAGAAGTTATATGAAGTGAAGATAGCAAATATTCAAAACATATAACACCACACACATGCGTGAATGATTTGGGATGACCCCAAAGGAAGTGAAACAAAATTTTGACATATTCACGGCGGGAAGAGTGCATATATACTTTGGGGAAACATTCCTGCTATCAAGCACATTCTTTATGAGCTAGGTACAAGGATAATGCTTTCAAGAGCGTCATCGTGGAACATGGAGAAGTTGCTGATGCGCTCAACAACAATCCCCCAAGATCTTGATAGGGACGAATTTCCAAAAATTACAAGGTCAAGGAGATAGCATTTGTCAAGTCAAATGGTATAATGTTGTATGCTTGAGGGAACAACAACAATTAAACATTGGTCGAAGGGTCTACTCCAAAATACGGGTGGAGTAGCACAACCAATGTCAAAATGATAAGTCAACACCCAACACACTAAGAATGAAACAATCAGTTGTTGACCTCAAGGCAATAGGGTTGACAGAAGTATTGGAATCACACATCAGAGTTCACTTGTTGGTATTCCGGTTTGAAACAACACGGACCAAGCGATGAATGGTGATGGTGAGAAGTATCACTATATCAAGAATTCTTAATAGGTGCAATGATGCTCCCAACATCCTTGACATAAAGATGGTAATACTCCAAGGTAGAAGATAACATAAGATGGATAGTAAGGAACTTAAGTAACAACACAAAACATGAACCTGTTTGTGTTGGAGGGAAGGCAAACAAGGATGTCGATGATAATACAAATCATCGAGGGGCAAGGATGGTATTCCTCAACATGTATTCCATTGATACCCTGCAAGAGCTCAGAATGCTGATGATGATCACGACACATTTGTCGAGAAGCTTCACGAAGATGTAATCGATCAGCGACGATATCAAGCAAAGGAATTGTCAAGCTAAAGGTTGACGGAATCACAGTTAAGACCGCTAGCATGGAACAAAATTGCATTTCAAAACAACCAATATGATGTGGAAAAGCTCGAAGTTAGCTTAACACACAGTTGGAATTGTGTTTCAGGGATGAAGGGTATATATAGCATGGTCGAGGTCCAACATGAAGATGATGATGTAGCTTAACAGCTTGGAACGACATGATCAAGTACAAACTCGTAAACAAGGAAGATTACTAAAAGTTGCCGAATCACAATGCATACTCGATTCAGTTATCGATGTACCCGCGTGTCCAACAACTCAAACACGAGGAAACTGGAATTAATGAAAATATCATAGTTGATGAGGAGCTCACAAGAAGTTATATACTCCGTGATATCCTCGAGCTACAAGGAATAATATTCGGGGGTAGATCAACATTAACGCTTGGACCAATGTATTGATTTGAAGAAGATAAGTACGTCATCTATGAATGAAATCAAGGTAGGACAACATGGTCGGAACCATGGTTGCAAAGTACCAGACCACAAATACCAGATCAAATCATATTATGAATTATTATCAATCCGAGAAGCTTCTATGATAAGATCAACGTTGTTTCCATGGGCATGAACACAAAGTTCAAGGTCGACTCCCGCTTCATCAATGCATCACCTGCCATTTACTCCTCGCCTTCGATCAGGTTTTATCTTTGAAAGATTATCTGGCAAAACACCAGAAAAGTAAGACTCATGAAAACTTTTCAAGTCATATTGATTTAGGAAGGCATAGGTTCAACCCATCGGGGCATCTTAGGAACATATACCACAAACTGCAAGAGTAATTAGCACGTGCTTGACAAGAGAGCACGACCGACAAAAGCATAAGAGGCAACTCATTAGAAGGAGAAGACACAATTTACCAATGGCATTATGTATCAAGGGAACAATATCACAAGAATTTTTTAATGTAAACGATGCCGTCGGATAATAACCTAGCAATGGGTCTGGCAGTCCACAAAAGACCTGATGCGAGTATCGGTACTCAATCAGAGGAAGATAAGATGCAATGCATCGGGTTATAGAACATCTGAAAAATATTGATACTTAATTACCAAAGGAATTTGGATTTCCAGGTTGGTGTATCATAATCAGATGCTCCGATCCAATTCAAGTAAGTTGAATGGACATAGGTGGACAACCAACCAAAGTTGATTTGTCGATAACCAGCTCCGTCTAGAAGGACGTTTGAGCCGGAAGATAAATTATGAGTCACAACAGATGATTGTGTCAATTCACCCCAAGGTAGAATCAATAAGATCATAGGAAAATCTCAAAGAATTTTAATGAATGCTGCTAGACATATGGATTTATCCATAATGCAAGAAGGCGAGAAAGGTCAAGAGCAATAGGTTACTGGGATTCCAAAAGATCTAATAGGAATTCGAAGAACTTTCGAAACCCATGACAACTGATGATGGACGAATCTCCATTAAGATAATTAGTTGCATCTTGTAAAACAAGAGCAATTGGAAAAGGAAGTATGAACGACATTTGTATGTAGTCATCCATAGTGGTAGACGGAGCAAGGAAAGTCCCAAGAGCGATGGGCACAAGTTCTCGATAGAAACATCGGAGAATATCATCGGGGTATTCTGATCGATCAAGCCATCGTCTCGAATACGGGCCTCTCCGGGAGGAATTATTTACGAGATACGAGAGTTAGAGTTAGCAAAATCTTTAACCCGAAAGAGAAGAGAGAGTAGAGCCCAGAGTATAGAAAAGGAGTAAATGATACTAATACCACCCAATTGAGATGTGGGCCCGTAAGCCACAACATTAGTGTTAGTAAAGTTTTTCAATCCCTAGACTCAACTTCGGCCAAGGAGTTGGAAAGGGGTCTATCTATAGGTTGTTGGCTTTGATACCAACTTGTGACGCCCTCGAATTAATGGTACGTTAATCATACACGCAAATGTGTACGATAAAACTCAAGGACTCACGGGAAGATATCACAACACAACTCTAGACACAAATAAAATAATACAAGCTTCATATTACAAGCCAGGGGCCTCGAGGGATAGAATGCAGAAGCTCGATAAACACACGAGTCAGCGAAAGCAACAATATCTGAGTACATACATAAAACACGGGGTGCCTTAGAGAAGGCTAGCACAAAAGATACAACGATCGAACGAGGCGAAGCCTCCTGCCTGGGAACCTCCTAACTACTCCTGGTCTTCAGCGTCCTCCACGTATTAGTAGGCACCGTCGGGAAAGCAGTCGTCGTCGACAAGAACCTCCATCTCCTGGGATCCATCATCTCGTCGCAGGAACGGATCAAGGGGGAAAAGGGGGAGCAAAGCAACGGTGAGTACTCATGCAAAGTACTCGCAAGTATTACATCATAACTATTCTAAGTATGCATCAGTATCAAAGAGGGGGGTTATATGTGGACTGACTGCAGCAATGCTAGAATAGAGAGAGAAGACAAAGTCCTATTGAAGACTAGCATCTTCAGGGTCTTGCAGCAATAGACAAGAGTAGAACATGTGTAACACAATTAATAGTCATCTTGTTGCAGCAATATTAATATGAGGTCACGTCCTAAGATACTCTCTCAACTCCGTGCGAGGAAGCAATCCCGGGCAACTAAATCCAGTTAAGTAACAGTTGTAGTTGTATAAGATCAGGGAACAACTCTAAGCCGTCCTGTAACAGTGGACACGGCTATTCGAATAGATAAGTTCTTCCCTGCAGTGCACAACATATTCCCCGACGCGCTCGATAAAACTCTGGCCGGACACACTTTTCTGGGTCCTGCCCGGCCTCGGAATATCTACACGTTGCAGCCCCACCTAAGCTCAGCAGAGAGGCCAGCCCGCCGGTCTAACTCCAAAGCACAATGCGACGGCGACCGATGCCAGTCCTAGCATCCCTTAATAGAAGAGCGATGCATCTCGGGACCACTCGGGCGCGCGCCACTACATCGCTGATGTCTGAAGAGCTTCGGCTGATACCGCGATGTCGAGTACCCATAATTCTTCCCACGCAGACGGTTAGTGCGTAATAAGGCCTTCCGACCAACCGAGATCAAATACCCAAATCCATTATCATTTTAATTAGGCCATCGACACAATCTCGCGGGAATCCACCCGTCTAACAACTAATCACCAGTGATCCCAGTAACATTGTCGAGTAACTGTGTGGTTGTAACATCGGGGGGAATCCGAGGTATCACCCTCGTTGGATTCCGAACGATGTTTCCGTCAAGGTGGGCTTAGAGGAATCACCCTCGGGGGTCCCACACTTGAGGGGTTGCACGACAGAAGCATCGTCGGGAATGGTGAAAGAGGAATCATCCTTTATAACCACGACCGACTAGCTATACTACAGAGATATCATCACGAGTACTTAGCGAGGTGCCACCCTCGGTTCCGATAGTATCTCTGTAGCGTCGTACAACTAAGGGGGGCGTATGTGTTGTGTCGGGTCTGGCTCGTTGATCAGGGATCGAAGTTTGAAAGCAAAGTGGGGCAACTGGCTACGGGGTCAGAAGGGATGACTCCTCCACCTATACTAAACAGTTTTAGAAGTACAATACTGAAAGTAGCAGTTCATCAAAAACATGTTATGCATCAGACATAGGAGCTAACTACAACAGTATCAAAATACTAATGCAAGCATGAGGAAGAAAGAATTAGGCGATATAGGAATGATCAAGGGGGGGGGTTGCTTCCCTTGCTGCTCTACGGCAAAGTGCTGGTCGGCAGGGTCGTAGATGTACTCGGTAACAGCGTCAGCCTCGGGGTCCACCGGTAAGAAGAGGGGGAGAAACAATAAATAAAAGCAACAGGTGCAACACTAAGAATGACATGGCAATATGCAGACTAGGCATGAGCTAACGCAGCAACATCCGTCATAGACGGGTCGGAAGAATATGTGACGATATTTTCTGGGTCTCGGGCTACTACCGGTCGGACGGAAAACGATGAAAAAGTTCCGCGTTCGCTATGCTAGGGACGCATGATAGACGAATGGACCATGTATCCGGGTTTGTCTCGTTGTGCTGATCAACTTTCATGTTGAAAATATTTTGATCTGACTTATGGATTATTTTATATTAATTTGTAAAGTTTTATTGAATATTTAGGAATTAAAATAGATTTAATTAATTTGATTAAATGCAATTATGACATCATCATGATATCATGCTGACATCAGCAGTTAATTATTAATTTAATTAATTATCATGATTTTTTAATTAGGGTTAATTACTAATAAATCAGATTAATTTAGTGCGGGACCCACGTGTCATACTGTAATTATCCTAACTACTTAATTATTAATTTAATTAATTATCTAATTAATGAAATAATATATCTAATAATTTATTTATTTATTAAAAAATATATTTTTTTATTTTCTTTTATTATCATTTTTATTTAACAGCGTGTGTGGGGCCTCCCTGTTAGTGGGAGTGGGGGTTTGGCCCCACCGGTAAGTGGCATACGGTCTAATACACACACATGTACATACACATATTGTATTTATCTCTTCTACATATATGCATGCATACACAATACATACACACATACATCCATGACACATACATACGTATAATACATTCTTTTTTAATTTTATTTTCTTTCATCTCTAACCTCTGTGCCACGGAACATCTCCCTGCTCTCTCAACAGAGAGGAGAGGAGGCAACTCCAACTACACTTACACAAGTACAACGACGTCGGAACGAAGCGATGATTGCCGGAACAGAACTATGACGGTGAAAGGAAGAAGACGGTGGGAGGAGCCCGAAAAAGGGCTCACTGGCGTTGACGGGAAGGCCCGATGTAGCCGGAGTTCTCGGGGAGGGCGGAGGAGACCGGTGGCTGTCGAATTCGGCGAGGAGGAGGTCTGGGTGGCGGTGCCGATGAGGTGGTGGAGATGGCGCCTGTGGTGGTGTCACCGGAGGGCGCCGGTGGAGGGTCGCCGGTTGCGAATGAGGGCCGGCCGATGTGGTCGGCCTCCCCAGCCAAGATCCACCCTGGATCAGGAGGAAGAGGCAGGGGAGCGAGGCGGGGAAGGTCGACCGTGGGGCGATGACGAGGTTGCCGGCCATCAGTGGAGGCGCGCGAGGGATCTGGGAGGGAGGCGCGCGAGGGATCTGGGAGGGAGGCGCTGTGCGAGAGGAGTAGAGGCAGGGGCGACGGGGGTGAGGGAGGCCGTGGGGATGAGGTGGAGGCGCGGTGGGGATAGGGAGGTCGTCGGGATGGGGCGGTTTCAAAGGGAGGGGGTGTGAGGACTGAGGGAGATCGAGATGGGAGGCGAGTGCAGGGGTGCGGTAGGTGGGGTGCGGGGCTCGGTGCGGTAGGTGGGACGAGGGAGTTGCCCTCGTCCCTGGAGGCGGACAGGAAAAACGGAAGGAGCGGGGGCCTCGCTAGGGTTGCCCCGGTGGGGGGCTTTATTCCCTAGACACAGGTTGGGTCGGGATGGTGGACTCGTAGAGGCCCAATTCGGGGCCGGGGGGTTCTGTTTCCTTATTATTATTATTATTATTATTTTCATGTTATTTTACTATTTATTATATATATTTTAATACCTTCTTTTATTTCTTTATTTTTGTTTTACACTTTCTCTTTTAAAAATATAGTGTTTACAAATTTTAAAACGCATGATTTATTATTATAATCTATTAGGGAATTTTTATAATTCATCCTACCGTATTGCATTCGAATCTTTGCCTGCTTGATTTTATTTTTAAATTTTAAATTTGAATTGTTTTTGAACTAACGCGAGATCAACGATAGGGAATCACGATGACGTGGGATCATTAGCGTGTGATCATTGTAGCTTAATTACAATCATCACTGTAGCAAAAGTTGAGGATGTTACAGTCAGTCTCGGGGTCTACCGGTAAGAAGAGTGGGAATAAACAATCAATATAACACCGATGCAAATACTAAGCATGACATGTCAATATGCAAAGCTAGGTATGATAGTGGGGACATTCCGGTTGGGTTGACCAAGTCAAATTGAACGGTCATCACAGGGTATGTGACCCACATCTAATAGACACATAGGTTAAATATGGATCAAATCAAAATGAGTGGTCCACATGAAATAAGTCTAGACTAATTAATCTCTAAATCTCTCCCTAATAATAAAGCGAATTCGGTTTCTAGTCGTCCGTCTTGGAAATTACCCCTAAAGTTTGCATAAATTACCCACCATGCCATCGGTAAGTAATAGAAAACGTTTCATAAAGCGAAAAATCTTGGACTGGACCGGCCCATGTAAAAACCTCCTATATTACGCTCTGCATGCTGGGAGAATATCCAGCACACCGTATGGGCCGGCCCATGTACAGTCGCGTGCTTTTAGTTCCGTTTATTTATTTATTTTCAGTTCCGTTTTATTTTTTTATTTTAAATAATTTAGAACTTCAAATAATCTTTAAAAATTTAATAAACTGAAAATTATGAATCAACATATTTAAAAAATTAAAATGTTTGTGACTTCAAAAACTGCTCGGAGTTTTGTAAAAAATGGTGGCATATACAATAAAATGTTTGCAATTTTTAAAAAATGTTTGTACAATAAGAAAAGTCCATGATCTCAAATACAATTCCATGTATTAAAAATTATTAAAGGCATTTAACAAAATGCTTTCTAATTCAAAATATGTTAATGCATTTGAAAAATGTCCTCAAATTTTAAAAATAGCTAATGCCTCTTTTGATAGTTCCATTTTTGTTTATTTATTATTTAAATAATTTAGAATTAGAAAATCTTTTGCATATTAAAAAATAGGAATTTTGAATTAAATGCTGACGAATTTAAATTTTGAATTAAAAATAGGATTCAAAAAGAGCGCCAGATTTTTATATTTTTTTTTGAAAATTCCAAAACTATGTCCATGAATTTAATAAATATATTACTGATTGATAAAAATGTTTGTTTATTTAGAAAAACTTCATGCGTTTCAAAAAATGTTCGTGTTTTCTTGAATTGGTCGCCAATTCAAAAGAAAATATTTAAACCCGTTCGAAATAAAAAAATATTCACGATTTTTAGTAAATGTTTGTAAATTGTAAAAAATGTTCTCGATTTTAAAATTGTTCCCATATTCTTAAAATTGTTCACGAAATATCTAATGTATGTAGTTAAACATTAATGCTTCTAAGCCTTTGTGACAATATACCTGTGTGAATTTTGAAGAATTAACTGTTGGATGGATCGGATTATTATTTTATGTTTTTTAAAAAAAATTCTTGAAATTCAGAATAAATCTTTGAGTTACCAAGATTTCTGACAACCATGATATATATTTTTTGAAAATGTAAAGATTGCTTCAACTTGTGAATAAATTTAAATGAAGAAACATTTTCTTGCATTTGTGCACAAAATTTCTAAATCAAGCGATGATATGTGAACATAATATAATCACCATAATTGGAGATTATGTTTTTTTCTTCCGTGGCAACACACGGGCCATTTTGCTAGTTAACATAAACTAAGTAGGCCTACTAATCAAGTTGGCCACTAGCAGTGCTTACCATGTCTACGTTGTGCCATGGCTAGGCACAAGGCCACGGCAGCCATGGCCCGAAGTAGCAACACAATAGTAGCAATTGGGAGTAGCATCAGATGGGAGCAGCAGCAGCAAGAAGACAACAGCAACCGCAAGCAGTAGCTACACCACGCGGCAACGGCAGCGGAAGCAGCACACCACAGCATAGCAGCACACAGAGCAGTACAAAAGTGGCGAGCGTGGGCGCGGTCACGTGCGGACGAGCGCACGCGGGGGAACGCAGCCGGGTGCGGCCAAGGTAGGCCGTGACAGGGGGCACCAGCAGGAGGTGCAAGAAGCAGCAGGTAGGAGGAGGAGCATAGCAACATGTACGCGTACGTAGCGCGGTAACATGTTCGCGTACACTGTAGCTGACCTTCGGCCACCGGCTCGTACAGGTGACTATTGCAACGGATCGAGACCGGGGTGAGGGGGGTTCGAAGGAGGAACTCACCGCGAGGTCGACGGTGTGCTCGGGGAGGAGCGAGGTGGACCAGAACGATGGAAATCGATGACGGTCGCCGGTGATGTATGCGATGGAGACGACGGCGATGGCAAGTGTATAGGCCGCCTCCGCTCGATTTGGTGCTCGGAACGGACAAAGCCGACGATGGTGGTCCTCCCGGACGTGGACGCCGGGCTTGGGGAGGCCGGTGCCCGCATATGTGCATGCGGCATGGCGACGGCGGCTCGGGGATGAGCAAAACGGAGAGGGAGGGGGCAAACTGAGAGGAAGGGGACGCCACTAGGGTTCGGGGATGTGACATACTGTGCTTTTGTTAAAGTGTTGGATGTAATTAAGCTACAGTAAACCTATGCGATGAATGCCACGTCACCGTGTTTCCTATCATTGATCTTGCGTTAGTTCAAAACAATTCGGATTTAAATTTAAAATTAAAGTCAAGCGATAAAAGTTTCGAATGCAAAAATAATATCGTTGGGTAAATTATAAAAATTCCTTAATAAGTTTTAAAAGTGAATCGGGCATTCTTGAAATTATTTATAATCCATATATATATAAAACAGAAACTATTAAAAAATTAAATAAGTAAAAAAAACCCAAAGGTCGTGGCCCAACTAGGCCAAAGTGGCCCAACCGGCCACACCCCCTTTCGGCCCACCCACCTGGGGTATAAGACCCCCAGGGGGAACGATAGCGTCGGCCCTCGCTCTCAGCTCCCTACCGCGCCGCCACAAGGGAACGAGGGAAACCCCCTCGCTCCCCACCAACCGCCGCCCCCACCCTCGTCAGATCTCACGCCCCAGCGCCCCACGGGCCTCCTTGACCCGTCGCTCCTTCCCCCCACGTCGCTCGTTCCCCCTGGATCCCTTTCGTCCCGCTCCTCTCTCTCGCTTGCAGGATCTCGTCGCCCATGCCCCAACCCCCGTTGGTACCTGTGCCTCCGCACGCAAGCCCCCCCTACGTTAGTATCCTGCCCGCGCCAGGAGCTCACTCCCCCACATCCATGTGTCTCCCGCTCGCCTCTCCATCTTCCCTCAAGCGCCTCCTCCCCCTGCTTCCCCCTCGCTTCCCACCTCAAACAGCCACCGCCGCGGGGGCCATCCCTGGACCGCCGGCGGCCGCCTGGCCGGCGCTAACGCTGTCCCGCGGAGCCACCCCACCGCCCTAGCGCCCTACCTCGCCGTCCCCCATCGACGTCGATGGCATCCTACGCCACTTCGGCCGCCTCCTCCGCCCCTCGTCGCCGACCTACGCTAGGACCGGCCACCTCCATCACCGGAGCTCCTCCACGCCTCCAGCACCGGCAGCCAGCTCCCGTCGTCACCGCACCGCCTCCCCGTCGCTGGTCTCCTCCACCGGCTTCCCCGTCCTCCTCCTGAACGGCTCCATCGAGCCTCGCCGAACCAGCCCTCCTACACCGCAAGTGAGGTTCGCCCCGGCCACCCTCTCCTCCTCTCCCCCCTCCGGTTTCGTTCTGGCGTTCATCCCCTCGTTCTGGCGTCGTTGATCTCCTATTAGGAGAGGAGGTGGAGGTTGCCTCTGTCTCTCTGTTGAAACAGAGAGGAACACAGAGATGAGCAGATAGTTAACAGAGAGAAATAAAAGAAAAGATAGAAAATGGATATATTAGATGTATGTATGTATGCATGTATTAGATACATGTATGTATTATGTATGTATGTATGCATGTATGTCAAAAAAAGAAAATACATTATGTATATGTGTGTGTTGTGTTGTGGTGTGGCCAATGACACTTACCGGTGGGGCCAACCCCCCACTCCCACTTACATGGAGGCCCCACACAAACCCTGTTTTAATAATAATAAAATAAATATAAAAATAGGTATATGAATTTACTAATAAAATAAATAAGTAATTAATTAGGTAAGTTAATTAATTAATTAATTTTTTAATTAATTAATTAGATAATTCAGTATTAGTAATAATGATTATGGGTTAATAGATTAATTAGATAACATGTTAATTAGGATAATTAAATTATCCTATTAGAGTATGACACGTGGGTCCCCACTAAATTAATATGATTAATTAATATTTAACCTTAATTAATAAATTGTGTCAATGACACGTAGGACCCATTGGTCAGTTAACCAATCAACTGTTGATGTCAGCATGACATCATGCTGATGTCATAATAGTATTTAATTGAATTAATTAAATCTGTTTTTAATTCCTAAATATTAATAAAACTTTAAAAATTTATATTAAATAAACCGTAAGTTACATCAAAATATTTTCACCTGTGACCCCGTAGTCCATTTGTCCCGCTTCTTAGTATTGCACGTGTTACTATTATTTATTGTTTCTTCCCCCTCTTCTTACCTCTAGACCCCGAGACTAACGTTGTTGCCTGGTACATCTACGACCCTGCCGACCAGCCCTTTGCCGCAGTGAAAGAAGGCAAGCAAACCCCCTTGATCATCCCTATATCGCATATTCTTTCTTCTTCATGCTTGCATTAGAGTTTTGCTACTACTGTAGTTAGCTCCTATATCTGATGCATAGCCTAATTTTGATGAACTGCTACTTTCAGTACCGCACTTTAAACTGTTTAGTATAGGTGGAGCAGTCATCCCGTGTGACCCCGTAGTCCAGTTGCCCCGCTTTGTTTTCAAGTCTCGATCCCTAATCGACGAGCCAGAACCGACACAGCACTTACACCCCCCTTAGTTGTACGACGCTACAGAGATAATATCGGGTACTGAGGGTGACACCTCACGAAGTACTCATGATGAGATCTCTCTAGAACACCTAGTCGGTCGTGGTTATCGAGGGTGATTACTGTTTCACCATTCCCGACAATGCCTCTGTCATGCAACCCCTCAAGTGTGGGACCCTCGAGGGTGATTCCTCTATGTCCACCTTGACGGTTACATCGTTCAGAATCCAACGAGGGTGATACCTCGGATTCCCCGTGATGTTTCCACCGCATAATTACACGACGCTGGAAGAACTATGGATTTCCACTCTAACACAATGATAATGGATTTGGGTATTTGATCTGGGTTGGTCGGAAGGCCTTATTACGCACTAACCGTCTGCATTGGAAGAATTATGAGTACTCGATGTCGCGGTATCAGCCTAAGCTTTTCAGACGTCAACGATGGAGCGGCGTGCGCCCGAGTGGTCCCGAGATGCATCGCGCTTGTGATTAAGGGATACTAGGACTGACATCGGCCACCCACGCATCGTCCAGGAGCGCGGAGGGCAAGTGGGCCCATGAACCCTTTGTGCTTAGGAGTTAGACCGGCGGGCTAGCCTCTTTGTTGAGTCTTAGGTGGGGCTGCGAAGTGTCGATATTCCGAGGCCGGGCATGACCAACAAAAGTGTGTCCGGCCAGAGTGTTATCGAGCGCGTCGGCGACTATGTTGTGCACCTGTGCAGGGAAGAAATTATCTGTTCGAATAGTTGTGTCCATGGTTACAGGACGAGTTGGAGTTGTGCCCTGATCTTATACAACTACAACTATTACTTAACTGGATTTAGTTCCCCGGGATTGATTTCTCGTAGGGAGTCGAGGGAGGATCTCTGGGCGTGACCTCATATTAATTTTGCTGCAACAATATGACTATTATATTGTGTTACACCTGTTCTATCTCGTCTATTGCTTGGAAGACCCTGAAGATGCTAGTCTTCAATAGGACTAGGCCTTCTCTCTCTTTTCTCAGAGTGCTACAGTCAGTCCACATATAACTACCCCCTTCTTCGATATGAATACATACTTAGCATAGTTCTGATGTATGTCTTGCGAGTACTTTGGATGAGTACTCACCGTTGCTTTGCTCCCTATTTGCCCCTTGATCCGTTGTTGTGACCAGATGATGGAGCCCAGGAGATGGAGTTTCCTGCCGACACCTGTCACCCCGTTGGTGACTTCTTCGTGGAGGTCGTTGAAGACCAGGAGTAGTTAGGACGTTCCCAGGCAGGAGGCCTTGCCTCGTTC
The DNA here is from genome assembly GCF_904849725.1 of Hordeum vulgare subsp. vulgare. Lineage (NCBI taxonomy): Eukaryota > Viridiplantae > Streptophyta > Magnoliopsida > Poales > Poaceae > Hordeum > Hordeum vulgare. The sequence continues at coordinate 230,279,025 of NC_058520.1, read as the reverse complement.
GATCATTGTATCTTTTGTGCTAGCCTTCTCTAAGGCATCCCATGTTTAATGTCTGTACTCGGATATTGTTTCTTCCGCTGACTCGAGTGTTTATCGAGCTTCCGTATTCTAGTCCTCGAGGCCCGTGGCTTGTAATATGAAGCTTGTATTATTTTATTTGTGTCTAGAGTTGTGTTGTGATATCATCTCGTGACTCCTTGAGTTTGACCGTATGCATTTGCGTATATGATTAGCGTACGATGAAATCGAGGGCGTCACAAGTTGGTATCAGAGCCAACTGCATGTAGGTAGCCCCCTTCCCAACTCCTTGGCCGAAGTTGAGTCTAGTGTTTGAAAAACTTTACTAACACTGATGTTGTGGCTTACGGGCCCACATCTCAATTGGATGGTATTAGTATCTTTTACTCCTTTCCTATTCTATGGGTTCTATCCTATATTCTCTTTCGGGTTAAATATTTTACTAACTCAAACTCTAGGGTCTCATAACTAATTCCTCTGGAGGGCCCCTCAGTTCAGACGCTGGCTTGATTTCTCGGAAGACTCCGAAGATACTCTCCGATGTTCTCTCAGAATCTGGTGCTCATTGCTTCTGCGATTTTCCTTCCTCTGTCAACCCTTATGCATGATTGCATGTAAATGTTGTCCATACTTTCTTTTCCAATTGCTCTTGTTTTACGAGAGGGAACGAATTATCTTATCGGGGATTCGTCCGTCATCAGTTGTCATGGGTATCAAAGGTTCTTCGTATTACTATACGATCTTTCGGAATCCCAGTAGCCTATTGCCTTTGATCTTTCTCACATGCTTGTGTTATGGTTAAATCCATATGTCTAGCAGCATTCATTAAAATCTTTTGTGATTTTCCTGTGATCTTATTGATTCTACCTTTGTGTGAATACGCACAATCATCTGTTGATACTCATAAAATATCTTTCCGGCTCAGACGTCCTTCCAGACGGAGCTGGTTCTCGGCAAATCAACTTTGATTGGTTGTCCATATAAGTTCATTCAACTTACTTATATTTTATCGAAGCATCTGATTATCATACACCAACCTGGGGATCCTAATTCCTTTGGTAACTAAGTATCGATATTTTTCAGATATTCTAAAATCCGATGCCTTGTATTCTATCTTCCTCTGATTGAGTATCGATACTCACATCAGGTCCTTTGTGGTACTGCCAGACCCATTGTTGGGTTATTATCCGACGACATCCCTTACATCCAAAATTCTTGTGGTATTGTTCCTCTGAAGCATAATGCCATTGGTAAACTGTGTCTTCTCCTTCTGATGAGTTGTATCATATGACTTTGTTGGCCATTCTCTGTTGTGAAGCATGTGTTAATTACTCCTGGAGTGTATGGTATATGTTCCTAAGATGCCCCGATGGGTAGAACCTATCCCTTCATAAAACAATATGATCCGACGAGTTTTCACGAGTCTTGCACTTCTGGTGTTTTGCCAAAAATTCTTGCCAAGCTACAACCTCATCAAAGGCGAGAAGTATATGTCAGATGATGCATCGATGGAGTGGGAGTCGACCTTGAACTTTGTGTTCATGCCCATGGAAACGACGTTGATCCTATCATATAAACTTCTCGTAACAATAACCATTCATTCTGTGGTTTAAATTTGGTATCTATGATCTTGTCCTTTGCAATCGTGGTTCCGACCATGATTGTTCTCCTTTGATCTCATATTTAGACGAGTTAAAGTACCTATCTTCTTCAGATCAATACATCGGTCCAAGCCTTAATGTTGATCTACCTTCGGGTATTATCCCTTGTAGCTCGAGGATATCGCAGAGATATGAAACTTCTTGTGAGCTCCTCATCAACTATGATATTTTCCATAATTCCAGTTTTCTCGTGTTTGAGTTGTTGGACACACAAGTACATTGATAACTGAATCGAGAACGCATTGCGATCCAACAATTTTTAGTAATGTTCCTTGTTTACGAGTTTGTACTTGATCATGTCATTCCAAGCTATTAAACTACATCATCATCGTCATGTTGGAGCTTGAACATACTATCTATGTCTTCCATCTCTGGAGAACATATCCAGCTGCGCGTTAAGCTTGCATCGAGCATTCCACATCATGTTGGTTGTCCTGAAAGGCAATCTTAATTCTAAGCTAGCAGTCTTATCTGTGATTCCAACAACCTCTTGCTTCATCATTTCCTTGCTTGATGTCGTCGCTGATCGATTACATCTTCGTGAAACTTCTCGACAAATGTGTCGTGATCACCATCAGCATTCTGAGCTCTTGCTGGGTATCGATCGAATGCATGATGAGAAATACCGTCCTTGCCCCTCAATAATCTGTGTTATCACCGAGAACCTTCTTGCCTTCCCTCCTACACAACTTGATCATGTTTTGTGTTGTCCCTTAAGTTCCTTGCTATTCAGCTTATGTCATCTTCTACCTTGGAGTGTTACTATCTTTTATGTCTAGAATGTCGTGCGAATTGCACACCTCTTAAGAATTCTTGATATATATAGTAATACTTCTCGCCATCACCAGTCATTTCTTGGTCCCGTGTTAATTCAAACCGGAATACCAACAAATGAACTATGATGTGTGATCCCAATACTTCTGGCAACCCTATTGCCTTGAGGTTAACAACTAATTGTTTCATTCTTGGTGTGTTGGGTGTTGACTCATCATTTTTGACATTGGTTGTGCTACTCCGTCTGTATTTCCGAGCGCACCATTGAACCAGTGTCTAACTGTTGTTGTTCCCTCGAGCTCACGACATTTTACCATTTGACTTGACAAATGCTATCTCCTTGATATTATAACTTTTGGAAATCCAACCCTGTCAAAACCTTGAGAGATTATTGTTGAGCCCATCAGCCACACCCTCAACTTCTCCGTGCTCGGGGATGAAGCTCTTGAAAGCATTACCCTTGTGCCTAGCTCATGAAAAATATGTTGGATAGCAGAAGTGTATTTCCCAAAGTTCACATGAATTCTTGCCACCATGAATATGTGGAAGTTTTGTTTCGCTTCCTCTAGGATCATCCCAAATCATTCACGCATGTGTGAAGTGTTATATGTGTTGAAGATTTGCTATCTTCACTTCATATAACTTTCCCTTAGCACCGCAAACCTCTGACTTATTTGATCAAGGAAAAGAAGTTCCTTTCACAAGAGCTAATCGAGGCTTACACAAGGACCTCGATATCATCAATGAGGGTTCTTAAATCAGAACTCAGTTGCATTTTGATGTAATAATTCTATGTGGGCACGAAGGTCTTGACATTGTGTTCATATGTCTTAGAATCTAACTCATGATTCAAGAATTGCTCGTGTAGTTCATATCCTGAGAATCCTGCATCATCATCTTTTCTTCTCACACTCATGAGCCTGAGGTGTCCTAACACCAATCAGATCTGAATCTCGGGCAGATATGATGGTTGGAACATTTTCCCAATAATTATAACTTTGGTCTTTATGTAACCTGGTACGGTGCTATCCTTCCAACACACCGGGCTTAAGGACATATTGTTATAAATTCTTCCTTACGCAAGAATCTCCATTCTACAATGTGGAAAACTATATGACTTATTTCATAAGTTGTTCCTCATGGATACTCTTTGTATACTGATACGTCTCAAACGTATCTATAATTTTTGATGCTTTCATGCTGTTATCTTGTAACCTTTGGATGTTTTATGTACCTTTTATATCTTTTTTGGGACTAACTTATTAATTGAGTGCCAAGTGCCAGTTCCTATTTTTCTGTGTTTTTGACTCTTTTCAGATCTGATTTTGGAACGGAGTCCAAACGGAATAAAATCCCTGAAATAAATTTTTCCAGAACGAAAGAAGATCAGGGGACTTGAGGGCCAAGGCAGGAGAGCCACTGGGGGCCCACAAGCCCTGTAGCCGCCACCAGGGCTACTTGTTTTGGACGTGATGCCTATAGATATAATAATTGCCTTAGATAACGTCACGACTTTGCGCGGTTCTTTCAATTGCTCGACAGTAATTCGTTCACCCACCGTCTACTTGCTTTCATGAGATATGCCACTAGTGAACACTACAGCCCCCGGGTCTATTCAGACTTAACGTTTCCACTTTCGCTTTTACCTTTCTTTTTTTATTTTTTGCTTTCAATTCTCACTTGGCAAACAATCTATAAGGGATTGACAACCCCTTCATAGCGTTGGGTGCAAGCTCTTTGTGTTTGTGCAGGTACTTGTGAAAATCCTTCACTGGATCGATACCTTGGTTCTCAAAACTAAGGGAAATACTTACCGCCGTTGTGCTACATCACCCTTTCCGCTTCGAGGGAACACCAACTCAAGGCTCCAAGGCCACGGGGGAATCCTTTGCTTATTTTCCAAGGAAGTCTCTAAAGGCGTAGCCGTAGCAGAAGGATTCCTTGTGCCATTGTTGAGGAGTATCAAGACAAGAATAGTCTCCCGTCAGCACGCTTGTTTCTGGCGCCGTTGGAAGGTCTTTTGTTGCACTAGCAGAAGTATTTCTAGCGCCGTTGACGGGGAAGGAGAGGTCTATCCGAGTAGGTCTCACAAACTCATCTCTTGCATTTACTTTTTTGCCAGTTGCCTCTCGTTTTCCTCTCCCCCACTTCACATTTGCCGTTTTCATTTGCCTTTCTCCTTTGCCGTTCTCTTTTGCCTTTTGCCTTTTTGCCGTTTTCCTTTGCCGGTTTTCTTGCTTGCTTGTGTTGCCATGTGCCTTCTATTATCTTGCATCTTTGCTTGCTAAAAATCCATTGATATGGATCCTCATCCACTTGCTAATCTTTTCAAGAGGTCCAACTATGTTGAACCAATTGCTAGTGAGTTTTTCTTACTAGATTATCTTTATGGAGTTTTGCTTAAGATGCGTGAATCTGAAAATCGTGATGAGGAAATTTATGAAGAGATTCACGAGGGCTTCTTGGATGAAAAGTATGATTGCCATGATTTCACTATAAATTCTAATAGTGACAATCATGCTAAAAATATGCAAAACCCTAAGCTTGGGGATGCTTGTTGCAAATATTATGAGTGGGGCGATGATTCTTCTTATGACCTTGAAAATTTGTTTAAGCCTCATGATGAATATGATATTTGCAATATTATGGAAAGTGGGTTTGGAGAAGTCATGACTTTAGTTGATGATAATCCCACTAGTTTTGAAGAGCGTCAACTTTGCATGCATGTGGATCATGAAAAGAATATCCTTTGTGATAGCTATATTGTTGAATTTGATTATGATCCCACATGTAATTGCTATGAGAGAGGAAAATATTGTGGTAGAAACTTTCATGTTGCCAAATTACCTCTCGTTATGTTGAGATTGATATTGTCTCTTTCTTCTTCCTTGCATTTGGTAACTATTGGTTGTCTTGCCAATTTGTTTTCATATAAAATGCCTATGCATATGAAGTATGTTAGACTTAGATGTGATTTTCACAAGGTTTATGATGCTCTCATTGTGCTTCAATTCTTGTCTTTTCTGTGAGCATCATTGAATTATCAATGCCTAGCTAAGGGCGTTAAACAATAGCGCTTGTTAGGAGGCAACCCAACGAATCTATCCCTTTTCTTTCTGTTTTGTGTTTTCCACACTTTCATAATTCTGTTATGATTGTGTTTTTTTGTTTCTTTTTGCGTTTGTGCCAAGCAAAACCGTTATGATTAGTCATGCTGGAAAAGACAGAAACTTTCTTCTCACGAAAAGAATTTTCTTTTTTTCTGTAATGGCTTTTGAGTTGATTCTTCTTGCTGCTGATTTCTACGCAAATTCTTAAGACTGTCGTAATTTTTCAGAATCTTTGAAGTACCAGAAGTACACGAAGTATACAGATTAATACAGACTGGTCTGCTGTTAACATATTCTGTTTTTGTTGAGTTGGTTGCTTATTTTGATGAAACTATGGATAGTACCGGGGGGTACTAGCCATGGAAGATTGAAATACAGTAACCCAACATCAACATAAGTAGAATTTAAGTTTGCTACAGTACCTAAGGAAGTGGTGGTTTGCTTTCTTATACTAATGTTATCACGAGTTTCTGTTTAAGTTTGTGTTGTGAAGTTTTCAAGTTTTGGGTGAAGTTCTTATGGACAAAGAGATAAAGAGTGGCAAGAGCTCAATCTTGGGGATGCCCAAGGCACCCCAAGATGATTCAAGGATGTCGTAAAATCCTAGGCTTGGGGATGCCCCGGGAAGGCATCCCCTCTTTCGTCTTCAATACATCCGTAACGTTACTTGGGGCTATATTTTTATTCACCACATGTTATGTGTTTTGCTTGGAGCGTCTTGTATCCTAGGAGTATTTTATTTTTGTTGTGTCGCAATCATCCTTGCTGCACACCTAGAGAGAGAGACATGCACTTACTGTGATTTTGTCGAGCTTCACTTATATCCTTTGGTAGACAATTCAGCTCACATGTGCTTCACTTTTATCTTTTGGAGCTAGTTGATTTTGCTCTATGTGCTTCACTTATATCTTTTAGAGCACGGTCGTGCGTGGCTTGGTAGTTGACCTATGCTATGAAAGTAGTCTCAAAAGGGGTAGTTATCCAAAGGGATATGAAAACTTCCACCTTCATGTGCATTGAATAGTTAGAGAAGTTTGATTCATCTCAATTAGTTTTGAGTTGTGGTTGTGGTAATATTGAAGTTATGCTAGTAAGGTGTTGTGGATCTAGAAATAATTGTGTTGAAGTTAGTGATTCCTGTAGCATGCACGTATGGTGAACAACCATGTGATGAAGTATGAGCATGATTGTTCTATTGATTGTCATCCTTTGTGTGGCGGTCGGGATCGCGCTATGGTTTATACCTACCAACCCTTCCCCTAGGATTATGCGTTGAATGCTTTGTTTCGATTACTACTAAAACATTTGCAACAAGTATATGAGTTCTTCATGACTAATATTGAGTCCATGGTTTAGATGCACTTTCACCTTCCACCATCACTATCTTCTTAGTGTCGTGCAACTTTCGCCGGTGCACAAAACCCACCATTAGCCTCCCTCAAAACAGCCACCATACCTACCTACTGTGGCTTTTTCAAAGTCATTCTGAGATATATTGCCATGCAACTACCACCATGACATGTGCCACCACTTCTACATTGCCATTGCATGATCGTAATATAGCTAGCATGATGTTTCCATTAATGTCTATGCCATGCTAGATCATTGTCACGGTACACTACCGAAGGCATTCCATATAGAGTCATCGTTGCTCTAAGTTTTGAGTTGTAAGTGTGATGATCATCATTGATGGAGCATTGTCCCATGTGAGGAAATAAAAGAGGCCAGCGAAGCCCATATACAAAAAGAGGCCAAAGATGCCCACCAAAAAAAGAGGCCAAAGAGCCCACAAAAAAAATTAGAAAAAAGGAGAAGGGACAATGCTACTATCCTTCCACACTTGTGCTTATTAAGCACCATGATCTTCATGATTGAGAGTCTCTCGTTTTGTGACCACCATTTAGCTAGTGGGAAATTTTCATTATATAACTTGGCTTGTATATTCCAATGATAGGCTTCCTCAAATTTACCTTAGGTCTTCGTGACCAAGCAAGTTGGATGCACACGCACTAGTTTTCTTTAAGAGCTTTCACATACTCTTTGCTCTAGTACATCATTTGTATGGCAATCCCTACTCATTCACATTGATATCTATTGATGAGCATCTCCACAGCTCATTGATATGCCTAGTTAATGTGACCATCTTCTCCTTGTTTGTCTTGCAACCTCCACCACACTCCACACCACTTATAGTGCTAAAACCATGGCTCACGCTCATGTATTGCGTGAGAGTTGAAAAGGTTTGAGAAAGTAAAGGTGTGAAAACAACTACTTGGCCAATACCGGGGTTGTGCATGATTTAAATTCGTTGTGCAATGATGATAGAGGATAGCCAGACTATATGCTTTTGTAGGTATAACTTTCTTTTGGCCTTGTTATTTTGAAAGTTCATGATTACCTTGTTAGTTTGCTTGAAGTATTATTGTTTCCACGTCAATAGAAAACTATTGTTTTTAATCTAATGGATCTGAACATTCACGTCACATAAGAGGAGTTACAAAGGACGTCTATGCTAGGTAGCATGAAAGCATCAAAAATTCATTCTTTATCACTTCCCTACTGGAGGACGAGCAGGAGTTAAGCTTGGGGATGCATGATACGTCTCAAACGTATCTATAATTTTTGATGGTTTCATGCTGTTATCTTGTCAACTTTGGATGTTTTATGTACCTTTTATATCTTTTTTGGGACTAACTTATCAATTCAGTGCCAAGTGCTAGTTCCTGTTTTTTATGTGTTTTTGACTCTTTTCAAATCTGATTTTGGAACGGAGTCCAAACGGAATAAAATCCCGAAATAAATTTTTCTAGAACGGAAGAAGATCAGGGGACTTGAGGGCCAAGGCAGGAGAGCCACAGGGGGCCCACAAGCCCTGTAGCCGCCACCAAGGGGGGCGGCGGCTACCAGGCTTGTGGCCTCCCTAGCGCCCCCCTGACCTAGCTCCTTCGGCTATATATTCCCTAAAATATAGAAAAAATAAGGGAATCTACGAAAACACTTTTCCGCCTCCGCAAGCTTCCGTTTCCACGAGATCTCGTCTAGAGACCCTTCCAGGTGCCCTGCTGGAGGGGACTTTGGAGTTGGAGGGCTTCTACATCAACATCATTGCCCCTCCAATGACTCGTGAGTAGTTCACTTCAGACCTACGGGTCCGTAGTTAGTAGCTAGATGGCTTCTTCTCTCTCTTGGATCTTCAATAAAAAGTTCTCCATGATCTTCATGGAGATCTATCCGATGTAATCCTCTTTGGCGGTGTGTTTGTCGAGATACAATGAATTGTGGATTTGTGATCAGATTATCTATGATATATATTTGATTTTTGCTGATTTCTTATTTGCATGATTTGATATCCTTGTAAGTCTCTCCAAGTCTTGGGTTTTGTTTGGGCAACTAAATCTATGATTTTTGCAATGGGAGAAGTGCTTGGTTTTGGGTTCATACCATGTGGTGACCTTTCCCAGTGACAAAATGGGCAGCAAGGCACGCATCATGTTGTTGCCATCAAGGGTAACAAGATGGGATTTTATCGTAGATATGAGATTGTCCATCTACATCATGTCATCTTTCTTATGGCGTTACTGTGTTCTCATGAACTTAATACACTAGATGCATGCTGGATAGCGGTCGACGTGTGGAGTAATAGTAGTAGATGCAGAAAGTATCGGTCTACTTGTTTTGGACATGATGCCTATAGATATAATCATTGCCTTAGATAACGTCACGACTTTGCGCGGTTCTATAAATTAATCGACAGTAATTTGTTCACCCACCGTCTACTTGCTTTCATGAGAGAAGCCACTAGTGAACACTACGGTCCCCGGGTCTATTCACACTTATCGTTTCCACTTTCGCTTTTACCTTGCTTTGTTTCTTTTTTGCTTGCAGTTCTCACTTGGCAAACAATCTATAAGGGATTGACAACCCCTTCATAGTGTTGGGTGCAAGTTCTTTGTGTTTGTGCAGGTACTCATGACAATCCTTCACTGGATCGATACCTTGGTTCTCAAAACTAAGGGAAATACTTACCGCCGCTGTGCTACATCACCCTTTCCGCTTCGAGGGAACACCAACGCAAGGCTCCAAGGCCACGGGGGAATCCTTTTCATATTTGCCAAGGAAGTCCCTAAAGGTGTAGCCGTAGCAGAAGGATTCCTGGTGCCGTTGCTGAGGAGTATCAAGACCAGAATAGTCTCCCGTCAGCACGCTTGTTTGTGGCACCGTTGGAAGGTCTTTTGTTGAAGTAGCATATACCCATAAGTCCAGCCTTTGTCTGATGACCATGTCGATGCTACCTCGAGGCACGAATGTGGTAATTCAATTTTCAACAAGAACATTGGAAGCGTAAAGCTAAATTGTCACTGATCGATTATCCAAACCGCATGGTAGGGTTAAACATCATGATTCTTCTCCCTCTTTGTCCAAATGGTTATGTATTTGATGACCTATCATGTATACCATACTCTATGCTTTCTTTGGGAATGGTATACTTTAATACTTGTGTGTGTGAACACAATTTCCTTCCCATTGGTCTGTTTGATTTTTCTTGTGGCATAACTTATCTAAGTAGTGTTAATTCCCTTCTTAGGTAAAGTTCTCAGTGTAAAACTCTGTTAGTAAGATCCTGTTACTATTGTGGATAACATTCCCGTAGCCGCCGGTGGACGAGGACCTTGCCTATTTATCCGCGTCGTTTCAACGAGCAGGAAAATGGTTCTATTTGTCCCCCGCCCCTTGTACCGATGTTGTTGCAACATAACTGACAGGTTATACTTTGACAAGTCTTGATACCAATACCATATAATATGTCACCCATGTGTCTACTCTCGGCCCACATGGTTGACCCATAACCCAAAGTTCCACATGATTGAAACCTGACTCTCTTGTACATCCTTGACCTCAAGTATCCTTTGCACTTGGCTTCGTATGGAATTCTCGAGCCACCGTTAAATGGACCGATTACTCTTTGGTCGAGATAATACCCAACACGCTAAAGATCAAGTCCGCATTATTCATGAGAATCTGAAGGTTGCTCAGTCTCGTCAGAAGAGTTAGTATGACCGTCATCATCAAGATATGGTATATCAACCTGGTGAAGAGCCTTATCTTCGTTTCACACCAATGAGAGGTACACACTATTTTGGGATCAAGGGCAAGTTAGCCCCTCGCTATGTTGGTCCTTTCACTATTCTCGAAAGGCATGGAAAAGTAGCTTATCAATTGGAACTATCGGCGAACCTTTCTCAGGTTCACGATGTCTTCCATGTTTCTCAGCTCCGCCGCTGCTTCAAGGATCCTATTCGAGCAGTGGATCATGATATGCTTGAGCTGCAACAGGACCTCTCTTATAAAGAGCATCCGGTCCGTGTTCTTGACCAGGCTGAACGTAAGACTCGTCGCAAAGTCACCAAGTTCCTTAAAGTGAAGTGGTCAAACCATTCTGAAGGTGAAGCCACTTGGGAACGCGAGGATCTTCTTCGTCATGAATACCCCGAGCTCTTTGCTTCTACCTCTTTATTCTCGGGACGAGAATTCTTGTTAGTAGGGGCCAGTTGTGACATCCTCAACTTTTGCTATAGTGATGATTGTAATTAAGCTACAGTGATCACACGCTAATGATGCCACATCACCATGATACCCTATCGCTGATCTCGCGTTAGTTCAAAACAATTTGAATTCCAAATTAAAAAAAACTATACGGTTGGATGAATTATAAAAATCCCCTAATGATTTATAAAAAAAACCGGGCATTTTATAATTGGTTGAGACCCTATATAATTTAAAACAGAAGTAATAAAAGAATAAAAATAAATAAATAGAAGAAAGTATTTAAAATAAATAATAAAAAAAGGAAAATGAAACCCCCCATCCAATATTGGGCGTGCCAGCCCAATTGAATTTAGGCCCACCTAATGGGTGGGGGTATAAAGCCCCCCCACCACGAACCCTAACGCCCTACTCCTCCCTGCCTCGCCGCCCCTCACCCTTTGCCCTCGGCAGATCCAGCGAGCGCCCCACCTCTTCCCCCCGGTCGCTCTCCCCGGCGCTCCACCTCTCTGCCTCGCTCCATACCTCACCCCACGATCGAGCCTACCCCCGTGGCCTCGATCTCCCCTCCCTCTCCCTCGCACCAGAAACTACCCAGCGCCTCGCCCCGCCTCTCGTATCGCTCGCCACTGCCTACCCTCGCGGGTGCCTCCTCCTCCGTGGCGTTCGCCCCAGCGCCTCCCTCACAGCTGGCGCCCCTGCTCCCTCCACCTCGTCCTCCACCGCGCTGGCCTCCCTGCCTCCCGCACCGGTCGACCCCCACCTCCGTACGCACCGTTCCTCCACCGCGCCTCCCACCCTCACCCACGGACCGGAGCTCCCCACCTCGGATCCCTACAGCACCGGCGACCCCCCCTCCGGCGGCCCCATCCGGGCGCCGCCCCTCCTCCGGGCCGGATCCGGCCGACCCCGGCCCACCGGCGTCACCGGAGCTTCCCCGCCGGCCACCACCAACACCTGGAGCTCCTCCTCGCCGGAACCGAGCTGACTCCCCGTGCACTCCGGCTACTCCGGGCCTTCCCGTCAACGCCGGCAAGCTCCGGGCCCCGGCCATCCTCTCCTCCTCCCTCTCCCGGTTCCATTCCAACGATCGCGGCCGCGTTCCGGCGCCGTTGGGCCCCTGTTGGTGGAGGTGGAGTTTTACTCCTCTCTGTGTTGAGAGGGTTCCTGTGAGTGGAGACATGTCCATGAAGTTAGAGAAAGAGTTAGAAAGAAAAGAAAATAAAAATGAATTATGTGTTTCATATGTATGTATTATGTGTGTATGTAACGTGTATGCATGCATGTATGTATTAGAGAGAAATATGTTATGTTTATGAATGTAAATATCAGTATTTGTGTTTAGTATGAATGTGGCGAATGCCACTTAATTACCGGTGGGGCCAACCCCCCACTCCCACTGACAGGGAGGCCCCACACGCTATTAAATAAAAATGATAATAAAAAAAATATAAAAATCAAAATATGTTTTTATTAAATAAATAAATAGATATATTATTTTAATTAATTAGTTTATTAATAAAATGGATAATTAAGTAATTAGAACAATTAGAGTATGACACGTGGGTCCCCCACTAAATTAATCTGATTAATTAATAATTATCCCTAATTAAAAACTGAGTCTATGACGCATGGGACCCACTGGTTAGTGGACCAGTCAACTGCTGACGTCAGCATGACATCATGCTGATGTCATAATTCCATTTAATCAAATTAATTATATTTGTTTTCAATTCCTAAATATTGAATAAAACTTTAAAAATTAATATGAAATAATCTGTAAGTGAGATCAAAATATTTTCAACAGGAAAGTTGGTGAGGAGAGCGAGACGAACCAGGATACATGGTCCATTCGTTTATCATGCGTCCTTAGCATAGCAAACGTGGAACTTCTCGATCATTTTCAGTCCGACCCGTAGTAGCGAGAGACCTAGTAAATATCGTCAGATATTCTTCCGACCCATCTATGACGGATGTTGTTGCGTTAACTCATGCCTAGTCTGCATATTGCCATGTCATGCTTAGTGTTGCACATGTTGCTATTATTTATTGTTTCTCCCCCCTCTTCTTACCGGTAGACCCCGATGCTGACGCTGATGCCGGGTACACCTACCCTCCGGACGACCAGCCCTTTGTCGTAGAGCAACAAGGCAAGCAACCCCCCCCCCCTTGATCATCCCTATATCGCCTATGTATTTCTTCCTCCTGCTTGCACTAGAATTTTGCTACTGTTGTAGTTAGCTCCTATATCTGATGCATAGCCTATTTTTGACAAACTGCTATTTTTAGTACTGCACCTTTAAACTGTTTAGTATAGGTGGAGCGGTCTTCCCCTCTGACCCCATAGTGCAGTTAACCCGCTTTGTTTTCAAATCTCGATCCCTGATCGACGAGCCAGACCCGGCACAACACTTATACCCTCTTAGTTGTGCGACACTACACAGATAATATCAAGTACCGAGGATGATACCTCGCTAAGTACTCCTAATGATATCTCTGTAGTACAGCTAGTAGGTCGTGGTTATAGAGGGTGACTCCTCTTTCACCATTCCCGACTATGCCTCTGCCGTGCAACCCCTCAAGTGTGGGACCCTCGAGGGTGATTCCTCTAGGTCCACCTTGACGGTTACATCGTTCGGAATCCAACGAGGGTGATACCTCGGATTCCCCCTGATGTTTCTACCACACAGTTACTTGACCATGTTACAGGGATCGTTGATGAATAGATGTTAGGTGGGTGGATTCCCGCGTGTTTGTGCCGTTGACTTAATTAAAATGATAATGGATTTGGGTATTCGATTTGGGTTGGTCGGACGGCCTTATTCCGCACTAACCGTCTGCATGGGAAGAATTATGGGTACTCGACGTCGCGGTATCAGCCGAAGCTTTTCAGATGTCAGCAATGGAGTGGTGCGCGCCTGAGTGGTCCCGAGATGCATCGCACTTGTGATTAAGGGATGCTAGGACTGACCTCGGCCGCCCACGCATCATGCTGGAGCGCGGAGGGAAAGTGGGCCCACGAACCCTTTGTGCTTAGGAGTTAGACCGGCGGGCTGGCCTCTCTGTTGAGTCTTAGGTGGGGCTGTGACGTGTCGATATTCCAAGGCCGGGCATGACCGAGAAAAGTGTGTCCGACGAGAGTGTTATCGAGCGCGTCGGGGAATATGTTGTGCACTCCTGCATGGAAGAACTTATATATTTGAATAGTCGTGTCGACGGTTAGAGGACGACTTGGAGTTGTGCCCTGACCTTATACAACTACAACTGTTACTTAACTGGATTTAGTTGCCCCGGGATTGCTTCCTCGCAGGGAGTCGAGGGAGCATCACTGTATGTGACCTCATATTAATTTTGCTGCAACAATATGACTATTATATTGTGTTACACCTGTTATACTCTCTTCTATTGATGCAAGACCCTGAAGATGCTTGTCTTCGATAGGACTAGGCCTTCCCTCTCATTTCTCGCATTGCTGAAGTCAGTCCACATATAACCACCCCCTTCTCTGATATTGATTCATACTTAGCATAGTTCTGATGTAAGTCTTGCGAGTACTTTGGATGAGTACTCCCCGTTGCTTTGCTCCCCCTTTGCCCCTTGATTCGTTGCTGTGACCAGATGATGGAGTCCAGGAGATGGAGTGTCCAGCTGACGCCTGCCACCCCGATGGTGACTTCTTCGTGGAGGCCGCTGAAGACCAGGAGTAGTTAGAAGGTTCTCAGGCAGGAGGCCTCGCCTCGTTCGATCGTTGTATCTTTTGTGCTAGCCTTCTCTAAGGCACCGCATGTTTAATGTCTGTACTCAGATATTGTTGCTTCCGTTGACTCGTGTGTTTATCGAGCTTCCGTATTCTAGCCCTCGAGGCCCCTGGCTTGTAATATGAAACTTGTATTATTTTATTGTGTCCAGAGTTGTGTTGTGATTTCTCCCCGTGAGTCCTTGAGTTTGATCGTACGCATTGCGTGTATGATTAGCGTACGATTAAATCGAGGGCGTCACATGTTCCCCTAATGCATAATGCCATTGGTAAATTGTGTCTTCTCCTTTTGCTCAGTTGTATCCTATGCTTTGTCAGCCATGCTGTGTTGTCAAGCATGTGCTAATTGCTCTTGCAGTTTCTGGTATAGGTTCCTATGATTCCCCGATGGGTTCAACCTATGCCTTCCTACATCTTTGTGATCCCAAGAGTTTTCACGAGTCTTGCTTTTCTGGTGTTTTTCTGAATATCCTTTCGAAGCTACAACTGGATCAAAGGCGATGAGTAAATGGCAGGTGATGCATTGATGAAGTGGGAGTCAACCTTGAACTTTGTGTTCATGCCCATAGAAACGACGTTGATCCTAACATGGAAACTTCTCGTATCGATAATCATCCATTCTATGCTTTAAATCTGGTATCTGTGATCTTGTCCTTTGTAATCGTGGTTCCATCCATGTTGTCCTACCTCGATTTCATTCTTAGACGAGTAAAAGTACTTGTCCTCTTTTGATCAATACACCGGTCCAAGCCTTAATGTTGATCTACCTTCGAGTATTGTCCCTCGTATCCCGAGAATATCATGGAGCTACATAACTTATGAGCTCCTCATGTACTATGATATTTTCAGTAGTTCTAGTTTCCGCGTGTTTGAGTTGTTGGACACGCGAGTACATCGATAACTGAATCGAGTACGCATTGCGATTCAACAACTTATAGCAATCTTCCTTGTTTACGAGTTTGTACTCGATCATGTCATTCCAAGCTGTTAAGCTACATCATCATCATAATGTTGGAGCTTGGCCATGCTTTCTATACCCTTCGACCCGGGAACACAATTCCAACTATGTGTTAAGCTTGCATCGAGCATTCCACATCATCTTGGTTGTCCTGAAAGGCAATCTCAATTCTAAGCTAGCAGTCTTATATGTGATTCCGACAACCTCTTGCTTCATCACTCCCTTGCTTGATGTCGTCGCTGAACGATTACATCTTCGTGTAGCTTCTCAAGAAATGTGTCGTGATCATCATTAGCATTCTGAGCTCTTGCAGGGTATCAATCGAATCCTTGATGAGAAATGCCATCCTTGCCCCTCGATGATTTAAATTATCATCAACATCCTTGCTGCCTTCCCTCCTATACAAACTTGTTCGTGTTTTATGTTGTCCCTTAAGTTCCTTTCTATCCAGCTTATGTTATCTTCCGTCTTGGAGTATTACCATCTTTTTGTCAAAATGTTGTGAGCATCATTGCACCTCTTAAGAATTCTTGACATAGTGATACTTCTCGTCATCACCATTCACTTCTTGGTCCCGTGTTGTTTCAAAGCGGAATACCAACAAGTGAACTTTGATGTGTGATCCCAATACTTCTGGCAACCCTATTGCCTCGAAGATAACAATTAATTGTTTCATTATTGGCGTGTTGGCTGTTGACTCACTATTTTTAGCATTGGTCGTGCTACTCAATTTGTATTTCCGAGTACACCCTTCGACCAATTTTTAATTTTTGTTGTTGTTTCCTTGAGCATACGACATTATACTATTTGACTTGACAAATTCTATCTTCTTGATCTTGAAAAATTTGAAAATTCAACCCTATCAAAATCTTGTGGGATTGTTGGCGAGCCCATCGGCCACACCCTCAACTTATTTATGATGTGACGGTGAAGCTGTTGAAAGCATTAGCCTTGTGCCTAGCTCAGGAAGGATATGTTGACAAAAGAAGTGGTTTTCCGAAAGTTCATGTGCACTCTTTCCACCGTGAATATGTGAAAGTTTTGTTTTACTTCCTCTAGGATCTTCCCAAGTCATTCACGCATGTGCAAAGTGTTATATGTTTTGAAGAATTGCTATCTTCACTCCATATAACTTTTCTTAGCACGCCAAGCCACTAACTGATTTGATCAAGGAAAAGAAGTTCCTTCATAAGAGCTAATCTAGACCTACAAATGGATCCTTGTTATCCTCGATGATGGTTTCCAAATGAGAACTCAGTTGCATTTGACGTAAGAATTCTATGTGGGCACGAATGTCTTGACATTGTGTTCATATGTCTTACAGTCGAACTCGTGATTTAAGAATTGCTTGTGTAGCTCATATCATGAGAATCTTGCATCTTCATTTTTCTTCTCAGGCATCTTGAGTCTGAGGTGTCCTGGCACCAATTAGACCTGAATCTTTGGAAGATATGCTGGTTGGAACATTTCCCAATAATTATAACTCTGGTCTTTAGGTAAACCGATACGGTGCTGTCTTTCCAACACACCGGGCCGAAGGACCTATCATATGTAAGGTTAGACATTCTCCCATGAGGAAATTGTATGACTAAGTTTTATAAGTTGTTCCTCATGGATACTCTTTGTATACCCATAAGTCTACTCTTTACCTGATGACCATGTCGATGCTACCTCGAAGCAACAAATGTGGTACTTCGGTTGTCAAGAGGAACATTGGAAGCCCAATGCTAAATTGTTCCTGATCAATTATCCAAACCGTATGGTATGTGTAAGCATCATGATTCTCCTTGCCCATTTATCAAAGTGGTTATGTACTTGATGACGTATCATGTATACCATAATCTATGCTTTCCTTGGGAAGGGTATACTCGAATACTTGTGTGTGTGAACACATTTTCCTTCCCATTGGTCTATTTGATCTTTCTTGTGGCATAACATATCTAAGCAGTGTTAATTCCCTGCTTAGGTAAAAATCTCGGTATACAACTCTGTTAGTAAAACCCTATTACTATTGTGGATAACATTCCGGTAGCCGCTGGTGGACGAGAACTTTGCCTATTGGTTCGCCTCGTTTCAAACGAGTAGGAAAATGGTTCTAATCGTCCCCCGCCCTTGGGACCGACGTTGTTGCCAACATAACTGACAGACTATCCTCTAACATGTATTGCTACCAAGACCGTATAATATGCCACCGCTCTGCCTACAATCGTCCCACATGGTGGGCCCATAACCCAAAGTTCCACAGGATTGAAACCTGACTCTCCTGTATATCTTTGACTCCAAAGTATCCTTTGCACTTGGTTTCGTATGGAATTCCAGAGCCACCGTTCATGGGTCGCTCCCTCTTCGGTCCGTATGATACCCAACATGCAGAAGATCAAGTCCGCATTATTCATGACAATCTCTAGGTTGCTCAGTCTCGTCGAAAGAGTCAGTATGACCGTGATCATCAAGATATGGTCTATCAACCTGGTGAAAAGGCTTATCTTTGTGTCACACCAATGAGAGGTGCACATCATTTATGGGATCAAGGGTAAGTTAGCTCCTCACTATATTGGTCCTTTCATTGTTCTCTAAAGGCGTTGAAAAGTGGCTTATCAATTGGAACTGCCGACGAACCTTTCTCAGGTTCACGATGTCTTCCATGTGTCTCAGCTCCGCCGCTGCTTCAAGGATCCTATTCGAGCAGTGGATCATGATATGCTTAACCTGCAACAAGACCTCTTTTATAAAGAACATCTGGTCCGCATTCTCGGCCAGGCTGAACATTAAACTCCACGCAAAGTCACCAAGTTCCTTAAATTGCAGTGGTCACATCATTCTGAAGATGAAGCCACTTGGTAATGCGAGGATCATCTTCGTGATGAATACTGCAAGCTCTTTCCTTCTAACTCTTAATTCTCAAGACGAGAATTCTTACTAGTAGGGGAGAATTGTGACATCCTCAGCTTTTGCTATAGCGTTGGATGTAATTAAGCTACAATAAACTTATGCCATGAATACCACGTCACCGTGTTTCCTATCGTTGAT
Organism: Hordeum vulgare subsp. vulgare; assembly: GCF_904849725.1. Lineage (NCBI taxonomy): Eukaryota > Viridiplantae > Streptophyta > Magnoliopsida > Poales > Poaceae > Hordeum > Hordeum vulgare. Next base: position 230,260,173 of record NC_058520.1, on the reverse strand, counting down.
CTCGCGTTAGTTCAAAATAATTCAGATTTAAATTTCAAATTAATGTCAAGCGATAAAAGTTTCGAATGCAAAACTAGTATGGTTGGGTGAATTATAAAAATTCCCTAATAAGTTATGAAAGTGAATCCGGCATTTTTTAAATTATTTATAATCCCTATATACTTAAAAAAGAAACTTAAAAAATTAAATAACTAAAAAAACCCAAAGATTCTGGCCCAACTCGGCCAAAGTGGCCCAGCCGGCAACACCCCCTTTCGGCCCACCCACCTAGGGGTGTAAGACCCCCACGGGGGGAACCCTAGCGCCGGCCCTCGCTCTCAGCTCCCTGCCGTGACGCCAAAAGGGAATGAGGGAATCCCCCTCGCTCCCCACCAACCGCCGCCCCCACCCTCGTGAGAGCTCACGCCCCAGCGCCCCACACACCTCACTGACCCGTTGCTCCTTCCCCCCACGTCGCCCGTTCCCCCATGGATCCCCGTCGCCCCGCTCCTCTCTCTCGCTCGCAGTATCCCGTCGCCCACGCCCCAACCCCCGACGCTACCTGTGCCTACCCACGCGAGCCCCCCCCCCCTCACGTCAGTCTCCTGCCCGCGCCAGGAGCCCACTACCCAAGATCCATGCGCCTCCCGCTCGCCTCCCCATCTCCCCTCGAGCATCTCCTCCCCCGCCTCCCCTTGGCGCCACACCTCACACCACCGCCGCCGCCGGGGCCCCCCTGCACCGCCAGCCGCCGCCTCGCCGGCGCTGATGCCGTCCTGCGGGGCCACCACACCTCCCTGGTACCCTACCACGCTGTCCCTCATCGACGCCGACGGCGTCCTATGCCACTTCGGCCGCCTCCTCCGGGTCGCGTCGCCGCCCCATGTAAGGATCGGCCGCCTCCTCCACGCCTCCAACACCGGCAACCAACCCCTATCGTCATCGCGCCGCCTCCTCGTCGCCGGCCTCCTCCACCGGCTTCCCCGTCCTCCTCTTCAACGGCTCCAACGAGCCTCGCCGAACCAGCCCCCATACACCGCAAGTGAGCTTCGCCCCTGTCACCCTCTCCTCCTCTGCCCCCTCCGGTTCCGTTCCGGCATTCATCGCCTCATTCCGGCGTCGTTCATCTCCTTTTAGGAGAGTAGGTGGAGGTTGCCTCTGTCTCTTTGTTGAAACAGAGAGGAACAGAGAGATGAGCAGAGAGTTAACAGAGAGGAATAAAAGAAAAGATAGAAAATGGAAATATTAGATGTTTGTATGTATGTATGTATTAGATACATGTATGTATTATGTATGTTTGTATATTTGTATGTATTATGTATGTATGCATGTATGTAGAAAAAAATAAAATACATTATGCATATGTGTGTGTTGTGTTGTGGTGTGGCCAGTGCCACTTACCGGTGGGGCCAACCCACCACTCCCACTGACAGGGAGGCCCCACACAAACTCTGTTAAAATAATAATAAAATAAATAATAAATATAAATGTAAAAATATGTATACGATTTTATTAATAAGATAAATAAGTAATTAATTAGTTAGTTAGTTAATTAATTAATTAATTTGTGAATTAATTAATTAGATAATTAAGTAATGGTAATAATGATTATGGGTTAATAGATTAATTAGATAACTTGTTAATTAGGATAATTAAATTATCCTATTAGAGTATGACACGTGGGTCCCCCACTAAATTAATCTGATTAATTAATATTTAACCCTAATTAATAAATTTTGTCAATGACACGTAGGACCCACTGGTCAGTTGACCAGTCAACTCCTGATGTGAGCATGACATCTTGTTGATGTCATAATAGTAATTAATTGAATTGATTAAATCTGTTTTTAATTCCTAAATATTAATAAAACTTTAAATATTAATATAAAGAAACCGTAAGTCAGATGAAAATATTTTCAACATGAAAGTTGATTAGGAGAACGAGGAACCCGGATACGCGGTCCATTCGTCTGTCACGCATCCCTAGCATAACAAACATGGAACTTTTCCACCATTTTCAGTTTGACCGGTAGTAGCCAGAGACACATGAAATATCATCTGATATTTTCTCGACCCGTCTATGACGCATGTTACTGCGTTAGCTCATGCCTAGCCTGCATATTGCCATGTCATGCTTAGTGTTGCACATGTTGTTGTTATTTATTGTTTCTTCCCCCTCTTCTTACTGGTAGACCCTGAGACTGACGCTGGTGTCGGGTACATATACGACCCTGCCGAGTAGCCCTTTGCCGCAGAGCAACAAGGCAAGCAAACACCCTTGATCATCCCTATATCGCCTATTCTTTCTTCCTCTTGCTGGCATTAGAATTTTGCTACTGTTGTAGTTAGCACCTATATTTGATGCATAGCCTAATTTTGATGAACTACTACTTTCAGTACCGCACTTTAAACTGTTTAGTATAGGTGGAGCAGTCATCCCCTCTGACCCCGTAGTCCAGTTGCCCCGCTTTGTTTTCAAGTGTCGATCCCTGATCACGAGCAAGAACCGACATAGCACTTACACCCCCATTAGTTGTACGATGCTACAGAGATACTATCGGGTACCGAGCGTGACACCTCGCAAAGTACTCATGATAATATCTTTGTAGAACAGCTAGTCGGTCGTGGTTATCGAGGGTGATTCCACTTTCACCATTCCCGTCGATGCCTCTATCGTCCAACCCCTCAAGTGTGGGACTCTCTAGGGTAATTCCTCTGGGTCCACCTTGATGGTTACATCATTCGGAATCCAACGAGGGTGATACCTCGGATTCCCCCTGATGTTTCTACCACACAGTTACTTTACCATGTTACTAGGATCGTTGATGAATAAATGTTAGGCGGATGGATTCCCGCGTGGATGTGTCGATGAGCTAATTAAAATGATAATGTATTTGGGTATTTGTTCTGGGTTGGTCGCAGACCTTTTCGCACGAACCAGCTACGCGAGAAGAATTATGGGTACTCGACGTCGTGGTATTAGTCGTAGCTATTCAGACATCAGTAATGGAGCGGCATGCGCCCAAGTGGTCCCGAGATGTATCGCTCTTGTATTAAGGGGTGCTAGGACTGACATCGGTCTCCCACGCATCGTGTAGGAGCGTGGAGGGCAAGTGGGCCCACGAAACCTTTGTGCTTAGGAGTTAGACCGGCCGGCTGGCCTCTCTGCTGATCTTAGGTGGGGCTGGGACGTGTTGACATTCAGAGGCGGGGCAAGACCCAAAAATATGTGTCCGACCAGAGTGTTATCGAGCGCGTCGGGGAATATGTTGTGCACCCCTCCAGGGAAGAACTTATCTATTCGAATAGTCGTGTCCGACCAGAGTTGTGCCCTGATCTTATACAACTATAATTGATACTTAACTGGAATTAGTTTCCCCGGGATCGCTTCCTGGTGGGGAGTCGAGGGAGGATCTCTGGGCGTGACCTCATATTAATATTGCTTCAACAATATGACTATAATATTTGTGTTACCTTGCTCTACACTTGTCAAGTGCTGCAAAACCGTGAAGATGCTAGTCTTTGATAGGACTAGGCCTTCTCTCTATTCTCGCATTTCTACAGTCAGTCCACATATAAACCCCCCTTTCTTTGATACTGATGCATAATTTGCATAGTTCGGATGTAAGTCTTGCGAGTACTTTGGATGAGTACTCACCGTTGCCGTGCTCCCTGTTGGGGATATTACCTACGGATAACCCGCCCTTAGTGGGCCGGGTCATCAAAGGGGCGACTTACCATTTGAAGCGTGTCTCGTGGCCCAGAAGGTGGATGGCGATTCGAGAGGTAATGCAGATGATAGATTACCAAGGGAGTTCCCAATCTTGGTGGGCACGACGACTCAGAGATAGGGAAAGCTACGAACAGTAGCATGGTAGGATTTTTGTAAACCCTAGGGCCTCGACGTGTATATAAAGGCGGGTCCTGGGGAAAGGTCATGCGAGTTATAGATAATCGAGAGCTAGGTCAGGCAAATTACGGCCTCCTTGTAATCGAAAATATCATTAATCCACACAAAGGAAGATGTAGGCTTTTACCTCCACACGAGGGGCCGAACCTGGGTATATCTGAGTCTCGCTTTCGCTCACCCCCTTCGAGTCGCCACCAAGGTGTGATGGCTCCAACTTTAAGTCCTTTCACGAGGACATCTGCCGTGATAAAACCACGACATTCCCCTTTGTCCCTTGATCCGTTGCTGCGACCAGATGATGGAGCCCAGGCGATGGAGTTTCCTGCCGACGCCTGTCACAACATTGGTGACTTCTTCAGGGAGGCCGCTGAAGTCCAGGAGTAGTTTAGGAGGTTCCCAGGCAGGAGGCCTCGCCTCGTTCGATCGTGTTTCTGTTGTGCTAGCCTTCTCTAAGGCACCCCATGTTTAATGTATGTACTTAGATATTGTTGCTTCCGCTGACTCGTGTGTTTATCGAGCTTCTGTATTCTAGCCCTCGAGGCCCCTGGCTTATAATATGAAGCTTGTATTGTTTTATTTGTGTCTAGAGTTGTGTTGTGATATCATCTCGTGAGTCCGTGAGTTTGATCGTACGCATTTCCGTGTATGATTAGCGTACGATTAAATCGAGAGCATCACAGGGGAGGGGCCGCAGAGTCGCTTTAAAGGTGCTCGGAAGGTAGGGGATGGCCGACACATGGTGTGATGCGGCCATGGCCGTGGGATGGCCTCCACGGCCTCCCCTGCCTTCTGTAGCAGGAGGTTAGGGATCAGAGGTGGAGGTGGGCTCTGGGCGGGATGGCCCGGCCTGGGGCTAGTGGGGGACAGAGGGGAGGACCTTTTCTATTTCTTTCAATTTCTTTCTATTTTAATTTAAAAGCTTTTGTTTAATTTAAAAAATGCCACAAAAAAATTGGAGGCATTTGAAAAAGTTTTGGAATATACATAATTCAAAAAGTTAAATAACAATATTTTAGCCTTTCTTATTATTGTTTAGAGGCACTTAAACACTTTGTAAAAAGATGGTTTCAATTTTATAAATTCTTAAGGAAAATTTGTAACCCAATTATGATTTTAGTATTCATGTTTGCATAAATAATTTATCCACTTATTAGAAGAATTTTAAATATCATTAGGAATTTGAAATGATATCTGATTCCATTGTGATCCATCGATGTTTGTATAAATGGATTAGCTTAATCATGGCCATCACGTTAGCTTGATTACATGGGTTACTATAGCTTAACCCGGGGTGTCACAACTCTCCACCACTAAAAGAAATTCTCATCCTGAGAATTAAGAGGTAGAGGTAAGGGGGAATAGTTTGGTGTCAAAATTGTTACGAATCTTCTCGGTCCGGTTTGTCCTTCTCGAAGATATTTATACCTTTCATTGAAGTCTTCAATTCTCTGACTTAACTCATCCTCATGAATTCGTCATCCTACCTTCGGGATCTTCATCGTCCTACGAATGCAATGATACGGAGAACTTTGGAAGAACATAACTACGAAGTTGGGCAATGATAGGAAGCCCTCGATTTGATCGTACGCTAATCATACAAGCAAATGCGTATGATCAAGCTCAAGGTGTGACATCCCCGGATTTGTGCTACAATAATCCGTGTAATCAAGCTACAGTAACCTATGGGTTATGATAATCCATTTTGCTAATCTTCATTTGATCCAAATCGAAATTCAAATTCAAATGCAATCTAATGTCAAGATTTAAATTTGTCACACACGAAATCTAAGATGTTCCTGTTACGGCAAATTAAATCCATTAAATTAAAATAAAACTAAAATAGAAACTGGGCCGCTAGGCCGTCCCCCACTGGGCCAACTTGCCCACATAGATCAGCCCCAACCGGCCCAATACCCACGGGGTATATAAGCCCCCGCATAACCCAAGAATCCCCACCAACCCCACCACTCTCTCCCTCCCACCCCACAGCCACCACCGGCCCCCTCGCTCTCCTCCTCACGCCCCTCGCAATCCAGAGTGGATTGGGGCTGGGGGCCTAAGCCCCGTACTTGCCTGGTACCTCACCATCCCTCCTCCGGCTGCCTCCCCGTCGTACTGCACCTCCCTATCATCACTTCGCCCCCACTGTCGGCCCCTTCCCCGTCGGTCGCCTCCTCTCCGCTGCCGACCCTCCTCACCACTACGCCGGATCAGCGTCTCCTCCTCGCCGGACACCTCGACCTCCGCCGAGCCTCTACATCCCTTACGTCGGTGGAGAGCACACCGACCACAGCCACCCCTTCTCCTCCTTCCCCACTCCGGCCTCCCCTCGTCGCACGCAGCCCCCAACGGCCCTCCAGCCTCCCCCTCCCTACATGTCGCCTGCAACTGCCCCGATGGTCGACGCTGGCCGCTAGACCGGCAGCCCCCGGCCATGGCCTCAACTGCCCCGCCCGGTCGCCCATGCCCGATTAGCTTGGGGGGGGGGGGGGGTTAAGCTCCCCCTGTGACCTAGCATTTTGCGGGATTAAGCCCCCCTACACTTAGCTAAATTGGCGGGTAACCCCCCACCCCGTGGTGATTTTGTTTGGGGAATTTTGCCCATCCGTGAGACTCACAAAGGGGGCCGAGGACACCCCCCTCTGAAAATATGTTTAACAAATGGAATTAGAAATATTTGTATAAAAAATAATATAAAAATAAAAGAAAATAAATAAATAAATAGTTAATTAATTAAATTGATAATTAAGGATTAATTAGATTAATTAATTACTTTGTTAATTAGTTAATAAGATGTTTAATATTTTATAGAATAAGTAATTAAAACTATTAATTAATTATGTTAATTAATTTATCCTAATTAGACTATGAGAGGTGTTATCCCTAATTAAAATTATGCCTATGATGTATGGGACCCACCGGTCATTTTGATTAGTCAACAGATCCTGTTGACTGCTCATGTCATGATGGCATCATGATGATGTCATAAATGTATTTATTGAAGTAGAATTATCTATTTTAATTTATGAATATTGAATAAAACTTTAACAATTAATATTAGTTAAACCGTAAGTCAGATGAAAATAATTTGAACATGAAACTTGATGAGCACAACGAGATGAACCCGGGTAGGCTATCCGTTCATGTGGCATGCATCCCTAGCATAGCGAACATGGAACTTTTCCATCTGTTTCAGCTAATCGGTAGTAGCCAGAGACCCGGCAAATATCATCCGATATTTTCCCGATCCGTTACTGCGTTAGTGCATGCCTAGCCCTGCATTTTTCCATGTCATGCTTAGTGATTGCATCTGTGTTTATATTTACTGTTTCTTCCCCCCTCTTCTTACCGGTAGACCCCGAGACTGACGCTGCTGCCGGGTACGACTACCCCCCTGACGACCAACCCTTTGCTGTAGAGCAACAAGGCAAGCAAACCCCCCTTGAAGATCCCTATATCGCCTATTTCTTTCTCCCTCATGCTTGCATTAGAATTTTGCTACTGTTGTAGATAGATCCTATTCTGATCCATAGCCTGTTTTTGATGAACTGCTACTTTACTGTACCGCAATATAATCTATTTAGTATAGGTGGAGCAGTCATCCCCTTTGACCCTTAATCCAGTTTCCCCCGCACTATCGTCAAATTCTGGATCAACTAATCGACAAGCTAAGACCCGACACAGCACTCACACCCCCTTAGTTGTATGGCGCTGCAGAGCTACTATCATGTACCTAGGGTGACACCTCGTTACGTACTCTGATGTTAGCGTTGTAGTGTAGTTGACTGGTGGTGGTTCTCGGCGGTTGATTCCTCGTTCACCACTTGCGATAACGACTCTGTCGTACAACCCCTCGAGCGTTGCCCATCGAGGGTTATTCCTCCCTGGCCACCTTGACTGTTACATCGTTCGGAATCCATCGAGGGTGATACCTCGGTTCCCTCTGATGTTATGGCTAAACGGTTACTTGACCTTGTTACTGGGGACATTGATGAATAAAAGTTAGGCGGGTCGATTCCCGCGTGAATGTGTCAATGAGTTAATTAAAATTCTAAGGATTTGGGTATTTGATGTGGGTTGGTCAGAGACCTTTTCGCACTAACCGGCTACGCGTGAGAAGTTATGAGTACTCGACGTCATGGTATCAGCCGAAGCTCTTTAGACGCCAGCACTTGTATATGAGGTGCCCGAGTGGTCTGGATTATCACCGTTCTTGTATATGAGGTGCCAGGACTGACATCCGCCGCCCACACAACGTACAAGAATGCAATGGGTGACGGGCCCATGAACCCTGCGTGCTTAGGATTTAGACTGGCGGGCTGGCCTCTCTGTTGAGTCTAGGCGGGGCTGCGACGTGTCGATATTCCGAGGCCTGGCATGATCCAGGAAAGTGTCTCTAGCCAGAGTTTATTGAGCGTGATGGAAAACTTGGTGCATCCTTGTTGGGATGAGAATTAACTATTCGGATAGCCATGTTCACGGTTACAGGACGACTTGGAGTTGTGCCCCAATCTTATACAACTACAACTATTATTTAATTGGAATGTTTGCTCCAGGATTGCTTCCTCGCGCGGAGTCGAGGAAGAATCTCTGGGCGTGACTTTAATTAATATTGCTGCAACAATATGCTTATTAATTGTGTTACGTGTTCTACTATCGACTATTGCTGTAAGACCCCTGAAGATGCTAGTCTTCGATAGGACTAGGCCTTCTCTCTCTATTATCGCATTGCTGCAGTCAGTTCACATATAAACCCTTCCTTTGATACTGATGCATACATAACATAGTTCTGATATCAGTCTTGTGAGTACTTTGGGTGAGTACCACCGTTTCTTTGCTCCCCCTTTTTCACCTTGATCCATTGCTACGACCAGATGATGGAGCCTAGGAGATGGCGTATCCTGCCGACGACGACTGCTACCCCGACGAGGCCTACTATTACGTGGAGGCCTCTGACGACCAGGAGTAGTTTAGGAGGCTCCCATGCAGGAGGCCTCGCCTCGTTCGGTCGTTGTATCTTTTGTGCTACCACTACTGGAATTCAGAATTGCCGTCTGCCTTGCCTTTGCCGTCTGCTGACGCATGGCAAAGGTACTCTTTACCGTCAGCTGTTATAGTGCTGACGGCAAAGAGGTGGCTGATGGCAAAGTTTTAATTTGCCGTCGGCCATCTCTTTGCCATCCGCTGGCGGACGACAAAGGAGCCATATGCGGACGGCAAAGGTTTGGCACACGGCAAAGCCCCCCACCCAAACGGCCGAAACCCACCCCCACCCACCCGCCCCTTTGCCGTTTGCCTGGGACTCCTTTGTCGTCTGCCTGGGAGCACGGCGGGTGGCAAAGGGGACGGCGGCCCCACGCCACTAACGGCTGCCGACCCCCACTACCTTCAACACGGCTTCGCCCTCCTCTCGGCTCCCGCACGACCTCTCCCGCACGCGCGCCCCTCCCCCACCCGGCGCCGCCACCAACCTGCGCCGCCCCCACCCGCCGCCGCCACCACCCTGCTCCGCAACCACCCTGTGCCGCCCCCACCCGGCGCCGCCACCAACCTGTGCCGCCACCACCCGGCGCCTCCCCCACCCGGCGCTGCCACCACCCTGCGCCGCCCCTCCCTGCTCCGCCACCACCCTGCGCCGCCACCACCCTGCACCGCCCGCCCCTCCTCCCTGCGCCGCGACCACCCTGCACCGCCCGCCCCTCCTCCCTACGCCGTCCCTCCTCCCTACGCCGTCGGTACATTTTTTTATTTTTTTCTGTTAAATTATGTAGTTAGTTTATTAGGTAGAATAAAGTAGATAGAAAAAATAGATAGAAAAGAAAAAAACTTAGAACAAAATAATAGAAGAAAGTTAGTTTTTTTCCTGTTAAATTAGATAGTTAGATTTTTACTTTTTATGTTAAATTATATAGTTAGTTTATTAGGTAGAATAAAGTAGATAGAAAAGAAATAATAGAAAAAAAACAGATAGAAAAGAAAAAACTTAGAAGAAAAAAGAAGAAGAAGAAGAAGAAGAAGAAGAAGAAAGAGGAGAGGAGGTGAAAGAGAAAAGAAAGAAGAAATAGAAGAAGAGGAGGAGGAGGAGGAGGAGGAGGAGGAGAAAGAAGAAGAAGAAGAAGAAGAAGAAGAAGAAGAGAAGAATAAGAAGAGAAGAAGAGAATAAGAAAAAATAGGAAGGAGAAGAAGAGAAAAAAGAAGAAGAAGTAGATTTTTTATTGTTTGGTATTTAGTGGTAGCTAGATTCTTTTTTAGTTACTTAGTGGTAGATTCTGTTTTTGTTATAGTGGTAGATTCTGTTTTTGTTATTTTGTCGTTGTTTAGTGCTATCTAGGTTTAGCGATAGGGTTAGTTAGCTTGGTAAGTTAGGTTAGTTAGTTAGTTAGCTTACTAGAAAGAATAGGAAGAAGAAGAAGAGGAGGAGGAGGAGGAGAAGAAGAAGAAGAAGAAGAAGAATAGGAGGAGGAGAAGACAAAAAGAAGATCACATGTTTGGTATTTAGTTTTTTGGAATTAATTAGTAGTTTTAGTTGTAGATTATGTTAGTTAATTAGTATATTTAGTGGTAGATTCTGTTAGTTTATTCGCCCATCATTATTTATTAGGTTCAAGACTACTTCAAAGAAGATCACATGTTCTTTTGTTGAAATCAAGTCTGTCAAAATCATGTATCGTCTATATTTATTGGTACCAGAGCAAAACAGGACAACTTAAATAATATTGCCATCCTCAAATGTAGAAAATATCGAAAAGTTTTATATAAACCGAAAAGTAGTATAGGTAACCTCGAAAGTCCTCTGGACCAAAAGGGCAACTTCTGGACCTGCGAACTTTGCGTGGTAGGTGCATGTCCATGCAGCAGGGTAATTTCCCCAACAATGAGATAATTAGTCCATTTAGCTCCAGAATACCATAATAAGCTCAAAATGGCATAAGAACCTTGGTTAGCTCATTAATATTATATACTTAGCTTGTTTTCCTCTAAAATGGGATTATTAGCCCATTTAGCTCAAAAAATACATAATTAGGTAATATAGCTCCAACAAGAGGAGAAGAGGAGAAGAAATAGGCAAAACGAAAAGAAAGAAGAAGAAGAAGAAGAAGAAGAAGAAAAAGAAGAAGAGAAGAAGGAGAAGGAGGAGGAGGAGGAGGAGGAGGAGGAGAAGGCCAAGGACCTTCTATTCCTTCTCCTCCTCCTCCTTCTCCTCCATCTCCTCCTTCTTCTTGATTTCTTATTCTTCTCCTCCTCCTCCTCTTTCTTCTCCTCTTTCATATTATCCTTGCTTTAATTAACCCAACAATGACATAATTAGCCCATTTAGCTCCGAAATACCATAATAAGCTCAAAATGGCACAAGAACCTTGGTTAGCTCATGAATATTATATACTTAGCTTGTTTTCCTCTAAAATGACATAATTGGAATATTTGTCTTGATCGGGTGGATTTACATGTGATAGTTGTCTCGTCGCTGTGAGGTCTGCTGTGCGAAGACCTGCCAGTGCGTTGTACGAGCTCCGCCCCTCCATTCGTGGGTCAGTACAGATTTCATCTCCTCCCCGCCCCTTCATTTACTGTGGCTCGGTTTCCGGATGAAACTTTCTAGATTTAGGTAATTCAATTAATTTATCAGTATGCGTGACCAGGATGCGTCTCCAGTTCGAAAGGGCGACATCTATAAATATGCATGTCTTTGCATATTTATAACCACCATCCTTTCGAATTGTCCAACATTTTCCATGGACAGCCCGAGTATGTGTAGATTGGGTTCGTTTTCCCGTATGATGTGCTCTGGATCCGATGCGGAATTTCGTCAATGCCTCCCTGTTGTTCTCCGGATGCACATCCTCTCTGTTTATTGCGGAGACGTGTATTAGGAGAACAGCGGGGAGGTGCTGCCGAAATTTTTCGTTGGATCCGGAGCAGAGCATGGGAAAACGAACCCAATCTACACATACTCGGGTGGGATTAGGACCTATCTTTACCTATTAGCGTGTAGGTTGCCTGAACGTAATAAAAATGGCGAACGTGATTAACCGATGAATATAAATGCTAAATTATATATAAATATATTTCTTCTGTCTTTGGTAGCTACGCAAGATGAGTGATCGTGCGTGGATGTATACCGGTCACCCTAGTCAGAAAGAGATGACGAAGAATGGTTTTTAAAAACAAAGGAATTTGTGAAAGCCGCATTCGGAAATGGCCAGGAAAGAAGCTATTGCCCCTGTCCTGGATGCGACAACTATAAAAAGACGACAGAGGCTGTAATGATTAAACACCTGCAGAGGAGGCGTTTTAAGCCTAATTATATGGTGTGGACATTTCATGGTGAGTCTATACAACGCACAAGAGCTGAGGTGGTCCGTCGTTGCACGGACGAGCATGGTACTGGGATCGAAGACATGGTGCAAGACTTTGATGATGCTCGGGATTCCGAAGGTGAGATGGAGGAATCTGCAAAGGACTTTTATGAAATGTTGGAGTCTTCAAAACGTCCTCTCCATGAGCACACTCAGCTCTGTCAGCTGGATGCAATTGCACAAGTAATGGCTCTAAAGGCTCAGTTCAACTTGGGAAGAGAATGCTACGACGCGATGATGACACTATTTGGACGTTTCCTACCCAAAGGTCATGTCATGCCTGCAAATCTGTACCAGTCGGACAAAATACTTCGTGTACCTAAGATGCCCTATGAGAAGATAGACGCATGTGAGAAAGGATGTGTCTTATTTAGGAAGGAGTATGCACACTTGGACTATTGTCCCAATTGCGAGTCTTGCAGGTATCTTGTGGTAGACAACGGTATGGGTGAGAAGAGGCAGACCAAAATCATAGTTAGTGTTCTTCGGTATATGCCAATCGTACCAAGAGTTCAACGTCTTTTCATGGTCGAAGAGACAGCCAGACATATGACATGGCACAAATTGGGCAAAAGAAGCGAACTAGATGCGGATGGGAATAACATGATGGTACACACATCGGATGGGGAAGCATGGAAACATTTCGATGGATTGCATCAGGATAAAGCGGCAGATCCAAGGAATCCTCCAGTCTGCGCCGCCACGGATGGTTTTAATCCCTTCGGCATGACGGCAACCCAATACAGCTGTTGGCCTGTATTTGTCATTCCACTCAATCTCCCCCCGGGCAGATTATGCAAAGAAAGAACATTTTTCTGACGTTGATAATTCCAGGGCCCAATTATCCGGGGAAGAATATGAATGTGTACCTCCAACCGCTTAAGGATGAATTGGAAGAAGCTTGGGAAAATGCGGTCAAGACATACGATGCCGCTAGAAAAGAAAACTTCAAAATGCATGTGTGGTACATGTACTCTATGCATGACTTGCCAGCGTATGCGCTATTCTCTGGATGGTGTGTGCATGGAAGGTTCCCGTGCCCCCAATGCAAGGCACCTCTTCAGTTTCATTAGTTCCAGGAGGGTCGGAAGTATTCTTGCTTTGACTTGCATAGACAGTTCCTGGATCCTGACCATCAGTTCAGAAAAGACAAGAAGAACTTTACCAAAGGTAAAGTTGTCAAAAACTTGGCACCACCTGCGTTCACAAGCCAACAGATCATGGATCAGTTAAACGCCCTCGAGCCTGATCCAGAGCGTCCAGGGTATTTCAAGGGGTATAATTCAAAACATGCCTGGACTAACAAGCCAGGCTTCTGGGATCTACCTTACTTCAAAGACCTCCTTCTTCCACACAATATTGACATGATGCACACTGAAAAGAATATCGGAGAGGCTATTTTTTGTACATTGTTTGACATAGATGGGAAGACAAAGGATAATATTAAGGCCAGAGTCGATCAACAGACACTATGTCATAGACCGTTACAAAACATGCGAGAAGGCAAAGGAAAGCAGAAGTAGTCGAAGCCAAAGGCCTGGTTCAATCTTGGAAGGCCAGCTATGAGGGAAATTATCTTGTGGGTCAAAATGCACTTGATGTTCCCCAAAGGGTATCCAGCGAATATAAAGAGGGGAGCGAGTCTTGAAAAATTAAAAATCTTTGGTCTCAAGAGTCATGATTGGCACATATGGCTAGAGCGGGTAATGCCGGTGATGTTACGTGGCTTTATTCCTGAGGATGAATGGCTAGTACTGGCGGAGCTGAGCTATTTCTTCCGTGTTCTTTGAGCAAAAGAATTGTCGCCTGGTGTGGTAGAAGACATGGAGGAGTTTGCACCGGAGTTGTTGTGCAAGTTAGAGAAGATATTTCCACCGGGCTTCTTTAATCCAATGCAGCATTTGATTTTACATCTACCGACCGAGGCAAGATTGGGTGGGCCCGTGCAAGATCGTTGGTGCTATGCAACTGAGAGGATGCAGAAGACCCTTCGAGCTAAATGTAAAAATAAGCGTAGAATTGAAGCATTGATGGCTGAGGCATTCATTACTGAGGAGGTGGCAAACTTTTTGACAGCACACTACGAAGCCAAAAATCATCATTTGCATAATCCGAAGCCTCGGCACAATGATGGAGACCCCAAAAAAGGTGGGTCCAACCTCAGCCTATTCAAAGGGAAGCTCGCACCAGCCGGTGCTTCGAAACCATTAAAGTTGGATATCGAAGAATGGCGGAACATTTCGTTGTATATCTTCAACAACCTAACAGAAGTGCGGCCGTACATCGAGTGAGTTCTCGGCACATTTTCCCGTAACTTCTAATTCATTTGAACTGCTCTTACTCCCGGATATTTCAAACAGCCGTTACGTCGTCAAATTCTCAGATGGAGCGGTGATCGAAAATGATTCCGTCGAAGAGTATGAGCTTCTGTCAAAGACAGGAGGCGGCTATCCCGGTTTCATCTCTTGGTTCAAACAAACGGTAATTATCAATAATGGACCATTTCATGCTTGGTCTAACTTGCGGCTAATGCAACAACCGTTTCGTATTAAACTTGTAGGCTAATTCAGAGTCTATGGACGCCGAATTGAGACAAGTCGCTAATGGTTTTGACTATAAGGTCCGTTCATTTGAGAAATACAACATCAACGGGTATCTCTTTTGTACCTTTGGCAAAGAGCTATCTATGCCCGACCGGAAATCTACAAATTGTGGTGTCTCTGCTATCGGCGAAGGTGTTATCGAGTATTATGGAAGAGTTGAAGCAATTTATGAACTTCAATTCTATGGTGAAAACCCACCGAACGTCGTAGTCTTCAAATGTTATTGGTTCCAGCCGAAAAAGACTAGAAGGACTCATGAACATATAGGACTAGTCAAAATCAATCCAAACACCCATTTAGATGTTCCGGATGTCTATATTACGGCTCAACAGGCGACCCAAGTTTTCTATCTACCGTGGGCATGCCAAACGGATAAGAATCTGGAAGGTTGGTATGTTGTTTATGAAGTGCCGCCACATGTCAGACCAGCTCTCCCAAATGAACAGGATTATGAACCTCACATTAACCCAGACACATATGATGGAGAATTCTTCCAAGAAGCACGTCTTTCCAAGAAACATTTCAAGAACCGCTGTGCTTCATCCAAGAACATGGAAGTAGACAGCGACAATGAATCCGACTCCAGCCCTGAGCCGGAACCAGAAGACCTGGAACTCGTAGAGGTTACTGATGCGGATGACCTATCAATGCTTCAACGATTAAAGGAAGGCCTTTCACAACTTCACGTCGTTTAACCCGATGAGCACGTCATTCATGAAGACATGAGTGATAGTGATGATGATGATGCATTTATTGATGATGATTATTAGTTTGTAAGATTCACAACTTAAATTATATATATTTTAATCTTTGTTTTTCATGTACATATTGTTATTCATGTCAGTCATTCAATTTTTTTATGTTGTACTAATTTCTTTTAATCTTTATCATGGCAGGTGTTGGAAGATGGTGGGCGCGGGTCCAGAGCGCTCGACGGGTTCTTCCCAGGCGCCCCGCACGAGGGGTGGTACTTCCCTTCAACCCCTATCTCTCCGTAGAGCCTTGGCAGACAGTCTTTCGACACCAGCCGGGGGTTCTTCTTCGTCGGCGGCATTGCCCACTTGGAGAGGTGTTGGTCGGGTAGGGAGGAAGGGGAAGGGTACAGGGATAGGTGGTGGCCG
Source organism: Hordeum vulgare subsp. vulgare (assembly GCF_904849725.1). Lineage (NCBI taxonomy): Eukaryota > Viridiplantae > Streptophyta > Magnoliopsida > Poales > Poaceae > Hordeum > Hordeum vulgare. The sequence goes on along the minus strand of NC_058520.1, from coordinate 230,244,203 downwards.
CAGATGATCCAGGAGGACTGTTGAGCCGTCCTCGCCACCACCACCAGCTCATTCACCCGAGCATAGGACTAGTATGGTCAACCCGTTTGCGGAGGAGGCTACGGGGACTCCGGTCCAGGAGCTTGGTGTTCACGGGAATTCGTCCCATGAGACTCCGGTCCAGGAGCAGCCTCGGGTCGAGGTGCATTCGGTCCAGGAGCAGCCGGAGGAGACTACGGTTCCGGAGGCTTCACCCGACGTGGAGAGGCCCGGATGGGAGCCTTGGCCGGATCATACCGAGTTGCCGGATTGGACTGAGGGTCCGGGTGGCTCAGGGGGCGGAGATGGCGGGGATGAGCTTCCGGATAGTGAGGGCGATGTGCAGGTGGACGGGGCCATCGTGTACAAGCGTGCTAGTACACGTCTCCCGGTCGCGCCGGCTACCCGCGAGCAGAGGTCGGTGATTAAACCTGAAGGAGATAGGTAAGTACATTTACCCTTTTTTTAGCTTTTGCCTTCAAGTTTGTTCAAATATCTAATGCGCTGACCTTATCATACTGCAGGGGATGGGTACACCCTCTTGGAGTACGCAAGCCGAACTCCGTCCTTGTTGTGCTTTGCCGGACAAATTTCCCGCGGTTTGTCACGTTGCCTGGTGAGGGTCAGGTTCCTACACTAGGATTTACCTGGGAGCACTACCAGGCTGCGTAGGCCCCGCCGGAGGAGATTATAGATGGTGTCTTGTGCCACATGAGGGCCGAGATGGTGATCAAGACCTTTTGGGTAAATTATCCTTTTACAGAATCTAAAATTAACAATATACCTAATTATTGTACTAATCGGTGTTTTCACGTTTGATTGGAGACCTTCTATAGGTGTGAGGATGGATATGAGGAGGAGGGGGCCAGGGTTCTCGAGGTCGAGTATAGGCGGTTACTACAGAACTTCCGCCACGAGGCTCGGCCGCACGCTATTCGAGATTACTACGCCACGCGTGGTATTAAGAAGGAGAAGAAGGATTGCCGCGGAAAGTTTCTGAAGAAGGAGAAATACATGAAGGTACTTACCTATTCTTAAGTCCTTCTACGTAGTTTTCTTGATTTCATTCATAGGCGTAGCGCTGAAAATTCTTTCTAATAACTTACAGGTGCCCCGAGATGGTGTGCGGATAAGATGGATTGTTGGGAGGCGTTGGTTGATGATTGGTGCACAGGCAGCTGGCGAGCCGTCCACGAGAATGCGAAGGATCGGCGTAGCCAAATGGTTGGTGTGCCACACCATCAAGCCATCGCCAACTTACTTCAGTTTGGACGAAACTGGGTATGTGATTTGCTTCATGATTCATGCAATTCATTCTTGATGCTAATATTTTGTTCCTCTCTTTTAGGCGCTTCACAATAAGACTGAGATGCCACACTTGTACGACCTTTATGGCATGGCCCATACTGCCTCGTACAAGAAGGCGAAGGCATTCTATGAGTCTGACCTGGATGATCCCAGTAACTTCACCAACATATTATCCCACCAGAAGCTCGTGGCATACAGGGACGCGGGGAAGGCTACGAAAGGGGATGACTTTAACCCTAGCCAGGAACCTTTGGATCTAGAGCTGGTGATGATATCTGGTGGCGGGAGGCCCCATGGCTCGATAGCCATTGGAGATGGGATAATACGTTGTCCACTCACTCTTCCGGAGATCAAGGCGCGCCAGTCGAGCAGATGTCCTGAGATAACGCCTCGTCCACGGCCAGTCGAACTTGCCATCGAGGTTAGTTGTACGGACTAATAAAATTTCATCCATTTCATTATGTGTGTCACCATAGATCATTACTGTGGTAACGAGGAATGGTTTTTCAGGCTGCTCTTCAGAAAGAGAGAGCGGCAAACCAGGATGCTCTTGAGAAAGAGAGATTGGCAATCCAGGCTGCTCTTCAGGCTGCTCTTGATGAGAGGGACCAGACCACGGCACGATTGCTTGAAGAGGAGAGGGCCCGGAATGAGGCGGGTCAACGGGCCCTGTACGAGCTTTTTGTGTTATGTTTTTTTCACACTAGCGAAATCATGTGTGTAATGTCTGTTTCAATACTAACTAATACGACTCACTCTTCAGGATCTGTGCGTGAAGAGCGGTCAAGTCCCTCCGCCGATGCCCGTCTTCTCTTCGATTGGCATGATGAGTTTCATTATAAACTAGTATTAATAATTGAGTGTCATCATGCTAACTGAGACATTGCAAAATATCTTTTCTGCAGAATAACTCCCGAGCGGCATCGCACGACCCTTCTCCAGGGCAACCGTCCCCAAACGAAGCCGGCGCGAGCAACCGTGATGTTTCTCCTCCTTGATGACCACTACGGTAAGTTTCTCCTCCAAACTTAGCTTGTTTTCCTCTAAAATAAGATAATTAGCCCATTTAGCTCCAAAAGACATAATTAGGTAATTTAGCTCCAAAAAGAGGAGAAGAAATAGGAAAAATGAAAAGAAAGAAGAAGAACAAGAAGAGAAGAAGGAGAAGGAGGAGAAGGAGGAGGAGGAGGAGGAGGAGGAGGAGGAGGAGAAGGAGGAGAAGGCCAAGGACCTTCTATTCCTTCTCCTCCTCCTCCTTCTCCTCCTTCTCCTCCTTGATTTCTTCTTCTTCTCCTCCTCCTCCTCTTTCTTCTCCTCTTTCATATTATCCTTGCTTTAATTTCCCCAACAATGACATAATCAGTCCATTTAGCTCCAAATTACCATAATAAGCTCAAAATGGCATAAGAACCTTGGTTAGCTCATTAATATTATATACTTAGCTTGTTTCCTCTAAAATGGGATAATTAGCCCATTTAGCTCAATAAAGACATAATTAGGTAATTTAGCTCCAACAAGAGGAGAAGAGGAGAAGAAATAGGCAAAATGAAAAGAAAGAAGAAGAAGAAGAAGAAGAAGAGAAGAAGGAGAAGGAGGAGGAGGAGGAGAAGGCCAAGGACCTTCTAGTCCTTCTCCTCCTCCTCCTCCTTCTTCTAGATTTCTTCTTCTTCTCCTCCTCCTCCTCTTTCTTCTCCTTTTCATACTATCCTTGCTTTAATTAACCCAACAATGACATAATTAGCCCATTTAGCTCCAAAATACCGTAATAAGCTCAAAATGGCACAAGAACCTTGGTTAGCTCATGAATATTATATACTTAGCTTGTTTTCCTCTAAAATGACATAATTGGAACATTTAGCTCAAAAAAGACATAATTAGGTAATTTAGCTCCAACAAGAGGAGAAGAGGAGAAGAAATATGCAAAATGAAAAGATAGAAGAAGAAGAAGAGAAGAAGAAGAAGAGAAGAAGGAGAAGGAGGAGGAGGAGGAGGAGGAGAAGGCCAAGGACCTTCTAGTCCTTCTCCTCCTCCTCCTCCTTCTTCTTGATTTCTTCTTCTTCTCCTCCTCCTCCTCTTTCTTCTCCTCTTTCATATTATCCTTGCTTTAATTAACCCAACAATGACATAATTAGCCCATTTAGCTCCAAAATACCATAATAAGCTCAAAATGGCACAAGAACCTTGGTTAGCTCATGAATATTATATACTTAGCTTGTTTTCCTCTAAAATGACATAATTGGAACATTTATCTCAAAAAAGACATAATTAGGTAATTTATGTCCAATAAGAGGAGAAGAGGAGAAGAAATAGGAAAAATGAAAAGATCGAAGAAGAAGAAGGGAAGAAGAAGAAGAGAAGAAGGAGAAGGAGGAGGAGGAGGAGAAGGCCAAGGACCTTCTAGTCCTTCTCCTCCTCCTCCTTCTCCTCCTCCTCATCCTTCTTCTTGATTTCTTCTTCTTCTCCTCCTCCTCCTCTTTCTTCTCCTCTTTCATATTATCCTTGCTTTAATTAACCCAACAATGACATAATTAGCCCATTTAGCTCCAAAATACCATAATAAGCTCAAAATGGCACAAGAACCTTGGTTAGCTCATGAATATTATATACTTAGCTTGTTTTCCTCTAAAATGACATAATTAGCCCATTTAGCTCAAAAAGAAGGAGAAGGAAGAAGAGAAGAAGAAGAGAAGGAGAAGGAGAAGAAGAAGAAGGAGGAGGAGAAGAACAGAAGAAGAAGGAGAAGGAGGAGAAGAAGGAGAAGGAGCCCTCCTTCTTCTCCTTCTTCTTCTCTCCTTCTTCTCCTCCTTCTTCTCCTTCTTCTTCTCTTCTTTTTTCTTCTTCTCCTCCTCCTTCCCCTTCCCCTCCTCCTCCTCCTCCTCCTCCTTCTTGTTTTTCTTCTCTTTGTTCTCTTCTTGCTTCTTGTCTTTCTTCTTAAATTTAGCTTATTTGTCATATATATGTTGTTGTTCTTCTTCTTCTGACTTTCTTATTCCCATTTTGCAGATTGGATGTACTACATGCATGGAAGCTGGCGTTGGAGTGCTTTAGTTTCCGTTTTTATTTGAGTTGATGAACAATGTGGAACTATATGTATATGTATATATGGATGAACAATATATGTGCAACTATATGTATGTATATATGGATGAAACTTTGTATGTGTTGGTTCTTTTGATATATGGGATGTACGTTGCTGAACAAATGGCATTGATGAGCTTTATATGTATATCATATATGTGTTGTGACCTATTTATCATATATGTGCGATGAATTATATGTATATGTGCTGTGAAATAGAAAAAATAAACAAAAATGTGACAATATAGGCTCTTTGCCGTGTGTCAGCTGACGGCAAAGGCCTTTGCCGTCAGCTGACTGACAGCAAAGGTGCCACGTGGCGCCCAGCTGTGCAACCTGGGCAGTAGCAGCTGGCCATATAGTCTCTTTGCCGTCAGCCTCCAAGGGGCAGACGGCAAAGAAGAGGGAACAGAGGAGGGGGGAGGAGGAGGCAGACGGCAAAGAGTGGAGAGAGGGGTGAGGGGAGGACCCGGCAGACGGCAAAGATGGACGTGGTGGCAGACGGCAAAGATGGAGGGGGAGGGGAGGGGAGGAGAAGGCAGACGGCAAAGATGGACGGGGAGGCAGATGGCAAAGATGGACGGGGAGGCAGACGACAAAGGCTCCGTTAACCCCTAACGGAGGCAACGCGTGTCTGCTGTCGTCTCAAGAGCTTTGCCGTCCGCCTTGCGCGGGCAGACGGCAAAGAAGGTCCTATGTCGTCGTAGGCTGACGCAGAAATTTTGCCGGCCGTGACAATATTTGCCGTCTGTGGTATTGTCTTTGCCGTCCGGGATATTTTCTTTGCCGTCTGTGATGGCAGACGGCAAAGAAGGTGATTCTTGTAGTGTAGCCTTCTCTAAGGCACCTCATGTTTCATGTTTGTACTCAAATATTTGTTGCTTCCGCTACCTCGTGTGTTTATCGAGCTTCTGTATTCTAGCACTCCTGGCCCCTGGCTTGTAATATGAAGCTTGTATGTTTTTATTCGTGTCTAGAGTTGTGTTGTGATATCTTCGCATGAGTCCTTGAGCTTGGTCGTACCCATTTGCGTGTATGATTAGCGTATGATCAAATTGAGGGTGTCACAAGTTAGTATCAGAGCCGACTGCCTGTAGGTAGCCCCCTTTCCAACTCCTTTGCCGAAGTTGATTCTAGTACTTGAAAAACTCATTAACTTTGATGTTGTGGCTTACGGGCCCTCATGTCAATCGGGTGGTATTAGTATCTTTTACTTCTTTTCTATACTTTGGGTTCTACTCTCTCTTCTATTTCGGGTTAAAGAATTTACTAACTCTAACATTAGGTTCTCGTAATCACATCAACCCGGAGGGCTGGACTATCTACTGTTGTTCTTCTAATGATATGTTGCACACACTGTTAATTGACATCCTTAAATTTTCCTTTTCAGGTGCTTCCCGCAAGGCAGCACGTGCGCCTCACATTGGCTATTGAGGCGAATGGGTTCCCGGCAATTTTGGTCGACCTCTTGACGAGGCTGGGATATCGCTTGTACCCCGAGTACACTGTGGACGAGGACATCCAAGAGTTCAACCAGTACCAGTACCAGGTTGAGATTCGCATCTTCGATCAGATGGGCACCTCCATCCGTGAGCTCCACACCTTCTGTCAAATTGGATTGGTGATTGATATGGTCGTCCATGATGCAACCTATATCGCTATCACCCGCCTCCGTGGAGCGTACCCTCGCCTAGAGGAGACTGGTTTCACATATATCCCTTATACTCCTGTTGGGGATGAGACTGTATCCGATCTTACTGCCTACAGTGGTCGCGTTCGGGGACGCAAGGACCGGTCCTACTTCACTGTCTGTACCCCTATGTGAGTCATCGCTACGACCCATAGGTTTTGGTACAGTACACTTAGGCACTGGATCACGCTTTTTTGAGCTCTGACTATGGAGATGTACGCCACGCATATCCGTCTTTATGACGCATTGACAAAGCTATAGCCAACAGTCCACCCGAGGGTCCACCCTATGCACATACTCTAGCCGAGCAGGACAGAGCTACCACCAGGTCTTGAGTGGACTAATGTTGGAGGTAGTACCCCTGCACTTGGACCTTTGCTCTCCGATTTGATGCATTACCCACACATAAGTCACCACGGGATGCAGTGTCCTGCCCTAGCTTCTATCACCGCCAGCTACCTGGATTTAGTCTTTTTCTCCGACGTTGATGTAGCCTTATCTCTATGTCTCGTTGTTGTATCCCTCCACCGCGTGCATGCATGCCGCCTAGTGAGTCGAGGTTATTTTCTAATGCATATAGGTTATCGCCAGATTTCGAATTTGTTATCGATGGCCTGTAATCAAACATATGTATGGGTCTGAATGTCGAATTGGACTACTATGAAGTATCTATCGCATTTCCCTTTCGTCATCCTTGATTACTTCATGCATGACTACAATGCCTTTGCAATTACCTTATGCTAAACTACCTGTGTTAAATATTTAGCAGGATGGTTAGACCAGATGGCCGCCCGTGTGCCCCGCCAACAATGGACCACCCCGCCTCCTGAATATATGGCAGACATGATCCAATAGTTTGAACTAAACTGCCAGTTTATGCTAGGGCTCATGGATCAGTTCCAAAGGCCGTAGATGAATCAACAGCAAGGCGTGACACTATGAAACTTCTGCCGCCTCAACCGTTCGATCCATCGGAGCTCAACTCAGCCTCTTGATGTTGATGACTGGCTCCGTGGCATTGCTTATGAGCTGGAGTCTGCCAATGTGCCCCTAGTGAGCTATGTCTACTATTCCGCCTACTTCCTGAAGGGTCCCGCTGCTCAGTGGTGGGACAGTCACAGTTGCTCTCAGCCAGCTGGAACTGTCATCACTTCGACGGAGTTCAAGGCTGCCTTCCGTGCTTGCAACATTCCTCACGGAATCATGTACCAGAAGAAGAGTGAGTTCCGCAACCTTGTCGTGGGCAACAAAACTGTGGATGCTTATCAACGAGAGTTTTTGGACTTGTCCCACTATGCTGAAGAAGACATTGCAATTGATGCACGCAGACAAGAGAAATTCCGTGAGGTCCTCCACCCCGACATCAAGCCCGCATTCCTTGTTCTGGACAATTTGGATTTCGCCACACTGGTGAACAAGGTCATTCAGCTTGAGACTGGTTTGTGGGAATACAAGGATAACATCAAGCGCAATCATGACATGGGTTCATCTTCGGGCCTATTTGCATAGAAGAGGAAGATCTGGATTCCACGCAACATGTACCATGCACGTGCTCTTGCTCCGAGGCCGTCCTATGCTGCACCTCATCTCGCTCCTCCATGACCTAGGCAGCCGAGGTTTCCAACTCCACCGCCTCGAGTTCCTCCTTCCCGTCCTGAGGATGGGCCATGCTTCAAGTGTGGCCGTCCAGGTCACCATGCTAGAGACTGCAGGCAGAATCCGAATCAACTGGCACTTAGTTCAACTGGCAGTGGCAACAACCAGAACCGCAACAAGAATGCCAAGCCTGCTTATGCCCGTGGTCAGGCCAACAACATTGATATGGGTCAAGCTCAAGACCAGCCTGCTACCATGATGGGTACACTTCTCATTAACTCAGTACTTGCTTCTGTATTGTTTGATACAAGAGCATCACATTCCTTCATGTTGGAATATTTTGCATACATGCATGACATTAGAAGCGAAGAGATCAACCTTCCGATAGTGGTAATCACCCCCACGGGGCAATTGTCGAACCTTTGTGGTTTGCCCCAATGTTCGTGTAGAAATCGAACAATTGGAATTCCTTGTCGCTCCCATTTTACTGAAGCCTTCCAACATTGACCTTATATTGGGAATGGACTGGTTGAAAGCTCATAGGCTTCAATAGTTTGTGCAACCAAGACCGTCGACCTCCTACACCCTTCAAATGAATTAATAAGCTACCATGGTCATCTCGTCCGAGATGCCGAGGCACGACTATATGCCTTGAATGCATTAAATGCATCACCTCTTGAAGGGATCGAAAACATTCCAGTTGTCCAAGAATTCCCAGATGTCTTTCTAGAAGAACATTCGGGGATTCCCCCTGCTCGAGCTGTCGAGTTTGTCATTGACTTGGTACCCGGTACCACGCCTATCACTAAGCGTCCTTATAAAATGCCACCACATGAAATTATTGAACTTAAGCAGGAAATTAACAATTCGCTTCGTCTGGGTTTCATTCGTCCGAGTTCCTCTACTTGGGGAGTAGCTTCTCTCTTTGTTAAGAAGAAGGATGGGACAAATCATTTGGTTCAGGACTACCGTCCTATCAATCAGGCCACTATTCAAAACAAATATCCTCTTCCTCGGAAAAATGATCTGTATGATCAACTTGATGGTTCCTCGGTCTTCTCTAAGCTCGACTTGAGGTTGGATTCCACCAGATCCGTGTTCACAAGGAGGATATTCCAAAGACCGCATTTGTTACTCGCTATGGATCATACAAGTACACCAACATGTCCTTCGGCTTAACCAATGCAACGGCAACCTTCTCTTGCTCGATGAATTATATATTCGTGGAATACCTCGAAATATTCGTCATGGTATATCTGGATGATATTCTGGTATTTTTGAAGAATAAACAAGAGCACTCCAAACATCTTCGTCTTGTATTTCATAACCTTCAGGAGCATAAACTCTATGTCAAGTATTCCAAATGTGAATTATGGCTAGACGAAGTGACATACCTTGGTCATGTGATCTCCAAGCATGGTATTGCAGTCAACCCCGAACGAGTTCAAGCAATTCTTGACTGGACTCCCCCGAAGAATGTCAAGCAAGTCAGAAGTTTTCTCAGACTCGCCCGCTATTGTCATCGATTCGTCGAGAACTTCTCCAAGATTGCAAAGTCCTTAACCAATCTATTTCACAAAGGTGTTATTTTTGAGTGGACTGATAAATGGCAGGAAAGTTTCCTAGCACTCAAGGAGAAACTGACATCCGCTCCGATACTTGCTCCTCCGGATACGAAAATGGATTTCGTCATATATTGTGATGCTTCTCATCAAGGGATAGGGTGTATCCTGATGCAAGATCGCAAGGTGATTGCATATGCCTCACGTCAGCTGCATGCTCATGAAGAGAACTATCCAATTCATGATCTCGAACTTGCCGTTGCTGTGCATTCACTAAATGAATGGCGACAATACCTTATCGCTAATTGTTGTGAGATCTACACCGACCATCAAAGTCTGAAGTATCTGTTCACTCAGCCGGATCTGAATCTACATCAACCGAGATGGATAGAGCTTATAACATATTTTGACTGTGGTATATCATATACCCCCGGTAGGGCTAACGTAATGGCTAATGCCTTGAGCCGCAAGTCATACTGCAATCACCTCCAGGTTCATAAGGTTCATGACCGTCTTGAACAGGAATTCCGTAAGTTGAACATGCATATTGTTCCTTAGGGTTACCTTGTCCCCCTTCCTGAAGAGTTTCACAAGATGAACCTTAGTGTTGTTAATGAGGGATCCCTCAGTAACCTAGTTGTTGAACCTGATCTTGTGGGCACCATCAAAACTCTGCAGCGTTATGACGATGATGTCGAAAGAATTAAACGTTACCTTAGAGAAGGTAAACCCTCCTTTTTCACTATTGTTGAAGATGGCGCCTTGTACTTCAAGGGTCAGCTATTCGTCCCAAGTAAAAAGGAAACTCTCAGAATGACCGAAGAGGTGATGAAAGAAGCTCATGATACCCCGTTGTCTATACATCTGGGTAGTACCAAGATATACCAAGACATCCTCCAAAGATTCCGGTGGCCAAATATGAAACAAGACATTGCACGCTATGTCGCAGAGTGTGATATTTGCCGGTGGATCAAAGCACAACATCAAAAGACTGCTGGAACTTTGCAACCCATCTCCATTCCTGAATGGAAATGGGACCATGTTGAAATGGACTTTGTCACTGGTTTTCCCAGATCTCAGAAAGGTAATGATGTTATTCTTGTCATCATTGACCGACTGTCCAAAGTTGCACATTTTCTGGCCGTCAAAGAAACAATTAATGCTAGTCAACTGATAGATATTTATATGTCCAAGATTGTTTCACTTCACGGTGTCCCATTGGTAATCTTATCAAACCGTGGCAGTTATTCACTTCAAAATTCTAGGAAAGTTTTCAGAAAGCTATGGGGACTCATCTGTCCTTCAACACCACATTTCATCCTCAATCCCAGGGACAAGTTCAACGAGTCAACCAATTTCTTGAGGACATGCTTCGAGCTTGTGTCATTTCTTTCGGTAAGAAATGGGAGGAATATCTCCCGTATGCCAAGTTATCCTACAACAATAGCTATCAGGCTAGTCTGAAGATGGCCCCTTTCAAATTATTGTATGTAGAAGGTGTCGAACTCGTCTGAATTGGTTAGAAACGGGGGAACGATCACTCTTCCGTCCGGATATTATCCAACATGCTGAAGATCAAGTCTACATTATTCATGAGAATCTGAAGGCTGCCGTGTCTTGTCAGAAAAGTCAGTATGACCGTCATCGTCAAGGTATGGTCTGTCAACCTAGCGAAAAGGCTTATCGTCGTGTCCCACCAATGAGAGGTGCACATCCTTTTGGGATCTAGGGCAAGTTAGCGCCTCGCTATATTGGTCCATTCACTATTCTCGAAAGGCGTGGAAAAGTAGCTTATCAATTAGAACTGCGAGCGAACCTTCTCAGGTTCATGATGTCTTCCATGTGTCTTAGCTCCGCTGCTGCTTCAAAGATCCTATTCGAGGAGTGGATCATGATATGGTTGAGCTGCAACAAGACATCTCTTATAAAGAGCATCCGGTCCGCATTCTCGATCAGGTTGAACGTCCGACTCGTCGCAAGGTCACCAAGTTCCTTAAAGTGCAGTGGTCAAACCATTCTGAAGATGTAGCCACTTGGTAATGCGAGGACCATCTTTGTGATGAATACCTCGATCTCTTTCTTTGTACCCCTTAATTCTTGGGATGAGAATTCTTGTTAGTCGGGGAGAGTTGTGACATCGCCGGATTTGTGCTACAGTAACCCGTGTAATCAAGATACAGTTACCTATGGGTTATCATAATCCATTTTACTAATCTTCATTTGATCCAAATAGAAATTCCAATTCAAATGCAATCTAATGTCAAGATTTAAATTTGTCACACACGAAATCTAAAATGTTCCTGTTACGGAAAATGATGGATAGTAAATTGTGTTGGATAAATCACCATTTTTAGAAGTGTTGAAATCCATTAAATTAAAATAAAACTAAAATAGAAACTGAAAATAAATAAACTAAAACGAAAACAAAATAAAAAGAAAAAGACCACCCCACCGGTTGGGGCGGCCCCAACTGGGCTAACCGACCCAGCTGGATCAGCCCGAACTGGCCCAGTACCCACGGGGTATCTAAGCCCCCACCTAACCCTAAAATCCCCACCAACCCCACCACTATCTCCCTCCCACCCCGCAGCCACAACCGGCCCCCTCGCTCCCCTCCCCACGCCCCTCCGGATCCAATGTGAATCGGAGCTGGGGGGCTAAGCCCCGCACCGGTCTAGTGCCTCGCCGACCCCCATCCGACTCCCTCCGTGTCGTACTGCACCGCCATCCCCCGGCCTCACTTTGCCCCACCGCGTGCTCCTTCCCCACCGTCCGCCTCCTCTCCATCGCTAACCCTCCTCAACACCACGCCGGATCAGCCTCTCCTTCCCGCTGGCCACCTTGACCTTCGTCGAGCCTATGCATCCCCTACGCCGGTGGTGAGCACACCGGCCTCGTCCACCCCTTCTCTTCCTTCCCCACTCCGTCCTCCACGTCCGCATGTGCCGGTGGCGACCACCCCGATGGTCGACGCTGGCCGCTCCAGCGGCAGCCCCCGACCATGGCCTCGGTTGCCCTGCCCGCTCGCCCCTGGTCGATTAGCTGGGGGGATTAACCCCCCTGTGACCTAGCAGTTTGGGGGATTAACCCCCATGCATTTAGCTGAATTGGGGAATAACCCCCCGTGGTAAATTTTGTTTGGGGCATTTTGCCCTTCCGTGGGACTAACGAAGGGGGCCCACGACACCCCCTCTAAAAATATGTTTAAAAAATGGAATTAGAAATATTTGTATAAAAAATAATATAAAATAAATAATTATCTATTTTAATGAATGAATTAATTAATTACTATGTTAATTAGTTAATAAGATGTTTAATATTTAATAAAATAAGTAACTAAAACTATTAATTAATTTTGTTAATTAATTTATCCTTAGCAGACTATGACAGGTGGGTCCCACCCCATAAATTATTCTGATTAATAATTAGTTATCCCTAATTAAAATTGTGCCTATGACGTATGGGACCCACGAGTCATTTTGACCGGTCAACAGATCCTGTTGACTTATGATGTCATGATGACATCATGATAATTTCATAAATGCATTTATTGAATTAGAATAATCTAGTTTAATTTATAAATATGAATAAAATTTTAAAAAATCATATTAATTAAACCATAAGTCACATGAAAAAAATTTGTACATGAAAGTTGATCAGCAGAAGGAGACGAACCCACATACGCTATCTGTTCGTGTTTCACGCATCCCTACCATAACGAATTTGGAACTTTCCCATCCGTTTTGGCGGACTAGTAGTAGCTAGAGACCTGGGAAATAACATCCAATATTTTCCCGATTCGTCTATGACGGATGTTACTGCGTTAGTGCATGCCTAGCCCTGCATTTTGCCATGTCATGCTTAGTGATTGCATGTGTGTTTATATTTATTGTTTCTTCCCCCTCTTCTTACCGGTAGACCCCGAGATTGACGTTGCTGTCGGGTACGACTACCCTCCTGACGACCAGCCCTTTGCCGTAGAGCTACAAGGCAAGAAAACCCCCCTTGATCATCCCTATATCGCCTATTTCTTTCTCCCTCATGCTTGCATTCGAATTTTGCTACTGTTATAGATAGATCCTGTTCTGATGCATAGCTTGTTTTTTATGAACTGCTACTTTACTGTACCGCAATCTAAACTGTTTAGTATAGGTGGAGCAGTCATCCCCTCTGACCCTTAGTCCAGTTGCCCCGCTATATGGTCAAACTCTCGATCAACTGATCGACGAGCCAAGACCCGACACAACATTCAGACCCCCTTAGTAGTATGACGATGCAAAGCTACTATCGAGTACCGAGGGTGACACCTCGTTACATTCTCGGAGGTTGATTCATCGTTCGCCACTTCCGATAAAAACTTTGTCGTACAACCCATCGAGCTTGGCCCATCGAGGGTGATACCTCGGATCCCTCTGATGTTATAGCCACACGGTTAATTGACCTTGTTACTTGGGACATTGATGAATAAAAGTTAGGCGTGTGGATTCCTGTGTGGATGTGTCGATGAGTTAATTAAAATGCTAAGGATTTGGGTATTTGATCTGGGTTGGTCGGAGATGTTTTCGCACTAACCGGTTACGCGGGAGAAGTTATGGGTACTAGACATCGTGCTGTGAGTCGAAGCTCTTCAGACGTCAGCAATGGAGCCGTGCGCGCCCGAGTGGTCTGGATTATCACCATTCTTGTATAAGAGGTGCCAGGACTGACATCGTCCGCCCACGCAACGTGCAGGAGCGCATTGGGTGATGGGCCCAAGAACCCTGCGCACTTAGGATTTAGACCGGCGGGCTAGCCTCTTTGTTGAGTCGATGTGGGGCTGCGATGTGTCGATGTTCCGAGGCCTGTCATGACCCGGGAAAGTGTGTCCGGCCAGAGTTTATCGAGCATGGCGGGAAACTTGGTGCACCCCTGCAAGGATGAAAATTAACTATTCGGATAGTCGTGTCCACGGTTACAGGACGACTTGGAGTTTTGCCCCGATCTTATACAACTGCAACTGTTAATTAACTGGAATGTTTGCTCCAGGATTGCTTCCTCGCAGAGAGTCGAGGAAGAATCTCTGGGCGTGACTTTAATTAATATTGCTGCAACAATATGACTTTTAACTGTGCTACTTGTTCTACTCTCGTCTATTGCTGCAAGACCCCTGAAGATGCTAGTCTTCAATAGAACTAGGCCTTCTCTCTCTATTCTCGTGTTGCTGCAGTCAGTCCACATACAACCTCTTCCTTTTATATTGATGCATACTTAGCATAGTTCTGACGTCAGTCTTGCGAGTACTTTGGATGAGTACTCAACTTTCCTTCGCTCCCCCTTTTTCCTCTCGATCCGTTGCTGCGACTAGATGATGGAGCCCATGAGATGGTGTATCCCGCCGACGGTGACTTCTACCCCGACGGTGCCTACTACTACGTGGAGGCCGCTGACGACCTTGAGTAGTTTAGGTGGCTCCCAGCAAAGAGGCCTCACCTCGGTCGATCGTTGTATCTTTTGTGCTAGCCTTCTCAAAGGCACCTAATGTTTCATGTATGTACTCAGATATTTATTGCTTTTGCTGACTCGTGTGTTTATCGAGCTTCTATATTCTAGCCCTCGAGGCCCCTTGCTAGTAATATAAAGCTTGTATGTTTTTGTTTGTGTCTAGAGTTGTGTTGTGATATCTTCCCATGAGTCCTTGAGCTTGGTCGTACACATTTGCGTGTATGATTAGTGTACGATCAAATCGAGGGCGTCACAAAAGGACTGATGGGAAGATATCACAACACAACTCTAGACACAAATAAAAACATACAAGCTTCATATCACAAGTCGGTGTCCTCAAGGGCTAGAGTACAGAAGCTCGATAAACACACGAGTCAGCGGAAGCAACAAAAACCTGAGTACAGACATGAAACATAATAATGCATTAGAGAAGGCTAGCACAAAAGATACAACGATCGAACGAGGCTTGGCTTCCTGCCTCGGAACCTCCTAAACTACTCATGTTCGTCACCAGCCTCCACGTAGTAGTAGGCACCGTCGGTGTAGTAGTCGTCGGCGGTCGGATACGCCATCTCCTCGGCTCCATCTTCTAGTCGTAGCAATCGTATCAAGGGGAAAAGGGGAGCAATGCAACAGTGAGTACTCATCAAAAGTAGTTGCAAGACTGACATCAGAACTATGCTAAGTTATGCTTCAATATCAAAGAATGTGGTTATATGTGGACCGACTGCAACAATGCAAGAATATAGAGAGCATGCCTAGTCCTATCGAAGACTAGCATCTTCACGGGTCTTGCAGCAATAAAAGAGAGTAGAGCATGTAACACACATATATATAGTCATATTGTTGCAGCAATATTTAAGTAAAGTCATGCCTGGAGATTCTCCCTCGACTCCCTACGAGGAACCAAACTCGGAGCAAACATTCCAATTAAGTAATAGTTCAAGTTGTATAAGATCAGGGCACAACTCCATATCGTCATGTAACCGTGGACATGGCTATTCAAATAGTTAATTTTCATCCCAGTAGGGGTGCACCATAGTACCAAACACGCTTGATAAACTCTGGCCGGACACACTTTCCTGGGTCATGCCTGTCCTCGGAACATCAACACGTCGCGCCCTACCTAGGCTCGACAGAGAGGCCAGCCCGGCGGTCTAAATCCTATGGGCGAAGGGTTCATGGGCCCATCACCCTTTGCGCTCCTACACGATGCAAGGGTGGCCAATGTCAGTCATACAACCTCTTATACAAGAGCAATGCTTATCCGGGCCACTCGGGCGCGCGCTGCTCCATTGCTAACGTGTGAAGAGCTTCGGTTGATACCATGACGTCGAGTAACCATAACTTCTCCCACATGAAGGTTAGTGCAAAAAAGATCTTCCGACTAAGTTAGATCAAATACCAAAATCCATTAGCATTTTAATTAACTCACCGTCACATCCACGCGGGAGTCCACCCACAACACACCATTCATGTTCCCAGTAACAAGGGCAAGTAACTATGTGGTCGTAACATCAGAGGGATCCGAGATATCACCCTTGATGGATTTCGAACGATGTCACCGTCAAGGTGGCCAAGGAGGAATCACCCTCGATGGACCAGGCTTGATGGGTTGTACGACATAATCATTATCGAAGGTTGTGAAGGAGGAATCACCCTCTCAGAACCACCGCCAGTCAACTACACTACAATGCTAACATCGGAGTATGTAACGAGTTGTCACCCTCGGTACTCCATAGTAGCTCTGTAGCATCGTACAACTAAAGGTGGTGCGAGTGTTGTGACATGCCATTGCTCATCGATCAGATGATCGAGAGTTGATGAAAAAGCAGGAAAAAATGGATTAAGGGTCAAATGGGATGACTGCTCGACCTATACTAAACAGTTTTAAGGTGCAGTAGAATAAAGTAGCATTTTATCAAAAACAGGCTACGCATCAGATATAGGAGCTAACTACAACAATAGCAATATTATAATCCAAGCATGAGGAAGAAATAATAGGTGATATAGGAATGATCAAGGGGTGGTCTGCTAGCCTTGTTGCTCTGTAGACAGATACGAATCCGCGGCCGGGAAGTACCTGATCACCGGATCATCATCGTTCTCGGGGTCAAATGTAAAGGAAGTAACGTAGGGGAAACATAATAAAAAACGGAGCAATCGAATGCATCACAAAGTATGACATGAATATAGGCAGCGCTAGGCATGAGCTAACGCTGTACTACACATCATGGACGGATTGAAAAAATATCTAACGATATTTCACGGGTTTGTGGGTACTACCGGGCACGCGAAAACGATGGAAAAAAGTTCCATGTTTTCTATGATAGGTACGCGTGACATACAAACCGACAGCGTATCTGGGTCCGTCTCATTTTTCTGATCAACTTTCATGTATAAAAGTTTTTCACCCGAGCTACGAATTATTTTATAGGATTTTTTTAAAGTTTAAATGATTTTCTGAATTTCGAGAATTTTAGTGATCCAAAAAAAACTTTTGTTACCTAGTGTTACTCTAACCTGTGTGTATGAGAGTGGGGACATTGGGGTTGGGTTGAACAAGTCAAATTGATTGGTCAACAAAGGGTATGTAACTCACATGTAATAGACACATAGATTTAATATGGATCAAATCAATATGAGAAGTCCACATGAAATAAGTCTAGACTAATTAATTCCTAAATTAACATAAAATAACTAGGCCTACTAATCAAGTCGGCCACTAGCAGTGCTTATCATGTCTCGGTTGTGCCATGGCCTCGCACAAGGCCGTTTGCAGCCATGACCAGATGTAGCAACACAAGGCGAACACCCAGACTCCCGTGTCGCTCCCCGCGACGACCCGGGAGGAACCCTAAATCGCCTCCACCGTCCCCATCCTCTCCGTCCCATTCCCTCGCCACCGTAGGAGGGCGCTGCCACGCAAAGTCTGTGCTGCGTCGGCGGCGGCGGGGCCTGGCCCGCCTCGTGAAGACCTTGAGCTGCGCGGGGGCGGCTCACGTTCGAAGATGCGGGGCGCGCCCGGGCTCCTGTGAGTTGCCCGTCGGGGCGTGTGGTGGAGGAAGTGCGACAACGACGCATGAGCGGGCGTGGAGGAGCGCATGACTGGGCATGGGGACGGCTTGCGTCGCGCGGGCGGGCGTGCCCCGAGCGCTGGCTTGGCTGTCGGGGCGATACGCGGGCGTGAGTGAGGAGGCCTTGGCGATGTCCTACTGGGCAAGGGACGCGGGAGGCGTCGGATCTGCTGCCGACGGCGGATTTTGAGGGGCAGCCAGTTAGCCCGTTCTGGCCTGGTCGCGGCGGCGGGCATGGCTGCGTGTGGGGAGCGGGGCAGCGCGCCAGGGCAGGGCGGAGGCGTGTGAGGTGCTGAGGCGCGGTTTGGCCGGCGGCCTTCTGGGTGCGGGCGTGGGGTGTGATGTGAAAAAGTGTTTGGCGCCATGGATCTGTTATGCAGGAAGGCTGGTTTGGTCTATGGTTTGGGTGGTTGTGGCTGCCGGCGAAAGCCGCGCTCTGGTTGTGGCCAGAGCAGTCGATGGCGGCGCCTTCAGGCACCGTCCCCTTGTTGGAGGCATCGATGTTGCATCCCCTCCTTCCCATGTCCGACATCCTTCAGGGGAAACCCTAGATCTGCTCTTGCGGATCAGGCGATGATGACGCTATCAGCTTTGCACGACGTTGTATCTCCTCTTGAGGACATCGTCTTGAAGATAGACTCGGCCAGAGGGACCCTGTGCTCATGTTGGTGGTTGGCGACGGCTTGTGTAGCATCACTGTGAGAGCAGCAGAAACATCCTTCACATACAAGTTCGTTTGGCAAGTTATGACCGCCAACCTCACGAGATTGAAGCAGCATATGTTTGCTCTATCAGACATAGAGTTCCTCTTGGATGTCGTCAATTTTTATGGATATGCTTGTGGCAACTCGGATTGATACAACGGTTTGTGGTTTGCACTTTGGTAGCGGCGAAAGCGCTCGAGTGCCCGACCAAGTGCATTGTGGGGTGTTGGCCTTCTGAGGTGTTGGATGTGTTGTGGTGCTTTAGGCCTAGTTGTTAGGTGCTGCGTTAGGTTTTCACCATGTTTTCCTTATAAACTGGGCACCCTTTTTTCATTCTTCTTCTTTTGGAACTTTTCTTATGCGGTGCATTCCTCCTCTGGGGTGTTACTTGTAATACCTCTTTTGATCAACGAATTTTGCTGCTCTCCTGCCGACATTCAAAAAAAAGGAGTAGCAACACAACATCAGCAATTGAGAGTAGCATCACATGGGAGTAGCAACAACAAGCGGACAACAGCAACCGCAAGCAGCAGCTACGGCACGCGGCAATGGTAGCGGGAACAGCACACCACAACATAGCAGCACACTACAGCTGTGCAAAACAACAGCAGACAGAGCAGCACAAAAGTGGTGAGCGTGGGCGCGGTCACGCGCGGACGAGCACGCGTGGGGGAACGCAGCCGGGCGTGGCCAAGGCAGGGCGCGGGAGCGGGCAGCGGTAGGAGGTGCAAGTAGCAGCGGGTAGGAGCAGGAGAAGCGCAGCAACATGTACGCGTACGCAGCGAGCAACATTTAGACATACAGTAAAGCTGAGCTTCGGACATGGCGGCCGCCGTCTCGTACAAGCGACTATGGCGACGGATCGAGACCGGGGTGAGGGGGTTGAAAGGAGGAGCTCACCATTAGTCCGATGGTGTGCTCGGGGAGGATCGAGGTGGACCGGAACAATGGGAATCGATGATGGTCTCCGGTTATATACGCGATGAAGATGACGACGATGGCGAGCGCACAGGCTGCATCTGATGTAGTTGGTGCTCGGAACGGACATAGACGACGATGATGGTCCTCTGGGACGCGGTCGTAGGGCTTGGGGAGGCCGGTGGCCGCGTGTGTGCATGTGGTATGGTCACGACGACTCGGGGACAAGAAAAATGGAGAGGGAGGGGGCAAGCGCGGGGAACGATATGGCCAGGGTTTGGGGAGTGGCCCAGAGTCTCTTTAAGGTTGCTGAGGAGGTTGGGATTTCTTTCTATTTTTATTTAAAATCTTTTTTTAATTTTCAAAACAACACCAAGGTATTTTTGTAAAGTTTGGAGTGTGGCCCTTTATTACAAGTGTAATATTAGGGATTGCCACACAAAAAAATTGGAGGCACTTGAAAAGTTTGGAATTTACATAATTCAAAAAGCAAAGAACAATATTTAGCCTTTGTTATTATTGTTTAGATGCACTTCAACACTTTGTAAAAAGATGGTTTCAATTTATAAATTCTTAGGGAAAATTTGTAACCCAGCCATGATTTTAGTATTCACATTTGTATAAAAAAATTATCCACTTACTAAAAGAATTTTGAAAATTATTAGCAATTTCAAATGATATCTTATTCCATTGTGATCAATCACTGTTAGTAAAAATGGATTAGCTTAATCTTGTCCATCACTTTAGCTTGATTACATGCGTTACTGTAGCTTAACCCGGGGGTGTCACATTCTTCTTCTTGTTTTATTCTCCAAAATGACATACTTAGCTAATTACCCTCCAAAACGACATAATTAGCTTATTTAGTTAATTTATGACATAATTAGCTTAGTTAGGTCAAAAATAGCACAAGAATCTTGGTTAGCTCATTACTTAGCGTGTCTTCCTCCAAAATGACATAATAAGCTCAAAATAAGATAAGTAATCATCTTCACCTTCTTCTTATCATTCTTCTATTTCTTAGTCTTCTCATTTTCCTCCTTCTTCTTCTAGTTTTATTCTCCAAAATGACATACTTAGCTAATTATCCTCAAAAATGACTTAAGTAGCTTTTTAGTTCATTTATGACATAATTAGCTTAGTTAGGTCAAAAATAGCACAAGAACCTTGGTTAGCTCATAAGTTAGTGTATCTTCCTCCAAAAATGACATAATAAGCTCAAAATAAGATAACTATTCATCTTCACCTTCTTCTTCTTCTCCTTCTTCTTCTTCTTCTTCTTCTTTCTCTCCTGCTTCTTCTCGCCCTCCTCCTTCTTCTTCTTCTCCTTCTTCTTCTTCTAGTTTTCCTCTTCTTCTACTTTTATTCTTTTTATTCTTCTTCCAACTTTTTTATTTTCAATTTGCAGATTTGATTCACTTCATGGAAGCTGGCATTCATGGAAGCAAACATTGATGGACTGCTACTATTTACTTTCTATTTTGATTTGTATTGGCAAACAATGTGAAACCATGTGAATGTATGGATATTAGATAAGTATGTGTATGTATGATGATTGAAACTATGTGTATGTATTGGAAGCTAGCCTATTTGTTTTCTTGGTCTTGTATGATGTTTGATGCATGGCCTATATGGTGCTTATAATATATGTGTATTTTGAAACTATATGTGGGTGTTAGAAATTATATATATCATATATGTATTTTTAAAATGCAGGGAAATCACTAAAAGCAAAAAAATAGTGGCAATGCTGGTGTTTTTCCGTCTGCCAGCGGACGACAAAGGGCCTTGCCGTCGGCCAGCTGACGGCAAAGGTGTCATGTGTCACCCACCTATCCAACCTGGGGCAACCGGCTGGACCATATGGGCACTTTGTCGTCCGTGAGACACGGCAAAGGGGTGCATCTGGCAGACGGCCAACGGTAAAGGGGACGCACCTGGATGGGCACCTGGACGACGACACACGACAAAGGCGGGCACCTGGCAGACGACAAAGGAATGGCCCCTGGAGTGGCACCTGGCAGTCGGCAAAGGTGGGTACCAGGAAGACGGCAAAGGGGCGGTCGTGGCAGACGACAAAGGGGTGGCTCCAGCACATGGAAAATGTGGCGTGCAAGGTAGACGGCAAATACTCCGCTAGCAACCTAACGGAGAAGGTGCGTGTGGGTTGCCGTCTACAAAATTTGCCATCTGCTTGCCATGGACGACAGATGGCAAAGGCCTTTGTCGTCCCCTGCCTACCGTTACACGGAAAAGAAGGCCCTTTACTGGCGCAAGTAGCCGTAAATGTTTTGTCGACCACCGGCGGATGGTGAAGGGCTTTGTCGTCTGTAGAGTCGCCCCAGGTACCAATCCGATTCCTGTAGTGGAAGCATCAACTACAAGATCCAATTAACACTACTAGACACACCCGAGGTACCAATTCAAGGTTGCGGTACAAGATTGAGTAGAAGAGATGAACTAGGATTTTGATAGGAGATGGTCGAGGTGAAGATGTTGATGGAGATTTCCATCCCCAAGATGAGAGAGTTTTTGATGATGACGACAGCTTCGACTTTCCCCTTCGGGAGGGAAGTTCCTTCACTGGAATCGCTCCGCCGGAGCGCAAAAGTGCTCCTACCCAAGTTCCGCCTCGATACAGCAGCACTTCGTCCCGAAAATCCCCTCCTTAATTTTTTAGGTCGAAGGAGAATATATACCACAAGATGGGCTCTAGAGGTGGGCCAAGTGGCCCACTAGACATCAGTATGCGTGAGGGCAGCCACACACTCCCTAGTGTCTAGTAGCCGCCTGGTGGCGCCCCCTGTTACTTCTTCATTCTAGTATTTTTTTATTTATTATAAAATAAATCTCTATAATTTTTCAGCTCAATTGGAAATGTAGCTTTTTCAGGTCTAGAATTCCATCTACGGTATTCTCCCATTTGATGTAAACCTTGCATCTTATGAGATAAAAGGCATTAGAATTACTCCACAAAGTGGAAATATGCACAAAGACACTATAAATAACAGTAATAAAACATGATGCAAAACAGACGTATCAATCACCAACCCTAGCCGGATTATTAGCAGAATTATTTATGTAAATAGATCAAAAAATAACCTATAAAGGGCTCAACACATGGAACCTAACTAGTTACCTAACGCATCTACCAAATCTATATAAGGTTTTCCTCGATTAAAGAAAAAAAACTGACCTTCCCCAAAATTAGAGAAAAGGACAACCAGACAAGACCTAGGATATTACAGAAAATAAAAGAGATAGATGACTAACTTCTTGTTCGATGACCTCGCCGGCAACCACAGGCTTGGGTACAGGAGGAACAAATGCAGGGGACCAACCGTCTGCGACACAGGAGCCAGCGGCTGCAGCATAGGAACCACCTTCTTTGACTGAAGAGCCACCTGCTCCGGCCGAGGAGCCAGAAGAGCCACCTACTCCGGCTAAGGAGCCAGAGGAGCCACCTACTGCGACATGAGAACCTTGACGACATCGAGGACGTCGAGCCGGCCCATGCCGGATTATTCGCACAAACATATACATGGTTCAGGAAATGTAACCTAGCGAGTAAGCGTCCGATCTAGGATTTCACACTTAGGTGTTATAAAATTCATATTGTAAACAAAAAACACAACAATAATTTTGATACAGAGGGAGTAATATATGAAATGTTCATGTGAAAATAATTTTTATTCCATCATAATGATAGTACTGATATGAATGACAAAAAATGAAGATTAATTACTACATGACCATACAATATGCTAAAAAGAAGAAACCAAAAGATATAATTCACATATGAAATGGTCCAATGAGAGAAGTGGTAATTGGGATCCACATATCAAGCAGTTTTATATGCATTGACATGAAGATTAGTGAACAAAGTACATCACTTATTGTCCATTTACCTTGCACCCATGTGGAAATGCCAAAATAAATTGGGTGTACATATATACACCCATGCACCCATGTGGAAATGCCCGCGAACCTAAGGGATCTACAAAATCTAGGCCCGGATTTCTTCGATTAAAGAAAAACAGAAACCCTTGCCTTCTCCAGAAAAGGAGAAAAGCACTAACCAGAGAGAACTTTTGATTTCGCAAAAAATGGAAGTTAGATGAGTAACCGCTTCTCCATCGTCATCATCATAGGCGTCGACCATGGTCTAGGTGAGAGGAGGCAGCTGGCGTGGCTGAGGAGTCACTTGGTCTGGCGGAGGACCCACCTGGTGCGGATGAATACCCTGGACGGCGACGAGGACGTCAAGACATCCCTGCTGCCCGCTCAACCCCTCGCCGGCAGAGATGTGTTTCTTCATGTGGAGCTTAGTACTGGGTTTGGATGCTTCTGCCGCCCTGGCATCGACCTCTTCATGACCAATCCCTCCCATGGTGTGCTTGGGCATCTGTACTGTGGACGTGCTGTGGCGGTCGGTGGGTGCACGGCGAGTAGTGAGGCATGGGAGGAGAAAACTCTCATTTGTGGATTTATTGATGTGGAAGAGGGCGAGGGATTTGTCTTTATGTAGGGGGAATAGGACGAGGGGGCTACAAGTAGAGTAATGCTATGGAGAACCGAACCGGCGAGCTCTAGACCTTGGGCTGACTTTAGGAGCATTGTTTAGTCATCGGCTAGTCGAGTACAACAGTTGCCATGTTCACACCACGCCGTACGTTGTTCACACCACCACGTCTGCCACATAATAGTGCAACTTCCCATTAAAATGAATGACCCGATCGTGCACAACCATGATTTAGTGGTAACGAGACTTCCCTTTAGAAAAAATTGTAATGCAACTGCTTCCACAGTACATAGAAAACAAAGTCATAGAGTGGTGGCATGTGTGGCATGCCGACAGCGCAGACTCATTGGAGCTCGAATGAGCCGAGGTGTGATCAAGTATGGATGGATGATGTGCATGCGTCATGTGTACGTTGTCAAGGTTGACCGGTGGGTGTCTACGTTGCCCCGCGTGTATGCATGGTGTGGGTCCAGTTAGCGTCTGGCACACAAGATATGTCCTGGTAGTTAGGGCCCACATCTTGCGGCACCGAGTTCTGAGGCGGATGAAGGGACGTGGCATGTATTCCCTTCACAGGCCGGACTCGTTCCCCTCTCGATGGATAGCTTAGGGTTACGATTTGGTCTGGTTTGCACAAAACCTACGTGAACGATTATGTGTGCCGCTGTCAAATATTCCCAGCATACTAGGGAAGTATTCACCATCAAGAAATGCGGCAAATATCACGAATATGGCATGTGGGCCCTGAGAAAGGTCGGAGTCTGGCATGTCCCTTTGAATTGTTCTTCGTTGACCCCCTAGTAAGCACCGACGGAAACGGATGAACGACCCCCGCATTCAATGCACATATGGATGCGTTCCCTCATGATAGCTAGGTCTGAAGCATGCACCGAGGCTGTCTACACCCACATGGTGCACCACCTAGGCACTGGACCAACACCACTTATGCCATCCCCCTAGCCAAGCACTCCTATATAGATTCATATGTTGCACCCCACAAGATAGCTTAGCAAAAGACTTCCATCCCGATTCCCAACTATGATTTCATGTGGCCACGGTGCAGATCTTGTATTTTCGAGGTTACTACCATACCCCTAGCAAGGATGACACACTTCATGCACCTAGAGCTACATGCATGGGCCCACACCATGCACGACTACACGTAAGTGTCTACAAAATGGACTATCTCACTATCAACATTTTTTTGCCAAAACAAGCAAGTTATTTTTCAATTGCTTGAAAATAGTGAGGTTTCTATTAAATAATAATTTCATTAATTACAGATTAGAAGGTGCATTTTTTCCCTCAAAAAGTTATGCATTTTTTATAAGCGGAAAAATTCCTCTTTCCCTCGAAAAGAAAGAAGAAATCTTCTTGACACTTCACAATGGTCTCGCCCAATAATCTAGGAGTAGTCTATCCAATCTCCCACGGGGGCCATGCAGTAGCTATACTTAGTTGGTCGCAAATTTCTCTCCAAAATGGTTAATGACGGAAAAACACTTTTTATTTCCTCCCAATGATATGTGTTGGAAAAAGATGACACAAAATCATAGGAGGCAGGGCGGGATACATGTACATGCTGTCTTTTTGTACCACAAGTGCACTTGTTTGCAAATTGCATGTGCACGTGTCATATTTCAATTTTTCTTGAAAATTATGTTGTACACCTTTACCTAGACAATTGGATTATTGTTTTCATATGTTAATAAATACCTAAATATTTAGTTTCATCATGCACCAGACACATGGCACCCAAGCTCCGTCGGCCACCGCATGTATTCGTCTTCCATATTCCTGTTGTCCGATAACGGGAAGGGGAATGTGGATCCACACGATGCCATGCGTTTCATCTGGACCAATATCATGCTCCCATAACCGATCGTGTCGACGACATGTGCCACTAGACTTCTTTTTCCAAACCATGCACCAACATCTACCATGGGTACAGATGCTCAGGTGGACACGTTTGATGGCACTAGTTAATGGCATCGGATCTCGGTGTGCAATATGTGTAACCGCGTGTCGCTTTGACATGTGTGGCATGCCGAGGGCACTAACTCATTGGAGGTCCAATGAACCAAGGTGTGATCAAGTGTGGATGGATGATGTGGGTCAACTTGGCTAACAGTGAATGGTTTTAGTGCATGTGCCTAGGTGTGCATGGCTGGGAGCTAGATGGCTAATGGGTGCACATGCGTCATGTGTACATTGTCAACGTCGACCGTTGGCTGTCTACGTTGCAACGTGCGTATACATTGTGTGGGTCCAGTTGGCATGTGGCCCACGTAACGGGCGTGGTAGCCACGGCCCACATCTCGCGGCACCGACTTTTGAAGCAGAATAAGGGACATGCCCCGCATTCCCTTCAAAGGCCGGACTCGTGCCCCTCTAAATGTATACCTTAGGGATGCGATTTGGTCTCGTTTACACACAGATTACATCAATGATTCTGCAAGCCGCTCTCGATAGTTTGACCACACCCTCCATGGGTCATATGATAACACGACGACAGGTCCCCTAAAATTCCGGTCCCTCATGAATTTGCATGGATTATAGGAACATCTAGCGACACAGCGACATCATTATCGTAGACAACGACTCTGAGGTGGACCTGCCCTTTGGTAGCACATGGCCGATGGCCCATATATGGACCAAAGAGCTTAGCATGGGACTGTTGCCCCATTGCTTGCTATGATTTTATGTGGCCTTTGTCTAGATCCTAAATTTCCAAGGATACTACCCTAGAAATGCGGCAAATGTCCCGAATATGGCACATGGGCCCCGAGAAAGGTCGTATTCTGGCATCCGCCTTTGGATTGGTCTCTGTTGACCCTACAGAAAACACTAATTGAAACAGAGGAACGCCCCCCGCACCCACTGCGCATACTGGACAAGTTACCTCACGATATCTAGATCCAAAGCATGCACCGAGGACGTCTAGACCTACATGGTGCACCACTCACGCACTGGACCCACACCACTTACGCCAACCCCGAGGCCAAGCATCCACCCATATCGATTCATATGTGGCACCCTGCAAAGTAGCTTAGCACAAGACTTTCACCCGATTCCTAGCTATGATTTCATGTGGCCATGATCTAGACCTTGTATTTCCAAGGTTAGTACCATGTGCACCCCTAGCCAGCATGACACACTTCAGCACCTAGAGTTGCGCGGGCCCAGAACATGCACCACTACGCGCAAGTGTCCAAAGAATGGACTATCACACTATCAACATTTTTTTGCCAAATCATGTAGGTTGTTTTTTAGATGCTTGAAAATAGCGATGTTTCTGTTAATAATAATTTCATTAATTACACATTATAAGGTGCATTTATTGTCCCTACAAAAGGGGTGCATTTTTTTTAAACCGACAAAATTCCTTCCTTCCCTCGATAAAATAATCGTTCCTTCCTTCCTTCTCACACCATCACATTCGATGGCCTCATCCTATAAACTAGGAGAGGTCGGTCCAATCTCCCGCGGGTCCAACTGCCAAGCATTAACTATTTCTAGGTGGCTGCAAATTTCTCTTCAAAACGGTTTATTGATGAGAAAAATCACCTTAATTTTTTCCTTCCAAACATATGTGGCAAAAAACATGGAACAAAATCATCAGAGCCACAGTGGGATACATGCACATACCGTATTTTTGTACTACAAATGCTCTTGTAGGCAAATTACATAGACGATTAAATTATTATTTTCATATGTGAATAAATTTCTAAATATTGAGTTTCAGAATGAACCTAACACATGGCATCCAAGCTCCGTCGGCAACCGCGCCGATTCGTCTGCAATATTCACGTTGTCCTGTACCAGGGAGGGGAATATGGATCCACGTGATGCAATACGTTTCATCTGGACCACCCATACCATGCACCACTAGCCAACCAGAAAGATAACATGTGCCTCTAGGCTTGTTGATCCAAAACATGTGCTAGCGCTGACCATGGGTAGAGATACTCTGGTCGACATATTTGCAAGCACTAGTGAATGGCGTTGGATCCCTATGTGCATTATGTGTAACCGCGTGTTGCTTTGACATGCGTGGCATGCCAAGGGCACACACTCGTCGGAGGTCCAATGAACCAAGGTGGAATCAGTGTGGATGGATGATGTGGGTCAACTTGGCTAACAGTGCACAATTTGAGTGCATGTGCCTAGGTGTGCATGGCAGGGGTCTAGATGGCTAATGAGTGCGCATGCGTCATGTATACGTTGTCAAGGTTGACCGGTGGGTGTCTACTTTGCCACATGTGTATGCATTCTGCGGGTCCAGTTTGTGTGTGTGGCCCACATCTTGAGGCATCCAGTTCTTAAGCAGAATAAGGGACGGGCCCCATCTTCGCTTCATAGGCCCAACTCGTGCTCATGTGGATCTATAGATTAGGGATGCAATTTGGTCTCGTTTATAAACAATCTACATGAACGATTATGCATGCCCTCTTGACAGTTAGACCACACCCTCCATGTGTCGTATGATAACACCACGACAGGTCCCGTGAAATTCCGGTTCCTCGTGAATTTGCTTGGATTATAGCAACAGATGGTGACGCACCGACATCATTGTCATAGAAAATGGCTCTAAGGTGGTCCTTCCCTTTGGTAGCACATGTCTGATGGCCCATATATGGACCAAAGAGCTTTGCATGGGACTATCGCCCCATTGCTTGCTATGATTTCTTGTAGCCTTGGTCTAGATCCTGAATTTCCAAGGATACTTCCTTAGAAATGCGACAAATGTCCCGTATATGGCATGCGGCCCCGAGAATGGTTGGTGATGGGGATATGTATCTAGGATAGGGTCACAGGCCTGACCTAAATATCCTACCCAAGGGAACCTCATTATTAGGCCAAGGGTGAGACATAAGATTCCGACTGGATGAACATGGCACTTAAAAGTCACTCGGTACGCAAACACTCGGACTACATTTCCATCCACTCGACAACCTGTATACACTCGGAAGGATTCCAGTCGGCATTGAAGACCAGAAGTCACCCACAAGGGCCAGCGGACACACATTCAGCCAATGGCCTTTAGTAGCATTTATTACCCACTTACGTTATTAGTAACATATATCTTTAACTCATTGATCGAGCCCTTAGATGATGAGGCATCGATGAGAGGTGGCGCACTCTATATAAGCCACCCCTCCCCTTTGGCACAAAGGTTCGCACTCCCTGTATTACACAATCTACACTACAAGAGCTCCCGAGCACCTGAGACGTAGGGTTGTTGCCTCCAAGACAGGGGCCTGAACTCATACATCTGGCATATAATCTTGTCATAGCTAGGACTCTGTCCTCTTCATTCGTACCCTACACCTCTACTATCAGGTTTATTCTCACGACAGTTGGCGCCCACAGTGGGGCACGCGTCTAAGCGACTTTCAACAAGTTTTGCATTTTTCACTCTTCGTCATGTCTTTCGGCGACGATTCGCTCATGGGTGATGAGATCCATTTTGGCACAATCATCTTCGTCGCCGATGACTCGGCATGGCTTTAGGAAGCGCCACTCGACATCGAGGCGCTCCCCATCCATGGAGCAATGCACTTCCATGCAAGCTCCGTCGACGTGCTCCTTCTGCAGTCGTCGACTCCGTTGTCGCCTCTTTACTCCGCTATTCGTCATCGCAAGCGGAGAGAGCCCACCCGAGTTGGGTCGCGGCAGCCAAGAGGACGGAGAACCGTCGTCTGGATGCGGTCTTCGTCGTCCTCCAACTTCCAGTCGGCGTTAGCGAAAACTCTTTTCAGGCGATCATCGCGCCAATACTGAGGTATATCGTACTCCGGTACTCAATGTTTCAGGAGCAGCCAAAATAGCAGATTCAATCCAGCCTTTAGATTCAGAGGCAGGAAGAGGCTTAGAGAAGATTCGCACTTTTCTTCAAGCAGCAAAGCAGCAGAATTCGTATTTTTCACACTCGATCAATAGATTACACAACAATTCGCCAAGGGCAGAAACAGTCCCATCAGTTTACAGTCCAGGCTCACCCCATTGGCACACAAACGGGGGCCACCGAGAGTATCAGCACCGAGACGAGGGTCGGAACCAGATTCCCCCTCGTTATCACCGCGATGACAACCGTCAAGTGCATTCTCCTCCTCGGACCGGCTCGTATGTGCCCCAGCACTATGATGACCGGCGCCCGTTCGGTGACGAGCGGGGCTCGAATTTTATGCAAGGGATGTACTTCCACAAAGAAGGATGGACAGAGGCAGAGCCTATAGAGATGGTCTCTACAGAGATCAACCGAGTGGAAGTGGAACTGCACTTTCCGGTCCCCGAGTGTTTCAGTAGGGAAATCCGCTCTGCTGACATTCCCCCCAACTTCAGGTTGGCGGCTGGAGTCGTTAAGTTCGAAAGCGAGTCCAAGCCCGAAACTTGGTTGGATGATTATCAAGTTGCAGTACAGATTGGCGGTGGCAACGACAATGTTGCGATAAAGCACTTGCCCCTGATGCTGGATGGTTGGGCATGTACATGGCTGAATCAGGTGGCGCCATAAATCATATATTGTTAGGCAGATCTGGCTCGCGTGTTCATCAAGACTTTCGAGAGCACTTGCATGCGTCTTGTCAGCCTTTTGGAGTTACAACACTGCATCCAGAAGCCGAGTGAGTCGTTGCGCGATTACATCTAGCACTGGACCACTCTTCATCACTCAGTAGAGAATGTTACCGAGCACCAAGCAGTTTGTGCCTTCAAGGCAGGTGTCAGGTATCGAGAGCTGTATTTGAAGTTTGGTCGCTCAGGCGACATGTCAATGAGTAAAATGATGGATATAGCCACTCGTTATGCAAATGGGGAAGAAGAAGACCGCCTCCATAGCGGCAAGGGTAAAGTAGTCGACAACACCAGCACTAATTCCAATCAGAAGAAAAAGCGGAAGGTTGACAATGCAACCCTAGCACAAGCAGCCACTCTGGCGGCAGGAAAATTCAAGGGAAAGTTCAAGGCACCATTGCCCCCCAAGAAGTCCAAGATGCATTCAGATGTTTTGGATCAGCCGTGTGTTTTTCACAGAAAGAAAGATGATGAAGGCAACCTAATATTGCGAAAGCATACCACTCGACGGTGCCGACTGTTGGTCCAAGAATTCAAGGACTAGTCCGATGGAAAAGAACCTAAAGAAGAAGATAATGAAGAGAAAGATGACTTCCCCAAGGTCAATGCAACTCTAATGATTTTTGCTGACGTAGAGAGCAAAAGTGAACACATGGAAATTGACCTTGCGACTATGGCGACTCCCACCTCCCACCTCCCCAACCAGCGACTTCATGGCAATCTGTACTTCTAGCCGGCGTGCACATCTCCCCCTCCGATCATCAACTCAGGTGATTATTCACGATCTCAAACATACCATTCTCCATGGATTCCTTTGGTGGCTCCACACTTGATCTGGATTTCTCGCCTAGTGCGGCTTTTGCGGATGATGTGTTTCGCCACTCTGATTTTTTTGTGCATCGAATAGATCATCGACACCCCTTCATCATGTTGGTCTCGTTTAGTCGGCATGCTTTCCGTTTAACTAAGGATTCTGCTACTGCTGCACTTGAGTCATCTATTGGGAGTTCGGCCATCGATCTTGTGGTTCAATAGATCAAAGATTCGGTTTTCTCTTTTAGGGTGTCTTGCAAGCAAGTTGGTTTTCATATTCTTGACTTGCGATCATATAAGTGTCCCACTTTTTAATGTTTTTTTCCATCTCTTGGATTATGGTGGTCTGAATTAGAGAAGGGGATTTACTCTATGGAGGAAGCAGTGTGATGCTAAGTGGATCTTAGTAAGGCTGTCAAAACGGAGGGTGACGTTAGGTATGATGGCAACGCATTCTAGACCACTCAAGTCTTCGTGAAAATATGGATCATCAATACGCAAAAAGATGTCTTTTCCGTCTCTCCACGAATATGATGTTTGCAATGGTTACAGGTGTCGTGTTACCCAAGATGAGCTTACCGCACTCCACATTTTGGGTTATTCTCTTTCTCAGCATGAGCGGGTGGTTATTAGTGCACCTCCACCGGCTGAACTCTAGTGGACGACGGCTCCGCCGCACATCACCTTCGGAACGGTTTCACAGCCTTCCTTGCACTCCGTCATCTCTGGGGTTTAGGATCATCAGAGTGATAAATCATGGGATTTCTACCACTCTTGGCACAGATGATGGTTCACCCTCATCCTCTGGCCGGATTTCTGGAACATTCAAATCGGCACCGTCCGAGCAATTGGCATGTGGGCCTTGGTCTACCCGTATTATGAATCATGGGCCGGCGGTGGGAGGTGCATCCTCACATGGGCCGGAAGTAATACCTTCTTCGTAGGAGGCCCATGATATTTTTGATGACATGGTTAATAATATGGTGACGGCGATTTTTCATGCTCAATCTGTTCAAAACGAGGGCATCTGGCCTCCAGCTACACGACTGCTGAGAAATGTCTGTCATACGGACGTGTGGGCCACACCAAATCTAGTTGTGCTTCTTTTATGCAAGAGAATTGCCTCACGTGGAAAAAGAAGAGTCCCACCATTGTCTCTGATTTCTCGGGAATGTCTACGTATCTTGAGGATTCAGCGCAGCCTGCCGAGCAGTTCCCCTCTGTCTCATCGCCTCCATCATCTCCCCGGACTCCAACTGCGTCGCCACCATTGACATCACCTCCGCCAGCTACCACAAACCATGGCCAACTTTGAGCTTGACCCCGAGCGGTACGTCCCTCCGGGTCATCACATCATTGACGGCGGTCCTCATCGCCCACCACAATCATTTATCACTCTTGCAACTCCCATTGCCCGATGCCATGAGCAGTTCCTCGTTGCTGAAGTTATGCCAGTGCTGCCCGCCAACCTCATTGGCCAGGTACAACAGGCGGTTGTTGATCTTTTGACGAACACGGGTTTTCATGTGTGCTCTTCTCAGCCTTGGATTGCAGGCATATGTATCTTTGAGCTTAGGGATGCTGGTGAACAATTTGCTGCTATTGAGATTGTTCCCCAGGACCTGGGGAACGGTTCTTTTGTGCGATTTATGAAGCACAAGGAAAGCGAGGGTTTTCAAGGGGCTACAGGTTTTCGTCAGGGATGTCTGATGTTCTTGGGTGTGCCACTAGATATGCGCAATACGGATGATATTCGTGTGGTAGTAAACACATTGGGAAATTCCATCATTGGGTCAGTGACGACACATACCTTATGCGCTCTATCGTCTTTGCCTCCTTCCCTGATGATTTTTTGGTACCTTGAAGTGTCACTTTCTTTGAATATAATGCTTGGGGAGGAGCTAGGGTTTCTTGGCCTGCACCGCTATACATCTTGGGTGCAAATTTTGCTGAGCAGATGCCCCACGATGAAGACCCAATGCCCATCAACGGCAATCCCCACCCAATGCCAGGTCAGCTTGAATAGGATAATCTGTTATTTGCACTACCACCTTACTCTGCTCTAGGGTGGAATGATGTTCCACCGCATCCAATGCAAGAGCCTCCAGTCCAGCCCGAGGAGAGAGGTTGGGGTTGGAATGCCGACGAGCCCGTTGTTCAGCCAGCTGTGAATCAGCAGAACTAGGAATCAATGGTAACTGATTAGCCAACCTCGTCCGATTCAGTGCAAGAGGTGGAGATTGTGGACCCCTAGCCGAATAATGCTGCTCCTGGTGATGAGGATCCTTATGATCTTCAGTTTAGTCCTATGGAAATCGTCCCCAACCAGCAACCTATTTTTCAGCTAGTTAACCTGATGATGGGTGCAATCCGTCTTGTTTATGGTCCACCACCACCACCTGTTCTTACTTGGACCAGATCTTTTGAAGATCTGATGTGGGTTTTCAGTACATTGCACATTCCTCGCCAGCTTCAGATGATTGCGGCACCGCCTCTTGTACTCTCCAAGCTTTCTTGGTCCATTGCTTTAGATGAAGCCCTTGGGGGGGGCCAACATTGTTTACACTGACTGCTCCCACACCCCTCCTGCTCCCATGTCTGAAGTAATGACAATTGATGATAGCAGCTTGCAGCCATCAGCGAGTCTCTCTTCCTTCTCAACCCCAGGGGCCAAGAAGAAGATGCAGCGCAAGAAGCCCACTCTAATTGTCGACTCGACAATTTGAAGATGCACCAGAGGATCAGTGAAGCATGATGGCTGCAAGCCTGTCCTGTAGGAGCTGCCGATGTCAGTGCCGAAGAAGCGCAAGCCTCGCGCTAAACCCATGGAAGTGCCTTCTAACAATAATGTTCCACCACCACCGCAGGAGGAGTCCATCCCACCTGCAACCCCGGTCCCGGTCATCCAAGCTGTCGGCCAGAGTCTTGGCATTGCCCCTGAGAACCTCTCACTAGATCGTCTTATGGAGGATCCTACTGTCTCCAAGCCATTCCAATGATAATTGAACGATCTTTTATATTGTTGGGCTTTATATGGCGTTCTAATAGTTTTGCTGCTAGTTGTTGTGTGTTACTGCCTCTTGAACTATGTTTGTGTCAGTTATTATGTAACTGCACCTATCCTTTTAAACCTTGTTCCCATGGATAATCGATCTAGGAGAAGTTGGCGGGTTCTTTGTTGGAATGTCCGTGGTTTAAATTTAGATTCACGCCAAAGAGTTTTATGTAACAAAATTGATGAAAGTCTTGCTTCGGTTGTCTGTCTCCAAGAAACCAAAATGCAGCATATTGATTATCAGAATATTAGAAATTTTTTCCCCAAAAAGTTTGATCGATTTGGATATAGTCCATCGCGTGGTGCCTCCGGTGACTTAATCACTCTTTGGAACTCCTCGGTATTAACTGGTCCCTTGATTGATTCACAAAGCTTTGGATTAATTGTGCCCTTCACCTCAAACCATAATTCTGAAACTTTGACTTTGGTAAATGTATATTGACCCTGCCAAGGAGAGTCCAGGGATCAATTTGTAAGGTGGCTCTACAACCCCAATATCCGTGTCAATGATAATTGGTGGCTTCTAGGAGATTTCAATTTCATTCGCTCAACAACCAATAGAAACCTTCCTGGTGCTGATGTCAATGACACGTTTATTTTCAATGAGATTATTGGCCACCTAGGTCTTTTAGAATTACCACTCAAGGGAAGGTATTTTACGTGGTCAAATATGCAAGATTTCCCACTCCTGGAGCAATTAAATTGGTTCCTCACTTCTGCCATATGGATCTCTTGCTATACACTGACACATGTGCTTCCTTTAGCTAAGACTGCACCTGATCATGTCCCATGTGTTCTGTCCATTAACACATCCATCCCCAAATGCAATCTCTTTCGTTTCGCGAACTATAGGGTGGAAGTGGATGGCGTCCTTGAATGTGTGGAGAAGTCTTGGAGGGTACCCTCTCGGAAGGGGCACATCACAGCCATCATAATGGATAAATTCAAAAACCCGAGACAAGCTCTAAAGGGTTGGCAGGCTAGTCTCTCTAGGATCAAAGCACTCATTGATAAGTGCAATGAGGTGATCCTCTGTTTGGACAATCTTGAGGAGGTGAGACACCTGTTCAGACCTGAATCCAACTTCAGGGTGATTGTAAAGATCCACTTATAGCACCTTCTGCATCTTCATCAAGGTGGGAGAGGAAAATACTAAGTTTTTTCTGCCATGGCCACTGAAAGATATAGAAGAAACTCTATACCATCTCTTAAACTTGATGATGGTACTGTCATCACTGACCATGACCAAATTCTTGGTTGCTCTTGGTCCTCTTTAAAGGACAGGATGGGCTCCTCACAAGGAATAAACTTGGATTTCAACCTTCAGTCCCTCCAGCACAGGGTAGAAGGGTTAGATGTTCTCACCCTACCTTTTACCAAAGAAGAGATGGATAGAACTGTAAAAGATACGCCCTCTGATAAAGCTCCTACACCAGATGGTTTCAATGGAATTTTCTTCAATAAATGTTGGCATATCATTTGTTAAGATTTCTATCAGCTTGCACAGGATTTTCATGCAGGGGTTGCAAAGTTAGAACACATGAACTCTTCTTACATAACCCCGGTGTCCAAAAAGAGATCCCCTGAGGAAGTGGGGGATTTTAGGCCCATTTCCCTCACTGGGATGGGTTTGAATGTCTTGTCCAAAATGGTGGCCAACAGGTTGCAATTACAAATCATGAAATGTGTTCATATGAATCAGTATGGTTTTATCAGATCCAGAACTATTCAGGACTGTGTAGGATGGACATTGGAGTATCTACACTAGTGTCATCAATAAAAGAGACCTATAGTCATCCTCAAACTTGATTTTGAGAAAGCTTTTGACTCTGTAGAACATGATTTTATTTACGAGGCTCTAAGACATAAAGGTTTTAATGAGAAATGGATATTATGGGTACAACAGCTACTCTCTTCTGGATCTTCCTCAGTTCTGCTAAATAGGGTACCTAGTAGAAAACTTATGTGCGAAAAGGGTGTAAGACAGGATCATCCTATGTCCCCTCTTCTATTTGGCATTGCTGCAGATTTTCTTCAAACCTTAGTAAATCAATTATTGGAGAATGGGCTCATTTAACTTCCCATCCCTTGCCATGATAAGGATGTTCCAATTGAAAAATATGCAGATGACACTCGTATCATCTTACCTATGAGGAATCCCAATTACTTGAATTTAAAAATATGCTTCTGCTCTTTTCACAGTCCACTAGCCTTCAAGTAAACTACCATAAGGCTGCCCTCTTGCCAATTAACATTGATCAGGTAGAACTTCAAAGGCTGGCAGATTCCATTGGGTGTAAGGTTGGTTCTCTACCTTTCACATTACTGGGTTTGCCTGTTGGGATAACCAAGCCAAGAATCATTGACCTAATTCCCCTGGTGGATAACATGGAAAGGAGGCTCTCTGCTAGCTCTTCCTTCTTGGCTCAAGGTGGTAGACTGCAGTACCTCAACTCAGCCCTGTCTTCTATTCCCATTTTCTTCCTATTTAGTCTGGACATACCCCCAAGTATCCTCAAACAACTAGAAAGGATACAAAGACAATGCCTATGGATAAGAAATGGCCAAGATTATGCACCTGCTCTTGCGGCTTGGGACTTGGTCTGTAGACCCAAGATGAAAGGTGGTTTGGGTATCATGAACCTGTCTGTGCAAAATGAGGCTCTACTTCTTAAGCATGCTGATAAGTTCTTTAACAGAGCAGAAGTACCATTAGTAGATTTAATCTGGAACACCTACTACCATGACACAGTTCCACAGGGAACATCTTTCTGTGGATCCTTTTGGTGGAAGGATATCTGTAAGAGGATGGACGATCTCAGAGCTATCAGTTACATACAACCAAAGAGAGGAGATAGTTTTCTCTTTTGGTCTGATTCTTGGGCACTAGGGGACTCAACCTTGCCTCTGGCTCATAGGTTCAAAAGACAATTATGTTTTGTCGTTGATACATTCTGCACTATAGAAGAGGTTTTCAAAGCATTTGAGACAAGCACCATGACTAATCTTTCACTTACCACTTTTTGACAAAGCTTTCTAGGAGTTGCAAATAGTTCAATGCCTTCTTCAACATCTGCAAAGAGAGCAGTCAAGCGAGGA
Source organism: Hordeum vulgare subsp. vulgare (assembly GCF_904849725.1). Lineage (NCBI taxonomy): Eukaryota > Viridiplantae > Streptophyta > Magnoliopsida > Poales > Poaceae > Hordeum > Hordeum vulgare. The sequence continues at coordinate 230,206,706 of NC_058520.1, read as the reverse complement.
TGTTTGGCTTTGGAGTGGGGACAGTAAGGGGTACTCTGCAAAGAAGTATTACATGCATGTCCATCAACCCATTATTCCCAACCCTCTTCTCAGTTGGATCTGGAAAAGTTGTTGCACCATGAGACGCGAGTGGAATGTTTCAGATTCCAACTTGTGTGTCTTATGTCATGAAAATGTCAAGGAGGACAGGGATCGCCTCTTCTTTAATTGAATGTTCAGCACCGGGGTTTGGAGATACCTTCAAATTGCATGGCAGGGAAACTCCATGTGGGACATTTATAGAATAGCCAGGATAGATTTCCAGCATTCTTTCTTCTCTGATGTAGTTTTTACTCCATGCTGGAATATATGGACCATCAAAAATGCAAGGGTTTTCAACAATGAGCGTCCCAGATTCAATATATGGAAGTCTAGCTTCATTCATGATATTTCTCTTTTAGCTTACAGGATTAAGGCTATATTTAAGGACGATCTTCTTAAATGGAATTCCTTTCTACCTCCATGAGTTTTGTACACCCAACACTCCCACCCCCCTCACTTGTATCTTCTATTACTTTCTTACATAAACCTCTTATTTTATGATGGAATAGAAGGAAAGGCTGTGGGGTGATTACCCTACAATAGTTGGTCCAAAAAAAGTCGACTGAAAGTCATCAAGAGAGAAGTGTCTACTCGACCAGATCAGTCGGAATGTTGAAGCGTATATGGATGATATTTTTGTCATGTCATGCAAAGGTTCCAACCTGCTGGCTGACTTAGCAGAAACATTAGCTAATTTCAGGAAGTACGACTTAAAGCTAAATCCAGCTAAGTGCACTTTTGGCGTTCCTGGTGGCAAGTTACTTGGTTTTCTCATTTCCGAATGAGGGATCGACATTAACCCCGATAAGATCGGTGCCATCATCCGAATGCAAAGCTCCTGTGCGAGTGCATGACATACAAAAGCTTACTGAATGTCTGGCCGCATTAAGTCGGTTTATATATATCTCGTCTCGGTGAGAAGGCACTGCCTTTGTACCGACTGATGAAGAAGTCGGATGTATTCAATTTGAATGGTGAAGCAGAAGCAGCGTTTTTAGAGTTCAAAGCTCTGCTTCCCACCCAGCCGGTGCTTGCTGCTCCGCACAGCAAAGAACCACTGCTCCTATACATCGCAACCACCAATCAAGTCGTCAGTACAATCCCGACTATCGGGAGAGAAGAAGAAGTTAAAGCCTACAAGGTTCAACGTCCAGTCTATTATATTTCATAAGTGTTGACTCCTTCGAAGCAAAGGTATCCCCATTACCAGAAGCTTCTTTATGGAATATATTTGACAGCAAATAAAGTGGCACATTACTTTCAAGATTACTCCATATCAGTCGTCAGTGATGCTCCGCTATTAGAGATCCTTCACAATCGGGATGCGACAGGCCGAGTGGCTAAATGGGCTATGGAGTTGTTTTATTGGGATATCATGTTTGAAGCAAAGAAAGCCATCAAGTCTCAGGCCCGTGCTGATTTTATGACCGAGTGGGTGGAACAACAATAGCCACCTCAGATTCACTCGACGCACTGGACTATATTCTTCGATGGATCCAAAATGCTAAATGGGTCTGGTGCTGGTGTAGTACTGGTGTCTCCGAAAAGCAACAAGCTTAACTATGGCCTTCAGATTTACTTTGACTCATCCAATAATGAAGCTGAGTATGAAGCTCTCCTTTACGGTTTGCATATGGCCATCTCACTCGGTGTCCGATGCGTGATGGTCTATGGCGATTCAGACGTGGTGGTCAATCAGGTGATGGAGGAGTTGGATGCCAGGAACCCTGCTATGACAGGATACTGCAATGCAGTGAGGAAGCTGGAGAAGAAGTTTGAAGGCTTAGGACTCCATCATGTACCCCGACTGAAAAACCAGACAACTGATGAATTGGCTAAGGTCGGATCTACTCGGAAGCATATACCTAGCAATTGTTGGGTAGCATAAATTCAAAAAAATTCCTACGCATATTCAGATCTTCCTATGGAGAGACCAACAAGGATAGAGGGGTGAGTGCATCTTCATAGCTTTGAAGATCGCTAAGCGGAAGCGTTGCTAGAATGCGGTTGATGGAGTCGTACTCGCGGCGATTCAGATCGCGGTGTGATTTTGATCTAGTGCCGAACCACGACACCTCCACGTTCAACACACGTGCAGCTCGGTGATGTCTCCTGCACCTTGATCAAGCAAGGAGGAGGGAGAGGTTGGGGAAGATCTCCGGCAGCACGACGATGTGGTGGCGATGGAGAGACGAGGTCTCCCGGCAGGGCTTCGCCAAGCACCGTGGGAGAGGAGGAAGGAGGGGAGCAGGGCTACGCCGAGGGAGAGGGAAAACTGTGTGCAAAACAGCCCCAAAACCCACACTATATATAGGAAGAGGGGAGGGGGTGCCACCCCTAGGCTTCCCACCCTAGGTGGTGCGGCAGCCCCCGAGGTGGCAGGTGCGGCGGCCAGGGCAAGGGAAAGGGGTGGCGCACCCCTAGATGGGCCTTAGGCCCACCAGCGCCTAGGGTTCCCTCCCTCTCCACCTCCTGCACCTTGGGACTCTTTGTGGGAGGCGCACCAGCCCACTTTGGGCTGTTTGCCCTCCCTCTTTTGGCCCATGATACCTCTTGGGGCTGGTGGCCCCTCCCGGTTGACCCCCTGGTCCATTTCCGGTGGTCCCGGTGGTCCCGGTACACTACCGGTGACGCCCGAAACATTTTCGGTGTCCAAAACCATCCATCCTATATATCAATCTTTACTTTCGGACCATTCCGGAGCTCCTCGTGACGTTCGGGATCTCATCCGGGACTCCGAACAACTTTCGGTAACCTCTTATAACAATTCCCTATAACTCTAGCGTCATCGAACCTTAAGTGTACAGACCCTACGGGTTCGGGAGACAGGCAGACATGACCGAGACCCCTCTCCGGCTAATAACCATCAACGGGGTCTGGATAACCATGGTGGCTCCCACTTTTTCCATGATGATCTCATCGGATGAACCACGATGTCAAGGATTCAATCAATCCCGTATACAATACCCTTTCCCTGTCGGTATAGAACTTGCCCGAGATTCGATCGTCGGTATACCTATACCTTGTCCAATCTCGTTACCGGTAACTCCTTAGTCACATTGAGCTCATGATGATGTTCAACCGAGTGGGCCCAGAGATACCTCTCCATCACACGGAGTGACAAATCCCGATCTCGATTCGTAGCAACCCAACAGACACTTTCAGAGGTAACCGTAGTGCACCTTTATAGTCACCCAATTACGTTGTGCCGTTTGATACACCCCAAGCACTCCTACGGTATCCGGGAGTTGCACAATCTCACGGTCGAAGGAAAAACACTTGACATTAGAAAAGCTTTAACATACGAACAACACGATCTAGTGCTATGCTTAAGATTGGGTCTTGTGCATCACATCATTCTCCCAATGATGTGATCCCGTTATCAATTACATCTAATGTCCATGATCAGGAAACCATGATCATCTATTGATCAACGATCTAGCCAACTAGAGGCTTGCTAGGGACACATTGTGATCTATATATTCACACATGTATTACTGTTTCCTGTTAATACAATTATAGCATGAACAATAGACGATTATCATGAACAAGGAAATATGATAATAACCATTTTATTATTGCCTCTATGGCATATTTCCAACAGTCTCCCACTTGCACTAGAGTCAATAATCTAGTTACATTGTGATGTATCGAACACCCATAGCATCATGGTGTTGATCATGTTTTGCTCGAGGAAGTGGTTTGGTCAACGGTTCTGCAACATTCAGATCCGTATGTACTTTACAAATCTCTATTACTCCACTCTGGACATGGTCCTGGATGGAGTTGTAGCAGCGTTTGATGTGCTTGGTCTTCTGGTGAAACCTCGGCTTCTTAGCTATGGCAATGTCCCGAGTGTTATCACAGAAGAGCGTCATTGGACCCGACGCGCTTGGAACCACTCCAAGGTCGGTGATGTGCTCCTTCATCCAAATTCCTTGATGAGCCGCTTCTGAAGCAGCTATGTACTCCGCTTCACATGTAGATGCTGCCACGACTTCTTGCTTGCTACTGCACCAGCTCACTGCCCCACCATTCAACACATATACGTATCCGGTCTGTGATTTAGAGTCATCCGGATTTGTGTCGAAGCTAGCATCGACATAACCCTTTACGACGAGCTCTTCGTCACCTCCATAAACGAGAAACAACTCCTTAGTCCTCTTCAGGTAATTAAGGATATTCTTGACCGCTGTCCAGTGTTCCATACCGGGATCACTTTGGTACCTCCCTACCAAACTTATGGCAAGGTTTATATCGGGTCTGGTACATAGCATGGCATACATTAGAGAGCCTACGGCTGAAGCGTAGGCGAGAGTACTCATCTTCTCTCTATCTGCTGTCGTGGTCGGCGACTGAGTCTTACTCAATCTCATACCTTGCAAAACTGGCAAGAACCGTTTCTTTGAGTTTTCCATATTGAACTTCTTCAATATCTTGTCACGGTATGTACTTTGTGAAAGACCTATGAGGCGTCTCGATCTATCTCTATAGATCTTGATGCCTAATATGTATGCAGCTTCTCCAAGGTCTTTCGTTGAAAAACTCTTGTTCAAATAGGCCTTTATGCTCTCCAACATCTCTATATTATTCCCCATCAATAATATGTCATCCACGTACAGTATGAGGAAAGCTACAGAGCTCCCACTGACTTTCTTGTACAAACAGGCTTCTCCGCAAACCTGTATGAACCCAAACGCTTTAATCACCTCATTGAAGCGAATGTCCCAACTCCGAGATGCTCGCACCGGCCCATAGATAGAGCGCTACAGCTTGCACACTTTGTTAGCACCCTTAGGGTCGACAAAACCTTCTGGTTGCATCATATACAACTCTTCCTTAATATTCCCGTTAAGGAACGCTGTTTTGACGTCCATTTGCCAAATTTCATGATCATAAAAGGCGGCAAGTGCTAACATGATTCAGAATGATTTCAACTTCGCTACGGGAGAGAAAGTCTCTTCGTAGTCAACTCCTTGAATTTGTCGAAAACCTTTTGCGACAAGTCGAGCTTTATAAATGGTCACATTACCGTTTGCATTAGTCTTCTTCTTGAAGATCCATTTATTTTCTATGGCTCGCCGATCATCGGGCAAGTCCACCAAAGTCCATACTTTGTTCTTATACATGGATCCTATCTCGGATTTCATAGCCTCAAGCCATTTGTTGGAATCCGGGCCCGCCATTGCTTCTTCGTAGTTCGAAGGTTCACCTTTGTCTAACAAGATGATTTCCATCACGGGGTTGTCGTACCACTCTGGTGCGGAGCGTGCCCTTGTGGACCTTCGCGGTTCAGTAGTAACTTGATCCGAAGCTTCATGATCCTTATCATTAGCTTCCTCTTCACTTGGCGTAGGAGCCATAGTAACAATTTCCCACGCTGCGCTACTCTCCGGTTCGAGAGGGGGTGTAATTACCTCATCAGGTTCTACTTTCCTCCCACTTACTTCTTTCAAGAGAAGCTCTTTCTCCGGAAAGGATCCGTTCTTCGCAACAAATAAGAATAGAAGGTAGACCCAATAGTTTCCTTAGGATATCCTATGAATACGCATTTCTCCGCTTTGGTTTCGAGCTTCTCTGGTTGAAGTTTCTTCACATAAGCATCGCAGCCCCAAACTTTAAGAAACGATAACTTAGGTTTCTTTCCAAACCATAGTTCATACGGTGTCGTCTCAACGGATTTAGACGGTGCCCTATTTAAAGTGAATGCTGCAGTTTCTATTGCGTATCCCCGAAATGATACCGGTAAGTCGGTAAGAGACATCATAGGTCGTATCATATCTAATAAAGTGCGATTACGACATTCAAACACTCCGTTGCGTTGCAGTGTGCCACGCGGCATCAGTTGTGAAACGATTCCACACTTCCTTAGGTGTGTGCCAAACTCGTGACTCAAATATTGTCCTCCACGATCAGATCGTAGACACTTAGTTTTTCTGTCACGTTGATTCTCAACCTCACTCTGAAATTCCTTGAACTTTTCAAACGTCTCAGATTTATGCTTCATCAAGTAGATATACCCATACCTACTCAAATCATCGGTGAGAGTGAGAACATAACGGTAACCACCGGGAGCTTCAACGTTCATTGGACCACACACATCAGTATGTATTATTTCCAATAAGTCGGTCACTCTCTCCATTATTCCTGAGAATGGAGTCTTAGTCATCTTGCCCATGAGGCACGGTTCGCATGTGTCAAATGATTCAAAGTCAAGAGACTCTAATAGTCCATCAGTAAGGAGCTTCCACATGCGCTTAACACCGATATGACCAAGGCGGCAGTGCCACAAGTATGTGGGACTATCATTATCAACTTTACATCTTTTGGTACTAACACTATGAATATGTGTAACATCACGATCGAGATTCATTAAGAATAAACCATTCACCAACGGAGCATGACCATAAAACATATCACTCATATAAATAGAACAACCATTATTCTCTGACTTAAATGAGTAGCCGTCTCGCATTAAGCAAGAGCATGATACAATATTCATGCTTAAAGCTGGTACTAAATAACAATTATTAAGGTTTAAAACTAATCCCGATGGTAGATGTAGAGGTAGCGTGCCGACAACGATCACATCAACCTTGGAGCCATTCCCGACGCGCATCATCACCTCGTCCTTGGCCAGTCTTCGCTTGTTCCGCAATTCCTGCTTTGAGTTGCAAATGTGAGCAACAACACCAGTATCAAATACCAAGGAGCTACTACGAGCGCTGGTAAGGTACACATCAATAACATGTGTATCACATATACGTTTAACGTTGCCGGCCTTCTTATCCGCTAAGTACTTGGGGCAGTTCCGCTTCGAGTGACCTTTTCCCTTGAAATAGGAGCACTCAGTCGGGCTTGGGTACATTCTTTTTCTTCTTCCCGGCATCTGGTTTACCGGGCGCGGCAACGACTTTGCCGTCTTTCTTGAAGTTCTTCTTACCCTTGCCCTTCTTGAAACTGGTTGTCTTGTTGACCATCAACACTTGATGCTCCTTCTTGATTTCTACTTCTGCAGACTTGAGCATCGAGTACAACTCGGGAATGGTCTTCTCCATCCCTTGCATCTTGTAGTTCAGCACAAAACCTTTGTAGCTTGGTGGGAGAGACTGGAGGATTCTGTCAATTACAGCATCATCCGGAAGTTCGACTCCAAGTGAAGTCACACGACCGTGTAACCCAAACATTTTGAGTATATGCTCACTGACAGAACTGTCCACCTCCATCTTAAAGCTAAAGAACTTGTCGGAGACATCATATCTCTCGACACGAGCATGAGCTTGAAAAACTAGTTTCAGCTCTTGGAACATCTCATATGCACCGTGTTGCTCAAAACGCCTTTGGAGCCCCGTTTCCAAACTGTATAGCATGCCACACCTAACAAGAGAGTAGTCATCACTCCACGTTTGCTAGACGTTCAAAATGTCATGGCCTGTTGAGGGAGTGGGACGGTCACCTAGCGGTGCATCAAGGACATAAGCCTTTTTAGTTTCTTCAAGGATGAGCTTCAAGTTGTGAACCCAGTCCGCATAGTTGCTACCATCATCTTTCAGTTTGTTTTTCTCTAGGCATGCATTGAAATTGCGGTTGACGTTGGCCATCTAAAATATTTATGAAGACAACTTTTAGACTAAGTTCATGAGAATTAAGTTCATTTAATCAAATTAAGTATGAACTCCCACTTAAATCGACATCCCTCTAGTCATCTAAGTGATACATGATCCATGTTGACTAACCCGTGTCCGATCATCACGTGAGACGGACTAGTCATCATGGTGAGCAACTTCATGCTGATCGTATTCAACCATACGACTCATGTTCGACCTTTCGGTGTCTTGTATTCGAGGTCATCTATGTACATGATAAGCTCATCGAGTCAACCTAGGTGTTTCGCCTGTGTAAATTTGGCTTACACCCGTTGTATGCGAACGTTAGAATCTATCACACCCGATCATCACGTGATGCTTCGAGACAACGATCCTTTGCAACGGTGCACACTTAGGGGAATACGTTCTCGAAATTTTAAGAGGGATCATCTTATTATGCTACCGTAGTTCAAAGCAATAAGATGAAAAACATGATAAACATCACAATGCAATCATATAGTGACATGATATGGCCATTATTATCTTTGCTCTTTCGATCTCCATCTTCAGGCATCGCATGATCATCATTGTCACTGGCGTGACACCATGATCTCCATCATCGTGTCTCCGTGAAGTCATCATGCCAACTACTACTATCACTACTACTATGGCTAACCGTTAGCAATGAAGTAAAAGTAGTAAGCACATGGCGTTGCATCTCATACAATAAATTAAGACAAATCCTATGGCTCCTGCCGGTTGTCATACTCATCGAAATAAAAGTCGTGAAACCTACTACAATAACATGATCATCTCATACATCATACATGCAACATCACAACTTTGGCCATATCACATCATATGTCAAACACTGCAAAAACAAGTTAGACGTCCTCTAATTGTTGTTGCAAGTTTTACGTGGCTGATTTGGGTTTCTAGCAAGAACGCCTTCTTACCTATGTGATAGACACAACGATGATATGCCAAAGCAATTTACCCTTCATAAGGACCCTTTTCATCAAATCCAATCCGACTAGAGTAGGAGAGACAGACACCCGCTAGCCACCTTTATCCACGGTGTGCATGTCTATCGGTGGAACCAGTCTCACGTAAGCGTACGTGTAAGGTCGGCCCGGGCCGCTTCATCACACAATAACGCAGGAAAATAATAAGACTACTAGCGGCAAGCAATTCACAAATCATCGCCCACAACCTTTTGTGTTCTACTCGTGCATAGAATCTACTGATAGAAAACCTGGCTCGGATGCTACTGTTGGGTAACGTAGCATAAATTCGAAAAAATTCCTACGCATATTTAGATCTTCCTATGGAGAGACCAGCAACGAGAGATGGGCGGATACATCTTCATACCTTTGAAGATCGCTAAGCGGAAGCGTTGCTAGAACGCGGTTGATGGAGTCGTACTCGCGGCGATTCAGATCGCGGTACGATTCCGATCTAGTGCTGAACCACGACACCTTCGCGTTCAACACACGTGCAGCCCGGTGACCTCTCCCGCACCTTGATCCAGCATGGAGGAGGGAGAGGTTGGGGAAGATCTCCGGTAGTATGACGACGTGGTGGCGATGGAGAGACGAGGTCTCCCGGCAGGGCTTCGCCAAGCACCGTGGGAGAGGAGGAAGGAGGAGAGCAGGACTGCGCCGAGGGAGAGGGAAAACTGTGTATAAAACAGCCCCAAAACGCCCACTATATATAGGAGGAGGGGAGGGGGGTGCCACCCCTAGGGTTCCCACCCAAGGTGGTGCGGCATCCCCCCAGATGGGAGGTGCGGCGGCCACGGCAAGGGGAGGGGGTGGCGCACCCCTAGATGGGCCTTGGGCCCACGAGCGCCTAGGGTTCCCCCCCTCTCCACCTCCTCCGCCTTGGGCCTCTTTGTGGGAGGCGCACCAGCCCACTTTGGGCTGGTTGCCCTCCCTCTTTTGTCCCATGCTACCTCTTGGGGCTGGTGGCCCCTCCCGGTGGACCCCCGGGACCATTTCCGGTGGTCCCAGTGGTCCTGGTACACTACCAGTGACGCCCGAAACATTTCTGGTGTCCAAAACCATCCATCCTATATATAAATCTTTACCTCCGGACCATTCCAGAGCTCCTCATGACGTCCGGGATCTCATCCGGGACTCCGAAAAACTTTAGGTAACATCGCATAACAATCAACGGGGTATGGATACCCATACTGGCTCCCACTTGCTCCACAATGATCTCATCGGATGAAGCACGATGTCAAGGATTCAATCAATCCCGTATACAATTCCCTTTGTCTGTCGGTATAGAACTTGCCCAAGATTCGATCGTCGGTCGAAGGAAAAGACACTTGACATTAGAAAAGCTTTAGCATACGAACAACACGATCTAGTGCGATGCTTAAGATTGGGTCTTGTCCATCACATCATTCTCCCAACGATGTGATCCCGTTATCAATGACATCTAATGTCCATGATCAGGAAACCATGTTCATCTATTGATCAACGAGCTAGCCAACTAGAGGCTTGCTAGGGATACATTGTGATCTATATAATCACACATGTATTACTGTTTCCTGTTAATACAATTATAGCATGAACAATAGACGATTATCATGAACAAGGAAATATGATAATAACCATTTTATTACTGCCCCTAGGGCATATTTCCAACAACAATGTATGTTTAAAACACTTGCACACTCCGTCTGTGCAGGAAGATCCTCTCACTTAAGAGCCCCCACAACCAACCAGTACTTCCAATCCGACTGAAGTTGATGTTACAGCAGTTGTTGATCTAATCATGGAGATTTTGGTACTCACCCCCGACTGGACGGTGTCGTATATTGCATACATCTTAAGGCGAGAGCTTCCACCGGATGAAGATGAAGCCAGACAGATTGTCCGCAGGTCAAAGGCCTTCAAAGTAATGGGTGATCAACTCTACAGAGAGAGCGTGACCGGCGTAGCTCAGCGATGCATCTCCCTTGAGGAGGGCCAACTGATTCTTGAAGAAATTCATTCTGGGACCTGTGGCCATCATGCGTCCTCTCGGGCCATTGTTGCCAAAGCATACCTATCTGGATTCTTCTGTCCACGCGCGAATGAAATGGCCAAGGATCTCGTCGACCGTTGTGAATGCTGTCAGTTCTACACCAAATTGTCTCACAAACCTGCATCTGCCCTGAAGACAATTCTTCTCATATGGTCGTTTGCTGCCTGGGGCTTAGATATGGCCGGGCCTTTCCGAACAGGTCAGAGTGGGTTCACACACTTTCCCGTTGCAGTCGACAAATTCACCAAAAGGATCGAAGTAAACCAATCAAGAAGCTAGATACCCGCACAGCCATCAAGTCTGTGAAGGATATTACATTCCGATATGGAGTCCGGCATAGCATCATCACCAACAATGGGTCGAACTTCGACTCGGACGAGTTCAGACGCTTCTGCACAAACCAAGGGACCTGAGTGGATTATGCATCCGTTGCCCATCCGCAAACCAACGGCCAAGCAGAGCGAGCGAATGGCTTGATCCTACAAGGATTAAAGCCACGACTCATGCGAGACCTTTAGTATGCCGCAGGCGCTTTGGTGACTGAACTTTCTTCTGTTCTCCGGGGTCTGAGGACAACACCGAACTGGTCGACTAGGCGAACTCCTTTCTGCCTGGTCTATTGAGCCGAAGTTGTTCTACCGAGTGACTTGCTTCACAGTTCACCCCGAGTGGATCTCTACTCAGAAGCTGAAGTCGAGCAAGCACGTCAAGATGGAGTGGATCTTTTGGATTAAGAACGTGAGATGGCGCTAATTCGATCTACAGTTTATCAACATCACCTACGGCGTCTTCATTCAAGGCATGTAAGGAGTCGGGCGTTTCGTGAAGGCGATCTGGTACTCATAGTGGATTAGCAACGACCTCATAAGCTAGCTCCTACTTGGGAAGGGCCTTTAATCGTCGCCAAGGTGTTAAACAATGGAGCCTATCGACTTTATAATCTCTAGAAGAGGACTGATAAACTGCGCGCATGGAATGCGGATCTGCTCAGACGTTTTTATGCTTGATCACCGGTCTATCCGATGTAAGAGATGAAGTTTGCTGAATAAAGTTTCTTGTCAAAGTAATAACCTCTTCAATTTTTGTCGATTCCGGTCGAGTGGCTAGATGCCCGAATCCTACTCCGAGTGAAGAGTGATCCTCACACTCGGGGGCTTAGCTACAAACATGATTCGCCTAAGTTACAAAACCCTTCCCAGTGAATGAAAACTATTCACTCGGACGCTTAGTTGCAAACCAGTCTTCGCTTAAGTATGAATCTTACTCCGAATGAAGAGCGATCGTGACACCCGGGGGCCTAGCTGCGAACATGGTTTGCCTAAGTTACAAAACCCTTCCCAGTGAATAAAAACTATTCGTTCGGACGCTGAGCTGCGAACCAGTCTTCGCCTAAGTATAGAATGTAATCCAAGTGCACACCGATCCTCACACTCGGGGGCTTAGCTATGAACAAGATTCGCCTAAGTTAACAAACTCTTTCGAGTGGAACAAATATTCACTCGGATGCTTAGTTGCAAACCAGTCTTCGCCTAAGTACAAAACATACTTTGAGTGAAGAAAAATTCTCAAACTCGGGGGCTTAGCTGAACACGATTCTCCTAAGTAAAAATATAGTCCGAGTGGAAAGAAGATTTCACACTCAGACACTTAGTTGCGAGCAAATCGCCTAAGTGAAAAACTTTTTCCGAATGAATTGCAATCTATTCACTCGAAGGAAACCAAGCAAATCTTGCAAATTTCGAAAGTAGGTAAATTCAAAAGAGCTCAATACGGATCAAAGTTATCCGCGGAACCATAAAGTACTCGGGTTCAACACCCGAATGAAGTTTAACAATACATCAACCACTCGGCATACCAAGGCAAATTTAAAGTTTTTGGGAATAACAGTGGTTTTCTTCTCAAGGACCTCCGGGACTTGCTGGGTCGACAAAAGTATTGAGATCAACGCCGATGAAGGTCTCCATGAAATCCTTGAACTAGAGCTTCTTGGTGTTCGCTACTTGTTGCATTTTCAGTTTTTCTTGTCTCGCCTCCTTACAGTAGACCCTGACAAGTGAAAGAGTAACATCAGCTCCGCACCAATCAGCGGATTTCTTCCATGCTTGGACTCTCTCAGGAACCCGACCCAAGCGGTCCATCACAGCCTCCAGATCGACGAGGAACGTATCTTCAGGCCACCGTTCTATGTCGATTTCCCCACAGCAGCTCGCAATCGCATGAGATACCCTTGAACTTTCACGAGGTGGCAGTTGAGGCGAAACATATTTACGACCAAGTCATTAGGAACAACTATGGCTCCACCTCGAAGGTCTCTTTCTCAAAGTCCACACATAATTCTATGGAAAAAGAAAGACGAAGCATCAACCACGTTTCATTCGGCGAAAATTGTAAAGATACACTCAGCAAAGAGAACATACCAATGAGGGACGCAAGCATCTTCGCCAGGAAATCTTTTACAAAACTTTCTATGGCGTTTCCCCTCTTTTCCATAGTATTAAGATTCTTTGCCCATTCATCTCTTTCTTTCTTCATTTTTCTCATTTTCTGCCATCAACCTGTTAAAGTCTGCAAGCTTCAGTTCATCAGCTTCGGACTTCTTCTTCAGCTTTGCAAGGACTAGATCCTTGTCTGCTAGCACCTTTTTCATAGCATCATACTCCAGCTGCTGCTTGTTCTTCTCATATTCCATTTGGGTATATTGTGACCCAATCTCGCAAGCCTTCTGAAAAACATCAATGATATTGTTTCAGTCGACAACTTTTTTCTACTTCCGAGTGGAAAAATAAGTTTCAGCCGACACAATTAATTTTCTACTTCCGAGTGGAGAAATACAATTCATTCGACCAATTAGTGGCCTATAGCACCCACCCAGGTTCTTAAGACTACTGTCCTTCGTAAACGATCGACACTAGTCTCAGGAACTACACCCAGTGGGTGCACTTAGCGTGCCCCCACTGAATACAAAACTACCCGGTCAGACCCGTTTTGCCTGAGTAAAACATCTATTGATTCTCAATTAGACCCTTGCGGAGGCAAACACTCGACAACGGTCTCAGGAACTACACCAAGTAGGTGCACTAAGAGTGCCCCCACTGGATACAAAAACACAACCAGTTCCGTTGATGCAAATAGAGCATACATCTCAACTACAGACTCCGTTGATGCAAGCATTCAACAGGAGTCTCGGGGACTACACCCAGTGGGTTCACTAAGCATGCCCCCATTGGAGTAAAAGACAAACTACTACACGGGAAACCCCCAGTGGGTGTCAAGTGTAAAGCAAGATTGACAAGATTCAATCGGAAATTAACTTAAAATGGAACTTACTCGGATGTTCGCCTGGAGCGCCGAGCTGGCATCATACGCCAACTTACTGGCCTCGAACACCTCCTTTGTTCGCTGCATTATCGGCTCGTCCTGGATTATAGCCTCTTTGGCAGCACGAGTCTGCTCCTCTCAGACACGATGCAGGGAGAATGCAAGTGATGAGCAAGTTGGCATCATGCCAGTGGTAGCTTAGGTTACGAGAGGCACACTCTGCATAGTCGTCACAACAGTCGATCCAGTTGGAGGGGCTGTTGCCATAGCACCTGAACCGACTGGAAGTACACTCGTCACAGGCGTCACATGCATCCCAAGTGCAGACTTAACTGGCTCAGCTGGAGTTTTTCTGTAGCTGTCTGCTGCGCCTCTTGTTCCTCATCTAAATAAATGACGTCTGAAGCTGTAGCAGTGATGGTCAAATCAGTCGACAGATCCAATATATAAAACGGAGTGAAGATAATGCTTATTATACCTCGTCGAGGAGCACGCTGATCCACGACATTCAGGTCCATATGATCCTCTCCAGTCTCGATAGGAGTCGACACCGAAGTAGCAGCACTGGCAAGCAAATTGCACTCGGTTACCAGAAGTTTGAAAGGACACAATGGCGCGATGAAAAAGATGAACACTCACGCCGAGGCGACCGACACGACGATTGTCATTCGCGGCAAGCCCTTCCGAAGCTTGGGCGCGTCAGGCCTTGATTGTTTCACAGCCTTCTCCGCACAGTCAGTTGCGGCCGCTCGGTCCCGCTTCACATTTTTGCTGCTGGAGATGACTGTTTTTTCTCGGTGCAGCTGATGGGTCGTGGCGTTTATTAGTTCTCGGCTCACGGCATGTAGGAGGTTGTTCTTCTTCTTCACTGTCCTCTAAGGCATCTTCGCTTTCCTCGCTATCATCAACAGACTCACTCTCGGCGCTGCCGCCTTTGCTTTCTGCTCCAAGATCAAACTGCTCCCCGTTGGGCACAAGAGAGTGCAAGTGGTTCCATTCCTGCAAAGAACAAAGACAACAGAGTCAATCACAGAAATATGCAGTCACTCGACGAAGACATGAACACAATCAGAAAAGATTTAACGTAACAACTTCCGTGGCTTATTCTTAGCAGAATATGGCGCGACTCGTTTGGATCCCACGGGGTTGTCGCAAGGACTAGTGATGATTTTGATCCAGTGGCTTACCGTCTCTTGATCAACTTCCTCTAGGTGCGACTGAGTGGAATCTTCAGAACCAGAGTAATGCAACATGGCATGGTCCCTCGCTTGAAGGGGCTGGATGCGCCAACTGAGGAATGTCTCCAGCAGGTCCATACCAGTCAGCCTGTTTCTAACCTAGTTAATCACCTCACCCGCCAACATCTCCACTTCTCCCTTCTCATCCTCGAATATAGTCAATATTCTAGGGCCAGACGGACGATCTAAGGTGAAAGGGGGAAGGCTAGTAGACATGTTCATAGATGCAATATCCTTGCAGTAGAACCATGAC
This sequence comes from Hordeum vulgare subsp. vulgare, assembly GCF_904849725.1. Taxonomy (NCBI): domain Eukaryota; kingdom Viridiplantae; phylum Streptophyta; class Magnoliopsida; order Poales; family Poaceae; genus Hordeum; species Hordeum vulgare. The sequence goes on along the minus strand of NC_058520.1, from coordinate 230,191,194 downwards.
GACTGCCAGTTCCGAACCGATTCGGGGAGGGTCATTGGAGGATAAGTACTCCTATTCCTTTTCTGAATCCCTAAACCACAGCCCAACTGGATAACGTTGGTCCAAGTGTCCCCGGGATTCGCTTTTTTCACTGTTTGCGATCGGATAGTAAATATGTTTTTGAACAACCCCCAATGAGGCGGGCAGCCCAAGAAACATTCACAGAGAGTGATGAACGCGAAAGGGTATGCAACAGTGTTGGGAGGAAGATGATGAAGTCGAATCCCGAAATAAAATAGGAAGCCACGAAATAAAGGGTGTGGAGGAAGAGAAAAACCTCTCTTGACATGAGTGAGGAGAAGGACCCGTTCCCCCTCGCGAGGTGCGGGCTCAAGATCCTCCACCGGTAGTCTCCATGAGTTCTCCGCCACCATACCATGCACAACGATATCCAAGACGTCCTCCATCGCTACAATGGACGGGAGAAAGTCCCCCTATATCCACCCTGGTGGCACTACGGTTCGACCGGGCTTTCTCCCCTTGCCGCCCTTCTTGGGCGCTCAAGCTTGGAGGTTTTGCCTTTCGGCATGGCTGCGGTAGTGAAGGAATGATTGAGCAAGGCTGGTGGGACGAAGGTGGAGGAGAAGCAAGAAAAGATCAAGGCGCAGCCGTAACCCTAGCCCCGACCGACTCATTCACCAACTGGTGGGCCCTCCAGATCTCAGCCTATCCCGATATCAGTGGAGACGTGACACGTGGCGATGATGATGACGCGATAATCGAGGTGTTGTTGCTCCACTTGCCTGACAATGCGTCATCCCCGTGAGGCGGGTGGAAATCGAAATTTCGAATCCCGCGAGATCCGGACCTGCCGCAGTGATCAGTCATATCAAAAGATCCTATCAGTCACTAGGAATGAGTCAAAGCATCTGAAATCACTTGGGCAAACTTTGCAACAGAATCGATCAAGGCGAATGACGAAGAATTCAGTCGACCCAAAGTTTTATCAATCCGAGGAAAAGGACCAAGAGCAGAAGGACTCGACAAGAACTCACGTCGACTCCTTAGTCTCTTGAACCCCGATCCAGTTGGGGGCAAATGATGGGGATATGTACCTAAGGGTAGGGTCATAGGCTTGATCTGAATGTCCTACCCAAGGGCACCTCATTATTAGGCCAAGGGTCAGACAGAAGATTCCGACTGGATGAAGATGGCACTTAAAAGTCACTTGGTATGCCAACACTCGGACTACATTTCCATACACTCAACAATATACATTCCAAAGGATTCTAGTCGGCATTGAAGACCAGAAGTCACCTACAAGGGCCAAAGGACACACGTTCAACCAATGGACTTTAGTAGCATTTATTACCCACTTACGTTATTAGTAAAGTATATCTTTAACTCATATTGATCGAGCCCTTAGATGTTGAGGCATTCATGAGAGGTGGCGCACTCTATATTAGCCACCCCTCCCCTCTAGCACAAAGGTCCGCACCCCCTGGATTACACAATCTACACTCCAAGAGCTCCCGAGCACCTGAGACGTAGGGCTGATACCTCCAAGAGAGGGGCCTGAACTCATACATCTTGCGTACAATCTTGTCGTAGCTAGGACTCTTCCCTCTCCATTCGTACCCTACACCTCTACTGTTAGGTTTATTTCCACGACAGTCGGAGTCTGGCATGCGCCTTTGGATTGTTCTCTATTGACCCCAAAGAAAGCACCGATTGAAACAGATCAATGCCACCGGCACGCACTGCACATACCAAACACAATACCTCACGATAGCTAGATCGAAAGCGTGGACCGAGGCATTGTAGACCTCGATGGTGCACCACTCGGGCACTGGAGCCAGACCACATATGCCAGCCCCCAAGCCAAGCATCCACCCATAGAGATTCATATGTTGCACCCTGCAAAATATCTTAGCACAAGACTTTCACCCGATTACCAATTATGATTTCATGTGGCCACAATCTATACCTTGTATTTTCGAGGCTACTACCATGTGCACACCTAGCCATAATGACACAGTGCATGCACCTAGATATGTGTGTACCCACAACATGCACCACTACATGCAAGTGTCCAAAAAATTGACTATCCCACTATCAACATTTTTTGCCAAAACAAGTAGGTTGTTTTTTAATTGCTTGAAAATAGCGAGGTTTCTGTTAAGTAACCATTTAATTAATTACACATTATAAGAAAAAAAATTGTCCCTAAAAAAGAAGTACATTTTTTGTAAACCGACAAAATTCCTTCCTTCCATTGGAAAAAATAATTGTGCCTTCCTTCCGTCTCTCACCAGCACGTTCGATGGCTTCGCCCTATAATCTAAGAGAGGTCTATCCAATCTCCCCTGGGACAAACTTCCACGCATTAGCTATTTTTGGTTGGTTGAAAATTTCTCTCCAAAATGGTTTATTGATGAGGAAAATCACCTACCTTTTTTCCTTCCAAAGATATGTGGCGAAAAAACATGGAACAAAATCGTAGGAGCCACGGTGGGATACACACACATGTCGTATTTTTGTACTACAAATGCACTGATATGTCCATTTTCATCATGCTTTTTTTACTTTCATTTATAGTGTTTTTATGCATGTTGCCACTTGGTGGAGTAATTCTAATGCCTTTTCTCTCATAATATCCAAGGTTTACATTATGTGGGAGAATATGGGAAGATGGAATTCTGGACTTGAAAAAGCTACGTCACAGATACCTATTCTGCACATCTCCAATTGGGTTGAAACTTTACGTAGATTTATTTTATAAAAAATAAAAATACTGGAATGAATAAATCCTATGTTCTTGTTTCGTGTTGTTTTCTGACAGATCTAGATTACCATGGCTTCATCAAGCTCCTCCAAGGACAAGTTCTTCGAGAAGGTCATCAACCCCTACTTACCGGAGGTGATGAAGCACCCTCGAACCATTGAGATGTGTGATGGGGTGCTTTATATCCAGGATGTTCAAGGGCTGAATAAGATGGGAACCGTGGAAGCTAGGCTCGAGGCAGTGGGACACGAGGTCTTCAAGTGCCAAGGCATGGTGGAGCATGAACTCAGTGCCAACCACAACATGATCACGGAATTCACCCGTGATCTAAATGTGGATGGCAGGCCCTTGGAGGATATCGTCTTCACCCTCAACGATCAAATCAATTTTCTGCAAGGCCAAGTCTTTGATCTTCAAAACCAAATCTTTGAGTATGAAACAAGGTTTCACGGTATGAGTTTTGCTGCTAGTTGCAGGACTGTGGAGACTTGTGCCTCTTCTTCTAATGGCGAGCCACTGCCATGGAAGCCAGAGGACAAGTTTGACGCTACCTCATCATCTACACCACCACCTTCATATGCACAAAGAAGGATTCTATTGGGTAAACATCGAGAAACTATGCATATAGAAAACTCTAAAGAAAGAAAAAAAGGAGACCCATGCCATGATTTTCAAATCTTTTCTATTTAGTAGTCTAAGTTTCTCGATGAGGATAACTAATTCGGTCGTTGTGGTCAGACTCTATTATGGATTTCTGACTACATTCTCCATAGGTCTCTCTTAGATCTTCTTTCTCCAATCATGGATTAGGGAAGAAGGAGATGTGAAGGGCATCGGTCCCACTCTCTATTAGCTCAAGATTAATATGGAACCAGATGTTGAACCCGTTGTTGATTACCAACGAAGACTAAATCCCAAAATGAAAGAAGTGGTAAGGAATGAAATATTAAAGCTTCAGGAAGCATGTATAATTTATTCCATAGCTGATAGTAGATGCTAAGTCTCGTTCATTGTGTTCCTAAGAAATGAGGTATTACTGTTGTCCCTAATGATAAAAGTGAACTCATTCCACAAAGAATGGTGACTAGCTATACAATGGCAATTGATTTTAGAAATTTAAACAAAGCTACTAGAAAATATCATTATCCTCTACCCTTCATAGCCCTAATGGTAGAAATATTATCGAAGTACACACATGTATGATTTAGATGGCTATTCTGGTTTCTCTCAAATATTTGTGTCACAACCTTATGAAGAGAAAACCATCTTTACTTGTCCTTTTGGAACCTATGCTAATAGAAGTATGCCTTTTGGATTATGCAATGCAGCTGCTACATTTCAAAGATGTACGACATCTATATTCTCTGATTTTTGTGAAAACATTATCGAAGTCTTCATGGATGATTTTTCCGTTTATGGAACTTATTTTGATGATTTCTTAAGGAACCTTGATCGAGTTTTGCAAAGATGTGAGCAAACTAACCTTGTATTGAATTGGGATAAGTGTCACTTTATGGTGAATGAAGGTATTGTCTTGGGTCATTAAATTTTTGAATGGGGTATTGAGGTGGATAAGGCTAAAGTTGATGCAATTGAGAAGATGCCTTGCCCAAAAGATTTTACAGGTATCTGTAATTTCCTTGGTCATGTTGGTTTCCATAGGAGGTTTATTAAAGACTTCTCTAAAATTTCCAGCCTTTGGTTTTTTGTTGATTGTGTAGAATCCTTTGAAATACTTAAGAAATCCTTAAATTCTGCACTTATTTATCAACCACGTGATTGGAACTTGCCTTTTATAACTATGTGTGATGCTAGTGATTATGTTGTTGGTGTTGTTCTTGGACAAAGGGTTGATAAGGAATTACATGTCATTCATGATGCTAGTAAAATTCTAGATAGTGCCCAGAGAAATTATTATACCACTGAAATAGAATTCTTGGCAGTTGTATTTGCTTGTGATAAATTCAGATCGTACAAAAAAAATTCTAAAGTAATTGTTTACACTGATAATGTTGTTATAAATATCTTATGGAAAATAAAGATTCTAACTTAGACTTACTAGGTGGGTTCTCTTGCTACAAGAATTTGATTTGCATATCATTGATATGAAAGGAGGCGAGAACCCCGTAGCTGATAAATTGTCTAGGTTAGAAAATGTTCTTGATGAACCACTACCTATTGATGATAGCTTTCGTGATGAACAACTAGCTGTGGTCAATGTTTCTCACATACACTATGGTTTATTGATTATGCTAATTACATTGTTGCTCAATACATACCACCTAGTTTCACCTATCAACAAAAGAAAAAATTCTTCTTTGATTTAAGAAATTACTTTTGGGATGACCCACATCTTTATAAAGAGGTAGTAGATGGTATTATTAGACGTTGTATACCTGAGCGTGAACAGGTACAAATCCTTCGGAAGATTCACTCCGAGGCTTATGAGGGACACCATGTAGGAGATAGAACTGCACACAAAGGTATTATAGTCTAGAATTTATTGTCCCACTCTTTTCAAAGATGTTCATAAGTTGTCCTATCTTGTGATGAATATCAAAGAATTGGTAAAACTAGTAGATGTTAGGAAATGCCTATAAATTATTCAGTTGTGATTGAACCATTTGTTGTTTGGAGATTTGATTATATGGGACATTTTCCTTCTTCTAAAGGGTATACACATATTTTGGTTCTTGTTGATTATGTCACTAAATGGGTAGAAACTATTCCAACAAATAGTGCTAATCATAACACCTCTATCAAAATGCTTAAGGAAGTTATTTTCCCATGTTTTGGAGTTCCTCGATATTTAATGACTGATGGTGGTTCATATTTTATTCATGGATCTTTTCACAATTTGCTTCCTAGATATGATTTTAACCATCGAATTGCATCTCTCTATCATCCTCAATCTAGTAGACAATTAGAATTAACCAATAGAGAAATAAAATTAATATTGCAAAAGACTGTCAATAGGTCCCGAAATAATTGGTCACAGAAATTAGATGATGCATTGTGGGCCTATAGAACAAATTATAAAATTCCTTTGGGTATATCTCGTTACAAAATGGTTTATGGGAAAGCATGTCATTTACCTCTTGAGTTAGAACATAAAGCCCATTGGGCAATTAAAGAACTCAACTATGATTTCAAACTTGTTGGTGAAAAGAGGTTATTTGATATTAGCTCATTAGATGAATGGAGAACCCAAGCTTATGAAAATGCCAAACTATTCAAAGAAAAGGTTAAAAGATGGAATGACAAAAGAATCCAGAAGAGATAATTCAAAGTTGGTGAATATGTGCTACTTCACAATTCTTGTCTTAGATTCTTTCCAGGAAAACTTCTATCCAAATGGGAAGGACCGTATATCATTGAAGAAGTTAACCGGTCTGGAGCTATTAAGATCAATAATCCCGAAGGCACAAACCCGAAGGTGGTCAACGGAAAAAGAATAAAGCACTAAATTTCAGGTGCACCAATTAATGTTCAAACAAATATTATGCAAACCATGACACCGGAGGAGCACATTAGGGAGACCTTCCAGAACACTTCACAACCCTTAACAGGAAGGGGTATGTGATACGGTAAGTAAGAATGCTTAGAAAAATCAATAAAAATATTTTCTACCAGTTTTAGAATCATAGAAAATTTAGGAAGCTGAGAAACACACGGGAAGGCAAACCAGGTGTCCACTAGACACCAGGGCGCGCCAGGCCCCTCAGGTACCTTCTTGGCTCCGTTTTATTGTGGAACACATATTTCCTTGTGTAAAAATTCTCTATATATATCTCTTGATGATTTGACCCCAGTACCATGGAGAAATCCTCTGTTATTGTTTCATGTTGCTTTTCTATTAGAACTATCAAGTCGGAACCTTGGATTTGTACCTCGTGTGACTAGTAGTGTTAATTACATCTTGTAGTTGATGCTTTATGGTTATTTTTTGGAAGATCATATGTTGATATTCATTATGCTATATAACACCTATGTGATCATGAACATGTTGATCACTTGTGAGTAGTTACTTTTGTCCTTAAGGGCATGGGAGAAATCATGTTGCAAGTAGTCATGTGAAGTTGATATTCGTTCGATATTTTAATGATATGAATGTTGTAATTCCCTTGGTGGTGTTATGTGAATGTCGAATACATAACACTACACCATATTTTGGTCCTACGGGAATGCATTGTGGTGTAGTAATTAGAGGCTGGGTTATGAGAGTGACAGAAACTTAAACCCCAGCCTACGCACCACTTTGTAATGGGTTGATTTGTATCCCTATGTTTAATGCTATGGTTAGAATTTATTATTAATACTTTTCTCGTAGTTGCAGATGCTTGCGGGAGGGTTAATCATAAGTCGGAGGTTTATTCAAGTAAGAATAGCACCCAAGCACCGGTACACACACATATCAAATTATCAAAATACCGAACGCAAATTAATCCAACATCAAAAGTGACTAGACAAAATTCTCGTGTTCCCTCGAGAAAGCTTTGCCTAGTATAAGAAATTGTTGTGGCATGTCCTTTTCCACAAAAGGATTGGGATACGTTGTTGGACCTATTCTTACTATTGCTACTTGTCACTTGTTACAATTATCTTGCTATCAAACAACTTGTTACCACTATTTCAATGCTTGCAGAAATTATCTTGCTGAAAACCGCGTGTCATTTCCTTCCGCTCCTCGTCGGGTTCAACACTCTTACTTATCAAAAGGACTACGATTGACCCCGTATACTTGTGGGTCATCATGCACTTGTAGGTAAATTACAATATGATTGAATAATTGTTTTCATATGTTAATAAATTTCTAAATATTGAGTTTATCATGGACCTAACACATGGCATCCAAGCTCAGTCGGCGACCGCGCGGACTCGTCATCCATATTCACGATGTTCAGCACCGGGGAGGGGAATGTGGATCCACGTGATGCAATGTCTTTCATCTGGACCACCCATGACATGGACGTTTAGCCAACCAGGTGGACAACATGCGCCGCTAGACTTCTTGATCCAAACCATGTGCTAGTGTCGGCCATGGGCAGAGATGCTCAAGTGGGCATGTTTGTTGGCACTAGTGAATGACGTTAGATCTCGGTATGCATTATGTATAATTGCGTGTCGCTTTGACATGTGTGGCATGCCGAGGGAACAGACTTGCGTCGGTACAATGAACCAAGGTGGGATCAATGTGGATGGATGATGTGGGCCAACTTGGCTAACGGTGCATGGTTTGATTGCATGCGCCTAAGTGTGCATGGCTGGGCCCTATATGGCTAATAGGCGTGCATGCATTGTGTATGTTATCATGGTTGACTGCTGGGTGTCTACGTTGGCACACGTGTATGTATTTTGTGGGTCCAATTGTCATGTGGCGCATGGGTTGGGCCATGGTGGCTAGGGCCCACATCTTGCAGCACCGAGTTCTGAAGCAGAATAAGGGATCACTATAGGAATCTACTTCTTTGCCATCTGCCGTGGCACACGGCAAAGGCCTACTCCACGGACGGCAAAGGCCTACTCCACGGACGGCAAAGGCATTGGCCGTCCGCCGCAGTCGACAAAATTTCTACGCCTTCTTGCGTTGGTAAAGGGCCTTCTTTGCCATCTGCCTCTAGGTAACGGACGACAAAGGCCTTTGCCATCCATCGTCGATGGCAAGCAGATGACAAATAGGTTAGATGATAGCCCACACGCACCTACTCCATTAGGTGGCTAACCGAGTATTTGTCGTCTGCTTTTTGTGGCCACCTTTGTCGTCTGCGTGTGTACCACCATTGATATGTGCTGGTGTGGCTGGCTTTGCCGTCTGCCGGGCTTTGTAGTTTGCCGGCGTGGTAGGCTTTGCCTTCTACCAGCGTGACAGGCTTTGTCGTTTTCCGGTGTGGCACGCTTTTTCGTGTGCCATCTTCCGTCCCAGGCACCGCATGCTTGCCGTCTGTCGGGCGGCCTCCTTTGCCATAATCCTGGTTTCACCTTTGCCGTATGTCGCGGACGTCAACGTTACCATATTGTCCAGCCGGTTACCCCAGGTTGCACGGGTGGGTGACACATGGCACCTTTGCCTTCCGCTGGCAGACGGCAAAGCCCTTTTTCGTCCGCTGGCAGATGGCAAAACACCATCATTCCCACTGTTTTGTTTCCTTTTAGATATTTCCCTACATTTCAAAAATACACATATGATATATAAAATTTCTAACACCCACATAAAGTTTCTAAATACACATATCATATAAGCAGCATAGAGGCCATTTATCGAACAACGTATAAGAGCAAAACAAGAAATAGGCTAGCTTCCAATACAATCACACAGTTTCAATCATCATATATCCACATAATTATCTTATCTCCATACATACACATAGTTTCACACTGTTTATCAATACAAATCGAAACAAAAAGTAAATAGTAGCAGTCCATCAGTGCTAGCTTCCATTAATGTCACCATTCGTGAAGTGATTAAAATCTGCAAAATGAAAACAAGAAAGTTAGAAGAAGAAGTAGTAGAATCAAACTAAATAATCTAATTATGTCATAAATAAACTAAATAACCTAATTATGTCATTTCGGAGCATAATTAGATAAGCATGTCATTTTGGAAAATAAAACTAGAAGAAGAAGGCGGATGACGAGGAGGAGACTAGAAGAAGGAGGAGAAAAAGAAGAAGGAGAAGAAGGTGAACATGATAACTTATCTTGTTTTGATCATATTTTGTCATTTTGGAGGAAGATACACTAAGTTATTAGCCAAGCAAGGTTCTTCTGCTATTTTGACAAAACTAAGGAAATTAGGTCATAAATGAACTAAATAAGCTAATTATGTCATTTTGGAGGATAATTAGCTAAGTATGTCATTTTGTAGAATAAAACTAAAGTAAGAAGGATGAGAAGAAGATTAGAAGAAGGAGGAGAAGAAGTAGTAGTAGAAGAAGGAGACGAAGAAGGTGAAGATGATTACTTATCTTTTTTGAGCTTATTACGTCATTTCGGAGGAAGATATGTTAAGTTATGAGCTAACCAAGGTTCTTGTGCTATTTTTCACCTAACTAAGCTAATTATGTCATAAATGAACTAAATAAGCTAATTATGTCATTTTGGAGGATAATTAGCGAAGTATGTCATTTTTTGAGCATAAAACTAGAAGAAGAAGAAGAAGGAGGAGGATGACAAGACTAGAAGAAGGAGGATAAAAATAATAAGAAGGTGAATATGATTACTTATCTTGTTTTGAGCTTATTATCTCATTTTGGAGGAAGATATGCTAAGGTTTGATCTAACCAAGGTTCTTGTGCTAGTTTTGACTTAACTAAGCTAATTATGTCACAAATCCACTAAATAAGCTAGTTATGTCATTTTGGAGGATAATTAGCTAAGTATGTCATTTTGGAGAATAAAACTAGAAGAAGAAGAAGGAGAAGGAAGGGAAGACTAGAAGGAGGACAAAAATAAGGACGTGAAGATGATTACTTATCTTGTTTTGAGCTTATTATGTCATTTTGGAGGAAGATGCGCTAAGTTATGAGCTAACCAGGGTTCTTGTGCAATTTTTGACATAACTAAGATAATTATGTCATAAATGAACTAAATAAGGTAATTATGTCATTTTGGAGGATAATTAGCGAAGTATGTCATTTTGGAGAATAAAACTAGAAGAAGAAGAAGGAGGAGGAGGAGTAGACTAGAAGAAGGAGGAGGTGAAGAAGAAGAAGGAGAAGTAGAAGGGGAAGATAATTACTTATCCTTCTTAGCTTATTATGTCATTTTGGAGGAAGATACGTTAAGTTATGAGCTAACCAAGGTTCTTGTGCTATTTTTGACCTAACTAAGGTAGTTATGTAATGTATTAACTAAATAAACTAATTATGTCATTTTGGAGGATAATTAGTTAAGTACGTTATTTTGGAGATTAAACTAGAAGAAGAAGTAGGAGGAGGAGAAGACTAGAAGAAGGAGGAGAAAAAGAAGAAGGATAAGAAGAAGGTGAAGATGATTACATATCTTGTTTTGAGCTTATTATGTCATTTTGGAGGAAGATACGCTAAGATATGAGCTAACCAAGGTTCTTGTGCTACTTTTGACCTAGCTAAACTAATTATTTCATAAATTAACAAATTAAGCTAATTATGTCATTTTGGAGGATAATACGCTAAGTATGCCATTTGGGAGAATAAAACTAGAAGAAGGAGGAGGAGCAGGAGGAGAAGACCAGAAGAAGGTGGAGCAGAAGAAGAAGGTGAAGATGATTACTTATCTTTTTTTGAGCTTATTATGCCATTTTGGAGGAAGATACGCTAAGTTATGAGCTAACCAAGGTTCTTGTGCTATTTTTGACCTAACTAAGCTAATTATGTCATAAATGAACTAAATAAGCTAATTATGTCATTTTGGATGATAATTAGCTACGTATGTCATTTTGGAGAATAAAACTAGAAGAAGAACAAGGAGGAGGATAGGACTTGAAGGAGAAGAAAAAGAAGCAGAAGGAGAAGAAGAAGGTGAAAACGATTACTTATATTGTTTTGAGTTTATTTTGTCATTTTGGAAGAAGATGCGCTAACTTATGAGCTAACCAAGGTTCTTGTGCTATTTTTAACCTACCTAAGCTAATTATTTCAGCAATGAACTAAATAAGATAAGTATGTCATTTTGGAGGATAATTAGCTAAGTATGTCATTTTGGATAATAAAACTAGAATAAGAAGGAGGAGGAGAAGACTACACGATGGAGGAGAAAAACAAGAAGAAGGAGAAGCAGAAGGTGAAGATGATTACTTATCTTGTTATGAGCTTATTATGTTATTTTGGAGGAACATACCCTAAGTTATGAGCTAACCAAGGTTCTTGTGCTATTTTTGACCTAACTAATCTAATTATGTCATAAATGAACTAAATAAGCTAATTATGTCATTTTGGAGGATAATTAGCTAAGTATGTCATTTTGGAGAATAAAATTAGAAGAAGTTGTAGCAGGAGGAGTCTAGAATAAGGAGGAGAAGAAGAAGAAGAAGGAGAAGCATAAGAAGGTGAAGATGATTACTTATCTTTTTGAGCTTATTATGTCATTTTGGAGGAAGATACACTAAGTTATGAGCTAACCAAGGTTCTTGTGCTATTTTTGACCTAACTAAGCTAATTATTTCGTAAATGAACTAAATAAGTTAATTATGTCATTTTGCAGGATAATTTGCTAGGTATGTCATTTTGGAGAATAAAACTAGAATAAGGAGAAGGGGGAGAAGGAGAAGACTAGAAGGAGGAGAAAAAGAAGTAGAAGGAGAAGAAGAAGGTGAGGATGATTACTTATCTTTTTTGAGCTTATTTTAACATTTTGAAGAAAGATACGCTAAGTTATGAGCTAACCAAGGTTCTTGTGCTATTTTTGACCTAACTAAACTAATTATGTCATAAATGAACTAAATAAGATAATTATGTTAGTTTGGAGGACAATTAGCTAATTATGTCATTTTGTAGAATAAATCTATAAGAATAAGGAGGAGGACGAGGATAAGACTAAAAGAAGAAGGAAAAGAACAAAAAGGTGAAGATGATTAATTATCTTGTTTTGAGCATATTAAGTTGTTTTTGAAGAAGATACGCTAAGTTATGAACTAACCAAGGTTCTCGTGCTATTTTTGACGTAACTAAGCAAACTATGTCATAAATGAACTAAATAAGCTAATTATGTCATTTTGGAGGATAATTAGCTAAGTACGTCATTTTGAAGAATAAAACTAGAAGAAGAAGAATGAGGAGGAGGAGAAGACTAGAAGAAGGGGTAAAAATAAGGATAAGGAGAAGAAGAAGGTGAAGATGATTACTTATCTTGTTTTGAGCTTATTTTATCATTTTGGAGGAAGATACGCTAAGTTATTAGCTAACCAAGGTTCTTGTGCTATTTTTGACCTAACTAAGGTAGTTATGTAATGTATTAACTAAATAAACTAATTATGTCATTTTGTAGGATAATTAGTTAAGTACGTTATTTTGGAGATTAAACTAGAAGAAGAAGTAGGAGGAGGAGAAGACTAGAAGAAGGAGGAGAAAAACAAGAAGGATAAGAAGAAGGTGAAGATGATTACATATCTTGTTTTGAGCTTATTATGTCATTTTGGAGGAAGATACGCTAAGATATGAGCTAACCAAGGTTCTTGTGCTACTTTTGACCTAGCTAAACTAATTATTTCATAAATTAACAAATTAAGCTAATTATGTCATTTTGGAGGATAATACGCTAAGTATGCCATTTGGGAGAATAAAACTAGAAGAAGGAGGAGGAGCAGGAGGAGAAGACCAGAAGAAGGTGGAGCAGAAGAAGAAGGTGAAGATGATTACTTATCTTTTTTTGAGCTTATTATGCCATCTTGGAGGAAGATACGCTAAGCTATGAGCTAACCAAGGTTCTTGTGCTATTTTTGAGCTAACTAAGCTAATTATGTCATAAATGAATTAAATAAGCTAATTATGTCATTTTGGATGATAATTAGCTACGTATGTCATTTTGGAGAATAAAACTAGAAGAAGAACAAGGAGGAGGATAGGACTTGAAGGAGAAGAAAAAGAAGCAGAAGGAGAAGAAGAAGGTGAAAACGATTACTTATATTGTTTTGAGTTTATTTTGTCATTTTGGACGAAGATGCGCTAACTTATGAGCTAACCAAGGTTCTTGTGCTATGTTTAACCTAACTAAGCTAATTATTTCAGCAATGAACTAAATAAGATAAGTATGTCATTTTGGAGGATAATTAGCTAAGTATGTCATTTTGGATAATAAAACTAGAATAAGAAGGAGGAGGAGAAGACTACACGATGGAGGAGAAAAACAAGAAGAAGGAGAAGCAGAAGGTGAAGATGATTACTTATCTTGTTATGAGCTTATTATGTTATTTTGGAGGAACATACCCTAAGTTATGAGCTAACCAAGGTTCTTGTGCTATTTTTGACCTAACTAATCTAATTATGTCATAAATGAACTAAATAAGCTAATTATGTCATTTTGGAGGATAATTAGCTAAGTATGTCATTTTGGAGAATAAAATTAGAAGAAGTTGTAGCAGGAGGAGTCTAGAATAAGGAGGAGAAGAAGAAGAAGAAGGAGAAGCATAAGAAGGTGAAGATGATTACTTATCTTTTTGAGCTTATTATGTCATTTTGGAGGAAGATACACTAAGTTATGAGCTAACCAAGGTTCTTGTGCTATTTTTGACCTAACTAAGCTAATTATTTCATAAATGAACTAAATAAGTTAATTATGTCATTTTGCAGGATAATTTGCTAGGTATGTCATTTTGGAGAATAAAACTAGAATAAGGAGAAGGGGGAGAAGGAGAATACTAGAAGGAGGAGAAAAAGAAGTAGAAGGAGAAGAAGAAGGTGAGGATGATTACTTATCTTTTTTGAGCTTATTTTAACATTTTGAAGAAAGATACGCTAAGTTATGAGCTAACCAAGGTTCTTGTGCTATTTTTGACCTAAATAAACTAATTATGTCATAAATGAACTAAATAAGATAATTATGTTAGTTTGGAGGACAATTAGCTAATTATGTCATTTTGTAGAATAAATCTATAAGAATAAGGAGGAGGACGAGGATAAGACTAAAAGAAGAAGGAAAAGAACAAAAAGGTGAAGATGATTAATTATCTTGTTTTGAGCTTATTAAGTTATTTTTGAAGAAGATACGCTAAGTTATGAACTAACCAAGGTTCTCGTGCTATTTTTGACGTAACTAAGCAAACTATGTCATAAATGAACTAAATAAGCTAATTATGTCATTTTGGAGGATAATTAGCGAAGTACGTCATTTTGAAGAATAAAACTAGAAGAAGAAGAATGAGGAGGAGGAGAAGACTAGAAGAAGGGGTAAAAATAAGGATAAGGAGAAGAAGAAGGTGAAGATGATTACTTATCTTGTTTTGAGCTTATTTTATCATTTTGGAGGAAGATACGCTAAGTTATTAGCTAACCAAGGTTCTTGTGCTATTTTTGACCTAACTAAGGTAGTTATGTAATGTATTAACTAAATAAACTAATTATGTCATTTTGTAGGATAATTAGTTAAGTACGTTATTTTGGAGATTAAACTAGAAGAAGAAGTAGGAGGAGGAGAAGACTAGAAGAAGGAGGAGAAAAAGAAGAAGGATAAGAAGAAGGTGAAGATGATTACATATCTTGTTTTGAGCTTATTATGTCATTTTGGAGGAAGATACGCTAAGTTATGAGCTAACCAAGGTTCTTGTGCTACTTTTGACCTAGCTAAACTAATTATTTCATAAATTAACAAATTAAGCTAATTATGTCATTTTGGAGGATAATAAGCTAAGTATGCCATTTGGGAGAATAAAACTAGAAGAAGGAGGAGGAGCAGGAGGAGAAGACAAGAAGAAAGTGGAGCAGAAGAAGAAGGTGAAGATGATTACTTATCTTGTTTTGAGCTTATTATGCCATTTTGGAGGAAGATACGCTAAGTTATGAGCTAACCAAGGTTCTTGTGCTATTTTTGAGCTAACTAAGCTAATTATGTCATAAATGAACTAAATAAGCTAATTATGTCATTTTGGATGATAATTAGCTAAGTATGTCATTTTGGAGAATAAAACTAGAAGAAGAACAAGGAGGAGGAGAGAACTTGAAGGAGAAGAAAAAGAAGCAGAAGGAGAAGAAGAAGGTGAAAATGATTACTTATATTGTTTTGAGTTTATTTTGTCATTTTGGAAGAAGATGCGCTAACTTATGAGCTAACCAAGGTTCTTGTGCTATTTTTAACCTAACTAAGCTAATTATTTCATCAATGAACTAAATAAGATAATTATGTCATTATGGAGGATAATTAGCTAAGTATGTCATTTTGGATAATAAAACCTAGAATAAGAAGGAGGAGGAGAAGACTACACGAAGGAGGAGAAAAACAAGAAGAAGGAGAAGCAGAAGGTCAAGATGATTACTTATCTTGTTATGAGCTTGTTATGTTATTTTGGAGGAAGATACCCTAAGTTATGAGCTAACCAAGGTTCTTGTGCTATTTTTGACCTAACTAAGCTAATTATGTCATAAATGAACTAAATAAGCTAATTATGTCATTTTGGAGGATAATTAGCTAAGTATGTCATTTTGGAGAATAAAATTAGAAGAAGTTGTAGCAGGAGGAGTCTAGAATAAGGAGGAGAAGAAGAAGAAGAAGGAGAAGCATAAGAAGGTGAAGATGATTACTTATCTTTTTGAGCTTATTATGTCATTTTGGAGGAAGATACACTAAGTTATGAGCTAACCAAGGTTCTTGTGCTATTTTTGACCTAACTAAGCTAATTATTTCATAAATGAACTAAATAAGTTAATTATGTCATTTTGCAGGATAATTTGCTAGGTATGTCATTTTGGAGAATAAAACTAGAATAAGAAGAAGGGGGAGAAGGAGAAGACTAGAAGGAGGAGAAAAAGAAGTAGAAGGAGAAGAAGAAGGTGAAGATGATTACTTATCTTTTTTGAGCTTATTTTAACATTTTGAAGAAAGATACGCTAAGTTATGAGCTAACCAAGGTTCTTGTGCTATTTTTGACCTAACTATACTAATTATGTCATAAATGAACTAGATAAGATAATTATGTTAGTTTGGAGGACAATTAGCTAATTATGTCATTTTGTACAATAAAACTATAAGAAGAAGGAGGAGGAGGAGGATAAGACTAAAAGAAGAAGGAAAAGAAAAACAAGGTGAAGATGATTAATTATCTTGTTTTGAGCTTATTAAGTTATTTTTGAAGAAGATACGCTAAGTTATGAACTAACCTAGTTTCTCGTGCTATTTTTGACCTAACTAAGCTAACTATGTCATAAATGAACTAAATAAGCTAATTATGTCATTTTAGAGGATAATTAGCTAAGTACGTCATTTTGAAGAATAAAACTAGAAGAAGAAGAATGAGGAGGAGGAGAAGACTAGAAGAAGGGGTAAAAATAAGGATAAGGAGAAGAAGAAGGTCAAGATGATTACTTATCTTGTTTTGACCTTATTTTATCATTTTGGAGGAAGATACGCTAAGTTATTAGCTAACCAAGGTTCTTGTGCTTATTTTGACCTAACTAAGCTAGTTATGTCGTAAATGTACTAAATAAGATAATTATGTCATTTTGGAGGATAATTAGCTAAGTATGTCATTGTGGAGAATAACAATAGAAGAAGAAGAAAGAGGAGGAGAAGACTAGAAGAGGGAGGTGACGAAGGAGAAGAAGGAGAAGAAGAAGGTGAAGATGATTACTTATCTTTTTTTAGCTTATTATGTCATTTTGGAGGAAGATACGCAAAGTTATGAGCTAACCAAGGTTATTGTGCTATTTTTGACTTAACTAAGCTAATTATCTCATAAATGAACTAAATAAGCTAATTATGTCATTTTGGAGGATAATTAGCTAAGTATGTCATTTTGGGGAATAAAAATAGGAGAAGAAAGAGGAGGAGGAGAAGAATGGAAGAAGGAGGAGAAAAAGAAGAAGAACGAGAAGAAGAAGGTGGAGATGATTACTTATCTTATTTTGAGCTTATTATGTCATTTTGGAGGAAGATACACTATGTTATGAGCTAACCAATATTCTTGTGTATTTTTGACCTAACTAAGCTAATTACGTCATAAATGAACTAAATAAGCTAATTATGTCATTTTGGAGGATAATTAGCTAACTATGTCATTTTGGGGAATAAAACTAGAAGAAGAAGAAGGAGGAGGATGAGAAGACTAGAAGAAGGAGGAGAAAAAGAAGAAGGTGAAGATGATTACTTATCTTGTTTTGAGCTTATTATGTCATTTTGGATGAAGATACGCTAAGTTATGAGCTAACGAAGGTTCATGTGCTATTTTTGACCTAACTAAGCTAGTTGTGTCATAAATGAACTAACTGAGCTAATTATGTCATTTTGGAGGATAATTAGCTAAGTATGTCATTTTGTATGTTAAAACTAGAAGAAGAAGAAGGAGGAGGGGGAGGAGGAGACTAGAAGAAGGAGGAGGAGAAGAAGAAGAAGGAAAATAAGCAGATGAATATGATTACTTATTTTGGTTTTAGCTTATTATGCCATTTTGGAGGAAGACAGGCTTAATTATGAGCTAACCAAGGTTCTTGTGCTATTTTTTTACCTAACTAAGGTAATTATGTCATAAATGGACTAAATAAGCTAATTATGTCATTTTGGAGGATAATTCAATAGGTATGTCATTTTGGAGAATAAAACTAGAATAAGAAGAAGGGGGGAGGAGAAGACTAGAAGAAGGAGAAGAAAAAGAAGCTTAAATAGAAGAAGAAGGTGAAGATGATTACTTATCTTTTTGAGCTTATTTTGAGATTTTGGAGGAAGATACGCTAAGTTATGAGCTAACTGTAAGTGTATTTAGTGCCCCTTAGTGATTTTGGTGGTTTGAAGACTTATAGGTTCAGTAGCTAACGTGTTCATAAGTGTACACACGATCCATAAGTCGCTGACGAGTTTGAAATATTCGATGAATATCGACCCCTAAAAATGTATATCTTCGGCTGAACAAATTGGTCTGAAGCTGAAGAATTGAATGACAAAGAAATTGCGATGAAATTGATATTCCTCATGAAGATATTGAAAATGAGGAATTCGGTGTGTCCTAAAGAAAATCAATCTGAAGAATTTGAAGCATGAAGATTTATTCTGTCTGTTTTATTTTCTCTAGTTTTGAGTCATAGGAACACCGTCCTGTTAAAGGGGGTCAAAGTAACACGACAGAAAGAATTTCCTCATGATGCTCAACCCAAGCCTAATCCTACCAAAAGCCTGAAGTGAGGAATATGAGAGACATGAGGACTCTCACAATGAGAGTCCCGACCGTTACCGCAAGTCGCGCCACATCACTGATCTTATCCACACCAACGTTCATATTATTTAAGGGCATTATTGTCAAATCATGTCGGGATGCTCCCAGGCTATAAATAGCCGCGCCTCACAACCATTAGCTAGCTGGCTGCTCCGTTGGAAACTGACACTTGTCATAAGAGGAACCCAAATTCCTGAGAGTCTTCGAGTGTAATTCTTCAGTTAGGAAATACACCAAACACCAAAGCACAAACCAAAACTAAGTGATTGAGCATCACTAAAGAAGTTGTTCTTGTGTGGGACTGAAGCCTTTTACCATTGAGGACTCTGCATCCTCCAGACGGTTAAGCGTCATGGTCTAGAGCTATCCAGCAGCCAATTGTGGATCGCCAGGTGACCAAGTTTGTGAGGGTTTGGAAGTCTGCCCTGAAGACTTACCGCGAGTGTTGGGCGAGGACTGTGTGTTCTTAGATCAAGGAGAATATGGTAGGGAATGGTGTCTTTTGGTTTCAATACCAGGGCGCTCAAAACTAGATGTAAAACTGTCACAACAGTTGGAACTGGGTCATCAACCACAGTCTTCACTGTGAAACGGGTTCTATTTCTTCAACTCTTTCAATTCCTCCCATTGTATGTTGAAGATTTTCATTGCCACTGTTTGAAGAATTTGCTGAAGACTTTCTCTGAAATTCCTCAACCCCAAATTCTTCACACAAATTATTCTTCACCCGCTGTCTTTGTGCCTGCATACTGTGCAAACTGTTTTTGACATTCTTCACCTTGAAAAACTGCTATAGTGATACTTTGCACTCCTGATCCTTTGTTGTTTCCGCTGCAAGTTAGTCATCAGTGAGGAATTTCCTCAGTGATGAAATTCTAAAAATCTCCTATTCACCCCCCTTTAGTCAATATAACGCACTTTCAATTGGTATCAGAGCATGGTACTCCCTTGTTTTTTGTGATTTTGGTTTAACCACCGAGAGGTTTAGTTATGTCGACTGCAGGCATGATCAAGGTTACTGCAGGATGTCCTACTTTCCAAGGAAAGGACTTTTCCTTCTGGAAGACCAAGATGCAGATGCATCTACAAGCTATTGACAATGATCTCTGGTATATTGTGGAACATGACGTCCCTATCGTCACTGCTACTGTCTCTGCCGCTGATGTGAAGAAATTCAAGTAACTTGATTCTCAAGCGAAGAATATCATCTGTGGCCATCTGAGCAAAGGTCAGTATGGCAGAGTGAGTGCTTTGGGCTCAGCAAAACTTATCTGGGAAAGGCTGTCCTTAGTTAATGAAGGAGTATCAACCCAGCGTGATTCTCGTGTTGATGTTCTTCACAATCTCTTCAATCGCTTCAAGAGGCTTGACAATGAAAGCTGCCAAGATACCTTTGATCGCCTCACTGACATATCAAATGAACTACAAGCACTGGGAGCTCGAGACATTACTAATCATGAAGTTGTGAAGAAACTGCTAAGATCTTTGGATTCTTCATTTGATACTTTACTTCTCATGATTCAAGAAAGACCAGACTACAAGATGCTTGATCCTGCTGATATACTCGAGAGACTCAATACTCATGAATGCCAACAAGAAGATAAGAGAGATCTATATGGACCAAGCTATTCTAGACCTCGTGCACTGAAGGCCATAGCATTGGTGATCCTAAAGAATTTGGACAGGAGCTTGCAATGCTTGGTAAATCTTCAAGAAGAGATATGAGGAAATCAGAATCTTCATCTAAGGACTACAAGAAAAGAACCTACCACAAATGCAAGAAATCAGGTCACTAAATAGCTCATTGTCCTCGTTGGGGAAAGGAATCAAAGAAGAAGAAATACAAGGATGAAAGTTTTGATGACTCGAAGAAAAAGAAGAAATCTTCAAAATCCTCATCCTCAAAGTCCTCATCGCACAAGAAGACTAGTTTCAGAAAGGCTCAGGCACTTATTGGCAAGGAAATGGATTCTGAGGCAGAATCCGAGGAATGTGATGAAGAGGAGGGTTCTGATGAAGACTCAGAATCTGGACAGGCTTGCCTTGCACTTTCAACCACATTCGTCAGCAAGTCAATCTTCAATCTTGAAGAAAATGATAACACCATCCACACTGATGACTATGCTGATGACTTCGCTCCAACCTATTGCTTCATGGCAAAAAGTTCAAAGGTACCGAATGATGGTTCCTGTTCTGATTCAAGTGACTGTGAACCTGATGATTATAAAAAACCCAGTTATAGTAAACTTGCTATCATTGCTACTAAACAACAAACTTCCCTAGAAAAGCTTCAGAAACTGCTAGACAAAAGCGATGATGTGTTGAATGATGAAATGAATCTTACCCAAATCCACACTGAAGATATGAAAAGTCTTCAGTCCAGATTTGATAATCTTCGAGATCGTCATGTTACACTTCTCGCTGATCATGAGAAACTTTCCTATGAATTTCTTCAAAGGAAACCTGATCTTGAGAAGCTGAAGATTTCTCACGATGATCTTCGTATGGAAAATGATTCATTACTAGCTCAACAGATCAGTGCTACTCATGCTGAATTCATTCCTCCATGTCTTAAATGCATCGAACATGAAACTTCTAATTCTTCACCAGAATCATCAAATGCTTCTATTGCTACAAATTCTTGAACTACTCCTATAGTGTCAAATTCCTCACTTGAGGAAACCACAAATGTCACTGATGAAAATGTAGGGCTGAAGGAATTGTATGTGACAGGCATATACAAAAGACTCAAAGGACACCAAACCCTTTGTGATGTGCTCAAAAAGTGGATCTTGAACAGGAACCCGGGGAAAGAAGGAATTGCCTTTGAGAGGAAATTGAATGCTGATGGATCATACTGGAAACCTGAGCAGTATCCCAAAACCTCATGGGTTGATGCTAAAGGGCCTTCTTTTGATCCATTCAATCTAACAGGCTTTGCATGTGAATTATCCCATTCCTTAGATGAGTCATTTGACTCCAACTATAAACTGTTCAAAAATCTATCTGGTGAAGTATTTGCTCGATATGTTGGAACTAACTGCAGGAATGAGCCTCCCCTGAGGAAAATCTGGGTTCCTAAAAGTTGCCTTGAAAATCTTCACGTGAATGTCCTCATGACACCACCTATGAAGAATTTGAAACCTAGATCAAATTCCTCAGGAGGACCAAAGTCTTCAAGAGGATCAAAATCCTCAACTAGTCAAAACTATGCTCGTACCCGTGATAATGCTTCTAACATGTAGGGAAATTACAAGGAACATGAATATGAGCGTTATTCTTCAAATCATTATGTTCATAAATCGTCAAATAAATTCTCTCCATATTCATTTGAATACTTCAGCCCCCCACTGTTAAGAGAAGTGCATTAGCTTCAATGCTCCCTTTCTCATACGGTGCTCGCAGGATGATGAATGCTTTACCACCCCTTCACATGTGGGTGGTGAAGAAATTTAACTAATCACTTCTGCAGGTCAGGTCTCCAGATGAAAACATCATCTGAAGAATTTGCTGGAGACCTAAGGAAAATGCTTCATGGGACGCAAGCTAATATAGATGAAATAAAAATATTTCACACATCCTTATAATTGTTGTTTATGATGAAATTTCTATCTGATGAAATTGATATCATAGTCTTCAAGTCTGAAGCATATGAGATGGTAAGCTATACTAATTCATATGCAGGATGACAAACCCAAGAGTACTGAGTGGGTTCTTGAGAGTGGCTGCACAGATCACATGACTTGTGACAACAGCTTGCTGATGAATATGCCACTTACTCCATGACCCCTGAAGCGAATCACTTATGCTCACAAAGGTAAAAGCAAGGTATTGGGACTTGGCAAAGTGGCTATTTCCATAGGCACATGCACAAAGTGATGCTTGTTGAATCCCTTGGATTTAATCTCATGTCAGTCTCAATGCTTTGTGATCTTGATATGATTGTTATCTTTGGAAGATATAGATGTGTTGTCATCATGTAATCTGACAGATCCAAAGTCTTCGAAGGTGGTAGAAGAGGGGATTTGTACATTGTTGATTTCTCTACAGGTCCTCAACCAGCCACTTGCTTACTAGCAAAAACCTCAGAAGGGTGGATGTGGCACCTAAGACTTGGTCATGCAGGCATGAGGAATTTGTACACGCTCGCGAAGAAGAAGCATATTGTCGGCACCAAGTGGATTTTCCGAAACAAGCAAGCTGAGCATGGTCAAGTGGCGAGGAATAAGGCAGGACTTGTAGCCCAAGGCTACACACAGGTTGACAGAATTGATTTTGATGAAACTTTTGCACCTGTTGCTAGAATTGAAGCTATTCGAATACTACTTGCTTATGCTAATCATCATCACATTATCTTATATCAAATGGATGTGAAAAGTGCATTGCTCAATGGTAAGCTTGAGGAAGAAGTATATGTTGCTGAGCCCCCAGGTTTTGAGGATCCAAAGAATCCAGACAAATTCTTCTGACTCAAAAAGGCACTCTATGGTCTCAAACAAGCCCCCCGGCGTGGTATGCTACATTGAAGGAATTCCTCACGAAGAAAGGCTTCAAACTTCGTTCACTCGATCCAACTATTTTCACTAAATCCTATGATAATGAACTATTTGTGTGCCAGATATATGTCGATGACATCATATTTGGTTGTACTAACAAACGTTACAGTGATGAATTTGCTTACATGATGAGTGAAGAATATCAGATGTCTACGATGGGGAGCTGAAATTCTTCTTAGGTCTTCAAATACGTCAACAACGCAATGGAATCTTCATATCACAGGAGAAATACCTCAAGGATGTTATGAGGAAATTCGACATGCATGAATACACAGGTGCCAAGACTCCAATGCCTACCAACGGCCACCTTTGCACTGACAAAAATGGTAAAGATTTCGATCAGCTGGTATATTGCTCCATGATTGGATCTTTACTATATTTGTGTGCATGTAGGCCAGATATAATGCTTAGTGTTTGCATGTGTGCACGTTTTCAAGCAAAACCGAAGGAATCATACCATAAGGAGATGAAGTACATTCTTCGATACTTAGCTCACACACCAACACTAGGATTATGGTACCCCAGGGGCTCAAATCTTCATCTTGTGGGATATTCTGATTCGGACTATGCTGGTGACTGTGTGGATCACAATTCAACCTCTGGCACATGTCATTTCCTCGGAATATCATTAATTTGCTGGTCCTCAAAGAAGCAGAACTGCATTTAACTCTCCACTGCCGAAGCTGAGTACATTGCTGCTGGTTCATGCTATGCTCAATTGCTATGGATGAAGCAAACCCTCTAGGACTAGGCATCAACATGAAGAATGTGTCACTCTACTGCGACAATGAGAGTGCGATCAAGATTGCATACAACCCAGTACAACACTCGAGGACCAAGCACATCCAAATTCGTCATCATTTTCTTCGGGACCATGTCCTCAAGGGCAATATCCTCATCGACCATGTGAAGACTGACGAACAACTAGTAGATATCTTCACTAAGCCCTTGGATGAGAAAATGTTTTGCAAATTGCGTTGTGAGATAAATATCTTAGAATCTTCAAATGTTTTGTAAAAACATGCACACATCCTAACACTTATGCAAAATTGATGACTTAGATGCATAACACACGAGGAATCGATTTTCTTAAACCACTGAAGAATATCACTCTAAGTGTGAGGAAATCAATGAAGAAATTGATTCTGAGGGCCCTACGACAATTGTACCTGTCGTCTGAAATCAACATTCTTATATGGTGGGTCACGCCACCACCCAACTTGAAATTTCTCAAGTTGAATTTCTTCAAATCTGAATTTCTTCAAAGTTGATTTTCTTCAAAGTTGTTGTTCTTCAAACTTGTCTTTCTTCAAAAATGAAATTCATCATCATGACGCCTTGTCAGAAATCCTCAAGTTAATCAAAATCTTCAAAAACATTTGATGATTTTCATTTGCCTAGATATATATATATATATATATATATATATATATATATATAGACTGTGATTTCAAAGTCCTCAACAACATTCACTTATTGCAATTTCTTCAACTTGATATTTCATCTAAGTGAATGTGATCGGACCCTACTTCCCCTCTATGTTACTCTCATCCAGTCTATTCAATTCTTCATATGCCTTCTGCTTGAAACTTTGTTCAAAATCCTCACTTCGTCCTTGTCAGCTCATGATTTTGTAACAAAATCCTCAAATCTTCAAAAATGATTTTTATATTGTTACACAGTAACCGAACCCCACTTCCCACTATCACATAAGCACGATCTCCACCGCTTTAAACAATTGCTACACGTATCCTGTGGAGACGAAAGGCCAGTGGTAGTTCGGTCCGACATAATCGGCCGAACAGTTTTCACCTGGGCTATAAATATGTCCTGACCCCCTCCGGTCAAAAACTCTTCGTTCTCTCTCTCGACCTCCTCTCCGCTACAACAAAGCCCTAGCACCATCTCTGGAAGTTTCGTCACCGGCGAGGAAAAGCTTCACTGCCTTGACCTCTCCGTCGCCGAAATCACGCTGGAACCGGAACGTCTACGTCTGCCGCCGCCGTAGCTGTCCTCTGTTGCCAAGTTAGGGCGAAGTGGACTCGCACCGAAGAGCATCTACTGCAGCTTCATCCTCTGTTCTTCGTGCACCCTATATAGGGTAAATAAAACCCTATTTTTACAGCCCCTTTCGATCTACTATTTTACTGTAGATTCGTGAAATCTGTTTTTCCTCAAGTGTCTATGAGTCTCTATCCCTCAAACACTACTTATTTCTCAACTATTGATGAATTTCACTAAGCATCTAAAAGTCTTCACGAGATTCCTCAATTGTGCAAATTTTCGAATCTGTACAACTCAGGAACCCAAGATCAGAGTGCTTAGACAAATTCCACAACCCACTGGTCAAATTCCTGAACTTTAAAATTTTCAATTTCATCAAATCTGAGAACTCATATGACCTCTTCAAATTCGTCGCAACCATAATCTGTTCACAGGTACAAAAATGTCAGCTGATGAATCTCTAGGTTCTCATCAACTTAACTCATTTGCAGCATTTCTTGAAGAAAATCTGCAAGTTTCATCAGAATCCTCAAGAGTTCAATTTCCCGAGCAAAAGCCTCACCTGAAGAAAATGGAAGATGAAAGGAAGCAAAAGGGTGGCAAGAATCTCGAACAGAACACTGCTATCGATATTCCTGATGATATATACCTGGAATACTGCACACCAGATGAGCAAGAAACAATGCCCAAGAGGAAGATAAGGCTTCAGAAGATAGAACGCCGGTGGGCTAAGGAGTGGAAAGAATACAGATTTGTCACTCCAAAGTACGCGAAGAAATTCACTCTTAAGCCTCCTGGGAAACGGCCTCCTATTGAGGATTATCAGGATGTACATCCTTCAAGCCTCAAGACAATTGATGACTATCCTAAGGAAAAGACAAAACACTTGTCAAAGCTTCTGAAGCAGGCAGAAGCTGTCGTGAGGAAATTTAATGAAGAATCTGCTGCTCCTACTGCAGCCACCTCCTCTGCGGCTGAATCTTCTGGCACGACCATTCCTCAATTGAAGTTTGTGGTTTCAAAGCCTCAGGAGAAAATGCTTCAGAAGGCTGCACCTGCATCCGCACCAAAACCCTCAGCACCACCAAAGGCTTCAAAGCCTGAACACAAGCAGATTGTGAAGCAACTGCCGACTGTTTCCAGCTCCTCTGTTCCTTCTGCAACGAGCTCAGAGACAAAGTCTTCACCAACTCCAATGAAGACTAAGGTGACTGCTGGGAGAGGAACCAGACCAAGCCCAAGCAAAATCATCAAAGTCCCTTCTGAAAAACTGCTGTATTCTTCACCCACTGTCTCTGCGCGTGCATACTGTGCAAACTGTTTTTCACATTCTTCACCTTGAAAAACTGCTGTAGTGATACTTTGCACTCCTGATCCTTTGCTGTTTCCGCTGCAAGTTAGTCATCAGTGAGGAATTTCCTCAAAAGGAATTTCCTTAGTGATGAAATTCTAAAAATCTCCTATTCACCCCCCTCTAGTCGATATAACTCTCTTTCACTAACCACGGTTCTTGTTCTTATTTTGACCTAACTAAGATAACTATGTCATAAATGAACTAAAGAAGCTAATTAAGTCACTTTTGGAGGATAGTTAGCTAAGTATGTCATTTTGGAGAATAAATCTAGAACAAGAAGAAGGAGGAGGAGAGGAAGACTAGAAGAATGAGGAGACGAAGAAAAAGAGGGTGAAGATGATTACTTATCTTTTTAAAGCTTATTATGTCATTTTGGAGGAAGATACACTAAGCTAAGAGATAACCGAAGTTCTTGTGCTATTTTTGACCTAACTAACTTAATTATGTCATAAATGAACTAAATAATCTAATTATGTCATTTTGGAGGATAATTAGCTAATTATGTCATTTTGGAGGATAATTAGCGAATTATGTCATTTTGGAGAATAAATCTAGAAGAAGAAGAAGGAGCAAGAGGAGAAGACTAGAAGAAGCAGGAGAAAAATAAGAAGGAGAAGAGGAAGAAGGTGAAGATGATTACTTATCTTTTTTGAGCTTATTATGTCATTTTTGGAGGAAGATACACTAAGTTATGAGCTTACCAAGCTTCTTGTGCTATTTTTGACCTAACTAAGCTAATTATGTCATTTTGCAGATAATTCGCTAGGTTTGTCATTTTGGAGAATAAAACTAGAATCAGAAGAAGGGGGAGAAGGAGAAGACTAGAAGAAGGAGGAGAAAAAGAAGCATCATGAGAAGAAGAAGTCGAAGATGATTACTTATATTTTTGGAGATTATTTTGACATTTCGGAGGATAATTATTTCATTTTGTAGGATAATTAGCTAAGTATGTCATAAATGATCTAAATAAGCTAATTATTTCATTTTGTAGGATAATTAGCTAAGTATGTTATTTTAGAGAATAAAACTAGAAGAAGGAAGAGGAGGACGACGGGGAGGAGGAGAAGACTATAAGGAGAAGAAAAGAAGCAAAAGGAGAAGAAGAAGGTGAAGATGATTACTTATCTTATTTTGAGCTTATTTCATCATTTTGGAGGAAGATGCACTAAGTTATGAGCTAACCAAGGTTCTTGTGCTAGTTTTGACCTAACTAGCTAATTATGTCATCAGTGAACTAAATAAGCTAATTATGTCATTTTGGAGGATAATTCGCTAAGTATGCCATTTTGGAGAATAAAACTAGAAGAAGAAGATGGAGGAGGAGGAGACTAGAAGAACGAGGAGGAGAAGAAGAATAATAAGAACAAGAAGAAGGTGAAAATGATTACTTTTCTTGTTTTTTGCTTATTATGTCATTTTTGAGGAAGATACGCTAAGTTTTGAGCTAACCAAGGCTGTTGTCCTATTTTGACCTAACTAAGCTAATTATCTCATAAATGAACTAAATAAGCTAATTATGTCATTTTGCAGGATAATTAGCTAAGTACGTAATTTTGGAGAATAAAACTAGAAGAAGGAGGAGGAGGAGGAGGAGAAGACTAGAAGAAGGAGGAGAAAAAGAAGAAGAAGGACAAGAATAAGATAATTGTGATTAGTTATCTTGTTTTGAGCTTATTATGTCATTTTGGTGAAAGATACGCTAAGTTATGAGCTAACCAAGGTTCTTCTGCTATTTTTCACCTAAAAAAGCTAATTATGTCATAAATGAACTAAATAAGCTAATTATGTCATTTTGGAGAATAAAACTAGAAGAAGGATGAGGAGGAGGAGAACACTAGAATAAGGAGGAGAAGAAGAAGGAGGAGAAGAAGAAGAAGAAGAAGAAAAAGAAGGTGAAGATGATTACTTATATTTTTTGAGCTTATTATGTCATTTTGGAGGAACATACGCTAAGTTATGACCTAACCAAGGTTATTGTGCTATTTTTGATCTAATTAAGCTAATTATGTCATAAATGAACTAAATTACCTAATTATATCATTTTGGAGGATAATTAGCTAAGTATGTCATTTTGGAGAATCAAACTAGAAGAAGGAGGAGGAGGAGGAGAGGAACACTACCAGGAAGAGAAAAAGAAGAAGAAGGAGAAGAAGAAGTTGAAGATGATTACTTATCTTCTTTTGAGTTTATTATGTTATTTTGGAGGAAGCTACACTAAGTTATGAGCTAACCAAGGTTCTGGTGCTATTTTTTACCTAACTAAGCTAATTATGTCATAAATGAACTAAATAATCTAATTATGTCATTTTAAAGGATAATTAGCTAATTATGTCATTTTGGAGAATAAAACTAGAATAAGGAGCAGCAGAAGACTAGAAGAAGGAGAAGACGAAGAAGGAGAAGAAGAAGGTGAAGATGATTAATTAACTTTTTTGACCTTATTATGTCATTTTGGAGGAAGATACGCCAAGTTATGAGCTAACCAAGGTTCATGTGCTATTTTTGACCTAACGCAGCTAATTATGTCATAAATGAACTAAATAAGCTAATTATGTCATTTTCGAGGGTAATTAGCTAAGTATGTCATTTTGGGGAATAAAACTAGAAGAGGAAGAAGGAGGTGGAGGAGAAGCCTAGAACAAGGAGGATATCAAGAAGAAGAACCAGAAGAAGAAGGGGAAGATGATTACTTATCATGCTTTGAGATTATTATATCATTTTGGAGGAAGATACACTAAGTTATTAGCTAACCAAGGTTGTTGTGCTATTTTTGACCTAACTAAGCTAATTATGTCATAAATGAACTAAATAAGCTAATTATGTCATTTTGGAGGATAATTAGCTAAATATGTAATTTTGGGGAATAAAACTAGAAGAAGGAGGAGGAGGAGGAGGAGGAGACTAGAAGGAGGAGGAGAAGAAGAAGGAGGAGGACAAGAAGGTGAAGATCATTACTTATCTTTTTCAGCTCATTATGTCAGTTTAGAGGAAGATACGCTAAGTTATGAGCTAACCAAGGTTCTTGTGCTAGTTTTGACCTACCTAACCAAATTATGTGACCAATGAACTAAATAAGCTATTTATATCATTTGGGAGGATAATTAGCTAAGTATGTCATTTTGGAGAATAAAACTAGAACAAGAAGGAGGAGGAGAGCAAGAGTAGAGGAATGAGGAGACGAAGAAAAAGAAGGTGAAGATGATTACTTATCTCATTTGAGCTTATTATGTCATTTTGGAGGAACATACACTAAGCTAAGAGATAACCAAAGTTCTTGTGCTATTTTTGACCTAACTAACTTAATTATGTCATAAATGAACTAAATAAGCAAATTATGTCATTTTGGAGGATTATTAGCTAATTATGTCATTTTGGAGGATAATTAGCTAATTATGTCTTTTTGGAGAATAAACCTAGAAGAAGAGGAAGAAGGAGGAGAAGACTAGAAGAAGGAGGAGAAAAATAAGAAGGAGAAGAGCAAGAAAAAGGGGAAGAAGAAGGTGAAGATGATTACTTATCTTTTTTGAGCTTATTATGTCATTTTGGACGAAGATACGCTAAGTTATGAGCTAACCAACCTTCTTGTGCAATTTTTGACCTAACTAAGATAATTATGACATAAATGAACTAAATAAGCTAATTATGTCATTTTGGAGGATAATTAGCTAAGTATGTCATTTTGGGGAATAAAACCAGAAGAGGGAGAAGGAGGTGGCGGAGAATTCTAGATGAAGGAGGAGATAAAGAAGAAGAACCGGAAGAAGAAAGTGAAGATGATTACTTATCATGTTTTGAGCTTATTATGTCATTTTGGAGGAAGATACACTAAGTTATTAGCTAACCAGGGTTGTTGTGCTAGTTTTCACCTAACTAAGCTAATTATGTCATAAATGAACTAAATAAGCTAATTATGTTAGTTTGGAGGATAATTAGCTAAATATATCATTTTGGGGAATAAAACTAGGAGAAGAAGAAGGAGGAGGAGGAGAAGACTAGAAGAAGGAGGAGAATAAGAAGAAGGAGGAGAAGAAGGTGACGATGATTACTTATCTTTTTTCAGCTCATTATGTCATTTTTGAGGAAGATACCCTAAGTTATGAGCTAACCAAGGTTATTGTGCTATTTTTGACCTACCTAAGCTAATTATGTGGTAAATGAAGTAAATAAGCTAATTACGTCATTTTGAAGGATAATTAGCTAAGTATGTAATTTTGGAGAATAAAACTAGAAAAAGAAGAAGGAGAAGGAGGAGAAGACTAGAAGAAGGAGGGGGAAGAAGAAGATGGAGAAGAAGAAGGTGAAGATGATTACTTCTCTTTTTGAGCTTATTATGTCATTTTGGGGGAAGATACACTAAGTTATGAGCTAACCAAGGTTCTTGTGCTATCTTTGACCTAACTAAGCTAACTATGTAATTTTGCAGATAATTCGCTAGGTTTGTCATTTTGGAGAATAAAACTAGAATCAGAAGAAGGGGGAGAAGGAGAAGACTAGAAGAATGAGGAGAAAAAGAAGCATCAGGAGAAGAAGAAGTCGAAGATGATTACTTATATTTTTGGAGATTATTTTGACATTTCGGAGGAATATACGCTAAGTTATGTGCTAACCAAGGTTCTTGTGCTATTTTTGACCTAACTAAACTAATTATGTCATAAGTGAACTAAATAAACTACCTATGTTATTTTGCAGGAAAATAGCTAATTATGTCATTTTGGAGAATAAATCTACAAAAGAAGAAGGAGGAGGAGGAGAAGACTAGAAGAAGAAGGAAAAGAACAAGAAGGTGAAGATGATTACTTATCTTGTTTTGAGCCTATTTTGTCATTTTGGAGGAAGATACAATAAGTTATGAGCTAACCAAGGTTCTTGTGCTTATTTTGAGCTAACTAAGCTAGTTATGTCATAAATGAACTAAATAAACAAATTATGTCATTTTGGAGGATAATTAGCTAAGTATCTCATTTTGGAGAATAAAACTAGAAGAAGGAGGAGGAGGAGAAGTCTAGAAGAAGGAAGAGACGAAGGACAAGAAGGAGAAGAAGAATGTGAAGACGATTACTTATCTTTTTTGAGCTTATTATGTCATTTTGGAGGAAGACACGCTAAGTTCTGAGCTAACCAAGTTTCTTGTGCTATTTTTTACTTAACTAAGCTAATTATGTCATAAATGAACTAAATAAGCTAATTATGTCATTTTGGAGGATAATTAGCTAAGTATGTCATTTTGGGAAATAAAAATAGAAGAAGAAGAAGGAGGAGGAGGAGAAGACTGGAAGAAGGAGGAGAAAAAGAAGAAGAACGAGAAGAAGAAGGTGAAGATGATTACTTATCTTATTTTGATCTTATTATGTCATTTTGGAGGAAGATACACTAATTTATGAGCTAACCAAGGTTCTTGTGCTATTTTTGACCTAACTAAGCTTATTACGTCATAAATAAAATAAATAAGCTAATTATGTCATTTTGGAGGATAATTAGCTAAGTATGTCATTTTGTGGAATAAAACTAGAAGAAGAAGGAGGAGGAGGAGAAGACTAGAAGAAGGAGGAGGAGAAGAAGCAGAAGAAGAAGGTGAAGATGATTGCTTATCTTTTTGAGCTTATTATGTCATTTTGGAGGAAGATACGCTAAGTTATGAGCTAACCAAGGTCTTGTGCTATTTTTGACCTAACTAAGCTAATTATGTCATAAATGAACTAAATAAGCTAATTATGTCATTTTGGAGGATAATTAGTTAAGTATGTAATTTTGGAGAATAAAACTAGAGGAAGAAGCAGGAGGAGGAGGAGAAGACTAGAAGGAGGAGAAAAAGAAGAAGAAGGGGAAGATGATTACTTATCTTGTTTTGAGCATATTATGTCACGTTGGAGGAAGATACGCTAAGTTATGAGCTAACCAAGGTTCTTGTGCTATTTTTGACCTAACTAAGCTAATTGTGTCATAAATGAACTAAATAAGATAATTATGTCATTTTGGACGATAATTAGCTAAGTATGTCATTTTGTATAATAAAACTAGAAGAAGAAGAAGGAGGAGGAGGAGACTAGAAGAAGGAGGAGAAGAAGAAGAAGCAGGAGGAGGAGGAGACTAGAAGAAGGAGGAGAAGAAGAAGAATGTCGGGACCCCGATCCTAAGCCGTAGGAATCCAGCCTGTAACACATCGCATCTCTTTGCGGTCTCACGCACGGTTATCCCCACGGCTGCAGCCTTACCTTAGCCGGGACCGTTAGCGCCTTTTGACTCGCGTATGCAATTGTGTCGCTAGCAATCTAATGACAAAGAACCCGGATTGACATGTCTAGTCATAAACCAAAGTGGCAGTTCCGCACGGGGATAGGCATACATGACCCAGCAAAGCAGGTGTCGGTCACCAGCGAATGTGGACGAGTCATAGCAAGCTACAAAGACTCCATTACATCGTGTGACATTTCCCCAACGGGGACAGACACAGTAGCTAAGAAGGACACATGCCGGTCAACTAATGTGTCCGGAGCAGTAGCGAACTACCATGGCTCGTTGGATCACAAAGGGGCATTTTCCTGTAAGGAATGCTACTAAAGCCTACGACTAAGTAATCGAACCCCATACATATCAGTATGACACACGTACGCATGGCATACCGATATGTATAGATACATCGATGGCATCTCAACATAACTATAAACATACAAGCTTTATTTAAAAGGCTCGGAAGAGCCACACACATAATATTATAGAGTAGGGGTCTCACGACCCATCATAGGAGTCATTCAAGTTATAAGCCAGCGGAAGTAGTTAAATTGTCTGAGTACAGACAGATGAAACTAGAAGGCACATGGCCTGACTATACTACAGACCCACCCTAGGGCCAGATCATAGCTGGGATACCAGCTACTTATCCCAGCTACTCGTCGTCGTCGATGTCTAGGTAGAACCCTCCATTAGGGTCATCAACAACCTCTGCAACAAATTATTAAGAAAACGTGAGTACAGATGTACTCAACAAGACTTTAGGATAACTATCTACTCATGCAATGTATCAAAAAGGAATTGTGGGGTTTCATGCGGAAAGCCAGCATTTGACTCGTGGCTAGACAACTTGCACTTTTAAATAATTTTTGATAACTTGCTTTCTCGCACACGAGTCCACTAACACCACAACAATACTCCATCATGGAATCATTCCGTATCCATACGGAAATGCCGACCACGACACTCACGCTTATCTTGACAATTTTATGAGTAGCCATTAAAGTTATCTATGAACAACATATGTCTCCAAGTGGTCCATATACGCGGACGCGGCTATTCGAATAGATCATAACCCTGCAGGGGTGTACTTCTTCACACACGCTCTCGCCACTTATCGCCATGTGCACGTCATGCACCTCGGCAACCTTCAAGCGGATGCCCATCGAGGGAGTCGGCCACGACCGTTAACCACACTAATATTAAGTCAAGGTCTATCGCCTATCTAAGGTTAACCCGTACGGATGTTCGGCCGAGGTTTCCGCCACGACCCCAAACGATGTGCGCAGGGTTCCCAAGCACACCATCCGGGTGCCACTTGGTACACCGTTCCACTGCCTACCGCATCACAGCCCACCTCTCAGGTCAGCGCTATGCACGGCCTCCAGCATGACTATAAACACCAGAAACTACTTGCAACTCCTAGACCGAGTACTAAGCAATTAATAAGTCGAGAGGGTCAATTAAGTATCCCAACGTGTGGTAGTATCTAGTCTTGGATTACATACACGGGACTCAGTTCCTAAGGACGGTTCCAATGAAACGAGCCGCCATGTACTCCTACATAGCCTTTCACCGGTACCTTTACCAAATCGGGTTCAACACACAACCTTTACTTACTGAACACATTCTCACAATTATGTTCATCAACCAGATGACAGACCATACACAACTCTAAGCATAGAATGCATAGCAGGATAAGGCACATCATGGCTCTAGCATCTACCAGGTATGCCGGGTTGCAAGGTTCAGCTATTTACTGTGACAAAGACAGGTCATGCAAAGGAAGTGGGTTCAACTAACGTGGCAAAAGCATTTGGAGCATTTGATCCTAATGCAATAAGTAAGTGCAGGAGCGAGAACATGGGATTTATCGGGATGATCAAAATGGTTGCTTTCCTTGTTGCTCAGAGGAGGGACAATAACCGTCAGTCGGATATTTAGTGGAATCCGGAGGAGCGGAGCCTACCGAAAGAAATGACATCAATCAATAACAATCATATGCAACAAAATGATGCATGAGCATGGCATGAAGATGCTTGGTGGTATGCTAAAGTAGCTAACATTTATTAAGTTTGAAGTTGATTTGAATCAGATTCAAATATCACTTCAAACAAGGTATTCTCGAATACCATTTTAATTGATTCGACCTGATGCTCAGATCAACTTGTTTTTAACATGCATGGGAATGATATGTTAAGTTGCTGGTTGTGATTGAACAATGTTTGATCATATCATTTGAAGTGGAATTCAAATAATTTTCAAATTCCATCTCCAAAGCATTTATTAAATTTAACCTATTCATTATTTTACATGTTTGGTCCAGTAATATTTTCAAACATGTTTGAAAATGACATATTCAGATTCCTTGGATTTTTCTGATACTTTTTCATATATAAATTATTTCCATTGGAGTTACACATTAATTTCTATGATTTTAGAAGTTTTGGGCATTTTTTGGAATTCTTTTAAATCAGAAAATCTTTACTCCATCAGCATGACATCAGCAGGTCCAACTGGCCGTTGAAAGTCAAACCTGACCAGTGGGACCCACTGGTTAGTGACACTGGTCAGTTTTGGATTAGATTTGAACTTAATTAGCTAATTAACAGAACTGGACCCACATGTCAGTGACTTATTAGTTTAATTAATTTTATTTTTATTACTATAATCATCCAGAGGCTGGCCCCACACGTCAGTGGCTCAGGCCAGCTGAGATCCACCGGAGGGCTCGGAAACGGCGCACAGGCGGCCAAACTTTGCGCGGAGTGCACCAGAGGAACGACACGTCTCCCGCAGGTTCATTTTTGCACCTAGCCGGGGATGATCTGGCCGGAGATGACGCCGAGGACGAGCTTGGCGGCGGCTGAAGCTCGGGCATCATCGGGGTCATCGAAACAGAGGGAGCTACGCACGAGACTGAGCTCCTACGGCATCTACGCGACGCCCTGAAGCCACTGGTGGCCCCAGATGGTCGAGCCGTTCACCGGAGGGCTACCGGTGATGAGCTCCCGCGGCGGATCTCGTCGGGCTCCTGTGAAATTAAGGTTAGAGGAACAGATCGAAGGGGGAAACTTGGGGAAAAGCTGCACAAGCTCACGGGGAGTGCAGTGGTGGCTCTAGCTTGCTCGGGGAAGGCCTGGAGAGGGAGAACGCCGGCGGTGAACTTCGGTGACCCGAGGAAGAAGACGACTACGTCTCGTCGATTCACTGCGTCTCGGCGTCGAGCTCGTCGTTAGAAAGCTTCAGGGAGCTGCGGCGGATCTATTGCGCAGCTCAGGAGGGAAAGAGGTAGGCTAGAACGACGGTGAGCTCGAGCTCTGCTCGGGCTCCAATGGCGGCAGTGGGGAACGAAGCAGAGGTGGAGAATGAGGAGAGGATGAGCTCGGGCACGTCTCGGGAGGGTTATCCCCTCGTGTGCCAGCGCGAAGCGGCCGCCAGGCAGGCATGGAGCTGCGTGGAGGTGCCGGACATCGCGGCGGCCACCTCCTGCTGCCTACTGGCAAGGAAGAAGACGATAGGGAAGTTGGGCCTAGGCTGAGGTGAGCGACAGGTAAGTCTTTCTTCATTTTTTTCTGCTTTGTTTCTGTTTTATCCACTGATTTGAATTCCTATTTGTTTTGGCTTAAATATTGGTTCAAAAATCATTTTGAACCCACTGAAATATTAGTTGGAATATTTCCATCGACTCGTGAGGTTTGCAACATTTTTGAAATTTGAAAATATTTGAATTCAAATTTAAACTTGAATTAAGTAACTTTTTGAATTTAAATAAAATGCCAAATGTGTTTTGAAAATAGTTTTCTTCCCTCATGATTTCCTTTCAAGAATTATCACAAAAGTTGAACTTTTCTTGAGGCCATTTTGGGTTCATTGATTTTAACAAGTTTGGAATTTCCTTTAAATTCAGAAGTGGCTAGGGTTTTTGAGTTTTGCTTCACCACTTGCTTTGATCTTGTTGCAATATTCTTGGATGCAATGCAAAGAAGATATGAGCACAATGCTATACTTTGGTTAGGGTTCCACGGATGTGACAACTCACCCCCACTCAAAAGAATCTCTTCCCGAGATTTAGAAGTCATCGGGAATAACGCGGGATACTCAAGTCGGAGACGATCCTATCTTTCCCATGTTGCCTCCTTTTCAGAATGACTTGACCATTGAGCTTTAAGAAACTCGAGGTTTCGACGTCGAGTGGTACGCTCAGCTTGATCAAGAATACGCACAGGGTATTCTCGGTATGAAAGGTTATCTTGGAGATCAAGCGTTTCGTGGTCCACTTCACGGATAGGATCCGGAAAGCAACGCCTGAGTTGCGAGACGTGGAAGACATCGTGATCCTTGGAAAGATGCGGAGGAAGTGCCAATTGGTAGGCAACTTCTCCTCGTTTGGCAAGAATGCAAAAAGGACCAATGTAACGAGGAGCCAACTTGCCCTTGATACCGAATCGATGGGTACCCTTCAAAGGTGTAACCCGAAGGTAAGCCTTCTCGTTAACTTCAAAGGTCACAGCCTTATGATGACGATCATATTGGCTCTTTTCACGAGACTGGGCTGTTTTCAACTTTTCACGAATAATGCGAACCTGCTCTTCTGCATCCTGTATCATATACGGGCCAAAGAGTTTCCTCTCCCCGGTTTCTGAACAATTAAGAGGTGTTCGACATCTTCGTCCATAGAGAACTTCAAAAGGGGCTTTGCCCAAGCTTGACTGATAACTATTGTTATAAGCAAATTCGGCGAATGGAAGGCACTTCTGCCAATTCATACCGAATGATCTAACACAAGCTCGGAGCATATCTTCTAGGATTTGATTCACTCTTTCTACGTGACCACTTGATTGAGGATGGAAAGAAGTGCTAAAAGATAAGTGAGTCCCCATTGCATTTTGAAAACTTTCCCAGAAGCGAGAAGTAAAGATACTCCGACGGCCTGAGTTAATCTCCAGGGGAACACCATGAAGAGACACTATTCGAGAGATATATAACTCTGCTAGTTGGCTAGCTGTTATACTCTCACGAACTGGAAGAAAATGAGCTACTTTGGAAAGACGGTCAATGACCACAAAGATAGCATTATTTCCTTTCTTGGTCTTGGGAAATCCGGTAATGAAATCCATACTAACTTTATCCCATTTCCATTCAGGAATATCTAAAGGTTGAAGGGTGCCAGCAGGCCTTTGATGTTCTGCCTTAACTCGACGACAAACGTCGGAGTTAGCAACGAACTCAAAAATTTGTCTCTTCATCCTAGTCCACCAAAACCTCTGGCGTAGGTCGTGATACATCTTAGTACTACTGGGATGAATGGTGAGAGGAGAATCATGAGCCTCCTTAAGGATCAATTGCCGCAGACGTTTGCTCTTAGGAACCACTAAACGGTTCTGACAGAACACAACACCTTTCTCATTGATGGAGAAATCCCTAGCATTTCCGCTAGCAATATTCTCCTTGATCCGGGATATACCCTTATCATAAGCCTGCACGGATATGATTTGATCCCTAAGAGTAGGCTTCGCCACCAGGGTAGAAAGGAATCCTTGAGGAACAATATGGAGATTTAACTTCCGAAATTCCTCATAGAGATGTGGTTGACCTTGTTGTAGCATCAAATTGTTACAATAAGATTTACGACTTAGTGCATCAGCAATAACATTGGCCTTCCCCGGGGTGTAAGTTATCCCTAAGTCGTAATCCGAGATCAACTCAACCCATCGTCTTTGCCTGAGATTCAAATCCGGCTAGGTGAAGATATATTTCAGACCTTGGTGATCAGTGAATATTTCGCAACGATTACCAAGAAGGTAATGTCGCCAGGTTTTTAGTGCGTGGACTACAGCTGCAAGCTCAAGATCATGTGTGGGATAATTATCCTCATGTGGACGCAACTGTGAAGATGCGTATGCAATCACATGACGATCTTGCATGAGAATGCAACCTAATCCTTGTCGCAAGGCGTCGCAATAGATAACGAAGTCCTTAGAAAATCTGGTGGTAGCAACACAGGTGTGGAAGTCTGGCGTCTTTTCAGTTCCTGAAAACTATGTTCACACTGTGGTGTCCACTCGAACTTTTTATCCTTCTTGAGGAGTTCAGTTAGAGGCTTTGCAACCTTGGAGAAATTCTCGACAAAGCGGCGGCAATAGCTCGCTAGACCAAGAGAACTCCTAACTTGCTTAGCCGATTCAGGTTGAGTCCAATCAAGGACATCTTGAACTCTCTAGGGATTGACAACAATACCCTTACCAGAGATTACGTGACTTAGATAGGTCACTTCTGGTAACCAAAATTCACATTTTGAAAACTTGGCATAAAGGCGATGCTCTCGAAGTTTCATCAATACCAGCCTTAGATGCTCGTCGTGTTCTTGTTCGTTCTTTGAGTAGATGAGAATATCATCGAGGTATACCACGACAAATTTATCCAAATACTCCATGAAGATTGAATTCATCAAACGAGAGAAGGTGGCTGGGGCATTGGTTAAACCGAAGGACATGACGGTGTACTCGTATTGGCCATAATGAGTAACAAAAGCCATTTTTGGAATGTCGCAGTTCTTGATCTTGATTTGATGGTATCCCAACCTCAAATCCATTTTTGAGAAGATTGGGGATCCAACGAGCTGATCATACAGGTCGTTGATCCTGGGGAGCGGATACTTGTTCTTTATGGTGACCAGATTCACTGGTCGATATTCTACAACCATCCGATCCGTTCCATCGTTCTTCTTCACGAAGAGGACGGGGCAAGCCCAAGGAGAAGAGCTAGGACGAATGAAACCTTTATTCAAGGACTCATCTAGTTGCTTCTTAAGTTCGGCTTGCTCCAGGGGTGTCATCTTATATGGTATTCTGGCTATTGGAACAGTTCCCGGAACAAGATCTATTACGAACTCTACATCTCTGTCAAGTGGAATTCCTGGCAGTTCCTTTGGAAAAACATCCGGGAAGTCACGGACTACCGGAATGTCTTCAAGTTCCGGAAGAGGGTTGGCATTGAGGGAATAGAGTTGGCATTTGGCAACTCGAGTAGAGACATTGACTATCTCACCCGAGGGATGGGTAAGCTGAACATTTCTGGAATGAGTATCAACCTTGGCATAGTGAGCTGACATCCAGTCCATACCCAAGATGATATTAATATCTGAAGATTTCACGGCTATCAATGAGGCTAGGAAAACTAGCCTGTCTACTAGAATTTCATTGTCATAAGTTATCCTAGAGGTTTGCCACTTACTACCAGGAGTTTCGACAACCAATGGAATTGGCATATCACAGAAAGACATGTTATGCAACTGTGCATAACTTTCTGAAATGAAGGAATGAGAAGAACCAATGTCAAAAAGAACAGACGCTGGGTGATGATTAACATGGAGCATACCCAGTATGACGTCGGGATCCTCTGCAGCTTCTTCTGCTGAAACATAGTTCACACGGCCACGTGCAGGAGTTGGCTTCACATAGTAAGCTTTGCCCGACTTGCCTTGCCCGACGGACTTTCACGGGAATAGTGCCCTGGTTCTCCACACTTATAACATATCACTTGGTTGGCACGCGGCGCAGCATTGCTAGCTGGACCACCATAGGTTTTTGCTGGAGGGTTGGTCTGATTCGTCTGAGGCGCCACATAGGATGGCCTCTGAGTGTATCTTGGCGGCAGAGAACTGTTTGGAACCCACAGCCTGTGTTTTGGAAACGCGGAACCAGATGACAAGCCAAAATCACGGGAGTGCTTCTTTGTGGCTTCAAAGTGGGTATGACCAGTCTCGGCACTTATCGCCTTGTTGACCAGGGCTTGGAAGCTTGTACACTCATGGAGGCGCAAATCACGACGAAGCTCAGGACTCAGACCCTTATGGAATCTTGCTTTCTTCTTGGCATCAGTAGACACCTCCTCTTTTGCATAGCGGACGAGGTTACTGAACTCACGGTTATAGGCATCCACGTCCACTTGCCCTGGGTGAATGGACAGAACTCCTCTCTCGTTCTGTCCACCAGGCC
This sequence comes from Hordeum vulgare subsp. vulgare, assembly GCF_904849725.1. Lineage (NCBI taxonomy): Eukaryota > Viridiplantae > Streptophyta > Magnoliopsida > Poales > Poaceae > Hordeum > Hordeum vulgare. The sequence continues at coordinate 230,150,459 of NC_058520.1, read as the reverse complement.
CTCTGGAATATAGTGCAGACGGAAGGCTGCACTAAAGTCTGCCCATGTGGCTGCTGGTTCAGCAGGATGCATAGCTTCAAAGTTCTCCCACAACAGATTGGCAGGTCCTTCCAGAAAATACGCCGCAAAGGTCACCTTGTCGGCCTCAGAAACATTCGCAGAGCGAATCTTACGTGAAATACTACACAGCCAATCATCAGCGTCGAGGGGATCGACGGAGTGATGGAACTTTGGAGGATTCAGCTTCACAAAGTCACTGAGGTACACTATAGCATTCCTAGACTGACGAGCCGTATTTTGCTCAATACGCTCTAACAGTCGGTTGGTCTCCCTTTTGTTTCTCTCTGCCTCAAGCATAACTTCCGCCAGAGAGGGCCGGTGTGGCAGGTCTTCCTGCGACGCTTGACTACCCTCGACTTGCTCATGAGCAGGGGCACGGTTCAACCTGGTGAACACCATCCTGACAAACAAACTCACAGCTTAGACCAATATCATCATCAATACTAGCTATGGATTAAGAATGCACTGAACACATGGAATGCAGAAATGAATATCCGAACAACATGGTAACAAGCAACTGCTATATATACACCATGGTTCATACACACCCTTACATCGTTCAGTACAACCTTAACCTTAGAGCAAACTACTGAAGTTTTGAAACTACTAATCAGAGGCTTACAAGCTTCCTATACATTATTTGTCTATGCCTCCGGGATTCATTTCACGACACAAGCATACTTCACAAGTCACACACGAATGTGAAAGTACAGCTACTACCATACTATCCTTCCTCTCACGGTTCACGCATCCGCATAGAACATCTCATAAAGATTACCTCCATGGCCTAGAAGCTCAACCTGCGGATCAGGAAATACTCTAGCCTGAGAACCCTGGGATCCGTAAGGACACGAATGTGGCCTTGGTCCCCTGACTGGTGGTAGTAGGGGTCCCCGAAGAGGGGGGACTCCTCCTATAGCGGGCCAGTCAACATGGGCGGGAAGATGGGTTCTAACAGGGTTCAACATCTCCATATCTCCATACCCTGTCTGGACCACCGGTGCCAACTGCGCGAAAGCCGTCCACAGACGGGCACGTGTAGCACAAAGCTCCATGCGGAGGGCACGAGCATCCCTGTCTCAATTCTCTATCATCTCAGCAGTGGACTGTAGCACCGGATCCTCCATAGAGGAATCAAAGTAGACCCCGCTGAGGTATCCTTCTTCACGTGGCTGAGAGGCAGGAACATAGCAGAACTCTGAATTCTGCAGCAGTGCATGTCTCACCCTCATAATGGTCAACATTGAATAGGCAGCATCTTGTACTGCCATGTCAACTGTGACTCCCAATCCATAAGAACAATGGATTGGCTAGTCAGCTCCAGGGTAGTCTGGAAATACCCTAACAGTGCAGATATACTGGCTCTGGTTGAAGTATCGGTACTTTTCCTCCACTGTGTACTCTGGGTACCAGTGGTAACCGCACACAGACATCATCATGACCAGCATGGCCATATGACCCGGCACATCAATGCACCTGGTCAGACGAACCACCTGACGAGAAGGACGGCCAGGCATATGAAAATAGAGAGTAATGCAAAAGCATTAGAGCTCTGAATGCAAAATTGGGCAGCATAACGGCTGTAAACGCTCAAAAACAATTTTGAGACAACCCAGAAATTAGAATAGCGTAACCACTCAGCTATCAAGTTCAATTCTCTGATCATCAAACTTACTTCCTTTTCCTAGGGATAAAATAAACCCAAAATATCTCTCGACCCGTAGTCTTATAATCTACCGATAAGAAACACGAGCCTAGAAGAAGGAAAGTAACCTAGTCCTTAATTCCTGCAGAAAAGACGAGGATGACCAGAATAGAATAACTTGAGAAGAGAACAAGAGTCTTACGTTCCCTTCCACAAACAATTCCCTTATATATAACTAAAGAAGTTCTAGACTCAACTTCGACCAGTTTGGCTTGGTAGTCCTACAGTCAGTCAGGCTCTGATACCATCACTGTCGGGACCCCGATCCTAAGCCATAGGAATCCAGCCTGTAACACATCGCATCTCTTTGCGGTCTCACGCACGGTTATCCCCACGGCTACAGCCTTACCTTAGCCGGGACCATTTGCCCCTTTGGACTCGCGTATGCAATTGTGTCGCTAGAAATCCAACGACAAAGAACCCGGATCGACATGTCTAGTCATAAACCAAAGTGGCAGTTCCGAACGGGGAAAAGCATACATGACTCAGTAAAGCAGGTGTCGGTCACCAGCGAATGTGGAAAAGTCGTAGAAAGCTACAAGGACTCCATTACATCGCATGACATTTCCCCAACGGGGACAGACACAGCAGCTAAGAAGGACACATGCCGGTCAACCAATGTGTCGGGAGCAGTACCGAACTACCATGGCTCGTTGGATAACAAAGGGGCATTTCCCTGTAAGGAATGCTACTAAAGCCTACGACTAGGTAATCGAACCCCATACATATCAGTACAACACACGTACGCATGTCATACCGATTTGTATAGATACATCGATGGCATCACAACATAACCATAAACATACAAGCTTTATTTAAAAGGCTCGGAAGAGCCACACACATAATATTACACAGTAGGGGTCTCACGACCCATCATAGCAGTCATTCAAGTTACAAGCCAGCGTAAGTAGATAAACTGTCTGAGTACAGACATATGAAACTAGAAGGCACATGGCCTGACTATACTACGGACCCACCGTAGGGCCAGATCGTAGCTGGGATACCAGCTACTCGTCGTCGTCGATGTCTAGGTAGAACCCTCCATTAGGGTCATCAACAACCTCTGCAACAAATTATTAAGCAAACGTGAGTACAGAGGTACTCAGCAAGACTTTAGGATAACTATCTACTCATGCAATGTATCAAAAAGGAATTGTGGGGTTTCATGCAGAAAGCCAGCATTTGACTCGTGGCTAGACAACTTGCACTTTTAAATAATTATTGACAACTTGATTTCTCGCACACGAGTCCACTAACACCACAACAATACTCCATCGTGGAATCATTCCGTCTCCATACGGAAATGCCGACCACGACACTCACACTTATCTTGACAATTTTACGAGTAGCCATTAAAGTTATCTATGAACAACATATGTTTCCAAGTGGTCCATATCCGCGGACGCGGCTATTCGAATAGATCATAACCCTGCAGGGTTGTGCTTCTTCACCCACGCTCTCGCCACTTATCGCCATGTGCACGTCATGCACCTCGGCAACCTTCAAGGGGAAGCCCAGCGAGGGAGTCGGCCACGACCGTTAACCACGCTAATAATTAGTCCACGTCTATCGCCTATCTGAGGGTAACCCGTACGGCAGTCCGACCGAGGTTTCCGCCACGGCCCCAAACGATGTGCACAGGGTTCCCAAGTCCATCATCCGGGTGCCACATGGTTCACCGTGCCACTGCCTACCGCATCATAGCCCACCTCTCAGGTCAGCGCTATGCACGGCCTCCAGCATGACTATAAAAACCAGAAACTACTTGCAACTCCTGGACCGAGTACTAAGCGATTAATAAGTCGAGAGGGTCAATTAAGTATCCCAACGTGTGGTAGTATCTAGTCTTGGATTACATACACGGAACTCAGTTCCTAAGGACGGTTCCAAAGAAACAACCCGCCATGTACTCCTACATAGCCTTTCACCGGTACATTTACCAAATCAGGTTCAACACACAACCTTTACTTACTGAACAGATTCTCACAATTATGTTCATCACCTAGATGACAGACCATACACAACTCTGAGAATAGCATGCATAGCAGGATAAGGCACATCATGGCTCAAGCATCTACCAGGTATGCTAGGTTGCAAGGTTAAGCTATTTACTGTGAGAAAGACAGGTCATGCAAAGGAAGTGGGTTCAACTAACGTGGCAAAAGCATTTGGAGCATTTGACCCTAGTGCAGGAGCGAGAATATGGGATTTATCGGGATGATCAAAATGGTTGCTTGCCTTGTTGCTCAGAGGAGGGACAATATCCGTCAGTCGGATATTCAATGGAAACCGGAGGAGCGGAGCCTACCGAAAGAAATGACATCAATCAATAACAATAATATGCAACAAAATGATGCATGATCATGGCATGAAGATGCATGGTGGTATGCTAAAGTAGCTAACATTTATTAAGTTTGAAGTTGATTTTAATCAGATTCAAATATCACTTCAAACGAGGTATTCTCGAATACCATTTTAATTGATTCGCCCTGATGCTCAGATCTACTTGTTTTTAACATGCATGGGAATGATATGTTAAGTTGCTGGTTGTGATTGAACAATGTTTGATCATAGCATTTGAAGTGGAATTCAAATGATTTTCAATTTCCATCTCCAAAGCATTTATTAAATTTATCCTATTCATTATTTTACATGTTTGGTCCAGTAACATTTTCAAACATGTTTGAGAATGACATATTCAGATTCCTTGGATTTTTCTGATACTTTTTCATATATAAATTATTTCCATTGGAGTTACAGATTAATTCTATGATTTTTAGAAGTTTTGGGCATTTTCTGGAATTCTTTTAAATCAGAAAATCTTTACTGCATCAGCATGACATCAGTAGGTCCAACTGGCCGTTGAAAGTCAAACCTGACCAGTGGGACCCACTGGTCAGTGACCCTGGTCAGTTTTGGATTTGATTTAAACTTAATTACCTAATTAACAAAGCTGGACCCACATGTCAGTGACTTATTAGTTTAATTAAATTTATTTTTATTACTATAATCATCCAAAGGCTGGCACCACACGTCAGTGGCTCAGGCCAGCTGAGATCCACCGGCGACGAGGTCGTCCTCACCAGCGGTGAGCCTCCGGCGACAACCAAAACGGCGAAGGGGTCGGAAATGGCGCACAGGTTGCCAAACTCTGCGCGGGGTGCACCAGAGGAACGACACGTCTCCCGCAGGTTCATATTTGCACCTAGCCGGGGCTGATCTGGCCGGAGATGACGCCGGCGACGAGCTTGGCGGCGGCCGAAGCTCGGGCGTCATCGGGGTCATCGAAACAAAGGGAGCTACGCACGGGACTGAGCTCCTACGGCATCTACGCGACGCCCTGAAGCCACTGGTGGCCTCAGATGGTCGAGCCGTTCACCGGAGGGTTACCGGCGACGAGCTCCCGCGGCGGATCTCGTCGGGCTCCGGTGAAATCAAGGCAAGAGGAAGAGATCGAAGGGGGAAACTTGGGGAAAAGCTGAGCAAGCTCACGGGGAGTGCGGTGGTGGCGCTAGCTTGCTCGGGGACGGCCTAGAGAGGGAGAACGCCGGCGATGAAGTTCGGTGACCCGAGGAAGAAGACGACTGCGTCTCATCGATTCACTGCGTCTCGGTGTCGGGCTCGTGGTTAGAAATCTTCAGGGAGCTGCGGGGGATCTATTGCCCGGATGAGGAGGGAAAGAGGTAGGCTAGAACGACGGCGAGCTCGAGCTCTGCTCGGGCTCCAATGGCGGTAGTGGGGAACGAAGCAGAGGGGGGAGAATGAGGAGAGGATGAGCTCGGGCACGTCTTGGGAGGGTTATCCCCTCGTGTGCCAGCGCGAAGCGGCGGCCAGGTAGGCTGGGAGCTGCGTGGAGGCGCCGGACGTCGCGGCGGCCACCTCCTGCTGCCTACCGGCGAGGAGGAAGACGACAGGGAAGCTAGGCCTGGGCTGTGGTGAGCGACAGGTAAGTCTTTCTTCATTTTTTTTCTGTTTTGTTTCTGTTTTATCCACTGATTTGAATTCCTATTTGTTTTGGCTTAAATATTGGATCAAAAATCATTTTGAACCCACTGAGATATTAGTTGGAATCTTTCCAACCACTCCTGTGGTTTACAACATTTTTGAAACTTGAAAATATTTGAATTCAAATTTAAACTTGAATTCAGTAACTTTTTGAATTTAAATAAAATGCCAAATGTGTTTCGAAAATAGTTCTCTTCCCTGATGATTTGCTTTCCAGAATTATCACAAAAGTTGAACAAGTTTGGAGTTTCCTTTGGGTTCATTGATTTTAACAAGTTTGGAGTTTCCTTTAAATTGAGAAGTGGCTAGGGTTTTTGAGATTTCCTTCACCACTTGCTTTGATCTTGTTGCAATTTTCTTGGATGCAACGCAAAGAAGATATGAGCACAATGCTATACTTTGGTTAGGGTTCCAGGGATGTGACAAAGAAAGAGAAGAAGGAGGTGAATATGATTACTTATTTTGGTTTTAGCTTATTATGCTATTTTGGAGGAAGATACACTAAATTATGAGCTAACCAAGGTTCTTGTGCTATTTTTTTACCTAACTAAGCTAATTATGTCATAAATGAACTAAATAGGCAAATTATGTCATTATGCAGGATAATTTGCTAGGTATGTCATTATGGAGAATAAAACTAGAATAAGAAGAAGGGGGAGGAGGAGAAGACTAGAAGAAGGAGGAGAAAAAGAAACATAAGGAGAAGGAGAAGGTGAAGATGATTACTTATCTTTTTTGATCTTATTTTGACATTTTGGAGGAAGATAACCTAAGTTATGAGCTAACCAAGGTTCTTATGCTTATTTTGACCCAACTAAGATAATTATGTCATAAATGAACTAAAGAAGCTAGTTATGTCACTTTTGGAGGATAGTTAGCTAATTATGTCATTTTGGAGAATAAAACTAGAACAAGAAGAAGGAGGAGGAGGAGAAGACTAGAAGAATGAGGAGATGAAGTCAAAGAAGGTGTAGATGATTATTTATCTTTTTTAGCTCATTATGTCATTTTTGAGGAAGATACGCTAAGCTAACAGATAACCAAAGTTCTTGTGCTATTTTTGACCTAACTAACCTAATTATGTCATAAATGAACAAAATAAGCTAATTATGTAATTTTGGAGGACAATTAGCTAATTATGTCATTTTGAAGAATAAAACTAGAAGAAGAAGGAGGAGGAGGAGAAGACTAGAAGAAGGATGAGAAAAATAACAAGAAGGAGAAGAAGAAGGTGAAGATTATTAATTATCTTGTTTTGAGCTTATTATGTCATGAGGATGTAACGCCCTCGATTTGATCGTATGCTAATCATAAACGCAAATGCGTACGACAAACCTCAAGGACTCATGGGAAGATAGCACAACACAACTCTAGACACAAATAAAACATACAAGCTTCATATTACAAGCCATGGGCCCTCGAGGGCTAGAATATAGAAGCTCGAGAAACACACGAGTCAGTGGAAGCAACAAATATATGAGTATAGACATTAAACAAGGGGTGTCTTAGCGAAGGCTAGCATAACACATACAACAATCGAAAGAGGCTAGCCCTACTGCCTGGGAGCCTCCTAACTACTCCTGGTCTTCAGCGGTCTCCACATAGTAGTAGGCTCTGTTGGGGTAGCAGTCGTCTTCGGCGAGAAACTCCATCTCCTCGGCTCCATCATCTAGTCGCAGCAACGGATCATGGGGAAAAGGGGGAGCAAAGCAACGGTGAGTACTCATCCAAAGTACTCGCAAGACTGACATCAACACTATACTAAGTATGAATCATATCAAGGAAGGGGTTATATGTGGACTGACTGCAGCAATGCGAGAAAGAGAGGGAAGGCCTAGTCCTATCGAAGACTAGCGTCTTCAAGGGTCTTACCGCAATAGACGAGAGTAGAACAGGGGTGACACAAATAATAGTCATATTGTTGTAGAAATATTAATATGAGGTCACGCCTAGAGATTCTCCCTCGACTCCCTGCAAGGAAGCAATCTCGGAGCAACATTCGAGTTAAGTAACACTTGTAGTTTTATATGATCAGGGCACAACTCCAAGTCATCCTGTGACCGTGGACACGGCTATTCGAATAGATAAGTTCTTCCCTATAGGGGTGCACAACATATTCCCCATCACACTCGATAAACTCCGGCCGGACACAATTTCCTGGATCATGCCCGACCTCGGAACATCGACATATAGCAGCCCCACCTAGACTCAACAAAGAGGCCAGCCCGTCGTTCTAAATCCTAAGCACGCACGGGTCATGGGCCCATCACCCTTTGCACTCCTGCATGATGCGAGGGCGACCGATGTCAGTGCTAGCACCCCTTATTATGAGCATGATGCCTATCCAGACCACTCGGGAGAGCGCCACTCCATTTCTGACGTTGGAAGAGGTTCGTCTGATACCACGACGTCGAGTACCCATAACTTGTCCCACGTAGACGGTTACTGCGTAATAAGGTCTCAGACCAACCGAGATCAAATACCCAAATTCATTAACATTTTAATTAACTCATCGACACATCCACGCGGGAATCCACTCGCCTCACATTTATTCATAAATGTTCCCAGTAACATGGTCAAGTAACTGTGTGGTTGTAACATCAGGGGGGTCCGAGGTATCACCCTCGTTGGATTCCGAATGATGTAATCGTCAAGGTGGACTTAGAGGAATCACCCTCGAGTGTCTCACACTTGAAGGGTTGCACAATAGAGTCATCATCGAGAGTGGTGATGGAGGAATCACCCTCGGTAACCATGACCTACTAGCCGCACTACAGAGATATCATCATGAGTACCTCGCGAGGTTTGACTCTCGGTACCCGATAGTAGCTCTGCAGCGTCGTACAACTAAGGGGGGTCTAAGTGCTATGTCGGGTCTTGGCTCGTCGATCAGGGATCAAGACTTGATGATAAAGCGGGGAAAATGGACTAAGGGTAAGAGGGGATGACTGCTCCACCTATACTAGGAAGTTTAAAGTGCGATACTGAAAGTAGGAGTTCATCAAAATCAGGGTATGCATCAGATATAGGAGCTAACTACAAGAGTAGCCAAATTCTAATGCAAGCATGAGGGAGAAAGAAATGGGCGATATAGGAATGATCAAGGGGGTTTGCTTTCCTTGTTGCTCTGTGGCAAAGGGCTGGTCGTCAGGAGGGTAGTCGTACTCGACAGTAGCGTCAGTCTCGGGGTCTACCGGTAAGAAGAGGGGGAAGAAACAATAAAGATAACACCGATGCAAGTACTAAGCATGACATGTCAATATGCAAGGCTAGTTATGAGATAACATAGTTCTATCTGTCATAGACGGGTCGGGAAAATAACAAATGATATTCCTCGGTCTCTGGCTACTACCGGTCACACGAAAACGGTGGAAAAGTTCCACTTTTGCTATGCTAGGGCCGTGAGACACACGAATGGATAGCGTATCTGGGTTTGTTTCGTTTTGCAAACGAACTCTCACATCCAAAGTATTTTTATCTGACTTACAATTTATTTTACATTAGTTTTAATTTTTTATTCAATATTAGGTATTAAACAGATTTAAATATTTCTAGTATTTCAATTATGACATCAGCAGTCAACAGTAACTTTGACTGGTCAAATATGATTAGTGGGTTCCATGTGTCATAGACACATTTATTTTTAGGGTTTAATAAATATATAATCAGGTTAATTAATGGGGTGGGTCCCAACTGTCATATACCTCTTAGGTTAATTAGTGAAAAGAATTAAATTAACAGTTTTAATTAATCGTTAATTGGGCTAGACCCACATGGCATTTTCCTATCTACTTAATAGGTATTAAAACTATCTAATTACACTAATCGATTTAATTAACTAACTAATTAATTAATTATATGTTATTATTTTTACCCATTTTAAAACCTTTTCTGTGTTTTTCTTTTGGTGAGGCGGGGGCCCGCATGTCATTGGGAGAGCGAGCAAAATACACTACATCTACAAAGATGTTTACACACCACTTTATACATACATTCATACCTGCTTATTCACATATACATACACACATATATATCTCTACATACATACATACATTTTTATATATACATTTCCTTTTTATTTTTATTTTTCTCTAAACAACCTACATGGCTAATCTCCTCCTCCTCCTGACTAGCTAGAGGGAACACGGCGCAGGGCGAGGCCGTGGTGGGCACAAGTACGCGGTCGGTGGCTCGTGGGAACTCGGGGGAAAACGGGTAGGAGGAGGGTGGCCAGATCCGCGGTGGCTCACCACCGTCGATGGGGAGTGGGGCAACTAGGCTTGGAGGTGCCGGTGGGGAGGAGCTTGAGGAGGCCGGCGAGGTGGAGGTTGGGGACGACGAATCCGGTGCGATTGTGGGGTTTCGGTGACGGAGGAGGCCGACGGGGCGACGTGCGCGGCGGGGTCGGAAGGTGGAGGGCTGGCCAGATTCGGCCGGAGGAGAGCCGTCGGAGGCCGGCCGGTGGGGCTTCGCACGGAGGCCGAGATGCGGTTGGCCGGAGGAGGGCCGCCGGAGGGCCGGCCACCGGCCAGAGGGCGGAGCGCAGGTGGAAGGGGGCTCGGCCTGGCTCGGGAGCGTTCGTGGGGGAGCGAGGGGAGGGTCGGTAGTAACGAGGGGCAGTGGGGATTGCGTGAGGGTGAGCTCGTTGGAGGCGAGTGAGCGAGGGAGGGCTCGTCGCTGTCGGGACCCCGATCCTAAGCCATAGGAATCCAACCTGTAATACATCACATCTATTTGCGGTCTCACGTACGGTTATCTCCACGGTTGCAACCTTACCTTAGCCTAGACCGTTTGCGCCTTTTGACTCGCGTCCGCAATTGTGGCGCTAGCATTCCGATGTCAAAGAACCCGGGTCGACATGTCTAGTCATAAACTCAAGTGGCAGTTCCATAGAGGGACAGACATACATGACCCAACAAAGCAGGTGTCGGTCATCAGCATAGCAAGCTACAAGGACTCCATTACACCACGTGACATTTCCCCAAAGGGACATACACAACAGCTTGGAAGGACACATGCCGATCAACCAATGTGTCCGGAGCAGTAGCGAACTACCATGGCTCGGTGGAAGCACAAAGGGGCATTTCCGCATAAGGAGTGCTACTAAGGCACATTACTAGGTGTTCGAACCCCATACATATCAAGTACGACACACATACGCATGGCATACCGATATGCATAGATACATCGAAGGCATCACAACATAACCATAGATATACAAACTTTATTTAGAAGGCTCGGAAGAGCCTCGCACATAATATTACACAGATAGGGGTCTCACGACCCATCATCACAAGTTATTCAAAAAAGTCTTACAAGCCAGCGGAAGGTTAAAACTGTCTGAGTACAGACAGATGGAAAGGTAAAAGGCACATGGCCTGACTATCTACGGACCCAACCTAGGGCCAGATCGTAGCTGGGACACCAGCTACTCGTCGTCATCAACGTCTAGATAGAAACCACCATCAGGGTCATTAACAATCTCTACAACAAATTATTAAGCAAACATGAGTACAAGAGTACTCAGCAAGACTTTAGAACAATCTATCTATTCATGCAAATGTATCAACAAGGGGTTGTGGGGTTTGAAGCAGAAAGCCAACTTTGACTCTTGGCTAGACAAACTACATGTTCAAATAGCTTTGACAACTTTGTTTTCTCGCACATGAGTCCACTATGTCTAGAACAATACACCATCATGGAATCATTCCATCACCCTATGTAAATGCCATCCATGACACTCACACTCATCTTGACATTTTTATGAGTAGCCATTATAGTTGTCTATGAACAACATATGTTTCCAAGTTGTCCATATCCGCGGACGCCGCTATTCGAATAGATCATAACCCTGCAGGGGTGTACTTCTTCACACACGCTCTCGCCACTTATCTCTATGTGCACGTCATGCACCTCGGCTACCTTCAAAAGGAAGCCCAGCGAGGGAGTCGCCACGACCGTTAACCTCAGTAATACCTAGTCCAGGTTTATCGCCTATTTGAGGGTAACCCGCACGGAAGTCCGGCCGAGGTTTCCGCCACGGCCCCACACGATGTGCGTAGCGTTCCCAAGCTAACCATCCGGGTGCCACTTGGTACACCGTGCCACTGCCTACCGCATCATAGCCCACCTCTAAGGTCAACACTATGCACGGCCTCCAGCATGACTATAAACACTATAAACTACTTGCAACTCCTGGACCGAGTATTAAGCGATTAATAATTCGAGTGGGGTCATATTTCAGGGCCCACCATCTAGTACTATCTTGTCTTGGATTACATACACGGAACTCAGTTCCTAAGGATGGTTCCAATGAAACAACCCGCTATGTACTCCTAAATAGCCTTTCACCGGTGCCTTTAACAAATCAGGTTCAACACAGAACCTTTATTAACAGAACACATTCTCACGATCCTGTTCATCGCCCAGATAAAAACCATACACAAGTCTAAGCATAGCTTGCATAGCAGGATAAGACACATCATGGCTCAAGCATCTACCTGCTATGCTAGGTTGCAAGGTTTAGCTAATTACTGTGACAAAGACAGGTCATGCAAAGGAATGGGTTCAACTAAGTGGTAAACGCATTGAAAGCATTTTGACCTAATGTAAGAAGTAAGAGCAGGAGTGGGAACATGGGATTTATCGGGATGATCAAAATGGTTGCTTGCCTTGTTGCTCGGCAGAGGGGTGATATCCGTCAGTCGGATAATCAGTCCTATCCGAAGGGGCGGGGCCTATCGAATAACAACATACAATCAATAACAGTCATATGCAACAGTCATGATGCGTGAACATGGCATGAAATTAAAGGTGATATGTTTCAATGTGGTTGGTGAAACCTTAGTTTGCATCTGGATTGAAATCCAAATTTAAATATTATTTCTAATTGCATATTTATCTTAATCATTTAATTGATTTGACCTGATGCTGTTTCATAACTTTATTTTCATGCATGAAATTAGCACCATTGTGTTCATTGAATTTTTTTGATCAATTTGCATATATTATTTGTCTGATTTGGAGTTATATTCAATTTTCTATGAATTTCCAAAGTTTTGCAATTCTTTTGGAATTATATTAAAACCAGAATTAGGTTTATTGGATCAACATGACATCAGCAGGTCGGATGGCCGTTGAAAGTCAAACCTGACCAGTGGGTCCCACTGGTCAGTGACTCTGGCCAGTTTTATATTAAGTTTAAACTAAAATAGCTAACTAACAGAGCTGGACCAACATGTGAGTGACTATTTAACTTTTAATATAATTATTATTTTTATTTTGACAAAACTTAATTAGTCTGGGGGCTGGCCCCACTTGGTAGAGACTCAGGGGAGTCAACCCCACCGGCGATGGGGTCAAACCAACCAGCGGCGAGGCTCCGGCGACCACCAGAATGGTGGAGGGCCTAGGGTTTGCAACTCCGGTGACCGAACTCACGGCGGACAGCACCAGACGATCCACCTCTCGATCTCAGCTCCAATTTTGCAAAGAGCAGGGGATGAAACGACCGGAGATGACGCCGGCGACGAGCTCAGCGGTTGCCGGAGTTCGGGATCCATCGGGATCATAGCTACGGGGACTATCACGCACGAGGCTGGGCTCATACAACATCTACGTGATGCATTGAAGCTAAAGGTGGCCTCAGAATGACCAGCCGATCACCAGAGGGCTACTGTCGACGAGGTCCCGCGGCAGATCTCGTCGGGTTCCGGAGATATCGGGGTCTAGGGCTCGGGATCGAAGGGCAAAATGAGGGCGAAAGCACCCTGAGCTCACAGGGAGTGCAGAGGTGACGAGAGCAAGGTCGGGGATGGTTTGAGGAGGGAGAACGACGGCGGCGAGCTCCAAAGATCCGAGGTTGAAGACGATGGATTCACGCCGTCTCAGGGGTTCTGGGCGTCGAGCGACTGGTGGGAGAGCTTCACGGGACCAAGGCGAAGCTAATGCGTAGCTCAGGTGAGAGGGAGAGTGGCTGGAGCGACGGCGAGCTCGAGCTCAGCTCGGGCTCTAATGGCGGCCGAGAGAGGAGAGAGCTGGGGGAGGAATGAGCCGAGGAGAAGCTCGGGGACGGCTGTGGGACGCTTATCACCTCCTTGCCAGCGCGAAGCGACGGCCAGGCAGGCACGCAGGTGCGTGGACTCGCTGGAGGGAGCGACGGCCACCTCGTGCTGCTCGCTGGCATGAGGATGACGACACGCTAGCTTGGCTGGGCCAGGGGTGAGCGACAGGTAAAGTTTCTTTCTATTTTTTTTCCTGTTTGTTTCTATTAATTACTTACTGACTATGTTTTGTTTTATTTTTGGCTCCAAACTATTCCTAAAATAGTTTGAAACATGCTTAAATGTTAATTGGAATATTTCCAAACATATATAAAAGTTTCAGCATTTTTGAAAACTTTGAAATCTTTGAAATCAATTATATAGTTGATTTCAGTAGCTTTTAACTTTAAAATAAAATGCCAAAAACACATTGAAAATTTATTTAACCTCTGATATTTTGTTTTCAACATTTATCAGAAATGATGAACTTTTCTATTGGCCATTTTCGATTTTTTAAATTGGCACCAAATTGAAAAGCTTTTGAATATAGGGTTGCTAGGGTTTGCTTTGGTTTTCTTTCTTTTCTTTTGATTTAATTTAATTTTCTTGGATGCAAAGAAGAAGACATGAGCTCAGGGATGTGACAGTCGGTTGGGATTGGTGGAGGAGTGAGGAAACGAGGGCAGCGAGGGAGAGGCTCGTGGGGCGTTTGGCTTGGTTGGTTCATTCGTGGGGGCTCTCGGAAAACAAGCGAGGGGGAGGGTGGCGAGCGCCGGCTCCATGGTGTGGTGGGGTGAGCGAGGGGAGGCTGGCTAGTAACGAGGGGATCCAGTCCCTCGTGCTGTGAGGGTGGTTGGTGGCGGTTGTGGTTGGAATGAGGCTAGGGTTTGGGGGGTTCGGTTTAGGTGGGGGCTTTTATACCCCCAAGGTTAGTGGGATGGTTTGGGTAGATTAGGTGGGCCGGTGTGACATCCTCAACTGTTGCTACAGTAACCTCTGTAATTAAACTACAGTAAACCTATGCAAAGGATGCCACGTCACCGTGATTGCTATCGTCTATCTCGCGTTAGTTCAAAATGGTTTGAATTCAAATTTAAAATAAAGACACATGATAAAACTTTTCAAGTATAAAAATAAAAGTGTTCGATGTTTGTCAAAATTACGTGGGGAATTTTCCTTTAAAAATTATTAATTGTGATAGTTATTTATTGCACTGAAATAAAATAAATCTTAAACTATAATAAAAAAACAAAAATAAAACAAAAAAAGAAAAGAACAAAAACCCCACCCCAACTGGGCTAGCACGCCCACCTAATTTTCCCAACCAGCCGACCCCCACTATCTGGGGTATAAAACCCCAAAATCCTAACCCTAGCGCACCCTCACCCCACTCCCATCTAACGCCGCCGCCAGAGCGTTCCCCTCACTCCCTGGTGCCTCGCTCGCCAGGCCTCGCTCACATCGCCCCACCAGCCTAACCCCACGAGGGAACCGTTCCCCTCATCCACCTCCATCCCCCTCGTTCGCTAGGGCCCCTGCCCCCGTTCTCCACCGAGCCCTCACCCCCATGCCACCACGCCTCCCTCGTCTCTCCCCCTCACGAAGCCCACGCCAGGACCCCGCTCCAACCAGTGTGCAGGTAGTCCCTACCCTCCTCTCTCCACCTCGCCCGTTTCACCCCTCCACCGCGCCAGACCCCCCACCCCTGGCGCCACCGAGCCCCCCCCACCCCTGGCGCCACCGAGCCCCCCCCCACCGCTATAGAGCCGGCCTCGCTCGGCCTCCCATCGTCGGCCTCGCCCCATTTCACTGGCCGTCGCGCCAGACTCCCATCGCCAGGCTCGCCCCGTTTCACTACCCGTCGCGCCACAATCCCTTGGTGGTTCCCTGTTCCCCGCCGCCCTGTCACGCTGTCCCCTACTGGCCTCCCTCCTGTGGTCGATCTCGCATCGTGCCGCGTCGCGCGACACTGGATCCGCCTCGCCCCGGGCCAGCCCCGTGCCGGCCTTCACCGAACCCGCCTTGCCGGTGCCCTCTGACGTCCCTCCGGGCTGCTCCTCGCCAGATCACCCCCACCGAAGCTTCCTCGACACCGACGCCGACCTCCACCGAGCCCCCCTCGAGCCCATGTTGCACACCTACAGGTCTCGGTGAGAACACTCCCCTTCCTTCTTCCCATGTTCTGGTTCCATTCCGACGCCCGCACCACGGCCTCCGGCGACCTCCACCGAGCCCCGGCTAGCCAGGAGGAGGAGGAGGAGGAGGAGTTGCCTCCTGTGATTCTCTTTCGAGAAAGAAAAGGAAAAGAAAATAGAACAATGTGTATGTATGTATGTATTTGTGTGTATAAAATGAATGTATGTACGTATGATAAAATGGATGTATGTATATGCAAGGTTATATATGTACGGAGTTATATATATATATGCATCTAGGAATAATGTGTACAATTTTGGTATAGTTGTTGTGCGTGTAGTGCTCACTGTTCCAACGACATGCGGGCCATGCCCCTAAAAAGAAAAAAAAAATATTTAATTATTAGTTAATATATGATTAAGAGTAAATAGATAAATTAGTAATCTGTTAATTAGGTAATTAAATTATCCTATCAGAGTATGATACGTGGGTCCCCCACTTCTTAATCTGATTAAATAATAATTAACCCTAATTAGAAATTTGTGTCTATGACACATGGGACCCACGGGTCAGTTGAGCAGTCAACTGCTGATGTGAGCATGACATCATGCTGATGTGATAATTGCATTTAGTTGACTTAATTAAATCTGTTTTTAATTCATATATATTAATTAAACTTTACAAATTAATATAAGATAATCTTTAACTCAGATGAAAATATTTTCAACATGAAAGTTGATTAGTAGAATGAGACGAACCCGGATACGCTATCCGTTGGTGTGTCACGCGTACCTAGCATAGCAAACGTGGAACTTTTCCATCGTTTTTCATCTGACCGGTAGTAGTGAGAGACCCGGGAAATATCATCCGATATTTTCCCGTCCTGTCTATGAGGGGTGTTACTGATTTATCTCATGCCTAGACCTCCATTTGCCGTGCCATGCTTAGTGTTGCACTGTTGTTGTTATTTATTGTTTCTCCCCCTGTTCTTACCGGTAGATCCCGAGACTGACGCTGCTGCCGGGTACATCTACCCTCGTGACAACCATCCCTTTGCTGCAGAGCAGCAAGGCAAGCAAACCCCCTTGATCATTCCTATATCGCCCATTTGTTTTCTCCCTCATGCTTGCATTAGAACTTTTCTACCGTTGTAGTTAGCTCCTATATGTGATGCATAGCCTAATTTTTGATGAACTTCTACTTCAGAATCATACCTTAAACTGTTTAGTATAGGTCGAGCAGTCATCCCCTTTAGCCCCTTAGTCCAGTTGCCTCGCTTTATTGCCGAGTCTCGATCCCTAATCGATGAGCCCGAGCCGACACAACACTCACACCCCCTTAGTTGTACAAGGCTACAGAGCTACTATCAGGTACCGAGGGTGACACCTCGCGAAGTACTCCTGATGATACCTCTGCAGTGCAACTAGTCGGTCGTGGTTATAGAATGTGATTCCTCCTTATCCACTCCCGACGATGTCTCTGTCGTGCAACCCCTCAAGTGTGAGACCCTTGAGTGTGATTCCTCTAGATCCACCTTGAAGGTTAAATCGTTCGGAATCCAAAGAGGGTGATACCTCAGATTCCCCCCGATGTTACAACCCCACAGATATTTGACCATGTTACTGGGATCTTTGATGAATAAATGTTAGGCGGTGGATTCCCGCGTGGATGTGTCAATGACTTAATTAAAATGACAATGGATTTGGGTATTTGATCTGGGTTGGTCAGGCCATGTTACGCACTAACCGTCTGTGCGGAAGAATTATGGGTACTCGACGTCCTGGTATCTACCGAAGCTCTTCACACGTCAGCAATGGAGCAGCGCACGCCCGAGTGGTCCCAAGATGCATCGCGCTTGTAATTAAGAGGTGCTAGGACTGAAATCGGCAGCCCACGCATCATGCAGGAGCGCAGAGGGCAAGTGGGCCCTTGAACCCTTTGTGCTTAGGAGTTAGACCGACGGGTTGGCCTCTGTAGTGCAGCGAGTTGGTAGTGGTTATCGAGGGTGATTCCTCCTTCACCACTCTCGACGATGACTCTGTCGTGCAACCCCTTAAGTGTGGGACCCTCGAGGGTGATTCCTCTAAGTCCACTTTGACGGATACATCGTTCGGAATCCAATGAGGGTGATACCTCGGATTCCCCCTGATGATTACAACCTCATAGTTACTTGACAATGTTACTGGGATCACTTGTGAATATATGTTAGGCGGGTGGATTCCCGCGTGGATCTGTCAATGACTTAATTAAAATGATAATGGATTTGGTTATTTGATCTGGATTGGTCGGAAGGCCTTATTACACACTAACCTTTTGCATGGGAAGAATTATGGGTACTCAGCGTCGTGGTATCAGCCGAAGCTCTCCAGACATCAGCAATGGAGCGATGCGCGCCCGAGTGGTCCTGAGATGCATCGCGCTTGTAGAAAGGGGTGCTAGGACTGACATCGGCCACCCTTGCATTGTGCAGGAGCACAGAGGGCAAGTGGGCCCACGACCCCTTTGTGCTTAGGAGTTAGACCGGCGGACTGGCCTCCCTGTTGAGCTTAGATAGGGTTGCGACGTGTCGATATTCCAAAGTCGAGCATGACCCAGAAAAGTGTGTCCGTCCAGAGTGTTATCGAGCGGGGCGGGGAATATGTTGTGCACCCCTGGAGGGAAGAACTTATCTATTCGAACAGCCGTGTCCACGGTTACACGACAACTTGGAGTTGTGACCTGATCTTATACAACTATGATTGTTACTTAACTATATTAGTTGCTCCGGGATTGCTTCCTCGTAGGGAGTCGAGGGAGAATCTCTAGGCGTGACCTCATTTTAATAATTCTGTAACAATATGACTATTATTTGTGTTACCTGTTCTACTCTCGTCTATTGCTGCAAGACCCCTGAAGATGCTAGTCTTCGATAGGACTAGGCCTTGTCTCTCTATTCTTGCATTGTTGCAGTCAATCCACATTTAAACCCCTTCTTTGATACTGATGCATACTTAGCATAGTTCTGATGTAAGACTTGCGAGTACTTTGGATGAGTACTCTCTATTGCTTTGCTCCACCTTTGTCCCTCGGTCCGTTGCTGCAACCAGAGGATGGAGCCCAGGAGATGGAGTATCGCAACGACGACGTCTGCTACCCCGATGGTGACTTCTTCGTGGAGGCTGCTGAAGACCAGGAGTAGTTAGGAGGTTCCCAGGAAGGAGGCCTCGTCTCGTTCGATCATGTATCTTTTGTGCTAGCCTTCTCTAAGGCACCCCATGTTTTATGTCTATACTCAGATATTTGTTGCTTCTGCTGACTCATGTGTTTTTCGAGCTTCTGTATTCTAGCCCTCGAGGCTCCTGGCTTGTAATATGTAGCTTGTTTTGTTTTATTTGTGTCTAGAATTGTGTTGTGATATCTTCCCATGAGTCCTTGAGTTTGATCGTATGCATTTTCATGTATGATTAGCGTACGATTAAATCGAGGGTGTCACAAGTTGGTATCAGAGCCAACTGCCTGTAGGTAGCCCCTTGCCAACTCATTGCACAAAGTTGAGTTTAGTGTTTGAAAAACCTTTACTAACACTCATGTTGTGCTTACGGGCCTACATCTCAATTTGGTGGTATTAGTATCTTTTACTCATTTTATATACTTTGGGTTCTACTCTCTCCTCTCTTTCAAGTTAGAGAATTTACTAACTCTAACATTAGGTTCTTGTAATTACTTCCTCCCAGAGAGCCCCAAATTCTAGACGATAGCTTGATTCATCATAAGACTCGGAAGATACTCTCCGATGTTATCTCAAGAGTTGTTGCTCATCGCTTCTGCGATTTCCCTTCCTCCATCAACCCTTATGGATGACGACATCCAAATGCGTCAATACTTTCTTTTCCAATTGCTCTTGTTTTACGAGATGCAACGAACTATCTTATGGGGGACTCGTCCGTCATCAGTTGTCATGGGTTTCGAAAGTTCTTCGAATTACTATCTGAGCTTTTGTAATGCCAAGTAGCCTAATGCTTTTGACCTTTCTCACTTGCTTGCATTATGGTTAAATCCATATGTCTAGTCGCATTCATTAAAATCCTTTGTGATTTTCATGTGATCTTATTGATTCTACCTTTGTGTTAATGCACGCCATCAGCTGTTAATACTCATAAATTATCTTTCCGGCTCAGACGTACTTCCACACAGAGCTGGTTCTCGACAAATCAACTTTGGTTGGTTGTCCATTTAAGTCCATTCAACTTACCTGTTTTTTATCGAAGCACTTGATTATGATACCCCGACTTGGAAATCCAAATTCCTTTGGTATTTAAGTATTGATTTTTTTCAGACGTTCTAAAATCAGATGCTTTGCATCCTATCTCCCTGTGATCGAGTACCGATACTCACATCAGATCCTTTGTGATCGAGTACCGATACTCGCCAGACCCATTGTTGGGTTATTATCCGACGACATCCTTTACATTCAAAATTCTGGTGATATTGTTCCCCTGATACATAATGCCATTGGTAATTGTGTCTTCTTCCTCTGGTGCTTTTGTCAGCCATGCTATTCAACCATGTGTTAATTTCTATTGAACTTTGTGGTATATGTTCCTAAGATGCCCCGACGGGTCGAACCTATGCCTTCCTAAATCAATATGACCCAAAGAGTTTTCACCAATCTTGCTCTTCTAGTGTTTTGCTAGATAATATTTCCAAGCTACAACCTCATCAAAGGAGAGGGGTATATGGCAGGTGTTGCATTGATGAAGTGGGAGTCGACCTTGAACTTTGTGTTCATGCCCATGGAAAAGACGTCTATCCTACCATAGAAACTTCTCGTATCAATAATCATTCCTTATGTGGTTTAATATCGTATCTGTGATCTTTTTTTTGACCATCTACTATAGGGAATCACCCCACAACCTTTTCTTTTATTCCAATGTAAAGAGAGTATATATACACGAGAGGATTAGAATATACAATAGGGATGGGTGTAGAGATGTAAACCTCAAGGAGGTAGGAAGGAGATCCACTTAAGGAGATCTTCCTTAAATCTAGCCTTAATCCTATAGGCTAACAGAGAGATATCATGAGTGAAGCTAGACTTCCATAAACTGAACCTGGGACGATCATTGTTGAAAATCCTTGCATTTCTGACTGTCCAAATATTCCAGCAAGCAGTGCACACTACTTCATAGAATAAAGGATGCTGCAAGTCTTTCCTGGTTGCCAATGAAGTGGCCCACATGGAAGTACCTTGCCAAGTGATCTGAAGGTAGTTCCAAACCCTATTGCTGAATAGGCAGTTGAAAAAGAGATGATCCCTATCCTCTTTGACACTAGCATTAAAAAGAACACATAGGTTTGAATTAGAAACTTTCCAGTGGCATCGTTCAAGCATATCTTGGGTATTCAACCTGTCCATAATGAGCATCGAGGCAAACATTTTGATCTTCATGGTGCAGCAACTCTTCCAAATCCAACTGAGCAGAGGGTTGGGAATAATGGGCTGATGGACATGAAGGTAGTGTTTCTTAGCAGAGTAAACCTTACTATCACTACTCCAAAGCCAGACATCTTTGCTAGAATGATCTCTATCAAGGTTTTGGAGTACGCAGGTGACTGATTCAAACTGTTGGAAGGCCCTGTCAGAAAGAGGCAAGTGAAACATGCTGGTCATTTTATTTGTCTGAAAAGCTTGGAAAACCTCCTCAACAGTGCAGAATGTAACAAGAACAAAGGAGAACAGTCGTTGGAACCAAAGATCTAGGGGCATGGTTGAGTCGCCTAGTGCCCAGGAATCAGACGAAAAGAGGAAAGTATCTGCTCTGTTTTTGGCCGGACATAGGTGAGAGCTCTGAAGTTATCCATTTTCTTGCAGATATCCTTCCACCAAAATGATCCACAAAGGGAGGTACCCTTGGGAACTGTGTTGTGATAGTAAGTGTTCCATATTAAATCAACCCAAAGCACATCTGCTTTATTCAATAACTTATCCACATGCTTAAGAAGTAGTGCCTCATTCTAGACACACAGATTCATAATCCCCAAACCATCCTTCATTTTTGTCTGCACACTAAGTCCCAGGCCGCAAGAGAAGGTGCATGATCTTGGCCATTCTTTCGCTAGGGACATTGTCTTTGTATCCTTTCCAATTGCTTAAGGATACTTGGTGGTATATCCAAACAACAGAGGAAAAAATGGGAACAGAGGACAAAGCTGAGTTGAGATATTGCAAACGACCACCCCGAGCCAGGAAGGAGGAGCTAGCAGAGAGCCTCCTTTCTATACTATCCACCAATGGCATTAGATTAGTAATCCTTGGTCTGGTTGACCCAACAGGCAGACCAAGATAGGTGAAAGCCAGTGATCCTAGATTACACCCAGTAGAGGCAGCTAACCTTTGAAGTTCTCCATGATCAATGTTGATAGGCAACAGAGCAGACTTGTGATAGTTCACATGAAGACCAGTGGATTGGGAGAAGAGCATAAGAATCTTTTTGAACTCGAGTAGATGGGACTCCACAGCAAACAAAATCATAAGAGTGCCATCTGCATATTGGACCATTGGTAAGTCTTTATCATGACAAGGTATTGGCAGCTGAATGAGTCCATTCTCCAACAACGGATTTACCAAGGTTTGGAGAAAATCAGCAGCTATGGAAAAAAGGAGAGGGGGCATGGGATTCCTTGCCTGGCACCCTTCTTGCACATGAATTTTCTACCAGGAACTCCATTGAGAAGAACAAAGGAAGAGCCAGAAGTGAGTAGCTGTTGTACCCATAAGATCCACTTATCATTAAAACCCTTGTGCCTAAGAATCTAAAATATGAATTCATGTTCCGTAGAGTCAAAGGTCTTTTCAAAATCAAGTTTGAGGATGAAAATGGGTTTTTTGGGTGGTGACATTGTTGTATGTATTCCAGTGTCGATCCAACACAGTCCTGTACGGTTCTGGACTTGATGAAACCATACTGATTTTTATGGATACATTTCATGATCTGTAACTGCAGTCTATTGGCAACCATTTTGGAAAGGAATTTAAGTCCCACACCAGTGAGGGAGATAGGCCTAAAATCACCTACTTGCTCAGGAGAACTCTTTTTGGGCACCAAAGTAATGAATGAGGAGTTCATATTTTTTTTGACCGGCTGAGTTCATATTTTCCAGCTTTGCAATTCCTGCATAAAAGTCAGTTGCAAACTAGTAAAATTCAGGACAGATGATATGCCAACATTTGTTGAAAAAAAGTCCATTGAAACCATCCGCACCAGGAGATTTATCAATGGGCATTTCTTTGACACTCTCATCCATTTCTTCCTTGGTGAAAGGAAATGTAAGAACATCTAGCCCTTCTACCCTATGAATGAGAGACTGTAGATTAAAGCCAGGTTAATTCCTTGAGAGGATCCCATCCTGTCCTTCAAAGAGGACCAAAAACAGCCAGCAATCTGCTCATGATCAAATATAACACATCCATCCCCCAATTTAAGGGATGAAATGGAGTTTATTCTATATCTTTCAGTTGCCATGGCATGGAAAAACTTAGTATTCTCCTCCCCAACCTTTATGAATCTGATGGTAGCTCTCTTTTTCCAGTAAAGGAATTGTAAATGCAGCAGGTGGTCTAGGTGTAGCTTCACAATCACTCTGAAATTGGCTTCAGGTCTGAACAGGGGTCTAAGTTCTTCAAGATCATCCAGACAGAGCACTAGCTTATTGTACTTATCAATGAGTGCTTGGAGCAGAAGAGACTAGTCTGCCATCTCCTCAGAGCCTTCCTTAGGTGTTTAAACTTATCCATGATGATGGCAGTGATGTAAATTTTCCGAGAATGAATCTTCCAAGAATCCTAGACATAGTCAAGAAATCCATCCATCTCCACCCAATATTTTTCAAACTGAAACAGGTTACATTTGGGAATGGAATTGTTTACTGTCACAACACACGGAACATGATCAGATGCAGATTTGGCTAAAGGAAGAACCTGTGTCAATGGGTAGGAGGATAACCAATTTGCAGAAGTGAAGAACGAGTCTAATTGTTCCAGCAGAGGCGAGTCTTGCATATTTCACCATGTGAAAGATCTGCCTTTGATTGTTAATTCTAATAGACCGAGATGACCAATAATACCGTTAAAGATAAACATATCATTCACATCAGCACGAGGAAGATTTCTATTAGAGGGTGAGCGAATAATGTTAAAATCTCCAAGAAGCAGCCAATTATCATTGGTAGGTATATTAAGATTATACAGCCAGCTGACGAATTGATCCCTAGCCTCTCCTTGGAATGGACCATAAACGTTGACCAGAGTCCAAGATTCAGAAGTATGATTTGAGATGAATGACACAATTAAACCAAAGGGCTGAGACTCAATCAAGGTGCCCGTTAAAATGGAGGAATTCCATAGGGTGATCAACCCACCAGAGGCACCACGCGATGGGGTATAAGAAAATTGATCAAACCTTTTGGGGCAGAAACTTCTAAAAGTCCGAAAATCAATATGCTGCATTTTAGTTTCCTAGAGACAAAAACCGTAGCCAAACTTTCATCTATTTTGTTACGCACTGCCTTTTGTCGTGAGTCTGAGTTTAAGCCAGGTACATTCTAACAAAGAACCCACCAACTTCTTGTAGATCGACTATCCATACCAACGAGATGTAATAACAAAAGCGCAGTTACATAATAACCAACAAAACCAAAGTTCAGAGAGCTGTGACACACAACAAGCAGTATCATGATAAAGGGAACATCAGATAAAGCGTAGGTACATAAACACTTGTCTAATCATCATTGGGTGGAGGCTTGGAGACAGCAAGATCTTCCATAAGTCGATCCTCGGAGAGTTCTCGGGGGAGATGCCAAGGCTTTGGTCAATAGCTTGGATCACCCGAACTGGAGTTGTTGGTGGGACGGACTCCTCCTGCGATGGTGGCGGTGCTGCCTGAACCTTCGGTACTTGCATGGGTTTAGCTCTCGGCTTTCTCTTCTTGGGCACATGGATCGGAAGCTCCTGCAAAACAGGCTTGAAGATATCCCGCTTGATCGATCCTCTGGTGCATCCGTGGACTGATGAGTCCACAATTGGAGTGGCCTTCTTGCGTGGCAGCTGGAGATTCAAAAGACAAAAGATCCCCTGATGGTGCAAAGATGATGTCAGCTGGTGGCATTACCTCAGAGCTGGGGGCAGGAGTGCAGTCCTTGTAAACAATGCTGGGCTCCCCACGATCTGCATCAAATGCAATTGACCAGGAGCGCTTGGGGAGCACAATAGGCATAGCCGCTGGCATGTGAAGGTGACAGGGGACATGCATAGAACTGAACATCCCCATGAGTGCTTCAGAAGACCTTGTCCATGAGACTACTGGCAGCAACGGATGTCCATAAGCAACACGGACCGCTCCAATCATCACGTTGACAGACCTGAAGATAGGCTGCTTATAAGGAACAATCGGTGGGGTATTGAATTCCTCATGGGACTCATCGGCAGCATCATCCTCCTCGGCAGCATTATCCTCATTTGGAGGGGCATGATCAGCAGCGGCAGCATTGGAAGGACATCAGAAGCAGCTTCAACATCATCTGGCTGGTGGTCGACGACCACAATCTCCTGAACAGAACTAGAAGATGTTGGTTGGTCGATGACCATGGACTCCTGATCCTGTTTAGGTGCAGCAGGTTCGGCATCAGGAACTTCAGGTTGCCAGCCCCAACCGCCTTCTTCCGGCTGAACGCAGAATACAGATTGCACAGTAAGCATGCACGCAGAATACAGATGATGATTAACTATTGTGAAGAATTCGGGGTTGAGGAAATTCGGAGAAAGTCTTGAGCAAATTCTTCAAACAGTCACTGTGAAAGTCATCAACACATAATACAGAGAAAGTAAAGATTTGAGGAATTAGAACCCGATTCTTGGCGAAGACTGTTGTTGATGACCCAGTTCCAACTGCTGTGACAGTTATACATCTGGTTTGGAGCGGCTTGGTATTGAAACCAAAGGACACCCAATCCCGGGACACACAGTCCCTACCGTATTCTCCTTAAGTTAAGGACACACAGTCCTCGCCCAACACTCGTGGTAAGTCTTCAGGGCAGACATCCGAACCCTCACAAACTCGGTCACCCGGCGATCCACAATTGACTGCTGGATTGCTCTAGACCATGACGCCTAACCGTCTGGAGGATACACAGTCCTCAAAGGTAAAAGGCTTCAGTCCCACACAGGAACAACTTCTTCAGTGATGCTCAATCACTAGGTTTGATTTGTGGTTTCGGTGGGTGGTGTATTTCCTCACTGATGATTTACTCTCATAGGCTCTGAGGAATTTGGGTTGCTCTTATGACAAGTGTCAGTTTCTAATGGAGCAGCCAACCAGCTAGTGGTTGTGGGGGGTGGCTATTTATAGCCTGGGAGCATCCCGACATGATTTCACACTAATGCCCTTAAATAATATGACCGTTGGAGTGGATAAGACCAGTGACTTGGCGTGGTTATCGAAACGGTCGGGACCCTCAACTGTGAGAGTCCTCATGTCACTCATATTCCTCACTTGAGGCTTTTGGTAGGATTTGGCTTGGCTTGAGCATCATGAGGAAATCCATTCCATAGTGTTACTTTGACCCCCTTTAACAGTACGGTGTTCCTATTCATCAAATGCGAAGAAAGTAAAACAGAAAACGTAAATCTTCACGCTTCAATTTCTTCAAAACGATTTTCTTCAGGAACCACCGATCTTCTTAATATCAATATCTTCATGAGGAATATCAATTTCATCACAGATTCCTCGCGATTCATTTCTTCAGCTTCAGACCAAATTCTTCAACTGAAGACATATATTTATAGGGTTCGATATTCTTCAAATATCTCAAACTCCTCAATGACTTACAGATCCTGTGTACACTTATAAACACATTAGATACTTAACCTATAAGTCTTCAAACCACCAAAGTCACTAAGGGGCACTAGATGCACTTACAATCTCCCCCTTTTTGGTGGTTGATGAAAATTAGGTTAAGTCTTCAATAGGGATCAAAAATATGAAGTGTAAATACTCATTTGAGGAATTTGAAAACAAGATTCACAGAGACTCCCCCTGAAGATGTGCATACCTTGAGGATTCTGCTTTTATAGCAGATGCAGATTGATGATTTATATCATGGAGATCTCCCCCTGAATCTTGTAAATCATGCATACATATAGCATATCATATGAAGAAAATGAAGATGCATGATGGCAAATGGTATCTGACGAATTCTAGCATGCGTGCATTAAAACTTGAGGAATAAGCATGCGAAGAAAAACGTTCAAAAGCGTCAGAGTACCATCGGGCTTAACTTACAACTCATTACATAAAAACTTCAGAAGAGCCAAGAGTTTGTAACTTAAATATAATTCATAGGCCCCAAAAATATCCCGCTTGAAGACTAACTCTCGAGTTTCTCCCCCTTTGTCATCAAGTGACAAAAAGGGACAAACTGAGGACTAACGCCCGCGAAGACTTCAGTTCTTGGCGGTTGATGAAGATCCTTGACGCTTCTTGGGTGTAGTCTTCTTCCTTGGGCCGGTTGCTATGTCGAGTTGTTCCTCATCAGATTCGGCGGTGCGGAATGAAGAGAAGGAGCTGTCTTCAAGATCTGGCACTGGAATGGGCCTGAACTTCTTCTTGGGACGCCACGACCAGTCAAAGTCCTGTGCAAAGTTCATTTCCTCAAACTCAGTCTGGGTCTTCAGATGTGCAAGGGTAGCCCAGGTGTGATCAAAAACCTCATGGAGATAGTGATGATTAATCTTCACAGAGTTCTAGGTTTCAGTGAGGGTTTTCAAAATGGCACCAAACTGGCGTTTGACCCTTTTGTGATTGTGATCCACCTTCTGATGAAGACTGAGGAGAAGCTCTCTGGTGGTTAGCACTCGAGGAGGAACAGGGCTTGGTGGACGAGTCTCAGTATCGTCCCATGAAGAATATGTGTCTGGCTCATTGAACTGACCATCAAGGGGCCTGCTGCCTTCGTCAATCCCAGACTTTCCTTTTCCCTCAATGGGCTCGAAAGTATTCTTGTTGACCCAGATAGGAGGCATATAACAAACACGGTTTTGGAAATAAGCGTGGAAGTTGATGCCTGTCCTTGTCCTGAGGAATCTCATGATCCATGGTGCATAAATCTTGTGATCATAGGGGCACATTGCATTGTCAGCCAAAGTCCTCAAGAAGAAATCATGGATATTCAAAGGAATACCGTGAATGATGTTGAAGAGGATATTCTTCATGAGGCCTACAACATCTTCTTCATCATCATGGCCTTTGATTGGCGCGAGCACACTGCAGAGAATGCGATAGACAGACCGAGGTGTGTACTTGAGCTCATGGACGAGGAATGTGGTTCTTGAGGGTTTTCCTGCAGCCAAGGGCTTCATGAGGACTTCCATCATTCCATTTGGCAGCTCACGCTCACCATAAAGCTTTACTGTCCCATCTGAAGGAATTGGTACGGGCAGTTCTCTGAGTAGTTCAGAAGCAGGAGCCTTGTAGTGAGTGTTTTGGGTCATCCAGTCGAACACCCAAGTGTTGATGTCATCAGCGTTGCCAGAGATATGCAGAGTTGCATAGAAGTGAAGAATAAGCTCACTATTCCAGTCTGAGATGTCGGAGCACATAGGGAGCAAACCTGCATCGTGGAGTACACTAAGGACTAGTTCCACGCAGGGTATTGCTTCAAGCTCAGTATGAGGAATGTGGCGGTGCTGGAATATCTTGTTGCGTCCAGAGAGCACAGAGGCGTAGTAGTTCATCTGAGTCCTTGTCCAAAACTTCAGATGCCTCATTTGAGGCTTGTCATATGTGTTCTCTCCGATGAAATACATGCGTTCCTCAAAGAAATTTTCTTTCTGAAACTTTGGACGCTTGGAGAAGGGCTGGCGCTGAACTGGCTTGATATTGTGCTCAGGAATGGGAGGGGAAACAACCATGGCAGTCTCTGGGCTGAGCACAATGAATTCGTTGTCAGGGGCGGGAACATTTTCTTCAGCATTTTCCTCAGGTTGAGGAATTTCATCAGCTGGAACTTCTTGCTCTGGCTGAGCTTCAGGCTGCGGAATTTCTGCTTCTTTCTCAGCTTGAGGATTTTGGTCAGCCTGTTCAGAATGAGGAGTCTACTCAGAAAATGCATTTTCCTCAGCTTGTTTTTCTTCAGCTGGCTTTGTGGCAGAAGCAGATTCATCAGCTGCTGCAGCTGAAGCTTGAGCAGTCTCTGTCTGAGGAACATGAGGTTTAGGACTCTCATCAATCTGGATCTCCTCATCAGTATGTTCCTCAGAGGCAACATCCTTCATTTCCTCATCTGCCCTTGTAGTTGGGTCACCAATGACGACCATTTCATATGAAGGTGCAACATTTAGAGGCACCGGGTCCAGAGGGGCAGATTCTTCAGTTTCTTTGAGGTGCTTTGCCTCTATCTTTTCTTCTGTTGAGGAAGCTTTTCTCTTCTTTGCTTCCTTCTCAGCAGCTCTTGTCTCCTTCACGTCTGATGCAGACGTGATTATCTTCTTCAGCTTTGAAGCTTTTGGTGAAGGTGTTCTTTCTGCAGATTCTTCAGGTGGTAGTGAGGAACCAGCTGGAACAGAGTTATCAGCCTGGTTTGATGAAGCAGCTGGATCAGCAGCAGTTGCATCAGGGGTTGCAATTTCATCGGTAGCGGTCTCGGTGATGATTTCTTCAATGGTCGGCTCATCAGCACGGCGCTCTTGGTGTTGTTCCTCAGCTTGAGGAATATCCCCCTCATGAGGAGATGCATCTTCTGGCTGCTCAACCAGGTGCTGAGGAGTTGGTGCTGGTGGTGGGTGTCGTTTGTCGTAGTCATCAACAACACTAGTGGCTAGCTTGATGAAATTGTGCTTGGTGCTTTTGCGGTCTGACAGTTTGTCACACTTGTCAGTCAAGACTTGCAGCTCTGCCTGGGTTGACACGAGTGCTTCAGGAGTCAGCTTGAGGAGATTTTGCCTGAGGAATTTCTCCTTTTTGGCCTTTGCAATCTTTGCCTGCTTGGCCTTCTGTTCCTTCCACTTGTCTTCGTTTATGAAGGTGGCCACCATGTGGCTGATGCCAGAAGAAGTTTCAAATCATCAATGGGTGTGTTTGGGTCCTCATACCATACATTGATCTAGTCGAGAAGGACCTTGGGGTCCATGGCCAGAGGAATAGCACTGCCTGATGCTTGTGCTACCCGTTCTTGCTTGTTTCTGATGATGTCTTGCAGGGTTTCATCATCATACTCATCACTTCCATCTGATGCAGACGGGACTGTGATGATTTTGCTGGGGCTGGGCAGAGGTGCACGTTCAGTAGTTGCCAAAGTCTTCACAAGTGGTGTTGAAGACTTTGTCTCCGAGCTTGTTGCAGCTGGGAGTGAGGAGCTGGAGTTGGCTGTCGTAGGCTTCACGACATTCTTCTGTACTGGCTTTGGAGGTGGAGCTGAGGATTTTGGTGTAGATGCGATGGGTGCTGAGGGTTTTGGCGCTGATGGTTTTGATGTTGACGGTTTTGGAACCGAGTGTTTTGGAGCTGAGGGCTTTGTGACAGAGGGTTTTGTGACAGAAGCCTGTGCAGACTTCTCTTGAGGCTTTGGAGCCTTTGGCTTTGTTGGCACAGACTGCATGTGAGGAATCTCTGAGCCTGAAGCTTCTGCCGCTGAGGAATTTGCAGCACCGAAGGCAGCAGCTGAGGATTCATTAAATTTCTTCACTGCAGCTTCAGCTTGCTTCTTGAACTTGGCCAGATGCCTTTCTTTCTCATCTCGGTAGTCATCAATTGTCATAAGACTTGAGGGGTTTGCTACTTGATGATCCTCAAGTGGGGCCCTTCTGCCAGGAGGCTTCAAAGCGAATTTCTTCGCATATTTTGGAGTCACAAACATGTACTCCTTCCATTCCTTCACCCATCCGCGTTCAATCTTCTGCAGCCTAATCTTTCTCTTGGCCATTGTCTCAGGTTCTTCATCAGGCGTACAATAGTCCAAGTATATGTCCTGAGGAATATCAGCAGCTGTGTTCTGCTCCAGTTTCTTTTCTCCCTTCTGTTTCCTTTCTTCCTCCATTCTCTTAAGACGAGGAATTTGCTGATGATTTTGAAATCTTGAGGATTCTGCTGAGCCTTGAAGAGTTTCTTCCAGAAACACTGCAAATGAGTTAATGTGATGAGAACCGGGAGATTCATCAGCTGACATGTGTGTACCTGTGAACAGAGTTTAGTTGCGAGGAATTTGGAGAGGTCATATGCGTTCTCAGATTTGAAGAAAATGAAAAAGTTTGACAGTTTGAGGAATATAACCAGTGGTTGAGGAATTTTCCTAAGCATACTGTTCTTGGGTTCCAGAGTTGTACAGATCCGAAAATGTGCACAACTGAGGAATCTCGTGAAAATCTTAGATGCTTAGCTAGTTCATCAATGATTGTGGTGATAGATAGTGTTTGAGGAATCACGTGCACATCGTATCTTGAGGAAAAACAGATTTCTCATAGAAGGGGTAAAATTTTAGATCTAATCTGCTGTAAAAATGGGATATATTTACCCTAGAAGGTGCAAACGAAGAACACAAAAAGTAGTGTTGGAGAGGCTCTTCGGTCGAGTGTCCAATGCACCCTAACTTGGTTGCAGAGGACGTCTACGGCGGAGGCGGACGTAGATGTTCCGACTCCGGTGTGATCCTGGCGACGAAAAGGTCGAGGCAGTGAAGCTCTTCCTTACCTGCGACAAGACTACCAGCGGTGGCGCTAGGGTTCGGTGGAGAGTGCGATGGCAGGAGAGCGATGAGGCGAAGAAGAGGATACCGAGGGGGATAAGGACCTATTTATAGCCAGAAAGTTACTGTTTGGTGCGACAGTTTCGGACCAAATAGCCCTTGCCTCTACGTCTCCGCAGGACACGTGTAGCTCTCGTACGATGCGGTGGAGATAGTGGAGATCGTGGTTATCCGATCGTGGGAAGTGGGGGTTCAGTTACTGTTCTTTCAAAGAAAATGATTTTTGAAGATTTGAGGATTTTCGTTACAAAATCATCAGCTAACAAGGATGTAGTGAGGATTTTGAACAAAGTTTCAAGTAGAACGCATATGAAGAATTGAATAGACTGGATAAGTATAGCATAGAGGGAAAGTGGGTTCCGATCACATTCACTTAGCAGAAACATCAACTTGAAGAAATAGCAATAAGTGAATGCTGTTGAGGACTATAAATCACAGTCTACCTAGGCAAATGAAAGTCATCAAGTGTTTTTGAAGATTTTTTGATAGATCAACACAATCAAGAATAACTGTTTTGAAGAAAATGCATTGTGAGGAAATTGGTCATTTGAAGAAAATCAACTTGAGGAATTTCACATTGGGCGGTGGCGTTACCCACCATATAAGAATGTTGATTACAGATGCCACGTACAATTGTCGTAGGGCCCTGAGAATCAATTTCTTCGTTAATTTCTTCACATTCAGAGTGACTTTCTTCATCAGTTGAAGAAAATCGTTTCATCATGTGTTGCACATCTAAGTCATCAACTTTGCATAAGTGTTAGGATGTGTGCATGTTTTTACAAAACATTTGAAGATTCTAAGATATTTAGCTCACACCGCAACTTGCAAAACCTTTTCTCATCCAAGGGCTTAGTGAAGATATCTGCCAATTGATCATCAATCTTCACATGGTCGATGAGGATATTCCCCTTGAGGACATGGTCCCGAAGAAAATGATGACAAATCTGGATGTGCTTGGTCTTCGAGTGCTGTACTGGGTTGTAAGCAATCTTGATAGCACTCTCATTGTCACAGTAGAGAGGCACATTCTTCATGTTGATGCCGTAATCCTTGAGGGTTTTCTTCATCCATAGCAATTGAGCACAGGAAGAACCAGCAGCAATGTACTCAGCTTCGGCAGTGGAGAGTGATACGCAGTTCTGCTTCTTTGAGGACCAGCAAACTAGTGATCTTCCGAGGAAATGGCATGTGCCAGATGTTGACTTGCGATCCACACGGTCACCAGCATAGTCTGAATCAGAATACCCTACCAGATGAAGATTGGAGCCCTTGGGATACCATAATCCTAGTGTTGGTGTGTGAGCTAAGTATCGAAGAATATGTTTCACAGCCTTATGGTGTGATTCCTTCGGTTTTGCTTCAAAACGTGCACACATGCAAACACTAAGCATTATATCTGGCCTAGATGCACATAGATACAATAAAGAGCCAATCATAGAACAGTATACCCGCTGATCGAAATCTTTACCATTTTCATGAGTGCCGAGGTGGCCGTTGGTAGGCATCGGAGTCTTGGCATCTTTGCATTCGTGCATGTCAAATTTCCTCAGAACATCCTTGAGGTATTTCTCCTGTGATATGAAGATTCCATTGCTTTGTTGACGAATTTGAAGACCTAAGAAGAATTTCAGCTCCCCCATCATGGACATCTGATATTCTTCACTCATCATGTAGGCAAATTCATCACTGTATCTTTTGTCAGTACAGCCAAATATGATATCATCGACATATATTTGACACACAAATAGCTCATTATCATAGGATTTAGTGAAAAGAGTTGGATCGAGTGAACCAGGTTTGAAGCCTTTCTTCATGAGGAATTCCTTCAATGTATCATACCATGCCCGAGGGGCTTGCTTGAGTCCATACAGAGCCTTTTTGAGTCTGAAGACTTTGTCTGGATTCTTTGGATCCTCAAAACATGGGGGCTGAGCAACATATACTTCTTCCTCAAGCTTACCATTGAGGACTGCACTTTTCACATCCATTTGATATAAGATGATGTTATGATGATTAGCATAAGCAAGTAGTATTCGAATAGCTTCAAGTCTAGCAACAGGTGCAAAAGTTTCATCGAAATCTATTCCTTCAACCTGGGTGTAGCCTTGGGCTACTAGTCGTGCCTTGTTCCTCACCACTTGACCGTCCTCATCTTGCTTGTTTCGGAAAATCCACTTGGTGCCGATGATGTTATGCTTGCGAGGATCTGGTTGTTTCACGAGCTCCCATACGTCTTTCAGCTTGAATTGAAGAAGTTCGTCTTGCATGGCTTGGATCCACTCCGGTTCCAGAAAAGCCTCGGCTACTTTTGACGGTTCTGTGATGGACACAAAGGAAAAATGCCCACAAAAGTTAACTAAGTGTGAAGCTTTTGAGCGAGTGAGAGGACCTGGCGCGTTGATGTGTTGAGGATTTTGTCA
The DNA here is from genome assembly GCF_904849725.1 of Hordeum vulgare subsp. vulgare. Classification (NCBI taxonomy): domain Eukaryota; kingdom Viridiplantae; phylum Streptophyta; class Magnoliopsida; order Poales; family Poaceae; genus Hordeum; species Hordeum vulgare. Next base: position 230,116,317 of record NC_058520.1, on the reverse strand, counting down.
AGTTCAACTTTGTTTGCAATCCTCGGATGAGCTGGTTGAGGATTTCGTCTGGGCTGAGAAAGTGGTGTTGTTGCAATTTCCTCAGGTGCATCTTCTTGGTTTTTATCAGCGATGGGGATCATTTTGTTCACCAATTTCCTCAGTGGGGACAATGTCTTCAGTAGGCTTAAGCTTTATTGCTTCGTCAGGAGACAGCTTATCTGGATCAGAAGGCAATTGCTCTCTTTGCGAGCCACTAGTTTCATCGAACCGCACATCTACAGTCTCAACAACTTTGTTGTGACAGTTGTTGAAGACTCTGTAGGTGTGCGAGTCCTTTCCATAACCGAGCATAAAACCTTCATGTGCCTTAGGTGCAAATTTTGAGCTGTGATGAGGATCTCTAATCCAGCATTTTGCACCGAAGACATTGAAATAACTTACATTGGGTTTCTTGTCAGTGAGGAGTTCATATGAGGTTTTCTTGAGGAATTTGTGAAGATATACCCTCTTGATGATATGGCATGCAATGTTGATTGCTTCAGGCCAGAAGCGACGAGGAGTTTGATATTCTTCAAGCATAGTTCTTGCCATTTCATCTAGAGTCCCATTCTTTCTTTCGACGACACCATTCTGCTGACGAGTATAAGGAGCAGACAATTCGTGAGTAATACCAAGTTCATCAAGATAATCATCAAGACCAGTGTTTTTGAACTCGGTTCCATTATCACTCCTGATATGTTTGATCTTGATGCCGAAGTTCGTCGAGGCCCTTGAAGAAAATCGTTTGAAGATTTCCTGCACTTCAGTTTTATACACTATAGTATGCACCCAAGTGTATATGGAATAATCATCAACTATGACAAAGCCATATAGAGATGCTGCATTGGTTAGTGTGGCATAGTGACTAGGTCCAAATAAATCCATATGAAGCAATTCAAATGGACGTGTAGTGGTCATGATGGTTTTGGAGGGATGCTTGCATTTGGTCATTCTCCCAGATTCACAAGCGCCGCAGAGATGATCCTTGAGGAATTTGACTGATTCGATGCCAATGACATGCTTCTTCTTTGCAAGCGTGTGCAAATTCCTCATGCCTGCATGACCTAGTCTTCGGGGCCACAGCCATCCTTCTGAGGTTTTTGCTAGTAAGCAAGTGGCTGGTTGAGGACCTGTAGAGAAATCAACAATGTACAAATCCCCTCTTCTTACACCTTCGAAGACTTTGGATCTGTCAGATTCCATGATGACTACACATCTATATCTACCAAAGATAACAATCATATCAAGATCGCAAAGCATCGACACTGACATGAGGTTAAAACCAAGGGATTCAACAAGCATCACTTTGTCCATATGCCTATCCTTCGAAATAGCTACTTTGCCAAGTCCCAATACCTTGCTTTTACCTTTGTCAGCATATGTGATTTGCTTCAGAGGTGATGGAGTTAGTGGCATATTCATTAGTAAGCTTTTATCACCAGTCATGTGATGTGTGCAGCCACTATCGAGAACCCACTCAGTATTTTTGGGTTTGTCATCCTGCAGATGAATTAGTACAGCTTACCATCTCATATGCTTCAGATTTGAAGAATATGATACTAATTTCATCAGATCAGTAATTTCATCATAACAGAAATGTAAGGACGTGTGAAATATTTCTATTTCATCAATCATTAGCTTGCGTCCTATCAAGCATTTCTCAGGTCTCCAGCAAATTCTTTAGATGATGATTTTCATCTGGAGACCTGACCTGCAGAAATGATTAGTTTGATTTCTTCACCACCCACATCTGAAGGGGTAGTAAAGCATTCATCATCGTGCGAGCACCATATGAGAAAGGTGGCATTGAAGCTAATGCACTTCTCTTAACAGTAGGGGGATTAAAGTACTCATATGAATATGCAGAGAACTGGTTTGAGGATTTATGAACATAATGATTTGAGGAGTAACGCTCATATTCATATTCGTTCTGGTTTCCCTGCATGTTAGATGCATAAGCACGGGTATGAGCATAGTTTTGACCAGTTGAGGATTTTGATCCTCTTGAAGACTTTTGTCCTCCTGAGGAATTTGATCTGGGGTTCAGATTCTTCAGTGGTGGTGTCATGAGGACATTCACCTGAAGATTTTCAAGACAACTTTTGGGAACCCAGATTTTCCTGAGAGGTGGCCCATTCCTGCAGTTAGTTCCAACATATCGAGCAAATACTTCACCAGATTGATTTTTGAACAGTTTATAGTTGGAATCAAATGACTCATCTGAGGAATAGGATAATTCACATGAGAAGCCAGTTAGATTAGATGAATCTAAAGGAGGCCAAGTAGCAGCAACCCATGATGTTTTGGGATACTCTTCGTGTTTCTAATAAGATCCATCAGCATTTAATTTCCTCTCAAAGGCAATTCCTTCTTTCCTCGGGTTCCTGTTCAAAATCTTGTTTTTGAGCACATCGCAAAGGGTTTGATGTCCTTTGAGGCTTTTGTACATACCAGTCAAGTACAATTCCTTCAACCCTGCATTTTCATCAGTAACATTTGTGTTTTCCTCAAATGAGGAAATAGACACAACAGGTGGAGTTGAAGAATTTGTAGCGAAGGTAGTTTGAAGATTCTGGTGAGGAATTAGCAGTTTCGCGTTCAATGCATTTAAGACATGGAGGAATAAATTCAAATTGACTAGAGCTGATCTGTTGAGCTAGTAATGAATCATTTTCCATACGAAGATCATCATGAGACATCCTCATCTTCTCAAGATCAAGCTTCCTTTGAAGAAATTCATAGGAAAGTTTCTCATGATCAGTGAGGAGTGTATCAGAACGATCCTGAAGATTATCAAATCTAGACTAAATACTTTTCATGTCATCAGTGAGGATTTGGGTAAGGTTCATTTCATCATTCAACAGATCATCACTCTTGTCTAGCAGTTTCTGAAGCTTTTCCAGAGCAGTTTGTTGTTTAGTGGCAATGATAGCAAGTTTACTGTAACTGGGTTTTTTATAATCATTAGGTTCACAATCACTTGAATCAGAGGAGGAGGTATTGTTTGATACCTTTTAACCTTTTGCCATCAAGCAAAAGGTTGGAGCGATGTCATCAGCATAGTCATCAGTATGGATTGTGCAATCATTTTCTTCAAGGTTGAAGATTGACTTGCTGACGAAAGTGGTAGCTAGTGCAAGACTAGCCTGTCCGGATTCTGAGTCTTCTCCAAAGCCTTCTTCATCATCACATTCCTCTGATTCTACCTCGGAATCCATTTCCTTGCCAATAAGTGCCCGAGCCTTTCTGAAGCTAGTCTTCTTGTCTGAAGAGGACTTTGAAGATGAGGATTTTGAAGATTTGTTCTTCTTCTTCGAGTCATCAGAACTGTCATCCTTGTATTTCTCCTTCTTTGATTCCTTTCCCCAGCGGGGACAATCAGCAATGTAATGACCTGATTTCTTGCACTTGTGACATGTCCGTTTCTTGTAGTCCTCAGATGCAGATTCTGATTTCCTCATGTCTCTTCTTGATGATTTACCGAACTGGCCTCGTCGTGTAAATCTCTGGAATTTCCTCACAAGAATTGCAAGCTCCTGACCAAATTCTTCAGAGTCACAACTGCTGTCATCTGTGTCTTCTTCTTCAGATGAGGAAATTGCTCTAGCCTTCAGTGCACGTGGTCTGGAATAGCTTTGTCCATGTAGATCTCTCTTTTCTTCTAGCTGGAATTCATGAGTATTTAGCCTTTCAAGGATATCAGCTGGATCTATCATCTTGTAGTCTGGTCTTTCTTGAATCATCAGAATTAGAGTATCAAATGAAGAATCTAAGGATCTCAGTAGTTTCTTCACAACTTCGTGATCAGTGATGTCTCGAGCTCCCAGTGCTTGCAGTTCATTTGATATATCAGTGAGGCGATCAAAGGTATCTTGGCAGCTTTCATTGTCATGTCTCTTGAAGCGATTGAAGAGATTGCGAAGAATATCAACACGAGAGTCACGTTGGGTTGATACTCCTTCATTTACCTTAAACAGTCTTTCCCAGATCAGTGTTGCAAAGCCCAAGGCACTTACTCTTCCAAACTGGCCAGGGCTCAAATGACCACAGATGATGTTCTTCGCTTGTGAGTCGAGTTCCTTGAATTTCTTCACATCAGCTGCAGTGACACTGACAGAAATGATGAGGACTCCATTTTCCACAATATACCACAGAACATTATCAATAGCTTGTAAATGCATTTGCATTTTGTTCTTCCAGAAGGGAAAGTTCTTTCCTTCGTAGGTAGGACATGCTGCAGTCACTTTAAACATGCCTGCAGTCGACATAACTAAAACTCCAGGTGGTTAAACCAAAATCACACAGAACAAGGGAGTACCTTGCTCTGATACCAATTGAAAGTGCGTTATATCGACTAGAGGGGGGGTGAATATGAGATTTTTAGAATTTCATCACTGAGGAAATTCCTTTTGAGGAAATTCCTCACTGATGACTAACTTACAGCAGAAACAGTTAAGGATCAGACGTGCAAACGTTCACAACAGCAGTATTTCAGACTGAAGATTATGAAAACAGATTGCACAGTAAGTAGACACGCAGAATACAGATGATGATTAACTATTGTGAAGAATTTGGGGTTGAGGAAATTCGGAGAAAGTCTTCAGCAAATTCTTCAAACAGTCACTGTGAAAGTCATCAACACATAATACAGAGAAAGTAAAGAGTTGAGGAATTAGAACCCGATTCTTGGTGAAGACTGTTGTTGATGACCCAGTTCCAACTGCTGTGACAGTTGTTCATCTGGTTTGGAGCGGCTTGGTATTGAAACCAAAGGACACCCAGTCCCGGGACACACAGTCCCTGCCGTATTCTCCTTGATCTAAGGACACACAGTCCTCGCCCAACACTCGTGGTAAGTCTTCAGGGCAGACTTCCAAACCCTCACAAACTCGGTCACCCGGCGATCCACAATTGACTGCTGGATTGCTCTAGACCATGACGCCTAACCGTCTGGAGGATGCACAGTCCTCAAAGGTAAAAGGCTTCAGTCCCACACAGGAACAACTTCTTTAGTGATGCACAATCACTAGGTTTGGTTTGTGGTTTCGGTGGGTGGTGTATTTCCTCACTGATGATTTACTCTTGTAGGCTCTGAGGAATTTGGGTTGCTCTTATGACAAGTGTCAGTTTCTAACGGAGCAGCCAACCAGCTAGTGGTTGTGGGGGGTGGCTATTTATAGCCTGGGAGCATCCCGACATGATTTGACACTAATGCCCTTAAATAATATGACCGTTGGAGTGGATAAGACCAGTGACTTGGCGTGGTTATCGAAACGGTCGGGACCCTCAACTATGAGAGTCCTCATGTCACTCATATTCCTCACTTGAGGCTTTTGGTAGGATTTGGCTTGGGTTGAGCATCATGAGGAAATCCATTCCATAGTGTTACTTTGACCCCCTTTAACAGTACGGTGTTCCTATTCATCAAATGCGAAGAAAGTAAAATAGAAAACGTAAATCTTCACGCTTCAATTTCTTCAAAACGATTTTCTTCAGGAACCACCGATCTTCTTCATATCAATATCTTCATGAGGAATATCAATTTCATTGCAGATTCCTCGTGATTCATTTCTTCAACTTCAGACCAAATCTTCAACTGAAGACATATATTTTTAGGGGTCGATATTCTTCAAATATATCAAACTCCTCAATGACTTATAGATCCTGTGTACACTTATAAACACATTAGATACTTAACCTATAAGTCTTCAAACCACCAATCACTAAGGGGCACTAGATGCACTTACAATGATGCTACTGTCGGCCCATTAGTTGGAAGTTGATCAGAGGGAGGCCCACTGACTAAGCCATCGGACGATGCTAGTTTGAAAGAATCTGAAATCCTGCCCAAAGGGGAGGGGGAACAATATCTGCATGAAGAGAGGAAGAAATCATGTTCATTCCGCTGATATGATTTTGAATGACGGACAACACGGAGGGTGACACCGGACGTGAAATTGTCCCAAAAGAAATGTGTGGCCACCATCATCCACCTGAGTTCTGCCAGCGGTGGTGCACTGATAATAATACACTCTTGCTGAGGAATAGAATAGCCAACATTTTGAAGCGTCGTAAGCTCATGATGGGTGACAGGACAACTGTAACCTTTGCAAACCTCACACTGTTGAAGGGTTGCGAATGATAGTTTCTTGCGTGTAGATGATGCAGATTTGAAATAGGATTTAATAGGTCTGGAATGCATTGCCATCAGACCTAATGTTGCCCCTCCTCTTAGACGGGCTAACCAAAATCCATTCAACATTGCATTGTTTCCTCCATAGAGAAAATTCACGACGCCAATTCGGACCACCATTGTGCAGAGATGAAAGAAACACTTAAAACTGGAGCACTTATAAGAACGCAAGGCCAAATATGAAAACCGACTTGCTTGCAAGAAACCCTAAACGAGAAAACCGAGTCCGTGACTTAAGTGGCCACAAGATCAATGACCGAACACCCAATGGCAGACTCAAGTGCCGCAGCTACTGAATCGTCAGAAAGACAGAAAGCATGGTTGCCAAAAGAGACCACCATGATGAAAGGTCGACGATGATTCATCGGGTGCACGGAAAAACCAGAATGACAGAACACCTCATCCGCAAAAGCCGCACCAGGTGAAAAATGCAGATCCAACGTGGAGCCACCCATGCAGGCCATGAAAGAGAACACGTAGAGGATCGTGAGAGCTCACCTGAGTGGATGAGCGGGGAGACAAAGATGCACGCCGGCTAGAAATCCATATTGCCATGGAGTCGCCGGTGTAGGAGGTGGGAGGTGGGAGTCGCCATCTGGTTTGTGCTAGGTCGGTATCTATGATCTTGTCCTTTGCAATCGTGGTTCCAACCATGTTGTCCTACCTTGATTTGATTCTCAGACGAGTTAAAGTACTTGAGTCTTCTTCAGATCAATACATCAGTCCAAGCCCTGATGTTGATCGACCTCCGAGTATTATCCCGTGTAGCGCGAGGATATCCCGGAGCTATATAACTTATTGTGAGCTCCTCATCAACAATGATGTTTTCATTAATTCTAGTTTCCTCGTGTTTTGAGTTATTGCACACTCAAGGATACTGATAACTGAATCGAGTACACATTGCGATCCAACAACTCTTAATAATCTTCTTGGCTTATGAGTTTGTGCTCGATCTTGTCATTTCAAGATGTTAGGCTGCATCATCATCGTCATACTAGAGCTTGACCATGCTATATATGTCCTCCATCCCTGGAACATTTTTCCAACGGTGCATTAAGCTTACATCGAGCTTTCTACATCATACTGGTTGTTTTGAAAGGCAATATCGATTTGGAGCTAGCGGTCTTATCTATGATTCCGACAACCTTTCGCTGCATCATTCCCTTCTGGATGTCGTTGCTGAACCATTACATCTTCATGAAGCTTCTCAACAAATGTGTCGTGATCAATCATCGGCATTCTGAGCTACTGCAGGGTATCAATCGAATGCATGACTAGAAATACCATCCTTGCCCGTCGACAATTTGTATTATCATCGACGTCCTTGTTGCCTTCCCTCCAAACACAAACTTGTTCATGTTTTGTGTTGTCCCTTGACTTCCTTGTTATCCAGCTTATGTTGTCTTCTACCTTGGAGTATTACCAGCTTCTATGTCAAGAATGTTGTGAGGATTGTTGCACCTCTTAAGGAATTCTTCATATAGTGATCCTTCTCGCCATCACCATTCTTTTCCTTGTCCCCGTGTTGTTTCAAACGAGAATACCAACAAGTGAACTTTGATGTGTGATTCCAATACTACTGGCAACCATATTGCCTTGAGGTTAGCAAGTGATTGTTTCATTCTTGATGTTTTGGTTGTTGACTCACCATTCTAGCATTGGCTGTGTTACTCATTCATTATTTCTGAATGCACCCTTTTAACAATGTTTAATTGTTGTTGTTCCCTCTAGCATACATCATTATACCATTTGATTTGACAAATGCTATCTCCTTGATATTATAATTTTGGAAATTCATCCCTGTCAAAATCTTGAGGGATTGTTGTTGAGCCCATCAGCCACACCCTCAACTTCTCCATGTTCCACGGTGAAGGTCTTGAAAGCATTATCCTTGTGCCTAGCTCATGAAGAATATGTTTGATAGAAGAAATGTTTTTCCCAAGGTTCACATGTGTTCTTGCCGTCGTGAATATGAGAAAGCTTTTGTTCCGCTTTCTCTCGGGTTACCCCAAATCATTCACACATCTGTGACGTGTTATATGTTTTGAAGATTTGCTATCTTCACTTCGTATAACTTCTCCTAGCACCCCAAGCCACTGACTGATTTGATCAAGGAAATTTAGTTCCATCATAAGAACTAATCGAGGCTTGCACAAGGGCCTTGATATCCTGGATGGTGGTTCTCAAATCAAAACTCAGTTGCATTGTGTTATTAGAATTCCACGTGGGCACAAATGTCTTGACATTGTGTTCATGTGTCTTATAATCTAACTCATGATCCAAAACTTGCTTCCATAGATCATATCCCGAGAATCTTGCAGTATCATCTCGTATGTTTTTGGTGGTCCCCTTTTCTTCTCAGGCATCTTGAGCCTGAGGTATCCTGACACCAATCAGATCTCAATCTCAAAGCAGATATGGTGGTTGGATCATTTACCAATAATTATAACTTTGGTCTTATGTAACCTGGTACGGTGATGTCTTCTCTAGCACAATGGGCCGAAGGACCTATTGTTATAAATTCTTCCATATGTAAGATTTGCCATCTTCCATGCAGAAACTATATGACTTATTTCATAAGTTGTTGCTCATAAACCCTCTTTGTATACCCATAGGTCCAACCTTTATCTGATGACCATGTCGATGCTACCCCGAAGCACGGATGTGGTACTTCAAATTTCAACAGGAACATTGGAAGCGCAATGCAAAATTGTTCCTGATCGATTATCCAACCCGTATGGTATGGTAAACATCATGATTCTTCTTCCTGTTTATCTAAATGGTTATGCAATTGATGACCTATCATGTATACCATACGCTATTTTTTTCCTCGGGAATGGTATACTTTAATACTTGTGTGTGTGAACACATTTTCCTATCCATTGGTCTGTTTGACCTTTCTTGTGGCATAACTTATTTGAGCAGTGGTAATCCCCTGCTTAGGTAAAAACCTCGGTGTACAACTCTGTCAGTAAAACCCTGTTACTATTGTGGATAGCATTTCGGTAGCCGCCGGTGGACGAGAGACTTGCCTATTGGTCCGCCACGTTTCAACGAGCAGGAAAATGGTTCTATTCGTTCCCCGCCCTTGGTACTGATGTTGTTGCAAAGATAACTGACAGGTTATACTCTGACATGTCTTGCTACCAATACCGTACAAGATGTCACCCCTCTGCCTACTCTCGGCCCACATGGTGGACCCATAACCCAAAGTTCCACAGGATTGAAACCTGACACTCTGGGACATCCTTGAGTCCAAGGTATCCTTTACACTTGGCTTCGTGTGGAGTTGTAGAGTCGTCGTTCAATGGACCGATCACTCTTCGGTCCGTATGTTATCCAGAAGGCTGAAGATCAAATCCGCGTTATTCTTGAGAATCTGAAGGCTGCTCAGTCTTGTCATAAAAGTCTGTATGACCGTCATCATGAAGATATGGCCTATCAACCTGGCAAAAAGGCCTATATTCCTGTCAGGCCAATGAGAGGCGCACAGCGTTTCGGGATCAAGGGCAAGTTAGCTCCTCGCTATATTGGTCCTTTCACTATTCTCAAAAGGCGTGGAAAACTGGCTTATCAATTGGCACTGCTGGCGAACCGTTCTCAGGTTCACGATGTCTTCCATGTGTTTCAGCTTTGTCGCTGCTTCAAAGATCCTATCCGAGCAGTGGATCATGATATGCTTGAGCTGCAACAAGACCTCTCTTGTAAAGAGCATCCGGTCCGCATTCTCGATCAAGCTGAATGTGAGACTCGTCGCAAAGTCACCAAGTTCCTTAAAGCGTAGTGGTCAAATCATTCTGAAGATGAAGCCACTTGGGAACGCGAGGATCATCTTCGCGATGAATACCCCCAGCTCTTTCCTTCTACCTCTTCATTCTTGGGACGAGAATTCTTGTGAGTAGGGGAGAGTTCTGACAAGGATGCCACATCACCGTGATTGCTATCGTCAATCTCGCGTTAGTTCAAAATGGTTTGAATTCAAATTTAAAATAAACACACACGATAAAAGTTTTCAAGTATAAAAATGAAAGTGTTCGATGTTTGTCAAAATTACATGGCGAATAGTCCTTTAAAAATTATTAATTGTGAGAGGTATTTATTGCACTGAAATAAAATAAATCTAAAAATTTAAAAAAAAACAGAAAAAAAACAAACAAAGAAAAAGAACAAAACCCCCACCCCGACTGGGCCAGCCGGCCCACCTAATGTGCCCAACCAGCCCACCCCCACTATGTGGGGTATAAAACCCCAAACTCCTAAACCTAGCGCACTCTCACCCCACTCCCATCTCACGCTGCCACTAGAGCGTTCCCCTCGCTCCCTGGAGCCTCACTCGCAAGGCCTCACTCACATCGCCCCACCAGCCTGACCCCACGAGGGAACCGCTCCCCTCGTCCACCTCCCTCCCCCTCGTTCGCCACAGCCCTTGCCCTTGTTCTCCACCGAGCCCTCACCCCCATGCCACCACTCCTCCCTCGTCTCTCCCCCTCATGAAACCCATGCCAACACCCCGCTCCACCCAGCGCCCAGGCTGTCCCTGGACTCCCGTCTCCACCTCGCCCACTTCACCCCTCCACCACGCTAGACCCCCCCCCTGGCGCCACCGAGCCCCCCCAACACCACCGAGCTAGCCTCGCTCGGCCTCCCATCTCCGGCCTTGCCCCGTTTCACTGCACGTCGCGCCAGACTCCCTCGCCGGTTCCCTGTTCCCCATGGCCCTGTCACGCCGTCCCCTATCGGCCTATCTCCTCCCGTCGACTCCGCTCCATGCCGCATCGCGCCGCGCTGGATCCGCCTCGCCCCGGGCCACCCCCGTGCTGGCCTGCATCGGATGCTCCACGCCGGTGCCCTCCTACGTCCCTCCGGGCTCCTCCTTGCCGGATCACCCCCACCGGAGCTTCCTCGACGCCGCCGCCGACCTCCACCGAGCCCCCCTCGAGCCCACGTTGCACACCTACAGGGCTTGGTGAGAACACTCCCCTTCCTTCTTCCCCTATTCCGGTTCCACTCCGACGTCCGCACCACGGCCTGCGGCGACCTCCACCTCGCCCCGACGCCATTTCCCTCCTGCTAGCCAGGCGGAGGAGGAGTAGTTGCCTCGTGTTATTCTCCTTAGAGAAAGAAAAGGAAAAGAAAGTAGAACAATGTGTATCTATATATTTGTGTGTATAAAATGAATGTATGTACATATGATAAAATGGATATATATATATATATATATATGCAAGGTTATATATGTACGGATTTATATATGTATGCATGTAGGAATAATGTGTGTGCAGTTTTGGTATAGTTGTGGTGTGTGTAGTGCTCACTGTTTCAATGACATGCGGGTCACGCCCCTAAAAAGAAATATATATATATATATATATATATATAATATTTAATAAATTGTTTAATAAATTAAAATTTAATTACTGAATTACTGAATTAATGAATTTATTAGTTAATATATGATTAAGAGTAAATAGATAAATTAGTAATCTGTTAATTAGGTAATCAAATTATCCTAAGAGAGTATGATACGAGGGTCCCCCACTAATTAATCTGATTAATTAATAATTAACGCTAAATTAAAATTTGGGTCTACGACACATGGGACCCACTGGTGAGTTGACCAGTCAACTGATTATGTCAGCATGACATCATGCTTATGTCATAATTGCATTTAGTTGAATTAACTAAATATGTTTTTAATTTGTAAAGTTTAATAAAACTTTAAAAATTAATATAAAATAACCCGTAACTCACATGAAAATATTTTCAACATGAAAGTTGATCAGTAGAACGAGACGAGCCCATATACGCTATCCGTTCGTGTGTCACTCGTCCCTAGCATAGCAAACGTGGAACTTTTCCATCGTTTTTCATGTGACTGGTAGTAGTCAGAGACCCGGGAAATATCATCTGATATTTTCCCGACCCGTCTATGACGGGTGTTACTGCGTTAGATCATGCCTAGACATGCATTTGCTATGTCATGCTTAGTGTTGCACCGTTTCTGTTATTTATTGTTTCTCCCCCCTCTTCTTACCGGTAGATCCCGAGACTAACATTGCTGCCAGGTACATCTACCCTCCTGACGACCAACCATTTGCCGTAGAGCAACAAGGCAAGCAAATCCCCATGATCATTCCTATATCGCTCATTTCTATGTCCCTCATGCTTGCATTAGAATCTAGCTAATGTTGTAGTTAGCTCCTATATCTGATGCATAGCCTAATTTTTGATGAACCGCTACTTCAGTATCGTACCTTAAACTGTTTAGTATAGGTGGAGTAGTTATCCCCTCTGGCCCCTTAGTTTAGTTTCCCCGCTTTATTGTCGAGTCTTGATTCCTGACCGACGAGCCAGAGCCGACACATCACTCACACCCCCTTAGTTGTACGATGCTGCAGAGCTACTATCGGGTATCGAGGGTGACACCTCGAGAAGTACTTCTGATGATACATCTGTAGTGCAGCTAGTCGATCGTGGTTATCGAGGGTGATTCCTCCTTCACCACACCCGACGGTTTCTCTATTGTGCAACCCCTCAAGTGTGGGACCCTCGAGGGTGATTCCTCTAGGTCCACCTTGATGGTTACATCGTTCGGAATCCAACGAGGGTGATACCTCGGATTCCCCCCGATGTTACAGCCACATAGATATTTCACCATGTTACTGGGATCTTTGATGAATAGATGTTAGGCGGGTGGATTCCCACGTGGATGTGTGAATGACTTAATTAAAATCATAATGGATTTGGGTATTTGATCTGGGTGGGTCGGAAGGCCTTATTACGCACTAACCGTGTGTGTGGGAAAAATTACAGGTACTCGACGTAGTGGTACAAGCCGAAGGTGTTCAGATGTCAACAATGGAGCGAAGCGCGCCCGAGTGGTCCCAAGATGCATCACGCTCCTAATTAAGGGGTGCTAGGACTGACATCGGCCGCCCATGCATCGTGCAGGAGCGCAGAGGGCAAGTGGGCCCATGAACCATTTGCACTTAGGAGTTTGACCAGCGAGCTGGCCTCTCTGTTGATCTTAGGTGGGGCTGCGACGTGTCGATATGCCGAGGCCGGTCATGACCCAGAAAAGTGTGTCCAACCAACGTGTTATCGAGTGTGACGGGAAATATATTTTGCACCCCTGCAGGGAAGGACTTATCTATTCTAATAGTCGTGTCCACGGTTACAGGATGACTTGGAGTTGTGCCCTGATCTTATACAACTACGACTGTTACTTAACTGGATTAGTTGCTTCGGGATTACTTCCTTGCAGGGAGTCGAGGGAGAATCTCTGGGCGTGTCCTCATTTTAATAACGCTGTAACAATATGACTATTATTTGTGTTACCTGTTCTACTCTCGTCTATTGCTGCAAGATCCCTGAAGATGTTAGTCTTTGATAGGACTAGGCCTTCTCTCTCTATTCTTGTATTGCTGCAGGAAGTCCACATTTAAACCCCTTCTTTTATACTGATGCATACTTAGCATATTTCTGATGTAAGACTTGCAAGTACATTGGATGAGTACTCATCGTTGCTTTGCTCCCCCTTTGTCCCCTCGATACATTGCTGCGACCAGATGATGGAGCCCAGAAGATGGAGTATCCCGCCGCCGACGACTGCTACACCGATGGTGACTTCTTCGTGGAGGGCGATGAAGACCAGGAGTAGTTAGGAGGTTCCCACGCAGGAGGCCTCATCTCGTTCGATCGTGTATCTTTTGTGCTAGCCTTCTCTAAGGCACCACATGTTTTATGTCTATACTCAGATAATTGTTCTTCCGCTGACTCGTGTGTTTTTCGAGCTTCTGTATTCTAGCCCACGAGGCCCCTCGCTTGTAATATGAAGCATGTGTTTGTTTTATTTGTGTCTAGAGTTGTGTTGTGATATCTTCCCGTGAGTCCTAGAGTTTGATTGTACGCATTTGCGTGTATGATTAAATCGAGGGCCTCAGACCCGGCTCCTTTTTAGTTTTCCTTTTTAGTTTTATTATGTTTGTTTTCTATTTTATTTTATTTCCTTTTTAGTTTCTGTTTTAGTTTTATTATGTTTCAGTACACTTAAATACCTCCAGGAATGTTGATTCCTAAAGGACAATTAGCTATGCAATATTTGACACACACCGGACCTTTTGATTTTGTCATTGAAAAACTTTTATCGTTTGACTTTATATTAAATTAGAGTTTGAACGGGGTTCGAACCAACGCGAGTTTGACAATAGTAATCACGGTCACGTGGCATCATTAGCATAGGATTACTGTCGCATGATTACACGGGTTACTGTAGCACAAATCTGGGGATGTCCACAGGAAGATATGCTAAGTTATGAGCTAACCAAGGCTCTTGTGCTATTTTTGACCCAACTAAGCTAATTATGTCATAAATGAACTAAATAAGCTAATTATGTCATTTTGGAGGATAATTAGCTAAGTATGTAATTTTGCAGAATAAAACTAGGAGAAGAAGAAGGGGAAGAAGGAGGTGAAGATGATTACTTATCTTGTTTTCAGCTTATTATGTCATTTTGGAGGAAGATACGCTAAGTTATCAGCTAACCAAGGTTCTTGTGTTAATTTTGACCTAACTAAGCTAATTATGTCATAAATTAACTAAATAAGCTAATTATGTCATTTTGGAGGATAATTAGCTTAGTATGTCATTTTGGAGAATAAAACTAGAATAAGAAGGAGGAGGAGTAGGAGAAGAATAGAAGAAGAAGGAGAAGAAGCAGGTGAAGAGATTACTTATTTTAGTTTTAGCTTATTATCCCATTTTGGAGGGAGATACGCTAAATTATGAGCTAACCAAGGTTCTTGTGCTATTTTTGACCTAACTAAGCTAATTATGTCATAAATGAACTAAATAAGCTAATTATATCACTTTGGAGGATAATTCGCAAGCTATGTCATTTTGGAGAATAAAACAAGAATAGGAAGAAGGGGGAGGAGGAGAAGACTAGAAGAAGGAGGAGAAAAAGAAGAAGTAGGCGAGGAAGAGGGTGAAGATGATTACTTCTCTTTTTTTATACATTTTGACATTTTGGAGGAAGATACGCTAAGTTATGAGCTAACCAAGGTTCTTGTGCTATTTTTGACCTAACTAAGATACTTATATCATAAATGAACTAAATAAGCTAATTATGTCATTTTGGAGGATAATTAGCAAGGTATGTCATTTGGGAGAATAAAACTAGACGAAGAAGAAGGAGGAGGAGATGACAAGAAGAATGAGGAGACGAAGAAGAAGAAGGTGAAGATTATTACTTATCCTTTTTGAGCTTATTATGTCATTTTGGAGGAAGATACGTGATACGTCTCCAACCTATCTATAATTTTTTATGGTTCCATTCTATTATCATGTCAACTTTGGATGTTTTTATATGCATGAATATGCTATTTTATATCTTTTTTGGGACTAACCTATTAACTCAGTGCCAAGTGCCAGTTTCTGTTTTTTTCGTGTTTTTGACCTTTTTCAGAGAAGAATATTAAACTGAGTCCAACAGAATAAAACCCGCTGGATGATTTTTTCCATAACAGAAGATACGTAGGGGACTTGAGAACCAAGGCAAAGGACCTCGGGGGAGGTCACAAGCCCCCTAGCCGCGGCCTGGGGGGTGCGCCTATTAGGCTTGTGGGCCCCCCGTGGCTCCTTTACCCTACCTCTTTCGCCTATAAATTCTCTAAAAATCCAAAACCACCAGAGATAGCCACAAAAATACGTTTCCGCCACCGCAAGCTTCTGTCTCCGCAAGATCCCATCCGGGGACAGTTTTGGTGCCCTGCCGGAGGGGGGATTTGGACACGGAGGGCTTCTTCATCAACACCATTGCCTCTCCGATGATGCGTGAGTAGTTCACCACAGACCTTCGGATCCATAGCTAGTAGCTAGATGGCTTCTTCTCTCTCTTAGATCTTCAATACAAAGTTCTCCCTGATCTTCATGGAGATCTATCCGATGTAATCTTCTTTTGCGGTGTGTTTGTCAAGATCCGATGAATTGTGGATTTATGATCAGATTATCTATGAATATTATTTGAGTCTCCTCTCATCTCTTATATGCATGATTTCGTATCCTTGTAATTCTCTTTGAGTTGTGGCTTTCGTTCCGCCAACTTGATCTATAATTCTTGCAATGCGAGAAGTGCTTGGTTTTGGGTTCATACCGTGCGGTGTCCTCACCTAGTGAGAGAAGGGGTAGCGAGGCACATATCTTGTTGTTGCCATCAAGGGTAAAAAGATGGGGTGTATATCATATTGCATGAATCTATCCCTCTACATCATGTCATCTTGCTTAAGGCGTTACTCTGTTTGTTATGAACTCAATACACTAGATGCATGCTGGATAGCGGTTGATGTGTGGAGTAATAGTAGTAGATGCAGAAAGTATCGGTCTACTTGTCTCGGACGTGATGCCTATATGTATGATCATTGCCTTACATATCATCATGACTTTGCACGATTCGATCAATTGCTCGACAGAAATTCGTTCAGCCACCGTAATACATGCTATCATTGTTGAGAGAAGCCTCTAGTGAACACTATGGCCCCCGGGTCTACTTCACATCATATTTTCAGATCTACACAATTACTTTGTTGCACTTTTCGCCTTCAGATCTCACTTTGCAAATAATCGTGAAGGGTTGACAACCCCTTTATAGCGTTGGGTGCAAGTTTGTTTGTTTTTGTGCACGTACATTGGTGCCTCATCTTGAGACTCCTACTGGATTGATACCTTGGTTCTCAAATGGAGGGAAATACATACTGCTACTGTGCTGCATCACCCTTTCCTCTTCAATGGAAAAACCAACGCAAGCTCAAGAGGTAGCAAGAAAAATTTCTGGTGCCGTTGCCGGGGAGTATTCAAAGTGAAGTATATCCAAGTAACCATCGGAAACTCATCTCTTGCATTTACATTATTTGCTTTTTTCCTCTCGTTCTCCTCTCCTCCACTTCTGAAAAAACAAAATTTACAAAAATATTTGCCTTTTTCGTCCGCCCTTTCTTTCGCTTGCCTTCTGTTCGCTTGTGTGCTATGTGCCTTCATTATGCTTGCATCTTGCTAATCTTTTTAAGAGATCCAATTATGTTGAACCAATTCCTAGTGAGTTGACTGCACTTGACTATCTTTATGAAGTTTTGCTTGAGATGCGTGAATCTGAAAATTGTGATGAAGAAATTTGTGAACTGATTCACGAGGGCTCCTTGAATGCAAATCATGATTGCAATGGTTTCACTATGAATTCTATTATTGACAATCATTCTAAAAATATGCAAAACCCTAAGCTTGGGGATGCTAGTTTTGCTATGTCCACTACTTGTTGCAATGATCATGATTGGGGTGATGATTTTTCTTACGATCTTGAAAATTTGTTGAAGCCTCATGATGAATAAGATATTGATAATAATGTTTGAAATAAGTTTGAAGGTGGGTTTGGAGAAGTCATGACTTTAGTTGATGATAATCCCACTATTTTTGAAGTGCGTCAACTTTGCATGCATATGGATCATGAAAAGAATATGATCCCACACGTAATTATTTTGAGAGAGGAAAATATTGTGGTAGAAACTTTCATGTTACTAAATTACCTCTCGTTATGTTGAGATTGATATTGTCTCTTTCTTCTTCCTTGCATATGGTAGTTATTGCTTGTCTTGATAAATTTTTTTCCTATAAAATGCCTATGCATAGGAAGTATGTTAGACATAGATATGTTTGTCACATGTTTCATGATGCTCTCTTCGTGTCCGATTGCGATCTTTTATGTGAGCATCATTGAATTATCAATGCCTAGCTAAGGGCGTTAAACAATAGCGCTTGTTGGGAGGCAACCCAATGAATTTATTTTTTCTTTTTTCTTTCTGTTTCTTTGTGTCCACACCATCATAATTCTGTTATGATTGTGTTTTTTATGTTTCTTGTAGTGTTTGTGCCAAGTAGAACCTTCATGATTAGTTTTGGTGATGGTTGTTTGATCATGCTGAAGAAGACATAAAACTTTGCGCTCACGAAATTATTTTTAATTCCTATCCAGAAAGAGCTTTTGAGTTGATTAGTTTCCCTTTTGGTGGATATGTGAATTGCCCTAATGTTCATAACGTTTCAGAATTTTTGGGATATGATGTGTAGTACGCAACCTTCTCCTTGTAGACGTTGTTGGGCCTCCAAGTGCAGAGGGTTGTAGGACAGTTGCAATTTTCCCTCAAGTGGGTGACCTAAGGTTTATCAATCCGTGGTAGGCGTAGGATGAAGATGGTCTCTCTCAAGCAACCCTGTAACCAAATAACAAAGAGTCTCTTGTGTTCGCAACACACCTAATACAATGGTAAGTTGTATAGGTGCACTAGTTCGGCGAAGAGATGGTGATACAAGTGCAATATGGATGGTATATATAGGTTTTTGTAATCTGAAATTACAAAAACAGCAAGGGAACAAATGGTAAAAGTGAGCATGAACGGTATTGCAATGCGTGGAAACAAGGCCTAGGGTTCATACTTTCACTAGTGAAGTTCTCTCAACAATGATAACATAATTGGATCATATAACTATCCCTCAACATGCAACAAAGAGTCACTCCAAAGTCACTAATAGCGGGGAACAAACGAAGAGATTATTGTCGGGTACGCAACCACCACAAAGTTATTCTTTCTGATCGATCTATTCAAGATTTCATACTAGAATAACACCTTAAGATACATATCAACCAAGACCCTAATGTCACCTAGATACTCCATAGTCACCTCAAGTATCCGTGGGTATGATTATACGATATGCATCACACAATCTCAGAATCATCTATTTAACCAACACATAGAACTTCAAAGAGTGCCCAAAGTTTCTACCAGAGAGTCAAAACGTGTGCCAACCCCTGTGCATAGGTTCCCAATGTCACGAACCCACAAGTTGATCACCAAAACATACATCAAGTACTCACATGAACCGACATGTGCCAACCCATATGCATAGGTTCCCAATGTCACAAACCCGCAAGATGATCACAGCAGATAGACACGTGCAAGACATACATCAAGTATTCTCAAAGACTAAATCTGATAAGATAACTCCAAAGGGGAAACTCAACTCATTATAAGAGGGAGAGGGGGAAGAACATCATAAGATCCAACTATAGTAGAAAAGCCCATGGTACATCGAGATCAAGATATCTCAAGAACACGAGAGAGAGAGAGAGATCAAACACATAGCTACTGGTATATACCCTCAGCCCCGACGGAGAACTACTCCCTCCTTGTCATGGAGATCGCCGGGATGATGAATATAGCCACCGGAGATGGATTCCCCCTTCGGCAGGGTGTCGGAACGGGCTCCAGATTGGTTTTTGGTGGCTACATAGGCTTGAGGCGGCGGAACTCCCGATCTAGGTTTCTTTTTGGGTGTTTCTGAATTTATATGAATTTATGGCGGTGGAATTCCGCTGGTTGGGACCACGAGGAGGTCACAAGCCTGCTCGCCACCACCGGGGGGGGGGGGGGGGGCGGTGGCGACGTGAGGGCTTGTGACTCCCTCGTGGCCCATCTAGCCTTCTTCCAACGCTTCGGGGGTCTCTTTTGGTCCAAAAAAAATCATCATAAAGTTTCATTCCATTTGGACTCCGTCTGAAAATGGGCCAAAAACACGGAAAAAACAGAAACTGGCACTTAGCACTGAGTTAATAGGTTAGTCCCAAAAAAGATATAAAATAACATATTCATGCATATAAAACATCCAAAGTTGACAAGATAATAGCATGGAACCATCAAAAATTATAGATACGTTGGAGACGTATCAAGCATCCCCAAGCTTAACTCCTGCTCGTCCTCGAGTAGGGAACTGATAAAGAATGAACTTTTGATGTTGCATGCTACCTAGCATAGTTGTCCTTTGTAGCTTCTCTCACGTGACATGAATGTTTGCTATTGACGTGGAAACAATAATAATTCAAGCAAACTAGCAAGGTAATCATGAACTTACAAAATAACAAGGCCAAAAGAAAGTTATCCCTACAAAATCATATAGTCTCGCTATGCTCTATCATCCTTGCACAACAAATTTAAATCATGCACAACCCCAGTATTGGCCAAGTAATTGTTTCACACCTTTACTTTCTCAAACCTTTTCAACTCTCATGCAATACATGACCGTGAGCCATGGTTATAGTACTATAAGTGGTGTGGAGTGTGGTGGAGTTTGCAAGACAAAAAAGGAGAAGAATATCACATTAACTAGGCATATCAATAAGCTGTGGAGATGCTCATCAATAGATATCAATGCGAATGAGTAGGGATTGCCATACAAATGATGCACTAGACCTAGGAGTATGTGAAAGCTCTTAAAGAAAACTAGTGGGTGTGCATCCAACTTGCTTGCTCACGAAGACCTAAGGCAATTTTGAGGAAGCCCATCAATGGAATGTACAAGCCAAGTTATATAATGAAAATTTCCCACTAGCTATATGGTGGTGACAAAACGAGAGACTCTCAATCATGAAGATCATGGAGCTTAATATGCACAAGTGTGGAAAAGTGGTAACACTGTCCCTTCTCTCTTTTTCTCTCATTTTTTTTGGTGGGCTCTTTGGCCTATTTTTTTTGTTTTTGGTGGGCATCTTTGGCCTATTTTATTTCCTCACATGGGACAATGCTCCATCAATGATGATCATCACACTTTCAACTCAAAACTTAGAGCAACGATGACTCTATATGGAATGCCTTCGGTAGTGTACCGTGACAATGATCTAGCATGGCACAGACATTAATGGAAACATAATGCTAGCTATCTTACGATATGGTAGTTGCATGGCAATATATCTCGGAATGACTTTGAAAAAGCCATAGTAGGTAGGTATGGTGGCTGTTTTGAGGGAGGCTAATGGTGGGTTTTGTGCACCGGCGAAAGTTGCACGTCACTAAGAAGATAGTGATGGTGGAAGGTGAAAGTGCATCTAAACCATGGACTCAACATTAGTCATGAAGAACTCAAATACTTATTGCAGAAGTTTTATTAGTAATCGAAACAAAGCATTCAACGCATACTCCTAGGGGAAGGGTTGGTAGGTAAAAACCATCGCGCGATCCCGACGGCCACGCAAAGGATGACAATCAATAGACTAATCATGCTCAGATTTCATCACATAGCGGTTCACATACGTGCATGCTACGGGAATCACTAACTTCAACACACGTATTTCTAGATCCACAACAGTTTACTAGCATGACTTCAATATTACCAAAAGCACAACTCAAAACTAATTGAGATGAATCAAACTTCTCTAACTATTCAATGCACATGAAGGTGGAAGTTTTCGTATCCCTTTGGATAACTACCCCTTTTGAGACTACTTTCAAAGCATAGATCAACTACCAAGCCACGCACCGCTATGCTCTAAAAGATATAAGTGAAGCACATAGAACAAAAGTATCTAGCTCAAAAGATATAAGTGAAGCACATGTGAGTTGAATTGTCCACCGAAGGATATAAGTGAAGCACGACAAAATCGCGGTGAGTCCATGTCTCTATCTCTAGGTGTGCAGCAAGCATGATTGTGACACAAGAAAAACTAAAAGATTCCTACCATACAAGACGCTCCAAGCAAAAACACATAACATGTGGTGAATAAAAATATAGCCCCAAGTAACGTTACCGATGGATTGAAGACTAAAGAGAGGATGACTTCCCGGGGCATCCCCAAGCTTAGGCTTTTACGCCATCCTTGAATCTCTTGGGGTGCCTTGGGCATCCACAAGCTTGAGATCTTGCCACTCTTTATCTCTTTACCCAAAACTTGAAAACTTCACAACACGAAACTTAAACAGAAACTCGTGATAACATTAGTATGAGAAAGCAAACCACCACTTCTTTAGGTACTTTAGAAAACTTAAATTCTACTTATGCTGATGTTGGGTTACTGTATTTTCAACCTTCCATGGCTAATACCCCCCGATACTATCCATAGTTTCATCAAAATAAGCAACCAACACAACAAAAACAGAATCTGTTAAGAGCAGACCAGTCTGTAGCAATCTGTATATTTCGTATACCTCTGTTACTTCAAAAATTCTGAACAATTACGAACGTCTGAAGAATTTTCGTAGCAATCAGCAGCAAAAAGAATCAACTCAAAAGCTATTACAGAAAAAAATGAAAATTCGTTTCGTGAGAAGAAAGTTTCTATCTTTTCCAGCATGACCAAACGATCATCCCCAAGACTAATCATAACGGTTTTGCTTGGCACAAACGCAAAAATAAACACGGAAGACACAATCATAACAGAATTATGATGGTGTGGAGAAAACAAAACAGGAAGCAAAAAACAAATAAAAATTTATTCATTGGGTTGCCTCCCAACAAGCGCTATCGTTTAACGCCCTTAGCTAGACATTGATTTCAATGATGCTCACATAGAAGGTAAGGATTGAAAAACAACAAGAGCATCCTGGAGGAAATGGCAAGAACATTTAAGTCTAACCCACTTCCTATGCATAGGGATTTTGTGATCAAACAATTTATTGGAGCAAGAATCAACTAGCATAGGAAGGGAAAACAAGTATAGCTTCAAAAATTTCAACATATGGAGAGGAAGCTTGATACTATTGCAATAAGTAGAAGCATATGATCCTCTCTCATAGTAATTTTCAGTAGCATCATGAATGTATTCAACAATATAACCAACACCTAAGGCATTCTTTTCATGATCTACAAGCATAGAAATTTTACTACTCTCCACATAAGGAAATATATTCTCAAGAATAGTAGTGGGAGTATCGTAAAAGACTTGAGCACTACAAATTGTGTCCACAATGAAAAAGCAAGGTTTAGCAAAGGGGTTCTCGAGAGGATGACAAGTTTTATCATCCCTCTTCTTCAAAGCATAAGTATCCTCACAATAATCATCATAGATAGTGGGCATGCTTTCATCAAAACGATTTTGATCATTCAAAGTGGATGAACTAAAAAGATCATCTTCATCAAATATAGCATCCCCAAGCTTGTGGCTTTGCATATCATTAGCATCATGGGTGTTCATAGAATTCATGCTAACAACATTGCAATCATGCTCATCATTCACATAATCTATGCCAAGCATTCTATTATTTCCTCTTTCAGCACTTGAGCACAATTTTCCTTCCCATCATGCTCACGAAAGATATTGAAAAGATGGAGCATATGAGGCATCCTCAATTCCATTTTTTTGTAGTTTTATAGTGGAAGAACAAGAAACAAAAAGATTTGATTGCAAGATCTAAAGGTATACCTTCAGACGCTAACCTCCCAGGCAACGGCGCCAGAAAACAGCTTCGTTGACGGGATGTTAGTGCCGCTTACCTAGCCTCCCCGGCAACGGCGCCAGAAAAGAGCTTGATGTCTACTATGCAACCTTCTCCTTGTAGATGTTGTTGGGCCTCCAAGTGCAGAGGGTTGTAGGACAGTAGAAATTTCCCCTCAAGTGGGTGACCTAAGGTTTATCAATCCGTGGGAGGCATAGGATGAAGATGGTCTCTCTCAAGCAACCCTGCAACCAAATAACAAAGAGTCTCTTGTGTCCGCAACACACCTAATACAATGGTAAGTTGTATAGGTGCACTAGTTCGGCAAAGAGATCGTGATACAAGTGCAATATGGATGGTAGATATAGGTTTTTGTAATCTGAAATTACAAAAACAGGAAGGTAACAAATGGTAGAAGTGAGCACGAACGGTATTGCAATGCGTGGAAACAAGGCCTAGGGTTCATACTTTCACTAGTGAAGTTCTCTCAACAATGATAACATAATTGGATCATATAACTAGCCCTCAACATGCAACAAAGAGTCACTCCAAAGTCACTAATAGCAGGGAACAAACGAAGAGATTATTGTCGGGTACGAAACCACCACAAAGTTATTCTTTCTGATCGATCTATTCAAGAGTTCTTACTAGAATAACACCTTAAGATACATATCAACCAAGACCCTAATGTCACCTAGATACTCCATTGTCACCTCAAGTATCCGTGGGTATGATTATACGATATGCATCACACAATCTCAGAATCATCTATTCAACCAACACATAGAACTTCAAAGAGTGCCCCAAAGTTTCTACCAGAGAATCAAAACGTGCGCCAACCCCTGTGCATAGGTTCCCAATGTCACGAACCCGCAAGTTGATCACCAAAACATACATCAAGTACTCACATGAACCCACGTGTGCCAACCCATATGCATATGTTCCCAATGTCACAAACCCGCAAGTTGATCACAACAGATAGACACGTGCAAGACATACATCAACTTTTCTAAAAGACTCAATCTGATAAGATAATTCCAAAGGGGAAACTCAATTCATTACAAGAGGGTGAGGGGGAAGAACATCATAAGATCCAACTATGGTAGCAAAGCCCATGGTACATCGAGACCAAGACATCTCAAGAACACGTGAGAGATAGATCAAACAAATAGCTACTGGTACATACTCTCAGCCCCGTGGGAGAACTACTCCATCCTCGTCATGGAGATCGCCGGGATGATGAAGATGGCCACCGGAGATGGATTCCGCCCCCGGCAGGGTGCCGGAACGGGCTCCAGATTGGTTTTTGTTGGCTCCAGAGGCTTGTGGCGGCGGAACTCCCGACCTTGGTTTCTTTTTTGGGGTTTATGAACTTATAGGAATTTATGGCGGTGGAATTACGTCGGTTGGGACCACGAGGAGGTCACAAGCCTGCTCGCCACCACAGGGGGGGTGGTGGCGGCTTGAGGGCTTGTGGTCTTCTTCGAAAGCTTCGGGGGTCTCTTTTGGTCCAAAAAAAATCATCATAAAGTTTCATTCCGTTTGGACTCCGTCTGAAAATGGGCCAAAAACACGAAAAAAACAGAAACTGGCACTTGGCACTGAGTTAATAGGTTAGTCCCAAAAAAAGATATAAAATAGCATATTCATGCATATCAAACATCCAAATTTGACAAGATAATAGCATGGAACCATCAAAAATTATAGATACGTTGGAGACGTATCAGGATATCAGAGGTATACGAAGTATACAGATTGCTACAGACTGGTCTGTTTTTGATAGATTCTGTTTTTGTTGTGTTGATTGCTTATTTTGATGAAACTATGGATAGTATCGGGGGGTACTAGCCATGGAAAAGTAATAATTCAGTAATCTATAATCAATTTAAATAGAAATCAAGTTTACTACAGTACCTAAAAGAGTTGGTTGTTTTTTTTATTATGCTAATGATATCACGAGTTTCTATTTATGTTTTGTGTTGTGAAGTTTTCAAGTTTTGGGTGATGTTCTCATGGACAATGGGATAAAGAGTGGAAAGAGCTTAAGCTTGGGGATGCCCAAGTCATCCCAAGCCAAATTCAAGGACACCAAAAAGCCTAAGCTTGGGGATGCCCCGGGAAGGCATCCCCTCTTTCGTCTTTAATCCATCGGTAACGTTACATGGAGCTATATTTTTATTCACCACATGATATGGGTTTTGCTTGGAGCGTCGTGTATTATAGGAGTCTTTGCTTTTTGTTTTGTCACAATCATCCTTGCTGCACACCTTTTTGAGAGGGACATGCACTCATCATGAATTTGCTAGAATACTCATTGAGCTTCACTTACATCTTTTGAGTTAGGCAATTTATCTCGCATGTGCTTCACTTATATCTTTTGAGCTTGATAAATTTGCTCTAGTGCTTCACTTAGATCTTTGTAGAGCACGGCGGTGTCATATTTTGTAGAAATAAAAACTCTCGATCTTCAATTATATATTTTTGAGAGTGCACTCTCTAAGTAACTTGGTAATTGGCGTGTGCTATGAAATTAGTCCTAAATATGATAGGCATCCAAAAAAGGATATAATAAAAACTTCCATATTCATGTCGATTGATTAGTAAGAGAAGTTTGATTCCTCACAATTAGTTTTGAGATATGGTTATGGTAATATTAGAGTTATGTTAGTAGGGTGTTGTGAATCTAGAAATACTTGTGTTGAGATTAGTGATTCCCGTAGCATGCACGTATGGTGAACCGCTATGTTAGCAAGTCGGAGCATAATTGATTTATTGATTGTCATCCTTTGTGTGGCGGTCAGGATCGCGTGATGGTTAAACACCTACCAACCCTTCCCCAAGGAGTATGCGTTTAGCACTTTGTTTCGATTACTAATAAAACTTTCGCAATAAGTATATGAGTTCTTCATGACTAATGTGAGTCCATGGTATAGATGCACTTTCACCTTCCGCCATTGCTATCCTCTCTAGTGCCGTGCAACTTTCACCGGTGCACCAACCCACCATATACCTTCCTCAAAACAGCCACCATACCTACCTATTATGGCATTTTCATAGCCATTCCGAGATATATTGCCATGCAACTCCCACCGTTCCGTCTCATGACATGTGCCGTCACATTCATATTGCCATTGCATGATCTTAAGATAGCAGCGAGATGTTTCAACGTCATACGCTAAGCTAGATCGTTGCACATCCCGGTACACTGCCGGAGGCATTTCCTATAGAGTCATCATTGTTCTAAGTATTGAGTTGTAAGTAAATAAAAGTGTGATGATCATCATTATTAGAGTATTCTCCCATGTGAGGAAATTAAAAAAATAGGCCAAAGATGCCCACCCAAAAAATGAAAAAAAGATTGCATCCGTTGGATGACAATCCCTACTCATTCACATTGATATCTACTGCTGGGCATCTCCATAGCCCGTTGATACGTCGAGTCGATGTGACCATCTCCTCCTTTTTGCCTCACAACCTCCACCACACTCTATTCCACCTATATTTCTATATCCATGGCTCGCGCTCATGTATTACGTGAGAGTTGAAAAAGATCGAGAAAGAGTGTGAAAACAATTACTTGGCCAATAGTGGGGTTGTGCATGATTTAAATTCGTTGTGTGGGGATGATGGAGCATAGCCAAACTATATGATTTTGTAGGGATAACTTTCTTTGGCCTTGTTATTTCAAAAGTTCATGATCACTTTTGCTAGTATGCTTGAAGTATTATTGTTTTCATGTCAATAGTGAACTATTGTTTTGAATCTTACGGATCTGAACATTCATGCCACAAGAAAGAAGTTACAAAGGACAAACATGTTAGGTAGCATTCCACATCAAAAATTCAGTCTTTATCACTTCCCTACTCGAGGACGAGCATGAGTTAAGCTTGGGGATGTTTGATATGTCTCCAACGTATCTATAATTTTTGATGGTTCCATGCTATTATCATGTCAACTTTGGATGTTTTATATGCATGAATATGCTATTTTATATCTTTTTTGGGACTAACCTATTAACTCAGTGCCAAGTGCCGGTTTATGTTTTTTTCCTTGTTTTTGACGTTTTTCAGAGAAGAATATTAAACGGAGTCCAAATGGAATAAAACCTGCGGGATGATTTTTTCCATAACAGAAGATACGCAGGGGACTTGAGAACCAAGGCAAAGGACTCGGTGGAGGTCACAAGCCCCCTAGCCGCGGCCTGGTGGGGGTGCGCCTAGCAGGCTTGTGGGCCCCCCTGGCTCCTTTGCCCTACCTCTTTCGCCTATAAATTCTCTAAAAATCCAAAACCACCAGAGAGAGCCATGAAAATACTTTTCCGCTCGTGGACCGCAAGCTTCTGTCTCCGCAAGATCCCATCTCGGGACCATTCTGGTGCCTTGCCGAAGGGGGGATTCGGACATGGAGGGCTTCTTCATCAACACCATGGCCTCTCCAATGATGCGTGAGTAGTTCACCACAGACCTTCGGGTCCATAGCTAGTAGCTAGATGGCTTCTTCTCTCTCTTGGATATTCAATACAAAGTTCTCCATGATCTTCATGGAGATCTATCCGATGTAATCTTCTTTTGCGGTGTGTTTGTCGAGATCCGATGAATTGTGGATTTATGATCAGATTATCTATGAATATTATTTCAGTCTCCTCTGATCTCTTATATGCATGATTCCGTATCCTTGTAATTCTCTTCGAGTTGTGGGTTTCGTTGGGCCAGCTTGATCTATAATTCTTGCAATGGGAGAAGTGCTTGGTTTTGGGTTCATACCGTTTGGTGTCCTCACCTAGTGACAGAAGGGGTAGCGAGGCACGTACCGTGTTGTTTCCATCAAGAGTAAAAAGATAGGGTTTATATCATATTGCATGAATCTACCCCTCTACAAATTGTCATCTTGCTTAAGGCGTTACTCTGTTTGTTATCAACTCAATATACTATATTCATGTTGGATAGCGGTCGATGTGTGGAGTAATAGTAGTAGATGCAGAAAGTATCGGTCTACTTGTCTCGGACGTGATGCCTATATGTATGATCATTGCCTTAGATATCATCATGACTTTGCGCGATTCTATCAATTGCTCGACAGAAATTCGTTCACCCACCGTTATACTTGCTATCATTGTTGAGAGAAGCCTCTAGTGAACACTATGGCCCCCGGGTCTACTTCACATCATATTTTCAGATCTACACAATTACTTTGTTGCACTTTTCACCTTCAGATCTAACTTTTCAAATAATCGTGAAGGGATTGACAACCCCTTTATAGCGTTGGCTGCAAGTTTGTTTGTTTTTGTGCAGGTACATTGGTGCCTCATCTTGATACTCCTACTGGATTGATACCTTGGTTCTCAAACTGAGGGAAATACTTATTGCTACTATGCTGCATCACCCTTTCCTCTTCAAGGGAAAAACTAACGCAAGCTCAAGAGGTAGCAATACACTAAGCTAATATCTAGCCAAAGTTCTTGTGCTATTTTTGATCTAACTAACCTAATTATGTCATAAATGAACTAAATAAGCTAATTATGTCATTTTGGATGATAATTAGCTAAGTATGTCATTTTGGAGAATAAAACTAGAAGAAGACGATGGAGGAGGCGGAGAAGACTAGAAGAAGGAGGACAAAAATAAGAAGGAGTAGAAGAAGGTGAAGATGATTACTTATCTTGTTTTGAGCTTATTATGTCATTTTGGAGGAAGATATGCTAAGTTACGAGCTAACCAAGGTTCTTGTGCTATTTTTGACCTAACTAAGCTAATTATGTCACAAACGAAATAAATATGCTAATTGTGTCATTTTGAAGGATAATTAGCTAAGTATGTCATTTGGAGAATAAAACTAGAAGGAGGAGGAGGAGGAGAAGACTAGAAGAAGGAGGAGAATCAGGAGAATAAGGAGAAGAAGAAGGTGAAGATGATTACTTATCTTGTTTTGAGCTTATTTAGTCATTTTGGAGGAATATAAGCTAAGTTATGAGCTAAGCAAGGTTCTTGTGCTATTTTTGACCTAACTAAATCTAATTATGTCATAAATGAATTAAATAAGATAATTATGTCATTTTGGAGGATAATTAGCTAAGTATGTAATTTTGGAGAGTAAAACTAGAAGAGGAAGGAGGTGGAGGAGGAGAAGACTAGAAGCTGGAGGGGAAAAAAAGGAGGAGAAGAAGGTAATTATAATTACTTATCTTGTTTTGAGCTTCTTATGTCATTTTGGAGGAAGATACGCTAAATTATGAGCTAACAAAGGTTCTTGTGCTATTTGTGACCTAAATAAGCTAATTATGTCATTTTGGAGGATAATTAGCTAAGTGTGTAATTTTGGGGAATAAAACTAGAATAAGAAGGAGGAGGAGGAGTAGAAGAAGGTGAAGATGATTATTTATCTTTAGTGAGCTTATTATGTAATTTTGGAGGAAGATATGATAAGTTATGAGGTAACCAAGGTTCTTGTACTAATTTTGAACTAACTAAGCTAATTATGTCATAATGGAGGATAATTAGCTAAGTATGTCATTTTGGAGAATAAAACTAGAAGAAGAAGAAGGGGGAGGAGGAGAAGACTAGAAGAAGGAGAAGAAGAAGGTGAAGATGATTACTTATCTTTTTTTGATCTCATTTTGTCATTTTGGAGGAAGATATGCTAAGTTATGAGCTAACCGAGGTTCGTGTGCTATTTTTGACCTACCTAAGCTAACTATGTCATAAATGAACTAAATAAGCTAATTATGTAATTTTGGAGGATAATTAGCTAAGTATGTCATTTTGGAGAATAAAACTATAAGAAAAAGAAGGAGGAGGAGGGGAATACAAGCAGAAGGAGGAGAAGAAGGAGAAGAAGGAGAAGAAGAAGGTGAAGATGATTACTTATCTTGTTTTGAGCTTATTATGCCATTTTGGAGGAAGATATGCTAAGTTATAAGCTAACCAAGGTTCTTGTGCTATTTTTCACCTAACTAAGCTAATTATGTCATAAATGAACTAAATAAGCTAATTATGTCGTTTTGGAGGATAATTCGCAAGGTATGTCATTTTGGAGAATAAAACTAGAATAAGAAGAAGGGGGAGGAGGAGAAGACTAGAAGAAGGAGGAGAAAAAGAAGCACAAGGAGAAGAAGGTGAAGATGTTTACTTATCTTTTTTGAATACATTTTGACATTTTGGAGGAAGATACACTAAGTTATGAGCTAACCAAGGTTCTTGTGCTATTTTTGTCCTAACTAAGATAATTATGTCATAAATGAACTAAATAAGCTAATTATGTCATTTTGGAGGATAATTTGCAAGGTATGTCATTTAGGAGAATAAAACTAGAAGAAGAAGGAGGAGGAGGAGGAGAAGACTAGAAGAATGAGGAGACGAAGAAGAAGAAGGTGAAGATTGTTCTTATCTTTTTTGAGCTTATTATGTCTTTTTGGAGGAAGATACGCTAAGCGAAGATCTAACCAAAGTTCTTGTGCTATTTTTGATCTAATTAACCTAATTATGTCATAAATGAACTAAATATGCTAATTATGTCATTTTGAAGGATAATTAGCTAAGTATGTCATTTTGGAGAATAAAACTAGAAAAATAAGAAGGAGGAGGATAAGACTAGAAGAAGGAGGGGGAGAAGAAGAAGAAGAAGGAGAACAAGAAGGTTGTGACATCCTCAGCTTTGCTACTGTAACCTCTGTAATTAAACTACAATAAACCTATGCAAAGGATGCCATGGCACCGTGTTTCCTATTGTTAATCTTGCGTTAGTTCAAAACTATTTGAATTTAAATTTAGAATTAAAGTGAAGCGATAAAAAAAATTCGAATGTCAAAATAAAAATGTTCTCGTGTGTCGGATATTACCTAGGAGAATTATCCTTTAGGAATTACTAACTTTGAGGGGATTTATTGCGCTAACATAAAATTAAACTAAAGTTATTAAAAAATAAATAAATAAAGAAAAATGAAAAGAAAAAGGAAACCCCCTTGGCCCAAACTGGGCCGGCCTCAGCCAGCCCACCCAAACAGCCCACATAATTGGGGGGGGGTATAAAACCCCCCTCCTTCCCCTAGCACTGTCGTTCACCATCCCCTTGTCCCACCACCCCCCACCGAGCGATCCCCTCTCCCTCATCCCTCGCTCGCTCCTAGGGCCTTCCCTTTGCTTGCCTGGTTCTCTCCCCTCGAGCGAGCCTGCCTCCACTAGCCCCAGCGCTCGCCCCTGGGGCTTGCCTCCTCCCTCGTCTCCCCATCGCCATGCTCCCTGCCTCTCCCTCCCGATCCAAAGTGGATCGGGGCTGGGGAGGTTGAGGCCGAGCTCACCATCGGGCCTCAGTCCGCCTCCTACGGTCGGCCCTCCGGTGCCTCACCCCGCGCATTAGCCCACCAGCCGCCCCCTACTCTGCATCGCATAGGCCGAGCCCCTCGCCAGTTGGCCCTCCTTCGGGCGGATCCAGCCGCCTCCATTCCGGCGACCTCCAACCGCCGCACCACCGGATGAGCCCCCCGCCGACCCCGCCCTGCCTCGCTCCACCCGACGCCGTCCACCGCCGGTTCCTGCTCCTCCACGTCGATGTCGCCTCCACTGCACGACAACCCCGACGCCGCATCACCACCACCTCCTCAGAGGTCGACTCCGTCGCCCTCCCCATTGAATCCGACGCCGACTCCTTTGCCCCTCCCCGGGTACTCCAGCTACACCGGGCTTTCCCGTCAACACCGGTGAGCCATCTCTCGGGCTCCTTCCTCTATTTCTCCCCTTTCCCCGCTCCGGTTCTGTTCCAACGCCCCGCACACGGCCTCCGGCCACCTCCACCTCGCTCCAGCATCATTTCCCTCCTGCTAGCCAGGAAGAAGAATTGCCTCTTATGAGTTGAGAGAGAGAAATAAAAAAACAAAAATATGTATTATGTATGTGTGTATGAATGTATGTATAAAATGTGGGAACAAGATGTGTGTAGATGTAGTCTATCTTTGCTAGCGGTCCCAATGACATGCGGGGCCCACGCCCCTAAAACAGAAAAATAAAATAAGTAAATAAACATATAATATAAAAATAATATTTAATAAATAGTTTGATTAATTAAATAATTAATTAGTGAATTAATTAATTAATGAAATTATTAGTTAGTAATGTTTTTAGATCAAATAGAAAAATTAAATAAAACTATTAATTAATTGTGTGAATTAATTAGCCTAAGCTGAGTATGACAAGTGGCTCCCTTCCCCTTCAACTAATCGGGGTAATAATTAGTTAACCCTAATAATAAATGTGCCTATGACAACGGGACCCACTAGTTAGTTTGACCATTCAACCCCTATTGATTGATGATGTCATGCTGACACCACCGCAAAGTCATATTTAATTATCTCATATAATTCAATTTTTAAGTCCCTAAATAAATAATAAAAATTTAAGAATTAATTTAAAATAAATCGTAGCTCCGATGAAAATACTTTGAACATGAAAGTTGATCAGCAAAACGAGACGAACCCGCATACACGGTCCATTCGTGTGTCATGCGTCCCTAGCATAGCAAACGTGGAGCTTTTCCACCGTTTTCATCTGTCTAGTAGTATGTCGGGACCCCAATCCTGACTAATAAGAACCTAGCATGTAACACATCACATCACTTTGCTGCCTCACGCACGGTAAACTCCACGGCTGCCACCTTACCTTGGCCGAGACCGTTTGCGTCTTTTGGCTCACGTATATTAATATGTTGCTAGCATTCAAACAACAAAGAACCCGGGTCGACATGACTAGTTATAAACCCAAGCGGTACATCCGTACAGGGACAGACATACATAACCCAGCATGGCAGGTGTCGATCAACAGCGTGTGTAGACGAGTCGTAGCAAGCTACAAGGACTGCATTACACAACGTGACATTTCCACGAGGGGACAGACACAACAGCAAAGAAGGATTCATGCCGGTCAATCAATGTGTTCCGAGCAGTAGCAAGCTACCAAGGCCCGATGGAAACACAAAGAGGCATTTCCCTGTGAAGATTACTACTAAAGGCACACAACTAGGTGTCGAATCCCACACATATAATGCATTTCAAACATACACACATTATGCATGATATGTGTAGATACAACATGGCATCACAACATAACTCTATGACTCAAGCATTATTAAAGACTCATAAGAGTCAACATAGTATGATATTACAAACAGGGGTCACATGACCCGGCACTCAAGTCATACAAGCATCAAGCGGAAGCAAATCATGTCTAGGTACAGACATCTACTAAAAGTGTCTGGAAGAGCCTGAAAAGCTACTACGACCCTACCAAAGGAGCCAGACCTCTGTCTGGGATTTCCAAGATATTCCGGTCAACATCGAACACATCGCGTAGAACCTTTTAATGAGTCTAAGTCTTCTCTGCAAAAACTTAAATAAAGCAACCGTGAGTACAAAGGTACTCAACAAGTCTTACATCAGAACTATCTACATATGCGTCATGTTTCAATGAAAGGATTGTGTGGTTTGATTGCAGCAAGCCAGCTTTGACTCTTGGCTAACCTGTACTATGACTACAAGTTATTTCTTTGAGGTGGGATAGCGCACACGAGTCCACATATTCACCAATTCAGTACACCACTATGGATCCACTCTCGTCTCCCTATGAGAAGGCCTTCCATAGCACTCACACTTATCTTGCATGTTTTAGAGTATCCATTTAACTTGTCTATGTACCACGTAATGTTTCCAAGTAGTCCATATCTGAGGACGCGGCTATTCGAACAAATTGAATCACCCTGTAGGGGTATACTTCTTCACACATGCTCTCACCACTTAGCACCATATGCACGTCATGCATCTCGGCAACCTTTAAGGGGAAGCACTGGCGTGGGTGTCGGCCACGACCGTTAACCACACAAAACCCTAGTCCAGGTTTATCGCCTATTTGAGACTGAACCCGCAAGGAAGTCCGACCGAGGTTTCCTTTACGGCCCCAAACGATTGGCGCAGGGTTCCCAAGCCCACCATTCGGGTGCCACTTGGTACACCATGCCACTGTGTATCTACCACAGAGAAGCCTACCCCGTCGGGCAGAGCTAAACACGACCGCCAACACTTTTCCTACAAACACCAGAAACTAATTGCAACTCCTGGATAGGGATCTAGGTAATTAATAAGCCGAGCGGGGTCATATTTTATTCTAATGCATGGTAGTATCTTGTCTTGGATAACATACACAGAACTCAGTTCTTAAGGACGGTCCCAATGAGACAACCCACCATGTACTCCTACATGGCCTCTCATCGCTACCTTTACCAAATCGGATTCACACTTTTACTCTCACATGGTAGAACATGATCACAACCATTCCGATTCATCATCTAGATGGATCAGACCCGACATGACTCTAAGCATAGCAGGCATTTAAACAAGCATGGATGAGTAACCACAACAAGGCTCAAGCAGTTTCTACTAATGCTAAGTGGTTTCAAATATTTACTGTGACAAAATCAGGTCATGCAGAGGAATGGGTTCAACTACCGATAACATGTACAGTTGAATCGTGTTTGTCCTAATGCAGTAAAAGAGAGCAGGAGCGAGAGAGTGGGTTTATATCAATATGCTCAAGGGGGGTTTGCTTGCCTGACATCTGAAGATAGCAATGAGTCTTCATCAATGTCAACGATCACATCGTCGGAAACATCGTCTACAGAGAGGGAACAACACTGGCAAACAAGAAAGAACAACAATTACTTCACGGAAATGCAACACTATGATGCATGCTCAAGACATGAAATGAAAGGTGGCAGGGCTAATGTGGCTATCATTTCTTAAGTTGAAGTTCGATTTGAATTTGAATTCAAATATCACTTCAACAAGGTATTTTCCGGATACCCTTTTAATTCATTCGACCTGATGCTCACGCGTAATTTCTTTTATCATGCAAGAGGATGGTATTTTGAGGTACTGATTTGTATTGACCAATGTTTGGTCATAACAATTGAAGTGGAATTCAAATAAGTATCAAATTCCATCTCCAAACTAAATATGAAATTTATCCTATACACCATTTTGCCTATTTGGTGATGTTAACTTTTTCAAACATGCATGAAAATGCCATAATCAGATTCTTTTGACTTTTCTAATCCTTTTTCATATATAAATTATTTCCATCCGAGTTATATTTTAATTTCTATGATTTTTACAAGTTTTGCTATTATTGTGGAATTAATTAAAATCAAGAAAAGCTATTACTGCGTTAGGCTGATGTCATCCCTGCGCCAGCAGGTCAACCAGCCGGTCCAGGTCAAACCCTGACCAGTGGGGCCCACTGGTGAGTGACCCAGGGGCTAACCCCGCGCAGACTAGCCCCTAATTGGGTTTTGACCAGGCGTGGGGCCCTCTGGCAGTGGCTCTAAGGCCTGATTAGTGGCGGGTTAAGGTGGC
Organism: Hordeum vulgare subsp. vulgare; assembly: GCF_904849725.1. Classification (NCBI taxonomy): domain Eukaryota; kingdom Viridiplantae; phylum Streptophyta; class Magnoliopsida; order Poales; family Poaceae; genus Hordeum; species Hordeum vulgare. The sequence goes on along the minus strand of NC_058520.1, from coordinate 230,080,462 downwards.
CACGTCGGCCCCCACCGCAGGGTGGTCGCCGGCGACCATAGCCGCGACGGATGGCTCGCCGGAGACGACCTAAACGGTGCTACAGGGCACCAAACCGGGCGCGGTTTGCGGCTACAGAAGCTGGCGAAGCGGCTCATCTTCCAGGGGTAGCAGGAGGGGCTGAAGGCGGCCGGAGAAGCGCCGGCGACGAACGCGCGTGGTGGCCAAAAGTGGAGCTCGTCGGGGAGATGCTCTGGAGGGAGATTTCGAGCGGGAGAAAGAGGGGAAAGCATCGGAGGCTCACAGGGGTTCCATTCCTGGCATCGGCGAGGTTGGAGGGCTCTCTGGCAGTGGATCGACGGCGGCGGATCTTGGTGACCGGAGATGGGGAAGACGGCAGTGGCGACGCTTCAGGAGGCTGCAACTTGATTCCTTCGGCGTGGAGAAGCTACTCGTCGTGGCGCAGAGGATGTACTGCTCGGGGAGGCTTCGCTGCGGCCGGAAAGACGCCTGTGAGCTCAAGTAGAGCTCGGCCATGGCGGGAGGAAGAAGAGCAGAGGAGGAGAAGGAGGAATGGATGAGGCAGAGGGGTTCGAGGGAGGAGGAAAAGCAAGGCATGGGGGTGAGGCATCGCGCTGGCCAGGAGGGACAGGCAGGCAGGGAGGAGATGGCGCCCCCTGGCCACGGCGACGTGCTCATCTTCTCCCCTGCCTTCTGGCAGGAGGAGGGAGACGACAGGGGACCCCCCCCTGGTGGGCTGGGAATGGAGGTAAGCAACAGGAAGTATCTCTCTCTCTTTTCCTTTTTCTGTTTTTATTTCTTTCTGGCATTTAGATTTAGGTTTTAAATAAAATGTTTAACTATTTTATAAAACCCTAAAATAGTGTTATGTGATAGAGGTAAAATAATCAATGCCACAAAATAGTTTGAACATTTTTGAAACTTTTATTTTAAAAGAAAACAAAATAACTCCATTCCAAACAGTTGTTTGATCAAATCAAAAATCCATTTCTAAATGTTTGTGTGACTTCAAATTTTGGTTTGACTAATTTATTCCGTGTCACTATTTTCCCAATTATTTGGAACATTTTCTTGGTCCCTTTTAAGGTAATATTTTTATTGCCCTTTTGTCAAATTTCAATTCATTTGGGCTTGATCACTTCCCTTTTGTAGATCATCCCCATTCCAATGAGTTGATTTGAATGCATGCATGAATGCCTGACAAACAGAGCTATTCTAGGGTTGTGATAACTCACCCCCACTAAACAAGAATCTTGTCCCAAGATTTAGGCATAGTCGAGAAGAGGAAGAGGGGACACTAAACTATCACAATCTTCACGATCCATTTGCTTCTCTCGAGGATGTTGATTCATCGTACCATGTTGATCTTGACATCTTTGTCTTCGAGGTCTTCATCTAACACAACAACAAAGGAACACATAGACTCTGCAAGACTCGATCGTCTCGAAGATCGGGCAACTCATGATCGACTCATAGAATGAGATATAGAGACGTCCCTTGAGCGAAAACACAACACTCATGACAGAAAAGAGGAAGTGAGGCATAAGACAAAGGTTCAATTGGTAGGCAACAAATCCACGCTTAAGACAGATGGTGACGAGGTTTTCAATGTAGCGAGGATTATGTTACCCTTCATACCATAACGGGGCACTGTAGGAGGGTGACTCGTAGAGGTATTCCTTTAAGTGGAAAAAAGAATTACTTTTGATCCAATGATCATTGAAACTCTTCATACTAGAGTAAGGCAATTCACAAATGATTGTTTGAAGGAATTTAAAAGAGTGGCATACTCAGTTGGAAAGAAACTAGAGTTATAGAACAACTCGGTGAACGGAAGGCACATTCCAAGTATTACCGAGGATATGACCTAGTGTTTGAGCGTGCTCTCAAGAACTTGAGCATTTCCATATTCATCAAAGTTTTACCAATATCTGTGCCAAGATCTTGGTGACACAACTTACTACCATGATGAACAGTGATGGAGGATGCAGATACAAAGCAAGACAACACTTCCTCAGGTTTCACCTTAGCTGTGCCAAGGGAACGAAACCTGGTTGATCGACCGAGAGACATTTAGCACTCCGCTTCTAATGTTCTCCTTGATGTACTAGCACAACCCAATTATAGATCATGCTTGATATTTAGCACATCAAGTATAGGTCGTACTTCGGGACTCCAAAGGTCCATGAGGAACAACTTCTGAAATAAGTCATACATAGTTCACACGGGGAGATGGCTAAGGTTGCTGATACAAGATATAATATCAAATCTTCCGGCTAGGTGTGTTAGCCACAACATCACTTTACCGTGTTACATAGAGACCAATATTATAATTCTTGGGAAAGTTCCAACCATTATAACTGCCTAAGATTCATCTGCGGTTGGTCACACGATGCTTCAGACTCAGCATGTGTGAAAAGAAGGATTCCAACACAAATTCACGAGATAACGTTGCGAGATTCTCAGGAAATGAACTATGGAAGACAACTCCAAAACATGAGCTGGATTGCAAAACCCACGTGAACACTCTGCCCAAGACAATGATGAGCACATGAAAAATCTTACAATGAAAACACTATCGAGTTCTGGATGGGAACCATCATTGCAGTTGACGAAGCCATGTGTAAGTTCATCTGGTACCTTCAGGAATGGCACTTAACTTCTTTTCCTTGAACAAATCAATCAGTGGCTTGGTGTGCTAGGAGATACATATGGAATGGAGGTAGCTCATCTCTCAGACCGTATAATACTTCGCACATGCATGACTGACTTGAGATGATTCCGAGGATACAAATTAACTTTTCTCGAATTCACGGCGGCAACTTGCATGAGATGCACATGAATTAGAGGAAGTCACATCTTACAACTAACATATACCTCGTGTTCGAGACACGAAGACAATGTCTACAAAGTTTCCAGCACTAGCTTAATGTCCAACATAGATCACGGAACAAATTAGAATGTTGCCGATGGGCTCAACAACAATTCATCAAGATACCCATATAAATGGATTTCTACAACTATGTGAGCAAGATAATAGCATTGGTCAAATCAGAGAATATAATGGTGTATGCTCAGAGAAATCCATGAGTAAGACACCGCTACGAAAATCTTTGGTTCTGAGTTTGATTTGACAATAGCACATGCTCAAATGAAAATTGAAAAAGATAATATATGCAACAATTGATCACACGAATCAACCGATGAAAATATCATCTTTCTTCAGACTCACACAACAGGAAAAATATACTTTTTAAATGAGCTAAGTTTAGGCGAAGCTTTTATCTTCCAACTCTGCAAGTTGTTGTTTAGCTTAACCAACTAGCTCGGGGTATACAATAAAGAATCTTGGAGAAGGGGTTGGTTTATAGAAAAACCAACTTGATCACGAGCTCTATCATAACAGTCAGGAAACAACCTGGTAATATTTCCGATAAGATATTCGGAAAATCACGAACCACCGATATTTGATTAAGCTCGGGAATAATCTCGCTTTTCAGGGCAAGATGATGTGATCAATAGAGCGAGGGATTGACAAAATCCTAACTCATTGATTGAAAAGTGCACCATGAAACATGGACTAGGTAGCACGGTCAATCCTAGGATGACTATTCAATCATCATCACCATAAGAGTGAATTTATTGTCCACTAACTGCCAAGTAATAACATTGCTAGGAGTATTCATTTCACACATCATGGTTCACTTGTCGATATTCCGGTTTCAACCAACTTGAAAACCGAGGGATGAACAATGATAGCGAAAAGTATCACTACATCAAGAGCTCATAAGAGATGGTGCAATTCTCATAATATTCTAGACAAAAGAAGATAATACTCCAAGATAGAACAGAACAAAACCCAGATTGGCATTTTGATCTGCGGATTGGAACAACTTCATCCCAATCCAAGAAATGGATGTGGTACTGGAGTTTGCTTCTCCCAGTCAATCGAGAATAGAACAACTTGACAGATCACAGGAAATAAAGACATTGATAACAAGAATGCACAACTACTCTTGACTATTCCCTCATAAATGAAGGTCAGAATACAACTAGATAGGGCCAACTCATGAGCACATGATTTCTTGAGTTATGAATGCATGGATTAGAATGTCGAATGAGTTCAACATAATTCTTCCAGATAACCCATGCAGAAGAGCGGAGTAGGCAGAATCACAATATGGAGTAGATAACTCATCACGAGCAGTCTTGTTATGATCTTTACTTCACAGAGAACTTCTGCCAAAGATGATTCATGGTGTTGGAAAAATGATATACCATGAACCTTGGGAGCTACAACAAGGTTACCAATCATTCTAAAGGAACTAGCAACACTATCAACAGAGATGAGCAGAATGATCCTTGGATTCAAAGACCCAGAAATAGAATAACTAAAAACTAAATAACATCACGAGATGTTTCCGAGAATGATGGCCAGAACTATCGCACTGGAAGACATAGCACACATCTAGACTATTGGGTAGTTTTTGGAGTAACATGTTTTCCTAATAGTTCAACAAAACGCCGAGGTAATAGAGTACCTCAAGAAAATTATTAGTGTGCTTTGTCCTTCCAAAAGACATTGGGAAAAGAGGAAGGAATTTGCCATTGCATCATACTATTTGGGAACTTTGGAAAACTCGGACAGCATAACAGTTGTACAGGCATGCAATATGAGGCAACCTGCAAGAAAACTAACAACATAACAATTGAATTCTTGTGGAGACACTGATCGAGGAAGACAACAACTTTTCTATAAGTCTCCAGCATAGTAACTCGTCATCCTAATGAATAGATGAGAAAGCCTAATTCTTAAATCCCGTAGAATAAAGAAGAGGGTGACTCAGAATAAGAATGGCACAAGGAAAGGAGTAAAACGAGCGTTACATTCCCTTCCACAAACAATTGCCTTATATAACTAAAGAGTTGTTGGACTCATCATTGACTAGTTTGGCTTGGTTATCCTACAGGCAGTCAAGCTCTGATACCAAAGCTGTCGGGACCTCGATCCTGAGTCATAAGAACCTAGCATGTAACACATCACATCACTTTGCGGCCTCACGCACGGTAAACTCCACGGCTGCCACCTTACCTTGGCCGAGACCATTTGCGTATTTTGGCGCACGTATATGAATATGTTGCTAGCGTTCAAACGACAAAGAACCCGGGTCGACATGACTAGTTATAAACCCAAGCGGTACATCCGTACAGGGACAGGCATAGATAACCCAGCAAGGCAGGTGTCGATCAACAGCGTGTGTAGATGAGTTGTAGCAAGCTACAAGGACTGATTACACCGTGTGACATTTCCCCGAGGGGACAGACACAGCAGCAAAGAAGGATACATGCCGGTCAATCAATGTGTTCCGAGCAGTAGCAAGCTACCAAGGCCCGATGGAAACACAAAGAGGCATTTCCCTGTGAAGAGTACTACTAAAGGCACACAACTAGGTGTCAAATCCCACACATATAATGCATTTCAAACATAAACACATTATGCACGATATGTGTAGATACAACATGGCATCAAAACATAACTCTATGACTCAAGAATTATTAAAGACTCATAAGAGTCAACATAGTATGATATTACAAACAGGGGTCACATGACCCGGCACTCAAGTCATACAAGCATCAAGCAGAAGCAAATCATGTCTGGGTACAGACATCTACTATAAGTGGCTGGAAGAGCCTGAAAAGCTACTACGACCCTACCAAAGGAGCCAGACCTCTGTTTGGGATTCCCAAGCTATTCCGGTCAACATCGAACACATCGCGTAGAACCTTTTAATGAGTCTAAGTCTTCTGTGCAAAACATTAATAAAGCAACCGTGAGTACAAAGGTACTCAGCAAGTCTTACATCAGAACTATCTATGTATGCATCATGTTTCAATGAAAGGATTGTGTGGTTTGATTGCAGCAAGCCAGATTTGTCTCTTGGTAACCTGTACTACGACTACAAGTTCTTTCTTTGAGGTGGGATAGCGCACACGAGTCCACATATTCACCAATTCAGTACACCACTATGGATCCACTCTCGTCTCCCTACGAGAAGTCCTTCCATAGCACTCACACTTATCTTGCATCTTTTAGAGTATCCATTTAAGTTGTCTATGTACCACGTAATGTTTCCAAGTAGTCCATATCCGAGGACGCAGCTATTCGAATAGATTGAATCACCCTGCAGGGGTATACTTCTTCACACATGCTCTCACCACTTAGCATCATATGCACGTCATGTATCTCGGCAACCTTCAAGCGGAAGCACTAGTGTGGGTGTCGGCCACGACCGTTAACCACACAAGACCCTAGTCCAGGTTTATCGCCTATTTGAGACTGAACCCGCAATGAAGTCCGGCCGAGGTTTCCTCTACGGCCCCAAACGATGTGCGCAGGGTTCCCAAGCCCACCATTCGGGTGCCACTTGGTACACCGTGCCACTGTGTATCTACCATAGAGAAGCCTAACCCGTCGGGCAGAGCTAAACACGGCCGCCAACACTTTTCCTACAAACACCAGAAACTAATTGCAACTCCTGGACAGGGATCTAAGCAATTAATAAACCGAGCGGGGTCATATTTTAGGTCCCAATGCATGGTAGTATCTTGTGTTGGATAACATACACAGAACTTAGTTCTTAAGGACGGTCCCAATGAGACAACCCACCATGTACTCCTACATGGCCTCTCATCGCTACCTTTACCAAATCGGATTCACACTTTTACTCTCACACGGTAGAAGATGATCACAATCATTCTGATTCATCATCCAGATGGATCAGACCCGACACGACTCTAAGCATAGCAGGCATTGTAAACAAGCATGGATGAGTAAGCACAACAAGGCTCAAGCAGTTTCTACTCATGCTAAGTGGTTTCAACTATTTACTGTGACAAAATCAGGTCATGCAGAGAAACGGTTCAACTACCGATAACATGTACATTTGAATCGTGTTTGTCCTAATGCAGTAAAAGAGAGCAGGAGCGAGAGAGTGGGTTTATATCAATATGCTCAAGGGGGGTTTGCTTGCCTGACATCTGAAGATAGCAATGAGTCTTCATTAATGTCAATGATCACATCATCGGAAACATCGTCTACTGACAGGGAACAACACCGGCAAACAAGAAAGAACAACAATTACTTCACGGAAATGCAACACTATGATGCATGCTCAAGACATGAAATGAAAGGTGGCAAGGCTAATGTGGCTATCATTTCTTAAGTTGAACTTGGATTTGAATTTGAATTCAAATATCACTTCAACAAGGTATTTTCAGGATACCCTTTTAATTGATTCGACCTGATGCTCACGCATAATTTGTTTTATCATGCAAGAGGATGGTATTTTGAGGTACTGATTTGCATTGACCAATGTTTGGTCATAACAATTGAAGTGGAATTCAAATAAGTATCAAATTCCATCTCCAAACTAAATACGAAATTTATCCTATACACCATTTTGCCTATTTGGTGATGTTAACTTTTTCAAACATGCATGAAAATGCCATAATCAGATTCTTTGGATTTTTCTAATCCTTTTTCATATATAAATTATTTCCATCCGAGTTATATTTTAATTTCTATTATTCTGGAATTAATTAAAATCAAAAAAAGCTATTACTCCGTCACGCTAATGTCATCCCTGCGCCAGTAGGTCAACCAGCCGGTCCAGGTCAAACCCTGACCAGTGGGGCCCACTGGTCGGTGACCCAGGGGCTAACCCCGCGCTGACCAGCCCTTAATTGGGGTTTGACCAGGCATGGGGCCCTCTGGCACTGGCTCTAAGGCCTGATTAGTGGCGGGTCAAGGTGGCCACGTCGGCCCCCACCGGAGGGTGGTCGCCGGCGACCATAGCCGCGGTGGAGGGCTCACCGGAGATGACCTAAACGGCGCTATAGGGCACCAAATCGGGCGCGGTTTGCGGCTACGCGAAGCTGGCGAAGCGGCTCATCTTCCAGGGGTAGCACGAGGGACTGAAGGTGGCCGGAGAGGCGCCGACGACGAATGCGCGTGGTGGCCGAAAGTGGAGCTCGTCAGGGAGATGCTCTGGAGTCCGATTTCGAGCGGGAGAAAGAGGGGAAAGCATTGGAGGTTCACAGGGGTTCCATTCCTGGCATCGGTGAGGTTGGAGGGGCTCTTTGGAGTGGATCGACGACGGCGGATCTCGGTGACCGGAGATGGGGAAGACGGCGGTGGCGACGTTTCAGGAGGCTGCAACTTGATTCCTTCGGCGTGGAGAAGCTACTCGTCGTGGCGGAGAGGATGGACTGCTCGGGAAGGCTTCGCTACGGCCGGAAAGGCGCCGGTGAGCTCAAGCAGAGCTCGGCTATGGAGGGAGGAAGAAGAGAAGAGGGGGAGAAGGAGGAATGGATGAGGCAGAGGGATTCGAGGGAGGAGGAAAAGCAAGGCACGGGGGTGTGGCATCGCGCTGGCTAGGAGGGACAGGCAGGCAGGGTGGAGGTGGCGCCCCTGGCCACGGCGACGTGCTCATCTTCTCCCGTGCCTTCTGGAAGGAGGAGGGAGACGACAGGGGACCCCCCGTGGTGGGCTGGGCCTAGAGGTAAGCGACCGGTAGTCTCTCTCTCTCTTTTCCTTTTTCTGTTTTTATTTCTTTCTGGCATTTAGATTTAGGTTTTAAATAAAATGTTTAGCTATTTTATAAAACCCTGAAATAGTGTTCTGTGACAGAGATAAAATAATCAATGCCACAAAATAGTTTCAACATTTTTGAAACTTTTATTTTCAAAGAAAACAAAATAACTCCATTCCAAACAGTTATTTGATCAAATCAAAAATCCATTTCAAAATGTTTGTGTGACTTAAAATTTTGGTTTGACAAATTTATTACCTGTCACTATTTTCCCAATTATTTGGAATATTTTCCTGGTCCCTTTTAAGGTAATATTTTTATTGCCCTTTTGTCAAATTTCAATTAATTTGGGCTTGATCACTTCCCTTTTGTAGATCATCCCCATTCCAATGAGTTGATTTGAATGCATGCATGAATGCCTGGCAAACAGTGCTATGCTAGGGTTGTGACATAGTAGCCAGAGACCCGGGAAATATCACCAGATACTTTACCGACCCGTCTATGACGGATGTTACTGCATTAGCTCATGCCTAGCGTGGATATTGCCATGTCATGCTTAGTGTTGCACCCATTGCTGTTATTTATTGTTTCTTCCCACTCTTCTTACTGGTAGACCCCGAGCCTAACGCTGCTGCCAGGTACATCTACCCTCCTAACGACCAGCCCTTTTGCCGCAGAGCAACAAGGCAAGCAAACCGACCTTGATCATCCCTATATCGCCTATGTCTATATTCCTCCTACTTGCATTAGAATTTTGCTACTGTTGTATTTAGGTCCTATATCTGATGCATAGCCTAATTTTAGATGAACTGCTACTTTCAGTATTGTACCTTAAAACTATTTAGTATAGGTGCAACAGTCATCCCCTCTGACCCCTTAGTCTAGTTGCCCCGCTTTGTCTTCAAGTCTCGATCCATGATCGAAGAGCAGTACTGACACAACACTTACACCCCCCTTAGTTGTACGATGCTGCAGAGCTACTATCGAGTACCGAGGGTGACACCTCGTGAAGTATTCATGATGATATCTCTGTAGTGCAGCTAGTCGGTCGAGGTTATCGAGGGTGATTCCTCCTTCACCACTCCCGACGATGACACTGTCGTCCAACCCCTTAATTGTGGGACCCTCGAGGGTGATTCCTCTAAGTCCACCTTGACTGATACATCGTTCGGAATCAAATGAGGGTGATACCTCGGATCCCCCCCTATGATTACAACCACATAGTTACTTGACAATGTTACTGGGATCACTTGTGAATAGATATTAGGCGGGTGGATTCCTGCGTGGATGTGTCGATGACTTAATTAAAATGATAATGTATTTGGGTATTTGATCTGGGTTGGTCGGAAGGCCTTATTACGCACTAACCGTTTGCGTGGGATGAATTATGGGTACTCAGTGTTGTGGTATGAGCTGAACCTCTCCAGACGTCAGCAATGGAGCGGCGCACGCCCGAGTGGTCCCGAGATGCATCGCGGTTGTAGTAAGGGGTGCTTGGACGGACATCACCTGCCCTTGCATCGTGCAGGAGCGCAGAGGGCAAGTGGGCCGATGACCCCTTTGTGCTTAGGAGTTAGCCTAGTGGGCTGGCCTCTCTATTGAGCTTAGGTGGTGCTGCGACGTGTCGATATTCCGACGCCGGTGACGGGGAATATGTTGTGCACTCCTGCAGGGAAGAAATTAACTATTTGGATATCCGTGTCCACGGTTACAGGACGACTTGGAGTTGTGGCATGATCTTATACAACTGCAACTGTTACTTAACTGGCATTAGTTGCCCCGGGATTGCTTCCACGAAGGGAGTGGAGGGAGGATCTGTGGGCGTGACCTCATATTAATATTGCTACAAAAATATGACTATTAGTTTTGTTACCTGGTCTAGTCTCGTCTGTTGATTCAAGACCCCTAAACATGCTAGTCTTCGATAGGACTAGGCCTTCTCTCTCTATTCTCGCATTGCTACAATCAGTCCACATATAAACCCCTTCTTTGATACTGATGCATACTTAGTATAGTTCTGATATACGTCTTGCGAGTACTTTGGATGAGTACTCACCGTTGCTCCCCCTTTCTCCCCTTGAGCCGTTTCTGTGAGCAGATGATAGAGCCCAGGAGATGGAGCATCCTGCCGACGCGTGCCACACCGATGGTGCTACGTGGAGGCCGCTGAAGAACAGGAGTAGTTTAGGAGGTTCCAGACAGAAGGCCTCGCTTCGTTCGATCCAATTTCTTTTGTGCTAGTCTTCTCTAAGGCACCCCCATGTATAATGTCTGTACTCAGATATTGTTGCTTCCGTTGTCTCGTGTGTTTATCGACCTTCTGTATTCTAGCCCTCAAGGCCCCTGGCTTTTAATATGAAGCTTGTATGTTTTATTTATGTCTAGAGTTGTGTTGTGATATCTTCCCATGAGTCCTTGACTTTGATCGTACGCATTTGCGTGTATGATTAGCGTATGATTAAATCGAGGGCGTCACAAAGGTGAAGGTGATTACTTATCTTTTTGAGCTTATTATGACATTTTGGAGGATGATACACTAAGTTATGAGCTAACCAAGATTCTTGTGCTATTTTTGACCTAACTAAGCTAATTATGTCATAAATGAACTAAATAAATTAATTATGTCATATTGCAGGATAATTTGCTAGGTATGTCATTTTGGAGAATAAAACTATAATAAGAAGAAGGGGGAGAAGGAGAAGACTAGAAGAAGGAGGACAAAAAGAAGTAGAAGGAAAAGAAGAAGGTGAAGATGATTACTTGTCTTTTTTGAGCTTATTTTAATATTTTGGATCAAGATACACTAAGTTATGAGCTAACCAAGGTTCTTGTGCTATTTTTTACCTAACTAAACTAAATATGTCATAAATAAACTAAATAAGCTAATTATGTTAGTTTGGAGGATAATTAGCTAATTATGTCATTTTGGAGAATAAAACTAGAGGAAGAAGGAGGAGGAGCAATAAAACTACGAGAAGGAGGAGGAGGACAAAACTAGAAGGAGGAAAAGAACAAGAAGGCAACAAAAGTGATAATTTATGACACTCATTCCGTGACGATTCAATGAAAAAACATTACAGTTTGTGAAATTAAGATGATTCCCTGACGTTTTTTCGTTGAATCGTCACAGAATGTGCTTCACAGATTATCAAATTTGTTGTAGACTTATCTTCTTTTGAGCTTATTAAGTTATTTTTGAGGAAGATACGGTAATTTATGAGCTAACCATGGTTTTTGTGCTATTTTTGACCAAACTAAGCTAACTATATCATAAATGAACTAAATAAGCTAATTAAGTCATTTTGCGGATAATTAGCTAAGTATGTCATTTTCAAGAATAAAACTAGAAGAAGAAAAATGAGGAGGAGGACAGGACTAGAACGAAGGAGAAGACGAAGAAGAAGAAGGAGAAGATGATTACTTATCTTTTTTGAGCTTACTATGTCATTTTGGAGGAAGATACGCTAAGTTATGATCTAAGCAAGGTTCTTGTGCTATTTTTTATTTAGCTAAGCTAATTATGTCATAAATGAAGTAAATAAGCTAATTATGTCATTTTAGAGGATAATTAGCTAAGTATGTCATTTTGGGGAATAAAAATAGAAAAAGAAGGAGGAGGAGGAGAAGACTTGAAGAAGGAGGGAAAAAAGAAGAAGAATAAGAAGAAGAAGGTGAAGATTATTACTTATCTTATTTTCAGCTTGTTATGTCATTTTGGAGGAAGATACACTAAGTTATGAGCTAACCAAGGTTCTTGTGTATTTTTGACCTAACTAAACTAATTACGTCATAAATGAACTAAATAAGCTAATTATGTCATTTTGGAGGATAATTAGCTAAGTATGTCATTTTGGGGAATAAAACTAGAAGAAGGAGGAGGATGAGAATACTAGAAGGAAAAAAGAAGAAGAACGAGAAGAAGAAGGTGAAGATGGTAACTTTTCTTTTTTGAGCTTATTATGTCATTTTGGAGGAAGATACGCTAAATTAAGAGATAACCAAAGTTCTTGTTCTATTTTTGACCTAACTAACTTAATTATGTCATGAATGAACTAAACAAGCTAATTATGTCATTTTGGAGGATAATTAGCTAATTATGTCATTTTGGAGAATAAAACTAGAAGAAGTAGAAGGAGGAGGAGAAGACTAGAAGAAGGAGGAGAAAAATAAGAAGGAGAAGAGTAAGAAGAAGGAGGAGAAGAAGGTGAAGATGATTACTTGCATTTTTTGAGCTTATTATGTCATTTTGGAGAAACATACGTGTGACACCCCGGTGCCGACGCCCCAGAAGATCCCCCTTTGTTTCCGTTTCTGTCGTGTGGTTATTTTTTTCGTTTGTTGCATCGTCATTTAGTTTGCATCATCGCATCATGCATGGCATCATGTCATCGGTGTTTTGTCGGTGTTGCTTGTTGCCGTGTTGTTGGGTGTTAGAGCTTGTGAGTGTGACGTCGTTTGTTGGCGTGTTGAGTGCGGGTGCGTGAGAGCCATCGCTAAACCCTGTTGCACTGCCGACCTAAACCTTCTCCCCTTCTCTCCTCTCTCATTTCGTTTTTGTGGTTTTGCTAAAGTCTTCGGTTAAACCCCTATTCAAAAGGGTGCGTCTTCTTCTTTTCAATAAAAGCCCTTTTATTAAATGTAGGGGCAACCCTTAGGTTTTTACTTTATTTCTCCGTTTGTTTTATTTCAAAACCCTCCCATTTTATTTTCTCTTTTAAAAGGCTTTTATTTATTCTTTAAATAAAGAGGTTTTATATAATTCTTAAAAGGGGTTCGATTTTTATTCTTTTGTAAACAGGTTTTAATTTTATTTCTTCAAAAGGTTTTATTTTAGTCCTTTAAAAAAAAAGCCCAATTGGTTTTATAGTTGGGGTATGTTTTAAAGGAGTCAAAAAAATATTTCTTTTATTTTGTTAAATCCTTTTCTTTTGTGGTGTTTTCTCTTTTAAAAAAAGAAGAAAAAAACACAATAGGAGAGGACCCAGACCAAGGCCCAGCCGACCAAGGCCCAGGCCCCCTCCAACCATAGTGTCGTGCTCGCCCCCGTCCCGTGCCTCTCTTGTCCTCCCTGCGCCCCCATGGACCCTCTGCCCGAGGAGCCCCTTCCTACGCCAGGGCCAAGCTCCTTCCCTGCCGCCGCCTCTTCCTTCCCCGAGCTCCTCCCGTGTCTGTGTCCATGGCAGCCAGGCGCGAGTGCCCATCTGCCTTGTCGCGCCGCCTGGCCTCGTTGGCCTCCCCGCGTGCCCGTGCTCGCGATGCAGCCCCGAGGTGCCTGAGCCGCCGCAGCAGCGTCGCCGTGCCGTCCTGCCGCGCCGCCCTGCCATTCCCGCGCGCCGCCTCTTCCTCGACGGCCCCCGCCTCGTCACTCGCCTCCAAGCCTTCCCGTCAAGGTCGCCGCGCCGCCCGCGCCGGTCGCCGCACCCTGCCGGCCCCGCTCGCCATGGCCTCTCCCCGTCGCCCGTCTCCCGTGCGAGCCCCTGTCAGTGCCCGCCTCCAGCAGCTCCCCGCCGGCGTCCCTACGCGCCAGCAGCTCGCCGCCGTCCCCTAGGTCGCCGCCGTGCTCGCCGATGCTCGACGTCGCCCTAGCTCCCGGCCTCGTCGCCCGCCTGTAGGTCTCCCTCCTCTCCTCGCCGCGCCGCCGTGGGCTCGCCATCCCTGCCGCCGCCGTTTTGCTATGTAGCCTGCATTGCTTCCTGCTGGCCGGCGTGTTGCTGATGTTGTAGCGTAGACGTTGTTCCTGTAGCCAGTTGATTTTGATGCTGTTACTTTTGTCGAGAAAACTTGGCGTTCCCTGCCGAGCTGTGCCATTGTCGTGGTTGCTCTGCCAGTTGCTTTGCATGCTGCTGTCCTGCTGCTTGTCATATTGCTGCTTGCTGCTTGCTTGCTGCCTGCCTGCGCGCTGCTTGCCATTGCCTGATGATAAGCTTGCCTGTGTGATGGTGGTGCTACAGCTACGTAGCCTGCTGCCGTTGTTGCTGTTTGTAGCCATTAGATTTTGCTGCTGCTTGCTAGCTGATAGGTGTTGTAGGTTGGTGCTGCTAGGTAGATGTTGGTGATGTTGCTGCGTGTCCCCTGCCATTGTCGCATGCACCATCCCCGCCTGTCGTGGTGCGTTGACAAGTTTGCCGAGAACCCCGTCGTCCTCGACGAGCCCGAAAGCGAGTTCGACTTCCTCGATCTCTCCGAAGACCCGTGATCGACTACCGACGCGAAGACCGTGCACCGACGATAAGAGAACGACTACCGTCGACGAAACCGTGTACCACTACTTCAACTACTGGCGCGTATACGACTACTTCCACGACGACCACGACTTCCACGACGACCGTTTGTCCGCTACGACCCGATCCCCTCCGATTCACACGCCTCGAAGGTATAACGATGAGACGTGGCCGAGAACCGTATGCATGTGCTGTACGAGTTGTATTGTATGTTGAACCGTATGTTTGCACCGTATGATTGGCCGTTGCACGTTGTCCCTCTATGTTGTGCTCGACACATGGGAACCCGAGATGCGGGATCACCCCATTCCTTATTTAACGTTCCCGCACTCGCTTCCTATACGTTGGCACGATACCTCGACGAGTATCGGGATAGGAACGTTGCCGTGGCATCGTTTCCGTCTTGCCGCCATGGTTCCCTCTCGCTCGCCGTGGCGACATATGCTTCTTTCCCTTCTTGCCGTGATGTTGTACTTTCATGCATAACACATTCATGGCATATAATCTTGTGTTGCATGTTCTTGTGCCGTAGCTCCGTTCTATGCTCCGCGTGTTAACCGACTAGGATGACTTGTAGGACCATCGCTTCACCCTTTCCATGATAACAACAATGTAATATTGCCATGTAAATAACCTGGAGTTAATTAAATAATTAATCGAGGAGTTTCGTCGATATGTAACCCGTTGCATATCGAGCTTCACTTAATGTGTAGAGTTTGCGTGAGATGAATTGCCATGCCATCCCTTGCATCTTTGAACTGATCATGCATCATATTAGGGTGTGCATCATGTCTTGCATTTGCCGTGGTGAATATCTGTGTTGATGTTTGTTTCCAGTTTCCTCCGTCTCGATAGAGTTCCACAAGCGTGTCGGAATGTGAGGACCCGTTCGACTACGTTGGTTTGCTGACTTCACCGAGTTGTTCTTCTTCCAAGCGGGATCTCACGCAAGATGATCATTGCCAAGCTAGTTATTTCAATGCTATCGATTATGTCTCGTTGCCTACCACTTGTTAAATATCAGCCTTTGAACAATGCCATGATTACCTTCAACCTGTTCGACCTAGCAAACCACTGATTGGCTATGTTCCTGCTTGCTTAACCCTGTTGATAGCGTTCCTAGTTGCAGGTATAGATGCTTCCATGTGATAACATGGGTTCCTTGTCATATCACCATATTTAAAATGCTACTTAATTTAACGCACCTATATACTTGGTAAAAGGTGGAAGGCTCGGCCTTTCTAGCCTGGTGTTTTGTTCCACCTTTGCCCCCTTAGTTTCCGGCTACCGTTGTTATGTTCCATAAACGAGCGCTCCTAACACGATCGGGGTTGTTATGGGGACCCCCTTGATAATCCGTTTTAGATTAAGACTGGTCTGGCAAGGCCCAACTTTGGTACTACATTTGCCTAATCACTAATAAACTGCATAGGGAGTAATTAACCCGAGGATAATTTAATCAACCCCCCGGCCAGTGCTCCTCATGAGTGTTGGTCCAAAACATAGCACTGTGCAGGGCAACCACGAGGAAACTCGAGGTTTGGCACTTGTACGCGTCGCTTATCCGTCGTGTCCTGAGAACGAGGTACGCGACTCCTATCGGGATCGTCGACACGTCGGGTGGCCTTGCTGGATTAGTTTTACCTTTGACGGAATATCTTGTGCATCGGGATTCCGGTGATGCTTTGGGTAATCTCAGAGTTGAGGTTTTTAATTAGGGAATCCGACAAGATCGCGAGCTTTGTGATTGAGGATTTCTATGCAGCTTGTGGTAATTTGTGATGGACTAGTTGGAGCACCCCTGCATGGTTAAATCTTTCGGAAAGCCGTGCCCGCGGTTATGTGGCAACGTGGAAACTTTGTTTAACACTGGTTCTAGATAACTTGAAGTTGACTTAATTAAAACATGCCAACTGTGTGCGTAACCGTGACTGTCTCTTTCGTGAGTTCCTTCTCCGATCGAGGACACGGTGGGGTTATGCCTGACGTAGGTAGGTGTCAGGATCATTCATTTGATCATTCATAGTTCACATCTGTTATGCGTAGATCTTCCCCCTCTTATTTCTTGTACTCGTAAGTTAGCCACCAAATATGTGCTTAGCCGCTGCTGCAACCTCACCACTTAACCATGCCTCACCCAATAAGCTTTGCTAGTCTTGATACCTTTGGAAATGAGATTGCTGAGTCCCCTGTGGCTCAAAGATTACTACAACACCAGTTGCAGGTACAGGTAAAGGTTACTCGACGCGAGCGCGTTGATTGTTCATTTGGAGTTGCTTCTTCTTATTCTTCTTCATCGATCTAGGATGGGCTCCAGGCCGGCAGCGTGGGATAGCAAGGATGGACGTCGTTCTTCTTTTGTCGTTTATTTTCGTCCGTAGTCGGACCCTGCTCTTACTCTTGATGAATATGTAATGTACTTATGTGACTCTGATGTAGCTTGTGGCGAGTGTAAGCCAATTCTATATATCTCTTCTTTTCAGTACATGTACTTGTAACGATATCCATTCTTGTGACACGACGAGATGCGCTTCTATCCCTGACGGGGCGCTCATGCCAAATTGAGGATAGGGTCGCATCTTGGGCGTGACAATACGCTAAGCTATGAGTTAACCAAGCTTCTTGTGCTATTTTTGACCTAACTAAGAGAATTATGTCATAAATGAACTAAATAAGGGAATTATGTCATTTCTTAGGATAATTAGCTAAATATGTTATTTTGGAGAATAAAACTAGAAGGAGGAGCAGGACGAGAAGACTGTAAGGAGAAGAAAAAGAAGCAGAAGGAGAAGAAGAAGGTGAAGACGATTACTTATCTTATTTGGAGCTTAATTTCTCATTTTGGAGGAACATGCGCTAAGTGATAAGCTAACCAAGGTTCTTGTGCTATTTTTGACCTAACTAAGCTAATTATGTCATCAGTGAACTAAATAAGCTAATTATGTCATTTTGGAGGATAATTAGCTAAGTATGTCATTTTGGAGAATAAAACTAGAAGAACAAGAAGGAGGAGGAGGAGACTAGAAGAACGATGAGGAGAAGAAGAATAAGAAGAAGAACAAGAAGAAGGTGAAAATGATTACTATTCTTGTTTTTAGCTTATCATGTCATTTTTTAAGAAGATACGTTAAGTTCAGAGCTAACCAAGGTTGTTGTCCTATTTTGACCTAACTAAGCTGATTATCTCATAAATGAACTAAATAAGCTAATTATGTCATTTTGGAGGATAATTAGCTAAGTATGTTATTTTGGAGAATAAAACTGGAAGAAGAAGGAGAAGACTAGAAGAAGGAGGAGAAAAAGAGGAAGAAGGAGATGAAGAAGGTAATTATGATTAGTTATCTTATTTTGAGCTTATTTTGTCATTTTGGCGAAAGATACGCTAAGTTATGAGCTAACCAAGGTTCTTCTGCTATTTTTCACCTAACTAAGCTAATTATGTCATAAATGAATTAAATAAGCTAATTATGTCATTTTGGAGGATAATTAGCTAAGTATGTCATTTTGGACAATAAAACTGGAAGAACGCGCAGGAGGAGGAGAAGGCTGGAAGGAGAAGAAGAAGAAGAAGAAGAAGAAGAAGAAGAAGAAGGAGAAGAAGAAGAAGGTGAAGATGATTACTTATCTTGTTGAGCTTATTATGTCATATTGGAGGAACATACGCTATGTTATGAGCTAACCAAGATTCTTGTCCTATTTTTGACCTAACTAAGCTAATTATGTCATAAATGAACTAAATTACCTAATTATATCATTTTGGAGGATAAATAGCTAAGTATGTCTTTTTGGAGAATAGAACTAGAAGGAGGAGGAGGAGGAGAAGAACACTACAAGGAGGAGAAAAAGAAGAAGCAGGAGAAGAAGAAGTTGAAGATGATTACTTATCATGTTTTGTGCTTATTATGTTATTTTGGAGGAAGCTACACTAAGTTATGAGCTAACCAAGGTTCTCGTGCTATTTTTGACCTAACTAAGCTAATTATGTCATAAAGGAACTAAATAATCTAATTATGTCATTTTGGAGGAGAATTAGCTAATTATGTCATTTTGGAGAATAAAACTAGAAGAAGGAGGAGCAGAAGACTAGAAGAATGAGGAGAAGAAAACTAGAAGGAGAAGACTAAGGTGAAGATGATTAATCAACTTTTTTCAGCTTATTATGTCATTTTGGAGGATGATACGCCAAGTTATCAACGAACCAAGGTTCTTGTGCTATTTTTGACCTAACTAAGCTAATTATGTCATAAATGAACTAAATAAGCTAATTATGTCATTTTGGAGGATAATTGGCTAAGTATGTTATTTTGGGGAATAAAACTAGAAGTGGGAGAAGGAGGAGGAGAAGAAGTCTAGAAGAAGAAGGAGATAAAGAAGAAGAACCAGAAGAAGAAGGTGAAGATGATTAGTTATCTTGTTTTCATATTATTATGTCATTTTGGAGGAAGATACACTAAGTTATTAGCTAACCAAGGTTGATGTGCTATTTTTAACCTAACTAAACTAATTATGTAAGCTAATTATTTCATTTTGGAGGATAATTAGCTAGATATGTCATTTTGGGGAATAAAACTAGAAGAGGAAGGAGGAGGAGGAGGAGAAAACTAGAAGAAGGAGGAGGAGAAGAAGGTGAAGATGATTACTTTTTGTTTTCATCTTATTATGTCATTTTAGAGGAAGATACACTAAGTTATGAGCTAACCAAGGTTCTTGTACTATTTTTGACCTACCTAAGCAAATTATTTGATAAATGGACTAAATAAGCTAATTATGTCATTTTGGAGGATAATTAGCTAAGTATGTAATTTTGGAGAATAAAACTAGAAAAGGAAGAAGGAGAAGGAGGAGAAGACTAGAAGGAGGGGGAGAACAAGTAGAAGGAGAAGAAGAAGGTGAAGATGATTACTTATCTTCTTGAGCTTATTATGTCATTTTCGAGGAAGATACACTAAGTTATGAGCTAACCAAGGGTCTTGTGCTATTTTTGACCTAACTAAGCTAATTATGTCATAAATGAACTAAATAAGCTAATTATGTCATTTTGTAGGATAATTCGCTAGGTATGTCATTTTGGAGAATAAAACTGGAATAAGAAGAAGGGGGAGAAGGAGAAGACTAGAAGAAGGAGGTGAAAAAGAAGCAGAAGGAGAAGAAGAAGGTGAAGATGATTACTTATCTTTTTGGATCTTATTTTGACATTTTGGAGGAAGATACGCTAAGTTATGAGCTAACTAAGGTTCTTGTGCTATTTTTTACCTAACTAAACTAATTACGTCATAAATGAACTAAATAAGCTACCTATGTTATTTTGGAGGATAATTTGCTAATTATGTCATTTTGGAGAATAAAACTACAAGAATAAGGAGGAGGAGGAGAAGACTAGAAGAAGAAGGAAAAGAACAAGAAGGTGAATATGATTAATTATATTCTTTTGAGCTTATTAAGTTATTTTTTACCTAACTAAGCAAACTATGTCATAAATGAAGTAAATAAGCTAATTATGTCATTTTGGAGGATAATTAGCTAAGTATGTCATTTTGATGAATAAAACTAGAATAAGAAGAATGAGGAGGAGGAGAAGAATATAAGAAGGGGTAGAAAAAGAAGGAGAAGGAGAAGAAGAAGGTGAAGATGATTACGTATCTTGTTTTGAGCTTATTTTGTCATTTTGGAGGAAGATATGCTAGGTTATGAGCTAACCAAGGTTCTTGTACTTATTTTGACCTAACTAAGCTAGTTATGTCATAAATGAACTAAATAACAAAATTATGTCATTTTGGAGGATAATTAAATAAGTATGTCATTTAGGAGAATAAAACAAGAAGAAGAAAGAGGAGGAGGAGAAGACAAGAAGAAGGAGGAGACGAAGGAGAAGAAGGAGAAGAAGAAGGTCAAGATGATTTCTTAACTTTTTTGAGCTTATTATGTCATTTTGGAGGAAGATACGTTAAGTTATGAGCTAACCAAGGTTCTTGTGCTATTTTTTATTTAACTAAGCTAATTATGCCATAAATGAACTAAATAAGCTAATTATGTTATTTTGGAGGATAATTAGCTAAGTATTTCATTTTGGGGAATAAAAATAGAATAAGAAGAAGGAGGAAGAGGAGAAGACTGGAAGAAGGAGGAGAAAAAGAAGAAGAACAAGAAGAAGAAGATGAAGATCATTACTTATCTTATTTTGAGCTTATTATGTCATTTTGGAAGAAGATACACTAATTTATGAGCTAACCAAGGTTCTTGTGCTATTTTTGACCTAACTAAGCTAATTACGTCATAAATAAACAAAATAAGCTAATTATGTCATTTTGGAGGATAATTAGCTAAGTATGTCATTTTGGGGAATAAAACTAGAAAAAGAAGAAGGAGGAGGAGAAGACTAGAAGAAGGAGGAGGAGAAGAAGAAGAAGGAGAAGAAGAAGGTGAAGATGATCGCTTATCTTTTTTGAGCTTATTATGTCATTTTGGAGGAAGATACGCTAAGTTATGGGCAAAGCAAGGTTCTTGTGGTATTTTTGACCTACCTAAGCTAATTATGTCATAAATGAACTAAATAAACTAATTATGTCATTTTGGAGTATAATTAGCTATGTATGTAATTTTAGAGAATAAAACTAGAAGAAGAAGAAAGGAAAGGAGGAAAAGATTAGAAGAAGGAGGAGGAGAAGAAGAACGTGAAGATGGTTACTTATCTTTTTGGGCTTATTATGTCGTTTTGGAGGAAGATACGCTAAGTTATGAGGTAACCAAGGTCTTGTGCTATTTTTGACCTAACTAAGCTAATTATGTCAGAAATGAACTACATAAGCTAATTATGTCATTTTGGAGGATAATTAGCTAAGTATGTAATTTTGGAGAATAAAACTAGAGGAAGAAGGAGGAGGAGAAATAGAAGACTAGAAGAAGGAGGAGAAAAAGAAGAAGAAGGTGAAGATGATTACTTATGTTTTTTGAGTGTATTATGTCATTTTTGAGGAAGATACGCTAAGCTAAGAGGTAACCGAAGTTCTTGTGCTATTTTTGACCTAAATAACCTAATTATGTTATAAATGAACGAAATAAGCTAATTATGTCATTTTGGAGGATAATTACCTAATTATGTCATTTTGGAGAATAAAACTAGAAGAAGAAGGAGGAGGAGGAGGAGAAGACTAGAAGAAGGTTGAGAAAAATAAGAAGAAGGAGAAGAAGAAGGTGAAGATGATTAATTATCTTGTTTGAGCTTATTATGTCATTTTGGAGGATGTAACGCCCTCGATTTGATCGTACGCTAATCATACACGCAAATGTGTACGACCAACCTCAAGGACTCATGGGCAGATAGCACATTACAACTCTAAACATAAATAAAACATACAAGCTTCATATTACAAGCCATGGGGCCTTGAGGGCTAGAATACAGAAGCTCGAGAAACGCACGAGTCAGTGGAAGCAACAAATATATGAGTATAGACATTAAACAAGGGGTGACTTAGGGAAGGCTAGCACAAAAGATACAATTATCGAAAGAGGCTATGCCTTCTGCCTGGGAGCCTCCTAACTACTACTGGTCTTCAGCGGTCTCCACGTACTAGAAGGCTCCGTTGGGGTAGCAGTCGTCGAAAGCGGGAAACTCCATCTCCTGGGCTCCGTCATCTGGTCGCAGCAACGGATCACGGGGAAAAGCGGGAGCAAAGCAACGGTGAGTACTCATCCAAAGTACTCGCAAGACTGACATCAACACTATGCTAAGTATGCATCAGTATCAAAGAAGGGGTTATAGGTGGACTGACTGTAGCAATGAGAGAAAGAGAGGGAAGGCCTAGTCCTATAGAAGACTAGCATCTTCAAGGGTCTTACATCAATAAACGAGAGTAGAACATGGGTGACACAAATAATAGTCATATTGTTGCAGAGTTATTAATATGACGTCACGCCTAGAGATTGTCCTTCGACTCCGTGCGAGGAAGCAATCCGGGAGCAACATTCCAGTTAAGTAACAGTTGTAGTTGTATATGACTAGGGCACAACTCCAAGTCGTCCTGTAATCGTGGACACGACTATTCGAATAGATAAGTTCTTCCCTGCAGGGGTGCACAACATATTCCCCATCACACACGATAAACTCTAGCCGGACACAATTTCCAGGGTCATGCCCGGCCTCGGAACATCGCAGCCCCACCTAGACTCAACATAGAGGCCAGCCCGCCGTTCTAAATCCTAAGCACGCATGGGTTATGGGTCCATCACCCTTTGCACTCCTGCATAATGCGAGGGCAGCCGATGTCAATGCTAGCACCCCTTATTACGAGCACGATGCCTATCCATACCACTCGGGAGCGCGCCGCTCCATTGCTGACGTCTGAAGAGGTTCGGCTAATACCACGACGTCCAGTACCCATAACTTCTCCCACGTAGACGGTTAGTGCGTAATAAGGTCTCCGACCAACCCAGATCAAATACCCAATTTCATTAACATTTTAATTAACTCATCGACAAATTCACACGCGAATCCACCCGCCTAACATTTATTCATCAATGTTCCGAGTAACATGGTCAAGTAACTGTGTGGTTTTAACATCACGGGGATCCGAGGTATCACGCTTGTTGGATTTCGAACGATGTAATCGTCAAGGTGGACTTAGAAGAATCACCCTCGAGGGTCTCACACTTGAGGGGGTGCACGACAGAGTCATCGTTGGGAGTGGTGAAGGAGGAATCACCCTTGGTAACCATGGCCGACTAGCTGCACTACAAAGATATCATCATGACTACTTCGCGAGGTTTCACCCTCGGTACCCGATAGTAGTTCTGCAGCATCGTACAACTAAGGGGGGCGTAAGTGCTATGTCGGATCTTGGCTCGTCGATCAAGGATCGAGACTTGATGATAAAGCGGGGCAACTAGACTAAGGGTCACATGGGATGACTGCTCCACCTACACTAAGCAGTTTAAAGTGCGATGCTGAAAGTAGCACTTCATCAAAATCAGGGTATGCATCAGATATAGGAGCTAACTACAAGAGTATAAAAATTCTAATGCAAGCATGAGGGAGAAAGAAATGGGCGATATAGGAATGCTCAAGGGGGTTTGCTTGCCTTGTTGCACTGCGGCAAAGGGCTAGTCGTCAGGAGGGTAGTCATACCCGACAGCAGCGTCAGTCTCGGGGTCAACCGGTAAGAAGAGGGGGCAAGAAACAATAAATATAATGGTGGAAAAGTTCCACGTTTGCTATGTTAGGGGCCTGAGACACACGAATGGATAGCGTATCCGGATTTGTCTCGTTTTGCAGATGAACTTTCTTGTCAAAAGTATTTTTATCTGACTTATGATTTATTTTATATTAGTTTTTAATTTTTTATTCAATATTAGATATTAAACAGATTTAAATAATTGAATTATGACATCCGCAGTCAACAACTTTGACTGGTCAGATATAACTAGTGGGTCCCATGTGTAATAGGCACATTTATTTTTAGGGTTCAATAAATATTTAATCATGTAAATTAGTGTGGTGGGACCCAACTATCTTGTACTGCTTAGGTTAATTAATGAACAGAATTAAATTAACACTTGTAATTAATCGTTAATTGGGTTGGACCCACATGTCATTTTCCTATGTACTTAACAAGTATTAAAACTATGTAATTACACTAATCGATTTAATTAACTAACTAATTAATTAATTTATTATATACTATTATTTTTACCCATTTTAAATTCTATTTTGGATTTTGCTTTTTCCGAGGCGGGGGCCCGCATGTCATTGGGACAACGAGCAAAATACAGTACATCTACATAGTTGTTTACACACCACTTTATACATACATTCATACATGCTTATTCACATATACAAACACACATATATATCTCTACATACATACATACATTTTTGTATATACATTTCCTTTTTATTTTTATTTTTGTCTAAACAACCTACATGGCTAATCTCCTCCTTCTCCTAACTACCAGGAGGAAACACGGCGCAGGGCGAGGCCCTGGTGGGCATGAGTACGCGGTTGGCGGCTCTTCGGAATGCGGGGAAGACGGGGAGGAGGAGGGTGGCCGGAGCCGCGGTGTCTCACCACTGTTGACGGGGAGTGGGGCGACGAGGCTTGCAGGTGCCGGCGAGGAGGAGCTTGAGGAGGCCGTCGAGGTGGAGGTTGGGGACGACGGATCTGGTGTGGTGGTGGGGTTCCGGTGGCGGAGGCGGCCGGCGGGGCGGCGTGGGCGACGGGGTCGGCCGCTGGAGGGCCGGCTAGATCCGGGCGGAGGAGAGCTACCGAAGGCCGACCTGTGGGGCTGCGCGGGGAGGCCGGGGTGAGGTTGGCCGGAGGAGGGCCGGCCACCGGCTGGAGGGAAGAGCGCAGGTGGCAGGGGGCTCGGCCTGGCTAGGGAGGGTTCATGGGGGAGCGAGGGGAGGGTCGGTAGTAACGAGGGGCAGTGGGGGTCGCGTGAGGATGCGCTCGAGGGAGGCGAGTGAGCGAGGGAGGTTGGGTGGTAACGAGGGAATCCAATCCCTCGTGTTGTGAGGGTGGCTCGTGGCGGCTATGGTGGGAATGAGGGTAGGGTTTGGGGGTTAGGTTTAGGTGGGGGGTTTCATACCCCCAAGGTTAGTGGGCCGGTTTGGGTAGATTAGGTGGGCCGGTGTGACATCCTCAACTGTTGCTAAAGTAACCTGGGTAATTAAACTACAATAAACCTATGCAAAGGATGCCACGTCACCGTGATTGCTATCGTCAATCTCGCGTTAGTTCAAAATGGTTTGAATTCAAATTTAAAATAAAGACACAAGATACAAGTTTTCAAGTATAAAAATACAAGTGTTCGATGTTTGTCAAAATTACGTGGGGAATTGTCCTTTAAAAATTATTAATTGTGAGAGGTATTTATTGCACTGAAATAAAATAAATCTAAAAGTGTAATAAAAAATTCAAATAAAACAAAAAAATAAAAAGAACAATACCCCCACCCCAACTGGGCCAGCCGGCCCACCTAATCTGCCAACCAGCCCACCCCCACTATTTGGGGTATAAAACCCCAAAATCCTAACTCTAGCGCACCCTCACCCCACTCCCATCTAACACCGCCGCCAGAGCGTTCCCCTCGCTCCCTGGAGCCTCGTTCGCCAGGCCTCTCTCACATCGCCCCACCAGCCAAACCCCAGAAGGGAACTGCTCCCCTCGTCCACCTCCCCCCCCTCGTTCTCTACCGAGCCCTCACCCCCACTCCACCACTCCTCCCTCGTATCTCCCCCTCATGAAGCCCACGCCAGCACCCCGCTCCACCCGGCAAGAAGGTTGTCCCTGGCCTCCCCTCTCAACCTCGCCAGTTTCACCCCTCCACCGCGCCAGACCCCACCCCCCTGGCGCCACCGAGCCCCCCCCCCCCACCGCCACGGAGCCAACCTTGCTCGGCCTCCCATCGCCGGCCTCGCCCCGTTTCACTCCCCACCGCACGAGATTCCCTCGCCGGTTCCGTGTTCCCCACCGCCCTGTCACACCGTCCCCTGCCGGCCTCCCTCCTCTGGTCGACCCCGCTCCCTGCGGCGCCGCACGACGCTGGATCCGCCTCGCCCCTGTCCAGCCCCGTGCCGGCCTTCCGGTGACCTCCGATGTCCCTCCGGGCTCCTCCTCGCCGGATCACCCCTCCGGAGCTTCCTCGACGCCGACGCCGACCCCCACCGAGCCCCCCTCAAGCCCATCTTGCACACCTACAGGGCTCGGTGAGAACACTCCCCTTCCTTCTTCCCATGTTCCGGTTCCATTCCGACGCCCGCACCACGGCCTCCGGCGACCTCCACCTTGCCCCGACGCCATTTCGCTCCTCCTAGCCAAGAAGAGGAGGAGTAGTTGCCTCCTGTGATTCTCTTTAGAGAAAGAAAAGGAAAAGAAAATAGAACAATGTGTATGTATGTATTGTATAAAATGAATGTATGTATGTATGATAAAATGGATGTATGTATATGCAAGGTTATATATGTACGGATTTATATATATATGCATGTAGGAATAATGAGTGTACACTTTTGGTATATTGTAGTGCGTGTTATGCTCACTGTTCCAATGACATGCGGGCCATGCCACGAATAAGAATATACATATATATATATATAATATTTAATAAATTAAATAATTATTTAGTGAATTAATTTATGTATTTATTTATTAGTTAATATATGATTAAGAGTAAATAGATGAATTAGTATGTGTTAATTAGGTAATTATAAATTATCCTAAGAGAGTATGATACGTGGGTCCCCCACTAATTAATCTAATTAATTAATAATTAACCCTAATTAGAAATTTGTGTCTATGACACATGGGACCCACTGATCAGTTGACCACTCAACTGCTGATGTCAACATGACATCATGTTGATGTCATAATTGCATTTAATTGGATTAATTATATCTGTTTTTAATTCCTATATATTAATAGAACTTAAAAAATTAATATAAAATAATTTGTAACTCACATGAAAATATTTTCAACATGAAAGTTGATCGGTAGAACGAGACGACCTGGATACGCTATCCGTTCGTGTGTCACACGCCCCTAGAATAGCAAACGTGGAACTTTTCCATCGTTTTTCATTTGACCAGTAGTAGTTAGAGACCCGGGAAATATTATCTGATATTTTCCCGACCCGTCTATGAGGGTTGTTACTGGGTTAGCTGATGCCTAGACCTGCATTTTCTATGTCATGCTTAGCGTTGCACCGTTGCTGTTATTTATTGTTTCTCCCCCCTCTTCTTACCGGTAGACCCCGAGACTGACGCTGCTGCCTGGTACATCTACCCTCGTGACGACCAACCCTTTGCCGCTGAGCAACAAGGCAAGCAAATCCCCTTGATCATTCCTATATCGCCCATTCCTTTCTACCTCATGCGTGCATTATAATTTTGGTACTTTTGTAGTTAGCTCCTATATCTGATGCATAGCCCATTTTTATGAACTTCTACTTTAGGATCGTATCTTAAACAGTTAAGTATAGGTGGAGCAGTCATCCCCTCTGGCCCCTTAGTCCATTGGGCCCTCTTTATTGTCGAGTCTTGATCCCTAATCGATGAGCCAGAGCCAACACAGGACTCACAACCCCTTAGTTGTACGACGCTGCAGAGCTACGATCGGGTACCGAGGGTGACACCTCGCGAAGTACTCCTGATGATACCTCTGTCGTGCAACTCCTCAAGTGTGGGATCCTCGAGGGTGATTCCTCTAGGTCCACCTTGATGGTTAAATCGTTCAGAATCCAACGAGGGTGATACCTTAGATTCCCCCCGATGTAACAACCACACAGATATTTGACCATGTTACTGTGATCTTTGATGAATAGATGTTAGGCGGGTAAATTGCCGCATGGATGTGTTGATGACTTAATTAAAATGATTATGGATTTGGGTATTTGATCTGGGTTGGTCAGAAGGCCTTATTACGCACTAACAGTCTGCGTGGGAAGAATTATGGGTACTCGACGTTGTGGTATCAGCCGAAGCACTTCAGACGTCAGCAATGGAGCGGCGCGTGCTACTACAACAACAGACCTTCCCTGGCAACGGCGCCAGGAATCCTGCTGCTACGGCTACGCCTATAGGGACTTCCTTGGCAAATATGCAAAGGTTTTCCACGCGGCCTTGGAGCCTTGCGTTGGTGTTCCCCTGAAGATGAAATGGTTATATAGCACAGCGCCGGTAAGTATTTCCTTCAGTTTGAGAACCAAGGTGTCAATCCAGTAGGAGGAGCGTTCAAGTCACAAGTACCTGCACAAACACAAAGAGCTTGCACGTAACACTATGAAGGGGTTGTCAATCCCTTATAGATTGTTTGCAAAGTGAGAACTGAAAGAAACAAAGTAAACAAAGCAAAGTAAAAGTGAAAGTGGAGACAATAGTTGGGAATAGACCCGGGGGCCGTAGTGTTCACTAGTGGCTTCTCTCATGAAAGCAAGTAGATGGTGGGTGAACATATTATGGTCGAGCAATTGATAAAACCGCCCAAAGTCGTGACGTTATCTAAGGCAATGATTATATCTATAGGAATCACGTCCAAAACAAGTAGATTGATACTTTCTACATCTACTACTATTACTCCACACGTCGACCGCTATCCAGCATGCATCTAGTGTATTAAGTCCAAAAGAACACAGTAACGCCTTAAGCAAGATGACATGATGTAGATGGACAATCTCATATCTACGATATAAGCCGATCTTGTTACCCTTGATGGGAACAACATGATGTGTGCCTTGCTGCCCCTTCTGTCACTAGCAAAGGTCACCACACGGTATGAACCCAAAACCAAGCACTTCTCCCATTGCAAGAATCATAGATGTAGTTGGCCAAACAAAACCCAAGACTCGGAGAGACTTACAAGGATATCAAATCATGCATATAAGAAATCAGCAAAGACTCAAATATAATTCACAGATAATCTGATCACAAATCCACAATTCATCGGATCTCGACAAACACACCGCCAAAGAGGATTACATCGAATAGATCTCCATGAAGATCATGGAGAACTTTGTATTGAAGATCCAAGAGAGAGAAGAAGCCATCTAGCTACTAACTACGGACCGTAGGTCTGAAGTGGACTACTCATGAGTCATTGGAAAGGCAATGATGTTGATGTAGAAGCCCTCCAACTCCAAAGTCCCCTCCGGTAGGGCATCGCGAAGGGTCTCTAGATGAGATCTCGCGGAAATGGCAGCTTGCAGTGGCGGAAAAGTGTTTTCGTGGATGCCCTGATTTTTCTTGGGATTTTAGGGAATTTATAGGCCAAAGAGCTAGGCAGGGGAGCGCCAGCGAGTCCACAAGCCTGGTTTCCGCGGGCCCCCATGGCCTCGGCAACGGGGCTTGTGGCTCCCTGTGGGGCCCTGCTTTGGCCCTCAAGCCTACCGATCTTCTTCTGTTCTAGAAAAATTTATTTCGGGGATTTTATTCTGTTTGGACTCCGTTCCAAAATCAGATCTGAAAAGAGTCAACAACACAGAAAAACAGGAACTGACACTTGGCACTGAATTAATAGGTTAGTCCCAAAAAAGGTATAAAAGGTATATAAAACATCCAAAGTTGACAAGATAACAACGTGAAACCACCAAAAATTATAGATACGTTTCAGACGTATCAAGCATCCCCAAGCTTAACTCCGGCTCGTCCTCGAGTAGGGAAGTGATAAAGAATGAATTTTTGATGCTTTCATGCTACCTAGCATAGATGTCCTTTGTAACTCCTCTTATGTGACGTGAATGTTCAGATCCATTAGATTCAAAATAATAGTTTGCTATTAACGTGAAGACAATAATAATTCAAGCAAACTAGCAAGGTAATCACGAACTTTCAAAATAACAAGGCCAAAAGAAAGTTATCCCTACAAAATCGTATAGTCTGGCTATGCTCTATCATCCTTGCACAACGAATTTAAATCATCCACAACCTCGGTATTGGCCAAGTAATTTTTTTCACACCTTTACTTTCTCAAACTTTTTCAACTCTCACGCAATACATAAGCATGAGCCATGGTTTTAGCACTATAAGTGGTGTGGAGTGTGGTGGAGGTTGCAAGGCAAACAAGGAGAAGATGGTCACATTGACTAGGCATATCAATGAGCTATGGAGATGCTCATCAATAGATATCAAGGTCAATGAGTATGGATTGCCATACAATTGATGCACTAGAGCTAAGAGTAAGTGAAAGCTCTTAAAGAAAACTAGTGGGTGTGCATCCAACTTGGTTGCTCACGAAGACCTCAGGCAATTTTGAGGAAGCCTATCATTGGAATATACAAGCCAAGTTATATAATGAAAATTTCCCACTAGCTATATGGTGGTGAAAAAACGAGACACTCTCAATCATGAAGATCATGGTGCTTAATATGCACAAGTGTGGAAAGATAGGAGCATTGTCCCTTCTCTCTTTTTCTCTCATTTTTTGTGTGGGCTCTTTGGCCTCTTTTTTTATATATTTTTTTGGTGGGCATATTTGTCCTCTTTTATTTCCTCACATGGGACAATGCTCCATCAATGATGATCATCACACTTAGAGCTCAAAACTTAAAGCAATGATGACTCTATATGGAATGCCTTCGGTAGTGTACCGTGACAATGATCTAGCATGGCATAGACATCAATGGAAACATCATGCTAGCTATCTTATGATCATGCAATGGAAATGTATAAGTGGTAGCACATGTCATGGTGGAAGTCGTATAGAAATATATCTCGGGATAGCTATGAAAAAGCCATAGTAGGTAGGTATGGTGGCTGTTTTGAGGGAGGCTATATGGGTGGTTTTGTGCACCGGCGAAAGTTATACGGCACTAAAGAAGATAGTGATGGTGGAAGGTGAAAGTGCATCTAAACCATGGACTCAACATTAGTTATGAAGAACTCATATACTTGTTGCAAAAGTTTTAGTAGTAATCGAAACAAAGCATTCAACGCATACTCCTAGGGGAAGGGTTGGTAGGTATAAACCATCACGCGATCCCGACCACCACACAAACCATGACAATCAATAGACTAATCGTGCTCAGACTTCATCACATAGCGGTTCACCATATGTGCATGCTACGGGAATCACTAACTGCAACAAAAGTATTTCTAGATCC
Organism: Hordeum vulgare subsp. vulgare; assembly: GCF_904849725.1. Taxonomy (NCBI): domain Eukaryota; kingdom Viridiplantae; phylum Streptophyta; class Magnoliopsida; order Poales; family Poaceae; genus Hordeum; species Hordeum vulgare. The sequence goes on along the minus strand of NC_058520.1, from coordinate 230,049,063 downwards.
ACAACACCTTACTAATATAACTTCAATATTACCACAACCACAACTCAAAACTAATTGAGATGAATCAAACTTCTCCAACTACTCAATGCACATGAAGGTGGAAGTTTTCATATCCCTTTGGATAACTACCCTTTTTGGGACTACTATCAAAGCATAGATCAACTACCAAGCCACGCATCGGTGTGCTCTAAAAGATATAAGTGAAGCACATAGAGAAAAATCAACTAGCTCAAAAGATATAAGTGAAACACATGTGAGCTGAATTGTCTAACCAAAGGATATAAGTGATGCTCGACAAAATCATGGTGAGTGCATTTCTCTCTCTCTAGGTGTGCAGCAAGGAAGATTGTGACACAACAAAAATAAAAGACTCCTACGATACAAGACGCTCCAAGCAAAACACATACCATGTGGTGAATAAAAATATAGCCCCAAGTAACGTTACCGATGGATTGAAGATGAAAGAGGGGATGCCTTCCCGGAGCATGCCCAAGCTTAGGCTTTTACGACATCCTTGAATCAACTTGGGGTGCCTTGGGCATCCCCAAGCTTGAGCTCTTGCCACTCTTTATCTCCTTGTCTATAAGAACTTCACCCAAAACTTGAAAACTTCACAACATGAAACTTCAACAGAAACTCGTGATAACATTAGTATAAGAATGCAAACCACCACTTCCTTAGGTACTGTAGCAAACTTAAATTCTACTTATGTTGATGTTGGGTTACTGTATTTTCAATCTTCCATTGCTAATACCCCCCGATACTATCCATAGTTTCATCAAAATAAGCAACCAACTCAACAAAAACAGAATTTGTTAACGGCAGACCAGTCTCTAGCAATCTGTATACTTCATATACTTCTCGTACTTCAAAAATTCTGAAAAATTTCGACGGTCTAAAGAATTTGCGTAGAAATCCGCAGCAAAAAGAATCAACTCATAAGCTCTTACAGAAAACAAATGAAAATTATTTTCGTCAGCAGAAAGTTTCTGTCTTTTCCAGCATGACCAAACGATCATCCCCAATACTAATCATAACGGTTTTACTTGGCACAAACGCAAAAAGAAACAAAAAACACAATTATAACAGAATTATGAAAGTGTGGAAACACAAAACAGAAAGAAAAAATATAGATTCGTTGGGTTGCCTCCCAATAAGTGCCATTGTTTAACGCCCTTAGCCAGGCAAAAGGTGATGGAATCACGTATAGTCATCTTTGGTGCTCAAACCATAAGTAGCACTTATCATAGATTCATAAGGCAATCTTATTTTATTTCTAGGAAAATGCTCCATGCCCTTCTTTAGGGGAAATTTAAATCTAATATTCCCTTCCTTCATATCAAAGATAGCACCAATAGTCCTTAGGAAATGTCTACCAAGAATAATGGGACATGAATGATTGCAATCTATGCCAAGTACAATGAAATCCACGGGTACATAGTTCTTATTTGCAACAATAAGAACATCATCGATCCTTCCCATGGGTTTCTTGACAGTAGAATCCACAAGATGCAAATTAAGAGAACACTCTTCAATCTCATGAAAACCAAGAATATCACATAAAGACTTTGGAATCGCGGAAACACTAGCACCCAAATCACACAAAGCATTGCATTCGTAGTTTTTGATTTTGATTTTGATAGTAGGTTCCCACTCATCATGAAGTTTTCTAGTTACAGAGACTTCTAATTCGAACTTCTCTTCAAGAGATTTTATCATAGCATCTACGATAAGTGCGGTAAAGGCTTTGCTTTGGCTATAAGCATGTGGAGAGTTTGCAATGGATTGCAACAAAGAAATGCATTCAAACAAGGAGCAATTATCATAATTGAATTCCTTGAAATCCAAAGTGGGAGTTTCATTAGTACCCAAAATTTTGATTTCTTCTACTCCACTCTCCACACCTTTATCATCTAGATAGGTGGACTCCGAATCATTGGGGCGTTTTTCAATCAAAGTGGATTCATATCCAGCCCCTTCATCAATAGGTTTGACACGCGAAAACAAAGATTCAAGAGGAGTCACACCAAGCACATTAAGATCTTCGTGATTTGCATCACTAGAACGCACCCTTTTAAACCATTCATGCCTAGCGCAAATTTGGGCGGTTCTTTCTTTGCTGTCATTCATGGAGACACACATAGCTTTTAAAGTTTCATCCAAGTTGACCTGGGGAGGAGCACATATAACTTTCAAAGCATCCATATCACAAGACATCCTATCAACGCTCTTAGCCAAATCGTCTATTTTGAGTAGTTTTTCCTCTATGGACGCATTGAAAATCTTTTGAGAGTTGATGCACTCTTTGATATTACTCTCTAAATCAGAGGGTAATTTCTTGTGATTTCCATAAGTGTTGTTGTAGGAATTGCCATAATTGTTAGAGGAGTTATTTGGAAAAGGCCTAGGAATATAGTTTCCTCTAAAAGCATTGTTGTTGCCAAATATGTTCCTACCAACAAAATTAACGTCCAAACTAGCGTTGCTACTCTCAATCAAGGAAGATAGTGGCATGCCATTAGGATCTAAAGGAGCATTTCTACTAGCAACCAAATTCATCAACTCGTCCATCTTAGCACTAAGCGAGTTTATTTCTTCTATAGCGTGTACCTTTTTGCTAGCAGGTGACCTTTCAGTGTGCCACTGAGAGTAGTTGGTCATGATATTGTCTAGGAGTTTTGTAGCGTCTCCTAAGATGATTTCCAATAACGTTCCACCTGAGGCGGAGTCCAAGATATTGCGAGAAGCAAAATTCAAACCACCGTAAAAGATTTGTATAATCATCCACAAACTAAAGCCATGAGCGGGACAATTTCTAATCATTAACTTCATCATCTTCCAAGATTGTGCAACGTGTTCATGATCAAGTTGCTTGAAATTCATGATACCGTTACGTAGAGAGATAATCTTAGCCGGCGTAAAATACTTCGATATGTAAGCATGTTTGCAATTATCACAAGAACCGATACTATTTTTAGGCAAAGAAGAAAACCAAGTTTTTGCGCGATCTCGAAACGAGAAAGGAAAAAGCTTCAACTTAATCACGTCATTATCCACATCTCTTTTCTTTTGCATATCGCAAAGCTCAATGAAGGAATTGAGATGGGATGCAACATCTTCACTAGGAAGACCAGAGAATTTCTCTTTCATAACAAGATTCAAAAAGGCTGCGTTGATTTCATACGATTCTGCACAAGTGGCGGGAGCAATCGGAGTACTAATAAAATCATTATTATTGGTGCTCGAGAAGTCGCAAAGTTTGGTGTTTTCAGCCATGATGACTTCAACAAACCAACAAGAACACAAGCAAATAAGAAAACTGGCAAAGGAAAATGGCAAATGGCAAAAGAAAATGGCAAGGGAGAAAGGCAAATGAAAACGGAAAATATGAAGTGGGGGAGAGGAAAACGAGAGGCAACTGGCAAAAAAAGGTAAATGCAAGAGATGAGTTTGTGACACCTACTTGGGTTGATCTTGACTTGATCTCTCCTCCCCGGCAACGGTGCCAGAAATCCTTCTTCTACTGCGACAACAAACCTTCCCTGGCAACGGCGCCAGGAATCCTGCTGCTACGGCTATGCCTATAGGGACTTCCTTGGCAAATATGCAAAGGATTTCCCCGCGGCCTTGGAGCCTTGCGTTGGTGTTCCCTTGAAGAGGAAATTGTGATGTAGCACAGCGGCGGTAAGTATTTCCCTCAGTTTGAGAACCAAGGTATCAATCCAGTAGGAGGAGCGCTCAAGTCATAAGTACGTTCACAAACACAAAGAGCTTGCACCCAATGCTATGAAGGGGTTGTCAATCCCTTATAGATTGTTTGCAAAGTGAGCACCGAAAGCAACAAAGTAAACAAAGCAAAGTAAAAGTGAAAGTGGAGACGATAGATGGGAATAGACCTGGGGGCCGTAGTGTTCACTAGTGGCTTCTCTCATGAAAGCAAGTAGACGGTGGGTGAACGAATTACTGTCGAGCAATTGATAGAACCGCGCAAAGTCGTGATGTTATCTAAGGCAATGATTATATATATAGGCATCACGTCCAAAAAAAGTAGACCGATACTTTCTGCATCTACTACTATTACTCCACACGTCTACCGCTATCCAGCATGCATCTAGTGTACTAAGTCCAAAAGAATAGAGTAACGCCTTAAGCAAGATGACATGATGTAGATGGACAATCTCATATCTACGATAAAAGCCCATCTTGTTACCCTTGATGTCAACAACACGATGCGTGCCTTGCTGCCCCTTCTGTCACTAGGAAAGGTCACCGCCCGGTATGAACCCAAAACCAAGCACTTCTCCCATTGCAAGAATCATGGATCTAGTTGGCGAAATAAAACCCAAGACTCGGACAGACTTACAAGGATATCAAATCATGCATATAAGAAATCAGTAAAGACTCAAATATAATTCATAGATAATCTGATCACAAATCCACAATTCATCGGATCTCGACAAACACACCGCCAAAGAGGATTACATCGGATAGATCTCCATGAAGATCATGGAGAACTTTGTATTGAAGATCCAAGAGAGAGAAGAAGCCTTCTAGCTACTAAATACGGACCCATAGGTCTGAAGTGGACTACTCACGAGTCATTGGAGAGGCGATGATGTTGATGTAGAAGCCCTCCAACTCCAAAGTCGCCTCCGATAATGCACAGGGAAGGGTCTCTAGATGAGATCTCACGGAAACGGAAGCTTGCGGCGGCGGAAAAGTGTTTTCGTGGATGCCCTGATTTTTCTGGGATTTTACGGAATTTATAGGCCAAAGAGCTAGGGAAGGGGAGCGCCAGGGAGGCCACAAGCCTGGTTGCCTCGGGCCCCCTAGCCGCGGCAATAGGGCTTGTGGGCTCCCTGTGGGCCCCCTGCCTTGGCCCTCAAGCCTCCCGATCTTCTTCTGTTCTCGAAAAATTTATTACGGGGATTTTATTCCGTTTGGACTCCATTCCAAAATCAGATCTAAAAAGAGCAAAAAACACAAAAAAACAGGAACTCACACTTGGCACTGAGTTAATAAGTTAGTCCCAAAAAACATATAAAAGGTATATAAAACATCCAAAGTTGACAAGATAACAGCGTGAAACCATCAAAAATTATAGATACGTTTGAGACTTATCAGCGCGCGCCCGAGTGGTCCCAAGATGCATCATGCTTGTAATTAAGGGGTGCTAGGACTGACATCGGCCGCCCATGCGTTGTATAGGAGCGCAGAGGGCAAGTGGGCCCACAAACCCTTTGTGCTTAGCAGTTATACTAGCGGGCTGGCCTCTGTGTTGAGTTTAGGTGGGGCTGCGACGTGTCGATATTCTGAGTTCGGGCATGACCCAGAAAAGTGTGTCCGGCCAGAGTGTTATCGAGCGTGACGGGGAATATGTTGTGCACCCCTGCAGGGAAGAACTTATCTATTCGAATAGTCGTGTCCATGGTTACAGGACAACTTGGAGTTGTGCCCTCATCTTATACAACTATGACTGTTACTTAACTGGATTAGTTGGTCCGGGATTGCTTCCTCGCATGGAGTCGAGGGAGAATCTCTAGGCGTGACCTCATTTTAATAATGTTGTAACAATATGACTATTATTTGTGTTGCATGTTCTAGTCTCGTCTATTGCTGCAAGACCCCTGAAGATGCTACTCTTCTATAGGACTAGGCCTTCTCTCTCTATTCTTGCATTGCTGCAGTGAGTCCACATTTAAACCCCTTCTTTGATACTGATGCATACTTAGCATAGTTCTGATGTAAGACTTGCGAGTGCTTTGGATGAGTACTCTCTGTTACATTGCTCCCCCTTTGTCCCTCGATCCGTTGCTGTGGTCAGATGATGGAGCCTAGGAGATGGAGTATCCCGCTGACGACGTCTGCTACCCCGACGGGGACTTCTTCGTGGAGGTCGCTAAAGACCAGGAGTAGTTAGGAGGTTCCGAGGCAGGAGGCCTCGTCTCGTTCGATCGTGTATCTTTTGTGCTAGCCTTCTCTAAGGTACCCCATGTTTTATGTTTGTACTTAGATATTTGTTGCTTCCGCTGACTCATGTTTTTTTCAAGCTTCTGTATTCCATCCCTCGAGGCCCCTGCTTGTAATATGAATCTTGTTTTCTTTTATTTGTGTCTAGAGTTGTGTTGTGATATCTTCCTGTGAGTCCTTGAGTTCGATCGTATGCATTTGCGTGTATGATTAGCATACGATTAAATCGAGGGCGTCACAAGTTGGTATCAGAGCCAACTGCTTGTAGGTAGCCCCTTTCCAACTCCTTGGACAAAGTTGAGTCTAGTGTTTGAAAAACGTTTACTGACACTAATGTTGTGGCTTACGGGCCCACATCTCAATTGGGTGGTATTAGTATCTTTTCTTCCTTGTCTATACTCTAGGTTCTACTCTCTCTTCTCTTTCAATTTAGAGAATTTACTAACTCTAACATTAGGTTCTTGTAATTACTTCCTCCCGGAGAGCCCCGCATTCTAGACGATAGCTTGATTCATCAGAAGACCTAGAAGATACTCTCGCGATGTTCTCTCAAGAGTTGTTGCTCATCGCTTCTGCGATTTCCCTTCCTCCGTCAACCCTTATGGATGACGACATACAAATGTCGTCCATACTTTCTTTTCCAATTGCTCTTGTTTTACAAGATGCAACGAATTATCTTATCGGGGATTCGTCCGTCATCAGTTGTCATGGGTTTCGAATGTTCTTCGAATTACTATCCGAGCTTTCAGAATCCCAGTAGCCTAATGATTTTGACCTTTCTCACTTGCTTGCATTATGGTTAAATCCATATGTCTAGCCGCATTCATCAAAATCCTTTGTGATTTTCCTGTGATCTTATTGATTCTATCTTTGTGTGAATGCACACAATCATCTGTTGATACTCATAAATTATCTTTCTGGCGCAGACGTCCTCCCATACAGAGCTGGTTCTCGACAAATCACCTTTGGTTGGTTGTCCATCTAAGTCCATTCAACGTACCTGTTTTTTATCGGAGCACTTGATTATGATCCTCAACCTGGAAATCCAAATTCCTTTGGTATTTAAGTATCGATATATTTTTTTAGATGTTCCAAAATCAGATGATTTGCATCATATCTCCCTCTGATCGAGTACCGATACTCACATTAGATCCTTTGTGGACTACCAGACCCATTGTTGGGTTATTATCCGACGGCATCCTTTACATTCAAAATTCTGGTGATATTGTTCCCCTAATACATAATTCCATTTGTAATTGTGTCTTCTTCCTCTGATAAGTTATACCCTATGCTTTTGTCAGCCATGCTATTCAAGCATGTGTTAATTGCTATTGAAGTTTGCGGTAAATGTTCCTAAGATGCCCCGACGGGGTGAACCTATGCCTTCCTAAATCAATATGCCCTGAAGAGTTTTCACGAATCTTGCTCTTTTGGTGTTTTGCTAGATAATCTTTCCAAGCTACAACCTCATCAAAGGCGAGGGGTATATGGCAGGTGTTGCATTGATGAAGTGGGAGTCGACCTTGAACTTTGTGTTCATGCCCATGGAAAAGACGTTGATCCTACCATATAAACTTCTCGTATCAATAATCATTCTTATGTGGTTTAATCTGGTATCTTGAACTTTTTTTGACCAGCTACTATAGGGAATCACGCCACAACCTTTTCTTTTATTCTAATATAATGAGAGTATATGTACATGAGAGGATTAGAATATACAATAGGGATGGGGGCAGAGATACAAACCTCAAGGAGGTAGGAAGGAGATCCACTTAAGGAGATCTTCCTTAAATCTAGCCTTAATCCAATAGGCTAAGAGAGAGATACCATGAGTGAATCTAGACTTCTATTTACTGAACCTGGGATGCTCATTGTTGAAAATCCTTGCATTTCTGACTTTCCAAATATTCCAGCAAGCAGTGAACACTACTTCAGAGAAGAAAGGATGCTGAAAGTCTTTCATGGGTGCCAATGAAGTGGCCCACATGGAAGTACCTTGCGAGGTGATCTGAAGGTAGTTCGAAACCCTATTGCTGAATAGGCAGTTGAAAATTAGATGATCCCTATCCTCTTTGACCCTGGCATGACAAAGAACACATTGGTTTGAATCAGAAACTTTCCAGTGGTGTCGTTCAAGCATATCTTGGGTATTGAGGCTGTCCATGATGAGCATCTAGGCAAACATTTTGATCTTCATGGTGCAGCAACTCTTCCAAATCCAACTGAGCAGAGGGTTCGGAATAATGGGCTGATGGACATGAGGCTAGTATTTCTTAGAAGAGTAAACCTGAGTGTCACTACTCCGAAGCTAGACATCTTTGCTAGACTGATCTCTATCAAGGTTTTGGATTAGGCAGGTGATTGATTCCAACTCCTGGAAGGCCCTGTCAGAAAGAGGCAAGTGAAACATGCTGGTCATGTTATTTATCTAAAAAAGGTTGGAAAACCTCCTCAGCAGTGCAGAATGTATCAAGAACAAAGGAGAATAGTCGTTGGAACCGAAGATCTAGGAGCCTGGTTGAGTCGCCTACTGCCCAGGAATCAGACCAAAAGAGGAAAGTATCTGCTCTGTTTGGCTGGACATAGGTCACAGCTCTAAGGTTATCCATTCTCTTGCAGATATCCTTCCACCTGAATGATCCACAAAGGGAGGTACCCCGGGGAACTTTGTTGTGATAGTAAGTGTTCCATATTAAATCAACCCAGGGCACATCTACTTTATTCAAGAACTTATCCACATGCTTAAGAAGCACTGCCTTATTCTAGACAGACAGATTCATCCCCAAACTACCCTTCATTTTTGGTGTGCAGACTAAGTCCGAGGTCGCAAGAGAAGGTGCATGATCTTGTCCATTCTTTTGACACAAACATTGTCTTTGTATCGTTTCCAGTTGCTTAAGGATCCCTGGTGGTATATCCAAGCTACAGAGGAAAAAATGGGAAGAGAGGACAAAGCTGAGTTGAGATATTGCAAACAACTACCGTGAGCCAGGAAGGAGGAGCTAGTAGAGAGCCTCCTTTCCATACTATCCACCAATGGCATTAGACTAATAATTCTTGGTCTGGTTGTCCCAATAGTCAGACCAATATAGGTGAAAGGCAGTGATCCTAGCTTACACCCAATAGAGGCACCTAGCATTTGAAGTTCTCCATGATCGATGTTGATACACAACAGAGCAGACTTGTGATAGTTCACTTGAAGACCAGTGGATTGGCAGAAGAGCATAAGAATCTTTTTGAACTCCAGTAGATGGGTCTCCATAGGAGGCAAAATGATAAGAGTGTCATCTGCATATTGGGCTATTGGAAACTCTTTATCATGACAAGGTATTGGCAGCTGAATGAGTCCATTCTCCAACAACTGATTTACCAAGGTGTCGAGAAAATCAGCAGCAATGGCAAAAAGGAGAGGGCACATGGGATCCTCCTCCCTGACACCCTTCTTGCACATGAATTTTCTACCAGGAACTCCATTCAGAAGAACAGAGGAAGAGCCAGAAGTACCCATAATATCCACTTATCAATAAAACCCTTGTGCCTAAGAATCTGAAATATGAATTCATGTTCCATAGAGTCAAAGGCCATTTCCAAATCAAGTTTGAGGTTGAAAATGGGTTTTTTTGAGTGGCTGCGTTGGTGTAGATATTCTAGTGTCCATCCAACACAGTCTTGTATGGTTCTGGACTTGATGCAACCATGCTGATTTTTATGGATACATTTCATGATCTATAACTGTAGTCTATTGGCAACCGTTTTGGAAAGGAATTTAAGTCTCATACCAGTGAGGTAGATAGGCCTAAAATCACCTACTTTCTTAGGAGAACTCTTTTTGGGCACCAAAGAAATAATTGAGTAGTTCATATTTTCCAGCTTTGCAATTCCTGCATAAAAGTCAGTTGCAAGGTGGTAAAATTCAGGATAGATGATATGCCAGCATTTCTTGAAAAAGATTCCACTGAAACCATATGGGCCAGGAGCTTTATCAATGTGCATTTCTTTGTCAGTCTTATCCATTTCATCCTTGGTGAAAGGCAATGTAAGAACATCTAGCCCTTCTACCGTATGAATGAGAGACTGTAGATTGAAGGCGAGGTTAATTCCTTGAGAGGATCCCATCCTGTCCTTGAAAGAGGACCAAAAACAACCAACAATCTGCTCATGATCAGATATAACAGATCCATCCCCCAATTTAAGGGATGAAATGGAGTTTGTTCTATATATTTCAGTTGCCATGGCATGGAAAAACGTAGTATTCTCCTCCCCAACCTTGATGAATCTGATGGTAGCTCTCTTTTTCCAGTAAAGGAATTGTAAATGCAACAGGTGGTCTAGGTGTAGCTTCACAATCACTCCGGAATTGGCTTCAGGTTGAAAAGGGGTCTTAGTTCTTCAAGATCATCCAGACAGAGCAGCACCTTATTGCACTTATAAATGAGTGCTTTGAGCTGAAAGAGACTAGTCTGCCATCTCCTTAGAGCCTGCCTTAGGTGTTTAAACTTATCCACGATGATGGCAGTGATGTGAATTTTCCGGCAAGGAATCTTCCAAGAATCCTTAACATAGTCAAGAAATCCATCCATCTCCACCCAATAGTTTTAAAACCAAAACATGTTACATTTGGGAATGGAAGTGTTTACTGTCACACCACAGGGAACATGATCAGATGCAGATTTGGCTAAAGGAAGAACCAGTGTGAATGGGTAGGAGGATATCCAATTGGCAGAAGTGAAGAACCAGTCTAATTGTTCCACCAGAGGTGAGTCTTGCATATTTGACCAAGTAAAAGATCTACCTTTGAGTAGTAATTCTAATAGACCCAGATGGCCAATAATCGCGTTAAAGATAAACATATCATTCACATCATCAGCAGGAAGATTTCTATTAGAGGGTGAGCGAATAAAGTTAAAATCTCCAGGAAGCAGCCAATTATCATTAACACGGATATTAAGATTATACAACCAGCTGACGAATTGATCCCTATCCTCTCCTTGGCAAGGACCATAAACATTGACCATAGTCCAAGATTCAGAAATATGATTTGAGATGAATGACACAATTAAACCAAAGGACTGAGCTTCAATCAAGGTGCCCGTTAAAATGGAGGAATTCCATAGGGTGATCAATCCACCAGAGGCACCACGCGATGGGGTATAAGCAAATTGATCAAACCTTTTGGGGCAGGAACTTGTAACAGTCCGAAAATCAATATGCTGCATTTTAATTTCCTGGAGGCAAACATTTGTAGCCAAACTTTCATCTATTTTGTTACGAACTGGCCTTTGCCGTGTGTCTAAGTTTAAGCCACACACATTGCTGCAAAGAACCCACCAACTTCTTGTAGATCGACTATCCATTGCTACGAGATGTAATAACAAAAGCGCAGTTACATAATAACCAACACAACCAAAGTTCAGAGAGCTCTTACACACAAAAAGTAGTATCATGATAAATGGAACATCAAATAAAGCATAGGTACATAAACACTTGTCTAATCATCATTGGGTGGAGGCTTGGATACAGCAGGATCTTCCATAAGTCGATCCTCAGAGAGCTTCTGAGGGGGGATGCCAAGGCTTTGGCCAACAACTTGTATCACCCGAACCGAAGTTGCTGGTGGGACGGACTCCTCCTGCGATGATGGCGGTGCTGCCTGAACCTCCGGTACTTGTATGGGTTTAGCTCTCAGCTTTCTCTTCTTGGGCACATGCATCGGAAGCTCCTGCAAAACAGGCTTGAAGCCATCCCGCTTGATCGATCCTCTGGTGCATCTGCGGACTGATGAGTCCACAATGGGAGTGCCCTTCTTGCGTGGCACCTTCTTCGTGGCAGCTGGAGATTCAAAAGAGAAAATATCCCCTCATGGTGCAAAGATGATGTCAGCTGGTGGCATTACCTCAGAGCTGGGGGCACGAGTGTAGTCCTTGTAAACAATGTTGCGCTCCCCACGATCTACATCAAATGCAAATGACCAGGAGCGTTGGGGAGCACAATAGGCATAGAAGCTGGCATCTGAAGGTGATGAGGGACATGCAGAGAACTGAACATCCCCATGAGTGCTTCAAAAGACCTTGTCCATGAGACTACAGGCGGCAACTGAGGTCCATAAGCAACACAGACCGCTCCAATCATCAGGTTGACATGCCTGAAGATAGGTTGCTGATAAGGGACAATCGCCAGGGGATTGAACTCCTCATGGGCATCCTCGGCAGCATTATCCTCATTGGGAGGGGCATGATCAGCAGCGGCAGCATTGGCAAGGACATCAACAGCAGCTTCAATATCATCTGGCTGGGGGTCGACGACCAGAATCTCCTGAACAGAATCAGAAGATTTTGGTTGGTGGATGACCATGGACTCCTGATCCTGTTCAGGTGTAGCAGCTTCGGCATCAGAAACATCAGGTTGCCAGCCCGAACCGCCTTCTTCCGGCTGAACTAGAGGCTCTGGCATTGGGGTGGTGGAGGCACATCGTTCCACCCAAGGGTAGGGTAGGGTGGCAGAGCAAAGAGCTAATTATCCTGCTTAAGCTGACCTGGCATCGGGTGGGGGTTGCCATTGAGGGGCATGCGGTCTTCATCATTGGGCATCTCCTCTGCAAAGGGTGCACCCAGCATGAACAGCGGCGCAGACCAAGGAACCCTTGCTCCACCCCAAGAAGCATGTTTAGAAAAAAAATAACACTTCGAGGAACTAGAAAATCGTCTGGGAATGATGCAAAAACGATGGAGCGGATAAGATATGAATCATCGCTGACCCAATGGTGGAATTCACCAAACGTGTTCACCGCAACACGAGGGTCTTCGGTGTTGCGGAAATCCAGAGGCACACCCAAAAACATCAGGCATCCTGACGAAAACCAGAAGCGCCACAAAAACCTACGCCCTCATTGTGTCCCTTGAATCTATCGAAAGAATCATTCCCCAGGTCCTGAGGAACCATCTGGACAACAACAAAGCTCTCACCAGCATCTCTAAGCACAAATAAACCTACCCCCGCAATGTAAGGTTATGCAGAGAGAACATGGAAAACCCGATTGTGCAGAAGATCAACAACATCCTGTCATACCTAACCTACTTTATTGGCAGGCGGGGCAGGCATCAACTCTGCGATGATTAACTGTTCATGTCTGCGGGCAATGGGGATCACCGGAGTGATGAACGTCCTTGGGAGGCGGTTGGGGCCGCCATCGATGATGTGATGGCCGGGAGGGACATACCGCTCAGGGTCTAGATCGAAGTTCGCCATGTCAGGGAGTGTAGCAGGAGGAGGTGGCGTCAATGGTGGTGGCTCAGATGGAGTCTTGGGAGGTGATGAGTACGACGAGACAGGGGAGAAATGTTCGACAGGTTGCGTTGTTTCCCCAAGATCTGCAGAGTTTCCCGAGAAATCGACGACTGGGGAAGTGGTGGGGCTCTTACGTTTCCAAGTAAGACAATTATCACGCATAAAACAAGCACACTTATATTTCGTATGGCCCACCATGCCGCAGGAAGAGCATATTGGCGAAGTCGTGAAGTTGGGAGCTAGATGCCCACGATTCAAAAAGATCGTGCAAGAAAATGTCTCCTGAACCATGCCATTAATTAAATCATCTAAGAGCCAATGGGCCTCTTGGAGGAAGGAATACCCGGTCCATTTGAAGATGAGGCTACTATCGGCCCATTAGTTGGAAGTTGATCAGAGGGAGGCCCACTGACTAAGCCATCGGACGATGCTAGTTTGAAAGAATCTGAAATCCCACCAAAAGGGGAAGGGAGAATAGTATGCATGAAGAGAGGAAGAAATCCCGTTCATTATGATTTTGAATGTCGGACAACACGGAGGGTGACCCCGGCCGTGAAACTATCTCGAAAGAAACGTGAGGCATCGCCATCATACACCGGAGTTCAGCCGGCGGTGGTGCACTGATAATAACACACTCCTGCTGAGGAATAGAATATCCATCATTTTGAAGCGCCGTAAGCTCATGTTGGGTGACAGGACACCTGTAACCTTTGCAAACCTCACACTATTGAAGGGTTGCGAAAGATAGTTTCTTGCATGTATATGATCCAGATTTGAAAGAGGATTTAATAGGTCTGGAATGCATTGACATCAGACCTAATGCTGCCCTCCTCTTAGATGGGCTAACGAAAATCCATTCAACATCCCACTGTTTCCTCCATAGAGAAAATTCATGACGCCAATTCAAACCACCATTGCCCCAAAGATGAAAGAAACACTTAAAACTTGAGCACTTATAAGAACGCAAGCCCAGAATATGAAAACTAACTTGCGTGCAAGAAACCCTGAACGAGAAACCGAGTCTGTGACTTTAGTTGCCACAAGATCAATGGCCGAACCCCCAATGGCAGATTCAAGCGCCGTAGCTACTGAATCCTCAAAAAGACAAAAATCATGTCTGCCAAAAGAGACCACCGTGATGAAAGGTCGACGATGAATGATCGGGTGCATGGAAAAACGAAACTGACAGAACACCTCATTCGCAAAAGCCGCACCAGGTGAAAAATCCAGATCCAACGTGGAGCCACCCATGCAGGCCATGAAAGAGAACACGTTGAGGATCGTGAGAGTTCACCTGAGTTGATGAGCAGGGAGACAGAGATGCACGTCGGCTAGAAATCCATATCGTCGTGGAGTCGGCGTGTACGAGGTGGGAGGTGGGATTCTCCATCTGGTTTGTGCTAGGTCGGTATTTGTGATCTTGTCCTTTGCAATCGTGGTTCCGACCATGTTGTCTGTCGGGACCCCGATCCTAAGTCATAGGAATCTAGCCTGTAACACATCGCATCCCTTTGCGGTCTCACGCACGGTTAACTCCACGGCTGCAACCTTACCTTAGCCGGGACCGTTTGCGCCTTTTGACTCACGTATGCAATTGTGTCGCTAGCATTCCAATGTCAAAGAACCCGGATCGACAAGTCTAGTCATAAACCGAAGTGGCAGTACCGCACAAGGACAGGCATACATGACCCAACAAAGCAGGTGTCGCTCACCAGCGAGTGTAGACGAGTCGTAGCAAGCTACAAGGACTCCATTACATCGCGTGACATTTCCCCAAAGGGGACAGACACAACAGCTAAGAAGGACACATGCCGGTCAACCAATGTGTCCAGAGCAGTAGCGAGCTACCATGGCTCGTTGGATCACAAAGGGGCATTTCCCTGTAAGGAGTGCTACTAAAGTTCACGGCTAGGTAATCGAACCCCATACATATCAAGTACGACACATGTCCGCATGGCATACCAATATGTATAGATACATAGATGGCATCACAACATAACCATAAACATACAAGCTTTATTTAAGAGGATCGGAAGAGCCACACATATAATATTACACAGTAAGGGTCTCACGGCCCATCATAGCAGTCATTCAGTTACAAGCCAGCGGAAGTGCTTAAAACTGTCTGAGTACAGACAGGTGCAACTAGAAGGCACATGGCCTGACTATACTACAGACCCAACCTAGGGCCAGATCGTAGCTGGGACACCAGCTACTCGTCGTCGTCGATGTCTATGAAGAACCCTCCATTAGGGTCATTAGCAACCTCTGCAACATTTATTAAGCAAACATGAGTACGGAGGTACTCAGCAAGACTTTAGGATAACTAACTATTCATGCAATGTATCAACAAGGTATGGTGGGGTTGCATGCGGAAAGCCAGCATTTGACTCGTGGCTAGACAACTTGCATTTTTAAATAATTTTGACAACTTGATTTCTCGCACATGAGTCCACTAACACCACAACAATACACCATCGTGGAATCATTCCGTATCCATACGGAAATGCCGTCCACGACACTCACACTTATCTTGACAATTTTATGAGTAGCCATTGAAGTTATCTATGAACAATATATGTCTCCAAGCAGTCCATATCCGCGGACGCGGCTATTCGAATAGCTCATAACCCTGCAGGGGTGTACTTCGTCACACACGCTCTCGCCACTTATCGCCATGTGCACGTCATGCACCTCGGCAACCTTCAAGCGGAAGCCCAGCGAGGGAGTCGGCCACGACCGTTAAGCACATTAGTACCTAGTCCAGGTTTATCGCCTATCTGAGAGTAACCCGTACGGAAGTCCGGCCGAGGTTTCCGCCACGGCCTCAAACGATGTGCGCAGGGTTCCCAAGCCAACCATCCGGGTGCCAC
Source organism: Hordeum vulgare subsp. vulgare (assembly GCF_904849725.1). NCBI lineage: Eukaryota > Viridiplantae > Streptophyta > Magnoliopsida > Poales > Poaceae > Hordeum > Hordeum vulgare. Next base: position 230,032,936 of record NC_058520.1, on the reverse strand, counting down.
TTGGTACACCGTGCCACTGCCTACCGCATCACAGCCCACCTCTCAGGTCAGCGCTATGCACGGCCTCCAGCATGACTATAAACACCAGAAACTACTCGCAACTCCTGGACCGAGTACTAAGCGATTAATAAGTCGAGCGGGGTCATATTTCAGGGCCCAGCATGTGGTAGTATCTTGTCTTGGATTAGATACACGGAACTCAGTTCCTAAGGACGGTTCCAATCAAACAACCCGCCATGTACTCCTACACAGCCTTTCACCGGTACCTTTACAAAATCAGGTTCAACACACAACCTTTGCTTACCGAACACATTCTCACAATTCTGTTCATCTCCCAGATGACAGACCATACACAACTCTAAGCATAGCCTGCATAGCAGGATAAGGCACATCACGGCTCAAGCAACTACCAGGTATGCTAGGTTGCAAGGTTCAGCTATTTACTGTGACAAGTTTAGGTCATGCAAAGGAAGTGGGTTCAACTAACGTGGCAAAAGCATTTGAAACATTTGATACTAATGCACTAAGTAAGTGCAGGAGCAGGAACGTGGGATTTATCGGGATGATCAAAATGGTTGCTTGCCTTGTTGCTTAGAGGAGTGACAATATCCGTCAGACGGATATTCGGTGGAATCCGGGGGAGCGGAGCCTACCGAAAGGAATGACAACAATCAATAACAAACGTATGCAATCAAGATGATGCATGAGCATGGCATGAGAATGCAAGGTGGTATACTAATATAGCTAGCATGTATTAGGTTTGAAGTTGATTTGAATCAAATTCAAATATCACTTCAAACAAGGTATTCTCGGATACCATTTTAATTGATTCGACCTGATGCTCAGGTCAACTTGCTTTTAACATGCATGGGATGACATGTTAGGTTGCTCGTTTGTAATTATAACAGTGTTTGATCATGTCATTCATAGTGAAAATTTAAATATTTTCCAATTTCTATTTATAAAGTATTTATAAGAATTAACTTATTCATTAATCTACATGTTTGGGTTCTGTAACATTTTCAAACATGTTTGAAAATGACATATTCAGATTCCTTGAATATTTCTGATACTTTTTCATATATAAATTATTTTCATTGGAGTTACAGATTAATTTCTATGAATTTTAGAAGTTTTAACACTTTTCTGGAATTCTTTTAAATCAGAAAACTCTTTATTGCATCAGCATGACATCAGCAGGTCCAGCTGGCCGTTGAAAGTCAAACCTGACCAGTGGGTCCCACTGGTCAGTGTCTCTGGTCAGTTTTAGATTAAAATTAAACTTAATTAGCTAATTAATCTCACTGGACCCACATGTCAGTGACTTATTAAATTATTTGATTTTCTTTTTATTATTCCTAAACTCCCAGAGGCTGGCCCCACATGTGAGTGGCTCTGGCCAGCTGAGATCCACAGGTGGCGAGGTCGTCCTTGCCGGCACGGAGCCTCCGGCGACCACCAGAATGGCGGAGGGTCTCCGAAACGGCGCAGAGGGGGCCAAACTCTGCGCGGAGAGCACCAGAGGAACGACACTTCTCCCGCGGGTTCATTTTTGCGCTTAGCTGGGCCTGATCTGGCCGAAGATGACGCTTGCGACGAGCTTGGCGGCGGCCAAAGTTCGGGCGTCATCGGGGTCATCGATACAGGGGGAGCTACGCACGGGACTCAGCTCCTACGGCATCTACGCGACGGCCTGAAGCTGCTGGTGGCCTCAGAAGGACGAGCTGATCACCGGAGGGCTACCGGCGACGAGCTGCAGCGGCGGATCTCGTCGGGCTCCCATGGAACTAGGCCTAGAGGAGGAGATCGACGGGGAGATCTTAGGGGAAAGATGCGCAAGCTCACGAGGAGTGCAGTGGTGGCTCTAGCTTGCTCGGGGACGGCCTGGAGAGGAAGAACGCCGGCGACGGACTTCGGTGACCCGAGGAAGAAGACGACTATGTCTCGTCGTTTCACTACGTTTCGGCGCCGGGCTCGTGGACAGAAAGCTTCAGGGAGTTGCGGCGGACCTATTGCGTGGCTCAAGAGGGAGAAGGGTAGGCTAGAACGACGGCGAGCTCGAGCTCTGCTCGGGCTCCAATGTCCGCAGAAAGAAACGAGACAGAGGGGTAGAATGAGCACGGGGATGGATAACTACGAGCTCGGGGAGTTTATCCCCGTGCTTGCCAGCGCGAAGCGGCGGCCAGGAAGGCACACAGGTGCGTGGCCGCGCCGGAGTACACGGCGGCCACCTCTTGCTGCCCACTCGCGGGGGAGGAAGACGACAGGAAGAAGATGGGCCGGGCCAGGTGAGCGTCAGGTAAGATTTTTCTCATTTTCTTTCTGTTTTGTACTGTTTTAATTACTGACATTGACTTACTAATTATTTCAGCTCCCAATTAGTTTGTAAAAGCTATGTTGAACAACCCAGAATATTTGTTAGAATATTTCCCACCATTCCTAAAGTTTTCAACATTTTTGAAAGCTTAAAGTTTTTTATTTCAAATTTTAAACTTGAAACCAGTAGCTTTTTGCATTTAATTAAAATGCTTAAAGTGTCAAGAAAATGGTTTTCTTCATTGCCCATTTACTTTCATGATTTATTAGAAAGATTTAACTTTTCTTGAGGCCATTTTTGGTTCATTGATTTTAACTTTTCTTTTCATTGAATTTTGAGAAGTGGCTAGGGTTTTAGCATTTTCCTTCATCACTTGCTTTGTTCTTGTTGAAAATTTCCTAGATGCAATGCAAAGAAAACACGAGCACAAAGCTAACTTGCTTAAGGTGTCAGGGATGTGACATTGTCCTACCTTGATTTCATTCTCAGACGTGTTAAAGCACTTGTCTTCTTCAGATCAATACATCAGTCCAAGCCCTGATGTTGATCGACCTCTGAGTATTATCCCGTGTAGCGCGAGGATATCCCGGAGCTATATAACTTCTTGTGAGCTCCTCATCAACAATGATGTTTTCATTAATTCCTGTTTTCCTCATGTTTTGAGGTATTGGACACTCAAGGATACCGATAACAAAATCGAGTACGCATTGCGATCCAACGACTCTTAATAATCTTCTTTGCTTATGAGTTTGTGCTCAATCTTGTCATTTCAAGATGTTAGGCCGCATCGTCATCGTCATGCTAGATCTTGACCATGCTATCTATGTCCTCCATCCGTGGAACATTTTTCCAATGGTGCGTTAAGCTTACATCGAGCTTTCCACATCATATTGGTTGTTTTGAAAGGGAATCTCGATTCGGAGCTAGCAGTCTTATCTATGATTCGGACAACCTGTCGCTGCATCATTCCCTTCTTGATGTCGTCGATGAACGATTACATCTTCATGAAGCTTCTCAACAAATGTGTCATGATCAATCATCAACATTCTGAGCTGTTGCAGGGTATCAATCTGTCACATCCCTGACACCTTAATCAAGTTAGCATTGTGCTCATATCTTCTTTGCATTGCATCTAGGAAATTTTCAACAAGAACAAAGTAAGTGGTGAAGGAAAACCCAAAAACCCTAGCCACTTCTCAAATTAAAGGAAATTTCAAACTAGTTAAAATCAATGAACCCAAAATGGCCTCAAGAAAAGTTCAACTTTTCTGATAAATGATGGAAGCAAATAAGCAATGAAGAAAACCATTTTCATAACACTTTTGGCATTTTAAATAAATGCAAAAAAGCTACTGGTTTCAAGTTTAAAATTTGAATTCAAAAACTTTAAGTTTTCAAAAATGTTGAAAACTTCAGGAATGGTTGGATATATTCCAACTAATATTCTGGTGTGTTCAAAATATTTTTATAAACTATTTTGGAGCTGAAATAAAAAGCAAATCAAAATAGTTAGCAAATCAGAAAAACAAAACAGAAAGAAAATAGAAAGAAGCTTATCTGTCGCCCTGAGGAGGCCCAGCCCACCAAGGGCAGGGGCGTCTTCTTCCTCCTGCGTGCTGGATGAGGTCGAGCCTGGGGATCATCCGAGTGCTCTCGGCAACCGTTTCCGAGCACCACAACACGAGATAGCATGTCTCCGACCAAGTTCTGCCGCGGATCTGGTCGCCGCCGGTCAGACTCCGGCGTGGGACGACGTGGCCAGCCTAACCCTAGTAGATTAGCACTAATCGCTCGCTGACAGTGGGCCCGAGGCCAAGTCAAACCCACTTATTGGCTGGTCAGCGCGGGATTAGCTCCTCAGACGCTGACCAGTGGGTCCCCCTGTCAGGTTTGACCTGATCAGGTCAGTTGACCTGCTCACACCATGATGATGTAGTTATGACGCAATAATTGAATTTCGGATTTAATAGAATTCCAGAAAAATGCCAAAACTTCTAAAATTCATAGAAATTAATCTGTAACTGCAATGAAAATAATTTATATATGAAAAAGTATCAGAAAAATTCAAGGAATCTGAGTATGTCATTTTCAAACATGTTTGAAAATGTTACTGAACCCAAACATATAGATTAATGAATAAGTTTACTTTCATAAATACTTTGGAGATGGAATTTGGAAAATATTTAAATTTCACTACAAATGATATGATCAAACACTGTCCAAATTACAAACCAGCAACCTAACATGTCATTCCATGCATGTTAAAAGCAAGTTGTTCTGAACATCAGGTCGAATCAATTAAAATGGTATTCGAGAATACCTCGTTTGAAGTGATATTTGAATTTGATTCAAATCAACTTCAAACCTAATAAATGTTAGCTATAATTGTATACCACCTTGCATCCCCATTCCATGTTCATGCATCATCTTGTTGCACATGATTAGTATTCATTGTTGTCATTCCTTTTCGGTAGGCTCCGCTCCCTCGGATTCCACCGAATATCCGTCTGACGGATATTGTCCCTCCTCGGAGCAACAAGGCAAGCAACCATTTTGATCATCCCGATAAATCCCATGTTCTCGCTCCTGCACTTAGTTATTGCATTAGGATCAAATGCTTCAAATGCTTTTGCCACGTCAGTTGAACCCACTTCCTTTGCATGACCTATCCTTGTCACAGTAAATAGCTGAACCTTGCAACCTAGCATACCTAGTAGTTGCTTGAGCCATGATGTGCCTTATCCTGCTATGCATGCTATGCTTAGAGTTGTGTATGGTCTGTCATCTGGGAGATGAACAGAATTGTGACAATGTGTTCAGTAACTAAAGGTTGTGTGTTGAACTTGATTTGGTAAACGTACCGGTGAAAGGCTGTGTAGGAGTACATGGCGGGTTGTTTCATTGGAACCGTCCTTAGGAACTGAGTTCCGTGTATGTAATCCAAGACGAGATACTACCACATGATGGGCCCTGAAATATGACCCCGCTCGACTTATTAATTGCTTAGTACTCGGTCCAGGAGTTGCAAGTAGTTTCTGGTGTTTATAGTCATGCTGGAGGCCGTGCATGGTGCTGACCTGAGAGGTGGGCTGTGATGGAGTAGGAAGTGGCACGGTGTACCAAGTGGCACCCGGATGGTGGGCTTGGGAACCCTGCGCACATCGTTTGGGGCCGTAGCGGAAACCTCGGCCGGACTTCCGTGCGGGTTACCGTCAGATAGGCGATAGACCTGGACTAGGTACTAATGTGGTTAACGGTAGTGGCCGACTCCCTCGGTGGGCTTCTGCTTGAAGGTTGCTGAGGTGCATCACGTGCACATGGCAATAAGTGGCGAGAGCGTGTGTGACGAAGTACACCCCTGCAGGGTTATAATCTATTCGAATAGCTACGTCCGCGGATATGGACTACTTGGAGACATATGTTGTTCAAAGATAACTTCAACGGCTACTCATAAAATTGTCAAGATAAGCGTGAGTGTCGTGGACGGCATTTTCGTATGGAGATAGAATGATTCCACGATGGAGTATTTGTTGTGGTGTTAGTGGACTCGTGTGCGAGAAATCAAGTTGTCAAAAATTGTTTTAAGGTGTAAGTTCTCTAGCCACGAGTCAAATGTTGGCTTTCCGCATGAAACCCCACAATTCCTTATTAATACATTGCATGAGTAGATAGTTATCCTAAAGTCTTGCTGAGTACCTCTGTACTCATGTTTTCTTAATAATTCTTGCAGAGGTTGTTAATGACCCTAAATGGAGGGTTCTTCCTAGACATCGACGACGACGAGTAGCTGGTGTCCCAGCTACGATCTGGCCCTAGGTTGGGTATGTAGTATAGTCAGGCCATGTGCCTTCTAGTTTCACCTGTCTGTACTCAGACAGTTTTAAACACTTACGCTGGCTTGTAACTGAATTACTGCTATTATGGGTCGTGAGACCCTTACTGTGTAATATTAGGTGTGTGGCTCTTCTGGGCCACTTAAATAAAGCTTGTATGTTTATGGTTATGTTGTGATGCCATCGATGTATCTATACATATCGGTATGCCATGCGTACGTGTGTTGTGCTTGATATGTATGGGGTTCGATTACCTAGCCGTAAGATTTAGTAGCACTCCTTACAGGGAAATGCCCCTTTGTGATCCAACGAGCCATGGTAGCTCGCTACTGCTCCGGACACATTGGTTGACCGGCGTGTGTCCTTCTTAGCTGCTGTGTCTGTCCCCTTTGGGGAAAAGTCACGCGATGTAATGGAGTCCATGTAGCTTGCTACGACTCGTCTACATTCGCTGGTGACCGACACCTGCTTTGCTGGGTCATGTATGCCTGTCCTTGTGCGGAACTGCCACTTTGGTTTATAACTAGACATGTCGATCCGGGTTCTTTGTCATTGGAATACTAGCGACACAATTGCATACTGAGTCAAAAGGCGCAAACGGTCCCGGCGAAGGTAAGGTTGCAGCCGTGGGGTTAATCGTGCGTGAGAACGCAAAGGGATGCGATGTGTTACAGGCTGGATTCCTATGGCTTAGGGTCGGGGTCCCGACACAATCGAAAGCATGATGAGAAATACCATCCTTGCCCATCGATGATTTGTATTATCATCAACATCCTTGTTGCCTTCCCTCCAAACACAAACTTGTTCATGTTTTGTGTTGTCCCTTGAGTTCCTTGTTATCTAGCTTATGTTGTCTTCTACCATGGAGTATTACCAGCTTTTATGTCAAGAATGTTGTGAGGATTGTTCCACCTCTTAAGGAATTCTTGATATAGTGATACTTCTTGCCATCACCATTCTTTTCCTTGTCCCCGTGTTGTTTCAAACCGGAATACCAACAAGTGAACTTTGATGTGTGATTCGAATACTTCTCGCAACCCTATTGCCTTGAGGTTAACAACTGATTGTTTCATTCTTGGTGTGTTGGTTGTTGACTTACCATTCTAGCATTGGTCGTGTTACTCCTTCAGTGTTTCCGAGTGCACCCTTTTAACAATGTTTAATTATTGTTGTTCCCTCAAGCATACATCATTATACCATTTGATTTGACAAATGCTATCTCCTTGATATTATAATTTTGGAAATTTATCCCTATCAAAATCTTGAGGGATTGTTGTTGAGCCCATCAGCCACACCCTCAACTTTGCCATGTTCCACGGTGAAGCTCTTGAAAGAATTATCCTTGTGCCTAGCTCATGAAGAATATGTTTGATAGACGAAATGTTTTTCTCAAGGTTCACGTGCGTTCTTGCCGTCGTGAATATGAGCAAGCTTTTGTTTTGCTTTCGCTTGGGTTACCCCAAATCATTCACACATGTGTTAGGTGTTATATGTTTTGAAGATTTGCTATCTTCACTTCATATAACTTCTCCTAGCACCCCAAGCCACTGACTGATTTGATCAAGGAAATTCAGTTCCATCATAAGAACTAATCGAGGCTTGCACAAGGGCCTTGATATCCTGGATGGTGGTTCTCAAATCAGAACTCAGTTGCATTTGTTATAAGAATTCCACGAGGGCACAAATGTTTTGACATTGTGTTCATGTGTCTTACAATCTAACTCATGATCCCAATCTTGCTTCCGTAGATCATATCCCGAGAATCTTGCAGTATCATCTCGTATGTTTTTGGTGGTGCCCTTTTCTTCTCAGGCATCTTGAGCCTGAGGTATCCTGACACCAATCAAATCTAAATCTCGGGGTAGATATGGTGGTTGGAACATTTACCAATAATTACAACTTTGGTCTTATGTAATCCGGTATGGTGATGTCTTTTCTAGCAAACCGGCCCGAAGGACCTATTGTTATAAATTCTTCCATATGTAAGATTTGCCATCTTCCATGCGGAAACTATATGACTTATTTCATAAGTTGTTCCTCATGAACCCTCTTTGTATACCCATAGGTCCAACATTTATCTGATGACCATGTCGATACTACCCAAAAGCACGGATGTGGTACTTCAAATTTTAACACAAACATTGGAAGCGCAATGCAAAATTGTTCTTGATCGATTATGCAACCCGTATGGTATGGGTAAACATCATGATTCTTCTTCCTCTTTATCTAAATGGTTATGCAATTGATGACCTATCGCGTATACCATGCCCTATTTTTTCTTCGGGAATGGTATACTTTAATACTTGTGTGTGTCAACACATTTTCGTTTCCATTGGTCTGTTCGACCTTTCTTGCGACATAACTTATCTGAGCAGTGGTAATCCCCTCCTTAGGTAAAAACCTCAGTGTGCAACTGTGTCAGTAAAACCCTGTTACTATTGTGGATAACATTCTGGTAGCCGCCGGTGGACGAGAGCCTTTCCTATTGGTCCGCCTCGTTTCAACGAGCGGGAAAATTGGTTCTATTTTCTCCCCGCCTTGGTATCGATGTTGTTGCCAACATAACTGATAGGTTATCCTCTGACATGTCTTGCTACCAATACCGTACAAGATGTCACGCATCTACCTACTCTCGGCCCACATGGTGGATCCATAACCCAAAGTTCCACAGGATTGAAACATGACTCTCCTGGACATCCTTGAGTCAAAGGTATCCTTTACACTTGGCTTCGTGTGGAGTTCTAGACCCATCGTTCAATGGACCGATCACTCTTTAGTCCGTATATTATCCAGCACGCTGAAGATCAAATCCGCGTTATTCTTGAGAATCTGAAGGCTACTCAGTCTTGTCAGAAAAGTATGTATGACCGTCATCATCAAGATATGGTGTATCAACCTGGCGAAAAGGCTTATCTTCGTGTCACACCGTCTCGGGATCAAGGGCAAGTTAGCTCCTCGCTATATTTGTCCTTTCACTATCCTCGAAAGGCGTGAAAAAGTGGCTTATCAATTGGAACTACCGGCGAACCTTTCTCAGGTTCACAATGTCTTCCATGTGTTTTCGCTTCGTTGCCGCTTCAAAGAATCTATCCGAGCAGTGGATCATGATATGCTTGAGCTGCAACAAGACCTCTCTTATAAAGAGCATCAAGTCCGCATTCTCGATCAGGCTGAACGTCAAACTTGTCGCAAAGTCACCAATTTCCTTAAAGTGCAGTAGCCAAAAGATTCTGAAGACGAAGCCACTTGGGAACGCGAGGATCATCTTCATGATGAATACCCTAAGCTCTTTCCTTCTACCTCTTCATTCTCGGGACGAGAATTCTTGTCAGTAGGGGAGAGTCGTGACATACTCAACTGTTGCTACAGTAACCTATGTAATTAAACTACAGTAAACCTATGCAAAGGATGCCACGTCACCGTGATTGCTATCGTCAATCTCGCGTTAGTTCAAAATGGTTTGAATTCAAATTTAAAATAAAGACGCACGATAAAAGTTTTCAAGTATAAAAATAAAAGTGTACGATGTTTGTCAAAATTACGTGGGGAATTGTCCTTTAAAAATTATTAATTGTGAGAGGTATTTATTGCACTGAAATAAAATAAATCTCAAAATATAATAAAACAGAAATAAAATAAAAAAAGAAAAAGAACAAAACCCTCACCCCAAGTGGGCGAGCCGGCCCACCTAATCTGCCCAACCAGCCCACCCCCACTATGTTGGGTATGAAACCCCAAAATCCTAACCCTAGTGCACCCTCACCCCACTCCCATCTCACGCCGCCGCCAGAGCGTTGTCCTCGCTCCCTCGAGCCTCGCTTGCGAGGCCTCTCTCACATCGCCCCACCAGCCTAACCCCACGAGGGAACCGCTCCCCTCGTCCACCTCCCCCCTAGTTCGCCAGGGCCTCTGCCCTTGTTCTCCACCGAGCCCTCACCCCCATACCACCAATCCTCCCTCGTCTCTCCCCCTCATGAAGCCCACGCCAGCACCCCGCTCCACCCAGCGCCCCGGCTGTCCCTGGCCTCCCCTCTGCACCATGCCCGCGTCACCCCTCCATCGCGCCAGACCCCCCCTTACGCAACCGAGCCCCCCACCGCCACCGAGCCAGCCTCGCTCGGCTTCCCATCTCAGACCTCGCCCCGTTTCACTACACGTCGCGCGAGACTACCTCGTCAGTTCACTTTTCCCCATGGCCCTGTCACGCCGTCCCCTATCGGCCTATCTCCTTCGGTCGACCCGCCACACCGGTACCCCGTCCTGGCCTGCACCAGATCTGCCATGCTGGTGCCCCGTGCTGGCCTGCAACGGATCCGCCACGCCGGTGCCCTTCCACGTCCCTCCGGGCTCCTCCTTGCCGGATCACCCCCACCGTTGCTTCCTCGACGCCGACGCCGACCTCCACCAAGGCCCCCTCGAGCCTACGTTGCACACCTACAGGGCTCGGTGAGAACACTCTCCTTCCTTCTCCCCCTATTCCAGTTCCATTCCCACGTCCGCACCACGGCCTGCGCCGACCTCCACCTCGCACCGGCACCATTTCCCTCCTGCTAGCCAGGAGGAGGAGGAGTTGTTGCCTCATGTGATTCTCTTGAGAGAAAGAAAAGGAAAAGAAAATAGAACAATGTGTATGTATGTATTTGTGTGTATAAAATGAATGTATGTACGTATGATAAAATGGATGTATGTATATGCAAGGTTGTATATGTACGGATTTATGTATGTATGCATGTAGGAATAATGTGTGTACAGTTTTGGTATAGTTGTAGTGTGTGTAGTGCTCACTGTTTCAATGACATGCGGGGCACGCCCCTAAAAAGAAAAAAATATATATAATATTTAATAAATAGTTTAATAAAATAAATATTTAATTAGTGAATTAATTAATTAATGAATTTATTAGTTAATATATCATTAAGAGTAAATAGATAAATCAGAAATTTGTTAGTTAGGTAATTTAATTATCCTAACGAAGTATGATACGTGGGTCCCCCACTAATTAATATAATTAATTAATAATTAACCCTAAATAAAAATTTGTGTGTATGACACATGGGACCCACTGGTCAGTTGACCAGTCAACTGCTGATGTCAGCATGACATCATGCTGATGTCATAATTGCATTTAGTTGAATTAATTAAATCTATTTTTAATTTCTAAATATTAATAAAACTTTAAAAATTAATATAAAATAATCCGTAACTCAGATGAAAATATTTTGAACATGAAAGTTGATCAGTAGAACGAGATGAACGTGGAACTTTTCCATCATTTTTCATGTGACTAGTACTAGTGAGAGACCTAGGAAATATCATATGATATTATTTACTGCGTTAGCTCATGCCTAGACCTGCATTTGCCATGTCATGCTTAGTGTTGCATCGTTGCTGTTATTTATTGTTTCTCCCCCCTCTTATTACCGGTAGACCCCGAGACTGATGCTACTGCCAGGTACATCTACCCTCCTTACGACCAACCCTTTGCCATAGAGCAACAAGGCAAACAAACCCCTCGATCATTCCTATATCGCCCATTTCTTTCTCCCTCATGATTGCATTAGAATTTTGCTAATGTTGTAGTTAGCTCCTATATGTGATGCATAGCCTAATTTTTAATTAACCGCTACTTCACTATCGTACCTTAAACTGTTTAGTATAAGTGGAGCAGTCATCCCCTCTGGCCCCTTAGTCTAGTTCTCCCGGTTTATTGTCAAGTCTCGATTCTTGACCGATGAGCCAGAGCTGACACAGCAATCACACCCCCTTAGTTGTACGACGCTGCAGAGCTACTATCGGGTACCAAGGGTCATGGTTATCGAGGGTGATTTCTCCTTCACCACTCCCGACGATGTCTCTGTCGTGCAACCCCTCAACTGTGGGACCCTCGAGGGTAATTCCTCTAAGTCCACCTTGACGGTTACATTGTCCGGAATCCAACGAGGGTGATACCTCATATTCCCCCCGATGTTACAACCACACACATATTTGACCATGTTACTGGGATCTTTGATGAATAGATGTTAGGCCGCTGGATTATCGCGTCGATGTGTCGATGAATTATTTAAAATGATAATGGATTTTGGTATTTGATCTGGGTTGGTCGGAAAGCCTTATTACGCACTAACCGTGCGCGTGGAAAGAATTATGGGTACTCAACGTCGTGGTATCAGCCGAAGCTCTTCAGACGTCAGCAATGGAGCGACGCACGCCCGAGTGGTCCTGAGATGCATCACGCTTGTAATTAAGGGGTTCTAGGACTGACATCAGCCGCCCATGCATCGTGCAGGAGCGCAGAGGGCAAGTGGGCCCATGAACCTTTTGTGCTTAGGAGTTAGACTGGCGGGCGCGCCTCTCTCTTGAGCTTAGGTGGGGCTGCGACGTGTCGATATTCCGAGGCCGGGCATTGATACGTCCATTTTGCATCATGCTTTCATGTTGATATTTGTCTCTTCTTGGGCTATTATTTCAATTCACGATGCAATACTTATGCCTTTTCTCTCTTATTTTGGAAGGTTTACTTGAAGAGGGAGAATGCCGGGAGCTGGAATTCTGGCCTGAAATTGGAGCAAGCTTGAGATACCTATTCTGCGCAACTCCAAACACCGTAAAAATTAACAAGGATTTTTTTTCTGGATTTAAAAAAAATAATGGGCCGAAGAAGCGCCAGAGGGGCGCCAGCAGGTGGCCACAAGCCTGCTAGGCGCGGCCCCCTTGGCCGCGCCTATGGGGATTGTGGGCACCTAGCTGGCCCTCTGGCCCCCCTCTTCTGCTATATGAAGGGTTTCGTCCGGGAAAAAAATCAGGAGGAGGCTTTTTCGAGGATTCACCACCGCCACGAGGCGGAACTTGAGCAAAACCAATCTAGAGCTCCGACAGGACAATCCTGACGGGGAATGTTCCGTCCCGGAGGGGGAAATCGTCGCCATCGTCATCACCAACACTCCTCTCATCGGAGGGGAATCATCACCATCAACATCTTCATCAGCACTTGTAACCAATCTTCAAACCCTAGTTCATCACTTGTAACCAATCTTCGTCTCGCGACTCCGATTGGTACTTGTAAGGTTGCTAGTAGTGTTAATTACACCTTGTAGTTGATGCTAGTTGGATTACTTGGTGGAAGAGTTAATGTTCAGATCCTTGATGCTACTCATTACCTCTGTGGTCATGAATATGATTATGCTTTGTGAGTAGTTATTTCTGTTCCTGAGGACATGGGATAAGTCATGCTAATAGTAGTCATGTGAAATTAGTATTCGTTCGATATTTTAATGTGTTGTATTTTGTTTTTCCTCTAGTGGTGATATGTGAACGTCGACTACATAACACTTCACCATTATTTGGGCCTAGAGGAAGGCATTGGGAAGTAGTAAGTAGATGATGGGTTGCTAGAGTGACAGAAGCTTAAACCCTAGTTTGTGCGTTGCTTCGTAAGGGGCTGATTTGGATCCACTAGTTTAATACTATGGTTAGACTTTGTCTTAATTCTTGTTTCGTAGTTGCGGATGCTTGGGCGAGGGGTTAATCATAAGTGGGATGCTTGTCCAAGTAAGGGCAGTACCAAGCTCTGGTCCACCCACATATCAAACTATCAAAGTAACGAACGTGAATCATATGAACATGATGAAAACTAGCATGACGGAAATACCCGTGTGTCCTCGGGAGCGTTGTTCCTCCTATAAGACTTTGTCCAGGCTTGTCCCCTGCTACAAAAGTGATTGGGCAATTTGCTGCACCGTTGCTACTTTTGTTACTTGTTGCTTGCTATGAATCATCTCACTACACAATCACTTGTTACCGATAATTTCAGTGCTTGCAGATATTTCCTTGCTGAAAACCACTTGTGAGATCCTTCTGCTCCTCGTTGGGTTCGACACTCTTACTTATCGTAAGGACTATGATTGATCCCCTATACTTGTGGGTCATCAAGACTCTTTTCTGGCACCGTTTCCGAGGAGTGAAGCGCCTTTGGTAAGTGGAACTTGGTAAGGAAACATTCATATAGTGTGCTGAAATTTATTGTCACTTGTCACTATGGATACTAATCCTTTGAGGTGCTTGTTCGGGGTATCTTCACCTCGAACGGAAGCACAAATAGTTGCTCCTCAACCTGCTCCACCTACTGAACATATTTTCTTTGAATTTCCTTCGGGTATGCTTGAGAAATTGCTGGCTAATCCTTTTACATGAGATGGAACATCACATCCAGACTTGTATCTAATCTATGTAGATGAAGTTTGTGGTTTATTTAAGCATGCAAGTTTGCCCGAGGATGAGGTCAAGAAGAAGTTCTTTCCTTTATCTTTGAAGGATAAGGTGTTGACATGGTATAGGCTATGTGATGATACTGGATCATGGAACTACAATGGGTTGAAATTGGAATTTCATCAAAAGTTTTATCCTATGCATTTAGTAAATCGTGATTGGAATTATATTTATAATTTTTGGCCTCGTGACAGAGAAAGCATCGCTCAAGCTTCAGGGAGGCTTAAATCAATGTTATATTCATGCCCCAACCATGAGCTCTCGAGAGAAATTATCATTCAAAACATCTATGCTCGGCTTACTCATGATGATCGCACCGTGCTTGACACTTCTTGTGCCGGTTCTTTTATGAAGAGAGATATTGACTTCAGATAGGACTAGGCCTTCTCTCTCTATTCTTGCATTGTTGTAGTTGCTCCACATTTAAACACCTTCTTTGATACTAATGCATACTTATATAACACCCTAGTTTTCGCTCCCTGTTTTTTTCATTTGCAAGATTTGACTCCCGTTCTTTTTCTCGGTGTTATCGGATTTCTTTCACTCCTGGGTATGTGAAGATGGTCATCTAGCCTTGCCTTCCCTATCCAACCAAAGATTTTCCCTAGTCCAACCTCTCCACCCATATCTTTCTCACGGTTTTGCCGTCAAAACTCTACCTTCCGAATTGCCGGAAGGGAAACCCCTAATCCTTCCAATTTCAAAGGAACCCCAATTTCTTTTCCCTGTTACCTCCCAAACCTTTTCCAAAAGATCATCCCCTATCTTTAAACCATGGATATGCAAGAATATTGCTAAGTCATTTGCAATATTTATCATTTATAATTAATTCCAGGAAAATAGCTATCCATCTCCAAAGCTTATGAAAACTTGTGGAGATATTCTTTGTGATCATATTGAGCTCCCATAAAATATTTGCCATCATTGAATAAAGGAAAATTCCCATTTCCTATTTAATGCAAATATTGCATTTTGGGAACTTTCTAAAGGAACAACCATTTTGGTAGCCAGTAAAAATCCCAATAATTTGTGGAGCTTCTCCTATCCATATACTCCCCATTTCCATCAAAATCCCAAGTTCCATGGTTCAAAATTGGAGCACAACATCAATTTGCAAATTTTGTCCAGTTGGGTAATTTGCAAAGGAAGTGCTTTATTCCTTGATCTCCTTGAGATGAAACTTTTCATGGTGGTTTACATTGTTAAGTCACTAATGAATACAAAAAATCATCTCAATCCCTGTTATCAATATTGTCCAAGAAAGTTTCCTAAGTTTCTGCCTATTTGGAAGCTTTGTGAAGGAAGTACCATGTAGGCATTCCCAAATGAGTGGAAATTTTTCCAGCATCTCCATATATTCGAATAAACCCTCTCCACACAATTTGAGCCAAATCCATGTAGACATTTGACCCGAACTTCTTCATCTTTGTTTCTGTCCAGTTTGCCATGGTGTGAAAGAAGAGCTAGCTAGGATGGGTTATTTGTCGTGGAAATTTTCCAAGGCACTCTTCTTAGTAAACCATTGCCACACACCAAAATTCAGCAAGTTCTCTTGAGCCAATATTCCAGAAAAGATCACAAACAGGTTCTCTTGAGCAAATGTTTGTGCAATTTTCTCTTATCCTAGAACCTCCCAGCTTGTTCCACACCCTGATCTCATCCATTTGAGCAGTGAGGAAGTTGTTGGAGATGATTGGACACGCGGGAAAGTGCCAGAGCTGGTAGTGGACGTGGTGACCATAGGCAGAGCGCGCCAAATGCATGCTCTGTGCATTTGGGCCCTCGGCCTCGTGCACTTCCTCTGCCTCTCGCGTCCCCTCCATGTCCAGTAGATAGCCTGTGATTGTGCGGTCATTTCCCCCCTCTGTTCCTCGCCATGGACGCATATGCCGACCACTAGAGCGATGCCAATCTTCCTAGAGCTTCGGTCGCCGGCGAGAGATTCCTAGATCCTTCCTCCTGAGCCTATTTAAGGCGCCTCCTGTGTCCCTCTCCCTGGCGAGCAAGCCCAACCCCTCCCAAGCTCAGTGGAGCAACTGCCCCCGCCCAATTTGGCAGCTTCGGCCGCCATTGCCGCCATGGGTCTTGCTCGAATTTGAGCTGACGGAGACTCCCTTGACCCCCTTTTCCCCTCTTGAAGAACTCCCAGTGCCCTTCGAGCCCTCCCCAAGCCTCGTTCCGTACCTGGGTCACTCGTGGCCTCGTCTCCAAATCTGGCCGGAGGCCTCAAACGCGGGAGCCTGCACCGTCCTCGCTCGGACCCCCCTCGCAGCCCATCTCCTGGTAGAACGAAGGCGGCGTCCTCTCCTGAGCACGCAAGTGGATGAGATACTTCGGGGGATAAACCGGAGCCGTCGGGGGACAGCGCCGGCGCCGCGCAGTCTTGCTCCTGCATCCTCTGTCGTGGGAGGTAGAAGAAGAAGAGAGAGGAGAGAGAAGGGACTCGACAAGTGGGCCCCGACCCCACCTGTCGGTGAGAGAGAGACCGCCAGTGTGGATAAGGAGACGGAATCCGCTATAGTACGTTTTCGCTTGACGAAAATTGTATTCCTAGAGAAGGCGCCGGCGGCGGTTCTCTCAGGGACCCAATGGCAATTATTATTATTGCAGATTGGTCCTTTTCCTTCAAATGCTTGTATCTTTTTGCTCGGGACTCGAATTCCGGTGATTCCAAAGCCCACGTCTTTGTCTCGTCGATCCCTTCATGTTGGTATCATTTTCACAATGTGGTTATACTCTGTGAAAATGGCTCTTTTGCCCTTGTCTCCAATCAGCCCCCTTCGAGAGAGAGCAGTATCCGGCGATCCTTTCCACGAACTCTCCGCATCTCTTCCGGGAGTATCCTTCGACATCAGGCAAGCCGACCACCTGACATATGCCCTAAATCTTTGCTCTGTGTTGTTCCTACATGTTTAATTAATGTGCTTGTGATTGTATGTATAGTAATGTGCTGTATGTGACTCTGACGAACCCTTGCTCGCATTTTCTGCAATGACGGCACCACGCTTGAGTCTGAGTTGCTTTCGACCTTCCGGGGTAGTGCCAACTTTATATTTCTCTTGTTAGCAGCTAGCTCGTGTTCTGAGCTGCTTTTCGGCCATCGCGGGCAGCTGTTGAATTTCTTTACGTGGCACTGACCACATGCTCTGAGCTATTCTTCGACCGTCTTAGGGAACTGCTACATTCTTCTTATCAACACCGCCTCATGCTCTGTGCTGCTTTCCAGCCGTCCTGAGTCGGGGTTGAGTTATTGCGGTAATATCCCAGATATGTGTTGTAAATACCGTTCTGGTGGCTACCGTTTTATTTGTCGGTTTTATGGGAGGGTTCCGAGGGTCTTATTTACAGTTAGAGCTTGTAAAGTAATAACTTGTCATTTACATCCTTTGTTATTAATGACTCATAATATAGAGATAGGTTGTGGTCTTCCTATCGTTGTTATTTCATGTATAATTATCATCATGTTAAGTCATTGTTGACAACAACCATACTTGATAAATATGTTGGTAAAACAAACGTAATGGGTTGATCTCGAGTCACCTGTCCGGCCTTATCCGTGCAACCACATTTGCTGATATGGGACGACCGTGACATGGGCTGATCGCGTGACCTTTCACCACTATTTCCAAAGAGGGAGGATTATGCACGCGTGCTACCCTGATCAGGTGGGTGGTGATAATCCTGTGAGCCCAGTTGAGTTGTGTTGGGCCCGTCCCTGGTTGGGACAGTTTAGTTTGGCCACGACAGTGGCAGGTGTCATAAGGACACAAGGCCAGCCATGGCAAGACTCCGGGGCAGAGTGATTGTCGGGGGTACGATGAGAGAGTCACGGGTCAGGCAAGTCCTGTTGGAGTAATGATGGTCCACCCAAATGGGATTACAAGGGTAGTCCTCCATAGTGTGGGTAAAGTGTCCAACCTCTGCAGAGTGTCAAACCTATTCGAATAGCCGAGTCCACGGTATTGGACAGCCCGACGAGACCTTAGTAGTTGGTCAACCGTATTAGTGATAATTATGATGGAAGAACTAGTCTTGTGCAGACATCCGAAGATGTCCGGTATATGACATAGTAGCCATGGGATGACTATGAGATGAGTGGTCGGATGGCCACATGAGTTGGATTGGATTTGGATCAGATTCAGACTGGATCATGAGAATAGTCGGAGTATATATCATTTACCTAATATACTTTAATCTCTCATATTTACTTTAGAAGTTATCTTGCTGAATAACCTTGTTACACCTTGATAATTAATATTGCTAGATTGGTAGGATATCTTATAATGATTCATATTGCTCTAATAACAAATGCATGCTTGAATGCCATAGATTGCATTGCTTAGTGTATACGTTAGTTGTGATTTGCTTGCGAGTACATTCAAAGGTACTCAGTGGCTTTTAACGTGGCCAGGTTCACATAAGGATCCATCGTACACAAGGAACTGGAGCATTCGCGGGCTAGGAGCGTAACCAAGTCAGATCCCTGTGGATTGGAGCCGCACCCGGACCATGCTGCCTTAGATAGAGCTTTTTCCGTTGCCATCACCCTTGTAGTTCACTTTGTAAAACTCTTATATTCATTAATAGAAATGGATGTGCTCATGATACTTTTTGTAAACGTGCATGCCAGAGTGATTTCCGGGGCTGGTGTGTACAGCTACCGTCTAGCTACAGTGATAATCAGGCGGAGCGCCACAACTTAGCATAGTTCTGATGTAAGACTTGCGAGTACATTGGATGAGTACTAACCGTTGCTTTGCTTACCCTTTATCCCCTTGATCCGTTGCTGCGACCAGGTGATGGAGCCTAGGAGATGGAGTATCCCGCCGAAGACGACTGCTACACCGATGGTGACTTCTTCGTGGAGGCCTCTGAAGACCAGGAGTAGTTAGGAGGTTCCCAGGAAGGAGGCCTCGTCTCGTTCGATCATGTATCTTTTGTGCTAGCCTTCTCTAAGGCACCACATGTTTTATGTCTATACTCAGATAATTTTTGCTTCCACTGACTCGTGTGTTTCCCGAGCTTCTGTATTCTAGCTCTCGAGGCCCCTGGCTTGTAATATGAAGCATGTTTTGTTTTGTTTGTGTCTAGAGTTGTGTTGTGATATCTTCCAGTGAGTCGTTGCGTTTGATTGTACACATTTGCGTGTATGATTAGCGTGCGATTAAATCGAGGGCGTCACACCCGACTGGCCAAGTTGGGGTGGGGTTTTTTCCTTTTTTTCCTTTTTTATTTTCTTTTTTATTGTGTTTTATATTTTATTTTATTTTTAGTTTTAGTTTTAGTTTTATTATGTTTTAATGAACTTAAATATCTCCAAGAATGTTGATTCCTAAAGGACAATTAGCTATGCAATATTTGACACACACCGGACCTTTTTATTTTGACATTGATAAACTTTAATTGTTTGACTTTATTTTCAATTTTAATTTGAAAGGGGTTTGAACCCACGTGAGTTTAACAACAGTAATCACGGTGACGTGGCATAACTAGCATAGGATTACTGTCGCATAATTACATGGGTTACTATAGCACAAATCCGGGGATGTCCACACGAAGATATGCTAAGTTATGAGCTAACCAAGGCTCTTGTGCTATTTTTGACCTAACTAAGCTAATTATGTCATAAATGAACTAAATAAGCTAATTACATCATTTTGCAGGATAATTAGCTAAGTATGTAATTTTGGAAAAGAAAACTAGAAGAAGGGGAAGAAGTGGGTGAAGATGATTACTTATCTTGTTTTGAGCTTATTATTTCATTTTGGAGGAAGATACGCTAAGTTATCAGCTAACCAAGGTTATTGAGCTATTTTGAACCTAACTAAGCTAATTATGTTATAAATGAACTAAATAAGCTAATTATGTCATTTTGGAAAATAATTGGCTAAGTACGTCATTCTGGAGAATAAAAGTAGAAGAAGAAGGAGGAGGAGGAGAAGAATAGAAGAAGAAGGAGAAGAAGCAGGTGAAGAGATTACTTATTTTGGTTTTAGCTTATTATGACATTTTAGAGGAAAATACGCTAAATTATGACCTAACCGAGGTTCTTGTGCTATTTTTGACCTAACTAAGCTAATTATGTCATAAATGAACTAAATAAGATAATTATGTCATTTTGGAGGATAATTCGAAAGGTATGTCATTTTGGAGAATAAAACTTGAATAAGAAGAAGGGGGAGGAGGAGAAGACTAGAAGAAGGAGGAGAAAAAGAAGCAGAACAAGAAGAAGAAGGTGAAGATGATTACTTATGTTTTTAGTACATTTTGACATTTTGGATGAAGATACGCTAAGTTATGAGCTAACCAAGGGTCTTGTGCTATTTTTGACCTAACTAAGATAATTGTGTCATAAATGAACTAAATAAGCTAATTATGTCATTTTGGAGGATAATTAGCAAGGTATCTCATTTCGGAGAATAAAAGTAGAAGAAGAAGAATGAGGAGACGAAGAAGAAGAAGGTGAAGATTATTACTTATCTTTTTTGAGCTTATTATGTCATTTTGGAGGAAGATACACGAAGCTAAGATCAAACCAAAGTTCTTGTGCTATTTTTGATCTAACTAGCCTAATTATGTCATAAATGAACTAAATAAGCTAATTATGTCATTTTGGAGGATAATTAGCTAAGTATGTCATTTTGGAGAAGAAAACTAGAAGAAGAAGATGGAGGAGGAGGAGAAGACTAGAAGAAGGAGGACAAAAATAAGAAGAAAGAGAAGAAGGTGAAGATGATTACTTATCTTGTTTTTAGCTTATTATGTCATTTTCGAGGAAGATATGCTAAGTTATGAGCTAACCAAGGTTCTTGTGATATTTTTGACCTAACTAAGTTAATTATGTCATAAATGAAATAAATAAGCTAATTGTGTTATTTTGAAGGATAATTAGCTTACCATGTCATTTGGAGAATAAAATAAGAAGAAGGAGGAGGAGGAGGAGAAGACTTGAAGAAGGAGGAGAATAAGAAGAATAAGGAGAATAAGAAGGTGAAGATGATTACTTATCTTATTTTGAGATTATTTCATCATTTTGGAAGAATATAAGCTAAGTTATGAGCTAACCAATATTCTCGTGCTATTTTTGACCTAACTACACTAATTATGTCATAAATGAATTAAATAAGATAATTATGTCATTTTGGAGGATAATTAGCTAAGTATGTCATTTTTGAGAGTAAAACTACAAGAAGAAGGAGGAGGAGGAGGAGAAGACTAGAAGAAGGAGGAGAAAAAAGAAGAAGGGGAAGAAGAAGGTTATTATTATTGCTTATCTTGTTTTGAGCTTCTTATGTCATTTCGGAGGAAGATAGGCTAAGTTATGAGCTAACCAAGGTTCCTGTGTTATTTGTGACCTAACTAAGCTACTTATGTCATAAATGAACTAAAAAAGCTAATTATGTCATTTTGGAGGATAATTATCTCAGTATGTAATTTTGGAGAATAAAACTAGAATAAGAAGAAGGAAGAGGAGGAGAAGACTAGAAGGAGAATGAGAAGAAGAAGAGAAGGAGAAGAACAAGTTGAAGATGATTACTTATCTTTTGTGAGCTAATTATGTCATTTTGGAGGAAGATATGTTAAGTTATGAGGTAACCAATGTTCTTGTGTTAATTTTGACCTAACTAATGTAATTATGTCATAAATTAACTAAATAAGCTAATTATGTCATAATGGAGGATAATTAGCTAAGCATGTCATTTTGGAGAATAAAACTAGAAGAAGAAGAAGGGGGAGGAGGAGAAGACTAGAAGAAGGAGAAGAAGAAGGTGAAGATTATTACTTATCTTTTTTTGATCTTATTTTGTCATTTTGGAGAAGATACCCTAAGTTATGAGCTAACCAAGGTTCTTGTGCTATTTTTGACCTACCTAAGCTAATTATGTCATAAATGAACTAAATAAGCTAATTATGTCATTTTGGAGGATAATTAGCTAAGTATGTCATTTTGGAGAATAAAACTAGAGAAAAAGAAGGAGGAGGAGGAGAGTACTAGAAGAAGGAGGAGAAAAAGAAGAACCAGGAGAAAAAGAAGGTGAAGATGATTAGTTATCATGTTTTGAGCTTATTATGTCATTTTGGAGGAAGATATGCTAAGTTATGAGATAACTAAGGTTATTGTGCTATTTTGTTTACCTAACTAAGCTAATTATGTCATAAACGAACTAAATAAGCTAATTATGTCATTTTGGAGGATAATTAGCTAAGTATGTCACTTTGGAGATCAAAACTAGGAGAAGGAGGAGGAGGAGGAGGAGAAGAGTAGAAGAAAGAGGAGAAGAATAAGGAGGAGAAGAAGTAGGTGAAGATGATTACTTATCTTTTGTGAGCTTATTATGTCACTTTGGAGGAAGATATGCCAAGTTATGATCTAACCAAAGTTCTTGTGCTATTTTTGACCTAAATAAACTAATTATGTCACAAATTAACTAAATAAGCTAATTATGTCCCTTTGGAGGATAATTAGCTAAGTACATCATTTTCGAGAATAATACTAGAAGAAGGAGGAGGAGAAGAAGACTAGAAGAAGGAGGAGAAAAACAAGAAGACGGAGAAGAAGCACGTGAAGATGATTACTTATCTTGTTTTGAGCTTATGATGTCATTTTGGAGGAAGATACGCTAAGTTATGAGCTAACCAAGGTTCTTGTGCTATTTTTGACATAACTAAGCGAAGTATGTCATAAATGAACTAAATAAGCTAATTATGTCATAAATGAACTAAATAAGCTAATTATGTCATTTTGGAGGATAATTAGCTAATTATGTCATTTTTCAGAATAAAACTAGAAGAAGAAGGAGGAGCAAGAGAAGACTAGAAGGAGGAGAAAAAAAGAAGAATGAGAAGAAAATGGTAAAGATCATTACTTATCTTGGTTTGAGCTTATTTTATCATTTTGGAGGAAGATACAGTAAGTTATGAGCTAACCAAGGTTCTTATTCTATATTTGACCTAACTAAGCTAATTATATCATAATTGAGCTAAATAAGCTAATTATATCATTTTGGAGGATAATTAGCGAAATATGTCATTTTCGAGAATAAATCTAGAAGAAGAAGGTGGAGTAGGAGGAGAAGACAAGAAGAAGGAGTAGAAAAAAGGAAAAGGAGGAGAAGAAGGTGAAGATGATTACTTATCTTGTTTTGAGCTTATTTTGTCATTTTGGAGGAAGATACGCTAACTTATGAGCTAACCAAGGTTCTTGTGCTATTTTTGACCTAACTAAGCTAATTATGTCACAAATAAACTAAATAATCTAATTATGTCATTTTGGAGGATAATTAGCGAAGTATACCATTTTGGAGAATAAAACTAGAAGAAGAAGGAGAAGGAGGGGGCGAAGACGAAGAACAAGGAGAAGAAGAAGGGGAAGATGATTACTTATCTTTTTTTGAGCTTATTATGTCATTTTTAGGAAGATACACTAAGTTATGAGCTAACCAAGGTTCCTGTGCTATTTTTTACCTAACTAAACTAATTATGTCATAAATGAACTAAATAAGCTAATTATGTCATTTTCGAGGATAATTATCTATGTATGTCATTTTGGAGAATAAAACTAGAAAAAGAAGAAGGATGTCGAGGAGAAGACTAGAAGAAGGAGGAGAAGAAGAAAAAGAAAGAGAAGAAGAAGGTGAAGATGATTACTTATCTTGTTTTGAGCTTATTATGTCATTTTGGAGGAAGATACACTAAGTTATTAGATAACCAAGGTTCTTGTACTATTTTTGACCTAACGAAGCTAATGGACTAAATAAGATGATTGTGTCATTTTGGAGGATAATTAGCTAAGTTTATCATTTTGGAGAATAAAACTAGAAGAAGAAGAGGAGCAGGAGAAGACTAGAAGAAGGAGGAGAAAAAGAAGAACAAGGAAAAGAAGAAGGTGAAGATGATTACTTATCATGTTTCGAGCTTATTATGTCATTTTGGTGGAAGATATGCTAAGTTATGCGATAACTAAGGTTATTGTGCTATTTTTTACCTAACTAAGATAATTATGTCATAAACGAACTAAATAAGCTAATTATGTCATTTCGGAGGATAATTAGCTAGTATGTCATTTTGGAGATTAAAACTAGAAGAAGAAGAAGGAGGAGTAGGAGAAGACTAGAAGGAGGAGAAGAATAAGGAGGAGAAGAAGCAGGAGAAGATGATTGCTTATCTTTTGTGACCTTATTATGTCATTTTGGAGGAAGATATGCTAAGTTATGAGCTAAGCAAGGTTCTGGTGCTATTTTTGACATAACTAAACTAATTATGTCACAAATTAACTAAATAAGCTAATTATGTCCCTTTGGGGGATAATTAGCTAAGTACGTCATTTTGGAGAATAAAACTAGAAGAAGAAGAAGGAGGCGGAGAAGACTAGAAGCAGGAGGAGAAAAAGAACAAGAAGGAGAAGAAGAAGGTGAAGATGATTACTTATCTTGTTTTGAGCTTATTATGTCATTTTGGAGGAAGATACGCTAAATTATGAGCTAACCAAGGTTCTTGTGCTAATTTTGACCTAACTAAGCTAAATATGTGATAAATGAACTAAATATACTAAATATGAAATTCTGGACGATAATTAGCTAATTATGTCATTTTCAGAATAAAACTAGAAGAAGAAGAAGCATGAGCAAGAGAAGACTAGAAAGAGGAGAAAAACAAGAAGAAGGACTAGAAGAAGGTGAAGATGATTACTTATCTTGGTTTGAGCTTATTATGGCATTTTGGAGGAAGATACACTAAGTTATGAGCTAACCAAGGTTCTTGTGCTATATTTGACGTAACTAAGCTAATTATGTCATAAATGAGCTAAGTAAGCTAATTATGTCATTTTGGAGAATAATTAGCAAAATATGACATTTTGGAGAATAAAACTAGAAGAAGAAGGAGGAGTAGGAGCAGAAGACTAGAAGGAGTACCAAAAAAAGAAGGAGGAGCAGAAGACTAGAAGAAGGAGGAGAAAAAGAAGAAGAAGGGGAAGAAGAATGTGAAGATGATTACTTCTCATGTTTCGAGCTTCTTATGTCATTTAGGAGGAAGATATGCTAAGTTATGAGACAACTAAGGTTATTGTGCTATTTTTTACCTAACTAAGCTAATTATGTAATAAACAAACTAAATAAGCTAATTATGTCCATTTGGAGGATAATTAGCTAAGTATGTTATTTTGGAGATCAAAACTAGATGAAGAAGAAGGAGGAGGAGAAGAATAGAAGGAGGAGAAGAATAAGGAGGATAAGAACTAGTTGAAGATGATTACTTATCTTTCGTGCGCTTATTATGTCATTTTGGAGGAAGATTTGCTAAGTTATGAGCTAACCATGGTTCTTGTGCTATTTTGACATAACTAAACTAATTATGTCAGAAATTAACTGAATAAGCTAATTAAGTCCCTTTGGAGGATAATTTGTTAAGTACGTCATTTTGGATAATAAAACTAGAAGAAGGAGGAGGAGAAGACTAGAAGAAGGAGGAGAAAAAGAAGATGATGGAGAAGAAGAAGTTGACGATGATTACTTATGTTGTTTTGAGCTTATTATGTCATTTTGGAGGAAGATACGCTAAGTTATGAGCTAACCAAGGTTCTTGTGCTATTTTTGACCTTACTAAGCTAGGTATGTCATAATGAACCAAATAAGCTAATTATGTCATAAATGACATAAATAAGCTAATTATGTCATTTTGGAGGATAATTAGCTTATTATGTCATTTTTCAGAATAAAACAAGAAGAAAAAGGAGGAGGATCAAGACAAGACTAGAAGGAGGAGAAAAAGAAGAAGGAGAAGAAGAAGGCGAAGATGATTACTTATCTTGGTTTGAGCTTATTATGCCAACTTGGAGGAAGATACAGTAAGTTATGAGCTAACCAAAATTCTTGTGGTATATTTGACCTAACTAAGCTAATTATGTCATTTTGGAGAATAAAACTAGAAGAAGGAGGAGTAGGAGGAGAAGACTAGAAGAAGGAGTAGAAAAAAAGGAGGAGCAGAAGAAGGTTAAGATCATTACTTATCTTGTTTTGAGCTAATTTTGTCATTTTGGAGGAAGATACGCTAAGTTATGAGCTAACCAAGGTTCTTGTGCTACTTTTGACCTAACTAAGCTAATTATGTCAGAAACAAACTAAATAATCTAATTATATCATTTTGGAGGATAATTAGCTATGTATGTCATTTTGGAGAATAAAACTAGAAGAAGAAGGAGGAGGCGGAGGAGAAGATGAAGAACAAGGAGAATAAGAAGAGGAAGATGATTACTTATCTTTTTTTGAGCTTATTATGTCATCTTTTAGGAAGATACACTAAGTTATGAGCTACCCAAGGTTCTTGTGCTATTGTTGACCTAACTAACCTAATTATGTCATAAATGAACTAAATAAGCTAATTATGTCATTTTGGAGGATAATTATCTATGTATGTCATTTTGGAGAATAAAACTAGAAGAAGAAGAAGGAGGTCGACGAGAAGACTAGAAGAAGGAGGAGAAGAAGAAGAAGGAGGAGAAGAAGAAGCTGAAGATGATTACTTTAAGTACATCTAGTGCCCCTTAGTGATTTTTGTGGTTTGAAGACTGATAGGTTAAGTATCTAATGTGTTCATCAGTGTACAAAGGATCTATAAGTCACTAAGGAGTTTTAAATGTTCGATGAATATCGACCCTAAAAATGTATATCTTCGGCTGAAGAAATTGGTCTAAAGCTATAGAATTGAATCGCGAAGAAATTGCGATGAAATTGATATTCCTGATGAAGAAATTGAAGATGACGAATTCGGTGTGTCCTGAAGAAAAACAAGCTGAAGATTATCAAGCATGAAGATTTATTTTGTCTATTTTATTTTCTTCACTTTTGAGTCATAGGAACACCGTACTGTTAAAAGGGGTGAAAGTAACACGTTGGAATGAATTTCCTCATGATGCTCAACCCAAGCCTAATCCAACCAAAAGCCTTAAGTGAGGAATATGAGAGACATGAGGACTCTCACAGTTGAGGGTCCCGACCGTTACCGCAAGTCGCGCCACATCATTGGTCTTATCCACCCCAACGGTCATATTATTTAAGGGTGTAAGTGCTACTAGTGCCCCTCAGTGATTTTGGTGGTTTGAAGACTTATAGGTTAAGTATCTAATGTGTTCATGAGTGTACACAGGATCTATAAGTCACTGAGGAGTTTGAAATATTCGATGAATATCGACCCCTAAAAATGTATATCTTCGGTTGAAGAAATTGGTCAGGAGTTGAAGATTTGAATCGCGAAGAATTTGTGATGAAATTGATATTCCTCATGAAGATATTGAAATTGAGGAATTCGGTGTGTCCTAAAGAAAATCATTCTGAAGACTTTGATGCATGAAGATTTACTCTTTTTGTTTTGTTTTCTTCACACTTGAGTAATAGGAACACCGTACTACTAAAGGGGGTCGAGGTAACACATTGGAATGAATTTCCTCATGATGCTCAACCCAAGCCTAATCCTACCAAAAGCCTCAAGTGAGGAATATGAGTGACATGAGGACTCTCACAGTTGAGGGTCCCGACCGTTTTGATAGCCACGCCACATCATTGGTCTTATCCACACCCACGGTCATATTATTTAAGGTCATTAATGTCAAATCATGTCGGGATGCTCCCATGCTATAAATAGCCGCCCCCACAACCATTAGCTGGTTGGCTGCTCCATTAGAAACTGACACTTGTCATAAGAGCAACCCAAATTCCTCAGAGTCTTCGAGAGTAATTCATCAGTGAGGAAATACCCCAAACACCAAACCACAAACCGAGAACCAAGTGATTGAGCATCACTGAAGAAGTTGTTCCTGTGTGGGACTGAAGCCTTTTACCTTTGAGGACTGTGCATCCTCCACACGGTTAGGCGTCATGGTCTAGAGCAATCAAGTAGTCAATTGTGGATTGCCGGGTGACCAAGTTTGTGAGGGTTTGGAAGTCTGCCCTGAAGACTTACCACGAGTGTTGGGCGAGGACTATGTGTTCTTAGCCCAAGGAGAATACGGTAGGGACTGTGTGTCTTTTGGTTTCAATACGAAGCCGCTCCAAACTAGAAGTACAACTGTAACAGGAGTTGGAACTAGGTCATCAACTACCGTCTTCGCTCTGAAACGGGTTCTAATTCCTCAACTCTTTATATTCCTCAGATTATGTGTTGATGATTTTCACTGTCACTGTTTGAAGAATTTGCTGAAGACTTTCTATGAAACTCCTCAACCCCAAATTCTTCACGCAAGTTAATCCTCATCTGTTTTCTGCGTGCCTGCTTACTGTACAATCAGTTTTCACATTCTTCATCCTGAAAAACTGTTGTAGTGAAACTTTGCACTCCTGATCCTTTACTGTTTCCACTGTCAGTTAGTCATCAGTGAGGAATTTCCTCAAAAGGAATTTCCTTAGTGATGAAATTCTAAAAATCTCCTATTCACCCCCTCTAGTCGATATAACGCACTTTCAATTGGTATCAGAGCAAGGTACTCTCTTGTTCTGTGTGATTTTGGTTTAACCACCTGGAGTTTTAGTTATGTCGACTGCAGGCATGATTAAGGTTACTGCAGCATGTCCTACTTTCAAAGGAACGAACTTTCCCTTCTGGAAGACCAAGATCCAGGTGTATCTACAAGTTATTGACAATGATCCTGGTATATTGTGGAACATGGCGTCCCCATCATCTGTGCTAGTGCCTCTGGTGCTGATGTGAAGAAATTCAAGCAACTTGATTCTCAAGCGAAGAATATCATCTGTGGCCATCTCAGCCGAAGCCAGTTTGGCAGAGTGAGTGCTTTGGGATCAGCGACACTTATCTGGGAAAGACTGTCCAAAGTAAATGAAGGAGTATCAACCCAGCATGATTCTCGTATTGATGTTCTTCACAATCTCTTCAATCGCTTCGAGAGGTTCGACAATGAAAGCTGCCAAGATACCTTTGATCGCCTCACTGACATATCAAATGAACTGCAAGCACTAGGAGCTCGAGACATTACTGATCACGAAGTTGTGAGGAAAGTGCTAAGATCTTTGGATTCTTCATTTGATACTTTAGTTCTGATGATTCAAGAAGGACCAGACAACAAGATGCTTGATCCAGCTGATATACTCGAAAGACTCAATACTCATGAATTCCAGAAAGAACAAAAGAGAGATCTATATGGACCAAGCTATTCTAGACCACGTGCACTGAAGGCTAGAGCAATTTCCTCATCTGAAGAAGAAGACTTGGATGATAGCATTTGTGATCCTGAAGAGTTTGGACAGGAGCTTGCAATGCTCGTGAGGAAATTCCAGAGGTTTACACGACGTGGCCAGTTCGGTAAATCTTCAAGAAGAGACATGAGGAAATCAGAATCTTCATCTGAGGATTATAAGAAAAGAACCTGCCACAAATGCAAGAAATCAGGTCACTACATTGTTGATTGTCCCCGTTGGGGAAAGGAATCAAAGAAGAAGAAATACAAGGATGATAGTTCTGATGACTCGAAGAAGAAGAAGAAATCTTCAAAATCCTCATCTTCAAAGTCCTCATCGCACAAGAACAACAGTTTCAGAAAGGCTTGGGCACTTATTGGCAAAGAAATGGATTCCGAGGCAGGATTAGAGGAATGTGATGAAGAGGAGGGTTCTGATGAAGACTCGGAATCCAGACAGGCTAGTCTTGCACTTGCAACCACTTTCGTCAGCAAGTCAATCTTCAACCTTGAGGAAGATAATAACACCATCCACACTGATGACTTTGCTGATGACTTCGCTCCAACCTATTTCTTCATGGCAAAAGGTTCAAAGGTACTGAATGATGCTTCCTCCTCTGATTCAAGTGACTGTGAACCTGATGATTATAAAAAACCCAGTTACAGTAAACTTGCTATCATTGCCACTAAACAACAAACTGCCCTGGAAAAGCTTCAGAAACTACTAGATAGAAGCGATGATCTTTTGAATGATGAAATGAATCTTACCCAAATCCTCACAGAAGATGTGAAGAGTCTTCAGCCTGGTTTGATAATCTTCAAGATCGTCATGGTACACTCCTCGCTGATCATGAGAAATTTCCTATGAATTTCTTCAAGGGAAGCTTGATCTAGAGAAGTTGAGGATTTCTCATGATGACCTTCGTGTGGAAAATGATTCATTACTAGCTCAACAGATCGGCGCTGCTCCAGCTGAATTGATTCCTCCATGTCTTAAATGCATTGAATGTGAAACTGCTAATTCTTCACCAGAATCATCAAATGCTTCTATTACTACAAATTCTTCAAGTGCTCCTGTACTATCAAAATCCTCACTTGAGGAAAACACAAATGTCACTGATGAAAATGCAGGGCTGAAGGAATTGTATGTGACAGGCATATACAAAAGTCTCAAAGGATATCAAACCCTTTGTGATGTGCTCAAAAAGCAGAACTTGAACAGCAACCCGAGGAAAGAAAGAATTGGCTTTGAGAGGAAATTGAATGCTAATGGATCTTATTGGAAACTTGAGCAGTATCCCAAAACCGCATGGGTTGCTGCTACTGGGCCTCCTTTTGATCCATCCAATCTAACTAGCTTTTCTTGTGAATTATCCTATTCCTCAGATGAGTCATTTGACTCCAACTATGAACTGTTCAAAAATCGAGCTGGTGAAGTGTTTGCTCGATATGTTGGAACTAACTGCAGGAATGGCCCTCCCCTGAGGAAAATCTGGGTTCCGAAAAGTTGTCTTGAAAATCTTCAGGTGAATGTCCTCATGACACCACCAATGAAGAATCTGAACCCCAGATCAAATTTCTCAGGAGCACCAAAGTATTCAAGAGGATCCAAATCCTCAACTAGTCAAAACTGTGCTCGTACCCGTGCTAATGCTTGTAACATGCAGGGAAACTACAAGGAATATGAATATGAGCGTTACTCTTCAAATCATTATGTTCATAAATCCTCAAACCAGTTCTCTGCATATTCATATGAGTACTTTAACCCCCCTACTGTTAAGAGAAGTGCATTATCTTCAATGCCACCTTTCTCATATGGTGCTCGCAGGATTATGCATGCTTTACCACCCCTTCAGATGTGGGTGGTGAAGAAATTGAACTAATCACTTCTGCAGGTAAGGTCTCCAGATGAAAATCATCATCTGAAGAAGTTGCTGGAGACCTGAGGAAATACTTAATAGGACGCAAGCTAATATTGATGAAATTGAAATATTTCACACGTCCTTATAATTCTGTTATGATGAAATTCCTATATGAGGAAATTGATATCATATTATTCAAGTCTGAAGCATATGAGATGGTAAGCTGTACTAATTCATCTGCAGGATGACAAACCCAAGAGTACTGAGTGGGTTCTTAATAGTGGCTGCACACATCACATGACTGGTGATAAAATCCTGCTGATGAATATGCCACCAATTCCATCACCTCTGAAGCAAATCACATATGCTGACAAAGGTAAAAGCAAGGTATTGGGACTTGGCAAAGTGGCTATTTCCAAGGATAGGCATATGAACAAAGTGATGCTTGTTGAATCGCTTGGATTTAACCTCATGTAAGTCTCGATAATTTGTGATCTTGATATGATTGGTATCTTTGGTAGATATAGATGTGTTGTGATCATGGAATCTGACAAATCCAAAGTCTTCGAAGGTGTCAGAAGAGGGGATTTGTACATTGTTGATTTCTCTACAGGTCCTCAACCAGCCACTTGCTTACTAGCAAGAACCTCAGAAGGGTGGCTGTGGCATCGAAGACTCGGTCATGCAGGCATGACGAATTTGCACACATCACGAAGAAGACGCTTGTCATCGGCATCGAATCTATCAAATTCCTCAAGGATCATCTCTGCGGTGCATGTGAATTTGGGAAAATGACTAGATCCAAGCATCCCTCGAAGACTATCATGACCACTACTCGTCCATTCGAATGGTATCACATGGATCTATTTGGACCTACTCACTATGCCACACTAACAAATGCAACATCTTTATATGGCTTCGTCATAGTTGATGAATATTCTAGATATACATGGGTGCATATCATCTTATATAAAACTGAAGTGCAGGAAATCTTCAAACGATTTTCTTCAAGGGCCTCGACGAACTTCGGCATCAAGATCAAACATATCAGCAGTGATAATGGAACAGAGTTCAAAAACACTGGTCTTGATGATTATCTTGATGAACTTGGTATTACTCACGAATTATCTTCTCCTTATACTCCTCAACAGAATGGTTTCGTCGAAAGGAAGAACAGGACGATGGTTGAGATGGCAAGAACCATGCATGAAGAATATCATACTCCTCGTCACCTTTGGCCTGAAGCAATCAACACTGCATGACATATCATCAACAGGGTATATCTTCACAAATTCCTCAAGAAAACCTCATATGAACTCCTCACTGATAAGAAACCAAATGTAAGTTATTTCAAAGTCTTCGGTGCAAAATGTTGGATTAGAGATCCTCACCATAGCTCAAAATTTGCACCTAAGGCACATGACAGTTTTATGCTCGGTTATGGAAAGGACTCACACACCTATAGAGTCTTCAACAACTATCACAACAAAGTTGTTGATACTGTAGATGTGCAGTTCGATTAAACTAATGGCTCGCAAAGAGAGAAATTGTCTTCTGATCCAGATAAGCTGTCTTCTGAGGAAGCAATAAATCTCAAACCTACTGAAGACATTGTTCCCACTGCGGAAACTGATGAAGAAATCATCCCCGTCACTGATGAAAATCAAGAAGGTGCTCCTGAGGAAATTGCTCCAGAACCAATTCCTCATCCCAGACGAAATCCTTAACCAGCTCATCCGAGGATTGCAAATGAAGTGGAACTTGACAAAATCCTCAATGACATCAACGAGCCAGGTCCTCTCACTCGCTCAAAAGCTTCACACTTAGTTAACTTTTGTGGGCATTTCTCCTTTGTATCTATCACAGAACCCTCAAAAGTTGCCGAGGCTTTCCTGGAACCGGAGTGGATCCAAGCTATGCAAGACGAACTTCTTCAATTCAAGCTGAATGACGTATGGGAGCTCGTCAAACGACCAGATCCTCGCAAGCACAATATCATCGGAACCAAGTGGATTTTCCGAAACAAGCAAGATGAGGATGGTCAAGTGGTGAGGAATAAGGCACGACTTGTAGCCCAAGGCTACACCCAGGTTGAAAGAATATATTTTGATGAAACTTTTGCACCTGTTGCTAGACTTGAAGCTATTCGAATACTACCTGCTTATGCTAATCATCATAACATCATATTATATCAAATGGATGTGAAAAGTGCATTCCTCAGTGGTAAGCTTGAGGAAGAAGTATATGTTGCTCAGCCCCCAGGTTTTGAGGATCCAAAGAATCCAGACAAAGTCTTCGGACTCAAAAAGGCGCTCTATGGTCTCAAGCAAGCTCCTCGGGCATGGTATAATACATTGAAGGAATTCCTCATGAACAAAGGCTTCAAACCTGGTTCACTCGATCCAACTCTTTTCACCAAATCCTATGATAATGAGCTATTTGTGTGCCAGATATATGTCGATGATATTATATTTGGCTGTACTGATAAAAGATACTGTGATGAATTTGCTTACATGATGAGTGAAGAATATCAGATGTCTATGATGGGGTGCTGAAATTCTTCTTAGGTCTTCAAATTCGTCAACAACGCAATGGAATCTTCATATCACAGGAGAAATACCTCAAGGATGTTCTGAGGAAATTCGACATGCATGAATGCAAAGGTGCCAAGACTCCAATGCCTACCAACGGACACCTCTGCACTGACAAAAATGGTAAAGAATTCGATCAGCACGTATATAGCTCTATGATTGGCTCTTTATTGTATTTATGTGCATCTAGGCTAGATATAATGCTTAGTGTTTGCATGTGTTCACGTTTTCAAGCAAAACCGAAGGAATCACACCATAAGGCTGTGAAACATATTCTTCGATACTTAGCTCACACACCAACACTAGGATTATGGTACCCCAAGGGCTCAAATCTTCATCTGGTAGGGTATTCTGATTCTGACTATGCTGGTGACCGTGTGGATCGCAAGTCAACCTCTGGCACATGCCATTTCCTCGGAAGATCACTAGTTTGCTGGTCCTCAAAGAAGCAGAACTGTGTATCACTCTCCACTGCCGAAGCTGAGTACATTGCTGCTAGCTCATGTTGTCCTCAATTGCTATGGATGAAGCAAACCCTCAAGGACTACGTCATCTACATGAAGAATGTGCCTCTCTACTGCGACAATGAGAGTGCAATCAAGATTGCATACAACCCAGTACAGCACTCAAAGACCAAGCACATCCAGATTCCTCATCATTTTCTTCGGGACCATGTCCTCAAGGGCAATATCCTCATCGACCATGTGAAGAGTGATGATCAACTGGCAGATATCTTCACTAAGCCCTTGGATGAGAGAAGGTTTTGCAAGTTGCAGTGTGAGCTAAATATCTTAGAATCTTGAAATGTTTTCTAAAAACATGCACACATCCTAACACTTATGC
The DNA here is from genome assembly GCF_904849725.1 of Hordeum vulgare subsp. vulgare. Classification (NCBI taxonomy): domain Eukaryota; kingdom Viridiplantae; phylum Streptophyta; class Magnoliopsida; order Poales; family Poaceae; genus Hordeum; species Hordeum vulgare. The sequence continues at coordinate 229,998,041 of NC_058520.1, read as the reverse complement.
AAAATTGATGACTTAGATGTGCAACAAACGATGAATCAATTTTCTTCACTGATGAAGAATATCACTCTCAGTGTGAAGAAATCAACGAACAAATTGATTCTCACGGCCCTACAACAATTGTATGCTGCGTCTGTAATCAACATTCTTATATGGTGGGTCACGCCACCGCCCAACGTGAAATTCCTCAAGTTGAATTTCTTCAAAGTTTCATTTCTTCAAAATTTGATTTTCTTCAAACATCGTTTTTCTTCAAAACTGAAATTCATCATCATGACGCTTTATCACAAAATTCTCAAGTTATTCAAATCGTCCAAAACACTTGATGATTTTCGTTTAGCTAGATAGACTATGATTTCAAGTCCTCAACATCATTCACTTATAGCTATTTCTTCAATTTGATATTTCATCTAAGTGAAAATGATCGGACCCTACTTTCCCTCTATGCTATTCTCATCCAGTCTATTCAATTCTTCATATGTTTTCTACTTGAAACTTTGTTCGAAATCCTCACTGCGTCCTTGTCAGCTGATGATTTTGTAACAAAATCCTCAAATCTTCAAAAATGTTTTTTTAACGAACAGTAACTGAACCCCACTTTCCTCGTTCGGATAACCACGATCTCCACCGCTTCTCTCGTGATCTAGACGTTCCTGCAGAGACGTAGAGCTAGGGGCTATTTGGTCCGATATTTTCGCGCCAACAGTTACCACATGGCTATAAATATGTCCCCATCTCCCTCGGTAAAACCTTCTTCGTTCCATCGCCCTCCTACTACAGCAAAGCTTCGAACCCTAGCGCCACCGCTGGAAGTCTCGACGCCGGCGAAGAAGAGCTTCACTACCTCGAATTTTCCGGCGCCGAAACCACGCCGGAGTCGGACCACCCTCGTCTGTCGCCGCCATAGACCTCCTCTGCTGCCGAGTTAGGGCGCACTGGACACGCACCGAAAGAGCTTCTCCTGCTACTCTTCTCTGTTCTTCGTGCCCACCATCTAGGGTAAATAAAAACCCTATTTTTACAGCAAGTTTGATCTACTATTTTACCTCTGACATGTGAAATCTCTTTTTCCTCAAGAATCCATCCGTTACTTTTCCTCAAACACTGCCTATCACCAAACTATTGATGAACTTCACTAAGCATCTAAGATTTTCACGAGATTACTCAGTTGTGCGAATTTTTGGATCTGTACAACTCTGGAACCCAAGAACAGTATGCTTAGGCAAATTCCTCAACTGTCAAAATTTTTCATTTTCTTCAAATCTGAGAACGCATATGACCTCTCCAAATTCCTTGCAACTATACTCTGTTCACAGGTACACACATGTCAGCTGATGTATCTCTCGTTTCTCATCAAATTAACTCATTTGCAGCATTTCTTGAATAAAATCTTCAAGTCTCATCATAATCCTCAAGAGTTCAATCTCATCAGCAAAATCCTCAGCTGAAGAAAATGAAGGATGACAGGAAGCAAAAGGGAGGCAAGAAACTTGAGCAGAATACTGCCACGGATATCCCTGAGGATATATGCGTGGATTACTGCACTCCATATGAAAATGAAAGTATGCCCAAGAGAAAGATTCGGCTTCAGAAGATAGAACGCCGATGGGCTAAGGAGTGGAAGGAGTACAGATTCGCCACTCCCAAATATGCGAAGAAATTCGCTCTGAAGCCTCCTGGCAAACGGGCTCCACTTGAGGATTATCAAGCAGCAGATCCCTCAAGCCTCAAAACACTTGATGATTATCCTGATGAAAAGGAAAAACACTTGGCAAAGCTCAAGAAGCAGGCAGAGGCTGCTATGAGGAAATTCAACGAATCATCTGCTGCTGCTTCAACTGCCACTACTTCCTGTGCTGCTGAGACATCTGGTACGACAATTCCTCAACAAAAGTGTGTGCCACCAAAACCAAAGGCTTCAAAGCCTCAAGAGGAAAAAGCTCCAGCATCAGCACCAAAACCATCAGCGCGAAAACCCTCAGCACCAAAATCCTCAACACCACCACAGGCTTCAAAACCTCAACAGAAGCCGGTAGTGAAGCCACTGCCCGCTACCTCCAGCTCCTCACTCCCCGCTGCAATAAGCTCGGAGACAAAGTCTTCACCAACTCCTCTGAAGACTAAGGTGACTGCTGGGAGAGGAACAAGACCCAGCCCAAGCAAAATCATTAGGGTCCCTTCTGCATCAGAAGGTAGTGATGAATTTGATGATGACACTCTGCAAGCAATGATCAGAAACAAGCAAGAGAGGGTAGCTCAAGCTTCTGGCAGCTCCATTCCTCTGGCCATGGACCCAAAAGTCCTCCTCGACTATATCAATATCAGGTATGAGGACCCCAACACTCCGCTTGATGATTTGAAACTTCCCCCAAGCATCAGCCACATGGTTGCCACATTCATCAACGAGGCCAAGTGGAAGGAGCAGCAAGCCAGACAGGCCAAGGTTGCCAAGCTAAAGAAGGAGAAATTCCTCAAGCAGAATCTCCTCAACCTGACGCCTGATGACCTGGTGTCAACACAGGCAGAGTTGTACACTTTGACAGATAAGTACTCCAAGCTTTCTAACCGTGAAAGTCTCAAAAGCAGTTTCATCAAACTTGCTATTGACGCTGTTAACAACTACAACAAGAAAATTGCCCCTCCAATACCAACTCCTCAACCTCTGATTGAAGAACTAGCTGATGAAACTTCTCATGCTGAGGAAATCCCTCAAGGAAGCCGTGTGGATGAACCGACAATTGAGGAAATAACCACGGAACATCCAGCTGATGAATCTGCTACAGCTGGTGAGACTGACCCTGCTCCAGCTGCTGCTTCGAAGCCAGCTGATGACTCTGCTCCACCTGGTTCGTCAAAGCCAGCTGATGAAAATGTCTTTGCTGAGAAAACACCTTCACCAAAAGGTTCAAAGGTGAAGAAAATAACTCCGTCTGCATCAGACGTGAAAAAGACAAGGGCTGCTGAAAAGGAAGCAAAGAAGAGAAAAACTTCATCAGTAGAAGAACACACTGAGGCCAAGAGCCTCAAAGCACTTATGAAATGGTTACCTTCGCAAGCGAAGACCAGGAGCAAGGGCCAGATGAGGAAATGAAGGATGCTGCATCTGAGGAACATACCGACGAGGAAATTCGCATTGACAACAGTCCTCAGCCTTCCATTCCTCATGAAGAAACTGCACAAGGATGAGCTCCACAAGCTGATGAATCTGGCTCCGTCACCAACCAAGCTGAGGAAGAACAAAGTGAAAATCCTCAAGCTGATGAAAGTCATAGTCCTGAGCAAAATCCTCAACCTGAGGATCAGGCTGACCCAACTCCTCCTCCTCCTGAGCAAGATCCTAAGGCTGAGGCTCAGGATGAACCTATTCCTCCTCCAGAGCAAAACCCTCAACAGGATGCTCCAGTTGACGACATCCCTCAGCCTCAAGCTCAACCAGACCCCATTCCTCTGCCTGAAGCGCAACCAGAGCATGTTCCCCAGCCTGAAGCTCAAGCTTATGAAATTCCTCACCCTGAGGACCATAGTGAGGAAAATGCACCAGACCCAGGCAATGCTTTCATCGTCCTCAACCCAGAGTCTGCAATAGTTGTCTCCCCTCAGGTCCAATAGAAAAACCTTCAGCCCATGCAGCGTCAGCCGTTCTCCAAGCGGCCAAAGTTTCAAAAGGATTCCTTCTTTGAAGAACGCATGTTCTTCATCGGAGAAAATCCCTATAACAAGTCTCGCATCAGGCATCTGAAGTTTTGGACGAGGACACATCTCAATTACTATGCCTATGTGCTGTGTGGTCGAAACAAGATTTTCCAGCACATGCATATTCGTCATGTTGAGCTTGAAGAAATACCCTGCCTGGCTCCAGTCCTCAACGTCCTTCATAAAGTTGGACTCCTCCCAATGTGCTCAGATATCTTTGATTGGAACAGTGAGCTCATTCTTAAATTTTATGCAACTCTTCACATATCAGGAGATTCTACAGACATTAACACATGGGTGTTTGACTGGATGACGCAAAAAACACACTACAAGGCTCCTGCCATTGAGCTAGTGCGTGAACTACCAGTATCAATTCCCTCAGAGCGGGACGTGATGCTTTATGATGAACGTGAGCTGCCTAACAAGATGATGGAAGTCCTCATGAAGCCTTTGGCTAAAGGGAAACCACCAAGAACGACTTTGTCATCCATGAGCTCAAATATGAACCAAGGACTGCTTACAGAATCCTCTGCAGCGTTCTTGCGCTGATCAAGGGCCATGATGAGGAAGAAGATGTCATAGGCATCATGAAGAATATCCTCTTCAACATCATCCATGGTATTCCCATCAACGTTCATGATTTCTTCTTGAGGACTTTGGCCGAGAATGCAATGTGTCCTTTTGACCACAAGATATATGCTCCATGGATCATGAGATTCATCAGAACAAGGTCAGGCATCAACTATCACGTTGATTTGAACAACCATGTTGGTTATATGCCTCCAATCAGGGTCAACAAGAAGACTTTCGAGCCTGTTGAAGGAAAAGGCAAGTTTGTAACTGATGAAGGCCGTAGGCCCCTTGATGGCCAGTTCAGAGAGCCCGAAGTTTATTCTTCATGGGATGACACTGAGTCTCATCCTCCAAGTCCTGTTGCTCCTCGTGTGCTGAATACCAGAGAGCTTCTTCTTAGTCATCACCAGAAGGTGGATCGGAATCACAAGTGGCTCAAACGCCAGTTCGGCGCCATTGTGAAAACCCTCAATGGAACACAGAATGCTGTGAAGCTTAACCATCATTATCTTCATGAGGTTTTTGATCGCACCTGGGCCACACTTGCTCATCTGAAGACTCCGGCAGAACTTGAAGAATTGGAGTTTCTGCAAGACTTTGACTGGTCGTGGCCAGCCAAGAAGAAATTCAGGCCAATTCATGTTCCAGACCTTGAGGACAGTTCTTTTTCTTCATTGGGCACTGCTAAATCTGATGAAGAACAACAAGACACTGCCACCGGTCCAAGGAAGAAGACTGCTCCCAAGAATCCTCACGCGTCTTCATCAACTGCCAAGGAGTGGAAGTCTTCAGGGGCGTTAGTCCTCAGTTTGTCCCTTTTTGTCACTTGATGACAAAGGGGAGAAACTTGAGAGTTAGTCTTCACGCAGGATATTTTGGGGCTTATGAAATATATTTATGTTACAAACTCTTGGCTCTTGTGAAGTGTTTATGTAATGCGTTGCAACTTAAGCCCGATGGTACTCTGATGTTTTTGAATGATTTTCTTCGCATGCTTATTCCTCAAAATTTTAATGCACGCATGCTGGAATTTGTCAGATACCATTTGTCATCATGCATCTTCAATTTCGTCATACTATATGTCATATGTATGCATGATTCACAAGACTCAAGGGGAGATCTCCATGATATAAATCATCAATGTGCATTTGCTGCGAAAAGAAAAATCCTCAAGATATGCACATCTTCAGGGGGAGTCTCTCTGAATCCTGATTTCAAATTCCTCAAATGAGTATTTAAAATTCATATTTTTATCCCTGTTGAAGACTTAACCTAATTGTCAGCAACCACCAAAAAGGGGTAGATTGTAAGTGCATCTAGTGCCCCTTAGTGATTTTGGTGGTTTGAAGACTTATAGGTTAAGTATCTAATGTTTTCATGAGTGTACACAGGATCTATAAGTCACTGAGGAGTTTGAAATATTCGATGAATATCGACCCCTAAAAATGTATATCTTCGGTTGAAGAAATTGGTCTGAAGCTGAAGATTGGAATCACGAAGAATTTGCGATGAAATTGATATTCCTCGTGAAGTTATTGAAATTGAGTAATTCGGTGTGTCCTGAAGAAAATCATTCTGAAGACTTTGAAGCATGAAGATTTACTCTTTCTGTTTTCTTTTATTCACACTTGAGTAATAGGAACACTGTACTGTTAAAGGGGGTCGAGGTAACACATTGGAATGAATTTCCTCATGATGCTCAACCCAAGACAAATCCTACCAAAAGCCTCAAGTAAGGAATATGAGTGACATGAGGACTCTCACAGTTGAGGGTCCCAACCGTTTCGATAGCCACGCCACATCATTGGTCTTATCCACATCCACGGTCATATTATTTAAGGGCATTAATGTCAAATCATGTCGGGATGCTCCCATGCTATAAATAGCCGCCCCCACAACCATTAGCTGGTTGGCTGCTCCATTAGAAACTGACACTTGTCATAAGAGCAATCCAAATTCCTCAGAGTCTTCGAGAGTAATTCATCAGTGAGGAAATACCCCAAACACCAAACCACAAACCGAGAACCAAGTGATTGAGCATCACTGAAGAAGTTGTTCCTGTGTGGGACTGAAGCCTTTTACCTTTGAGGACTGTGCATCCTCCACACGGTTAGGCGTCATGGTCTAGAGCAATCAAGCAGTCAATTGTGGATCGCCGGCTGACCAAGTTTGTGAGGGTTTGGAAGTCTGCCCTAAAGACTTACCACGAGTGTTTGGCGAGGACTATGTGTTCTTAGCCCGAGGAGAATACTGTAGGGATTGTGTGTCCCGGGACTGTGTGTCTTTTGGTTTCAATACCAAGCCGCTCCAAACCATATGTACAACTGTCACAACAGTTGGAACTGGGTCATCAACTATTGTCTTCGCTGTGAAACGGGTTCTAATTCCTCAACTCTTTATATTCCTCAGATTATGTGTTGATGATTTTCACTGTCACTGTTTGAAGAATTTGCTGAAGACTTTCTCTGAAATTCCTCAACCCCAAATTCTTCACGCAAGTTAATCCTCAGATGTTTTCTGCGTGCCTGCTTACCGTGCAATCAGTTTTCACATTCTTCATCCTGCTAAACTACTGTAGTGAAACTTTGCACTCGTGATCCTTTACTGCTTCCGCTGTAAGTTAGTCATCAGTGAGGAATTTCCTCAAAAGGAATTTCCTCAGTGATGAAATTCTAAAAATCTCCTATTCACCCCCTCTAGTCGATATAACGAAATTTCAAAGGGCATTAATGTCAAATCATGTCGAGATGCTCCCAGACTATAAATAGCCGCCCCCACAACCATTAACTGGTTGGCTGCTCCGTTAGAAACTGACACTTGTCATAAGAGCAACCCAAATTCCTCAGAGTCTTCGAGAGAAATTCATGAGTGAGCAAATACCCCAAACAGGAAACCACAAACCGAAAACCAAGTGATTGAGCGTCACTGCAGAAGTTGTTCCTGTGTGGGACTTAAGCCTTTTACCTTTGAGGTCTGTGCATCCTCCAGACGGTTAGGCGTCATGGTCTAGAGCAATCCAGCAGTCAATTGTGGATCGCCAGGTGACCAAGTTTGTGAATGTTTGGAAGTCTTCCCTGAAGACTTACCACGAGTGTTGGGCGAGAACTGTGTATTCTTAGCTCAAGGAGAATACGGTAGGGACAGTGTGTCCCGGGACTATGTCTCTTTTGGTTTCAATACCAAGCCGCTCCAAACCAGATGTACAACTGTCATAGGAGTTGGAACTGGGTCATCAACCATTGTCTTCACTGTGAAACGGGTTCTATTTCTTCAACTCTTTACATTCCTCGGATTGTGTGTTGATGATTTTCACTGTCACTGTTTGAAGAATTTGCTGAAGACTTTCTCTGAAATACCTCAACCCCAAAATCTTCACGCGACTTAGTCCTCATCTGTTTTCTCGGTTCCTGCATACTGTGCAAACTGTTTTTCATATTCTTCAACCTGAAAAACTGCTCTAGTGATACTTTGCACTCCTGATCCTTTGTTGTTTCCGCTGCAAGTTAGTCATAAGTGACGAATTTCCTCAAAAGTAATTTCCTTAGTGATGAAACTCTAAAAATATCATTTTCATACCCCCTCTAGTCGATATAATGCACTTTCAATTACTTATCTTGTTTTGAGCTTATTATGTCATTTTGAAGGAAGATACACCAAGTTCTGAGATAACCAAGGTTCTTGTACTATTTTTGACCTAACTAAGCTAATCGTGTCATAAATGAACTAAATAAGCTAATTATGTTATCTTGGAGGATAATTAGCTAATTTTATCATTTTGGAGAATAAAACTAGAAGAAGAAGGAGGAGGAGGAGAAGACTAGAAGAAGGAGGAGAAAAACAAGAAGAAGGAGAAGAAGAAGGTGAAGATGATTACTTATCATGTTTTGAGCTTATTATGTCATTTTGGAGGAAGATATGCAAAGTTATGAGATAACTATGGTTATTGTGCTATTTTTTACCTAACTAAGCTAATTATGTCATAAACGAACTAAATAAACCAATTATGTCATTTTGCAGGATAATTTGCTAAGTATGTCATTTTGGAGATCAAAACTAGAAGAAGAATGAGGAGGAGGAGAAGACTAGAAGAAGGAGGAGAAGAATAAGGAGGAGAAGAAGTAGGTGAAGATAAATCTAAGTTATGAGCTAACCAAGATTCTTGTAATATATATGACCAAACTAAGCTAATTATTTCATAAATGACCTAAATAAGCTAATCATGTCATTTTGGAGGATAATTAGCAAAATATGTCATTTTGGAGGATAAAACTACAAGAAGAAGGAGGAGGAGGAGGAGAAGACGAAGAACTAGGAGAAGAAGAAGGGGAAGATGATTACTTTTTTTTTAGCTTATTATGTCATTTTCTTAGGAAGATACACTAAGTTATGAGCTTATTATGTCATTTTTTCAGGAAGATACACTAAGGTTCTAGTGCTATTTTTGACCTAACTAAGCTAATTATGTCATAAATGAACTAAATAAGCTAATTATGTCATTTTGGAGGATAATTATCTATGTATGTCATTTTGGAGAATAAAACTAGAACAAGAAGAAGGAGGTCGAGGAGAAAAAGAAGAAGAAGGAGAAGAAGAAGGTGAATATGATAACTTATCTTGTTTTGAGCTTATTTTGTCATTTTGGAGGAACATACGCTAAGTTATGAGCTAACCAAGGTTCTTGTGCTATTTCTGACCTAACTAAGCTAATTATGTCATAAATGAACTAAATAAGCTAATTATGTCATTTTGAAGGATAATTAGCTTAGTACGTAATTTTGGAGAATAAAACTAGAAGAAGAAGAACGAGCGGGAGGAGAAGACTAGCAGAAGGAGGAAAAGAGAATAAGAAGGAGAAGAAGAAGGGGAAGATGATTACGTCTCTTGTTTTGAGTATATTTTGTCATTTTGGAGGAAGATACGCTAAGTTATGAGCCAACCAAGGTTCTTGTGCTATTTTTGACCTAACTAAGCTAATTATGTCATAAATGAACTACATAAGCTAATTATGTCATTTTGGAGGATAATTAGCTAAGTATGTCATTTTGGAGAATAAAACTAGAAGGAGGAGGAGGGGAAGAATACTAGAAGGAGGAGGAGGAGAAGAAATAGAAGGAGAAGAAAAAGGTGAAGATGATTACTTATATTGTTTTCAGCTTATTATGTCATTTTTTAGGAAGATACGCTAAGTTATGAGTTAACTAAGGTTCTTATGCTATTTTTGACCTAACTAAGCTAATTATGTCATACATGAAGTAAACAAGCTAATTATGTCATTTTGGAGGATAATTCGCTAAGTATGTTATGTTGCCGAATTAAACTAGAAGAAGAAGAAGAAGAAGAAGGAGGAGGAGGAGACTAGAAGAAGGAGGAAAAAAATAAGAAGAATTTGAAGAAGAAGGTAATTATGATTACTTATCTTGTTTAGAGCTTATTATGTCATTTTGGAGGAAGATATGGTAAGTTATGAGCCAACCAAGGTTCTTGTGCTATTTTTGACCTAATTAAGCTAATTATGTCATAAATAAGAGAATTATGTCATTTTGTAGGATAATTAGCTAAGTATGTTGTTATATCCCTCGAGTGTGCTATAGTAATAATTGTAATTAAGATATAGTGATGGCCAAGATAATGCTAGTGCTTTTGCTAATCTATTACGATCATAGTTGGAATCAAAATCCGATTCAATTTTTTTTTGCGATTCAAATTCATTTCAAAAGTGGAATTAAAAGTTTTGCAATTTTTAAATTAAAAATCATGTTTTGGTGGCAATTAATTCCTAGATATTTTTAAAATTGAAACCAATATTTTTCAAAGCGTTTTAGTGCCTTCAAATAATTAAAACTAGGACCGAGACGATTATTAAATGCCATGTCGCATTTTACTCTATGTAAGTAAATTTAAACATCCCCGAAAATACTTGTTGCATGTCATAAAATTACTATAAAAATTCTGAGGCAAGCCCTATAATTTTTACAAATTAAATCTAGGCACTATAAATAAAATGGAATAAAAAGTAAAAGCAAAGTAAATAATAATAATAATAATAAAAGAAAGAAAAAACCAAACCTGGGCGTCGACCCACATCGCCAGCCCAACCGGCCAGCTCCCCCACCAACTCAACCGGCCCCCCATACCCCCTGGGGGTATAAAACCCACACCCCAAACACTAACCCACCAACCCTCACCCTCACTCCCTGTTGGGGATATTACTCGTTGTGTTACCCGCCATATTGGGCCGGGTCAGGTTCAAGGCGACTCAAGACCCAAGAACAGAGAAGGCGTGAGGTTTTCTGCGTCCTTAGGCCGGTTTAATCCATGAGCCGTCAAGGAAACTCAAGACCCAAGAAAAGGAAGAATCGCCAGAGGTTTCCTTACTTGAGAGACACGGCATCTTAGAAATAGATCGGGTCACGATTGATTATGTGACCTGGACTCCTGTAAACCTAGGACCTCGACCTATATGTAAAGGCGAGTCTGTAGGGTAGAAAGTTGAGTTACAATTGATCGAGAGCTAGGTCAGGCGAGTTACGCACCCTTGTAATTGATTCCACCATCAAATATACACAAAGCAGGAAATAGGCTTTTACCTCGATCGGAGGGGCTGAACCTGGGTAAACCCGAGTCTCGCTTCCGTTCAACCCCTTTAAGTCGCCACCAAGTCCTTTCACGAGGACATATGCCATGACAAAACCACGACAGTTGGCGCCCACCGTGGGGCAAGTGCACGATGGATTTTAGTTCTCAAAGGGAGCCCTTCCAGGGTTTGAGAGCTACGCGGTCGGCCTCATGAGTAAGAGCCGCCGGGGAAAGTACTACATCAACAAATCTCAGTGGGGGTCTGACGCCGATTCAATCTAGTCTGGATACAGGGTACCCTTCGGCAAGATTCATGTATTCATTGGCAAGTTTGGGGGTACCGTACCTGAGACGAACACCTTCACCGGCATCGTCCAGCCGGCCCGGTACGCCCATCCTGCCAAAGGTCAAGTCAGGATAAACCATGCCATCATTGGTTTTACGCAGGGGATCAACCTGCCGGATGAACCGGTGATCCAGGAGAGCACCCCTGTCAACTTAGACGATGAGTCATCCACTGGCGACACAGATTCGATCTACCCTCTCCACGAAGGGCGGCTTGGGGGATTGCTTGAGGCGGCAATCTCCAAGGACATCAAAGGACCCCCATCGTCAGGTCGCCATCTACATGGCAGGAGCAACGGCGGCTCAACCGACCGCAGCTGGTGACAACGAAGATACCTGATCAGGAAAGACTCCGACTCAAGCCTTGGAGGATTTGGTAGCAGAGATGGCTAAACTCATGGCAATTACTGTGACGGCGGAGAAGCATGACGAGGTCAACACCGAGTTAGCAAAGCTGAGGGAGGAGATGGCCAAGATCCAATGCGAGATTGAAGGCGAGGCCGCCAGGATGGCGACCCAACAAGGCCCAGATCGCCGCGGAGACAGAGCGGCTAAGTGTTCAGGGATGGCAGCTCGAAGGAGAACAACACGCTTCCGATGCGATTCAACAGAAGAGGCGTCCCAATCGTTTGACAGCCGATCTGAATCCGACTCAACTCTTTGACAGCCCACATACCCCTGGGATGGAGCCTAACCAGCCATGGAAAGTTACTCAGCGTGACGACCCGGCTTAGCCGCCGCCTAACTCACAGGCGCCACAATCGGCGGCGGCTCAGCCCCCACTCTTCCAGACGTCGCGGGGTCAATTTTGTAACCCCGCTGACAACGTATTGGCGACGAACCGCAACCTAGAATCTCTTCCTATCCATGGAAACTCTGTGGCTGAGGTAGAGGCAAGGAACGCCATCGAGATGTTGAAAACGGCGGTGGTCCAACAAGTGCAGTATTCGTAAAGTCGTGAGCGGCTGCACTCCACGCCGCAAGCAAGTCATACCAGGATCCATCATGAGGACCCGCCCGCGGTGTCCAGCAGCGAACGGCGACGGCCTCCACAAATCAACCCGCCCGACATGCCTGACACCCGAGCTCAGGACCTCGTGGATGCAGCACGAGCCACTCGCCTAACGGTGATGGCGGCCGTGGCAGGTCAAGGCTATCCGTCTTATGTGCCGCCTTCCCCCATGCAGGCCGATTCAGGAGGCAGGAACAAAGGGATCCCCTGTCTGTCACCCGCCCTCCGCAACGAGCGTATGCCCAAAGATTTTAAACGTCCAACCAAGGTTCCCCATTACACACCGGATCTCGAGCCAGGGGCGTGGATTGAAAGTTACGAGCTTGCGATGGATATGCTTGATGTTAACGAGGCTGTGCGTGCCATGTACTTTAAAATGATGCGTGAAGGGACGGCACACACTTTGCTGAAGAACTTGCCGCCCAACTCCATCAACACCTGGGCTGAGTTTAAGGAGCGTTTTGTCAAAAACTTCCGAGGAACTTGCAAGCGCCCGATGACTATTATCGATTTACAACATTGCATCCAGCGCCCAGAAAATTCGGCCCATCATTGGATGTGACGGGTTGCAGAGGTAATCCATTCATTGGATGGTATTTCGACGGCTCAGGCCGTGCTGATCTTGGAGAAAAACTGTCAATACCAACCCTTAGTGTGGAAGCTCAGGTGACTCAAGCGTAAAGTGCAGGATATGGGAGAGATAATGGACACCCTCACTAGGTATGCAATGTTTGATGACACCAAAGATCCCAGGGAGGACAACGATAAAATCAGTAGTGCCGGGAGAGGGGAGTCATCCAAAGGCCACTCGCAGTCCCAGGGGCGAAATAACTACAACCCCGGGGCCAAGGGAAGAAAAGGCAGCAAGAAGGTGCCACTGAAATCGTCGCCAATACTAACATGGGGACCGGGAACCAGCGTCCGAAAAAAGGGGTTTCAGTGGGAAAAAGCCATGCAACTATCACGAGATGCTCAAGGGCCCCTGCCCACAACACACCACGGCGGAAGGTGCATCCACCCATTCGTGGGAAGACTGCTATGTGATGCAGGAATTCCGTGCCGAGGCGCTCAAGGGCAACCTAGTGGTGTACACCCGGACAAATTCAGGTCGGGCAGCTCACACAGGAGTCCGTTTGGCGGTTCCCCAAACCCGGTCCTCAGGGCGGGTCACATTCCAACGCTCGGAAGTATTAGGTCCAGAATGGCGAGCAATATAATGCAGAGGGCGGTTTTCAACAACAACTTCACGAGGGCGGCTCTCAGCAGCAGAATGACAACAACGGTTTCCAATCAACCCCAAGCAGTTGAACAATGAGCAGTATCATGTGTTTACCACCAGTACTTGCATAAGGGACAAAAAGGTCAAACACAGAACCTTCAGCGTCACTGAGCGGCGCTCCCCAGGTATCTCAATTGGTTTGAGCAGCCTATTATCTCGAGCAGGGAGGATCACCCGCCCCAGGTTGACAACCCTGGCGACTTAGCATTGGTCATGGCACCACAGGTAGGGGCTATACCCTCTCCAAAGTCCTCATGGATGGAGGTACCAACATCTTATACTATGACCCTTTCCAAAGAATGAATTTCTCCGAAAGAGACTTGATGCCTTCCTCTATGGTCTTCCATGGCATTGTCCCGTGTAAGTCATCATATCCTGTTGGGCGGGTTAAACTCAATGTGTATTTTGGCACCGAGTCTAATTACAGGAATGAGTCACTCATGTTTGAGGTGGTCAAGATGAAAATCTCTTATCACGCGCTTTTTGGTCCGCCGAGTTATGCCCGTTTCATGGCCCACCCATGTTATGTGTACCTCAAGCTCAAGATGCCATGCCCTAAAGGAACCATCATGATCAGTGGAGATCGGAAGATAGCTCAAGAGTGCGAAGAAAGAGATGCCGCTTATGCTGAGTCGGCCTACGCAGGTGAGGAACTCAAGTTTCATCAAGCCAATGTTGACCCAGCGGACATGACCCCACTCAAGAAGCCCACAATCGATTCAAAGTCTCCCCTTAAGTTTAAGCCGACAGATGACACTAAGTTGGTGGATTTCACACCCGGGGACGCTTGTAAGCAATTCACCATTGGGGTGGGTCTAGATCCTAAATAGGAAAGCACGCTCATCGAATTCATCCGTGAGAATTGGGACATCTTTGCAAGGAAACCTTATGACATGTGGGGTGTACCGAGAGAATTCCCTGAGCACCATCTTAACATAGATTCCAAGAAGGAAACCTTATGAAGCTGGTTCGACAATATCTTCGCCGGTTTAATGAGGAAAGGCATAAGGAAATTGGAGAAGAAGTATCCCAACTCTTGGCTGCTGGTTTCATTGTGGAGGTTTTTCACCCAGAGCGGGTGGCCAATCTTGTTTTCGTCCTTAATAAGAATGGCACTTTTCGCATGTGCATTGACTACACTGACCTCAACAAAGCCTGTCCCAAAGACCCCTTTGCCCTCTGGCATATCGATCAAATCATTGACTCTACGGCTGGTTGCGAGCGGCCGTGTTTTTTGCATGCATACTCAGGTTATCACCAGATCAAGATGGCCTTAGAGGATCAGGAGAAGACGTCCTTCATAACTCACTTTGGCTCTTTTTGGTATGTCTCTATGCCGTTTAGGCTCAAGAGTGCAGGGGCGACTTACCAGCGATGTATCTAGAATTGCCTACACAACCAGATTGGGTGCAACGTTCATGCCTATGTTGATGACATAGTGGTGAAAGCCCAGAAGAAAGAGTCACTCCTGGAGGATCTCAAGGAAATGTTTGACAATTTGCGCATGTATCAGATGAAGCTTGACCCGACCAAGTGTGTCTTCGGCATCCTGATGGGGGAGTTATTGGGCTTCTTGGTGTCAAAGCAAGGCATTGAGGACAACCAAGACAAAATCAAGGCGATTACCTAACATGGAAAGCCGGCCAATATCAACCAGGTCCAGCGTATGGTGGGTCGCATCGAGGCTCTGATCCATTTTATAAGTCGCTTTGGGAGAAGGCCATCCCTCTTTATCAAATGCTCAAGAAAACTTACTGTTTTGTATGGACGAATGCAGCTAACGAAGACTTTGAGGCATTGAAAAAGAAATTGGGTGAGCCACCCGTTTTAGCCGCTTCCGCTGATAAAGAGCATGTGCTCTTGTACATTGCTGCTAACTCTAAGGCAGTGAGCGTGGCAGTGGTGGTCGAATGCGAAGAAGAAGGAAAGGAATACCCGGTCCAAAGGTGAGTATACTTTGTTAGCGATGTCTTAACCCTCTCCAAACAACGTTATCCACACTAGCAGAAGCTGGTTTTCGGGATCTTCATGGCAAGTTGGAAGGTGAAGCACTACTTCTAGGAGCACCCGATCACGGTGGTCAGTTTCGCGCCACTGGGCGACATCATACAGAACCGAGAAGCGACCGGGCGAATTGCTAAGTGGACTATTGAGCTTAGTCCTCACCACGTGAAATACACGCCCCGCACGACCATCAAGTCTCAGGCCTTAATGGATTTCATCAACGATTGGATCGAGCTGTAGATCCCAGAAGACATATCTGATCACACGTATTGGACGATCCAATTTGACGGGTCTAGGCCTCTGGATGGCTCGGGGGCCGGCGTAGTACTAACTTCGCTGCAGGGTGACAAGTTTTTCTATGTCCTCCGGCTCATGTTTCCGTGTACTAACAATGCAGCAGAGTACAAAGCTTTTCTCCATGGGCTTAGGGTCGCCAAAGAAATGAACCTCATTCGATTTAGATGCTTGGGCGACTCGGATCCGGTGGCCCAGCAAGTTTCCAGAACATGGGACTCCAGGGATACTCTAAAGGCGGCCTATAGACGTGTTCTATCAGTCGTGGTGGGTCACTTTCATGGTTATCAAGTTGATCATATCGATCACCGGCCTAAAGACGTGTTCTATCAGACGTGATGCTCTTTCATGACTCGGATCACAGTGTAAGCCGGTTCCTCCCAATGTCTTTTTGGATGTTTTGCATAACTCATCGGTGAAATTGCCTTCTAAAGAGGATATAGCGGTCCCTGACCCGGAGTCTAAACTTGTGGCGGCTCTTCACGCCACTTCGGATTAGGCGGTCCCATACATGGCCTATTTAGCACGAGGCGAGTTACCTGCTGATGAGTTGCTAGCCCGCCAAATTATCTGGCGATGCAAGTCCACTGTTGTACATAAGAGCGAGTTGCAAAAACGAAGTACTTCTGGAATTTTTAAAAGATGTGTCTCGTCCGAAGAAGGATGTGCGATCCTTGATGAGATCCACGCGGACGATTGTGGCCATCACGTCGGGTTGCGCTCTTTGGTATCCAAGGCTTTTAGGCATGGATTCTACTGGTTAACGGCACACGCAGATGCTGAATACATATTGCGCAGATGCGATGGGTGTCAAAAGTGTGGGTGTCATATGCATGTGCCGGCTCAAGAGTTGCGGATGATCCCAATTACATGGCCTTTTGCGGTCTGGGGGCTCAACATGGTTGTCCCCTTCAAGATGTCTTCCAACAACAAGACCCACCTACTAGTAGCGGTTGACAAATTTACCATGTGGGTTGAAGCAGAGAGGGTTAGTACCTGCGATGCAGATACGACCGTCAAATTCCTCATGAAGTTGATTTTTCGCTTCGGGTATCCTCATAGTATCATCATTGATAATGGTACTAATTTATCCTCGTGAATAGTCTTTGTATACCCATAAGTCCAACCTTTATCTGATGACCATGTCGATGCTACCCGGAAGCACGGATGTTGTACATCAAATTTAAACAGGACCATTGGAAGCGCAATGCTAAATTGTTCTTGATCAATTATCCAAATCGTATGGTATGGGTAAACATCATGATTCTCCTTCCCCTTTTATCAAAATGATTATGTAGTTGATGACCTATCATGTATAACATACTATGTTTTCCTCGGGAATGGTATACTCTAATACTTGTGTGTGTGAACACATTATTCCTTCCCATTGGTCTATTTGACCTTTTCTTGTATAATAACTTATCTGAGAAGTGGTAACCCCCTACTTAGGTAGAAACCATGGTGTAAAACTCTGTCACTAAGACCCTGTTACTATTGCGGATAACATTCCGGTAGCCGCCGGTGGATGAGAACCTCGCCTATTGGTCCGCCTCGTTTCAGCGAGTAGGAAAATGGTTCTATTCATCCCCCGCCCTTGGTACCGACGTTGTTGCCAACATAACTGATAGGTTATCCTCTGACATGTCTTGTTATCAAGACCGTATAATATGTCACTGCTCTGCCTATTCTTGGCCAACTTGGTGGACCCATAACCCAAAGTTCCACAGGATTGAAACCTGACTTTACTATATACCCTTGACTCCAAGGTATCCTTTTACACTTGGCTTCGTAGGGAATTCCAGAACCACCGTTCAATGGACAGATCACTGTTTGGTCCGGGTGTTACCCAGCCCGCTGAAGCTCAAGTCCGCATTATTCATGAGAATCTAAAGGCTGCTTAGTCTCGTCAGAAGAGTCAGTATGACCGTCATCATCAAGATATGGTCTATCAACCTGGAGAGAAGGCTTATCTTCGTGTCACACCAATGCAAGGCGCACACCGTTTTGGGATCAAGGGCAAGTTAGCTCCTCGCTATATTGGTCCTTAAACTGTTCTCGTAAGGCGTGGAAAAGGGGCTTATCAATTGGAACTGTCGGGGAACCTTTCTCAGGTTCACGATGTCTTCCATGTGTCTCAACTCCGTCCCTGCTTGAAGGATCCTATTCGAGCAGTGGGTCATGATATGCTTGAGCTGCAACAAGACCTCTCTTATAAAGATCATCCGATCCGCATTCTCGACCGGGCTGAACGTCAGACTCGTTGCAAAGTCACCAAGTTCCTTAAAGTGCAGTAGTCAAATCATTCTGAAGATATAGCCACTTGGGAACGCGAGGATCATCTTCGTGATGAATTCCACGAGCTCTTTCCTTCTACCTCTTAAATTCTCGGGACGAGAATTCTTGTTAGTAGGGGGGAGTTATGACATCCCTGGATTATCCTACAATAACCCTTATGATCAAGCTACAGTGATTCCACACTAATGCTGCCACATCACCATGATTCTTTTGTTAAACTCGCGTCGGTTCAAACCCCGCTCATTTCCGTTGCAAATTTGATTTGTTTGAAAATAGAATTTAAATTTTTTACGAATCTTAAAATAAAAATGTTCGATGGGTTACAAGTATTAGCTAAGATGTTATTAAATTTGATCGGTAATTTTTAGAAATAATCTAGAGCCTCTAAATAAATAAATAAAACCTGTAAAATAAAAACAGAAAACACTATATAAAAAAAAGGACCCCCCACTGTGCCCTCACCCACCTAGGCCAACCAGCCCCGGCCAGCCCACCCCAACCCCCTGGGGTTTTTAACCCCCACTCCCCAACCCTAGCGCTACCCGCACCCCCACCCACTCCTCCACGCCACCGCCAGCCACGAGGGTTGGCTCCCTTGCTCTCTGGCCTCTCGTTCCTCTCCCCTTGCTCCTCTCCCCGTCGCCCAGTGCTTCTCTCCTCCCCAGAGCGCTCCCCCGACCCCGAGTCCTCGCAGGCGCTGGCCGATGACGCCCCGACGGCGCTCCCCCACCGGCGACTCACACCGGCTCTCCCCTATGCAATACAGGATCGAAGCCTCCCCAGATCTCCCTCGCCACTAGCGCCATCCACCGCGCCGGCTGCCGTCGCCCTGCCGCCGCGCCTCGCCGGCCCTCCCTCACCCTACAGCGCCCGAGCCCCGCACCAGAACTACGTCGGCCCGCGCAACCAACGCAGCATCGCCCCGCCCTGGGCCACCCCACACCCGGATCCGCCGGCCTCCTCCTCACCGCGCCGACGCCTTCGACGCCCCTCCCATCGAAGCTCCTCCTCGGCTGAATCGACGCCACCTCCTCCACCCCTCCCCGGGAACTCCGGCTACACCTGGCCTTCCCGTCAATGCCGGTGAGCCCTTTCCTTCCCTCCCCCCTGCGGTTCCGTTCTGACGCCCCGCACCACGGCCTTCGGCGGTCTCCACCTTGCCTCGCCGCCATTTCCCTCCTCCTAACCAGGAGAAGGAGGAGTTACCTCAAGTAGGTTGAGAGAGAGAGGTTAGAACAAGTAAAATAAAAAGAAAGAAAATAAAATAAAATAAAGTGATATATGTATGTGTGTATGTATATGTGTGATGTATGTATTTCTGTATAAATATGTATGTATGTACGTGTATTGAGGATGTGTGTAAAAATAAAAATGTGTATACGGTGCATGTGTGTGTTTTGGTGTACAAAGTGTGTGTGAGTGTGTTGTGTGTGTGGTGAGGCCGATGGGCCATTTATAGGTGGGGCCACCCATGTAAATTGTTTTTAAATAATAATAATAATAGATAAAATAAAATAAAAATAAAATAAATAATTGGTTAAGTTAATTAATTAAATAATTTGTGAATTAATTAATTAGATAATTAAGTATTAGTAATAATGATTATCAGTAAATAGATTAATTAGATAGTCTGTTAATTAGGATAATTAAATTATCTTAACAGAATATGATACGTGGGTCTCCTACTAAATTAATCTGATTAATTAATAATTAAATGATAATTAAAATTATGTCTATGACACATGGGACCCACTCGTGAGTTTGATGAGTCAACTGCTGATGTCAGCATGACATCATGCTGATGTCATAACAGCATTTAATAATTAATTAAATCTGTTTTTAATTCCTAAATATTAATAAAACTTTAAGAATTAATATAAAATAAACCGTAGCTGAGATGAAAGTATTTTCAACATGAAAGTTGATTAGTAGAAGGAGACGAACCTCGATACGCGGTCCATTTATTTTCACGCGTCCCTAACATAGCAAACGTCGAACTTTTCCGTTGTTTCTCGTCTGACCGGTAGTAGCCACAGACCCAGGAAATATCGTGAGATATTCTTTTGACCCGTCTGTGATGGATGTTACTACATTAGCTCATGCCTAGACCTGGATATTGCCATGTCATGCTTAGTGTTGCACTATTGCTATTATTTATTGTTTCTTCCCCCTCTTCTTACCGGTAGACCCCGAGACTAACGCTGCTGCTGGGAACATCTACCCTCCTGACGACCAGCCTTTGTCGCAGAGCAACAAGGCAAGCAAACCCCCCTTGATCATTCCTATATCGCCTATGTATTTCTTCCTCCTGCTTGCATAGCCTAATTTTGATGAACTGCTACTTTCAGTACCGCACTTTAAACTGTTTAGTATAGTTGGAGCAGTCATCCCCTCTGACCCCTTAGTCCACTTGCCCTACTTTGTCATCAAGTCTCGATCCCTGATCGACGAGCCAGACCCGACACATGACTTACACCCCCCTTAGTTGTGTGGCACTATAGAGCTACAATCGGGTACCGAGGGTGACACCTCGCGAAGTACTCATGATGATACCTCTGTAGTGTAGCTAATTGGTCGTGGTTATCGAGGGTGTATCCTCGCTCACCACTCCCGACGATGTCTTTGTCGTGCAACCCCTCAAGTGTGGGACCCTCGAGGGTGATTCCTCTAAGTCCACCTTGACGGTTACATCGTTCGAGATCCAATCAGGGTGATGCCTCAGATCTCCCTGATGTTACAACCACACAGTTACTTGACCATGTTACTGGGATCTTTGATGAATAGATGTTAGGCGGGTGGATTCCCGCATGGATGTGTCGATGACTTAATTAAAATGATAATTGATTTCGGTATTTGATGTGGGTTAGTCGAAAGGCCTTATTACGCACTAACTGTCTGCATGGGAAGAATTATGGGTAATCGACGTCGTGGTATCAGTCGAAGCTCTTCAGACGTCGGCAATGGAGTAGCGCGGGCCCGAGTGGTACCGAGATGCATCGCGCTTGTGCTTTAGGGGTGCTAGGACTAACATCGGCCTCCCTTGCAATGTTGCAGGAGCGCATAGGGCAAGTTGGCCCACGTCCCCTTTGTGCTTAGGAGTTAGACCGGCGGGCTGGCCTTTGAGCTTAGGTGGGGCTGCGACGTGTCAGTATTCCGATTACGCGCATGACCTAGAAAAGTGTGTCCGGCCAGAGTGTTATTGAGCGTGATGGGGAATATGTTGTGCACCCCTGCATGGAATAACTTATCTATTCGAATAGCCGTGTCCACGGTTACAGGACGACTTGGAGTTGTGCCCTGATCTTATACAACTACAATGGTTACTTAACTGGATTTGTTGGCCTGGGATAGCTTCCTCGCAGGGAGTCGAGGGAGGATCTCTGGGCGTGACCTCATATTAATATTGCTACAACAATATGACTATTAATTGTGTTACCTTGTTCTACTCTCGTCCATTGCTTCAAGACCCCTGAAGATGCTAGTCTTGAATAGGACTAGGCTTTCTCTCTCTATTCTCGCATTGCTGCAGTCAGTCCACATATAAACCCCTTCTTTGATACTGATGCATACTTAGCATAGTTCTGATGTCAGTCTCGCGAGTACTTTGGATGAGCACTCACCGTTTCTTTGCTCCCCCCTTGTCGCCTTGATCCGTTGCTTCGACCAGATGATGGAGCCCAGGAGATGGAGTTTCCTGCCGACGCCTGCCACCCCAATGGTGACTTCTTCGTGTAGGCTGCTGAAGATCAGGAGTAGTTAGGAGGTTCCCAGGCAGGAGGCCTCGCCTCGTTCAATCGTGTTTCTTTTATGCTAGCCTTCTGTAAGGCACCTTATGTTTAATGTGTGAACTCAAATACTGTTGCTTCCGCTGACTCGTGTTTTTTTCAAGCTATTGTATTCTAGCCCTCGAGGCCCCTGGCTTGTAATATGAAGCTTGTATGTTTTATTTGTGTCTAGAGTTGTGTTCTGATTTCTTCCCGTTAGTCCTGGAGTACATTTGCGTGTATGTTTAGTGTACGATTAAATCGAGGGCGTCACAACTATCCACCATGTTGTCGTTGCATATTAAGTAATAGTGATCTGTCATATAAGTTCCTCATATATATGTGAGTTCCTCACCATATTTATTGAGTAATAGTGATTTTTACTATTTTTCCTCAGTGCATCTTTTGCATACATTAGTTTTTAAGCTAAACTTCGTTGTTAAGTATGTTACATCTATGTATTGAACAGGGACTCCCGATGAGTGTTGTTCCTCGTTGGATCGAGTCAAAAGGTCGCATGATAATGGTTAGCTTACGACCAAGATATCCTTTATTGCACACGAGTGCATTCATCATTTCTCGAAGCAAGCAAGTGTTAATAGTCAAAGACTGGAGAAAAATTGTGAAGGATCGAAGTAGATAAGTACTACGTAGAATATCATGTGTGATAATATGATCGCAGTATAGAGAAGCGAGCAAGTCTTAATAGTCGAAGTCTTACGATGTGTGAGAATATGATGGAGTCAAAGTTAGCAGTAGCGCTGGTAATACTTACCAGTAGCCCGATTTAGTAGCAGTGCGCCATATGGATAAGCACTACTACTATAGTTACAAGTAGCGCTGCCCATACCAGCGCCACTACTAGTGTTTAGTTGTAGCGTGATAGTAGTAGCGCTTGGCCCAGCGCTACTGCTAAGCATATTTCCAGCGCTACTACTAGGGTTTTCCCTAGTAGTGGAAGGAGGAGCAAGAGAAGACTAGAAGGAGGAGAAATGAAAAATAAGGAGAAGATGATTACCTATCTTGGATTGAGCTTATTATGTTATTTTGGTGGAAGATACGCTAAGTTATGAGCTAACCTAGGTTCGTGTGCTATATTTGACCTAACTAAGCTAATTATGTCATAAATGAACTAAATAAGCTAATTATGTCATTTTGGAGGATAATTAGCAAAATATGTCATTTTGGAGAACAAAACTAGACGGAGGAGTAGGAGGAGAAGACTAGAAGGACTAGAAAAAAAAGGAGGAGAAGAAGGTGAAGATGATTAATTATCTCGTTTTCAGCTTATTTTTTCATTTTGGAGGAAGATACCCTAAGTTATTGGCTAACCAAGGTTCTTGTGCTATTTTTGACATAACTACGCTAATTATGTCAGAAATAAACTAAATAAGCTAATTATGTCATTTTGGAGGATAATTAGCTAAGTATAACATTTTGGAGAATAAAACTAGAAGAAGAAGGAGGAGGAGGAGAAGACTAGAAGAAGGAGGAGACGAAGAAGAAGAACAAGGCGAAGAAGGGGAAGAAGATTATTTATCTTTTTTTGAGCTTATTATGTCAATTTTTAGGAAGATACAGTAAGTTATGAGCTAACCAAGGTTCTTGTGCTATTTTTGAGCTAACTAAGCTAATTATGTCATTTTGGAGGATAATTATCTATGTATGTCATTTTGGAGAATAAAACTAGAAGAAGAAGATGGAGGTCGAGGAGAAGACTAGAAGAAGAAGGAGAAGAAGGTGAAGATGATTACTTATCTTATTTTGAGGTTATTATGTCATTTTGGAGGAAGATACGCGAAGTTATGAGATAACCAAGGTTCTTGTACTATTTTTGACCTAAGTAAGCAAATTATGTCATAAATGAACTAAATAAGCTGATTGTGTCATTTTGGAGGATAATTAGCTAAGTTTGTCATTTTGGAGAATAAAACTAGAAGAAGGAGGAGAAAAAGAAGAAGGAGAAGAAGAAGGTGAAGATGATTACTTATCTTGTTTTGAGCTTATTTTGTCATTTTGGAGGAAGATACACTAAGTTATGAGCTAACCAAGTTTCTTGTACTATTTTTGACCTAACTAAGCTAATTATGTCAAAAATGAACTAAATAAGCTAAAAATGTCATTTTGGAGGATAATTAGCTAAGTATGTCATTTTGGAGAATAAAACTAGAAGAAGAAGAAGGATGAGGAGGGGAAGACTAGAAGAACGAGGAGGAGAAGAAGAAGGAGAAGGAGAAGAAGAAGGTGAGGATGATTACTTATCTTGGTTTTAGCTTATTATGTCATTTTTTAGAAAGATACACTAAGTTATGATCTGACCAATATTCTTCTTCTATTTTTGACCTAACTATGCTAATTATGTCATAAAAGAACTAAATAAGATAATTATGTCATTTTGGAGGATAATTAGCGAACTATTTCATTTTGGAGAATAAAACTAGAAGAAGAAGAAGGGGGAGGTGGAGAAGACTAGAAGGAGAAGGAGGAGAAGAAGACTAGAAGAAGGAGAAGAAAAACATGAAGAAGAAGAAGAAGGTAATTATGATTACTTATCTTTTGTTGAGCTTATTATGTCACTTTGGAGGAAGATATGCTAAGTTATGATCAAACCAAGGTTCTTATGCTATTTTTGACGTGACTAAGCTAATTATGTCATAAATGAACTAAATAAGTGTGACGCTCCGGTAGATTAAGCTACAGTAATCACACACTAGTTCTCCCACGTCATCAAGTTTATCTAAAATAAGTTGTCACTTAATAAAAAGCAAAGCAATTATCATATTTAATTTAAAGTCAAACGAGGAGATTTTTCGAATGCAAAAACAAAAGTATCAGGTGAGTTATAAATATTCCCTAATGATTTATGAAATGGAATTGGATATTTTTAGGAATGAATTAGAGCCTCTAAATAAATTAAACATAAACTTTTAAAATAAAGTAAAATAGTAACTAATAAAAAAAGGAAACAACCCCCTCTCCCTTGGGCCTCAACCCAGCCTGGCCGGCCCACTCCCTCGTGGGCAAACCATAGGGCACCCTGACTCCATGACAACAGACCTTCCCCTGCAACGGCACCAGAAGAATGCTGCTAGCACTCCTTGGCAACGAAACTAGAGGAATGTTGTTGAAGGCCCACCAGTGCGCGGGATCGCAGCAGTTTTCGAGGGTAGAGTATTCGACCCAAATTTGTTGATACGCCAAAAGGAGGTGAGAGGATACTCTCAAGTATTAGCATCTGAATGTGTGAGATTCAACCACACCTGAAAGATTAGTATCTGCAAGCAAAGAGTCAGCAGCAAAGAAGTATGATAACAACGGTGTCAGAAACGATCTGTTGACGGCAGACTATTTCTAACGATTGTATCAATGGCGCCAAAAGTTGCAGTTGATGGAAATTGTCTGTTCCCGTCAACGACCAGCGAATGAAAATTGTAGCAGGTAGCAGCAGTGTAACGAGTAACAACAGTGGCAAGGAACAACAGTAGTGACAGCAGTAGCAAGCGAAAGTAGTAACAGCAGTAGCAAGTAGCAACAGTAGTAACAGCAGCAGTGGGACAAACTCGTAGGCAATGGGTCGGTGATTCGTTTGGATGATATTCATCATGCAACATTTATAACATGGAGAGATATGTGGCTAGCTCCCGTTCGTCAATGTGATGTAGGCATGCATTCCGTGTGTAGTCATACGTGCTTAGGGAAAAGAACTTGCATGACATCTATTGTCCATCCCTCCCGTGGCAGCGGGGTCCAAAAGGATACTACGGGATATTAAGGTTCTCCTTTTAATAAAGAACCGGAACAATGCATTAGCACTTGGTGAACACATGAACTCCTCAAACTATGATCATCACCAGGAGTGGTTCCGGTTATTGTCACTCCGGGGTTGCCGGGTCATAACACATAGTAGGTAACTACAACTTGCAAGATCGGATCTAAAACACACATATATTGGTGACAACATAATAATTTCAGATTTGAAATCATGGCACTCGGGCCCTACTGACAAGCATTAAGCATGGCAAAGTAGTAGCAACATCAATCTCAGAACATAGTGGATACTAGGGATCAATCCCCATCAAAACTAACTCGATTACATGATAGATCTCATCCTACTGATCACCGGCCAACGGGCCTACGAATTGATTACTCACGAACGATGAAGAGCTTCATGGAATTGGAGAGGGAAGAAGGTTGACGATGACGGTGGCGACGATTTCCCCTCTCCGGAGCCCAATATGGACTCCAGATCTATCCTCCAGATGAAGAACAGGATGTGGCGGCGCCTCCCTATCGCAAACGCGATGAAATCTTCTCTTATGAATTTTTTTCTGGGCGAAAGTGAATTTATAGAGCTGAGATTGGGGGCGGCAGAGCCACGTGGGCCCCACAACTTGGTTGTTGCAGCCAGGGGGGTGGCCACGGCAACAGGGCTTGTGGCCCACTGGCCCACCCCCTCTGGTGGATCTTTGCGCAGGGATTTTTCATATTTTCCAGAAAAATTCTTCGTAAATTATCAGGACGTTCTGAGAACTTTCATTTCTGCACAAAAACAACACCGTGGCAATTCTGCTGAAAACAGCGTCAGTCCGGGTTAGTTCCATTCAAATCATGCAAATTAGAGTCCAAAACAAGAGCAAAAGAGTTTGGAAAAGTAGATACGAGGGAGACGTATCAAACTCCCCCAAGCTTAAAACCTTGCTTGTCCTCAAGCAACTCAGTTCACAAACTGAAAGAGAGAGAAAAACTTTGAAAAACTCTGTTTGATCTTGTTGTTGCAACTATGTCTAACTTATAACCAGAATTTCAGCAAGATCACAAGTTAACAACATAAGCAAGTGACACAAAGGTCTCACGGTAAACGAATATCAATGGCATAATCAGCTAGCGAGCAAATAATAATGAGTTTCGGATACCAACAATTCAATCAAAACAAGCATGAAGCAATATGAATAGGTGGTATCTCGCTAGCTCTTTCTGAGACCGCAAAACATAAATGCAGAGCACTTTCAAAGATCAAGGGCTGACTAAACATTCTAATTCATAGAAATGAAGATCCAGTCATAGTCATACTCAATATCAATCAAAACCAAAGCATAAAAATGACAGAGGTGCTCTCTAATTGGTGCTTATATAGGAGGAGGATGACTCAACAGGAAAATAAATAGACAGGCCCTTCGCAGAGGGAAGCATTGATTTGCAGAGGTGCCAGAGCTCAAGCTTTGAAAACAGAGATATTAATTTTGTGTGGCATGCTTGCATTGTCAACGCAATGACCAAGAGTTCTCAATATCTTCCATGCTACTCATGCTATAGGCGGTTCCTAGACACAAAAGTAAAGTTTTAAATCTCACACCACTAATCAATCACACTCCACGGCTAGCCAAATCCTCGGTTACCGTCCATACTAACATCAATCCCGGGGGAGTCTTGTTTTACAATTATGTTTTCGATTTAAGCGTGGAACTGGGCATTCCAATTACCGGCCCCTTTCTCGTGAATGACAGTGAATAAACACATGTCGAGGATAACACGCCTAGCATGGAATATACCAATGCCCCGTGTCACCACATGAGCAGTTCGGGCATGCAAAACAGATTATTTCTCGAAGGTTTAGAGAATGGCACATGCAAATTTACTTGGAACGGCAGTTAGATACCGCAACTAGGTAGGTATGGTGGACTCTCATGGAAAAACTTTTGATTTTATGGAAGTGGATGCACAAGCAGTATTCCGCTTAGTACAAGTGAAGGCTAGCAAAAGACCGGGAAGCGACCAACTAGAGAGCGACAACGGTCATCAAGATGCAATGAGTTTGACTAACATAGAGTGCAAGCATGAACAGGATATAAATCACCATGAACACGAACATCATAAAGGCTATGTTGATTTTGTTTCAACTACATGCATGAACATGCGCCAAGTCAAGCCACTTGAAAAATTCAAAGGAGAATACCATCCTATCATACTACATCATAGTCATCTCAAAATCTATGTTGGTATTCACGACAAACCATTATAAGCTCCTAGCTAAATACGCATGGCATCAGAAACTACGATCTCTAAGTTGTCATTGCAAACATGGTTCTCTCACAACAAAGCTGAATCTAGGACGACAGGCTAGTCATATTTACAAAAACAAAATAGATAGAGTTCATACCAGCTTTTTCAGTCTCAGTCACTTCATCATATATCATCATTATTGCCTTTCACTTGCACGATCAAACGATGTGAACAATAATAACCTTTCTCGTGCAATGGACGCAGCTGAATCTACAGGCAAACACAAAGGAGAAGACAAAGTAATGTGGCTCTTTGAAAGCTAAACAGGTATGCATGCAAGAGCCACTAAACATTGTAACCAATATCTTCTACCTTGACCCAAAGAAAAAGAAAACTATTTACACGGGAAAGCTCCCAACAAGCAAAAGAAGAAAGGAAAATCTTTTTGGGTTTTCTCAAAAGGACACAAAACAAGAAAACAAGAAAACGCAAATAAACTAGCATGGATCATACAGTGTCAAAGTGTAAGCACCGACTAACAAAGTAAAAGCATAAGCACGAATGTAAGGTCGGTGAGAACACGTACTCCCCCAAGCTTAGGATTTTGGCCTAGCCTGGTCTACTCCAAAGGTGGGAAATAACCAGCTCCGGGGTACTCTGGAGCAGACTGTGGATGCCACTGTTGTGTGAGCTCCTCTGGCTCCCACTGATAAACTAGCGTATGGTACTCGACCGGCGGCTCGGGAACGGGCACGTGTGGTTGGGCCAAGCCCCAATATGCGTAGATGTCCGAGGGCTTAATAATGTACCTACCTGCATGAAGATCGAACAAAGGTGCAGGCAAATTAATAGTGTCTCGGGTACCCTGACTAAATACCAGGTTATAAATCATCCGTCTACTAGCATCTCTATCCATAATATCGTGGCGAACCTGTCATAATCCATATATTTCTCAGGAAGAAGCATCTCTTCGTCCTCGCGAAGTCTAATGGGTATCTCAGAGTGTCGAGCAAGACGAGTAGCATAGATACCTCCATAGACGACGCCTTTGGAACGGTTTGTGTTCAACCGCTGAGCTACTATAGCACCTAGGCTATAGGTCTTAGTGCTATAAAGGCTTTCGCGCAGAACCGCAAGGTCTGGAGAGCTAAGTGATCCAGCCTCCCCATGACCAATCAAACATTTTCCAACAAATAATGAGAAGTACCGAACCATAGGAAAATGTATGCTAGCAATTCTAGCGCGAGACACTCCTCTCTCCTCTCCAACAACAATAGTACCAATTAAATCCTCCAAGTCTCGTGGACGAGGATCATGAATATCCCCAACATAAGGTAATTTGCATGCATTGCAAAAATCCTGTAGTGTCATGCACTGGGGGATATCGTACAACATGAACTCAACCATGGGAGGATTCTTCCTCGGATAAAAGATGAAGTTTTGAATGGAAATATTGGTGAGGAGGAGGTATTGAGAGCACTTATCTTCAACGAACGCGGTAAGACCTGCGTTCTTCACCAAGTGATAAAAGTCTTCATAAAGCCCGGCGGCGCGTAAAAAATCATCATTTGGCCACTCGCATGCTCGAACTTCTGTGACTCGAGGAACCACATACTTGGGAGGGTTCTTCTCATCCTCCTTGGGGTTACGTCTTGAAAGAGCCTCTCAAGAACCTCCTCATCTTTTCCTTTTCTAGCTCTTAAAAATTCTGAAATTTTTAGAGACTTCGAAAGAAAAGTGAATAAAGATTAACCCAACTCGTAGAAACTACTCCTAGTAGTGCGTAGAGACCGTATCACGCGCTAAAACTACTTCAGACCAGCTAAAATGAACATTTCAAGCTCAAGAACAGGGTCACCAAGGTAACAAGAATACGCGAAGGATAAAGCACTAGAGCAAAAAATAATTGGACCAATGGAGGAGTCACTTACCAAGGAGTAATTTCCCCAAAACGGTTTGGAGAATGGTGCTTTGAACAAGGAGATCGAAAATCACAGCCAAATGAGCAAGAACATGGGTTTGAGCTGCGAAACGATTTTTTCTGGAGGTAGAGGAAGAGGATGGGAGCTGGAATGAGTGGAGGGGGTCCCTGTGGGCCCCACA
Organism: Hordeum vulgare subsp. vulgare; assembly: GCF_904849725.1. Classification (NCBI taxonomy): domain Eukaryota; kingdom Viridiplantae; phylum Streptophyta; class Magnoliopsida; order Poales; family Poaceae; genus Hordeum; species Hordeum vulgare. Next base: position 229,968,106 of record NC_058520.1, on the reverse strand, counting down.
AGCTTGCTTGCTGCGGCCAGGGGGGTGGACGCGGTGACAGGGCTTGTGGTCCACTGGTGTGGCCCCCAGGCCAGTTCTCAGTCCTAGTATTTTTCAAATATTCCAGAAAAAATCATGCTAGATTTTCAGGACCATCGAGAACTTATATTTTCGGGGTACTTTTCTCCGGGGTGCTAAAACAGAAAACAGGGAAAACTAAACTAAATCTATCATTTTTCTTCTAAGCAACAGAAAGTGAAAGCTCAAAACAGAGGTATGTGACTCTTTCACTCTTCCATTTCATGGTCATCGAAAGAAATCCGTCAATGGGGTTGATCAAGTCCTTATGACAAAACTTTTCCGAATCGCAAAAGGGAACAGAGAATTTTCGAATAATCACTAAGTTACCTCAATGGGGATATGTATCTCCCCAACAAGCAAATCATACTTCGTCTTAACACGAGGAATAGGGCATTCAAAGCTCCCAGTAAGAATCTATGAAGTTTTTTTGATAGCATTGATGCAATGTACTTGATATCGTTTCTTCGGAAAGTGCATGGTATGCTCATTACCGTTGACATGGAAAGTAACATTGCCTTTGTTGCAATCTATAACAGCCCTTGTAGTGTTTAAAAAGGGTCTACCGAGGATGACAGCCATGGCATCGTCCTCAGGGATATCCAAGATAACAAAGTCTATTAAGATAGTGGTTTTAGCAACCACAACAGGCACATCCTCGCAAATGCCGACAAGGAAAGCAGTTGATTTGTCAGCCATTTGCAGAGAAATTTCAATGGGTGTCAACTTATCCACTTCAAGTCTACGATAAACAGAGAGAGGCATAACACTAACTCCGGCTCCAAGGTCACATAAGGCAGTTCTTACGTAGTTTCCTTTAATGGAGCAAGGTATAGTGGGAACTCCGGGATAACCAAGTTTCTTAGGAGTTCCACCTTTGAAAGTGTAATTGGCAAGCATGGTGGAGATCTCAAGATCTGGTATCTTCCGTTTATTGGTCACGATATCTTTCATGTACTTATCATATGGACACATTTTGAGCATATCAACTAACCGCATTTGCAGAAAGACGGGTCTTATCATTTCAATAAAGTGCCCAAAGTCCTCATCATCCTTTTTCTTGGATGGCTTAGGAGGAAAGGGCATAGGTCTTTGAACCCATGGCTCTCTTTCTTTACCATGCTTCCTAGCAGTGAAGTCATTCTTGTCGTATCTCTTGGGTTGTGGGTTATCAGGATTAACAGTAGGTTCAATCTCCACATCCTTATCATTGCTAGGTTGAGCATTATTATGAACATCGCTATCCATATTGTCACCAGGTTCATGTTCATCACCAGATTGTCTTTCTGCATCAGACGCAGAAATATCATTTGGTTCTTCAGGTGTGGTAGTATTTGGTGAACTGACATGTAGGTTTCTATCATCCTTCTTCTTCTCCTTAGGATGACTGGGTGTATCAGCATTAATTCCTTGAGAATCTTGATCAATTCTCTTAGGATGGCCTTCAGGATACAAAGGTTCCTGAGTCATTTTGCCTCCTCTAGTTAAACTGGCGTCTGGTACTCGACTGACGGCTCGGGCACGGGCACCTGTGGTTGGGCCAAGCCCCGATACGTGTAGATGTCCGAGGGAATAATAATGTACCTGCCTGCTTAAAGGTTGAACAAAGAAGGAGCGGGCAATGTAATAGTCTCTCGATTACCCTGACTAAATACCAGGTTATAAATCATCCGTCTACTAGCATCCCTCTCCAGAAAATTATGGCGGACCATGCTGTCATAATCCAGATATTTCTCAGGGAAAAGCATCTCTTCTTCCTCGCGAAGTCTAATAGGTATCTCAAAGTGTCTAGCAAGACGAGTAGCACACATACCTCCATAGACGACAACTTTGGAACGGTTTGTGTTCAACCACTGCGCTACTATAGCACGTAGGCTATAAGTCTTATCGCTATAAAGGCCTTCGCGCAAAACCGCAAGGTCTGGAGAGCTAAGTGATCCAGCCTCCCCACGGCCAATCAAACATTTTCCAACAAATAATGAGAAGTACCAAAGAATAGGAGAATGTATGCTAGCAATTCTAGCGTGAGACACTCCTCTCTCCTCTCCAACTGCAATAGTGCCTATGAAATCTTCCAAATCTCGTAGACGAGGATCATGAATATCCCCAACATAAGGTAATTTGCATGCATTGCAAAAATCCTATAGTGTCATGCACTGGGGGATATCGTATAACATGAACTTAACCATGGGATGATTCTTCCTCGGATAAAAGTTGAAGCTTTGAACGAAAATATTGGTGAGAAGGAGTTATTGTGGGCACTTATCTTCAACGAACGTGGTAAGACCTACGTTCTCCACCAAGTAATAAAAGTCTTCATAAAGCCCAGCGGCGCGCAAAAATTCATCACTTGGCCACTCGCACGCTTGAACTTCCGTGACTCGAGGGACCACGTACTTGGGGAGGTTCTTCTCATCCTCCTTGGGGTTACGGCTTGAAGAGCCTCTCAAGAACCTCCTCATCTTTTTCCTTTTCTAGCTCTGAAAAATTCTGAAATTTTTAGAGACTTTGAAAGAAAAGTGAATAGAGATTAACCAAACTCGTAGCAACTACTCCTACTAGCGCCTATAGACCGTATCACACGGTAAAACTACTTGGGACAAGCTAAAATCAACATTTCAAGCTCAAGAACAGGGTCACCAAGGTAGCAAGAATACGCGAAGGATAAAGCACTAGAGCAAAAAATAATTGGACCAATGGAGGAGTCACTTACCAAGGAGTAATTTCCCCAAAACGGTTTGGAGAATGGTGCTTTGAGCAAGGAGATCGAAAATCACATCAAAATGAGCAAGAACACGGGTTTGAGCTGCGAAACAATTTTTTCTAGAGGAAGAAGAAGAGGATAGGAGCTGGAATGAGTGGAGGGGGCCCCTGTGGGCCGCACAAGCTTGCTCCCCGCGGCCAGGGGGGTAGCCCGCGCTGACAGGGCTTCTAGCCCACTCGGGTGGCCCCCAGGCCAGCTCTTTGTCCCGGTATTTTTGAAATATTCCAAAAACAATCATACTAGATTTTCAGGACCATCGGAGAACTTTTATTTTCGAGGTATTTTTCTCCGGGATGCTAAAAGAGGAAAGAGGGAAAACTAAACTAAACCTATCATTTTTTCTTCTAAGCAAAATAAAATGAAAGCTTAAAACAGAGGTATGTGACTCTTTGATTCATTCATCGCATGGTCATCTAAAGAAATCCGTCAATGGGGTTGATCAAATCCTTATGACAAAACTTTCTTGAATCGCAAGAGAGAACGGAGAATTTTCGAATAGCCACTAAGTCACCTCAATTTGGATATGAATCTCCCCAACAAGAAAATCATACTTCATCTTGATAGGAGGAATAGGTCATTCAGAGCTCCCAATAAGAATCGATGAAGTTTTTTTGATAGCATTGATGCAATGTACTTGATATTGTTTCTTTGGAAAGTGCACGCTATGCTCATTACCGTTGACGTGGAAAGTGACATTGCCTTTGTTGCAATCTATAGCAGCCCCTGAAGTGTTTAAAAAGGGTCTTCCGAGGATGACAGCCATGGCATCGTCCTCGGGAATATCCAAGATAACAAAGTCTGTTAAGATAGTGGTGTTAGCAACCACAACAGGCACATCCTCGCAAATGCCAACAGGGAAAGCAGTTGATTTGTCGGCCATTTGCAGAGAAATTTTAGTGGGCGTCAATTTATCCAGTTCAAGTCTACGATACAGAGAGAGAGGCATAACAGTAACTCCGGCTCCAAGGTCACATAAGGCAGTTCTTACGTAGTTTCCTTTAATGGAGCAAGGTATTGTGGGCACTCGGGGATCACCAAGTTTCTTAGGAGTTCCACCTTTGAAAGTGTAATTGGCAAGCATGGTGGAGATCTCAAGATCTGGTATCTTCCGTTTATTGGTCACGATATCTTTCATGTACTTAGCATATGGAGACATTTTGAGCATATCAACAAACCGCATCTGCAGAAAGACGGGTCTTATCATTTCAATCAAGCGCTCAAAATCCTCATCATCCTTTTTCTTGGATGGCTTAGGAGGAAAGGGCATAGGTCTCTGAACCCATGGCTCTCTTTCTTTACCATGCTTCCTAGCAGTGAATTCATTCTTATCGTATCTCTTAGGTTGTGGTTTATCAGGATTAACCATAGGTTCAATCTCCACATCCTTATCATTGCTAGGTTGAGCATCATTATAAACATCGCAGTCCTTATTGTCACCAGGTTCATGCTCATCACCAGATTGTGTTTCTGCATCAGACGCAGAAATATCATTTGGTTCTTCAGGTGTGACAGGATTAGGTGAATTGACATGCAGGTTTCTATCATCCTTCTTCTTCTCCTTAGGATGACTAGGTGCATCTGCATTAATTCCTTGAGAATCTTGATCGATTCTCTTAGGATGACCTTCAGGATACAAAGGTTCCCGAGTCATTTTGCCTCCTCTAGTAATGACTCTGACAGAGTTGTCATTTAATTCATTGAGCAGGTCATTCGGAGCTTTAAGTACTTGTTCTACCTTAGTAGTAATCATAGAGACATGTTTACTCAGAAGCTTCAGATCATTGACATTTCTGTCTACACAAGCACTTAAGTGACTAAGCATCTGAGTACTTTGTTCCAAATGTCTGCTAACATAATCATTGAAACCTGTTGTTTGCCAACGAATTTGTCAAATTCATCAAAGCATAGGCTAGCAGGTTTATCAAAAGGAATATCACTCTCATCAAACCTACACAGGGAATTTACTTCTACTACCTGTACCGGGTTATCGAGACCATGGATCTTTTCAATAGGTGGTAGATTTTTGACATCTTCAGATCTAATACCTTTCTCTTGCATAGATTTCTTGGCTTCTTGCATATCTTTGGGACTGAGGAATAGAATACCTATTTTCTTCGGGGTTGGCTTAGGAGGAGGTTCAGGAATAGTCCAAGCATTATCGTTGATCAAGATGTTATTCAGTAGAGTCTCAGCTTGTTCCAAAGTTTGTTCCCTAAAAACACAACTTGCAGAACTATCTAGGTGGTCTCTAGAAGAATCGGTAAGTCCGTTATAGAAGATATCAAGTATCTCGTTCTTCTTAAGAGGGTGATCAGACAAAGTATTCTGTAGCTAGACAAGCCTCCCCCAAGCTTGTGGGAGAATCTCTTGTTGGAGTTGAGCAAAATTGTATATTTCCAGCAAGATAGCTTGCTTCTTATGGGCAGGGAAATATTTCTAACAGAAGTAACAGACCATATCCTGGGGACTACTCACACATCCAGGAGCGAGAGAAGCGAACCAGGATTTAGCGTCATCCTTTAGAGAGAAAGGAAACAACTTAAGGATATAGTAGTGGCAGATCTTCTGCTCACTAGTGAAAAGGGTGGCTATATCGTGTAGTTTGGTAAGATGGGCTGCGACCGTTTCAGACTCATAACCGTGGAAAGGATCAGATTCGACTAGAGAGATTATCTCAGGATCGACAGAGAATTCATAATCCTTATTGGTGATAAAGATAGGTGAAGTGGCAAACTTCGGGTCGTATTTCATCCTAGGTTTCAGAGATTTTTCCTTCCACTTGAGAAGTAATTTCTCAGCGTCATAGGCATCCTTACACGCAAGAAAATCCTCAGCTATCTCTCCCTCTATAACGTAACCCTCGGGTATATCAGGCAATTCATATATAGGAGAGCTAGATCTAGCAGGAGCAAAAGCAGGTTCTATCTCAAAAGTATCGGCAGTTTCAGAAGCATCTCGAGCATTGGCAGTAACTATAGCAATATGAGCATCAAGGAGCACCCCTAGTTGCACATCAGGAAAAGTAGTATGTCTAGCAGTATCAAGCATAGCATCATCAGGCAAAATAGCATCCCTAGCATCATCAGGCAAAGCAGTATCAGGCAAAGCATCTCTAGCAGTTTCAGGCATAGTATGTCTAGCAGCATCAGGCATAGTAGCAAGGATAGAATCATCAGGAATAGTGTCAAGCATAGTATCTCTAGCAGTATCATCATAAGCATCATCAAGAACAGGCGACATATCAAGATTTCTAGCAGGAGGTGATGTCGCAAACTTACTCATAACTTAAGGTGAATCAAGTGCAGAGCTAGATGGCAGTTCCTTACCTCCCCTCGTAGTTGAGGGCCAGATTTTGGTTTTTGGATCCTTCAGATTCTTCATAGTGATCAGCAGATAGAAATCCCAAGTGACTCAGAGAATATAGCAATACCTCCCCGGCAACGGCACCAGAAAAATGGTGACTCCGTCACAACAGACCTTTCCCTGCAACGGCACCAGAAGAATGCTGCTAGCACTCCCTGGCAACGAAACTAGAATAATGTTGTTGACGGCCCACCAGCGCGTGGGATCGCAGTAGTTTTCGAGGGTAGAGTATTCGACCCAAATTTGTTGATACGCCAAAAGGAGGTGAGAGGATACTCTCAAGTATTAGCAGCTGAATGTGTCAGATTCAACCACACCTGAAAGATTAGTATCTGCAAGCAAAGAGTCAGCAGCAAAGTAGTATGATAACAACGGTGTCAGAAACGATGTGTTGACGACAGACTATTCCTAACGATTGTATCAATGACGCCAGATGTTGCCCGTTGACAGAAATTGTCTGTTCCCGTCAACGACCAGTGAATCAAAATTGTAGCAGATAGCAACAGTGTAACGAGTAACAGTCGCGGCAAGGAACATCAGTAGTGACAGCAATAGCAAGTAGCAACAGTAGCAAGCGATAGTAGTAACATCAGTAGCAAGTAGCAACAATAGTAACATCAGCAGTGGGACAAACTCGTAGGCAATGGGTCGGTGATTCGTTTGTATGATATTCGTCATGCAATAGTTATAACACGGAGAGATATCTGGCTAGCTCTCGTTCGTCAATGTGATGTAGGCATGCATTCATTGTGTAGTCATACGTGCTTAGGGAAAAGAACTTGCATGACATCTATTGTCCATCCCTCCCATGGCAGCAGGGTCCGAAAGGATACTATGGGATATTAAGGTTCTCCTTTTAATAAAGAACCGGAACAACGCAATAGCACTTGGTGAACACATGAACTCCTCAAACTATGATCATCACCGGGAGTGGTTCCGATTATTGTCACTCCGGGGTTGCCAGGTCATAACACATAGTAGGTAACTAGAACTTGCAAGATCGGATCTAAAACACACATATATTGGTGACAACATAATAATTTTACATCTGAAATCATGGCACTCGGGCCCTAGTGACAAGCATTAAGCATGGCAAGGTAGTAGCAACATCGATCTCAGAACATAATGGATACTAGGGATCATCACCGCCCAGCGAGCCTACGAATATATTACTCACGAACGGTGAAGAGCATCATGGAATTGGAGAGGGAAGTAGGTTGATGATGACGATGGCGACGATTTCCCCTCTCCGGAGCCCAAAATGGACTCCAGATCTATCCTCCAGATGAAGAACAGGATGTGGCGGCGCCTCCGTATCGCAAACGCGATGAAATCTTCTCTTATGATTTTTTTTCTGGGCGAAAGTGAATTCATAGAGCTGAGATTGGGGGCGGCAGAGCCACGTGGGCCCCACAAGCTTGGTTGTTGCAGCCAGGGGGTGGCCACGGAAAGAGGGCTTGTGGCCCACTGGCCCACCCCCTTTGGTGGATCTTTGTGCAGGGATTTTTCATATTTTCCAGAAAAATTCTTCGTAAATTTTCAGGACGTTCCGAGAACTTTCATTTCTGCACAAAAACAACACCATGGCAATTCTGATGAAAACAGCGTCAGTCCAGGTTAGTTCCATTCAAATCATGCAAATTAGAGTCCAAAACAAGGGCAAAAGAGTTTGGAAAAGTAGATACGAGGGAGACGTATCACACCCCACCCCTGCTCAACCCTTCCTGGCCGCCGCGGCCACCAATCCCACGTAGCTACCCCCCACCTACCGCATGCCCAAGACCCTCCCGTCGCCCCACCCAGCTCCCGAACCCACGAGGGGGTCGAACCCCCCTCGTCCCCATCCCACTCCCGGCTCCCTAGACCTCCACTCGATCTCCCCCTCCCTCTCGCCCGAGGACCCTGAGCCCCTGACCCCCCCTCGAGCGCTCCCCCCTGTGCCTCCTCTCCCACCAACTAAGGCCCTCGCTCACCCCACCACTCCCGCTCGCGTTCCTTCCCTCACACCACGCCCGAGCACCTCCCGCTCGTCCCTGATCCCATCGGCCCCTTGCGCCGGCCCTCCCTCTCCCCACGGTGCATCACCACCCCACACCCCACCTCCCATTCGTCCCCTGAGCCTCCCCGTCGCCTCATCCACTCCCCTGGCTCACCCCACGCCCTGATCTCCCTCCCCAGCGCCTCACGGCGTGACCCCCAACCGCGTCGCCGCCTCGCCCCTCCAGCGGCCCCATCCGGGCGCTGCCCCTCCTCCGGGCCGGATCCGGCCTTATCCTCACTGCCGAGCCACCTCGTCCCCACTTCGGCGCACTCCTCCCCGATGAGCACCTCCCCGACGACCTCCCTCACCTCTCCGCAGCGCCGCACCGTTGTCGGATCCATCACCACCGGCTCGGTATCGCCTCTCCAACAAAGTCACCACCACCGGGAACTCCTCCTTGTCAGAACCGCGCCGACTCCCCATGCACTCCGGCTTCACCGGGCCTTCCCGTCAACGCCGGTGAGCTCTGGGCCCCGGCCACCCTCTGCTCCTCCCTCTCCCGGTTTCGTTCTGGCGGTCGCCGCCTCGTTCCTGCGTCGTTGGGCTCGTGTAGGTGGAACTGGAATTTGCCTCCTCTCTCTGTTTAGGTGGTTCTCTGTGACAGAGAGGAGGAGAGAGTTGGAGATGAGAGAAAGAGTTAGATAAAAAAAGAGCATGTACAAAATATGTATAATGCATGTATGTATCGTGTATGTATTGTCTATATATGCATGTATGTAAAAAAGAATACAATATGTGTATATGTGTTATGTATGTATGTGGCCCAGCCACTTACCGGTGGGGCCAAACCTCCACACCCACTTACAGGGAGGCCCCACACGCTATTCAGAAAACGTGGAACTTTTCCATCGTTTTCCGTCTGACCGGTAGTAGCCCGAGACCCAAAATATCGTCAGATATTCTTCCGACCCATCTATGAAGGATGTTGCTGCGTTAGCTCATGTCTAGCCTGCATCTTGCCATGTCATGCATTGTGTTGCACCGTTGCTATTATTTATTGTTTCTTCCCCCTCTTCTTATCAGTAGACCCCGAGACTGACGCTGCTGTCGGGTACATCTACGACCCTGCCGACCAGGCTTTTGCCGCAGAGCAGCAAGGCAAGCAAACCCCCTTGATCATCCCTATATCTCCTATGTCTTTCTTCCTACTGCTTGCATTAGTATTTTGCTACTGTTGTAGTTAGCTCCTATATCTGATGCATAGCCTGTTTTTGATGAACTGCTACTTTCAGTAATGTACCTTTAATCTGCTTAGTATAGGTGGAGAAGTCATCCCTTGTGACCCCTTAGTCCAGTTGCACCCTTTTGCTTTCAAATCTCGATCCCCGATCGACGAGCCAGACCCGACACAGCACATACACCCCCCTTAGTTGTACGACGCTATAGAGATACTAGCGGGTACCGAGGGTGACACCTCGCTAAGTACTCCTGATGATATCTCTGTAGTACAGCTAGTCGGTCGTGGTTATCGAGGGTGATTGCTCTTTCACCATTCCCGACGATGCCTCTCTCGTGCAACCCCTCAAGTGTGGGATCCCCGAGGGTGATTCATCTAAACCCACCTTGACGGATACATCGTCCGGAATCCAACGAGGGTGATTCCTCGGATTCCCCCGATGTTTCAACCACACAGTTACTCGACAATCTTACTGGGATCATTGGTGATTAGTTGTTGGACGGGTGGATTCCCGCGAGATTGTGTCGATGGCCTAATTAAAATGATAATGGATTTGGGTATTTGATCTGGGTTGGTCGGAACGTCTTATTACGCACTAATTGTCTGCGTGGGAAGAATTATGGGTACTCGACGTTGCGATATCAGCCGAAGCTTTTTAGATGTCAGCAATGTAGCGGCACGCGCCTGAGTGGTCCTGAGATGCATCGCGCTTGTGATTAAGGGATGCTAGGACTGGCCTCAGCCGCCCACGCATCATGCAGGAGCGCGGAGGGTAAGTGGGCCCATGCCCCCTCTGTGGTTAGGAGTTAGACCGGCGGGCTGACCTCTCTGTTGAGTCTTAGGTGGGGCTGCAACGTGTCGATATTCCGAGGATGGGCATGACCCAGAAAAGTGTGTCCGGCTAGAGTGTTATCGAGCGCCTCGGGGAATATGTTGTGCACCCCTGCAGGGAAGAACTTATATATTCGAATAGCCGTGTCCACGGTTACAAGAGACTTGGAGTGGTGCCCTAATTTTATACAACTACAATTGTTACTTAACTGGAATTAGTTGCCCCGGGATTGCTTCCTCGCGGGCAGTCGAGGGAGGATCTTTGGGTGTGGCCTCATATTAATATTGCTACAAAAATATGACTATTAATTGTCTTACACCTGTTCTACTCTCGTCTATTGCTGCAAGATCCTGAAGATGCTAGTCTTCGATAGGACTAGGCCTTCTGTACCTACTCTCGCATTAATGCACTCAGTCCACATATAACCACCCCCCTTCTTTGATACTGATGCATACTTAGCATAGTTCTGATATAAGTCTTGCGAGTACTTTGGATGACTACTCACCGTTTCTTTGCTCCCCCTTGTCCCCTTGATCCGTTGCTGCAACCAGATTTTGGAGCCCCGGAGATGGAGTTTCCTGCCGACGCCTGTCACCCCAATGGTGACTTCTTCGTGGAGGCCGCTGAAGACCAGGAGTAGTTTAGGAGGTTCCCAGGCAGGAGGCCTCACCTCGTTCGATCGTGTTTATTTTTTGCTAGCCTTCTCTAAGGCACTCCCATGTTTTATGTCTGTACTCAGATATTGGTGCTTCCGCTGACTCGTGTGTTTATCGAGCTTCCGTATTCTAGCCCTCGAGGCCCCTGGCTTGTAACATGAAGCTGATATTGTTTTATTTGTGTCTTGAGTTGTGTTGTGATATCTTCCCATGAGTCCTTGAGTTTGATCGTACGCATTTGCGTGTATGATTAGCGTACGATTAAACCGAGGGCATCACAATAAGCTAATTATGCCATTTTGGAGGATAAGTAGCTAAATATGCAATTTTGGAGAATAAAACTAGAAGAAGAAGGTGGAGGAGGAGGAGAAGAAGAAAAATAAGCAAAAGAAGAAGGTGCAGATGATGACTTTTCTTTTTTAGCTTAGTATGTCATTTCGTAGGAAGATACATTAAGTTATGAGCTAACAAAGGTTCTTGTGCTATTTTTCACCTAACGAAGCTAAATATGTCATAAATGAAATAAATAAGCTAAATATGTCATTTTGGAGGATAATAGCTAAGTATGTCATTTTGGAGAACAAAACTAGTAGAAGAAGAAGGAGAAGGAGGAGAAGACTAGAAGAAGGAGGAGAAGTAGAAGAAGGAGGACAAGAACAAGGTGAAGATGATTACTTATGTTTTGTGAGCTTATTATGTCATTTTGGAGGAAGATGTGCTAAGTTATGAGCAAACCAAGGTTCTTGTGCTATTTTTGACCTAAATAAGTTAATTATGTCATAAATAAACTAAATAAGCTAATTATGTCATTTAGGAGGATAATTAGCTAACTATGTCATTTTGGAAAATAAAACTAGAAGGAGGAGGAGGAGGAGGAGAAGACTAGAAGAAGGAGGAGGAGAAGAAGAATGTGAAGATGATTACTTATCTTTTTTGAGCTTATTATGTCATTTTGGAGGAAGATACGCTAAGTTAGGAGCTAAAAAAGCTTCTTGTGCTATTTTTTACCTAGCTAAGCTAATTATGTCATAAATGAACCGAACAATCTAATTATGTCATTTTGGTGGATAATTAGCTAAGTGTGTCATGTTGGCCAATAAAACTAGAAGAAGAAGAAGGCGGAGGAGGAGGACACTGGAAGAAGGAGGAAAAAAGGAGTAGGAGAAGAAGAAGGTTATTATGTTTACTTATCTTGTTTAGAGCTTATTATGTCATTTTGGAGGATGATACGCTAAGTTATGAGCTAACCAAGGTTCTTTTGCTATTTTTTCCCTACCTAAGACAATTTTGTCATAAATGAACTAAATAAGCTAATTATGTCATTTTGGAGGAAAATAGCTAACTATGTTATTTTGGAGAATAGAACTAGAAGAAAAAGAAGAAGGATTAGGAAAAGACTAGAAGGAGGAGGAGGAGAAGAAGAAGAAGGAGAAGAAGATGGTGAAGTTGATTACTTATCTGGTTTTGAACTTATTATGTCATTTTGGAGGAAGATACACTAAGTTATGAGGTACCCAAGGTTCTTGTGCTATGTTTGACATAACTAAGCTAATTATGTCACAAATGAACTAAATAAGCTAATTATGTCATTTTGGAGGATAATTAGCTAAGTATGTCATTTTCGAGAATAAAACTAGAAGAAGAAGAAGGAGGAGGAAGAGAAGACTAGAAGAAGGAGGAGACGAAGAAGAAGAGGAAGGAGGATAAGGTGAAGATGATTACTTATCTTTTTCAGCTTACTATGTCATTTGTAAGAAGATACACTAAGTTATGAGCTAACAAAGGTTCTTGTGCTTTTTTTTTGACCTAACTAAGCTAATTATGTCATAAATGAACTGAATAAGCTAACTATATCATTTTGGAGGATTTTTATCTATGTATGTCATTTTGTAGAATAAAACTAGAAGAAGAAGAAGGAGGTGGAGGAGAAGAGTAGAAGAAGGATAAGAAAATGAAGAAGAAGGAGAAGAAGAAGGTGAAGATGATTACTTATCTAGTTTTGAGCTTATTATGCCATTTTGGAGGAAAAAACGCTAAGTTATGAGCTAACCAAGGTTCTAGTGCTATTTTTGATCTAACTATGCTAATTATGTCATTTTGGAGATCAGAATTAGAAGAAGAAGGAGGAGGAGAAGAAGACAAGAAGAAGGAGGAGAGGAAGAAGAAGGAGAGAAGAAGGTGAAGATGATTACTTATTTTTCTGAGCTTATTATGTCATTCTTGAGGAAGATATGCTAAGTTATGATCTAACCAAGGTTCTTGTAGTATTTTTGACCTAACTAAGCTAATTATGTCATAAATGAACTAAATAAGCTAATTATGTCATTTTGGAGGATAATTAGCTAAGTATGTCATTTTGGAGAATAGAACTAGAAGAAAAAGAAGGATTAGGAAAAGACTAGAAGAAGGAGGAGTAGGAGGAGAAGAAGGAGAAGAAAAAGGTGAAATTGATTACTTATCTGGTTTTGAGCTTATTATGTCATTTTGGAGGAAGGTACAATATGTTATGAGCTAACCAAGGTTCTTGTGTTATGTTTGACATAACTAAGGTAATTATGTCATAAATGAACTAAATAAGCTAATTATGTCATTTTGGAGGATAATTAGCTAAGTATGTCATTTTGGAGAATAAAACTAGATGACGAAAAAGAAGAGGAGGAGAAGACTAGAAGAAAGAGGAGAAAAAGAAGAGGAAGGAGAAGAAGAAACTGAAGATGATTACTTATCTTGTTTCGAGCTTATTATGTTATTTTGGAGGAAGATATGCTAAGTTATGACCTAACCAAGGTTCTTGTGCTACTTTTGAGATAACTATGCTAATTATTTCATAAATGAACTAAATAAGCTATTTAAGCCGTTTTGGAGGATAATTAGTTTAGTATATCATTTTGGAGAATAAAACTAGAAGAAGAAGAATGAGGGGGAGGAGAAGACTAGAAGAAGGAGGAGAAAAAGAAGAAGAAGGAGAACAAGAAGGTGAAGATGATTACTTATCTTGTTTTGAGCTTATTTTGTCATCTTGGAGGAAGATACACTAAGTTACGAGCTAACCAAGGTTCTTGTGCTATTTTTGACCTAACTAAGCTAATTATGTCATAAATGAACGAAATAAGCTAATTACGTCAGTTTGGATGATAATTGCTAAGTATGTCACTTTAGAGAATAAAACTAGAAGGAGGATGAGGAGGAGTAGAAGACTAGAAGGAGGAGGAGGAGAAGAAGAAGGAGAAGAAAAATCTGAAGATGATTACTTATCTTGTTTTTAGCATATTATGTCATTTTTAGGAAGATACGCTAAGTTATGAGTTAACCAAGGTTCTTATGCTATTTTTGACCTAACTAAGCTAATTATGTCATTTTGGAGGATAATTAGCTCAGTGTGTCATGTTGGCCAATAAAACTAGAAGAAGAATGTGACGCCCTCGATTGAATCGTACGCTAATCATACACGCAAATGCGTACGATCAAACCCAAGGACTCACGGGAAGATATCACAACACAACTCTAGACACAAATAAAACAATACAAGCTTCATATTACAAGCTAGGGGCCTCGAGGGCTAGAATACACAGGCTCGATAAATACACGAGTCAGCGAAAGCAACAATTTCTGAGTACAGACATTAAACAAGGGGGTGCCTTAGAGAAGGCTAGCACAAAAGAAAGACGCTCGAACAAGGCGAGGCCTCCTTCCTGGAAACCTCCTAAACTACTCCTTGTCTTCAGCGGCCCCCACGAAGAAAATCACCATCTCCTGGACTCCATCATCTGGTTGCAGCAACGGATCAAGGGGACAAAGGGGGAGCAAAGCAATGGTGAGTACTCATCCAAAGTACTCGGAAGACTTACATCAGAACTAAGCAAAGTATGCACCAATATCAAAGTAAGGGGGTTTATATGTGGAATCACTTCATGAATGCAAGAATAGAGTGATAAGGCCTAGTCCTATCGAAGACTAGCGTCTTCAGGGTCTTGCAGCAATAGACGAGAGTTGAACAGGTGTAACACAATTAATAGCCATATTGTTGCAGCAATATTAAAATGAGGTCACGCCAAGAGATCCTTCCTCGACTCCCTGCAAGGAAGCCATCCCGAGGCAACTAATTACCGTTAAGTAACAGTCATAGTTGTATAAGATAGGGGCACAACTCCAAGTTATCCTATAACCGTGGACACGGCTATTCGAATAGTTAATTTTCATCCCTACATGGGTGCACCACATTTCCCGTCACGCTCGATAACACTTTGGCCGGACACAGTTTTCTCGGTCATGCCCGGCCTCGGAATATTGACACGTCGCAGCCCCACCTAACACTCAACAGAGAGGCCAACCCGTCGATCTAACTCCTAAGCACAAAGGGTTCATGGGCCCAGTACCCCTTTGCGCTCCTGCACGATGGGTGAGCAGCCGACGTCAGTCCTAGCATCCCTTAATCACAAGCGCGATGCATCTCGGGACCACTCGGGCGCGCGCCGTTACATTGCTGACATCTGAAAAGCTTTGGCTGATACCGCGACGTCGAGTACCCATAATTCTTCCCGCGTCGCCGGTTTGTGTGAAAAGGTCTCCAACCAACCCAGATCAAACAACCAAATCCATTATCTTTTTAATTAGGCCATCGACACAATCTCGCGGGAATCCACCCGTCTATCAAGTAATCACCAATGATCCCAGTAACATGGTCGAGTAACTGTGTGGTTGTAACATCGGGGGAATCCAAAGTATCACCCTCGTTGGATTCCAAACGATGTATCTGTCAAGGTGGGCTTAGAGGAATCACCCTCGGGGGTCCCACACTTAAGGGTTTGCACGATAGAGGCATCGTCGGGAATGGTGAAAGAGGAATCACCCTCGATAACTGATACGTCTCAAACGTATCTATATTTTTTGATGGTTTCATGCTGCTATCTTGTCAACTTTGGATGTTTTATATACCTTTTATATCTTTTTTGGGACTTACTTATTAATTCAGGAGGCCCACAGGGAGCCCACAAGCCCTGTTGCCGTGGCCAGGGGGGCCCGCAGTGACCAGGCTTGTGGCCTCCCTGGCGCTCCCCTGACCTGGCTCTTTGTCCTATATATTCCCTAAAATCCCAGAAAAAATCAGGGTATCCAGGAAAACACTTTTTCGCCGCCGCAAGCTTCCGTTTCCGCGAGATGTCATCTGGAGACCCTTCCTGGTGCCCTGCCAGAGGGGACTTTGGAGCTGGAGGGCTTCTACATCAACATCATCACCCCTCCAATGATTCGCGAGTAGTCCACTCCAGACCTACGAGTCCGTAGTTAGTAGCTAGATGACTTCTTCTCTCTCTTGGATCTTCAAAACAAAGTTCTCCATGATCTTCATGGAGATCTATCCGATGTAATCCTCTTTGGCGGTGTGTTTGTCGAGATCCGATGAATTGTGGATTTGTGATCAGATTAGCTATGAATTATATTTGAGTCTTTGCTGATTTCTTATATGCATGATTTGATATCCTTGTAAGTCTCTCCGAGTGTTGGGTTTTGTTTGGCCAACTAGATATATGATTCTTGCAATGGGAGAAGTGCTTGGTTTTAGGTTCATACAGTGCGGTGACCTTTCCCAGTGACAGAAGGGGCAGCAAGGCACGCATCATGTTGTTGCCATCAAGGGTAACAAGATGGGGTTTCATCATAGATTTGAGATTGACCATCTACATCATGCCATCTTGCTTAAGGCGTTACTCTGTTCTTATGAACTCAATACACTAGATGCATGCTGGATAGCGGTCGACATGTGGAGTAATAGTAGTAGATGCAGAAAGTATCGGTCTACTTGTTTTGGACGTGATGCCTATAGATATGATCATTGCCATAGATAACGTCATGACTTTGCGCGGTTCTATCAATTGCTCGAAAGTAATTCGCTCACCCACCGTCTACTTGCTTTCATGAGAGAAGCCACTAGTGAACACTATGTCCCCCGGGTCTTATCACAACTATCGTCTCCACTTTTAGTTTTACGTTGCTTTGTTTACTTTTTGCTTTCAGTTCTCACTTTGCAAACAATCTATAAGGGATTGACAACCCCTTCATAGTGTTGGGTGCAAGCTCTTTGTGTTTGTGCAGGTACTTGTGACTTGACGCGATCCTCCTACTGGATTGATACCTTTGTTCTCAAACTGAGGGAAATACTTACTGCTTCTGTGCTGCATCACCCTTTCCTCTTCAAGGGAACACCAACGCAAGGCTCCAAGGCCGCGGGGGAATCCTTTGCATATTTTCCATAGAGAGAGAGACATGCACTCACCGTGATTTTGTCGAGCTTCACTTATATCCTTTGGTTAGACAATTCAGCTCACATGTGCTTCACTTATATCTTTTGAGCTAGTTGATTTTTCTCTATGTGCTTCACTTATATCTTTTAGAGCACGGAAGCGCGTGGCTTGGTAGTTGATCTATGCTATGAAAGTAGTCTCAAAAGGGGTAGTTATCCAAAGGGATATGAAAACTTCCACCTTCATGTGCATTGAATAGTTAGAGAAGTTTGATTCATCTCAATTAGTTTTGAGTTGTGGTTGTGGTAATATTGAAGTTATATTAGTAAGGTGTCGTGGATCTAGAAATACTTGTGTTGAAGTTAGTGATTCCTGTAGCATGCACGTATGGTGAACCTCTATGTGATGAAGTGTGAGCATGATTAGTCTATTGATTGTCATCCCTTGTGTGGCGGTCGAGATCGCGCGATGGTTTATACCTACCAACCCTTCCCCCAGGAGTATGCGTTGAATGCTCTGTTTCGATTTCTACTAAAACTTTGGCAACAAGTATATGAGTTCTTCATGACTAATGTTGAGTCCATGGTTTAGATTCACTTTCAACTTCCACCATCACTATCTTCTTTAGTGTCGTGCAACTTCCACCGGTGCACAAAACCCACCATATAGCCTCCCTCACAACAGCCACCATACCTACCTACTATGGCTTCTTCAAAGCCATTCCGAGATATATTGTCATGCAACTACCACCATGACATGTGCCACCACTTCTACATTGCCATTGAATGATCGTAAGATAGCTAGCATGATGTTTCCATGTCTATGCCATGCTAGATCATTTTCACAGTACACTACCGAAGGCATTCCTTATAGAGTCATCATTGCTCTAAGTTTTGAGTTGTAAGTGTGATGATCATCATTGATGGAGCATTGTCCCATGTGTGGAAATAAAAGAGGCCAGCGAAGCCCATTTACAAAAAGAGGCCAAAGATGCCCGCCAAAAAAAAGAGGCCAAAGAGCCCACCAAAAAATGAGAGAAAAAGAGAGAAGGGACAATGCTACTATCTCCTTTCCACACTTGTGCTTCTTATTAAGCACCATGATCTTCATGATTGAGAGTCTCTCGTTTTGTCACCACCATATAGCTAGTGGGAAATTTTCATTATATAACTTGGCTTGTATATTCCAATGATAGGCTTCCTCAAAATGCCTTAGGTCTTCGTGAGCAAGCAATTTGGATGCACACCCACTAGTTTTCTTTAAGAGCTTTCACATACTCATAGCTCTAGTGCATCTTTTGTATGGCAATCCCTATTCATTCACATTATTATCTATTAATGAGCATCTCCATAGCTCATTGATATGCCTAGTCGATGTGAGCATCTTCTCCTTGTTTGCCTTGCAACCTTCACCACACTCCATTCCACTTATAGTGCTAAAACCATGGCTCACGCTCATGTATTGCGTGATGGTTGAAAAAGTTTGAGAAAGTAAAGGTGTGAAAACAATTACTTGGCCAATACCGAGGTTGTGCATGATTTAAATTCGTTGTGCAAGGATGATAGAGCATAGCCAGACTATATGATTTTGTAGGGATAACTTTCTTTTGGCCTTGTTATTTTGAAAGTTCATGATTACCTTGCTAGTTTTCTTGAAGTATTATTGTCTCCACGTCAATAGCAAACTATTGTTTTGAATTAATGGATCTGAACATTCACGTCACATAAGAGGAGGTTCAAAGGACATCTATGATATGTAGCATGAAAGCATCAAAAATTCATTCTTTATCACTTCCCTACTCGAGGACGAGCAGGAGTTAAGCTTGGGGATGCTTGATACGTCTCAAACGTATCTATAATTTTTGATGGTGTCATGCTGATATCTTGTCAACTTTAGATGTTTTATATACCTTTTATATCTTTTTTGGGACTAACTTATTAATGCAGTGCCAAGTGCCAGTTCCCGTTTTTCTCTGTTTGTGACTCTTTTCAGATCTGATTTTGGAACGAAGTCCAAACGGAATAAAATTTTTTCAGAACGGAAGAAGATCGGGGGTCTTGGGGGCCAAGGCAGGAGGCCCACAAGGAGCCCACAAGCCCTGTTGCCATGACCTGGGGGGGCGCAGTGACCAGGCTTGTGGCCTCCCTGGGGCTCCCATGCCCTAGGTCTTTTGCCTATTATTCCCTAAAATGCCAGAAAACATCAGGGCATCCACGAAAACACTTTTCCGCTGCCGCAAGCTTCCGTTTCCGCGAGATCTCATCTGGAGACCCTTCCCGGTGTGCTGCCGGAGGGGACTTTGGAGCTGGAGGGCTTCTACATCAACATCATCGCCCCTCCAATGACTCGTGAGTAGTCCACTTCAGACCTACGGGTCCGTAGTTAGTACCTAGATGGCTTCTTCTCTCTCTTGGATCTTCAATACAAAGTTCTCCATGATCTTCATGGAGATCTATCCGATGTAATCCTCTTTGGCGGTGTGTTTGTCGAGATCCGATGAATTGTGGATTTGTGATCAGATTTTTATGATTACATTTGAGTGTTTGCTGATTTCTTATATGCATGATTTGATATCCTTGTAAGTCTCTCCGAGTCTTGGGTTTTGTTTGGCCAACTAGATCTATGATTCTTGCAATGGGAGAAGTGCTTGGTTTTGGGTTCCTACCATGCGGTGACCATTCCTAGTGACAGAAGGGGCAGCAAGGCACGCATCATGTTGTTGCCATCAAGGGTAACAAGATGGGCTTTCATCATAGATTTGAGATTGTCCATCTACATCATGTCATCTTGCTTAAGGCGTTACTCTGTTCTTATGAACTCAATACACTAGATGCATGCTGGATAGCGGTCGACGTGTGGAGTAATAGTAGTAGATGTAGAAAGTATCGGTCTACTTGTTTTGGACGTGATGCCTATAGATATGATCATTGCCATAGATAACGTCATGACTTTGCGCGGTTCTATCAATTGCTCGACAGTAATTCGTTCACCCACTGTCTACTTGCTTTCATGAGAGAAGCCACTAGTGAACACTACAGCCCCCGGGTCTAATCACAACTATCGTCTCCACTTTTACTTTTACTTTGCTTTGTTTACTTTTTTTCTTTCAGTTCTCACTTTGCAAACAATCTATAAGGGATTGACACCCCTTCATAGCGTTGGGTGCAAGCTCTTTGTGTTTGTGCAGGTACTTGTGACTTGATGCGATCCTCCTACTGGATCAATACCTTGGTTCTCAAACTGAGGGAAATACTTACTGCTTATGTGCTGCATCATCCTTTCCTCCTCAAGGGACCACCAACGCAAGGCTCCAATGCCGCGGGGGAATACTTTGCATATTTGCCAAGGAAGTCCCTGTAGGCATAGCCAGTAGCAGAAGGACCTCTGACATTTTTGCCGGTGAAGGTCTTTTGTTGTCGTAGCAATAACGACGACCGACTAGCTATAATACAGAGATATCATCAGGAGTACTTAGCGAGCTGTCACCCTCGGTACCCGATAGTATCTCTGTAGCTCATACTTATAAGGGGGCGTGTATGTGTTGTGTCGGGTCTGGCTCGTCGATCATGGATCAAGATTTGAAAACAAAGCGGGGCAACTGGACTACGGGGTCAGAGGGGATGACTACTCCACCTATACTAAGCAGATTAAAGGTACAATACTGAAAGTAGCAGTTCATGAAAAATAGGCTATGCATCAGATATAGGACCTAACTACAACAGTAGCAAAATACTAATGCAAGCATGAGGGAGAAAGACATAGGCGCTATAGGAATGATCAAGGGGGTTTGCTTGCCTTGTTGCTGTGAGTTAAAGGACTGATCGACAGGGTCGTAGATGTACCCGACAGCAGCGTCAGTCTCGCGGTCTACCGAAAGAAGAGGGGGAAGAAACAATAAATAATAGCAACGATGCAACACAATGCATGACATGGCTAGATGCAGGCTAGACATGACCTAACGCAGTAACATCCGTCATAGAAGGGTCGGAAGAATATCTGACGATATTTTTTGGGTCTCGGGCTACTACCGGTCAGATGGAAAATGATGTAAAAGTTCCATGTTTGCTATGGTAGGGATGCGTAACACACGAATGGACCGTGTATCCGGGTTCGTCTCGTTCTGCTGATCAACTTTCATGTTGAAAATATTTTGATCTGACTTACGGTTTCTTTAATATTAATTTTTAAAGTTTTATTAATTATTTAGGAATTAAAAACAGATTTAGTTAATTTAATTAAATGGTATTATGACATCAGCATGATGTCACGCTGACATCAACAGCTGACTGATCAACTGACCAGTGGGTCCCTTGCGTCATAGACACAAGTTTTTAATTAAGATTAAATAGTAATTAGTCAAATTAATTTAGTGGGGGACCCACGTGGAATATTTACAACCAAACCAAATTTTTTCTTCTACATTCTGAAGAAATAATTTATTTGAATTGATATTAAATTTCAAATTTGGCTTTGATTTTAGTAAGTGACAATATAGCTCAGTTAAATATGATGACCTAGCATCACTAGGGTGCGGTTACTGTAGCTTAACTACCGGGGTGTCACAACTCTCCCCTACTAACAAGATTTCTCGTCCGAAGAATTAAGAGGTATAAGGAAGGAGCTCGGGGTATTCATCACGAAGATGATCCTCGCGTTCCCAAGTGGGTTCATCTTCAGAGTGATTTGGCCACTGCACTTTAAGGAACTTGGTGTGTTTGCGACGAGTCTTACGTTCAGGTTGGTCGAGAATGCGGATCAGATGCTCTTTATAAGAGAGGTCTTGTTGCAGCTCAAGCATATCATGATCCACTGCCCGAATAGGATCCTTGAAGAAACGGCGGAGCTGACAAACATGGAAGACATCGTGAACCTGAGAAAGGTTCGCCGACAGTTCCAATTGATAAGCCACTCTTCCATGCCTTTCGAGAACAGTGAAAGGACCAATATATAGAGGAGATAACTTGGCCTTTATCTCAAAATCATGTGCACCTCTCATTGGTGTGACATGAAGATAAGCATTTTCGCCAGGTTGATAGACCATATCTTGATGATGACGGTCATACTGACTCTTTTGACGAGACTGGGCAGCCTTCAGATTCGCATGAATAATGCGGACTTGATATTTAGTATGTTGGATAATATCCGCACCGAAGAGTGATTTTTCCACTGAACGTTGGCTCGAGAATTTCATACGAAGCCAAGTGCAAAGGATACCTTGGAGTCAAAGATGTACAGGAGAGTCAGGTTTCAATCCTGTGGAACTTTGGGTTATGGGTCCACCATGTGGGCCGGGAGTACGCAGAGGGATGATATACTATACGGTCTTGATAACAAGACATGTCAGAGGATAACTTGTCAGTTTGTTGGCAACAATGTCGATACCAAGGGCGGTAGATGATCAGAACCATTTTCCTGCTCGCTGAAACGAGGCGGACCAATAGGCAAGGTTCTCGTCCACCGGTGGTTACCAAAATGTTATCCACAATTCTAACGGGGTCTTACTGACAGAGTTGTATACCGAGATTTTTACCTATGCAGGGAATTAACACTGCTTAGATAAGTTATGCCACAAGAAAGGTCAAACAGACCAATGAGAATGAGACTGTGTGCACACACACAACAATTTAAAGTATACCATTACTGAGGAAAGCATAGAGTATGGTAGGCAAAGAGAATCACGATGTTTTTCCATACCATGCGGATTGGATAATTCATCAGGAACACTTTAGCATGGCGCTTCCAATGTTCCTGTTGAAACTTGAAGTACCACATCCATGCTTCGGCGTAGCATTGACATGGTCATTAGATAAAGGTTGGACATATGGGTATAAAAAGAGGATCCATGAGAAACAACTTATAAAACTTAGTCCTAGTATTTCCTCATGGTAGAATGGCCAACCTTACATATGGAAGAAATTATAACAATAGGTCCTTCGGCCCGGTGTGCCAGACAAGACATCACCATACCAGGTTACATAAATACCAAAGTCATAATTATTGGGAAAATGTTTTAACCATCATTTCTACCCGAGATTCACATCTGATTGGTGTCGGGGCACCTCAGACTCAAGATGCCTGAGAAGAAAGATGAACATGCAACATCCTGATGATATGAGCTACACAAGCAATTATTGAATCATGAGTTCAATTGTAAGGCATATGAACACAATGTCAAGACATTCGTGCCCACAAAGAATTCTTACGCCAAAATGCAACTGGGTTCTGCTTTGCGAACCCTCATCAAGGATATCAAGGCTCCATGTGTAAGTCTGGATTAGCTCTTATGAAGGAACTTCTTTTCCTTGATCAAATCAGTCAGTGGCTTGGAGTGCTAGGAGAAGTTATATGAAGTGAAGATAGCAAATCTTCAAAACATATAACACTTCGCACATGCGTGAATGACTTGGGAAGATCCTAGAGAAAGAAAAACAAAACTTCCACATATTCACGGTGGCAAAAATGCACGTAAACTTTGGGGAAACATTTCTGCTACCAAGCCCATTGTTCATGAGCTAGGCACAAGGATAATGATTCCAAGAGCTTCATCGCCAACCATGGAGAACTTGAGGGTGTGGCCGATGGGCTCAGGAACAATCCCTCAAGATTTTGACAGGGATGAATTTCCGAAATTATAATATCCAGGAGATAGCATTTGTCAAAACAAATGGTATAATGTCGTATGCTCGAGGGAACAATAACAATTAAACATTGGTCGAAGGGTGCACTCGGAAATACGGACGGAGTAGCACAACCAATGTCAAAAATGCTGAGTGAACACCCAACTCACTAAGAATGAAACAGTCAGTTGTTAACCTCAAGGCAATAGGGTTTCCAAGTATTGGGATCACACATCAGAGTTAATTGTTGGTATTCTGGCTTGAAACAACACGGGACCAAGAAATGAATGGTGATATCGAGAAGTATCACTATACAAGAATTCTTAAGAGGTGCAATGATGCCCACAACATTCTTGATAGAAATGATAGTAATACTCCAAGGTAGAAGATAACATAAGCTGGATAGTGAGGAACACAAAGGACAACACAAAACATGAACACATTTGTGTTGGCGTTAAGGCAACCAAGGATGTCGATGATAATACAAATCATCAAGGGGGCAAGGATAGCATTTCTCAGCATGCATTCGACTGATACCCTATAAGAGCTCAGGATGTTGATGATGATCACGACACATTTGTCGAGAAGCTTCACGAAGATGTAATCGTTTAGCGACGACATCAAGCAAGGGAATGATGAAGCAAGAGGTTGTCGGAATCACAGATAAGGCTGCTAGCTTTATGATTGAGATTGCCTTTCAGGACAATCAAACACGATGTGGAAAGCTCGATGCAAGCTTAACGCACAGTTGGAATTGTGTTCCAGGGATGAAGGTTACAAATAGCATGGTCGAGCACCAACATGACGACGATGATGTAGCTTAACAGCTTGGAACGACATGATCGAGTACAAACTCATAAACAAGGAAGATTACTAAAAATTGTTGAATCGCAATGCGTACTCGATTCAGTTATCGATGTACTCGCGTGTCCAAGAACTCAAACACGAGGAAACTGGAATTAATGAAAATATCATAGTTGATGAGGAGCTCACAAGAAGTTTCATAGCTCCGCGATATCCTCGAGCTACAAGGAATAATACTCGGAGGTAGATCAACTTTAAGGTTTGGAATGATGTATTGATCTAAAGAAGACAAGTACTTTAACTCGTGTGAGTATGAAATCAAGGTAGGACAACATGGTCGGAACCTCGATTGCAAAGGAGAAGATCAGAAATACCAGATTTAAACCACCAAATGAATGTTTATTGATACAAGAAGCTTCTATGATAGGATCAACGTCGTTTCCATGGGCATGGACACAAAGTTCAAGGTCAACTCCCACTTCATCAATGCATCACCTTCCATTTACTCCTCGCCTTTGATCAGGTTGTAGCTTTGAAAGAACATTCGACAAAACACCAGAAGAGTAAGACTCATGAAAACACATCGGATCATATTGTTTTAGGAAGGCATAGGTTCAACCCATCACAGCATCATTAGGAACATATACCATACATTCCAAGAGTAATTAACACATGCTTGAAGAGCATGGCTGACAAAGCATAGGATACAATTCTATCAGAGGGAGAAGACACAATTTACCAATGGCATCATGTGTCAGACAAAGCAATCACAAGAATTTTCCAAAGCAAAGGATGCCGTTGGATAATAACCGAGAATGAGTTTGACAATCCACAAAGGACCTGATGTGGGTATCGGTACTCAATCAGAGGGAGACAGGATGCAATGCATTAGTTTATAGAACATTTGAAAAATACAGATACTTAATTACCAACGGAATTAGGATTTCCAGGTTGGTGTATCATAATCAGATGCTCCGATCAAATACAAGTAAGCTGAATGGATTTAGATGGAAAACCACCGCAGTTGGTCTTTCCAGAACCAGCTCTATCTGGAAGGACGTATGAGCCGGAAAATAATTTGTGAGTATCAACAGATGATTGTGTGCATTCACACAAAGGTAGAATCAATAAATCATAAGAAAATCACAAAGGATTTTAATGAATGCTGCTAGACACATGGATTTAACCATAACACTAGCAGGTGAGAAAGATCAAAAGCAATAGGCTATTGGGGATTCCGAAAGATCGAAGAGTAATTTGAAGAATTTACAAAACACATGACAACTAATGACGGACGAATCCCCAATAAGATAATTCGTTGCATCTTGTGAAACAAGAGCAATTGGAAAAGAAAGTATTGACGATGTTTATATGAAATCGTCCATAGGGGTTAAAGGAGGAATAGAAATCGCAGAAGTGATGAGCGCCTGATCTCGAGAGAAAATTTGAGAATATCATCGGGTTCTTCTGACGGATAAATCCATCGTCAGGAATACTGGGCTCTCCGGGAGGAAGTATTTGTGAGAACCTAATGTTAGAGTTAGCAAGATCTTTATCTCGAAAGAGAAGAGAGAGTAGATTCTAGAGTATAGAAAAGGAGAAAAGATACTAATGCCACCCAATTGAGATGTGGGCACGTAAGTGACAACATGAGTGTCAGTAAAGTTTTTCAAACACTAGACTCAACTTCAGCCAAGGAGTTGGAAAGGGGGATACCTACAGACAGTCGGCTCTGATACCAACTTGTGACGCACTCGACTTAATCATACGCTAATCATACACGCAAATGCGTACGATCAATCCCAAGGACTCACGGGAAGATATCACAACCCAACTCTAGACACAAATAAAATAATACAAGATTCATATTACAAGCCAGGGGCCTCGAGGGCTAGAATACAGAAGCTCGATAAACACACAAGTTAGCGGAAGCAATAATATCTGAGTACAAACATTAAACAAGGGGGTGCCTTAAAGAAGGCTAGCACAAAAGAAACACGATCGAACGAGGCGAGGCCTCCTCCCTGTGAACCTCCTAAACTAATCCTGGTCTTCAGCGGCCCCCACGAAGAAAATCACCATCGGGGTGGGAGGCGTCGGCTGGCAACTCCATCTCCTGGGCTCCATCATCTGGTCGCAGCAACAGATCAAGGGGACAAAGGGGGAGCAAAGCAATGGTGAGAACTCACCCAAAGTACTCGCAATACTTACATCAGTACTAAGCTAAGTATGCAACAGTATCAAAGTAAGGGGGTTTATATGTGGACTGACTGCAGCAATGCAAGAATAGAGAGAAGGCCTAGTCCTATCGAAGACTAGCATCTTCAAGGTCTTGCAGCAATAGACGAGAGTAGAACATGTGTAACACAATTAATAGCCATATTGTTGCAGCAATATTGAAATGAGGTCATGCCCAGAGATCCTCTCTCGACTCCCTGCGAGGAAGCAATCCCG
The DNA here is from genome assembly GCF_904849725.1 of Hordeum vulgare subsp. vulgare. Classification (NCBI taxonomy): domain Eukaryota; kingdom Viridiplantae; phylum Streptophyta; class Magnoliopsida; order Poales; family Poaceae; genus Hordeum; species Hordeum vulgare. The sequence continues at coordinate 229,941,102 of NC_058520.1, read as the reverse complement.
AGGCAACTAATTCCAATTAAGTAACAGTTGTAGTTGTATAAGATCGGGGGCACAACTCCAAGTCGTCCTGTAACCATGGTAATGACTATTCGAATAGTTAATTTTCATCCCTACAGGGGTGCACCACATTTCCCGTCATGCTCGATAACACTCTCGGCGGACACACTTTTCTGGGTCATGCCCGGGCTCGGAATATCGACACGTCGCAGCCCCACGTAAGACTCGAGAGACAGGCCAACCCGCCGGTCTAACTCCTAAGCACAAAGGGTTCGTGGGCCTAGTTCCCCTTCGCGCTCCTGCATGATGCGTGGGTGGACGGCGTCAGTCCTAGCATCCCTTAATCACATGTGCGATGCATCTCGGGGCCACTCGGGCGCGCGCCGCTTAATTGCTGACATCTGAAAAGCTTCGGCTGGTACCGCGACGTCGAGTACCCACAATTCTTCCCGCATAGCCGGTTAGTGTGAAAAGGTCTCCAACCAACCCAGATCAAATACCCAAATCCATTATCATTATAATTAGGCCATAGACACAATCTCGCGGGAATCCACCCGTCTATCAACTAATGACCAATGATCCCAGTAACATGGTCGACTAACTGTGTGGTTGTAACATCGGGGGGAACCCAAGGTATCACCCTCGTTGGATTCCGAACAATGTATCCGTCAAGGTGGGCTTAGAGGAATCACCCTCGGGGGTCCCACACTTGACGGTTTGCACGATAGAGGCATCGTCGGGAACGGTGAAAGAGGAATCACCCTCTGCGGGAAAGGTCTGATCGATAGGGTCGTAGATGTACGAGGCAGCAGCGTTAGTCTCGGGGTCTACTGGTAAGAAGAGGGGGAAGAAACAATAAATAGCAACGGTGCAACACAATTCCTGACATGGCAAGATGCAGACTAGACATGAGCTAACGCAGTAACATCCGTCATAGACGGGTCAGAAGAATATCTAACGATATTTTTCAGTTCTCGGGCTACTACCGGTCAGATGGAAAACGATGGAAAAGTTCCATGTTTGCTATGCTAGGGACGCGTGACACATGAATGGACCGTGTATCTGGGTTCGTCTCGTTCTGCTCATCAACTTTCATGTTGAAAATATTTTGATCTGACTTACGGTTTATTTAAAATTATTTTTGAAAGTTTTATTAATTATTTAGGAATTAAAAAAAGATTTATTTAATTTAATTAAATGCTATTATGACATCAGCATGATGTCACGCTGACATCAACAGTTGACTGGTCAACTGACCAGTGGGTCCCATGTGTCATAGACACAAGTTTTTAATTAAGATTAGATAGTAATTAATCAAATTAATTTAGTGGGGGTCCCACGTGTCATACTCTAATTATTCTAATTACCTAATTAAATAAATAATATATCTATTTACTTGTTTATTAAAAACATATTTTTATGTTTACATTTTCATTTTCATTTTTCTTAAAAGCGTGTGGGGCCTCCCTGTCATAGGCAGTGGGGTGGGTTGGCCCCACCGGTAAGTGGCTTAAGCCACATACACACAAAACACCCACACACACATTCATACAAATAACGTATTCACTTACATATTTGCATATACACATATGAATACATATACGATACATACAAACACAGTACATACATAATACATAATACATACATGCCTTTTTATTTTATTTTCTATCTAACTCTTCTCTCTTCTCCAACCTCTCTGCTTACAATAGAGAACTCTCAACACCAGAGATAGGGGGACATCTCCATCATCACCTACTCGATCCTAACGACGTCGGAACGGAGTGCCGATTGCCGGAATGGAACCGAGACAGCGCAAGGAAGGAGACGGCGGGAGGAGCCCGAAAAGGGGCTCACCGGCGTTGATGAGAGGGCCCGGTGTGGCCGGAGTTCTCGGAAGGTGCGGAGGAGACGGTGTCGGATCCGGCGTGGAGGAGAACGAGGTGGTGGTGGTGGCGGTTCCGGCGAGGTTGTTGACGAAGGGGCCGGCTGGTTGGTGGAGCGGGGTGACGGGGACGGTGGCTCGGTTGAGGCCTGTGGCGAGAGGGCGACCTCCCTGCTCGATCCCTCCTAGACAGAGCGGGAGGGAGGGAGCCCGATGGTGTAGGGGTGTAGGGGCCGAGCGGGGCGAGAGGCGGTGCCAGGTGCTGCGAGGGGAGGTAGTGAGGCCGGCGCGGTGTGGGAGGGGACGCCGGTGAGGATGGGACGAGAGGCAGGTCGGGTGGGAGATGGGGAGCGCTGGCGAGATCTGGGGCTCTCGGTGGTGGAGGGGGAGGGATACGGAGAGAAGGGGTGAGGGGCGCATGGAGAAGGTGGAGTGGAGGGAGGCGCGGTAGGTGGGGAGGGTTCTGGCGCTCGGGGGAGAGAGAGACCAGGGGCGAGCGAGCGGGGGAGGGCGGTTGGTGAGCGAGAGGACGGGGATCCAGCGGGCGCGGTAGGTGAGAGTGGGGGCGAGCCCGGTTGGTGGGAAGGGGTGCTAGGTGGCGGCGGCCAGGGGGGAATGGGGTGACGGGGGGGGGGGGGGGGGGAATTAGGTTTGCCCGGTGGTAGTGGGCCGGCCAGGTTGGGCCGAGGCCCATGGGAGAGGGGGGGTTGTTTCTCTTTTTTTTATTAGTTATTAATTTGCACCACACTTTTGCATTTAGTTTACATAGCAAACGTTTTTTTATAACTGAAACTTGGCATCTAAATCAAGCACAATTTTGGGTTGCCACAAAAATATTCAAAGTATTTTGTAAGGTTTAGATATTTTTAGAAATTGAAACGATCAATTTATTTGATGTTGTCCCACGTTAAATTTCCTAGGGGCATTTTGGTAGTTGAGGTGATGTTGTTTTCCTCAACATAATTACCTATGGAATATTTACAACCAAACCAAGATTTTTCTTCTACGTTCTGAAGAAATAATTTATTTGAATTCATATTAAATTTCAAATTTGGCTTTGATTTTATTAAGTGACAATCTAGCTCAGTTAAATATGATGACCTAGCATCATTAGGGTGCGGTTACTGTAGCTTAACTACCGGGGTGTCAGAAAGAAGGCCGAGGAGGAGGACGAGACTAGAAGAGGGAGGCAAAAAACAAGAAGGTAGTTATGATTACTTATCTTGTTTAGATCATATTATGTCATTTTGGAGGATGATACGCTAAGTTATGAGCTAACCAAGGGACTTGTGCTATTTTTGCCTTATCTAAGCTAATTATGTCATTTTGTAGGATAATTTGCTAGTTATGTCATTTTGGAGAATAAAACTAGAAGAAAAAGAAGAAGGATTATGAGAAGACTAGAAGAAGGAGGAGGAGGAGAAGAAGAAGGAGAAGAACAAGGTGAAGTTGATTACTTATCTTGTTTTGAGCTTATTATATCATTTTGAAGGAAGATACACTAAGTTATGAGCTAAGCAAGGTTCTTGTGCTATTTTTGACATAACAAAGCTAATTATGTCATAAATGTCCTAAATAAGCTAATTATGTCATTTTGGAGGATAATTAGCTAAGTATGTCATTTTGGAGAATAAAACTAGGAGAAGGAGGAGGAGGAGAAGGTGAAGATGATTACTTATCCTTTGTGAGCTTATTATGTCATTTTGGAGAAAGATATGCTAACTTATGAGATAACCAAGGTTCTTGTGATATTTTTGACCTAACTAAGCTAACAATGTCATAAATGAACTAAATAAACTAATTATGTCATTTGGGAGCATAATTAGCTAAGTATGTCATTTTGGAGAATAAAACTAGAAGAGGAAGGATGAGGAGGAGGAGAAGACTAGAAGGAGGAGAAAAAGAAGAAGAAGGAGAAGAAGATGAAGATGATTACTTATCTTGTTTTGAGCTTATTTTGTCATTTTGGAGGAAGATATGCTAAGTTATGAGCTAACCAAAGTTCTTGTGCTATTTTTGACCTAACTAAGCTAATTACGTGATAAATGAACTAACTAAGCTAATTATGTCAATTTGGAGGATAATTAGCTAAGTGTGTCATTTTGGAGAACAGAACTAGAAGAAAAAGAAGAAGGGTTAGGAAAAACTAGAAGAAGGAGGAGGAGAAGAACAAGAAGGAGAAAAAGAAGGTGAAGTTGATTACTTATCTGGCTTTGAGATTATTATGTCATTTTGGAGGAAAATACAGTAAGTTATGAGCTAACCAAGGTCCAGGTGCTATATTTGACTTAACTAAGCTAATTATGTCATAAATGAACTAAATAAGCTAATTATGTTATTTTGGAGGCTAATTAGCTAAGTGTGTCATTTTGGAGAATAAAACTAGAAGAAGAAAAAGAGGAGGAGGAGAAGACTAGAAGAAACAGGAGGAGGAGAAGAAGAAGGATGAGAAAAAGGTGAAGATGATTACTTATCTTGTTTTGAGCTTATTATGTAATTTTGGAGGAGGATACACTAAGTTATGAGCTAACCAAGGTTCTTGTGCTTGTTTTGACATGACTAAGCTAATTATGTCATAAATGAACTAAATAAGCTAATTATGTCATTTTGGAGGATAATTAGGTTAGTAAGTCATTTTGGAGAATAAAACTAGAAGAAGAAGAACGAGGGGCTAGAAGACTAGAAGAAGGAGGAGAAAAGAAGAAGGGGAAGAAGAAGGTGAAGATAATTATTTATCTTGTTTTGAGCTTATTTTGTCATTTTGGAGGAAGATACGCTAAGTTATGAGCTAACCAAGGTTCTTGTGCTATTTTTGACCTAACTAAGCTAATTATGTCATAAATGAACTAAATAAGCTAATTAAGTCATTTTGGAGGATGATTAGCTAAGTATGTCATTTCGGAGAATAAAACTAGAAGAAGGAGGAGGAGGAGAAGAAGGAGAAGAAAAAGGTGAAGATGATTACTTATCTTGTTTTGAGCTTATTATGTCATTTTTAGGAAGATATGCTAAGTTATGAGTTAACCAAGGTTCTTATGCTATTTTTGACCTAACTAAGGTAATTATGTCATAAATGAACTAAATAAGCTAATTATGTCATTTTGGAGGATAATTAGCTAAGTATGTCATGTTGGTGAATAAAACGAGAAGAAGAAGAAGCAGGAGCAGGAGACTAGAAGAAGGAGGAAAAAACAAGAAGGAGAAGAAGAAGGTAATTATGATTACTTATCTTGTTTAGAGCATATTATGTCATTTTCGAGGAATATACGCTAAGTTATGAGCTAACCAAGGTTCTTGTGCTATTTTTGACCTAACTAAGGTAATTATGTCATAAATGAACTAAATAAGTTAATTATGTCATTTTGTAGGATAATTAGCTAAGTATGTCATTTTGGAGAATAAAACTAGAAGAAAAAGAAGAAGGATCACGAGAATACTAGAAGGAGGAGGAGAAGAAGAAGGTGAAGTTGATTACTTATCTGGTCTTGAGCTTATTATGTCATTTTGAAGGAAGATACACTAAGTTATGAGCTAACCAAGTTTCTTGTGCTATTTTTGACATAACTAATCTAATTATGTCAAAAATGAACTAAAAAATATAATTATGTCATTTTGGAGGATAATTAGATAAGTATGTCATTTTGGAGAATAAAACTAGAAGAAGAAATAGAGGAGGAGGAGACTAGAAGAAAGAGGAGAAAAAGAAGAAGAAGGAGAAGAAGAAGGTGAAGATGATTAATTATCTTGTTTTGTGCTTATTATGTCATTTTGGAGGAAGACACGCTAAGTTATTACCTAACCAAGGTTCTTGTGCTATTTTTGACATAACTAAGCTAATTATGTCATAAATGAACTAAATAAGCTAATTATGTCATTTTGGTGGATAATTAGCTTAGTATGTCATTTTGGAGAATAAAACTAGAATAATAAGGAGGGGTGGAGAAGACTAGAAGAAGGAGGAGAAAAAAGTGAAGGAGAAGAACCAGGTGAAGATGATTACTTATCTTGTTTTGAGCTTATTTTGTCATTTTGGAGGAAGAGACACAAAGTTATAAGCTAACCAAGGTTCTTGTGGTATTATTTATGTAACAAAGCTAATTATGTCATAAATGAACTAAATAAGCTAATTATGTCATTTTGGAGGATAATTAGCTAAGTATGTCATTTTGGAGAATAAAACAAGAAGAATGAGGGGGAAGAGAAGAAGACTCGAAGAAGCAGGAGGAGGAGAAGAAGAAGAAGAAGGAGAAGAAAGAGGTGAAGATCATTACTTATCTTATTTTGAGGTTATTTTGTCATTTTTAGGAAGATGCACTAAGTTATGAGTTAACCAAGGTTTTTATGCTATTTTTGACCTAACTAAGCTAATTATGTCATAAATGAACTAAATAAGCTAATTATGTCATTTTGGAGGATAATTAGCTGTGTGTGTCATTTTGGAGAATAGAACTAGAAGAAAAAGAAAAAGGATTAGGAAAACACTAGAAAAAGGAGTAGGAGAAGAACAAGAAGGAGAAAAATAAGGTGAAGTTGATTATTTATCTGGCTTTGAGCTTATTATGTCATTTTGGAGCAAAATACGCTAAGTTATGAGCTAACCAAGGTTCTTGTGCTAAGTTTGACATAACTAAGCTAATTATGTCCTAAATGAACTAAATAAGCTAATTATGTTATTTTGGAGGATAATTAGCTAAGTGTGTAATTTTGGAGAATAAAATTAGAAGAAGAAAAAGAGGAGGAGGAGAAGACTAGAAGAAAGAGCAGAAGGAGAAGAAGGAGGAGGAGAAGAAGGTGAAGATGATTACTTATCTTGTTTTGAGCTTATTATGTAATTTTGGAGGAAGATACACTAAGTTATGAGCTAACCAAGGTACTCGTGCTAGTTTTGACATAACTAAGCTAATTATGTCATAAATGAACTAAATAAGCTAATTATGTCATTTTGGAGGATAATTAGCTTAATAAGTCATTTTGGAGAACAAAACTAGAAGAAGAAGAACGAGGGGGGAGAAGACTAGAAGAAGGAGGAGAAAAGAAGGAGAAGAAGAAGGTGAACATGATTACTTATCTTGTTTTGAGCTTATTTTGTCATTTTGGAGGAAGATACGCTAAGTTATGAGCTAACCAAGGTTCTTGTGCTATTTTTGAACTAACTAAGCTAATTATGTCATAAATGAACTAAATAAGCTAATTAAGTCATTTTGGATGATGATTAGCTAAGTATGTCATTTTGTAGAATAAAACTAGAAGAAGGAGGATGAGGAGAAGAAGACTAGAAGAAGGAGGAGGAGGAGAAGAAGAAGAAGGGGAAGAAAAAGGTGAAGACGATCACTTATCTTGTTTTGAGCTAATTATGTCATTTTTAGGAAGATACGCTACGTTATGAGTTAACCAAGGTTCTTATGCTATTTTCTACCTAACAAAGCTAATTATTTCACAAATGAACTAAACAAGCTAATTATGTCATTTTGGAGGATAATTAGCTAAGTATGTCATGTTGGCCAATAAAACTAGAAGAAGGAGGAGGAGGAGGAGGAGACTAGAAGAAGGAGGGAAAAAAGAAGAAGGACAAGAAGAAGGTAATTATGATTACTTATCTTGTTTAGAGCTTATTATGTCATTTTGGAGGAAGATATGCTAAGTTATGAGCTAAGCAAGGTTCTTGTGCTATTTTCGACCCAACTAAGCTAATTATGTCATAAATTAACTAAATAACTTAATTATTTCATTTTGTAGGATAATTAGCTAAGTATGTAATTTTTGAGAACAAAACTAGAAGAAAAAGAAGAAGGATCAGGAGAGGACTAAAATAAGGAGGAGGAGAAGAATAAGAAGGAAAATAAGAAGGTGAAGTTGATTACTTATCTGGTTTTGAGCTTATTATTTCATTTTGGAGGAAGATACACTAAGTTATGAGCTAACCAAGGTTCTTGAGCTAGTTTTGACATAACTAAGCTAATTATGTGATAAGTAAACTGAATAAGCTAATTATGTCATTTTGGAGGATAATTAGCTTAATAAGTCATTTTGGAGAATCAAACTAGAAGAAGAAAAATGAGGGGCAGAAGACTAGAAGAAGGAGGAGAAAAGAAGAAGGAGAAGAAGAAGGTGAAGATGATTACTTATCTTGTTTTGAGCTTATTTTGTCATTTTGGAGGAAGTATGCTAAGTTATGTGCTAACCAAGGTTCTTGTGCTATTTTTGCCCTAACTAAGCTAATTATGTCATAAATGAACTAAATAAGCTAATTAAGTCATTCTGGAGGATGATTAGCTAAGTAAGTCATTTTAGAGAATAAAACTAGAAGAAGAAGGAGAAGAAAAAGGTGAAGATGATTACTTATCTTGTTTTGAGCTTATTATGTCATTTTTAGGAAGATACAATAAGGTATGAGTTAACCAAGGTTCTTATGCTATTTTTGACCTAACTAAGCTAATTATGTCATAAATGAACTAAACAAGCTAATTATGTCATTTTGGAGGATAATTAGCTAAGTATGTCATGTCGGCGAATAAAACTAGAAGAAGTAGGAGGAGGAGACTAGAAGTAGGAGGAAAGAAGAAGAAGAAGAAGAATAAGGTAATTATGATTACTTATAAGCTTCATATTACAAGCCAGGGGCTCGAGGGCTAGAATACGGAAGCTCGATAAACACACGACTCAGCGGAAGCAACAAAATTTGAGTACAGACATAAAACATGGGGTGCCTTAGAGAAGGCTAGCACAAAAGATACAACGATCGAACGAGGCGAGGCCTCCTGCCTGGGAACCTCCTAACTACTCCTCATCATCAGCGGCCTCCACGTAGTAGTAGGCACCGTCGGGGTAGAAGTCGTCGGCGGCGGGGACCTCCATCTCCTGGGCTCCATCATCTGGTCGCAGCAAATGGATCAAGGTGACAAGGGGGAGCAAAGCAGCGGTGAGTACTCATCCAAAGTACTCTCAAGTCTTACATCAGAACTATTCTAATTATGCATCAGTATCAAAGAAGGGGGTGTTATATGTGGACTGACTGCAGCAATGCGAGAATAGAGAGAGAAGGCCTGGTCCTATTGAAGACTAGCATCATCAGGGTCTTGTAGCAATAGACGAGAGTAGAACAGGGGTAACACATAATAGTCATATTGTTGCAGCAATATTAAAGTGAGGTCACGCCTAAAGCTCCTCCCTCGACTCCCTGCGAGGAAGCAATCCTGAGGCAAACTAATTCCAGTTAAGTAACAATTGTAGTTGTAAAAGATCGGGGCACAACTCAAAGTCGTCCTGTAATCGTGAACACGGCTATCCGAATAGTTAATTTTCATCCCTGCAGGGGTGCACCACATGTCCCGTCATGATCGATAACACTCTGGCCGGACATACTTTTCTAGATCCTGCCCCGCCTCGGAATATCGACACGTTGCAGCCCCACCTAAGACTAATCAGAGAGGCCAGCCCGCCGGTCTAACTCCTAAGCACAAAGGGTTCGTGGGCCCAGTTCCCCTTCGCGCTCCTGCACGTGGCGTGGGCGGCCGATGTCAGTCCTAGCATCCCTTAATCACAAGAGCGATGCATCTCGGGACCACTCGGGCGCGCGCCGCTACATTGCTGGCATCTGAAGAGCTTCAGCTGATACCGCGACGCCGAGTACCCATAATTCTTCCCGCGTAGCCGGTTAGTGCGAAAACGTCTCCGACCATCCCAGATCAAATACCCAAATCCATTAATATTTTACTTAGGCCACCAACTCAGTCTCAGGGGAATCCACCCATCTTACAACTAATCACCAAGGATCCCAGTAACATGGTCGAGTAACTGTGTGGTTATAACATCGGGGGGGAATCCGAGGTATCACCCTCGTTGGATTCCGAACGATGTACCCGTCAAGGTGGGCTTAGAGGAATCACCCTCGAGGGTCCCACACTTGAGGGGTTGCACGACAGAGGCGTCATCGGGAATGGTGAAAGAGGAATCACCCTCGATAACCACGACCGACTAGCTATACTACAGAGATATCATCAGGAGTACTTAGCGAGGTATCACCCTCGGTACCCGATAGTATCTCTGTAGCGTCGTACAATGAAGGGGGGTGTATGTGTTGTGTCGGGTCTGGTTCGTCGATCAGAGATCGAGATTTGAAAACAAGTGGGGCAACTGGACTACGGGGTTAGAGAGGATGACTGCTCCACCTATACTAAGCAGTTCATCGAAAATAGGCTATGCATCAGATATAGGAGCTAACTACAATAGTAGCAAAATACTAATGCAAGCAGCAGGAAGAAAGACATAGGCGATATAGGAATGGTCAAGTTGGGTTTGCTTGCCTTGCTGCTCTACGGCAAAGGACTGATCGGCAGAGTCGTAGATGTACCCGGCAGCAGCGTCAGTCTCGGGGTCTACCGGTAAGAAGAGGGGGAAGAAACAATAAACAATAGCACCGCTGAAACACAAAGCATGACATGGCAAGATGAAGGCTAGACATGAGCTAACGCAGGTCATAGACGGGTCGGAAGAATATTTGACGATATTTTCCGGGTCTCGGGCTACTACCGGTCATACTGGAAACGATAGAAATGTTCCATGTTTGCTATGCTAGGGACGCGTGAGAGACGAACGGGCCGTGTATCCGGGTTCGTCTCGTTTTGCTAATCAACTTTCATGTTGAAAATATTTTGATCTGAGGTACGGATTGCTTAATATTAATTTTTAAAGTTTTAATGAATAATTAGGAATTAAAAACAGATTTAAATAATTTAGTAAAAAGCTATTATGACATCAGCATGATGTCATGCTGACATCAACATTTGACTGGTGAACTGACCAGCGGGTCCCGAACGTCATCGGCACAAGTTTTAATTAAGATTAAATATCAATTAATAAGATTAATTTAGTGGGGGACCCACGTGTCATACTCTAATTATTCTAATTATCCAACTAATTAATTTAACTAACATATCTTTTTATTTATTTAATAGAAACATTATTTTTATATTTTTTTTTTAACTATCACGTGGGGCCTCCCTGTCATAGACAGCGGGTGCGTTGGCCCCACCGGTAAGTGACCTTAGGCCAAACACTCGATTTTATTCACAGATACATAATCATGCAAATATCGTATTCCTCCAAATATCTATATACGCAAATACATACATCGCATCTCATACATACATACATATATACGGAATACATCATTTGTTTTATTTTATTTTAACTCTCAACACTCCCATCTCTCTCTCTGTTAACAGAGTTACATAGAACTCTTTGCTCTAACTCAACATAGAAGAACACATCCTTCAAATCTTCCTTTCTGAGGTGCAACTTTGGACAGTCGATCAATGACGACAAGAATATCATCATTACCTTTCTGAGGTCTGGGAAAACCAGTGACAAAGTCCATTTCAACATGGTCCCATTTCCACTCGGGAATAGAGATAGGTTGCAGAGTTCCAGCAGGCTTTTGGTGTTCTGCTTTTATACTCCGGCATATATCACATTCTGCCACATAGCATGCAATGTCTGGTTTCATATTGGGCCACCAGAATCTTTGCCGGATGTCTTGGTACATCTTGGTACAACCCGGGTGAATAGACAATGGTGTGTCATGAGCTTCTTCCATCACCTTCCCAGTCATCCTGAGATTTTCCTTCTTATTTGGGACGAATAGGCGACCCTTGAAATACAAGGCGCCATCTTCATCAACAGTGAAAAAGGAGGGTTTACCCTTCGCAATATAGCTCTTAATCCCGTCGACATCATTGTCAAAGTCTTGCAGATTCTTTATGGAGCTCACAAGATCTGGTTCAACCACAAGGTTACCGAGGGAACCCTGATTTACAACACGAAGGTTCATCTTTTGACACTCTTTAGGAGGGGGAACAAGGTAAACCTGCGGAACAATGTCGAGGTTCAGCTTACGGAACTCCTCTTGCAGACGATCATGAACCTGATGAACCTGGAGGTCGTTTCAGTATGACTTGCGACTCAAGGCATCAGCCATTACGTTAGTCTTGCCAGGGGTATATGATATACTACAGTCAAAATCTGCTATACGCTCCATCCATCTTTGTTGACGTAAGTTCAGCTCCGGTTGAGTGAACAAGTACTTCAGACTTTGATGGTCGGTGTAGATTTCACGGCAATTGCCGACAAGGTATTGTCGCCATTCCTTCAATGCATGAATGACTGCGGCAAGCTCGAGATCATGAACTGGGTAGTTCTCTTCATGAGCACGCAGTTGACGTGAAGCATAAGCGATCACCTTGCGATCCTGCATTAGGACACAACCTATTCCTTGACGAGAAGCATCACAATATATGACGAAATCCCTTTTCGTATCTGGAGGAGCAATTACTGGAGCGGACGTCAGTTTGTCCTTGAGCGCCTGGAAACTTTCCTGACATTTATCAGTCCACTCATACTTAACACCTTTGTGAAGCAGATTGGTTAAGGGCTTCCCAATCTTGGAGAAGTTCTCGATGAATCGACGGCAATAGCTAGCGAGTCCGAGAAAACTTCTCACTTGCTTGACATTCTTCGGGGGAGTCCAGTCAAGAATAGCTGGAATTCGTTCGGGGTTGACCGCAATATCATCCTTGGAAATCACATGACCAATGTAAGTCACTTCGTCCAGCCAGAACTCACATTTGGAATACTTCGCATAGAGTTTATGCTCCCGAAGCTTATCCAATACAAGACGAAGATGTTCAACATGCTCTTCTTTGTTCTTCGAAAACACCAGAATATCATCCAGATATACCACGACAAATTTGTCGAGGTAGTCCATGAATATATAATTCATCAATCGAGAGAAGGTTGCCGGTGCATTGGTTAAGCCGAAGGACATGACGGTGTACTCGTATGATCCATATCGAGTAACAAAGGCGGTCTATGGAATATCCTCCTTGCGAACACGGCTCTGGTGGTATCCCAACCTCATGTCGAGCTTAGAGAAGACGATGGAACAAGCAAGTTGATCATACAAATCATTTATCCGAGGGAGAGGAAATTTGTTTTGAATAGTGGCCTGGTTGATAGGACGATAGTCTTGAACCAATCGATTTGTCCCATCCTTCTTCTTAACAAAGAGAGAAGGTGCTCCCCAAGCAGAGGAACTCGGACGGATGAAACCCAGACGGAGTGAGTTGTCAATTTCTTGCTTAAGTTCAAGGAGTTCATGTGGTGGCATTTTATAAGGGCGCTTGGCAATAGGAGTGGTACCGGGTACCAAGTCAATGACAAACTCGACAGCTCGAGCAGGGGGAATCCCCGGAAGTTCTTCTGGGAAGACATCTTGAAATTCTCGGACCACTGGAATGTTTTCAATCCCTTCAAGAGGCGACGCATTTAATGCATTCAAGGCATATAGTCATGCCTCAGCATTTCGGATGAGGTGAGCATGGTAGCTTACTAATTCATCTGAAGGGTGTAGGAGGTGGATGGTTTTGGTGGTACAAACGATCGATGCCGTATGAGCTTTCAACCAGTCCATCCCCAATATGAGATCAATGTTGGATGACTTTAGTAGGATGGGGTTGGCCAGGAATTCCAATCCTTCAATTTCAACTGGAACATGGGTGCAAACCACAGAGGATAGGCATTCGCCCCCAGGGGTGTTTACCACTATCGGGATGTCCATCTCTTCGCTCCTAATGTCATGCATGTATGCAAATTTTTCCGACATAAAGGAATGCGATGCTCCTCTATCAAACAATACAGAAGCAGGTACTGAGTTAATGAGAAGTGTACCCATCACGGTAGCAGGCTGGTCTTGAGCTTGACTCATATAAATGTTGTTGGCCTGACCACGAACATAAGCAGGCTTAGCGTTGAAGTTGCGGTTCTGGTTGTTGCCACTGCCAGTTGTGGGAAGTGTTAGCTGATTCGGATTCTGCCTGAAGTCTCTAGCATGGTGACCTGGACGGCCACACTTGAAGCAGAGCCCGTCCTCAGGACGGGAAGGAGGAACTCGAGGCGGTGGAGCTGGAAGCCTCGGCTGCCTAGGTGGCGGAGGAGGCAGGCGAGGTGCAACACAGGACGGCCTCGGAGCAGGAGCAGGTGCATGGTACATGTTGTTGGGAATCCAGATCTTCCGCTTCTGTGCAGATGAGCCCGAAGATGAGCCCATGTCACGGTTGCGCTTGCTGCTATCTTTGTATTCCTGCAGACCAGTCTCAACCTGAATAGCCTCGTTCACTAGGGTGGCGAAATCAGCATAGTCCTGAACGAGGAGTGTTAGCTTGATATCAGGGCGGAGGCCTTCACGGAACTTCTCCTGCCTGCGTGCGTCAGTCGCAATGTCTTCTTCAGCATAGCGAGATAATTCCAGAAGTTCCCGCTGATAAGCATCCACAATCTTGTTGCCCTGGACCAAGTTGCGCAACTCACTCTTCTTCAAGTCCATGATTCCCTGGGGAATGTAGCGAGCACGGAAAGCAGCCTTGAACTCTGCCCAAGTGATGATAGTTCCATCGGGCTGAGAGCGCCTATGGCTGTCCCTCCATTGAGTAGCGGGACCCTTCAGAAAGTAGGCGGCAAAGTTGACATAGGTCGCCACGGGCACATTGGCAGACTCCAGCACATAAGAAATGTCACGGAGCAAGTCATCAGCATCAAGAGGCTGAGTTGAGTTGCGGTAGATCGTAGGGTTGAGACGGCAGAAGTCTTGCAGTGTCACTCCTTGCGGTTGGTTCATGTTCGGCCTTTGTAACTGATCCATGAGCCCTTGCATAAACTGGCGGTTCAGCTCAAACTGTTGGATCATCCCTGCCATATACTCAGGAGGCGGGGGTGGTGCATCGTTGGCAGGGTCACGCGGGCGGCCAGCTGGTCTAACCATCCTGTTAAATATTTAGCAAGGGTAGTTTAGCTTAAAGTAATTGCAAAGGCATCGCACGCATTCATGAAGTAATTAAGCATAATGAAAGGGAAATGCGATAGATACTCCATAGTAGTTGAGATGGACATAAAGACCCATACATAAGTTCGATTACAAACTAACGATTACAAATTCGAAATTTGGCGATAGCACGGACGCATTAGACGATACCCTGGACTCACTTGGCGGCGCGCAGGCACGCGGTGGAAGAGTACCACAACGACATGTAGCGATAAGGCTACATCAACGTCGGAGAGGACGATCGAATCCTGGTAGCTGGCGGTGATAGAACGTAGGGACAGGACCCTGTGTCCCGTTGTGACTCTGGTGAGGGTACCGCATCCAGTCGAGGAGCTGAGGTCCAAGTGCAGGGGTTCCACCCCCAACATCAGTCCATTCGAGAGCTGATGGTAGCTTTGTCCTGCTCGGCTCGCGGATGCGCATAGGGGAACCCTCGGGTAGTGTGATGGCTGCAGCTCTGTCAACGCATCGTAAAGACGAGCACGCATAGCATACAGCTCTACAGTCAGAGCTCGAAAAGCACGATCCATTGCCTCAGTGTACTGCACCAGAAACCGCGCGTTGTAGCGACGCGTCATGTAGGGGGCGCAGATAGCGACGTAGGAATGGTCGCTACGCTCCCGAACGTCAGAAGCGTAGGCAGTGAGATCAGACCCAGTCTCATCCCCAGCAGGAGGATGCGGGATGTATCTGAAAGGGCCTTCCTCTAGGTGAGGGTACGCTCCACGGAGACGAGTGATGGCGATGTAGGCCGCATCATGGACGGCCATCTCGACCGACACTCCAATACCACAAAAGACGTGGTGCTCGAGGGTCTCGCCGCCCCTCTGTTCGAAGATGCGAACCTCAGCCTGGTACTGGTACTGGTTGTACTCGTGCAAATCCTCGAACACAGTGTACTCGGGGTACCAGCGATATCCCAGCCTGGTCAGGAGGTCGACCAAAATGACCGGGAACCCAGTCGTCTCAGTGGCCTGTGTCAGGCGCACGTGCTGTCTTGCGGGACGCACCTGAAAACAAGATTGACGGATGTCAAATAACAATGTGTGTAATATATATTCAGGAGAAAGAGTAGATAGTCCAGCGCTCCGGGTTGATGTGATTCGAGAACCTAATGTTATAGTTAGTAAAATCTTTGACCCGAAAGAGAAGAGAGAGTAGAGCCCAGACTATAGGAAAGGAGTAAAAGATACCAATTGAGATGTGGGCCCGTAAGCCACAACATCAGTGTTAGTAATGTTTTTCAAACACTAAACTCAACTTCGGCCAAGGAGTTGGAAAGGGGGCTACCTACAGGCAGTCTGCTCTGATACCAACTTGTGACGCCCTCGATTTAATCGTACGCTAACCATACATGCAAATGCGTACGATCAAACCCAAGTACTCACAGGAAGATATCACAACACAACTCTAGACACAAATAAAAAAAATCACAGCTTCATATTACAAGCCACGGGCCTCGAGGGCTAGAATACGGAAGCTCAATAAACACACGAGTCAGCGGAAGCAACAAAATCTGTGTACAGACATAAAAAATGGGGTGCCTTAGAGAAGGCTAGCACAAAAGATACAACGATAGAACGAGACGAGGCCTCTTGCCTGGGAACCTCCTAACTACTCCTGATCATCAGCGGCCTCCACGTAGTAGTAGGCACCGTCGGGGTAGCAGTCGTCGGCGGCGGGGACATCCGTCTCCTGTGCTCCATCATCTGGTCGCAGCAAACAGATCAAGGGGATAAAGCGGGAGCAAAGCAGCGGTGAGTACTCATCCAAAGTACTAAGCAAGTCTTACATCAGACCTTTTCTAATTATGCATCAGTATCAAAGAAGGGGGGGTTATATGTGGACTGACTGCAGCAATGCGAGAATAGAGAGAGAAGGCCTAGTCCTATCGAAGACTAGCATCTTCAGGGTCTTGCAACAATAGACGAGAGTAGAACAGGGGTAACACATAATAGTCATATTGTTGCAACAATATTAAAGTGAGGTCACGCCTAAAGATCCTCCCTCGACTCCCTGCAAGGAAGCAATCCTGAGGCAAACTAATTCCAGTTAAGTAACAATTGTAGTAGTAAAAGATTGGGGCACAACTCCAAGTCGTCCTGTAACCGTGGGCACGGCTATCCGAATAGTTAATTTTCATCCCTACAGGGGTGCACCACATGTCCAATCACGCTCGATAACACTCTGGCCAGACATACTTTTCTGGGTCCTGCCGGACCTCGGAATATCGACACGTCGCAGCCCCACCTAAGACTAATTAGAGAGGCCAGCCTGCAGGTCTAACTCCTAAGCACAAAGGGTTCGTGGGCCCAGTTCCCCTTCGCGCTCCTGCACGTGGCGTGGGCGGCCGACGTCAGTCCTAGCATCCCTTAATCACAAGAGAGATGCATCTTGGGACCACTCGGGCGCGCGCCGCTACATTGCTGGCATCTGAAGAGCTTCAGTTGATACCGCGACGCCGAGTACCCATAATTCTTCCCGCGTAGCCGGTTAGTGCGAAAAGGTCTCCGACCATCCCAGATCAAATACCCAAACCCATTAACATTTTAATTAGGCCAACAACACAGTCTCACGGGAATCCACCCGTCTTACAACTAATCACCAAGGATCCCAGTAACATGGTCGAGTAACTGTGTGGTTATAACATGGGGGGGTGGAATCCGAGGTATCACCCTCGTTGGATTCCGAACCCTCGTTGATTCCGAGGAATCCGAGGGCTTAGACGAATCACCCTCGAGGGTCCCACACTTGAGGGGTTGCACAACAGAGGCGTCATCGGGAATGGTGAAAGAGGAATCACCCTCGATAACCACGACCGACTAGCTATACTATAGAGATATCATCAGGAGTACTTAGCGAGGTGTCACCCTAGGTACCCGATAGTATCTCTGTAGCGTCGTACAACGAAGGGGGGGTGTGTGTGTTGTGTCGGGTCGGGTTCGTCGATCAGAGATCGAGATTTGAATACAAGCGGGGCAACTGGACTAGGGGGTGAGAGGGGATGACTGCTCCACCTATACTAAGCAGATTAAAGGTACATGACTGAATGTAGCAGTTCATCGAAAATAGGCTATGCATCAGATATAGGAGCTAACTACAACAGTAGCAAAATACTAATGCAAGCAGTAGGAAGAAAGACATAGGCGATATAGGAATGATCAAGGGGGGTTTGCTTGCCTTGCTGCTCTGCGGCAAAGTGCTGATCGGCAGGGTCGTAGATGTACCCGGCAGCAGCGTCAGTCTCGGGGTCTACCGGTAAGAAGAGGGGGAAGAAACAATAAATAATAGCACCGATGCAACACAAAGCATGACATGGCAAGATGCAGGCTAGACATGAGCTAACGCAGCAACATCCGTCATAGACGGGTCGGAAGAATATTTGACGATATTTTCCGGGTCTTGGGCTACTACCGGTCATACTGGAAACGATGGAAATGTTCCATGTTTGCTATGCTAGGGACGCATGACAAACGAACGGGCCGTGTATCCAGGTTCGTCTCGTTTTGCTGATCAACTTTCATGTTGAAAATATTTTGATATGACTTACGAATTATTTATATTAAATTTAAACGTTTTAATCAATAATTAGGAATTAAAAACATATTTAAATAATTTAATAAAAAACTATTATGACATCAGCATGATTTCATGCTGACATCAACATTTGACTCGTCAACTCACCAGCAGGTCCCGAACGTCATAGGCACAAGTTTTAATTAAGATTAAATATCAATTAATCAGATTAATTTAGTGGGGGACCCACGTGTCATACTCTAATTATTCTAATTATCCAACTAATTAGTTTAACTAATATATCTATTTATTTATTTAATAAAAACATTATTTTTATGTATATTTTTTTAACTATCGCGTGGGGCCTCCCTGTCATAGACAGCGGGTGCGTTGGACCCACCGGTAAGTGAACTCAGGCCAAATACTCAATTTTATTCACAGATACATAATCATGCAAATATCGTATTCCTCCAAATATCTATATGCGCAAATACATACATCGCATCTCATACATACATACATACATATATATGGAATACATCATTTGTTTTATTTTATTTTAACTCTCAACACTCCCATCTCTCTCTGTGTTAACAGAGTTACAAAGAACTCTCTGCTCTAACTCAACATAGAAGAACACATCCTTCAAATCTTCCTACCGGTCACTACCGTCGACGGATCGGAGTCGCGTTTGCCGGAACGGAACCGGGACGGTGAGGGGAACGCGATGGTGGGAGGAGCCCGAGGAGGGACTCACCAACGTTGATGAGACGGCCCGGTGAAGCCGGAGTTCGCGGGAAGGCGGAGGTGAAGATGGTGATGGCGCGGTGATGATGGTGGTGCCGGTGAGGACGTGCCGGCGAGGAATAGGTGTCTCCCTGCCCGGTCCCTCCTGGACCGAGCGGGACGAAGGCCGACGGGGGGGGGGGGGGGGTTGGGGCCGAGAGGGAGGTGGAGATGTAAGGGAGGGGCTCGGCCGGCGATTGAAGGGGCCGAGATGGGGAGGCTCGCCGGCCGATGAGGGAACCGGCGGTGGATGGTGATGCGTGGGGAGAGACTGGGAGGCCGACGGGGGAGGGTCGGTGGAGGGAGAGGCCGGCGGTGGGGTGAGCTCGCCGGCGGGGGTGGGGGCGAGGTGGAGAGGAGGGCCTCGGTGGGGAGAGAACGAGAGGTGGGGAGGGGCGAGATCTGGGGGTTCCCGTGGGGCTGTGAGGGAGATCGTGGGGAGGGTCTCCGCGTGGGGGGGGGGAGACGAGAGAGAGAGAGGTGTCGGTGGGGGTGGGGCCCCCCACGAGGGGGTTGGGGAATCCAGGCTGGAGCCCCTGGCGGCGGCGGCGCAAGTGGGTGGGAGGGAGCGAGGGAGGGGGGCTCCCTCGCCCTAGGGTTCCAGCGCATGGGGTGGGCTCGCTCGGCTCGGCCACTTTGGCCCAGTCGGCCAGGGGGGTGGGGTGGGGGGGTTTCCTCTTTTTCTTTTCTTTGTTTTGTTTTGTTTTCCTTTTCTATTATTTCTTCTTTCTAATTTGTTTTTTTTCTTTTTAATTTCTTTTCTTTTCTTTACTTTATTTTATCATTATTATTTTATATACTTTCTTTCTTTAATAGTTAATATGAATTTATAAATATAATTATCTTTTGTTTTCAATTTCTGAATCCGGATAGAAATTTAATGCAGGTCAACGACGGTAATTCTCGATGATGTGGCATCATTTGCGGGTGATCACTGTAGCTTAATTACAATATTTACTGTAGCAAAAGTCGAGGAGGTCACACTAGAAGAAAGAGGAGAAACAGAATAAGAAGGAGAAGAAGAAGGTGAAGATGATTAATTATCTTGTTTTGAGCTTATTAAGTTATTTTGGAGGAAGATACACTAAGTTATGAGCTAACCAAGGTTCTTGTGCTATTTTTGACATAACTAAGCTAATTATGTCATAAATGAACTGAATAAGCTAATTATGTCATTTTGGAGGATAATTAGCTTAGTATGTCATTTTGGATAATAAAACTAGAAGGAGGGGAGGAGAGGACTAGAAGAAGGAGGAGAAAAAAGAAGATGGAGAAGAAGAAGGTGAAGATGATTACTTATCTTGTTTTGAGCTTATTTTGTCATTTTGGAGGAAGACACGCAAAGTTACGAGCTAACCAAGGTTCTTGTGGTATTATTGATGTAACTAAGCTGATTATGTCATAAATGAACTAAATAAGCTAATTATGTCATTTTGGAGGATAATTAGCTAAGTATGTCATTTTCCAGAATAAAACGAGAAGAATGAGGGGGAGGAGAAGAAGTCTAGAAGAAGCAGGAGGAGGAGAAGAAGAAGGAGGAGGAGGAGAAGAAAGAGGTGAAGATGATTACTTATCTTGTTTTGAGCTTATTTTGTCATTTTTAGGAAGATGCACTAAGTTATGAGTTAACCAAGGTTCTTATGCTATTTTTGACCTAACTAAGCTAATTATGTCATAAATGAACTAAATAAGCTAGTTAGGTCATTTTGGAGGATAATTAGCTGTGTGTGTCATTTCGGATAATAGAACTAGAATAAAAAGAAGAAGGATTAGGAAAACACTAGAAGAAGGAGGAGAAGAAGAACAAGAAGGAGAAAAAGAAGGTGAAGTTGATTACTTATCTGGCTTTGAGCTTATTATGTCATTTTGGAGGAAAATACACTAAGTTATGAGCTAACCAAGGTTCTTGTTCTATGTTTGACATAACTAAGCTAATTATGTCCTAAATGAACTAAATAATCTAATTATGTAATTTTGGAGGATAATTAGCTAAGTGTGTCTTTTTGGAGAATAAAATTAGAAGAAGAAAAGAAGGAGGAGAAGACTAGAAGAAAGAGGAGGAGGAGAAGAAGGTGAAGATGATTAGGAGAAGGAGGAGTAGAAGGTGAAGATGATTACTTCTCTTGTTTTGAGCTTGTTATGTAATTTTGGAGGAAGATACACTAAGTTACGAGCTAACCAAGGTACTTGTGCTAGTTTTGACATAACTAAGCTAATTATGTGATAAATGAACTAAATAAGCTAATTATGTCATTTTGGAGGATAATTAGCTTAATAAGTCATTTTGGAGAAGAAATTGAGAAGAATAAGAACGAGGGGGAGAAGACTAGAAGATGGAGGAGTAAAGACGAATGAGAAGAAGAAGGTGAAGATGATTACTTATCTTGTTTTGAGCTTATTTTGTCATTTTGGAGGAAGATACGCTAAGTTATGATCTAACCAAGGTTCTTGAGCTATTTTTGACCTAACTAAGCTAATTATGTCATAAATGAACTAAATAAGCTAATTAAGTCATTTTGGAGGATGATTAGCTAAGTATGTCATTTTGTAGAATAAAACAAGAAGAAGGAGGATGAGGAGATGAATACTAGAACAAGGAGGAGGAGAAGAAGAAGAAGGGGAAGAAAAAGGTGAAGATGATCACTTATCTTGTTTTGAGCTTATTATGTCATTTTTAGGAAGATACGCTAAGTTATGAGTTAACCAAGGTTCTTATGGTATTTTATACCTAACAAAGGTAATTATATCATAAATGAACTAACAAAGCTAATTATGTCATTTTGGAGGATAATTAGCTAAGTATGTCATGTTGGCGAATAAAACTAGAACAAGAAGGAGGAGGAGGAGGAGGAGACTAGAAGAAGGAGGGAAAAAAGAAGAAGTAGGACAAGAAGAAGGTAATAATGATTACTTATCTTATTTAGAGCTTATTATGTCATTTTGGAGGAAGATACACTAAGTTATGAGCTAAGCAAGGTTCTTGTTCTATTTTTGACCTAACTAAGCTAATTATTTCATAAATGAACTAAATAAGTTAATTATGTCATTTTGTAGGATAATTAGCTAAGTATGTAATTTTGGAGAATAAAACTGGAAGAAAAAGAATAAGGATTAGGAGAAGACTAGCAGAAGGAGAAGGAGAAGAAGAAGAAGGAAAATAAGAAGGTGAAGTTGATTACTTATCTGGTTTTGAGCTTATTATTTCATTTTGGAGGAAGATACACTAAGCTATGTGCTAACCAAGGTTCTTTTGCTATTTTTGACATAACTAAGCTAATTATGTCATAAATGAACTAAAAAGCTAATTATGTCATTTTGGATGATAATTAGATAAATATGCCATTTTGGAGAATAAAACTAGAAGAAGAAAAACAGGAGGAGGGGGAGACTAGAGAAAGAGGAGAAAAAGAAGAAGGAGAAGAAGAAGGTGAAGATGATTACTAATCTTGTTTTGAGCTTATTATGTTATTTTGGACGAAGATACGCTAAGATATGAGCTAACAAAGGTTCTTTTGCTATTTTTGACATAACTAAGCTAATTATGTCATAAATTAACTAAATAAGCTAATTATGTCATCTTGGAGGATTATTAGCTTAGTATGTCATTTTGGAGAATAAAACTAGAAGAAGAAGAAGGAGGGGAGGAGAAGACTAGAAGAAGGAGGAGAAAAAAGAAGAAGGAGAAGAAAGAGGTGAACATGATTACTTATCTTTTTTTGAGCTTATTATGTCATTTTTAGGAAGATGCACTAAGTTACGAGTTAACCAAGGTTCTTATGCTATTTTTGACATAACTAAGCTAATTATGTCATAAATGAACTGAATAAGCTAATTATGTCATTTTGGAGGATAATTAGTTAAGTGTGTCATTTTGGAGAGGAGAACTAGAAGAAGAAGAAGAATGATTAGTAAAACACTAGAAGAAGGCGAGGAGAAGAACAAGAAGGAGAAAAAGAAGGTGAAGTTGATTACTTATCTGGCTTTGAGCTTATTATGTCATTTTGGAGGAAAATACACTAAGTTATGAGCTAACCAAGGTTCTTGTGCTATGTTTGACTTAACTAAGCTAATTATGTCATAAATGAACTAAATAAGCTAATTATGTCATTTTGGAGGATAATTAGCTAAGTATGTCATTTTCGAGAATAAAACGAGAAGAATGAGGGGGAGGAGAAGAAGACTAGAAGAAGCAGGAGGAGGAGAAGAAGAAGGAGGAGGAGGAGAAGAAAGAGGTGAAGATGATTACTTATCTTGTTTTGAGCTTATTTTGTCATTTTTAGGAAGATGCACTAAGTTATGAGTTAACCAAGGTTCTTATGCTATTTTTGACCTAACTAAGCTAATTATGTCATAAATGAACTAAATAAGCTAGTTAGGTCATTTTGGATGATAATTAGCTGTGTGTGTCATTTCGGATAATAGAACTAGAATAAAAAGAAGAAGGATTAGGAAAACACTAGAAGAAGGAGGAGAAGAAGAACAAGAAGGAGAAAAAGAAGGTGAAGTTGATTACTTATCTGGCTTTGAGCTTATTATGTCATTTTGGAGGAAAATACACTAAGTTATGAGCTAACCAAGGTTCTTGTTCTATGTTTGACATAACTAAGCTAATTATGTCCTAAATGAACTAAATAATCTAATTATGTAATTTTGGAGGATAATTAGCTAAGTGTGTCTTTTTGGAGAATAAAATTAGAAGAAGAAAAAGAGGAGGAGAAGACTAGAAGAAAGAGGAGGAGGAGAAGAAGGTGAATATGATTAGGAGAAGAAGGAGGAGTAGAAGGTGAAGATGATTACTTCTCTTGTTTTGAGCTTGTTATGTAATTTTGGAGGAAGATACACTAAGTTACGAGCTAACCAAGGTACTTGTGCTAGTTTTGACATAACTAAGCTAATTATGTGATAAATGAACTAAATAAGCTAATTATGTCATTTTGGAGGATAATTAGCTTAATAAGTCATTTTGGAGAAGAAATTGAGAAGAAGAAGAACGAGGGGGAGAAGACTAGAAGATGGAGGAGTAAAGACGAATGAGAAGAAAAAGGTGAAGATGATTACTTATCTTGTTTTGAGCTTATTTTGTCATTTTGGAGGAAGATACGCTAAGTTATGATCTAACCAAGGTTCTTGTGCTATTTTTGACCTAACTAAGCTAATTATGTCATAAATGAACTAAATAAGCTAATTAAGTCATTTTGGAGGATGATTAGCTAAGTATGTCATTTTGTAGAATAAAACAAGAAGAAGGAGGATGAGGAGATGAATTCTAGAACAAGGACGAGGAGAAGAAGAAGAAGGGGAAGAAAAAGGTGAAGATGATCACTTATCTTGTTTTGAGCTTATTATGTCATTTTTAGGAAGATACGCTAAGTTATGAGTTAACCAAGGTTCTTATGGTATTTTATACCTAACAAAGGTAATTATATCATAAATGAACTAACAAAGCTAATTATGTCATTTTGGAGGATAATTAGCTAAGTATGTCATGTTGGCGAATAAAACTAGAACAAGAAGGAGGAGGAGGAGGAGGAGACTAGAAGAAGGAGGGAAAAAAGAAGAAGTAGGACAAGAAGAAGGTAATAATGATTACTTATCTTATTTAGAGCTTATTATGTCATTTTGGAGGAAGATACACTAAGTTATGAGCTAAGCAAGGTTCTTGTTCTATTTTTGACCTAACTAAGCTAATTATGTCATAAATGAACTAAATAAGTTAATTATGTCATTTTGTAGGATAATTAGCTAAGTATGTAATTTTGGAGAATAAAACTAGAAGAAAAAGAATAAGGATTAGGAGAAGACTAGCAGAAGGAGAAGGAGAAGAAGAAGAAGGAAAATAAGAAGGTGAAGTTGATTACTTATCTGGTTTTGAGCTTATTATTTCATTTTGGAGGAAGATACACTAAGCTCTGTGCTAACCAAGGTTCTTTTGCTATTTTTGACATAACTAAGCTAATTATGTCATAAATGAACTAAAAAAGCTAATTATGTCATTTTGGATGATAATTAGATAAATATGCCATTTTGGAGAATAAAACTAGAAGAAGAAAAACAGGAGGAGGAGGAGACTAGAGAAAGAGGAGAAAAAGAAGAAGGAGAAGAAGAAGGTGAAGATGATTACTAATCTTGTTTTGAGCTTATTATGTTATTTTGGACGAAGATACGCTAAGATATGAGCTAACAAAGGTTCTTTTGCTATTTTTGACATAACTAAGCTAATTATGTCATAAATTAACTAAATAAGCTAATTATGTCATCTTGGAGGATTATTAGCTTAGTATGTCATTTTGGAGAATAAAACTAGAAGAGGAAGAAGGAGGGGAGGAGAAGACTAGAAGAAGGAGGAGAAAAAAGAAGAAGGAGAAGAAAGAGGTGAACATGATTACTTATCTTTTTTTGAGCTTATTATGTCATTTTTAGGAAGATGCACTAAGTTACGAGTTAACCAAGGTTCTTATGCTATTTTTGACATAACTAAGCTAATTATGTCATAAATGAACTGAATAAGCTAATTATGTCATTTTGGAGGATAATTAGTTAAGTGTGTCATTTTGGAGAGGAGAACTAGAAGAAGAAGAAGAATGATTAGTAAAACACTAGAAGAAGGCGAGGAGAAGAACAAGAAGGAGAAAAAGAAGGTGAAGTTGATTACTTATCTGGCTTTGATCTTATTATGTCATTTTGGAGGAAAATACACTAAGTTATGAGCTAACCAAGGTTCTTGTGCTATGTTTGACTTAACTAAGCTAATTATGTCATAAATGAACTAAATAAGCTAATTATGTCATTTTGGAGGATAATTAGCTAAGTATGTCATTTTCGAGAATAAAACGAGAAGAATGAGGGGGAGGAGAAGAAGACTAGAAGAAGCAGGAGGAGGAGAAGAAGAAGGAGGAGGAGGAGAAGAAAGAGGTGAAGATGATTACTTATCTTGTTTTGAGCTTATTTTGTCATTTTTAGGAAGATGCACTAAGTTATGAGTTAACCAAGGTTCTTATGCTATTTTTGACCTAACTAAGCTAATTATGTCATAAATGAACTAAATAAGCTAGTTAGGTCATTTTGGATGATAATTAGCTGTGTGTGTCATTTCGGATAATAGAACTAGAATAAAAAGAAGAAGGATTAGGAAAACACTAGAAGAAGGAGGAGAAGAAGAACAAGAAGGAGAAAAAGAAGGTGAAGTTGATTACTTATCTGGCTTTGAGCTTATTATGTCATTTTGGAGGAAAATACACTAAGTTATGAGCTAACCAAGGTTCTTGTTCTATGTTTGACATAACTAAGCTAATTATGTCCTAAATGAACTAAATAATCTAATTATGTAATTTTGGAGGATAATTAGCTAAGTGTGTCTTTTTGGAGAATAAAATTAGAAGAAGAAAAAGAGGAGGAGAAGACTAGAAGAAAGAGGAGGAGGAGAAGAAGGTGAATATGATTAGGAGAAGAAGGAGGAGTAGAAGGTGAAGATGATTACTTCTCTTGTTTTGAGCTTGTTATGTAATTTTGGAGGAAGATACACTAAGTTACGAGCTAACCAAGGTACTTGTGCTAGTTTTGACATAACTAAGCTAATTATGTGATAAATGAACTAAATAAGCTAATTATGTCATTTTGGAGGATAATTAGCTTAATAAGTCATTTTGGAGAAGAAATTGAGAAGAAGAAGAACGAGGGGGAGAAGACTAGAAGATGGAGGAGTAAAGACGAATGAGAAGAAAAAGGTGAAGATGATTACTTATCTTGTTTTGAGCTTATTTTGTCATTTTGGAGGAAGATACGCTAAGTTATGATCTAACCAAGGTTCTTGTGCTATTTTTGACCTAACTAAGCTAATTATGTCATAAATGAACTAAATAAGCTAATTAAGTCATTTTGGAGGATGATTAGCTAAGTATGTCATTTTGTAGAATAAAACAAGAAGAAGGAGGATGAGGAGATGAATTCTAGAACAAGGACGAGGAGAAGAAGAAGAAGGGGAAGAAAAAGGTGAAGATGATCACTTATCTTGTTTTGAGCTTATTATGTCATTTTTAGGAAGATACGCTAAGTTATGAGTTAACCAAGGTTCTTATGGTATTTTATACCTAACAAAGGTAATTATATCATAAATGAACTAACAAAGCTAATTATGTCATTTTGGAGGATAATTAGCTAAGTATGTCATGTTGGCGAATAAAACTAGAACAAGAAGGAGGAGGAGGAGGAGGAGACTAGAAGAAGGAGGGAAAAAAGAAGAAGTAGGACAAGAAGAAGGTAATAATGATTACTTATCTTATTTAGAGCTTATTATGTCATTTTGGAGGAAGATACACTAAGTTATGAGCTAAGCAAGGTTCTTGTTCTATTTTTGACCTAACTAAGCTAATTATGTCATAAATGAACTAAATAAGTTAATTATGTCATTTTGTAGGATAATTAGCTAAGTATGTAATTTTGGAGAATAAAACTAGAAGAAAAAGAATAAGGATTAGGAGAAGACTAGCAGAAGGAGAAGGAGAAGAAGAAGAAGGAAAATAAGAAGGTGAAGTTGATTACTTATCTGGTTTTGAGCTTATTATTTCATTTTGGAGGAAGATACACTAAGCTCTGTGCTAACCAAGGTTCTTTTGCTATTTTTGACATAACTAAGCTAATTATGTCATAAATGAACTAAAAAAGCTAATTATGTCATTTTGGATGATAATTAGATAAATATGCCATTTTGGAGAATAAAACTAGAAGAAGAAAAACAGGAGGAGGAGGAGACTAGAGAAAGAGGAGAAAAAGAAGAAGGAGAAGAAGAAGGTGAAGATGATTACTAATCTTGTTTTGAGCTTATTATGTTATTTTGGACGAAGATACGCTAAGATATGAGCTAACAAAGGTTCTTTTGCTATTTTTGACATAACTAAGCTAATTATGTAATAAATTAACTAAATAAGCTAATTATGTCATCTTGGAGGATTATTAGCTTAGTATGTCATTTTGGAGAATAAAACTAGAAGAGGAAGAAGGAGGGGAGGAGAAGACTAGAAGAAGGAGGAGAAAAAAGAAGAAGGAGAAGAAAGAGGTGAACATGATTACTTATCTTTTTTTGAGCTTATTATGTCATTTTTAGGAAGATGCACTAAGTTACGAGTTAACCAAGGTTCTTATGCTATTTTTGACATAACTAAGCTAATTATGTCATAAATGAACTGAATAAGCTAATTATGTCATTTTGGAGGATAATTAGTTAAGTGTGTCATTTTGGAGAGGAGAACTAGAAGAAGAAGAAGAATGATTAGTAAAACACTAGAAGAAGGCGAGGAGAAGAACAAGAAGGAGAAAAAGAAGGTGAAGTTGATTACTTATCTGGCTTTGATCTTATTATGTCATTTTGGAGGAAAATACACTAAGTTATGAGCTAACCAAGGTTCTTGTGCTATGTTTGACTTAACTAAGCTAATTATGTCATAAATGAACTAAATAAGCTAATTATGTCATTTTGGAGGATAATTAGCTAAGTATGTCATTTTCGAGAATAAAACGAGAAGAATGAGGGGGAGGAGAAGAAGACTAGAAGAAGCAGGAGGAGGAGAAGAAGAAGGAGGAGGAGGAGAAGAAAGAGGTGAAGATGATTACTTATCTTGTTTTGAGCTTATTTTGTCATTTTTAGGAAGATGCACTAAGTGATGAGTTAACCAAGGTTCTTATGCTATTTTTGACCTAACTAAGCTAATTATGTCATAAATGAACTAAATAAGCTAGTTAGGTCATTTTGGATGATAATTAGCTGTGTGTGTCATTTCGGATAATAGAACTAGAATAAAAAGAAGAAGGATTAGGAAAACACTAGAAGAAGGAGGAGAAGAAGAACAAGAAGGAGAAAAAGAAGGTGAAGTTGATTACTTATCTGGCTTTGAGCTTATTATGTCATTTTGGAGGAAAATACACTAAGTTATGAGCTAACCAAGGTTCTTGTTCTATGTTTGACATAACTAAGCTAATTATGTCCTAAATGAACTAAATAATCTAATTATGTAATTTTGGAGGATAATTAGCTAAGTGTGTCTTTTTGGAGAATAAAATTAGAAGAAGAAAAAGAGGAGGAGAAGACTAGAAGAAAGAGGAGGAGGAGAAGAAGGTGAATATGATTAGGAGAAGAAGGAGGAGTAGAAGGTGAAGATGATTACTTCTCTTGTTTTGAGCTTGTTATGTAATTTTGGAGGAAGATACACTAAGTTACGAGCTAACCAAGGTACTTGTGCTAGTTTTGACATAACTAAGCTAATTATGTGATAAATGAACTAAATAAGCTAATTATGTCATTTTGGAGGATGATTAGCTAAGTATGTCATTTTGTAGAATAAAACAAGAAGAAGGAGGATGAGGAGATGAATTCTAGAACAAGGACGAGGAGAAGAAGAAGAAGGGGAAGAAAAAGGTGAAGATGATCACTTATCTTGTTTTGAGCTTATTATGTCATTTTTAGGAAGATACGCTAAGTTATGAGTTAACCAAGGTTCTTATGGTATTTTATACCTAACAAAGGTAATTATATCATAAATGAACTAACAAAGCTAATTATGTCATTTTGGAGGATAATTAGCTAAGTATGTCATGTTGGCGAATAAAACTAGAACAAGAAGGAGGAGGAGGAGGAGGAGACTAGAAGAAGGAGGGAAAAAAGAAGAAGTAGGACAAGAAGAAGGTAATAATGATTACTTATCTTATTTAGAGCTTATTATGTCATTTTGGAGGAAGATACACTAAGTTATGAGCTAAGCAAGGTTCTTGTTCTATTTTTGACCTAACTAAGCTAATTATGTCATAAATGAACTAAATAAGTTAATTATGTCATTTTGTAGGATAATTAGCTAAGTATGTAATTTTGGAGAATAAAACTAGAAGAAAAAGAATAAGGATTAGGAGAAGACTAGCAGAAGGAGAAGGAGAAGAAGAAGAAGGAAAATAAGAAGGTGAAGTTGATTACTTATCTGGTTTTGAGCTTATTATTTCATTTTGGAGGAAGATACACTAAGCTCTGTGCTAACCAAGGTTCTTTTGCTATTTTTGACATAACTAAGCTAATTATGTCATAAATGAACTAAAAAAGCTAATTATGTCATTTTGGATGATAATTAGATAAATATGCCATTTTGGAGAATAAAACTAGAAGAAGAAAAACAGGAGGAGGAGGAGACTAGAGAAAGAGGAGAAAAAGAAGAAGGAGAAGAAGAAGGTGAAGATGATTACTAATCTTGTTTTGAGCTTATTATGTTATTTTGGACGAAGATACGCTAAGATATGAGCTAACAAAGGTTCTTTTGCTATTTTTGACATAACTAAGCTAATTATGTCATAAATTAACTAAATAAGCTAATTATGTCATTTTGGAGAATAATTAGCTTAGTATGTCATTTTGGAGAATAAAACTAGAAGAGGAAGAAGGAGGGGAGGAGAAGACTAGAAGAAGGAGGAGAAAAAAGAAGAAGGAGAAGAAAGAGGTGAACATGATTACTTATCTTTTTTTGAGCTTATTATGTCATTTTTAGGAAGATGCACTAAGTTACGAGTTAACCAAGGTTCTTATGCTATTTTTGACCTAACTAAGCTAATTATGTCGTAAATGAACTAAATAACCTAATTATATCATTTTGGAGGATAATTAGTGAAGTGTGTCATTTTGGAGAGGAGAACTAGAAGAAGAAGAAGAATGATTAGGAAAACACTAGAAGAAGGACGAGGAGAAGAACAAGAAGGAGAAAAAGAAGGTGAAGTTGATTACTTATCTGGCTTTGAGCTTATTATGTCATTTTGGAGGAAAATACACTAAGTTATGAGCTAACCAAGGTTCTTGTGCTATGTTTGACTTAACTAAGCTAATTATGTCATAAATGAACTAAATAAGCTAATTATGTCCTTTTGGAGGATAATTAGCTAAGTGTGTCATTTTGGAGAATAAAACTAGAAGAAGAAAAAGAGGAGGAGGAGAAGACTAGAAGAAAGAGGAGAAGAAGAAGAAGGAGAAGAAGAAGGAGAGGATGATTACTTATCTTGTTTTGAGCTTATTATGTCATTTTGGAGGAACATACACTAAGTTCTGAGCTAACCAAGGTTCTTGTGCTATTTTTGACATAACTAATCCAATTATGTCATAAATGAACTAAATAAGCTAATTATGTCATTTTGGAGGATAATTAGCTAAAGTATATCATTTTCGAGAATAAAACTAGAATAAGAAGAATGATGGGGAGGAGAAGACTGGAAGAAGGACGAGAAAAGAAGAAGAAGGAGAAGAAGAAGGTGAAGATGATTACTTATCTTGTTTTGAGCTTATTTTGTCATTGTGAAGGAAGATACGGTAAGTTATGAGCTAACCAAGGTTCTTGTGCTATTTTGACCTCACTAAGGTAATTATGTGATAAATGAACTAAATAAGCTAATTATGTCATTTTGGAGGGTGATTAGCTAAGTATGTCATTTTGGAGGGTGATTAGCTAAGTATGTTATTTTGGAGAATAAAACTAGAAGAAGGAGGTGGAGGAGAAGCAGACTAGAAGGAGGAGGAGCAGAAGAAGAAGAAGGAGAAGAAAAAGGTGAAGTGATTACTTATCTTGTTTTGAGATTATTATGTCATTTTTTAGGAAGATACGCTAAGTTATGAATTAACCAAGGTTCTTATGCTATTTTTGACATAAATAAGCTAATTATGTCAAAAATGAACTAAACAAGCTAATTCTGTCATTTTGGAGAATAATTAGCTAAGTATGTCATGTTGGCGAATAAAACTAGAAGAAGAAGAAGGAGGAGGAGGAGGAGACTAGAAGGAGGAAAAAAGAAGAAGGAGAAGAAGAAGGTAATTATGATTACTTATCTTGTCTAGAGCTTATTATGTCATTTTGGAGGAAGATACGCTAAGTTATGAGCTAACCAAGGTTCTTGGGTTATTTTTGACCTAACTAAGCTAATTATGTCGTAAATGAACTAAATAAGTTAATTATGTCATTTCGTAGAATAAAACTAGAGGAAAAAGAAGAAGGATTAGGAGAAGACTAGAAGGAGGAGGAGAACAAGAAGAAGGAGAAGAAGAAGGTGAAGTTGATTACTTATCTGGTTTTGAGCTTATTATGTCATTTTGGAGGAAAATACACTAATTTATGAGCTAACCAAGGTTGTTGTGCTATTTTTGACATAACTAAGCTAATTATGTCATAAATGAACTAAATAAGCTAATTATGTTATTTGGGAGGACAAATAGCTAAGTATGTTGTTTTGGAGAATAAAACTATAGGAAGAAAAAGAGGAGGAGAGCAGACTAGAAGAAAGAGGAGAAAAAGAAGAAGAAGGAGAAGAAGAAGGTGAAGATGATTACTTATCTTTTTTTGAGCTTATTATGTCATTTTGGAGGAAGATACGGTAAGTTATGACCTAACCAACGTTCTTGTGCTATTTTTGACTTAAGTAAGCTAATTATGTCATACATGAACTAAATAAGCTAATTATGTCATTTTGGAGGATAATTAGCTTAGTATGTCATTTTGGAGAATAAAACTTGAAGAAGGAGGAGAGGAGGAGAAGACTAGAAGAAGGAGGAGAAAAAAGAAGAAGGAGAAGAAGAAGGTGAAGATGATTACTTATCTTGTTTTGAGATTATTTTGTCATTTTGGAGGAAGATACACTAAGTTATGAGCTAACCAAGGTTCTTGTGGAATTTTTGACGTAACTAAGCTAATTATGTCATAAATGAACTAAATAAGCTAATTATGTCATTTTGGAGGATAATAAGCTAAGTATGTCATTTTGGAGAACAAAATTAGAAGAAGGATAAGTAACTAAGCTCATCAGCTTCGGCTTTGTCTTCCAGCGCCTTCTGCTCTGCCTTCATCTTCTCGATATCAACCAACGCAAGGCGGAGTTTCTCTTCAGACTTAGCTCGAGCATCTTGTTGCTCCGCCAGACTTTGTCTCAGGCTGGACACGATTGAGTCGACTTGATTCAACGATTACCGTGAAGACAGGACGATTATAACAAGTTTTATGCACATTACAAGCAATAGCCCTAACACATGGGGGCTAATGTACAGTTCAATTTTTCAGAGGTTATACCTTACAGCAAGACCCGACTCATCCTTAAAAAGATGACCCGGCCCTTGGGGACTACAAGTTGAAGCTTTCTTCAAATATATGCTAAAGATCCAGCTCATCTTTAAAAAGATGACCCGGCCCTAGGGGGCTACGTGTTGAAGCTTTCTTCAAATATATGCTAAAGACCCAGCTCATGTTTAAAAAGATGACCCGACCCTTGGGGGCTACAGGTTCAAGCTTTCATCAAATATATGCAAAATACCTGACTCATCTTTAAAAACATGATTCGGCCCATGGGGGCCACATGTTGAAGCTTTCTTCAAATATATGCTAAAGACCTGGCTCATCTTTATAAAGACCACCCGGCCATTGGGGGCTATATGTTGTAATTTTCTTCAAAACGCAAACTAATGATCCGGCTCATCTTCGAGAAGACGACCCGACCCTTGGGGGCTACAGGTTGAAATTTTTTACAAAGCTCGACTCGTCACAGATGATTCGCCCTTTGAAGGGCTAATGTGAGTACATGTAAAGGAGGATAACACGTATCATACCTCATGTTTTCTTCTCATCATATTAACCAAGCTTTTCTCCATTTCATGACTCGTCTCCAGGCGACTCACAAAGCTAGAATATAGTTCATCAAACTCCAGCTTTTCAAAATTGGGAAGCCTCAATTTGGTCATGCCCTTCTCTACAATGATCGGGGCATCTTTGGGCGCATCCTTGGTCAATAATGCGGAGGTAGGTTTGGAATAACCTGTTCCAAGAACGACGACTAGATCTGGATCAGGCATTATGTCTTCATCCGTCTTTTGAGCACTTGGCCAATTGGGGTTTTCAGGTGTTTCTTTCTGAGAGCTTGGAAGCTCATCATGGATGTCGGGGAAAACGTCAAAAGCTCCGGCGTGTGTCTCGGCCAGCTCATATTGATCTTCTGGGATGGAAGCACTCATTCGAAATATCTAAGCCGCCTTTGGAGTGGATGATGACACGCTGGTTTTCCTATTCTTCGCTTGAGCCCTACAAAAGATGGTAATTATGTTAAAATAGAAATATTGGCACCCAAAAGAACATGTTGGAGAAGGAACTTACCCCTGAAGGCGGATTAAAGGAGGAAGAGTCGAAGCCGCTGTGTCACCAGATGAAGGAGGCGAAATGTGACGCCCTCGATTTAATCATACGCTAATCAAACACGCAAACACGTATGATCAAACTCAAGGACTCATGGGAAGATATCACAACACAACGCTAGACACAAATAAAACAATACAAGATTCGTATTACAAGACAGGGGCCTCAAGGGCTAGAATACAGAAGCTCGATAAACACACGAGTCAGCGGAAGCAACAATATCCGAGTAGAAACATAAAAAATGGGGTGCCTTAGAGAAGGCAAGCACAAAAGAAACACGATTGAACGAGGCAAGGCCTGCTGCCTGGGAACCTCCTAACTACTCCCGGTCTTCAGCGGCCTCCACGAAGAAGTCACCAACGGGGTGACAAGCGTTGGCAGGAAACTCCATCTCCTGGGCTCCATCATTTGGTCGCAGCAACGGATCAAGAGGCAAAGGCGGAACAACGCAACGGTGAGTACTCATCCAAAGTACTTGCAAGTCTTACATCAGAACTAAGCTAAGTATGCATGAGTATCAAAGAAGGGGGTTATATGTGGATTGACTGCACGAATGCGAGAATAGAAAGAGAAGGCCTAGTCCTATCGAAGACTAGCATCTTCAGGGTCTTGCAGCAATAGACGAGAGTAGATCAAGGTAACCGAATAAATAGTTGATACGTCTCCAACGTATCTATAATTTTTGATGGTTTCATGCTATTATCCTGTTAAACTTTGGATGTTTTGTATGACTTTTATATAGTTTTGGGACTAACTTATTAACTCAGTGCCAGGTGCTAGTTCCTGATTTATCCGTGTTTTTGACCCCTTTCAGAGGAGGATTTTAAACGGAGTCCAAACGGAACGAAATTTCCAAAAAGATATTTTCCGAAATAGAAGAAGATCGGGAAGCTTGAGAACCAAGGCAGGGGGGCACCAGGGACCCCACAAGCCCCCTAGCCGCGGCCAGGGGGCGCGGCTCCCAGGCTTGTGGGCTCCCTGGGCCACCTATGCCCTAGGTCTTTCGCCTATATATTCCCAATAATTCCAGAAAAATCAAGAGATCATCAAAAGTACTTTTCCGCCGCCGCAAGCTTCTGTCTCCGCAAGATCCCATCTGGGGCATGTTCTAGTGCCCCGTCGAAGGGGGATTCGGATACGGAGGGCTTCTTCATCAACACCATGACCTCTCCGATGATGCGTGAGTAGTTCACCATAGATATACGGGTCCATAGCTAGTAGCTAGATGGCTTCTTCTCTCTCTTGGATCTTTAATACAAAGTTCTCCATGATCTTCATGGAGATCTATCTGATGTAATCTTCTTTTGTGGTGTGTTTGTCGAGATCCGATGAATTGTGGATTTATGATCAGATTATCTATGAATCTTATTTGAGTTTCTTCTAATCTCTCTTATGCATGATTTCATATCCTTGTAATTCTCTTCGAATTGTGGGTTTTGTTTGGCCAGCTTGATCTATGATTCTTGCAATGGGAGAAGTGCTTGGTTTTGGGTTCATACCGTGCGGTGACCTCACCCAGTGACAGAAGGGGTAGCGAGGCACGCATCGTGTTGTTGCCATCAAGGGTAAAAAGATGGGGTTTTCAGCACTGGTTTGAGTTTATCCCTCTACATCATGTCATCTTGGTTAAGGCGTTACTCTATTCGTCATGAACTCAATACACTAGATGCATGCTGGATAGCGGTCGATGTGTGGAGTAATAGTAGTAGATGCAGAAAGTATCGGTCTACTTGTCTTGGACGTGATGCCTATATGTATGATCATTGCCTTAGATATCGTCATGACTTTGCGCGGTTCTATCAATTGCTCGACAGTAATTTGTTCAACCACCATAATATTTGAACACTATTGCCCCCGGGTCTACTTCACATCATATTTTCACGCTTACACTTTTACTTCGTTGCACTTTTTGCCTTCAGTTCTCACTTTGCAATCAATCTTGAAGGAATTGGCAACCCCTTTATAGCGTTGGGTGCAAGCTCATTTGTGTTTGCGCAGGTACTCTGGACTTGACGAGATTCTCCTACTGGATTGATACCTTGGTTCTCAAACTGAGGGAAATACTTACTGCTCCTATGCCGGATCACCCTTTCCTCTTCAAGGGAAAAACCAACGCAAGCAAGTCTCCGTCAACGTGTCAATTTCTGACGCTGTTGTTTGAGAAGTAGTAGTAGTCATATTGTTGTAGCTATATTAATATGAGGTCACGCCCAAAGATCCTCCCTTGACTCCCTGCGAGGAAGCAATCCCGGGACAACTAAAATCCAGTTAAGTAACAGTTGTAGTTGTATAAGATCACGGCACAACTCCAAGTCGTCGTATAACCGTGGACACAGCTACTCGAATAGTTAATTTTCATCCCTGCATGGGTGCACCAAGTTTCCTGTCACGCTCGATAACACTTTGGCCGGACAAACTTTTCTGGGTCATGCCCGGCCTTGGAATATCGACATGTTGCAGCCCCCCTAAGACTCAACAGAGAAGCCAGCCCGCGGGTCTAACTCCTAAGCACAAAGGGTTCGTGGGCCCACTTTCCCTCCGTGCTCCTTCACGATGCGTGGACAGCCGAGGTCAGTCCTAGCACCCCTTAATCACAAGCGCGATGCATTTCAGGACCACTCGGGCATGCGCCGCTTTATTGCTGACATCTGAAAAGCTTCGAGTACCCATAATTCTTCCCGCATAGCCGGTTAGTGTGAAAAGGTCTCCAACCAACCTAGATCAAATACCCAAATGCATTATCATTTTAATTAGGCCATCGACACAAACACGCGGGAATCCACCCGCCTAACATCTATTCATCAAAGATCCGAGTAACATGGTCAAGTAACTGTGTGGTTATAACATCGGGGGGAATCGGAGGTATCACCCTCGTTGGATTCCCAATGATGTATCCGTCAAGGTAGACCTATAGGAATCACACTCGAGGGTCCCACACTTGAGGGGTTGCACGAAAGAGTCATCGTCGAGAATAGTCAAAGAGGAATCACCTTCAATAACCATGACCGACTAGCTGTACTACAGAGATACCATCAGGAGTACTTAGCGAGGTGTCACCCTCGGTACCCGATAGTATCTCTGTAGCGTCGTACAAGAAAGGGGGGGTGTAAGTGTTGTGCCGAGTCTGGCTCGTCGATCAGGGATCGAGATTCGACAAATAAGCGGGGCAACGGAAATAAGGAGTCAGAGGGGATGACTGATCCACCTATACTAAACAGTTTAAAGTACGAGACTGAAAGTAGTAGTTCATCAAAAATAGGCTATGCATCAGATATAGGAGCTAACTACAACAGTAGCAAAATACAAATGCAAGCATGAGGGAGAAAGAATAGGCGATGTAGGGATGATCAAGGGGGGTTTGTTTGCCTTGTTGCTCTGCGGAAAAAGGGTTGGTTGATAGGGGCGTAGATGTACCCGGCAACAGCGGCAGTCTCGGGGTCTACTGGTAAGAACAGGGGGGAGAAACAAGAAAAAATAGCAACACGTGCAACACTAAGCATGACATGGCAATATGCAGACTAGGCATGAGCTAACGCAGCAACATGCATCATAGACGGGTCGAGAAAATATCAGATGATATGTCCTGGGTCTCTAGCTACTACCGGTCATACGGAAAACGATGGAAAAGTTTTACGTTTATGATGCTAGGGACGTGTGAAAAACGAATGACCGTGTATCCGGGTTCGTCTCGTTTTGCTGATCAACTTTCATGTTGAAAATATTTGGTTCTGACTTATGGATTATTTTATATTCATTTTTAAAGTTTTATACAATATTTAGGAATTAAAAACAAATTTAATTAATTTGATTAAATGCAATTATGACATCAGCAAGATGTCACGCTCACATTAACAGTTGACTGGTCAACTGATGAGTGGGTCCCATGTGTGATAGACACAAGTTTTTAATTAGGTTTAATATTAATTAATCAGATTAATTTAGTGGGGGACCCACGTGGTATACTCGAATAGGATAATTTAATTAACCTAATTAAAATATTATCTAAATATCTACTCCCACCGTCCGAAAATACTTGTCCTAGAAATGTACAAAATGGATGTATCTATAACTAAAATAAGTCTAGATACATCTATTTCTAGGACAAGTATTTCCGGACGGAGGGAGTATTTAATTAATTAACTAAGTAATTAAATAATATATTTAATTATCTATTTTTATGCTCTTAATAAAAACACATTTATATTTTTATATTTATTTTTTTTTAATTTTTTTTCTTACACAGGGTGTGGGGCCTCCTTGTCATAGACAATGGGGGTGTTGGCCCCACCGGTAAGTGGCATTGGCAACATACACACAAAACTCACATACACATATTGTATTCTTTTTACATACATGCATATATACCCTATACATACACACATACATACATGATATATACATACGTATAATACATTCATTTTTCTTTTTTCTTTTCTCTCATCTCTAACCTCTCTTCTAACAGGGAACTCTCAATAGGGAGAGAGAGAAGAGACAGTCTCCACCTCCTCCTACCGGAGCCTAACGACGTCGGAACACGGCGGTGATCATCGGAATGGAACCGGGAGAGGGAGAGGGAGAGGGCGTTCTCACCCATGTTGTAGGGGGGCGGGTTCCGCGATGCTCGGTGGAGCCGTTGAGGAGGTGGACAGGGAAGCCGGCGGTGCGGTGCGGTCGGTGAAGGTCGACGGAGGGCCGGCCGCCGAGGAGGAGGGTCCGGCTGGAGGCGCCGGCACAGCCGCGGTGCGGCCCGCGCGGGGATGGTGCGGCGCGACAACGGGAGTTGCAGGCGTCGAGGGGGGAGGTGGTGGAGTGGCGCCGGCTGGAGGGAGTGGGAGGCTGGGAGGCGGCGAGTGGAGAAAGCTAGTGCTGCTGTGCTTGGGGGGTGGGGAGACCGAGAGGAGCGACGGGAGGGGTTGCATGGGAGGCGCGACGGGAACCGGTGGGGGAGAGCGGGGACATAGGACCGACGGGAGAGGAGGCAGGGGATCCCACGAGAGGTTAGCGGGGCGAATGGGATCGTGCGGTAGGTGGGGCGAGGGCAACGGGGACGAGGGGCAGGGGTAGGTGGGGCGAGGGCGTTTCCCTCGTCCCAACTAGCGACGGCGATAGGGAGTGAGTGGGAGGGGCGCGGGGCATTAGGGTTTGCCCTTGTTTAGCGGGTTGGGGGCCTGTCCGGCTCGGCCACCTTGGCCCAATTGGGCCACGGACTTTTCTCTTCTTATTTTTTTAATTACTTTATTTTTTTATTTTTTTATATACATGGCTCCTGTTTTTATTATATAGGGTTTGTAATAATTTTAAAATGCCCCGATTCACTCTTATAACTTATTAGGGAATTTCTATAACTCACTCGACATCTTTATTTTTGCATTCGATAAATTTCCCCGTTTGATTTCATTTTTAAATTTCGAACCCGTATTGTTTTGAACTAACGTGATATCAACGATAGGGAACACACTCATGTGGCATCATTAGCGTGTGATCGCTGTAGCTTAATTACATTCAACACTTATCAAAAGTTTAGGATGTCACAACTGTCCCCTACTAACAAGAATTCTCATCCCGAGAATTAAGAGGTAGAAGGCAAGAGCTCGGGGTATTCATCATGAAGATGATCCTCGCGTTCCCAAGTGGCTTCATCTTCAAAATGATTTGACCACTGCACTTTAAGGAACTTGGTGACCTTGCGACGAGTCTGACGTCCAGTCTGGTCAAGAAGGTGGACCGTATGCTCTTTATAAAAGAGGTCTTGTTGCAGCTCAAGCATATCATGATCCATTGTTCGAATAGGATCTTTGATGCAGCGGTGGAGCTGAAACACATGGAAGACATCG
Source organism: Hordeum vulgare subsp. vulgare (assembly GCF_904849725.1). Lineage (NCBI taxonomy): Eukaryota > Viridiplantae > Streptophyta > Magnoliopsida > Poales > Poaceae > Hordeum > Hordeum vulgare. Next base: position 229,901,028 of record NC_058520.1, on the reverse strand, counting down.
TGAACCTGAGAAAGGTTCGCCAACAGTTCCAATTGATACGCCACTCTTCCACAGCTTTCGAGAACAGTGAGAGGACCAATCTAACGAGCAGCTAACTTGGCCTTGATCCCGAGATGGTGTGCACCTCTCATTGGTGTGACACGAAAATAAGCCTTTTTCACTAGGTTGATGCACCATAACTTGATGATGACGGTCATACTGACTCTTCTGACGAGATTGAGCAGCCCTCAGATTCTCAAGAACAACACGGATTTGATGTTCAGTGCGTTGGGTATCATCCGGACCGAATAGTGATCGGTCCACTGATCGGTGGCTCTGGAATTCCATATGAAGCCTAGTGTAAAGGATACTTTGGAGTGAAGAATATACACGAGAGTCAGGTTTCAATCCTGTGGAACTTTGGGTTATGGGTCCACCATGTGTGCCAAGAATAGGTAGAGCGACGACATCTTATATGGTCTTGGTAAAAAGACATGTCTGAGGATAGCTTTTAAGTTATGTTGGCAACAACGTCGGTACCAAGGGCGGGGGACGAATAGAACCATTTTCCTGCTCGGTGCAACGAGCCGGACCAATAGGCAAAGTTCTCGTACACCGGCAGCTACCAGAATGTTATCCAGAATAGTAACATGGTCTTACTGACAGAGTTGTATACCGATATATTACCTAAGCAGGTAATTAACACTCCTTAGATAAGTTATGCCACAAGAAAAGTTAAACAGACCAATGGGAAGGAATATTTGTTCACACACAAAAGTATTTAAAGTATACCATTCTCGAGGAAAACATAGAGTATGGTATACATGGTAGGTCATCAAGTACCTAACCACTTAGACAAAGATGCAAGAAGAATCATGATGTTTACCCGTACCATACGGTTTGAATAACTGATCAGGGACAACTTAGCTTTGCGCTTCCAATGTTCCTGTTGAAAATTGAAGTACGACATTCATGCATCGAGGTAGCATCGACATGGTCATTAGAAAAAGGTTGGACTTATGGGTATACAAAGAGGATCCATGAGGAACAACTTATGAAATAAGTGATATAGTTTTCTGCACGGTATAATGGCGAATCTTGCATATGGAAGAATTTATAACAATAGGTCCTTTGGCCCGGTGTGTTGGAAAGACAGCACCGTACCAGGTTACATAAAGACCAAAGTTATAATTATTGGGAAAATGTTCCAACCATCATATCTGCCCAAGATTCAGATCTGATTGGTGTCACGACACCTGAGGCTCATGATGTATGAGAAGAAAATATGATGATGCAGGATTCTCAGGATATGTACTACGGAAGCAAGTATTCGATCATGAGTTTGATTGTAAGACACATGAACACAATGTTCAGACGTTCATAGCCACATGGCATTTGTGACGCCCTCGGCTTAATCGTACGCTAAACATACACGCAAATGCGTACGATCAAACCCAAGGACTCACGGGAAGATATCACAACACAACTCTAGACACAATTAAAATAACATCAGCTTCATATTACAAGCCAGGGGCCTCGAGGGCTAGAATACGAAAGGTCGATAAACACACGAGTCAGCGGAAGCAACAAGTATCTGAGTACAGAGATAAAACAACATGGGGTGCCTTAGAGAAGGCTAGCACAAAAGATACAACGATCGAACGAGGCGAGGCCTCCTGCCTGGGAACCTCCTAACTACTCCTGATCATCAGCGGCCTCCACGTAGTAGTAGGCACCGTCGGGGTAGCAGTCGTCGGCGGCGGGGACCTCCATCTCCTGGGCTTCATCATCTGGTCGCAGCAAACGGATCAAGGGGACAAGGAGGGAGCAAAGCAGCGGTGAGTACTCATCCAAAGTACTCGCAAGTCTTACATCAGAACTATTCTAATTATGCATCAGTATCAAAGAAGGGGGGGTATATATGGACTGACTGCAGCAATGCGAGAATAGAGAGAGAAGGCCTAGTCCTATCGAAGACTAGCATCTTCAGGGTCTTGCAGCAATAGACGAGAGTATAACAGGGGTAACACATAAATACTCATATTGTTGCAGCAATATTAAAGTGAGGTCACGCCTAAAGATCCTCCCTCGACTCCGTGCGAGGAAGCAATCCCGAGGCAAACTAATTCCAGTTAAGTAACAATTTTAGTTGTATAAGATCGGGGCACAACTCCAAGTCGTCCTGTAACCGTGGACACGGCTATCCGAATAGTTAATTTTCATCCCTGTAGGGGTGCACCACATGTCCCGTCACGCTCGATAACACTCTGGCCGGACATACTTTTCTGGGTCCTGCCCGGCCTCGGAATATCGATACGTCGCAGCCCCACCTAAGACTATTCAGAGAGGCCAGCCCGCCGGTCTAAATCCTAAGCACAAAGGGTTCGTGGGCCCAGTTCCCCTTCAAGCTCCTGCACGTGGCGTGGGCGCCGACGTCAGTCCTAGCATCCCTTAATCACAAGCGCGATGCATCTCGGGACCACTCGGGCGCGCGCCGCTACATTGCTGGCATCTGAAAAGCTTCGGCTGATACCGCGACGCCGAGTACCCATAATTCTTCCCGCGTAGCCGGTTAGAGTGAAAAGGTCTCCGACCAACCCAGATCAAATACCCAAATCCATTAGCATTTTAATTAGGCCAGCAACACAGTCTCACGGGAATCCACCCGTCTTACAACTAATCACCAATGATCCCAGTAACATGGTCGAGTAACTGTGTGGTTGTAACATCGGGGCAATCCGAGGTATCATCCTCGTTGGATGCCGAACGATGTACCCGTCAAGGTGGGCTTAGAGGAATCACCCTCGGGGGTCCCACACTTGCGGGGTGGCACGACAGAGACGTCATCGGGAATGGTGAAAGAGGAATCACCCTCGATAACCACGACCGACTAGCTATACTACAGAGATATCATCAGGAGTACTTAGTGAGGTGTCACCCTCGGTACCCGATAGTATCTCTGTAGCGTCGTACAACTAAGGGGGTGAATGTGCTGTGTCAGGTCTGGCTCGTCGATCAGAGATCGAGATTTGAAAACAAGCGGGGCAACTGAGCTACGGGGTCAGAGGGGATGACTGCTCCACCTATACTAAGCATATTAAAAGCACAGGACTGAAAGTAGCAGTTCATCAAAAACAGGCTATGCATCAGATATAGGAGCTAACTACAAGAGTAGCAAAATACTAATGCAAGGAGTAGGAAGAAAGACATAGGCGATATAGGAATGATCAAGGGGAATTTGCTTGCCTTGCTGCTCTGCGGCAAAGGACTGATCGGCAGGGTCGTAGATGCACCCGGCAGCAGCGTCAGTCTCGGGGTCTACCGGTAAGAAGAGGGGGAAGAAACAATAAATAATAGCACCGATGCAACACAAAGCATGACATGGAAAGATGCAGGCTAGACATGAGCTAACGCAGCAACATCCGTCATAGACGGGTCGGAAGAATATCTGACGATATTTTCCGGGTCTCGGGATACTACCGGTTACACTGGAAACGATGGAAAAGTTCCATGTTTGCTATGCTAGGGACGCGTGACAGACTAACAGACCGTGTATCCGGGTTCGTCTCGCTTTGCTGATCAACTTTCATGTTGAAATTATTTTGATCTGACTTACGGATTATTTAATATTAATTTTCAAAGTTTTATTAATTATTTAGGAATTAAAAACACATTTAAATGATTTAATAAAATCCTATTATGACATCATCGCGATGTCATGCTGACGTCAACATTTCACCGGTCAACTGACCAGCGGGTCCCGAACGTCATAGGCACAAGTTTTTATTAAGATTAAATATTTATTAATCAGATTAACTCAACGAGGGACCCACGTGTCATTCTCTAATTATGTTAATTAATTATTTTAACTAATATATCTATTTATTTATTTATTTAAGAAAAACATTATTTTTAATTATCGCGTGGGGCCTCCCTGTCATAGACAGCGGGTGCATTGGCCCCATCGGTAAGTGGCCTAAGGTTATTTTCTCATTTATTTTTATTAGATACCTAACCGTGCAAATACCGTATTCCTCTAAATATCCATATACGCAAATACATACATCACATCTCATACATACATACATACATACATACGCATTTAATACATCATTTGTTTTTATTATTTTTTTCTCTCAAAACTCTCATCTCTCTCTCTGCTAACAGAGAGACAGAGAACTCACTTTGCTCCAACTCCACCTAGAAGAACCTAAACTTCAAATCCTCCTACCGGAGTCTACCGTCGACGGATCGAGGCCCCGTTTGCCGGAACGGAACCATGGCGGTGAGGAGATCGACATGGTGGGAGGAGCCCGAGGAGGGGCTCACCGACGGTGACGTACGGCCCGGTGAAGCCGGAGTTCGCACGAAGGTGACGGTGGAGACGGCGTGGAGGCGGTGACGGTGACGAAGGGGACGGTGATGATGGTGACGCGCCGGCGAGGGGAACCGGCCGGATCCGGCGAGGAAGAGGCGTAGGGGAGGCCCGGTGGAAGAGGGGCTCGCCGGCGTGGTGAAGGGGCCGAGGGAGGCCGGTCTCCCTGCCCGGTCCCTCCTGGACCGAGCGGGAGGAGGGGGGGCGCGACGGGGAGGGGGGCCCCCTCGGTGAGGAGAGGCAGGGGGTTCGCCGGCGTGGTGAGGTGGCGCGCGGGCCGGGGAGGGGGCTCGCCGTGAGGTGGGGGGCCGCCGGGGGAGGGATAGGCCGTGGGGAGGGGGGCCGCGAGGTGGGGTGGCTCGGTGGAGTGGCTCGGTGGAGGAGGTGGCCGCCGGGGGGGGGGCTGCTGGCGGGAGGAGTGGCCGCCGGCCGGGGAGGGGCGGATCTGAGGGGGAGGGGCGACGGGAGATGGGAGTGGAGGGCGACGTGGGAGGGGGTTGGGGGCTCGGGAGGGGAGGGGCGGTCTCGGTTGGTGTGGGGGCCGAGAGAGAGATCCACGGGATGGGGAGGGAGTGCTATCGGTGGGTGGGGTGGGGCCCCCCACGAGGGGGGGGGGGCTGGCGGCAGTGGTGGGAGTAGCGAGGGAGGGGCTCGCCTCTCGCTAGGGTTTGGCGGGAGGGGGCGCGGGAGGTGGCCGGCTGGGCCTTGAGCCCAGTTGGGCCAGGGGGGTTGTTTCCCTTTTTTTTTGATTTGTTTTATTTTGTTTTCTCTTTTTTTTTGTTATTATTACTTCTTCTAATCCCTTTTATTATTCTGTTCTTATTTATTTTCTTTCATAATTTATTACTTATACTTTTAGTCCTTTCTTTTGTTCATTTATTTTCATTTACTATATTTCTTTACTTATTTTGTTAAAGCCCCTTTCTTAATATATCGGGATCATCAATGATTCCTAAAGTACCCGACTTGATATTTATAATCTGTTAGGGAATCTTTATAACTCCCCGACGTTGTTATCTCAACAACACAAAAATCTTTTCACGTTTGACTTAATCCCGAAGCTTCGAACTATGATTCGGTTTCAACCATCACGAGAACATTGATAAAGTTAACGGTGACGTGGCATCATTAGCGCAGGATCACTGTAGCTTAATTACAATAATCACTATAGCAAAAGTCGAGGATGTCACAATTCTCCCCTACTAACAAGAATTCTCGTCCCGAGAATTAAGAGGTAGAGGGAAAGAGCCCGGGGTATTCATCACGAAGATGATCCTCGCGTTCCCAAGTGGCTTCATCTTCAGAGTGATTTGACCACTGCACCTTAAGGAACTTAGTGACCTTGCGACGAGTCTTACGTTCAGCTTGATCGAGAATGCAGACCGGATGCTCTTTATAAGAGAGGTCTTGTTGTAGCTCAAGCATATCGTGATCCACTGCTCGAATAGGGTCCTTGAAGCAGCGACGGAGCTGAGAAACATGGAAGACATCGTGAACCTGAGAAAGGTTCGCCGGCAGTTCCAATTGATAAGCCACTCTTCCACGCCTTTCGAGAACAGTGAAAGGACCAATATAACGAGGAGCTAACTTGCCCTTGATTCCGAAACGGTGTGCACCTCTCATAGGTGTGACACGAAGATAAGCCTTTTCGCCAGGTTGATAGACCATATCTTGATGATGACGGTCATACTGACTCTTCTGACGAGACTGAGCAGCCTTCAGATTCTCATGAATAATGCGGACTTGATCTTCGGCATGTTGAATAATATCCGGACTGAAGAGTGATCGTTCCCCAGTTTCTGACCAATTCAGAGGAGTCCGACACCTTCGCCCATACAATACTTCGAAAGGGGCCATCTTCAGACTAGCTTGATAGCTATTGTTGTAAGAGAACTCGGCATACGGGAGAGATTCCTCCCATTTCTTACTGAAAGAAATGACACAAGCTCGAAGCATGTCCTCGAGAATTTGGTTGACTCGTTCAACTTTTTCCCTGGGATTGAGGATGAAATGCAGTGCTGAAGGACAGATGAGTCCCCATAGCCTTCTGAAAACTTTCCCAGAATTTTGAAGTGAACAAGCTGCCACGGTCCGAACTGATTACCAATGGAATACCGTGAAGTGAAACAACTCTTGACATATAAAGATCTGCCAGTTGACTAGCATTAATCGTTTCTTTGACGGCCAGGAAATGTGCAACTTTGGACAGTCGATCAATGACGACAAGAATAGCATCATTACCTTTCTGAGATCTGGGAAAACCAGTGACGAAGTCCATTTCAACGTGGTCCCATTTCCACTTAGGAATAGAGATAGGTTGCAGAGTTCCAGCAGGCTTTTGGTGTTCTTCTTTGATACGCCGGCATATATCACATTCTGCCACATAGCGTGCAATGTCTTGTTTCATATTGGGCCACCAGAATCTTTGCCGGATGTCTTGGTACATCTTGGTACTACCCGGGTGAATAGACAATGGTGTGTCATGAGCTTCTTCCATCACCTTCCCAGTCATCCTGAGATTTTCCTTCTTATTTGGGACGAATAGGCGACCCTTGAAATACAAGGCGCCACCTTCATCAATAGTGAAAAAGGAGGGTTTACCCTTCACAATATAGCTCTTAATCCTGTCGACATCATCGTCAAAGTTTTGTATATTCTTTATGGAGCTCACAAGATCTGGTTCAACCACTAGGTTACTGAGGGAACCCTGATTAACAACACGAAGGTTCATCTTTTGATACTCTTCAGGAGGCGGAACAAGGTAACCCTGAGGAACAATGTGGAGGTTCAGCTTACGGAATTCCTCTTGCAGACGATCATGAACCTGATGAACCTGGAGGTGGTTGCAGTATGACTTGCGACTTAAGGCATCAGCCATTACATTAGCCTTGCCAGGGGTATATGATATACTACAGTCAAAATCTGCTATACGCTCCATCCATCTTTGTTGACGCAGGTTCAGCTCCGGTTGAGTGAACAAGTACTTCAGACTTTGATGGTCGGTGTAGATTTCACAGCAATTACCGACAAGGTATTGTCGCCATTCCTTCAATGCATGAATGACTGCGGCAAGCTCGAGATCATGAACTGGGTAGTTCTCTTCATGAGCACGCAGTTGACGTGAAGCATAAGCGATCACCTTGCGATCCTTTATTAGGACACAACCTATTCCTTGACGAGAAGCATCACAGTATATGACGAAATCCCTTTTCGTATCTGGGGGAGCAAGTACTGGAGCGGACGTCAGTTTGTCCTTGAGTGCCTGGAAATTTCCTGACATTTATCAGTCCATTCATACTTAACACCTTTGTGAGGCAGGTTGGTTAAGGGATTCGCAATCTTGGAGAAGTTCTCGACGAATCGACGGCAATAGCTGGCGAGTCCGAGAAAACTTCTGACTTGCTTGACATTCTTCGGGGGAGTCCAGTCAAGAATAGCTTGAATTCGTTCGGGGTTGACCGCAATACCATCCTTGGAAATCACATGACCAAGGTAAGTCACTTCGTCTAGCCAGAACTCACATTTGGAATACTTCGCATAGAGTTTATGCTCCCGAAGCTTATCCAGTACAAGACGAAGATGCTCAGCATGCTCTTCTTTGTTCTTTGAAAACACCAGAATATCATCCAGATATACCACGACAAAGTTGTCGAGGTAGTCCATGAATATATAATTCATCAATCGAGAGAAGGTTGCCGGTGCATTGGTTAAGCCGAAGGACATGACGGTGTACTTGTATGATCCATATCGAGTAACAAAGGCGGTCTTTGGAATATCCTCCTTGCGAACACGGATCTGGTGGTATCCCAATCTCAAGTCGAGCTTAGAGAAGACGGTGGAACCAGCAAGTTGATCATACAAGTCATTTATCCGAGGGAGAGGATATTTGTTTTGAATAGTGGCCTGGTTGATAGGACGATAGTCTTGAACCAATCGATTTGTCCCATCCTTCTTCTTAGCAAAGAGAGAAGGTGCTCCCCAAGCAGAGGAACTCGGACGGATGAAACCCAGACGGAGCGAGTTGTCAATTTCTTGCTTAAGTTCAAGGAGTTCATGTTGAAACAACACGGGACCAAGAAATGACTGGTGATGGCGAGAAGTATTACTATATCAAGAATTCTTAAGACGTGTCCAATTTTCACGACATTCTTGACATACTAGATAGTAATACTCCAAGGTAGAAGATAACATAAGCTGAATTAGCAAGGAACTCAAAGGACAACACAAAACATGATCAAGTTTGTGTTGGAGGGAACACAATAAGGTTGACGATGATTTCCAAATCATCGAGGGGAAAGGATGGCATTTCTCATCATGCATTCGATTGATACCCTACAAGAACGCATAATGTTGATGATCATCACGACACATTTATCGAGAAGCTTCACGAAGATGCAATCATTCAGCGACGACATCAAGCAAGGGAATGATGAAGCAAGAGGTCGTCAGAATCACAGATAAGACTGCTAGCTCAGAATCGAAATTGCCTTTTAAGACAAACAACATGATGTTGAAAGACCGATGTAAGCTTATCACACTGTTTAAAATGTGCTCCGGGGATGAAGGACAAAGATAGCATGGTCAAGCTTTCGCATGATGATGACGTTGTAGCTTAAGAGCTTGGAATGACATGATCGAGTACAAACTCATAAGCAAGGAAGATTACTAAGAGTTGTTGAATTGCAATGCATACTCAATTCAGTTATCAGTGTCCTTGAGTGTCCAACAACTCAAACACGAGGAAAACTAGTATTAATGAAAATATCATAGTTGATGAGGACCTCACAAGAAGTTATGTAGCTCTATGATATTCTCGAGATACGAGGGACAACACTCGAAGGCAGATCAACATTAAGGCTTGAACCGATGTATTGATCTGAAGAAGATAAGTACTTTAATTTGTCTACATATGGGATCAAAGAAGAATCAATCATGGTCAAAATCACTATTGCAAAGGACAAGATCACACATACCATATTAAACCACAAAATGAATGATTACTGATACAAGAAGATTCTATGATAAGATCAGCGTCGTTTCCATGGGCATGAACACAAAGTTCAAGGTCGGCTCCCACTTCATCAATGTATCACCTGCCATTTACTCCTCGCCTTTGATCATGTTGTAGCTCGGGAAGATTATCTCGCAAAACACCAGAAGAGCAAGACTCATGAAAACTTTTCGAGTCATATTGATTTAGGAAGGCATAGGTTCAACCTGTCGGAACATCTTAGGAATATATACTGCAAACTCCTAGAGTAATTAACACATTCTTGAAGGGCATGGCTGACAAAAGTGTAGGGTACAACATATCAGAGGGAGAGGACACAATTTACCAATGACATCATGTGTCAGGGGAAGCAATCATAAGAATTTTTTAAATGTGAAGGATTCCGTCGGATAATAACCCAAAATGAGTCTGGCAGTACACAAAAGACCTGATGTGAGTATCACAACTCAATCAGAGGGGGGTAAAACGCAAGGTATCGGATTATAGAACATCTGGAAAATATCCATACTTAATTACCAAAGGAATTAGGATTGCCAGATTGGTCTATCATAATCGTATGCTCCGATCAAATAAAAGTAAGTTGAATGGACTTAGTTGGAGAACCAACCAAAGTTGATTTGTCGAGAACCAGCTGTTTTTGAAAGGACGTCTAAGCCAGAAAATAATTTGTGAGTATTAAAAGATGATTATGTGCATTCAGACAAAGGTAGAATCAATAAGATCACAGGAAAATTACAAAGGATTTTAGTGAATGCTGCTAGACATATGAATTTAACCATAACACAAGTAGGGGAGAAAGGTCAAAAGCAATAGGCTAGTGGGGATTCCGAAAGATCGAATAGTAATTGGAAGAACTTTCGAAACCCATGACAACTGATGACGAACGAATCTCTGATAAGATAATTCGTTGCATCTTGTAAAACAAGAGCAATTGGAAAAGAAAGTATGGATGACATTTGTATGTCGTCATCCATAGGGGTTGACAGAGGAAGGGAAAATCGCAGAACCAATGACCACAAGTTCTTGAGAAACATCAGAGAGTATCTTTGTAGTCTTCTAAGGAATCAAGCCACCATGTGGAATACGGGGCTCTCCGGGAGGAAGTATTTACGAGAACCTAGAGTTAGTGTTAGTAAAATCTTTAACGCGAAAGAGAAGAGAGAGTAGAACACAGAGTATAGGAAAGGAGTAAAAGATACTAATACCACCCAATTGAGATGTGGGCCCCTAAGCCATAGCATCAGTGTTAGTAAAGTTTTTCAAACACTAGACTCGACTTCGGCCAAAGAGTTGGAAAGGGGGCTACCTAGAGGCAGTCAGCTCTGATACAAACTTGTCAGGCCCTCGATTTAATCATACGCTAATCATACACGCAAATGCGTACAATCAAACTCAAGGACTCACATGAAGATATCACAACACAACGCTAGACACAAATAGAACAATAGAAGCTTCGTATTACAAGCCAGGGGCCTCGAGGGCTAGAATACAGAAGCTCGATAAACACACGAGTCAGCGGAAGCAACAATATCTGAGTACAGACATAAAACATGGGGTGCCTTAGAGAAGGCTAGCACAAAAGAAACACGATCGAACGAGGTGAGGCCTCCTGCCTGGGAACCTCCTAACTACTCCTGGCCTTCAGCGGCCTCCACGAAGAAGTCACCAACTGGGTGACAGGCATCGGCAGGAAACTCCATCTCCTGGGATCCATCATCTGATGGCAGCAACGGATCAAGGGGCAAAGGGGAGCAAAGCAACGATGAGTACTCATCCAAACTACTCGCAAGTCTTACATCAGAATTAAGATAAGTATGCATCAGTATAAAAGAAGGGGGGGGGGTTATATGTGGACTGACTGCAGCAATTCGAGAATAGAGAGAGAAGGCCTAGTCCTATCGAAGACTAGCATCTTCAGGGTCTTGCAGCAATAGACGAGAGTAGATCAAGGTAACAAAATTAATAGTCATTTTGTTGCAGAAATATTAATATGAGGTCACGCCCAGAGATCCTCCCTCGACTCTCTACGAGGAAGCAATCCCGGGACAACTAAAATCCAGTTAAGTAACAGTTGTAGTTGTATAAGATCAGGGCACAACTCCAAGTCGTCCTATAACCGTGGACACGGCTATTCGAATAGTTAATTTTCATCCGTCGTGGGGTGCACCAAGTTTCCCATTACACTCGATAACACTCTGGCCGGACACACTTTTATGTGTCATGTCCGGCCTCAGAATATCGACACGTCGCATCCCCACCTAATACTCAATAAAGAGGACAACTGATACGTCTCCAACATATCTATAATTTTTATGGTTCCATGCTATTATCTTGTCAACTTTGGATATTTTGTATGCATTTTATACCTTTTTGGGACTAACCTATTAACTCAGTGCCAAGTGCGAGTTCCTGTTTTTTCTGTGTTTTTGACCCTTTTAAGAGAAGAATATTAAACGGAGTCCAAACAGAATAAAATGTTTGGAATGATTTTTTCCGTAACATAAGATACACACGGAACTTGAGAACCAAGGCAAAGGACCCCGGGGGAGGTCACAAGCCCCCTAGGCGCGGCCTGGGGGGCGCCTAGCAGGCTTGTGGGTCCTGTTGGGGAACGTCGCATGGCAAAACAAAAAATTTCCTATGCGCACGAAGACCTATCATGGTGATGTCCATCTACGAGAGGGGATGTGTGATCTACGTACCCTTGTAGACCATACAGCAGAAGCGTTAGTGAACGTGGTTGATGTAGTGGAACGTCCTCACGTCCCTCGATCCGCCCCGCGAACCGTCCCGCGATCAGTCCCACGATCTAGTGCCGAACGGACGGCACCTCCGCGTTTAGCACACGTACAGCTCAACGATGATCTCGGCCTTCTTGATCCAGCAAGAGAGACGGAGAGGTAGAAGATTTCTCCGTTAGCGTGACGGCGCTCCGGAGGTTGGTGATGATCTCCTCTCGGCAGGGCTCCGCCCGAGCTCCGCAGAAACGCGATCTAGAGGTGAAACCGTGGAGATATGTGGTCGGGCTGCCGTGGCAAAGTTGTGTCAAATCAGCCCTAAAACCTCCGTATATATAGGTGGGAGAGGGGGGCCTTGCCTTGGGTCTCAAGGGGGTCGGCCGAGCCAAGGGGGGAAGGTCTCCCCTTCCAAACCGAATCCAACTTGGTTTGGAAGGTGGAGTCCTTCTTCCCTTTGCCACCTCCTCCTTTTTTTCTCTTTGATTTTCTTCCTATGGCGCATAGGGCCTTCTTGGGCTGTCCCACCAGACCACTAAGGGCTGGTGCGCCACCCCCAAGGCCTATGGGATTCCCCGGGGTGGGTTGCCCCCCCCGGTGAACACCCGGAACCCATTCGTCATTCCCGGTTCATTCCCGGTAACTCCGAAAACCTTCCGGTAATCAAATGAGGTCATCCTATATATCAATCTTCATTTCCGGACCATTCCGGAAACCCTCGTGACGTCCGTGATCTCATCCGGGACTACGAACAACATTTGGTAACCAACCATATAACTCAAATACGCATAAAACAGTGTCGAACCTTAAGTGTGCAGACCCTGCGGGTTCGAGAACTATGTAGACATGACACGAGAGACTCCTCGGTAAATATCCAATAGCGGGACCTGGATGCCCATATTGGATCCTACATATTCTATGAAGATCTTATCGTTTGAACCTCAGTGCGTAGGATTCATATAATCCCGTATGTCATTCCCTTTGTCCTTCGGTATGTTACTTGCCCGAGATTCGATCGTCAGTATCCGCATACCTATTTCAATCTCGTTTACCGGCAAATCTCTTTACTCATTCCGTAATACAAGATCCCGCAACTTACACTAAGTCACATTGCTTGCAAGGCTTGTGTGTGATGTTGTATTACCGAGTGGGCCCCGAGATACCTCTCCGTCACACGGAGTGACAAATCCCAGTCTCGATCCATACTAACTCAATTAACACCTTCGGACATACCTGTACAACATCTTTATAGTCACCCAGTTACGTTGCGACGTTTGATACACACAAAGCATTCCTCCGGTGTCAGTGAGTTATATGATCTCATGGTCATAGGAACAAATACTTGACACGTAGAAAACAGTAGCAACAAAATGACACGATGAACATGCTACGTCTATTAGTTTGGGTCTAGTCCATCACGTGATTCTCCTAATGACGTGATCCAGTTATCAAGCAACAACACCTTGTTCATAATCAGAAGACCCTGACTATCTTTGATCAACTGGCTAGCCAACTAGAGGCTTGCTAGGGACAGTGTTTTGTCTATGTATCCACACATCTATATAAGTCTTCATTCAATACAATTATAGCATGGATAATAAACGATTATCATGAACTAAGAAATATAATAATAACTAATTTATTATTGCCTCTAGGGCATATTTCCAACAGTCTCCCACTTGCACTAGAGTCAATAATCTAGTTCACATCACCATGTGATTCGAACGAATCCAACACCCATATAGTTATGGGGTCTGATCACGTCTTGCTCATGAGAGAGGTTTTAGTCAACGGTTCTGATATTTTCAGATCCGTGTGTTCTTTACAAATCTTTATGTCATCTTATAGATGCGGCTACTATGTGATATTCGGAAATACTCCAAATATCTACTCTACTATACGAATCCGTTTCACTACTCATAGTTATTCGGATTAGTGTCAAAGCTTACATCGACGTAACCCTTTACGATGAACTCTTTAACCACCTCCATAATCGAGAAAAATTCCTTAGTCCATTAGTTACTAAGGATAAATTTTGACCGCTCCTAGTGATTCAATCATGGATCACTCTCTGTACCTCTCAACAGACTTGCTGCAAGGCACACATCAGGTGCGGTACTCAGCATGGCATACTTTAGAGTCTACGGCTAAGGCATAGAAGACGACCTTCGTCTATTCTCTTTATTCTGCCGTGGTCGGGTTTTGAGTCTTACTCAAATTCAAACCTTACAACGCAACCAAGAACTCCTTCTTTGCTGATCTATTTTGAACTCCTTCAAAACTTATCAAGGCATGCATCTTGTTGAAACTTCCATTAAGCGCTTTCGATCTATCTCCATAGATCTTTGATGCTCAACGTTCAAGTAGCTCAATCCAGGTATTCCTTTGAAAACTCCTTTCAAACAACCTTGTATGCTTTACAGAAATTCTACATTACTTCTGATCCACAATATGTCAACCACATATACTTATCAGAAATTCTATAGTGCTCCCACTCACTTCTTTGGAAATACAAGTTTCTCATAAACCTTGTACAAACCCAAAATCCTTGATCATCTCATCAAAGTGTATATTCCAACTCCGAGCTGCTTGCACCAGTCCATTTAAGGATCGCTAGAGCTTGCATACTTGCTAGTATCTTTAGGATCGACAAAACCTCATGGTTGTATCTCATACAATGTTTGCTCAAGGAAACCGTCGAGGAAACAATGTTTTGACATCCTACATGCAATATTTCATAAATAATGCAGCAACTACTAACATAATTCTAACACACTTTTAGCATCGCTACGAGTGAGGAAGTATCATCATAGTCAACTGTTTGATCTTGTCGGAAACATCTTTGCGACAAGTCGAGCTTTTCTTAATAGTGACTTATCACTATCATCGTCTATCTTCCTTTTAAAGATCCATCTTTACTCAATAGTCCTATGACCATCAAGTAGTTCTTCCAAAGTCTACACGTTGTTTTCATACATGGATCCTCTCTCGGATTTCATGGCTTCCAGCCATTTGTCGGAATCTGGGCCCACCATTGCTTTCTCCATAACTCGTAGGTTCACTTTTGCTCAACAACATGACCTCCAAGACAGGGTTACCGTACCACTCTGTAGTAGTACGCGACCTTGTCAACCTACGAGGCTTGTAGAAACTTGATCCGATGCTCGATGATCACCATCATCGGCTTTCACTTCAATTGGTGTAGGCGCCACAGGAACAACTTCCTGCGCCCTGCTACACACTGGTCGAAGTGATGGTTCAATAACCTCATCAAGATCTACCACCCTCCCACTCAATTCTTTCGAGAGAAACCTTTCCTCGAGAAAGGATCCGTTTCTAGAAACAAACACTTTGCTTTCGGATCTGAGATAGGAGGTGTACCCAACTGTTTTAGATATCCTATGAAGATGCATTTATCCGCTTTGGGTTCGAGCTTATCAGACTGAAACTTTTTCACATAAGTGTCGAAACCCCAAACTTTCAAGAAACGACAGTTTAGATTTCTCTAAACCTCAGTCTATATTGTGTCATCTCAACGGAAATACGTGGTGCCCTATTTAAAGTGAATGCGGTTGTCTCTAATGCTTAACCCATAAACGATAGTGGTAATTCGATAAGAGACATCATAACATGCACCATACCAAATAGTGTGTGGCTATGACGTTCAGACACATTATCACACTATGATATTCTAGGTGGCATGAACCGCGAAACAATTTCCACATTGTCTTAACTGCGTACCAAAACTCGTAACTCAGATATTGATTTCTATGATCATATCATAGACAGTTTATCCTCTTGTTACGACGAACTTCACTCCGAAACAGAATTGAACTTTTCAATATTTCAGACTTGTGATTCATTAAGCAAATACTCTAGTATCTACTCAAATCGTCATTGAAGTAAGAACATAATGGTATCCACTGCGTGCCTCAGCACCCATTGGACTGCATACATCAAAATGTATCACTTCCAACAAGTTACTATCTTATTTCATCTCAATGAAAACAAGGCCTTGCTCATGTGGTATGATTTGCATGTCACTAGTGATTCAAAATGAAGTGAGTATAAAGATCCATCAGCATGGAGCCTCTTCATGCAATTTATACCAACATGACTCAAGCGGCAGTGCCACAAGTAAGTGGTACTATCATCATTACCTCATATCTTTTGGCACCAATATCATGAACATGTGTAACACTACGATCGAGATTCAATAAACCATTGAAGGTGATTATTCAAGCAAATAGAGTAACCATTATTCTCTTTAAATGAATAATCGTATTGCAATAAACACGATCCAATCATGTTCATGCTTAAGGCAAGAACCAAATAACAATTATTTAGGTTTAACACCAATCCCGATGGTAGAGGGAGCGTGTGACGTTTGATCATATCAACCTTGGAAACACTTCCAACACGTATTGTCACCTCGCCTTTAGCTAGTCTCCGTTTATGTCGTAGCTTTCATTTCGTGTTACTCATCACTTAGCAACCGAACCGATATCCAATACCCTTGTGCTACTAGGAGTACTAGTAAAGTACACATCAACATCATGTATATCAAATATACTTCTTTCGACTTTTGCCAGCCTTCTTATCTACCAAGTATCTAGAGTTGCTCCGCCTCAGTGACCGTTCCCCTCATAGCAGAAGCACTTAGTCCCGAGCTTGGGTTTAATCTGGGGTCTCTTCATTAGTGCAACAACTGCTTTGCCGTTTCACGAAGTATCCCTTCTAGCCCTTGCCTTTCTCGAAACTTAGTGGTTTTACAAACCATCAACCATTGATGCTCCTTCTTGATTTCTACTTTCACAGTATCAAACATCGCGAATCGCTCAAGGATCATTGTATCTATCCTTGATATGTTATAGGTCATCACGAAGCTCTCACAGCTTGGTGGCAGTGACTTTGGAGAACCATCACTATCTCATCTGGAAGATTAACTCCCACTTGATTCAAGTGATTGTCGTACTCAGACAATCTGAGCACACGCTCAACGATTGAGCTTTTCTCCTTTACTTTGTGGACAAAGAATCTTGTCGGAGGTCTCGTACCTCTCAACAAGGGCACGAGCATGAAATCACAATTTCATCTCTTTAGAACATCACTTATGTTCCGTGACGTTTCAAAACGTCTTCGGTGCCTTGCTTCTAAGCCATTAAGTATTTTGCACTGAACTATCGTGTAGTCATCAGAAACGTGTATGTCGGATGTTCACAGCATCCACAGACGACGCTCGAGGTGCAGCACACCAAGTGGTGCATTAAGTACATAAGCCTTCTGCGTAGCAACGAGGACAATCCTCTTCAAAGTTTTCTACTCTCAACTTTCAACTAAAATTTCTCTACGAACATATAAAAACAGGAGAGCTATAGCGCAAGCTACATCGTAATTCGCAAAGACCATTAGACTATGTTCATGACAATTAGTTCAATTAATCATATTACTTAAGAACTCCCACTCAGAAAGTACATCTCTCTAGTCATTTGAGTGGTACATGATCCAAATCCACTATCTCAAGTCCGATCATCACGTGAGTCGAGAATAGTTTCAGTGGTAAGCATCTCTATTCTAATCATATCAACTATACTATTCATGCTCGACCTTTCGGTCTCATGTGTTCCGAGGCCATGTTTGCACATGCTAGGCTCGTCAAGCTTAACCCGAGTGTTCTGCGTGTGCAACTGTTTTGCACCCGTTGTATGTGAACGTTGAGTCTATCACACCCGATCATCACGTGGTGTCTTGAAACGAAGAACTGTTGCAACGGTGAACAGTCGGGGAGAACACAATTTCGTCTTGAAATTTTAGTGAGAGATCACCTCATAATGCTACCGTCGTTCTAAGCAAGATAAGGTGCAAAAAGGATTAACATCACATGCAATTCATAAGTGACATGATATGGCCATCATCATGCGCTTCTTGATCTCCATCACCAAAGCACCGGCACGATCTTCTTGTCACCGGCGTCACACCATGATCTCCATCATCATGATATCCATCAACGTGTCGCCATCAGGGTTGTCGTGCTACTCATGCTATTACTACTAAAGCTACGTCCTAGCAATATAGTAAACGCATCTGCAAGCACAAACGTTAGTTTAAAGACAACCCTATGGCTCCTGCCGGTTGCCGTACCATCGACGTGCAAGTCAATATTAACTATTACAACATGATCATCTCAGACATCCAATATATCACGTCACATCGTTGGCCATCTCACATCACAAGCATACCCTGCAAAAACAAGTTAGACGTCCCCTAATTTTGTTGTTGCATGTTTTACGTGGTGACCATGGGTATCTAGTAGGATTGCATCTTACTTCCGTAAACACCACGACGGAGATATATGAATTGCTATTTAACCTCATCCAAGGACCTCCTCGGTCAATTCCGATTCAACTAAAGTTGGAGAACCTGACACCCGCCAGTCATCTTTGAGCAACGGAGTTACTCGTAGCGATGAAACCAGTCTCTCGTAAGTGTACGAGTAATGTCGGTCCGAGCCGCTTCGATCCAACAATACCGCGGAATCAAGAAAAGACTAAGGAGGGAAGAAAAACGCACATCACCGCCCACAAAAACTTTTGTGTTCTACTCGAGAAGACACCTACGCATGAACCTAGCTCATGATGCCACTGTTGGGGAACGTCGCATGGGAAACAAAAATTTTCCTACGCGCACGAAGACCTATCATGGTGATGTCCATCTACGAGAGGGGATGTGTGATCTACGTACCCTTGTAGACCGTACAACAGAAGCGTTAGTGAACACGGTTGATGTAGTGGAACGTCCTCACGTCCCTCGATCCGCCCCGCGAACCGTCCCGCGATCAGTCCCACGATCTAGTGCCGAACGGACGGCACCTCCGCGTTTAGCACACGTACAGCTCAACGATGATCTCGGCCTTCTTGATCCAGCAAGAGAGACGGAGAGGTAGAAGATTTCTCCGTTAGCGTGACGGCGCTCCGGAGGTTGGTGATGATCTCCTCTCGGCAGGGCTCCGCCCGAGCTCCGCAGAAACGCGATCTAGAGGTGAAACCGTGGAGATATGTGGTCGGGCTGCCGTGGCAAAGTTGTGTCAAATCAGCCCTAAAACCTCCGTATATATAGGTGGGAGAGGGGGGGCCTTGCCTTGGGGCTCAAGAGGCCCCAAGGGGGTCAGCCGAGCCAAGGGGGGAAGGTCTCCCCTTCCAAACCGAATCCAACTTGGTTTGGAAGGTGGAGTCCTTCTTCCCTTTCCCACCTCCTCCTTTTTTCTCTTTGATTTTCTTCCTATGGCGCATAGGGCCTGCTTGGGCTGTCCCACCAGCCCACTAAGGGCTGGTGCGCCACCCCCAAGGCCTATGGGCTTCCCCGGGGTGGGTTGCCCCCCCTCCCCGGTGAACACCCGGAACCCATTCGTCATTCCCGGTACATTCCCGGTAACTCGGAAACCTTCCGGTAATCAAATGAGGTCATCCTATATCTCAATCTTCGTTTCGGGACCATTCCGGAAAACGTCGTGACGTCCATGATCTCATCCGGGACTCCGAACAACATTCGGTAACCAACCATATAACTCAAATACGCATAAAACAATGTCGAACCTTAAGTGTGGAGACCCTGCGGGTTCGAGAACTATGTAGACATGACCCGAGAGACTCCTCGATCAATATCCAATAGCGGGACCTGGATGCCCATATTGGCTCCTACATATTCTATGAAGATATTATCGTTTGAACCTCAGTGCCAAGGATTCATATAATCCCGTATGTCATTCCCTTTGTCCTTTGGTATGTTACTTACCCGAGATTCGATCGTCAGTATCCGCATACCTATTTCAATCTCGTTTACCGGCAAGTCTCTTTACTCGTTCCGTAATACAAGATCCCGCAACTTACACTAAGTCACATTGCTTGCAATGCTTGTGTGTGATCTTGTATTACCGAGTGGGCCCCGAGATACCTCTCCGTCACACGGAGTGACAAATCCCAGTCTCGATCCATACTAACTCAACTAACACCTTCGGAGATACCTGTAGAGCATCTTTATAGTCACCCAGTTACGTTGCGACGTTTGATACACACAAAGCATTCCTCCGGTGTCAGTGAGTTATATGATCTCATGTTCATAGGAACAAATACTTGACACGCAGAAAACAGTAGCAACAAAATGACAAGATCAACATGCTACGTCTATTAGTTTGGGTCTAGTCAATCACGTGATTCTCCTAATGACGTGATCCAATTATCAAGCAACAACACCTTGTTCATAATCAGAAGACCCTGACTATCTTTGATCAACTACCTAGCCAACTAGAGGCTTGCTAGGGACACTGTTTTGTCTATGTATGCACACATGTATATAAGTCTTCATTCAATACAATTATAGCATGGATAATAAACGATTATCATGAACTAAGAAATATAATAATAACTAAATTATTATTGCCTCTAGGGCATATTTCCAATAGGTCCCCCGTGGCTCCTTCGCCCTACTTCTTCCGCCTATATATTCCTTAAAAATCTGAAACCACGGGAGAGAGCCACTAAAATACTTTTCCTCCGCAGCAAGCTTCTGTCTCCGCAAGATCCCTGCCGGAGGGGGGGGGGATTCGGACACGGAGGGCTTCTCCATCAACACCATTGCCTCTCCGATGATGCGTGAGTAGTTCACCACAGACCTTCGGGTCCATAGCTAGTAGCTAGATGGCTTCTTCTCTCTCTTGGATCTTCAATACAAAGTTCTCCATGATCTTCATGGAGATCTATCCGATGTAATCTTCTTTTGCGGTGTGTTTGTAGAGCTCAAACGAATTGTGGATTTATGATCAGATGATCTATGAATATTATTTGAGTTTCCTCTGATCTCTTATATGCATGATTTCGTATCCTTGTATTCCTCTTAGAGTTGTGGGTTTCGTTTGGCCAACTTGATCAATAATTCTTGCAATGGGAGAAGTGCTTGGTTTTGGGTTCATACCATGCGGTGTCCTCTCCCAGTGACAGTAGAGGTAGCGAGGCACACATCATGTTGTTGCCATCAAGGGTAAAAATATGGGGTTTATATATATTGCATGAATTTATCCCTCTACATCATGTCATCTTCCTTAAGGCGTTACTCTGTTTGTTATGAACTCAATACACTAGATGCATGCTGGATAGCGGTCGATGTGTGGAGTATTAGTATTAGATGCAGACAGTATGGGACCACTTGTCTCGGACGTGGTGCCTATATGTATGATCATTGCCTTAGATATCATCATAACTTTGCGCGATTCTATCAATTGCTCGGTAGTAATTCGTTCACCCACCGTAATATTTGCTATCATGAGAGAAGCCTCTAGTGAACACTATGGCCCCCGGGTCTACTTCACTTCATATTTTCAGCTCTACACTTTTACTTTGTTGCACTTTCTGCCTTCAGATCTCACCTTGCAATCAATCGTGAAGGGATTGACAACCCCTTTATAGCGTTGGGTGCATGTTTTTTTTTGCGCAGGTACTTTGGAGACTTGCCTTGATACTCCTACTGGCTTGATACCTTGGTTCTCAAACTGAGGTAAATACCTACTGCTACTGTGCTGCATCACCCTTTCCTCTTCAAGGGAAAAACCGACGCAAGCTCAAGAGGTAGCAAGAAGAATTTCTGGCGCCGTTGCCGGGGAGTGTCAATTCAAGAATAGTCTTCCTTCAACGTGTCAATTTCTGGCATCGGGGACTATTCTAAGTGAAGCTTATCCAAGTAACTGTCGCAAACTCATCTCTTGCATTTACTTTTTTGCCTCTCGTTTTCCTCTCCCCCACTTTTGAAAAACAAAAATTTACAAAAATATTTGGCTTTTTCGTTCGCCCTTTTCTTTTGCTTGCTTTCTGTTCGCTTGTGCGTTTGTCTGCCTGCTAAGACCTGTATGGCCCGACCAAAGGATTATGATGCTTACTATAAAAGGTTGGAAGAGAAAGTAGTGTTAAAGGCTTGATGTCTACACAGTTTGACTATAATAGTTACATTCGTAGAGATCTAAGGAAGCAAAATTATTTTATTGATTTTATGAATAAAAAAGTTGATGATATGGCCAAAGAATTCCTTGCGCTAAATTCTTAGTTTGCTCGTCTTGAAAAATTGGTATGCCAGATTTCAGATAAACAGGCTACCTTAGTCAATAAAATGGCTGCTAAACCTGAAATATGTGATGAGAATCACGAAGATCTTAAAGTGCTTGGTGTGACTCCCATTGAATCCTTGTTTTCTAATGTCAATCCTAATGAGGATGGGGTTGGATATGAATCCACTTTGGTTGAGAAACGCCCCAATGATTCGGAGTCTATCTATCTTGATGCTAAAAGCATTGAAAGTGGAGTAGAGGATATCAAAACTTTGAGTAGTAATGAAATTACTACTTTGGATTTCAAGGAATTCAATTATGATAGTTCCTCTTTCATTGAATGTATTTCCTTGATGCTATCCATGCTAAACTCTCCACACGCTTATAGCCAAAACAAGGCCTTTACAGATCATACGTCGATGCTATGATGAAATCTCTTGAAGAGAAACTTTAGTTGGAAGTTTCTTTTCCTAGAAAACTTCATGATCAGTGGGAACCTACTATCAAAATCAAGATGAAAAACTATGAATGCAATGCTTTGTGTGATTTGGGTGCTAGTATTTCAGCTATTTCGAAGTCTTTATGTGATGTTCTAGGCTTCAATGAGATTGATGAGTGCTCACTTATTTTGCATCTTGCGGATTCTACTGTTAAGAAACCTATGGGAAGTATCAATGATGTTCTTATTATTGCAAATAGGAACTATGTACCGTAGATTTCATTGTGCTTGATATTGATTGCAATCCGACATGTCCTATCATTCTTGGTAGACCTTTCCTAAGGAGTATTGGTGTTGTCATCGATATGAAGGAAGGGAATATTAGATTGCAATTTACATTAAATAAGGGCATGGAACATTTTCATAGAAAGAAAATAATATTGTATTATGAATCCATGATGAGGGCTACTTATGGTTTGAGCACCAAAGTCGACGATACTTGATTCTATCGCCTTATGCCTACCTAAGGGCGTTAAACAATAGCGCTTGTTGGGAGGCAACCCAATGAATTTAGCTTTGTTTTTTGCTTTCTGTTTTTTTGTGTCCACACCATAATAATTCTGTTATGATTGTGTTTTTGTGTTTCTTTTGGAGTTTGTGCCAAGTAAAACCTTTATGACCAGTTTTGGTGATGGTTGTTTCATCTTGCTGAAAAAGACAGAAACTTTGCGCTCACAAAATTATTTTTAGTTCCTATCTAGAAATAGCTTGTTGGTTGATTCTTTTTTCTTCAGGTTGATATGCCAATTTCCCCAATTGTCATTATTTTATCATAATTTTTGAGATAACATAAGTATATGAAGTATACAAATTGCTACAGACTGGTCTGTTTTTGACAGATTCTATTTTTGTTGTGTTGATTGTTTATTTTGATGAAACTATGGATAATATCGGGGGGTACTAGGCATGGAAAAGTGAGAATATAGTAACATAACACCAATGTAAATAGAAATAAAGTTTTCTACAGTACCTAAAGCGTGGTGGTTTGTTTTCTTTTCTAATGATATCACGAGTTTCTGTTTAAGTTTTGTGTTGTGAAATTTTCAAGTTTTGGGTGATGTTCTCATGGACAAAGGGATAAAGAGTGGAAATATATCAAGCTTGGGGATGCCCAAGGCATCCCGAACCAAATTCAAGGACATCAAAAAGCCTAAGCTTCGGGATGCCCCGGGAAGGCATCCCCTCTTTCGTGTTTAATCCATCGGTAACGTTACTTGGACCTATATTTTTATTCACCACATCATATGTGTTTTGCTTGGAGCGTCGTGTATTATAAGAGTGTTTTCTTTTTGTTGTGTCACAATCATGCTTGCTGCACACCTTTTTGAGAGAGACATGCACTCATCGTGATTTTGCTAGAATACTCTTTGAGCTTCACTTATATCTTTTGAGATAGGCAATTTAGCTCGCATGTGCTTCACTTATATCTTTTGAGCTAGATAACATTGCTCTAGTGCTTCACCTAGACATTTCTGGAGCACGGCGGTGTCATACTTTGGAGAAATAAGAACTCCGTTCTTCACTTATATCTTTTTGAGAGTGCTCTCTCTGAGTAACTTGGTAATTGTCTTGTGCTATGAAAGTAGTCCTAAAGATGATGGGCATACAAAGAGGATATGATAAAAACTTCCATATTCATGTGCATCGATTACTGTAAGTGCATCTAGTGCCCCTTAGTGATTTTGGTGGTTTGAAGACTTATAGGTTAAGTATCTAATGTGTTTATGAGTGTACACATGATCTATAAGTCATTGAGGAGTTTGAGATATTTGAAGAATATCGACCCCTAAAAATGTATATCTTCGGTTGAAGAAATTGGTCTGAAGCTGAAGAAATGAATCGCGAGGAATCTGCGATGAAATTGATATTCCTCATGAAGATACTGAAATTGAGAAATTTGGTGTGCCCTGAAGAAAATTACTTTGAAGAATTTGAAGCATGAATATTTACTCTTTCTGTTTTATTTTCTTCACATTTGAGTAATAGGAACACCGTACTATTAAAGGGAGTCGAAGTTACACTTCGGAATGAATTTCCTCATGATGCTCAACCCAAGCCTAATCCTGCCAAAAGCCTCAAGTGAGGAATACGAGTGACATGAGGACTCTCACAGTTGAGGTTTTCGACCGTTCCGATAGCCACGCCAAGTCATTGGTCTTATCCACTCCAACGGTCATATTATTTAAGGGCATTAGTGTCAAATCATGTCGGGATGCTCCCAGGCTATAAATAGCCACCCCCCACAACCATTAGCTGGTTGGCTGCTCCGTTAGAAACTCACACTTCTCATAAGAGCAACCTAATTCCTTAGAGTCTTCGAGAGTAATTCATCAGTGAGGAAATACACCATACACCGAAACCACAAACCAAACCTAGTGATTGAGCATCACTGAAGAAGTTTTTCCTGTGTGGGACTGAAGCATGTTACCTTTGAGGACGGTGCATCGTCCAGACGGTTAGGCATCTTGGTCTAGAGCTTTCCAGCAGTCAATTGTGGATCGCCGGGTGACCAAGTTTGTGAGGGTTTGGAAGTCTGCCCTGAAGACTTACCACGAGTGTTGGACGAGGACTGTGTGTCCTTAGCCCAAGGAGAACACTGTAGGGACTGTGTGTCCCGAGACTGTGTGTCCTTTGGTTTCAATACCAAGCCGCTCCAAACCAGATGTACGACTGTCACAACAGTTGGAACTGGGTCATCAACGACTGTCTTCCCTGAGAAACGGGTTCTAATTCCTCAACTCATTACTTTCCTCGTATTATGTGTTGATGACTTTCACTACTACTGTTTAAAGAATTTGCTAAAGACTTTCTATGAATTTCCTCAACCCCAACTTCTTCACGTCAGTTAATCCTCATCGGTATTCTCCGTGCCTGCTCATAGTGCAATCTGTTTTCACATTCCTCACTCCGAAAAACTGCTATTGTGAAACTTTGCACTTCTGATCCTTTACTGTTTCCGGTGTAAGTTAGTCATCAGTGAGGAATTTCCTCAAAAGGAATTTCCTCAGTGATGAAATTCTAAAAATCTCCTATTCACCCCCCTCTAGTCGATATAACGCACTTTCAATTGGTATAAGAGCAAGGTACTCCCTTGGTCTGTGTGATTTTGGTTTAACCACTTGGAGTTTTAGTTATGTCGACTGCAGGCATGTTTATGGTGACTGCATCATGTCCTACCTTCGAAGGAAAGAACTTTCCCTTCTGGAAGAACAAAATGCAAATGCATCTACAAGCTATTGATAATGATCTCTGGTATATTGTGGAACATGGCGTCCCCATCATCTCTGCCAGTGTCTCTGCTGCTGATGTGAATTAATTCCAGCTACTCGATGCTCAAGCGAAGAATATCATCTGTGTTTATCTGAGCCCAGGCCAGTTTGGAAGAGTAAGTGCTTTGGGCTCTCCAACATTGATCTGGGAGAGACTGTGCAAGGTAAATGAAGGAGTATCAACCCAGTGTGACTCTCGTGTTGATATTCTTCGCAATCTTTTCAATCGCTTCCAGAGACATGAGAATGAAAGCTGCCAAGACACCTTTGATCGCCTCACTGACATATCAAATGAACTGCAAGCACTAGGAGCTCGAGACATCACTGATCACGAAGTTGTGAAGAAACTGCTGAGATCTTTGGATTCTTCATTTGATACTTTAGTTCTGATGATTCAAGAAAGACCAGACTACAAGATGCTTGATCCAGCTGATATACTTGAAAGGCTAAATACTCATGAATTCCAGCGAGAAGAAAAGAAAGATCTATATGGACCAAGCTATTCCAGAACATGTGCACTGAAGGCTAGAGCAATCTCCTCATCTGAAGAAGAAGACACAGATGACAGCATTGGTGACCCTGAAGAATTTGGACAGGAGCTTGCAATGCTCGTGAGGAAATTCCAGATATTTACACGACGTGGCCAGTTCGGTAAATCTGCAAGAAGAGATATGAGGAAATCAGAATCTTCATGTGAGGACTACAAGAAACGAACCTGCCACAAGGCAAGAAATCAAGTCATTACATTGCTGATTGTCCCCGTTGGGGAAAGGAATCAAAGAAGAAGAAATACAAGGATGACAGTTCTGATGACTCGAAGAAGAAGAAGAAATATTCAAAAACCTCATCTTCAAAGCCCTCATCGCCCAAGAAGACTAGTTTTAGAAAGGTTCAGGCACTTATTGGCTAGGAAATAGACTCAGAGGCAGAATCAGAGGAAGCTGATGAAGAAGAGGGTTCTGATGAAGACTCAGAATCCGGACAGGCTAGTCTTGCACTGGCAACCAGTTTCGTCAGCAAGTCAATCTTCATTCTTGAAGAAAATGATAGCACCATCCACACTGATAACTATGCTGATGACTTCGCTCCAACCTATTGCTTCATGGCAAAAGGTTCAAAGGTACCAAATAATGCCTCCTCCTCTGATTCAAGTGACTGTGAACCTGATGATTGTAAGAAACATAGTTACAGTAAACTTGCTATCATTGCCACTAAACAACAAACTGCCCTGGAAAAGCTTTGGAAACTGCTAGATAAAAGTGATGATCTGTTGAATGATGAAATGAACCTTACCCAAATCCTCACTGAAGATGTGAAAAGTCTTCAGTCTAGATTTGATAATCTTCAGGATCGTTATGATACACTCCTCACTGATCATGAGAAGCTTTCCTATGAATTTCTTCAAAGGAAGCTTGATCTTGAGAAGCTAAGGATGTCTCATGATGATCTTCGTATGAAAAATGATTCATTACTAGCTCAACAGATCAGCGCTGGTCAAGTTGAATTCATTCCTCCATGTCTTAAATGCATTGAACGCAAAACTGCTAATTCCTCACCAGAATCATCAAATCCTACTATTGCTACAAATTCTTCAACTGCACCTGTTCTGTCTATTTCCTCACTTTAGGAAAACACAAATGTTACTGATGAAAATGCAGGGTTGAAGGAATTGTACGTGACAGGCATATACAAAAGCCTCAAAGGACATCAAACCCTTTGTGATGTGCTCAAAAAGAAAATCTTGAACAGGAATCCGAGGAAAGAAGGAATTGCCTTTGAGAGGAAATTAAATGCTGATGGATCTTATTGGAAACCTGAGCAGTATCCCAAAACCTCCTGGGTTGCTGCTACTGGGCCTCCTTTTGATCCATCCAATCTAACTAGCTTTTCATGTGAATTATCCTATTCCTCAGATGGGTCATTTGACTCCAACTATAAACTGTTCAAAAATCAATCTGGTGAAGTATTTGCTTGATATGTTGGAACTAACTGCAGGAATGGCCCTCCGTTGAGAAATATCTGGGTTCCCAAAAGCTGTCTTGAAAATCTTCAGATGATTGTCCTCATGACACCGCCACTGAAGAATCTGAACGCCAGATCAAATTCCTCAGGAGGATCGAAGTCTTCAAGAGGATCAAAATCCTCAGCTGGTCAAAACTATGCTCATACCCGTGCTAATGCATCTAACATGCAGGGAAACTACAAGGAATATGAATATGAGCATTACTCCTCAAATCATTATGTTCATAAATCCTCAAACCAGTTCTCTGCATATTCATATGAGTACTTTAACCCCCCTACTGTTAAGAGAAGCTCATTGGCCTCAATGCCACCTTTCTCATATGGTGCTCCCAGGATGATGAATGCTTTGCCACCCCTTCAGATGTGGGTGGTGAAGAAATCGAACTAATCACTTCTGCAGGTCAGGTCTCCAGATGAAAATCATCATCTGAAGAATTTGCTCGAGACCCGAGGAAATGCTTGATAGGACGCAAGCTAATGATTGATGAAATAGAAATATTTCACACGCCCTTATATTTCTGTTATGATGAAATTCTGATCTGATGAAATTAATATCATATTCTTCAAATCTGAAGCATATGAGATGGTAAGTTGTACTAATTCATCTGCGGATGACAAACCCAAGAATACTGAGTGGGTTCTTGATAGTGGCTGCACACATCACATGACTGGTGATAAAAGCTTACTGATGAATATGCCACTAACTACATCACCTCTGAATCAAATCACATATGCTGACAAAGGTAAAAGCAAGGTATTGGGACTTGGCAAAGTGGCTATTTCCAAGGATAGGCATATGGACAAAGTGATGCTTGTTGAATCCCTTGGTTTTAACCTCATGTCAGTCTCGATGCGTTGTGATCTTGATATGATTGTTATCTTTCATAGATATAGATGTGTAGTCATCATGGAATCTGACAGATCCAAAGTCTTCGAAGGTGTAAGAAGAGGGGATTTGTACATTGCTGATTTCTCTACAGGTCCTCAACCAGCCACTTGCTTACTAACAAAAATCTCAGAAGGATGGTTGTGGCACCGAAGACTAGGTCATGCAGGCATGAGGAATTTGCACACGCCCGCGAAGAAGAAGCATGTCATCGGCATCGAATCAGTCAAATTCCTCAAGAATCATCTCTGCGGTGCTTGTGAATCTGGGAAAAGGACCAGATCCAAGCATCCCTCGAAGACTATCATGACCACTACACGTCCATTCGAATTGCTTCATATGGATTTATTTGGACCTACTCACTATGCCACACTAACCAATGCAGCATCTTTATATGGCTTCGTCATAGTTGATGATTATTCCAGATATGCTTGGGTGCATATCATAGTGTATAAAACTGAAGTGCAGGAAATCTTCAAACGATTTTCTTCAAGGGCGTCGACGAACTTTGGCATCAAGATCAAACATATCAGGAGTGATAATGGAACCGAGTTCAAAAACACTGGTCTTGATGATTATCTTGATGAACTTGGTATTACTCACGAATTATCTGCTCCTTATACTCCTCAGCAGAATGGTGTCGTCGAAAGGAAGAACATGACTCTGGTTTAAATGGCAAGAACTATGCTTGAAGAATATCAGACTCCTCGTCGCTTTTGGCCTGAAGCAATCAACACTGCATGCCATATCATCAACAGGATCAACTGTCTCCTGAGGAAGCAATAAAGCTCAAACCTACTGAAGACATTGTCCCCACTAAGGAAATTGGAGAAGAAACGATCCCCATCACTGATGAAAATAAAGAAGATTCTCCTGAGGAAATTGCAACAGAACCACTTCCTCAGCCTAGACGAAATCCAAGGATTGCAAACGAAGTAGAATTTGACAAAATCCTCAATGACATCAACGCGCCAGGTCCTCTCACTCGCTCAAAAGCTTCACACTTAGTTAAGTTTGGTGGGAATTTTTCCTTTGTATCCATCACAGAACCGTCAAAAGTTGCTGAGGCTTTTCTGGAACCGGAGTGTATCCAAGCTATGCAAGACGAACTTATTCAATTCAAGCTGAATGACGTATGGGAGCTCGTCAATCGACCAGATCCTCGCAAGCACACCATCATCGGCACCAAGTGGATTTTCCGAAACAAGCAAGATGAGGACGCTCAAGTGGTGAGGAACAAGGCACGACTTGTAGCCCAAGGCTACACCCAGGTTGAAGGAATATATTTCGATGAAACTTTTGCACCTGTTGCTAGACTTGAAGCTATTCGAATACTACTTTCTTGTGCTAATCATCATAACATCATCTTATATCAAATGGATGTGAAAAGTGCATTCCTCAATGGTAAGCTTGAGGAAGAAGTATATGTTGCTCAACCCCCAGGTTTTGAGGATCCGAAGAATCCAAACAAAGTCTTCAGACTCAAAAAGGCTCTTTGAGGATCCAAAGAATCCAGACATTGAAGAAAGGCTTCAAACCTGGGTCACTCGATCCAACTCTTTTCGCTAAATCCTATGATAATGAGCTATTTGTGTGTCAAATATATGTCGATGATATCATATTTGGCTGTACTGAAAACGATATAGTGACGAATTTGCCTACATGATGAGTGAACAATATATGATGCGGGAGCTGATATTCTTCTTAGGTCTTCAAATTCGTCAACAAAGCAATGGAATCTTCATATCACAGGAGAAATACCTCAAGGATGTTCTGAGGAAATTCGACATGCATGAATGCAAAGGTGCCAAGACTCCAATGCCTACCAATGGCCACCTCGGCACTCATGAAAATGGTAAAGATTTTGATCGGCGGGTATATAGTTCTATGATTGGTTATTTATTGTATCTATGTGCATCTAGGCTGGATATAATGCTTAGTGTTTGCAGGTGTGCACGTTTTCAAGAAAAACCAAAGGAATCACACCATAAGGCTGTGAGGCATATTTTTCGATACTTAGTTCACACACCAACACTAGGATTATGGTATCCCAAGGGCTCAAATCTTCATCTGGTAGGGTATTCTAATTCTGACTATGCTGGTGACCGTGTGGATTGCAAGTCAACTTCTCGCACATGCCATTTCCTCAGAAGATCACTAGTTTGCTGGTCCTCAAAGAAGCAGAACTGCGTATCACTCTCCACTGCCGAAGCTGAGTACATTGCTGCCGGTTCATGCTGTGCTCAATTACTATGGATGAAGAAAACCCTCAAGGACTACGGCATCAACATGAAGAATGTGCCTGTCTACTGTGACAATGAGAGTGCTATCAAGATTGCATACAACCCAGTACAACACTCGAAGACCAAGCACTTCCAGATTCGTCATCATTTTCTTCGGGACCATGTCCTCAAGGGCAATATCCTCATCGACCATGTGAAGATTGATGATCAAGTGGCAGATATCTTCACTAAGCCCTTGGATGAGAAAAGGTTTTGGAAGTTGCGGTGTCTTAGAATCTTCAAATGTTTTGTAAAAACTTGCACACATCCTAACACTGATGCAAAATTGATGACTTAGATGTGCAACACATGATGAATCGATTTTCTTCAACTGATGAAGAATGTCACTCTGAATGTGAACAAATCAACAAAGAAATTGATTCTCGGGGCCCTACGACATTTGTACGCGGCATCTGTAATCAACATTCTTATATGGTGGGTCACGCCACCGCCCAATGTGAACTTCCTCAAGTTGATTTTCTTCAAATGTTCCATTTCCTCAAATTGTGTTTTTCTTCAAAACAGATGTTCTTCATTGTGATGATTCATCACAAAATCTGCAAACACACTTCATGACTTTCATTTCACTAGATAGACTGTGATTTCAAGTCCTCAACAACATTCACTTATAGCTATTTCTTCAAGTTGATATTTATGCTAAGTGAATGTGATCGGACCCTACTTTCCCTCTATGCTATACTCATCCAGTCTATTCAATTCTTCATATGCATTCTACTTGAAACTTTGTTCAAAATCCTCACTCCGTCCTTGTCAGCTGATGATTTTGCAACGAAAATCCTCAAATCTTCAAAAATTGTTTCTTTAATGCACAGTAAGTGAACCCCACTTCCCACTATCAGATAACCATGATCTCCACTATCTCCACCGCCTTGTTCGGGAACTACACGTGTCCTGCGGAGACTTAGAGGCAGGGTTTGTTTGGTCTGAAATCTTCGCGCCAACAGTACCTATCTGGCTATAAATATGTCCTTTGCCCCCTCGGCAAACTCTTCTTCGCTCCATCGCTCTCCTGCTACAGCAACCACCACCGAACCCTAGCGCCATCGCTGGTAGTCTGATCGCCGGTGAGGAAGAGCTTCACTGCCTCGACCTCTCCGTCGCCGGAACCACGCCGGAGTCGCACCATCTTCGTTCGCCACCGCCGTAGACGTCCTCTTTCGCGGGGTTAGGGTGCATTGTACACGTGACCGAAGAGCCTCTCTACAGAACTTCTCTGTGTTCTTCCTGTGCTCCTTCAAGGGTAAATAAAATCCCATTTTTACCGCAAGTTAGATCTAATTTTTTTTACATCTTCTATGTGAAATCTGTTTTTCCTCAAGGATCGATAAGCACTTGATTCCTCAAACAATGCCTATCACCACATCGTTGATGAACTATACTAAGCATCTAAGATTTCCACGAGATTCCTCAATTGTGCGAATTTTCGGATCTGTACAACTGTGGAACCCAAGAACAGTATGCTTAGGCAAATTCCTCAACCACTGGTTATATTCCTCAACTGTCAAACTTTTTCATTTTCTTCAAATCTGAGAACGCATATGACCTCTCCAAATTCCTCGCAACTATACTCTGTTCACAGGTACACACATGTCAGCTGATGAATCTCTCGGTTCTCATCACATTAACTCATTTGCAATGTTTCTAGAAGAAAATCTTCAAGTCTCATCAGAATCCTCAAGATTTCAATCTCATCAGCAAAATACTGAGCTGAAGAAAATGGAGGATGACAGAAAATAGAAGGGAGGAAAGAAACGAGAGCAAAACACAGTTGTGGATATCCCTGAGGATACTTACTTGGACTATTGCACACCTGATGAAAATGAGACAATGGCCAAGAGAAAGATACGGCTGCAGAAGATAGAACACCGATGGGCGAAGGAATGGAAGGAATACAGGTTTGTGACTGCCAAGTATGCGAAGAAATTCGCTCTAAAGCCCCTGGCAGATGGTCCCCACTTGAGGATCATCAAGTAGCACATCCCTCCAGCCTCAAGACCATTGATGACTATCCAGATGAGAAGGAAAAGCATCTGGCTAAGCTCAAGAAGCAGGCAGAAGCTGGAGTGAGGAATTCAATGAATCCTCAGCTGCTGCCACTTCCTCGATCGGTGAGACCTCTGGTTGAGAAATTCCTCAAATGCAGTCTGTGCCTTCAAAGCCAAGGGCTCCAAAGCCTCAAGAGAAGTCTGCTCAGGCATCAGTTACAAAACCCTCAGCACCAAAACCATTAGCGCCAAAACACTCAGTGCCAATCTCCTCAGCTCCAAAATCCTCAGCACCAACACCAAAGCCTCAAGAGAAACCAGTACAGAAGCAAGTCATGAAGCCTATGACCGCCAGCTCCAGCTCCTCACTCCCAGCTGCAACCAGCTCGGAGACAAAGTCTTCACCACCTCCTATGAAGACTCAGGTGTCTGCTGAACGTGCAACTCTGCCAAGCCCCAGCAAAATCATCATCGTCACGTCTGCATCAGAGGGACGTGATGAATATGATGATCAAACCCTACAAGCCATCATCAGAAACAAGCAGGAAAGAGTAGCTCAAGTATCAGGCTGTGCCATTCCTCTGGCCATGGACCCCAAGGTCCTCCTTGACTACATCAACATCTAGTATGAGGACCCAAACACTCTGCTTGATGATTTGAGACTTCCCCCTGGAATTAGCCACATGGTGGCCACTTTCATCTATGAAGCCAAGTGGAAAGAACAGCAGGCCAAGCAGGCCAAAGTTGCAAAGCTTAAAAAGGAGAAATTCCTCAAGCAGAATCTCCTCAACTTGACTCCTGATGCACTGGTATCAGCACAGGCAGAGCTGAAGAAATTGACTGACAAGTACTCCAAGCTGTCAGATCGTAAGAGTCTCAAGATAAATTTCATCAAGCTCGCCACTAAAGCTGTTGATGACTACAATAAGAAGGATGCACCCCCAGAACCAACTTCTCAGCCCTTGATTGAGGAGCCAGCAGACGAATCTCCTCATGATGAGGAAACTCCTCAAGTTGAGGAAGTACACCAAGAAAGCCGTGCAGATGTACTGGCTATTGAAGAAATCATCATGGAAGCTCCAGCTGATGAATTTTCTGCAGCTGATGAGACTGCCCCTGACCCAGCTGCTTCATCAAAGCTAGCAGATGACTCTGTTCCAGCTAGTTCCTCCATACCAGCTGAAGAATCTGTCGAGAGATCCCCTTCACCAAAAGCTTCAAAGGTGAAGAAGATGACTCCGTTTGCATCAGACGTGAAGAAAACCAGGGCTACTAAGAAGGAAGCCAAAAATAGAAAGGCCTCCTCAGCAGAAGAAGAACCCGAGGCCAAGCGTCTGAAAGCACTTGAAGAAACTGCTCCTCTGGACCCTGTGCCCTTAAATGTCACTCCGTCTTATGAAATGGTCATCATTGATGATCAAGCGAAAAAGGCAGATGAGGAAATGAAGGATGCCGCCTCTGAGGACCACACTGACGAAGAAATTCATATAGATGAAAGTCCTTAGCCCTTCATTCCTCAGAAAGTCACTGCTCAAGGATCAGCTGCACCAGCTGATGAAACTGCCGCTGCCACCAAGCCAGCTGAGGAAGAACAACATGAAAATCCTCAAGCTGATGAAATTCAATGCTCTGAGCAAAATCCTCAAGATGAGGAACAGGCTGACCCAACTCCTCCAACTGAGCAAGATGAAGCTATTCCTCAGCCTGATGCACAGCCAGAGCAAGCCCCTCAGCCTGACGCCCATCCAGCACCATCTCCTCAGCCTGAAGTACCAGCTGCTGAAATTCCTCACCCTGAGGAAAATGCTGAGGAAAATGCACCTGACCAAGACAATGCATTCGTCGTGCTCAACCCAGAGAGTGCCATTGTTGTCTCCCCTCCTGTTCCTCTGCAATATCATCAGCCAGTTCAACGTCAGCCATTCTCCAAGCGTCCAAAGTTTCAAAAGGAAAATTTCTTTGAAGAACGCATGTACTTCATTAGAGAGAACCCTTATGACAAGCCTCAAATGAGGCATCTGAAGTTTTGGACTAGGACACAGATGAATTACTATGCCTCTGTGCTATGTGGAGGAAACAAGATATTCCAGCACAGGCGTATTCCTCACGTTGAACTTGAAGCTATACCGTGCCTCGAGCCACTCCTCAGTGTACTCCATGATGCTGGTAATTACCAATGTGCTCCGACATCTCTGACTAGAACTGCGAGCTAATTCTTCAGTTGTATGCCACTCATCACATATCCGGCAACCCTGAAGACATTAACAGTTGGGTGTTTGATTGGATGACACAAAACACTCAGTACAAGGCTCCTGCTACTGAACTCCTCCGTGAACTGCATGTACCAATTCCCTCAGATGAGGCTATGAATCTTTATGGTGAGCGTGAGCTGCCAAATGGGATGATGGAAGTACTCATGAAGCCTTTGCCTGAAGGAAAACCTCCGAGAACAACCTTCCTCGTCCACGAGCTCAAGTACACACCCAAATCTGTTTACAGGATCCTCTGCAGTGTGCTCGCGCCGATCAAAGGCCATGATGATGAAGAAGATGTCGTAGGCCTCATGAAGAATATCCTCTTCAACATAATTCATGGTATTCCTATCAACATCCATGATTTCTTCTTGAGGACTTTGGCCTACAATGCTATGTGTCCTTTTGATCACAAAATATATGCCCCATGGATCATGAGATTCATCAGGACAAGGACAAGCATCAACTTCCACGCTGATTTCCAAAACCATGTTGGCTATATGCCTCCTATCCGGGTCAACAAGAAGACTTTCGAGCCCATTGAAGGAAAAGGCAAATCAGTGATTGAAGAAGACAGTAGGCCCCTTGATGGCCAGTTCAGAGAGCCAGAAGCTTATTCTTCATGGGATAATACTGAGACTCGTCCAGCAAGCCCCGTTCCTCCTCGTGTGATGAATACAAGAGAGCTCCTCCTCAGTCTTCACCAGAAGTTGGATCGCAATCACAAGTGGGTCAAACGCCAGTTTGGCGCCATTGTGAAAACCCTCACTGAAACAAAGAACTTTGTGAAGCTCAACCATCATTATCTGCATGAGGTTTTTGATCGCACCTAGGCTACACTTGCACATCTGAAGACTCATACTGAGCTTGAAGAAATGGACTTTGAGCGAGACTTTGAATGGTCGTGGCCTCCCAAGAAGAACTTCAGGCCTATTCTAGTTCCAGACCTTGAAGACATCTCCTTTTTTATTCTGCACTGCTGAAACTGATGAAGAACAGCTCGACACTGCTACCGGTCCAAGGAAGAAGACTACTCCCAAGAAGCATCATGGCTCTTCCTCAACCGCCAAGAAGTGAAGTCTTCACGGGCGTTAGTCCTCAGTTTGTCCCATTTTGTCACTTGATGACAAAGGGGGAGAAACTAGAGAGTTAGTCTTCAAGCGGGATATTTTTGGGGCTTATGAACTATATTTAAGTTACAAACTCTTGGCTCTTCTGAAGTTTTTATGTAATGAGTTGTAATTTAAGCCCGATGGTACTCTCACGCTTTTGAACGTTTTTCTTCACATGCTTATTCCTCAAGTTTTAATGCACGCATGCTGGAATTCATCAGATACCATTTGTCATCATGCATTTTCATTTTCTTCATATGATATGTTACATGTATGCATGATTTACAAGACTCAGGGGGAGATCTCCCATGATATAAATCATCAATGTGCATTTGCTGTGAAAAGCAAAATCCTCAAGATATGCACATCTTTAGGGGGAATCTCTCTAAATCTTGATTTCAAATTCCTCAAATGAGTATTTACACTTCATATTTTTGATCCCTGTTGAAGACTTAACCTAATTGTCATCAACCACCAAAAAGGGGGAGATTGTAAGTGCATCTAGTGCCCCTTAGTGATTTTGGTGGTTTGAAGACTTATAGGTTAAGTATCCAATGTGTTTATGAGTGTACAGAGGATCTATAAGTCATTGTGGAGCTTGAGATATTTGAAGAATATCGACCCCTAAAAATGTATATCTTCAGTTGAAGAAATTGGTCTCAAGCTGAAGAAATGAATCGCGAGGAATCTGCGATGAAATTGATATTCCTCATGAAGATACTGAAATTGAGGAATTCGGTGTGCCCTGAAGAAAATCACTTTGAAGAATTTGGAGCATGAAGATTTACTCTTTCTGTTTTATTTTCTTCACATTTGAGTAATAGGAACACCGTACTGTTAAAGGGGTTCGAAGTTACACTTTGGAATGAATTTCCTCATGATGCTCAACCCAAGCCTAATCCTACCAAAAGCCTCAAGTGAGGAATACGAGTGACATGAGGACTCTCACAGTTGAGGGTTCCGACCGTTTCGATAGCCACGCCAAGTCATTGGTCTTATCCACTCCAACGGTCATATTATTTAAGGGCATTAGTGTCAAATCATGTCGGGATGCTCCCAGGCTATAAATAGCCACGCCCCACAACCATTAGCTGGTTGGCTGCTCCATTAGAAACTAACACAATTCCTCAGAGTCTTCGAGAGTAATTCATCAATGAGGAAATACACCATACAACGAAACCACAAACCAAACCTAGTGATTGACCATCACTGAGGATGTTGTTCCTGTGTGGGACTGAAGCATGTTACCTTTGAGGACTGTGCATCCTCCAGACGGTTAGGCGTCATGGTGTAGAGCTTTCCAGCAGTCAATTGTGGATCGCCGGATGACCAAGTTTGTGAGGGTTTGGAAGTCTGCCCTGAAGACTTACCACGAGTGTTGGGCGAGGACTTTGTGTCCTTATCCCAAGGAGAACACGGTAGGGGCTGTGTGTCCCGGGACTGTGTGTCCTTTGGTTTCAGTACCAAGCCGCTCCAAACCAGATGTACCACTGTCACAACAGTTGGAACTGGGTCATCAACAACTGTCTTCACTGAAAACGGGTTCTAATTCCTCAACTCCTTACTTTCCTCGTATTATGTGTTGATGACTTTCACTACTACTGTTTGAAGAATTTGCTGAAGACTTTCTCTGAATTTCCTCAACCCCAAATTCTTCACGTCAGTTAATCCTCATATGTATTCTGTGTGCCTGCTCACAGTGCAATCTGTTTTCACATTCCTCACTCCGAAAAACTGCTGTTGTGAAACTTTGCACTTCTGATCCTTTACTGTTTCCGCTGTAAGTTAGTCATCAGTGAGGAATTTCCTCAAAAGAATTTCCTCAGTGATGAAATTCTAAAAATCTCCTATTCACCCCCCTATAGTCGATATAACACACTTTGTATTAGTAAAGAGAAGTTTGATTCCTCTCAATTAGTTTTGAGACATGGATATGGTAATATTAGAGTTATGTTAGTAGGGTGTTGTGAATCTAGAAATACTTGTGTTGAAGTTAGTGCTTCCCATAGCATGGACGTATGGTGAACCGCTATGTTAGGAAGTCGGAGCATAATTGATTTATTGATTGTCATCCTTTGAGTGTCGGTTGGGATCGTGCGATGGTTAACACCTACCAACCCTTCCCCTAGGAGTATGCGTTTAGCACTTTGTTTCGATTACTAATAAAACTTTCGCAATACATATATGAGTTCTTCCTGACTAATGTGAGTCCATAGTATAGATGCACTTTCACCTTCCACCGTTGCAAGCCTCTCTAGTGACGCGCAACTTTCGTCGGTGCACAAACCCACCGTATACCTTCCTCAAAACAGCCACCATACCTACCTATTATGGCATTTTCATAGCCACTCCGAGATATATTGCCATGCAACTCCCACCGTGCCATCTCATGACTTGTGCCGTCACTTTAATATTGCCATTGCATGATTGTAAGATAGCTAGCGAGATGTTTCAACGTCATACCCTGAGCTAGATCGTTGCACATCCCGGTACACTGCCGGAGGCATTTCCTATAGAGTCATCATTTCTCTAAGTGTTGAGTTGTGAGTAAATAAAAGTGTGATGATCATCATTATTAGAGCATTGTCCCATGTGAGGAAAAATGAAAAGAAGCCAAAGTTGCCCACACAAAAAAAATGAATGAAAAGAGGCTAAAGAGACCAAACAAAAAAATGAGAGAAAAAGAGATAAGGGACAATGCTACTATCTTTTTCCACACTTGTTCTTCATAATAGCATCTTGTTCTTCATGATAGAGAGTCTCTTGTTTTGACAATTCCATATACTAGTGGGAATTTTCATTATATAACTTGGCTTTAATATTCCAATGATGGGCTTCCTCAAAATTTCCCTAGGTCTTCGTGAGCAAGCAAGTTGGGTGCACACCCAGTAGTTTCCCTTTTGAGCTTCCATACACTAATAGCTCTAAGTCCATACGTAGCATGGTAATCCCTACTCATTCACATTGATATATATTGATGGGCATCTCCATAGCCCTTTGATACCGCGAGTCGATGTGACCATCTCCTCCTTTTTGCCTCACAACCTCCACCACACTCTATTTCACGTATAGTGTTATATCCATGGCTGACGCTCATATATTGCGTGAGAGTTGAAAAAGGTTTGAGAAAGTAAGATTGCAAAAACAATTAATTGGCCAATACCGGGGTTGTGCATGATTTAAATTCGTTGTGTGGCGATGATGGAGCATAGCCAGACTATATGATTTTGTAGGGATAACTTTCTTTGGCCTTGTTATTTCAAAAGTTCATGATTACCTTGCTAGTTTGCTTGAAGTATTATTGTTTTCATGTCAATTGCAAACTATTGTTTTGAATATTACGGATCTGAACATTCATGTCACATGAAAGAAGTTACAAAGGACAAATATGTTAGGTAGAATTCCACATCAAAAATTCAGTCTTTATCACTTCTCTACTCGAGGATGAGCAGGAGTTAAGCTTGGGGTTGCTTGATACGTCTCCAACGTATCTATAATTTTTTATGGTTCCATGCTATTATCTTCTCAACTTTGGATGTTTTGTATGCATTTTATATTTTACCCAAGTAGCTCCCAAATGACCTATAGTTGGCTAGGCTTCCACCTAAATGATATAATTACCTTAGTTAGCTCCAAAATAGTCTATATAATTAACTAATTATCCCCTTCTCCTTCTTCTTTTCTTCTTCTTCTCCTCTTCCTTCTCCTTCTCCTCCTCCTCCTCCTCCTCCTCCTTTTTCTTTTACTTCTTCTTCTCTTCTTGTTTCTTCTCTTTCTCTTCTTCTACGTAGCTTAGACTCATCCAACAAAGACTAAATTGGCTAATTATCCTACAAAATGACATAATTAGCTTAGTTAGGTGAAAACATCATAAGAACCTTGGTTAGCTCATTAAAATGACCAATTTAGCTAAAAATGAAATAATAATCTCAAAATGGCATAACAACCTTGGTTAGCTCATGAATATTATATACTTAGCTCGGCTTCCACCTAAATGATATAATTAGCCAATTTAGCTCCAATATGGCTTAATAAGCATAGTTACCTCGAAAATGACATATTTAACCCAAGTGAGCTCCGAAACGACCTATAGTTAGCTAGGCTTCCACCTAAATGACATAATTAGCTTAGTTAGCTCCAAAATGACCTATTTAATTAAAAATGACCTATAGTTAGCTATGTTCTCTCCTAAATGACATAATAAGGCTTACGTAGCTCCAAGATGACTTATTCCCCCTAACTTAGGTATTAAATGGGCTATAATTAGCTTAGCTAGATGCAAAATGGCTTAATAAGCATAGTTTGCTTCGGAATGACATATTTTACCCAAGTAAGCTCCGAAATGACCTATAGTTAGCTGGGCTTCCACCTAAATGACATAATTACCTTAGTTAGCTCCAAAATGGTCTATTTAATAAAACAAGACCTATACTTAGCTAATTATCCTCGAAATGACATAATTGGCTCCAAAAAGGCATTCTTAGCTAATTTAGCCCGAAGAAGGGGACAAGAGGAGAAGAAAGAGGAAAAATGAAAAGAAGGAAGAAGAAGAAGAAGAGAAGAAGAAGGAGAAGGAGGAAGAAGAAGGAGAAGGAGAACGAGGAGAGAAGTTCCTTCTCCTTCTTCTCCTCCTTCTCCTTCTTCTTGTCCTTCTTCTTTTCTTGTTCTTCTCCTCTTCCTTCTCCTTCTCCTCCTCCTTCTCCTCCTCCTCCTTCTTCTTCTTTTGTTTCTTCTGTTTCTTCTTCTCTTCTTGCTTCTTCTCTTCTTGCTTCTTCTCTTTCTTCTTCTATGTAGGTTATTTTCGCCAACAAAGAGATACTTAGCTAATTATCCTCCAAAATGACATAATTAGCATAGTTAGGTAAAAACATCATAAGAACCTTGGTTAGCTCATTAAAATGACTAATGTAGCTCCAAAATGACATAATAAGGTCAAAATGGATTAATAATCATAGTTGGCTACAAAATGACATATTTTATCCAAGTTAGCTCTAGAATGACCTATACTTAGCTAAGTTCTCTCCGAAATAACCTATATACTTCTTCATCTAGTATTATTCTTCTAACTTTCTTATTTGTCATTTTGCGGATTACATTCACTTCACGGGAAGCTTGGATTATATTGATGGAATGCTTGAAGATGATTTCTTATACCATGGCTTCACGGAAGCTTGTATTGAAACTATTGTACTATATGGATATATATGAAACTTCGTATGCATGTGGATGAAACTGGTGTAATATATGGTTTGGTACGGATGGAACTTGCATAATATGTATGTACTATGGATGAAAGTTATTTTATTATGGTTATGAGTATGGAAACAAATTTATTTTTGTCACATATATATATATCCTGATTATTCTGAAAATGCTGGATATAATAAGAAATAAAATAAAAAGGGGCTGGTTCCCCCCTTTGCCGTCTGCCCCCACATGGCAAAGGGGGGATGGCAGATAGCAAAGAGGGGAGAGAGAGAGGCTTAGTTCCCCCTTTGCCGTCTGCCAACCACATGGCAAAGGGGGGATGGAAGACGACAAAGAGGGGAGAGAGAGGGGCTTAGTTCTCCCCTTTGTCGTCTGCCCCCACATGGCAGAGGGGGGATGGCAGACGACAAAGAGGGGAGAGAGAGGGGCTTGGTTCCCCCCTTTGCCGTCTGCCCCCACATGGCAAAGGGGGGATGGACGACGGCAAAGAGGGGAGAGAGAGGGGCTTAGTTCCCCCCTGTGCCGTCAGCCCCCACATGGAAAAGGGGTGAGGGGTGACGGCAAAGAGAGGAGGCCTGCCGTTAATAATTAACGGGACCGTTGGTGTATCTGCCGTCCCATTTAATTTTCCGTCTGCCCCCTCATGGCAAAGATTCTTTGCCGTCCTCTTTAAAAAGGAAGATGACAAAGAACCTCTTCACCTGATTTTTTTTGCCGTCTACTTTGCCGTCTGCTGACCGAGGGCAAAGCCTTTGCCATCTGTGGTTCCCCCTTTGCCGTTAGCCATGGCAGACGCCAAAATTATAAATTCCAGTAGTGTTAACTCAGTGCCAAGTGCCAGTTCCTGTTTTTTCCGTGTTTTTGACCCTTTTCAGGGAAGAATAGTAAACGGAGTCCAAATAGAATAAAATATTCGAAATGATTGTTTTCGTGACAGAAGATACGTAGGGAACTTGAGAACCAAGGCAACGGACCCCAGGGAAGGTCACAAGCCCCCTAGGCGCGTCCTGGGGGGCCCGCGCCTAGCAGGATTGTGGGCCCCCCGTGGCTCCTTATCCCTACTTCTTCCGCCTATCAATTCCCTAAAAATCTGAAACCACGGGAGAGAGCCACGAAAATACTTTTCCGCCGCCGCAAGCTTCTGTCTCCGCAAGATCCCATCTAGGGCACGTTCTGGTGCCCTGCCGGAGGGGGGATTCGGATATGGAGGACTTCTATATCAACATAATTGCCTCTCCGAGGATGCGTGAGTAGTTCACCACACACCTTCGGGTCCATAGCTAGTAGCTAGATGGCTTCTTCTCTCTCTTGGGTCTTCAATATAAAGTTCTCCATGATCTTCATGGAGATCTATCCGATGTAATCTTCTTTTGCGGTGTGTTTGTCGAGATCCAATGAATTGTGGATTTATGATCAGATTATCTATGAATATTATTTCAGTTTCCTCTTATCTCTTATATGCATGATTTCATATCCTTG
This sequence comes from Hordeum vulgare subsp. vulgare, assembly GCF_904849725.1. NCBI lineage: Eukaryota > Viridiplantae > Streptophyta > Magnoliopsida > Poales > Poaceae > Hordeum > Hordeum vulgare. The sequence continues at coordinate 229,857,823 of NC_058520.1, read as the reverse complement.
TAATTCTCTTCGAGTTGTGGGTTTCGTTTGGCCAACTTGATCTATAATTATTGCAATGGGAGAAGTGCTTGGTTTTGGGTTCATACCGTGCGGTGTCCTCACCCAGTGACAGAAGGGGTAGCGAGGGACGCATCGTGTTGTTGCCATCAAGGGTAAAAATATGGGGTTTATATCTATTGCATGAATTTATCCCTCTGCATCATGTCATCTTTCTTAACGCGTTACTTTGTTTGTTATGAACTCAATACACTAGATGCATGCTGGATAGCAGTTGACGTGTGGAGTAATAGTAGTAGATCCAGACAGTATCGGTCTACTTGTCTCGGACGTGATGCCTATATTTATTATCATTGCCTTAGATATCATCATTACTTTGTGTGATTCTATCAATTGCTCGGCAGGAATTCATTCACCCACCATAATATTTGCTATCATGAGAGAAGCGTCTAGTGAACACTATGGCTCGCGGGTCTACTTCACTTCATATTTTCAGCTCTACACTTTTACTTTGTTGCACTTTCCGCCTTCAGATCTCACCTTTCAGTCAATCGTGAAGGGATTGACAACCCCTTTATAGCGTTGGGTGCAAGTTTGCTTGTTTTTGCGCACGTACTTTGGAGACTTGCCTTGATACTATACTGGATTGATACCTTGGTTCTCAAACTGAGGGAAATAATTACTGCTACTGTGCTGCATCACCCTTTCCTCTTCAAGGGAAAAACCAACGCAAGCTCAAGAGGTAACATAAGCCCGCCGGTCTAACTCCTAAGCACAAAGGGTTCGTGGGCCCACCTGCCCTCCGCGCTCCTGCATGATTCGTGGGCGGTCGAGGTCAGTCCTAGCACCCCTTAATCACAAGCGCGATGCATCTTGGGACCACTCGGGCGCGCGCCGCTCTATTGCTGACATCTGAAAAGCTTCGGCTGACACCGCGACGTTAGTGCGAAAAGGTCTCCTGCGTAGCCGGTTAGTGTGAAATGGTCTCCAACCAACCTAGATCGAATACGTTAGTGCGAGTACCCATAATTCTTCCTGCGTAGCCGGTTAGTGCGAAAAGGTCTCCAACCAACCTAGATCAAATACCCAAATCCATTATCATTTTAATTAGGCCGTCGACACAAACACGCGGGGATCCACCCGCCTAACATCTATTCATCAAAGATCCCAGTAACATGGTCAAGTAACCGTGTGGTTATAACATCGGGGGGAATCCTAGGTATCACCCTCATTGTATTCCGAACGATGTATCCGTCAAGGTGGACCTAGAGGAATTACCCTCGATGGTCCCACACTTGAGGGGTTGCACGACAGAGGCATCATTGGGAATCGTGAAAGAGGAATCACCCTCGATAACCACGACCAACTAGCTGTACTACAGAGATACCATCATGAGTACTTAGTGAGGTGTAACTCCCGGTACCCGATAGTATCTCTGTAGCGTCGTACAACTAAGGGGGGTCTAAGTGTTGTGCCGGGTCTGGCTCGTCAATCAGGGATCGAGATTCGACCAATAAGCGGGGCAACTAAAATAACGGGTCAAGGGGGATGACTGCTCCACCTAGATTAAACAGTATAAAGTACAGGACTGAAAGTAGTAGTTCATCAGAAATAGGGTACGCATCAGATATAGGAGCAAACTACAACAGTAGCAAAATACTAATGCAAGCATGAGGGAGAAAAAACATGCGATATAGGGATAATCAAGGGGGGTTTGCTTGCCTTGTTGCTCTGCGACAAAAGGGCTGGGTGACAGGGGCGTAGATGTACCCGGCAGCAGCGCAGTCTCGGGGTCTACCGGTAAGAAGAGGGGGAGAAACAATAAATAATAGCAACAAGTGAAACACTAAGCATGACATGGCAGTATCCAGACTAGGCATGAGCTATCGCAGCAACATCCATCTTATAGGCTCAGGAAAATATCAGATGATATTTCCCGGGTCTCTCGCAACTACCGGTTACACAGAAAACGATGAAAAAGTTCCATGTTTGAGATGCTAGGGACGCGTGACAAACTAATGGACCGTGTATCCGGGTTCGTCTCGTTCTGCTGATCAACTACCAGGTCAAAAGTATTTTGATCTTACTTACGGATTATTTTATATTAATTTTTAAAGTTTTATATAATATTTAGGAATTAAAAACATATTTAATTAATTTGATTAAATGTAATTATGACAACAACATGATGTCACGCTCACATCAGCAGTTGACTGGTCAACTGACCACTGGGTCCCATGCGTCATAGACACAAGTTTTTAATTAGGTTTAACATTAGTTAATCAGATTAATTTAGTGGGGGACCCACGTGTCATACTCTAATAGGATAATTTAATTATCCTAATTAAACATATTATCTAAATATCTATTTATTTATTTAATTAAATAATTAATTAATATATTTAATTATCTATTTATTTATTTATTAATAAAACACATTTATATTTTTATATTTACATTTTATTATTATTATTTATTTTTCTTACACAGGGTGTGGGGCCTCCGTGACATAGACAGTGGGGATGTTGGCCCCACCGTTAAGTCGCATTGGCCACATACACACAAAACACACATACACATATTGTATTCTTTTTACAGACATGAATATATATCCAATACATACACACATACATATAATACATTCATTTTTCTTTTTTCTTTTGTCTCATCTCTAACCTCTCTTCTAACAGGGAACTCTCAACAGAGAAAGAGAGAGGAGGTAATCTACACCCCCTCCTAACGACGTGGGAACGAGGCGGCGATCACCGGAATTTAATCGGGAGAGGGAGAGGGGCGTTCTCACCCACGTTGTAGGGGGCGGGTTCGGCGAGGCTCGGTGGAGCCGTTGAGGACGAGGACGTTGAAGCCGGTGTTGCGGTGTAGTCGATGAAGGTCACTGGAGGGCTGGCTGGCGAGGAGGAGGACCCGGCCGGAGGCGCCAACACAGCCCCGGTGCAGCCCGGTGCGGGGACGGCGCTGGGCGTCGGCGGGAGGAGGAGGCGCCGAGGGGAAGGTGGTGGAGTGGCGCCCACTTGAGGGAGTGGGAGGCAGGGAGGAGGCGAGTGGAGAGGGTCGGCGGCGCTGTGCCAGGGGGGTGGGGCGACCGAGAGGAGCGACAGGAGGGGTTGCAAGGGAGGCGCGACGGGAACCCGTGGGGGCGAGTGGGGAAATAGGACCGACGGGCGAGGAGGCGTGGGATCCCACGAAGGGTAGGTGGGATCGGGGAGAGGCGAAATGGGAGAATGGGATTGTGCAGTAAGTGAGGGTGCGGTAGGTGCGGCAAGGGCAACGAGGACAAGGGGCTGGGGTAGGTGGGGTGAGGGGGTTTCCCTCGTCCCAACTGGCTGCGGCGATCGGGAGTGAGTGGGAGGGGCGCGGGCCGTTAGGGTTTGCCCTGGGGTGGCCGGCTAGGCCACTTTGACCTAGTTGGCCAGGGACTTTTCTCTTTTTTTAATTACTTTTTGTTATTTTTTTATATACACAGCTCATGTTTTAATTATATAGGGTTTGTAATAATTTTAAAATGCCCCTATTCAATCTTATAACTTATTAGGGAATTTCTATAACTCACTCGACATCTTTATTTTCGCATTCGATAACTTTCCCCGTTTGATTTCATTTTTAAATTTCGAACCCGAGTTGTTTTGAACTAACGCGATATCAATGATAGGGAACACACTGACGTGGCATCATTAGTGTGTGATCACTGTAGCTTAATTACATTCAATACTGTAGCAAAAGTTGATGATGTCACACAAAACCTGTTGGGTATAAAGATTCCAAAGATTGTGTAAATCATAAGAGAATCGGCTGCACAATAAAGGACATCTAGTCCAACACATACCTCACTCTGCCGTTTGCGAACGGCCGTTTTTTCACGCAACCTGGACAAAAGATCACCATAATGGCTTCGAGTTTGATGTTTTGGTGTAAAACTAACCTTCTTCAAAAGGAAGTTGGGATCCAGATGAGCATCCGGGTGAGACAAGGGAACTTCCCTAGAGACTCGCCTTGCCGGCCTGGGAGGGGAAGAATTTGAGTCGGATGAAATGGAAATTACCTCGATGTTTTCATCTTGGCTTTGCATGTCATCATCCTATAAACAGAAAATGGCAAACGTGTAAGTATGGAATGAGGTAGAATAAAAAGACAAAAAGTGTTTACCTTTGAGTGCTCTTCTGCGGCGTGAGACTCGCCCACAACAGAGGATTCTTTGGTGGCGGCTATGCCTTTGGCTTTCTTCTTCTTTGGGGCGGCTTTCATTGCCGTGTTCTTGGAAAAGGTTTTAGATCTTCGTTTCCAAAAAGGCGAGTTCTTCTATCAAACATAAGTTGGGGGTCGGGTCAGAAAGCAAGCTCAAAATTATAAAGAGAACAAAGACAGGTGAGTCAAGTTAGTTTACCTCTGGTGCAGGGTTGGAGACATAGAATGTTCTTAAGACTATCTTGGTGCAATTCTCAATTGGTTCCCCACATTGTTTCTTCACAATATTAATAATATCCTCCTCTGCAAGCAATTCGTTGCAGAAGCATTGTGGATGGGTTAAGCTTCCATCGTATTCGCACATTAAGCCGCCCCGGCGGCTCAGAGGCATGATCCACCATTCCACCCAATAGCGGATCAGATCAACTCTGGTGAGGCGGTTCAAAAGAAAAACTTCCTGAACAGAAGGCCGGTAGGCTCTATCTGCAAGTAGGCCTCACAGAATACTTGGAACTGACAAAGGTTAGTGATCGAGTTCGGGCCTAAGTCATGGGGATGGAGATTGAAGAAATGTAGTGTTCCTCTGAAGAATTTTGAGCCGGGCAGTGTGAAGCCCCGCTCAATGTGGTCAATAAAAATCACCACCTCCCCGTTGGTTGGTTGAGGATGCTATTCTCCTAAGGCATCTCACCAACCGAGTGTTTCCCTTGGAGCTAGGGTTCCTAGTTTGATGAAATCTTCAAGGACTTCGTCGCTAACCTCAGATGACAACCAATTGCACTTGGAAATGTGACCCATGGACCAAGAGGAAGAGAGGAAGAGATCTGCACAAAAGGCGATTGGCGGGTCGTAAGGACCTAAGGAAATATTAACTCCCCAAACGAGTGGTTGGGGAAATATCTAAACAGAAATGATGACTCGCCGCAGCCTCGAGGCATCTGGACGGAAATCTTGACTCGCCACAGCCTGAGAGGCGTCTAGACAACATTTATGACTCGCCGCGGCCTAAGGATGAATTGCTTTTCAATTTTTCCTTAGCAAATTTCCTGGATATGAGGCAAACATGTTTCCCACACGATGCTAAGAAATATGGATCTACGGGTGCCCTAAATAAAAGAAACATAACAGTATACTATGCAGGTCTTAAGAACGCAAAGGATACAGAAGGATTGCAGAATCCATGAGGGGATCTTATGAAGCCTGGGCAAATAGCAACGGATCTGCTGTCATTACCGAAGGAATCTACTACAATTTTTACCAAGCTACAGATTCAAAGTGGTACCTGCAAGGAGTAATGGCGCAAGCTACAGAGTATTGAAGAACTACAGCTCCGCCCTAGGAACTAAGACGATGGGTAAACTAGATATAAAGAAGGAGATGAGATTTACCTGGAGAATGCATACATTGGCGGAGGCGGTCTCGTTGAAGATCAGCACCAAAAGCCAAGCCCGAGCAATCCAGGAGGGGAAGGTCCGAAGCAGAAGGACTATGGCGGCGGAGCACTGGCAGAACCAGCTCGAGGAAGAAGAAAGAGGAGCGACAGTGTAGGCGAAGGAAAGGGCCCCTTCCCCTGTGGCTATTTAAGGAACTCAGGCCGAAGTTGGAACGACGGTCGCGGGGATCGAGGAGGCATATTAAAAAACAACAATGATGGCGCCTGGATTTTCAGGGTGAGAGGATAAAATCAAAAAAGATCTGTTGGATAATGTCACCAGATCCCCGAAATGACGGGGTAGGTGATGTCACCTATGAGCAATCTTGGATTTGGACGACGCGGGGAGATTGGCGATTTGTCACTTTTTGAGCAAAAAGGCCAAGTCAGACATCCCGTATGAGTCGCTATAGTGAGGAGTAAAGATTTATTGGCATGTATAAATTCAAGACAATATGGGGCCTAATGTTGGGGATATTACTCAATATGTGACCCGCCATATTGGGCCGGGTCAGGTTCAAGGCGAATCAATACTCAAGAACACAGAAGGCGTGAGGTCTTCTGCATCCTTAGGGCCGGTTTAGCCCATGAGCCGTGAAGGCAACACAACACCCAAGAAAAGGAAGACTCGCCGGAGGTTTCCTTACTTGAGAGACAAAGAGGGTTAGAAATAGATCGGGTCACGATTCATTATGTGACCTGGACTCATGTAAACCTAGGGCCTCGACTTATATATAAAGGAGAGTCTCTAGGGTATAAAGTTAAGTTACAATTGATCGAGAGCTAGGTCAGGCGAGTTATGCACCCTTGTAATCGATTCCACCATCAAATATACACAAAGCAAGACATAGGCTTTTACCTCCATCGGAAGGGCCGAACCTGGGTAAACCCGAGTCTCACTTCCAATCAACCCCTTCGAGTCGCCACCAACGTGTGATGGCTCCATCACTAAGTCCTTTCATGAGGACATCTGTCGTGACAAAACCATGACACTCCCCTCACCCCCGTAGCCACCAGGGGCTCGCCCCAAGCCCTCACCCCGCCCCGAATCTCGGCCGAAGTCGGCCACCACCGGGTCGCTGGAGGCCACCTTCGGTGCACCACTGCAGGATGCCCTCCTCCGCCTCCTCTCCTACCAAGCCAGACGTCCACACCAGGCCTCTTGTTCCCCTACGCCGGTGGTGAGCACACTGGCCCGGCCACCCCTCCGACTATCATCCCGCTGCGCCCCTTGGCCCCCTGCCACCTCATCGCCGGCCTCGCCCACTGCATCACCTCCGTCCTCCCCTCGCACGTTGTCCCCGCCCATGGCCGCGTCGAGCCTCCAGCGCCCCACTCCATTGCAGCCTCCCCTTCTACTCGCCTGCACCGGCCGCTGTGCCTCACACCAAGGCCCCACCGCCGGCTGTCACCCCCGCGCGGCCACTAGCCCTGGCCGCCGGAGCCCGGCCACCTCCGCCACAACCGCCTCTCCTCGATGGTAGCCTCGGTCGGCCTCGGCCCCGATCTGGCTGGCCCTCCCTCTCAAGTGGGTATTAACCCCCACCCTTGTGGCCCTATGACACAGGGGGCCCACTACCCCTAAAAACGTTTTAGATATTAAATAAATATATGTAATAAAAATAATTTAATTAATAAATGAATTCATTAGATAATTAGTTTATTTAGTTAATTAAGTAATTATTTAATTAACTTAATTAGGTTAATTATATTAATTAACCACTTTGATAACTAATTAGAACTATTAATTAATTCTATTAATTAATTGCCTAAGCAGAGTATGACAGGTGGGACCCACCCCACTAATTAACCTAATTAATTACTAATTTAATTAATTAGAACTGTATCCAAGACATGTAGGACCCACTGGTCAGTTCGACCAGTCAACGAGGTGTTGACTCATGATGTCATGCTGACATCCTGCTGATGTCATAATCCTGTTTTTTAATTTAAATAATCCGTTTTAATTTTTGGATATTATTAAAACTTTAAAAGTTAATATAAAATTATTATTTCCTTTGTCATGCGTCGCTAGCATAGCAAACATGGAACTTTTCCATCTGCTTCGCGTGTTCGATAGTAGCCAGAGACCCGGGAAATATCGTATGTTATTTTCCCAATCCGTCTATGATGGATGATACTTCGTTACTGCATGCCTAACCCTGCATATTGCCATGTCATGCATCAAGTTCCACCTGTTGCTGTTATTTATTGTTTCTTCCGCCCTCTTATTATCGGTAAACCTCGAGACTGACGCTGTTGCTGGCTACGACTACCGTTCTAATGACCAGCCCTTTGCCGCAGAACAACAAGGCAATCAAACCCCCCTTGATCATCCCTATATCGCCTATTTCTTTCTCCCTCATGCTTGCATTAGAATTTTTCTACTGTTGTAGATAGATCTTACTCTAATGCATAGCCTGTTTTTGATGAACTGCTACTTTACTGTACCGCAAATTAAACTATTTAGTATAGGTGGAGTAGTCATCCCGTTTTCCCCCTTAGTCTAGTTGCCCCTCCTTTGTCGTCAAGTCTTGATCCCTGATTGACGAGCCAAGACCCGACACAACACTCACACCCCCTTTGTTGTACGACGCAGCAAAGCAACTATCGAGTACTAAGGGTGACACCTTGTTACGTACTTCAATGTTAATATTGTAGTGTAGTTGACCGACGGTGGTTATCGGAGGGTGATTCCTCGTTCACCACTTCCAATAATCACTTTGTCATACAATGTATCAACCGTGGCCCATCGACGGGGATTCCTCCCTGGCCACCTTGACGGTTACATCATTCGTGTAAGTGCATCTAGTGCCCCTTCGTGATTTTGGTGGTTTGAAGACTTATAGGTTAAGTATCTAATGTGTTCATGAGTGTACACAGGATCTATAAGTCGCTGTGGAGTTTGAAATATTCGATGAATATCGACCCCTAAAAATGTATATCTTCGGCTGAAGAAATTGGTCTTATGTTCAAGAATTGAATCGCGAAGAAATTGCGATGAAATTGATATTCCTCATGAAGATATTGAAGATGAGGAATTCGGTGTGTCCTGAAGAAAATCAATCTGAAGACTTTGAAGCATGAAGACTTATTTATTTTGTTTTATTTTCTTCACTCTTGAGTCATAGGAACACCGTACTGTTAAAGGGGTCGAGGTAACACTTCCGAATGAATTTCCTCATGATGCTCAACCCAAGCCTAATCCTACCAAAACCCTCATGTGAGGAATATGAGAGACATGAGGACTCTCACAGTTGAGGGTCCCGACCTTGCCACAATTCATGCCACATCACCGATCTTATCCAGACCAACGGTCATATTATTTAAGGGCATTAATGTCAAATCATGTTGGGATGCTCGCAGGCTATAAATAGTCGCCCCCCACAACCATTAGCTGGTTGGCTGCTCCGCGAGAAACTGACACTTGTCATTGAGAGCAACCCAAATTCCTTAGAGTCTACGAGAGAAAATCATCACTGAGGAAATACCCCCAAACACCAAATCACAAACCAAAAACCGAGTGATTGAACAGCACTGAAGAATTTGTTCCTGTGTGGGACTGAAGCCTTTTACCTTTGAGGATTGCGCATCCTCCAGGCGGTTAGGCGTCATGGTCTAGAGCAATCCAGCAGCCAATTGTTGATCGCCGGGTGACCAAGTTTGTGAGGGTTTGGAAGTCTGCCCTGAAGACTTACCACGAGTGTTGGGCGAGGATTGTGTGTCCTTAGCTCAAGGAGAACACGGTAGGGATTGTATGTCTTTTGATTTCAATACCAAGCCGCTCCAAACCAGACGTACAACTATCGCAGCAGTTGGAACTGGTTCATCAACCATTGTCTTCACTGTGAAATGGGTTCTATTTCTTCAACTCTTTCAATTCCTCAATATTGTATGTTGAAGATTTTCATTGCCACTGTTTGAAGAATTTCGTGAAGACTTTCTCTGAAATTCCTCAACCTCAAATTCTTCACGCGAGTTAATCTTCATCTGTTTAATGTGTGCCTGCGTACTATGCAAACTGTTTTCCATTCCTCATCTGGAAAACTGCTATAGTGATACTTTGCACCCCTAATCCTTTGTTGTTTCTGCTGCAAGTTAGTCATCAGTGAGGAATTTCCTCAAAAGTAAGTTCCTAAGTGATGAAATTCTAAAAATCTCCTATTCACCCCCCTCTAGTCGATATAACACACTTTCAATTGGTATCAGAGCGAGGTACTCTCTTGTTCTATGTGATTTGTGTTTAACAACCTGGAGTTTTAGTTATGTCGACTTCATGCATGATCAAGGTTACTGCGGGATGTCCTACCTTCGAAGGAAAGGACTGTCCCTTCTAGAAGACCAAGATGTAGATGCATCTACAAGCTATTGACAATGATCTCTGGTATACTGTGGAACATAGTATACCTATCATTACTGCTACTGTCTCTGTTACTGATGTGAAGACATTCGAGCAACTTGACTCTCAAGAGAAGAATATCATTTGTGGACGTCTGAGCAAAGGTCAGTATGGTAGAGTGAGTGCTTTGGGCTCAGCAAAACTAATCTCGGAAAGGATGTCCAAAGTAAATGAAGGACTATCTGAAAGTGCATGTTATGCCCCTAATCGACTTTTGGTGTTAATGACAACACATACATAGGATACTAATCCTATTTGTTGAGTGTATCTCAGGATGGCAAGTACTTTAGTAGATTCAGAATTATGTGCCAAGGTGGTCTGAGAAGATCGGGATTTATATGTCAAGAAGGCTCGGGATTGAGAAAAGATGATGTAGACTATCCTTTTAAGTTTACTATTCTTGAGTATAGGGATCCCGCACTATTAAGAGGGGATCAGAGGTTTTGCGATAAATTTTCTCATACCACATCTTCACTATTCTGCTCAATACCACATCTTCAGTACTTTGCTCTTATCTCAAAACAGGAGTGATGCCTCGGACTTCCGGCTCCCTCCGGACGTCCGAGGGCCGGTCGAGGGTTGGACGACCGACAAGCTTTGGAAATCCGGAGCCCTGCACCAGAAGAACTTGAGCCATGTAACTCGGACTTACGGCTCCCTCCGGACGTCCAAGGGCCGGTGGACCTACCAGCTTCGGAAATCCGGAGCCCTGCACCAGAAGAACTTGAGCCATATAATTTGGACTTCCGGCTCCCTCCGGACGTCCGAGGGCCGGACGGCCGTCCCCATTCGGAAATCCGCAATCTTGCACCAGAAGAAGTTTGAGTCGAATAACTCGGACTTCCGGCCTTCTCCGGACGTCCGGTCCCTGTTCACCTCACACTGATTCCAGACATATCTACAGCCCTCGGAGGACCGACCCCTGTCGGACGTCCGACTCCTTGTGGACGCCCGGACATCCGTGAACTGCCGGATGTCCGAACCCTGTGTGACTTAAAGTGTCCCCAATGACTGTTTTACACTCCCCACTATATATACCCCCTCCCACTTCGTGACAGGGTGACCAGCATAGCTAGAAAACATACAATAACACCTTTCTTCTCACTCACTCTTGTCTACACTCAATCTTAGATCCCAAGAGCATTTGTTCCAATCAAAAGATAGATCGTCTCCTTCTCCTCCTTCCCACCAAAGTGATTTGTGATTTGAGCAAGTTTTGAGCAATCCCCGTGATCTTGTTACTCTTGGAGGTTGGAGACTCCTAGGCAGTAGGAGCCTTCGGAGAGGAATCAAACCATCGTGATTTCCCCCGGAATGTTTGTAAAGGTTTGGAAGCCACCTCAAGGCTTACCACTAGTGGCTGAGAAACGCATTCGTGGAGTTATCTCAAAGGGAGAATAGGGTGAGCCTTCGTGGCATTGGTTTGCCTTCGTGGTAACATCTGCCCCTCTAACGGTGACGTAGCTTCCCCCCAAGGAAGTGAACATCGGGATGAATCCTCGTCTCTCTTGGAGTTTCGGTTATTCCTAACCCTAACTCTCTACTTGTGTTAATCCTTATTAGGTATTTGTATTTGACTAGCAAAAGGGTCCGTGCATTGCAACGGGAGAAAAAAATACCACATGCTTTTAATATTTTTATAATCATTTTAATTTATTAAAATAATAAGCTAACTAACTATCGTAGTTAGTCCTATCCTATTTTGTTTAGAAATCAACCCGTCCATTGTTAATTCCACCATGATGAGAAATTGAGCGGAACAAGCAAAGCAAAACAAAGAGGCTACGTGAATTGATCAATGGACTGTTATCTTATTTGACTCATGGGGTAGAAAATGTGGGATCAGATGACAAACTGAAGGTGGTGTTCCATTCTCTATCTCTACAACAATGCAATCTTACATTCGATACATTAATTCATCAGCAAACAAATCCCCAGAATTTTTTTTTCTTGTCGGTGCTTGGCACACGGTTGGAGGCATGGGGAGGGGATCTCACTAGATGATGAGTTCCCGCCGGAGGAGGGGATACGATGAGGGAAGCAAGGGTTAGGCGCCTCTATCTGGCCATAAGGAATCGTTGTTGCCGCGCCATAACCTTGGAGTTCCCCGTGTGAGCCATGGAGGCCCGCGCTCCACCTGCAAGTACTTCGCTCCGCCGCGCCTTATCCGCGGGCCACCGCCGTTCAGCATCGAGCAGACGCATCATCCCCAGTCACTGTAGCTGTCGCGTTGATTTGATACAGAAGCTCTTCTTGAGCGCTGAAACGGGGGCAGCAAGCGGCAGAGGTACGGCCACAGAGGCGGGTGGGTTGAGATCGACAACAGTGGTGGTTGAGGTCGGCCACGACGGCGAGTGGTGTGGCAACGACCTGGGCACAGGCCAGGGTGGACCAGGGTCGACGCGATGCGCTCGAGCGTCGCAACGGGGGCAGTGAGCGGGGAGAGGTACGGCCGCGGAGGCGGGTGGGTTGAGATCGATAGTGGTGGCGGTTGAGGTCGGGCGCGACGGCGAGTGGTGTGGCGGCGACCTGGGCACAGGCCAGGGTGGCCCAGAATCGACGGGATGAGGCGATGCGTACGAGTATAATTTTTGCAGCGAATCGTTTTTTCCTTTTGCGTTGCAGATAAATGATGGAGCGCGGGTTGAAGAACAAAAGTTACAAGGGCTTTTTTATAAAAATGTCGCGGTGGTTTTTCCGCCAGAAGCAATAGTCGCTTTATTATTAGGTATAGATTATTGTTTACCGGTTTCCTTACTTCACACTAAATAGCTTACTTCTTGTCATAGCAATTATTAGGCCTACGCTCATATTCCGCACCTTTGCCTAAAATTGCTAAGTAATTATAAAAATTTGGAACTGTACCTATTCACCCCCCTCTAGGTCCATCTCGATCCTTTTCAATTGGTATCAGAGCCTCGTGCTCTGTTCTTGTGGCTTAACCGCCCTAGAGCGAGATGGACGGGATTCCCACTACTGTAGCTCCAGTCGAGAGGGACGGGACATCCACAGAAGTCAAGTCCTTCACCTCTGAGGACCTGGAACGGGCCCTTGCCAAGCAAAAACATGAGCATGATGCTTCTCTTGAGGCCTTGGTCCAAATGAGACTGGCATCATTAACCACGAGGACAGCCACGTCCCCGAGGGCCTCAGGGCCAAATGGGCATGGTTCTTCATTTGGCCAACAACCTCCGGAAAGGAACCAAACCAGTGTTCCATGGCTTTATGCTAGAATTCAACTTGAGAAACCTAAGTACAATCCTGGAGGAAAACCTCCCTTTCTTGATGACAATTCCGATTTTTCTTTGTGGAGAGTTGGTATGCAGGATCATCATAGGTACGCCAATGATGAGATGTTGGACATCCTCGGGCATGGGTACAATCCTGTAGATCCAAGGTGCCTCACTCCCAGAGAAACTTATGACAAGCATCTCAATGACACTGCAATCATGTGCATAAGAAAAGGAATGAATGACAAGCAACGGAGACCTTACATTCACATCACAAGTGCCAAGGAACTGTGGGATAGCATTATAAGGACCAAGACCGGTACCTCCACTCTTCGGCTTGCTCAATATGAAATTGTGAAAGGGCAATTACAGAATTTTTGTATGGAAAAGGGTGAATCTCCCAAGCAACTGCTAGAACGGCTCATGACTCTCACCGCAGAAATTGAGTCATGTGACTGTGACAAGACGCAAGATGGTTTCAATCTGACCAAGAGATTTCTCGTGGACAAGTTACTTCATGCTCTTGCTCCGTACCACCATCAAATGGTATGGGACATGAGGCAGCACCATGGGTTCAAAGAAATGACTCCAGATGACATCCTGCCCACTTTGCAATTATTTGAAGAGTCAAAGGCAAATGCAACAAAGCACCTTGCCATGCATGGCACTTCAACATCAAAGATCAATCTTGCTTTGAAAGCCAAGCATGAATGTGATGAAGAAGAAAGTGAAGAAGAAGAGGGTGATGATGACTGCAAAGATGGTGATGATGTTGACTCTGATGAAAGCCCATCTTATGAGGACATTGCTCTCTTTGTAAAGAAGTTCAGTGCAGGAAAATTCAAGGGAAGATTCCCAAAGAAGAAGGTAAGGAAATGCTACAGCTGTGAGGAAACCAACCACTTCTCCAATGACTGCCCTTATGAGAAGAGAGAAGATAAACCAAGGTTTCCGAAGACCTTTTAAAGAAGAAGTTGCCAAACCCTATGAACTCCAAGCTCAAGAGAATAGATGGAAGAGCAATGGTTGCACAAGAAGAATCAGATCCAGAAGACGTTGGTGGGGTTGCCGGAGTAGCTCAGGATACACAAAACACCTTGAGGCTAGTCAACAAAAGTGGTGATGTTGTTCACTACAACAATATGAAAGACTACAAGGGCAACGCCCACAAGTGTTTGATGGCAAAGACTGCCATGGGAGATGAGGAAGACCAAAGCTCCCATGATAAGGTTAAGGAAACTCCACAGTTAAGCTCTTTCAGTCTAGCTTCTACCTCACCTGATGAGTATCTTGATGCGGAAGATCACTATGACGATAATGACTTAAATCATCCCATGTTTGCCAAAATAAACAAATTTATGTGCTCTCTTAAAGGAACGAAGCTCACTATGTTTTGCATACTTATGGAAATGGTGAGTAAGCCCACCAATACCATCAAGGAACTCGAAACCCTCGTCACTGAGGAGAAGGAAATAAATGAAATCCTTGAGCAGAAAGTCCTGTATGAGGAAGCACAAAATGATGCATTATGCTCAAAAGTTGGTGAAAACCTTGATAAACATGCTAACGATCTTGCCTCCTTGAAAAAGGTTGAATCTGTGTGCAAAGAGTTACTAAATGATAAAAACCGACTAGTGAACTCTCATGCTTCCCTTTCTAAGGACTGTGAGCGTCTATCCTTGTCTCTCAAAGACAAGGAAGAGAAACTCACTGTTCTTACAAAGAGCTTTGAGGCACTCAAGGTTACTTATCTTGACACTTTAGCTAAGGCTTACTCCTCACCTATTATTAATGTTGATACCTGCACTACTAACTCTAGAAGTGAACTGACATCTATCCTTGAGGAAAACTGTTCCCTAAAGGCACATCTAGATAGAGGTCTCATGACATGTGCACAAGGACAAAAGACTCTCAATGAGATCTTAAGTCAACACAATGGAGGCCTTGCCAAGGAAGGGCTTGGGTTCAATCCAAGCACCGCCAATAAAAGTGCATCTCCTCTCAAGTGTACCACTCTGCTTAAAGAAATATTTGTACGAGAGGGACACAAGGAGAAAGGTATGGTTGTCAGTGGGTCGGCCACTAGGGGTTCGCCTACTCTCAACAAGACAACTGAATTCATGCCTCCATCCTATGTACTTCGCAAATCAAAGGAAGGAGAGGTTTATGCTAAATTCGTTGGTCCCGTAATGCATTCCGTTTTTATGCTATTTGGGTCCCTAAGACTCTTGTAACTAATGTGAGAGGCCCCATGACGAAATGGGAACCTCAAACCAAGTCTTAATTCGTTACAGGCTGTTTTCCCCGGAGGAGCCAAATGGGTGATCAACAGTGGATGCACCAATCATATGACCGGAGATAGTAACTTGCTCTATGACTTCATGCAAGCCATTCGACCATACATGAGCATTGTATTTGGTGGATGGTCGAAAGGGCAGGTAATTGGGTTGGGCAAGGTGGCAATCACTAATGACATGTCTATTGCAAATGTCATGCTTGTCCAATCTCTTCAATATCATTTACTTTCAGTTCGCCAATTGGCTTCCGTTGGTTATGACACATTATTCAGACTAAAGGATGTGAAAGTCTTTTAGAGAGACACTCTCGAAGTGGCCTTTGTTGGAGAGTTGGATGGCAACCTTTACACGATTGATTTCTCAAAAGAGAGCACCTTGCATACAACTTGTCTAATGGCCAAGGCCGACATGGGATGGTTGTGGCATCGCCAGCTCGCCCATGTCGGCATGAGAAATCTTCAAAATCTCTTAAACGACAATCACATCCTTGGACTAATAAATGTATCTTTTAAGAAAGATCGTGTGTGCAGTGCATGCATAGCTGGGAAACAACATCAATCGAAACATCCACCCAAGAACATTGTATCCACTTCAAGGCCGTTAGATCTCCTTCATGTGGATCTGTTTGGGCCTCCTTCATGGGCAAGTCTTGGAAGGAAAAAGTATGGCCTAGTCATTGTTGATGATTACTCAAGATACACATGGGTGTTCTTTCTCAAGTCCAAGGACGAGACGAAGATCACCTTCATTGATTTTGCCAAACAAGTCCAGCGGAAGTTTGACAAGGACATCAAGGCAATAAGAAGTGATAATGGCTCCGAATTCAAGAACTACACCCTAGAAGAATTTCTTAGTGATGAGGGAATTGAACATCAGTACTCCGCACCTTACACCCCTCAGCAAAATGGTGTAGGAGAGAGGAAGAACTGGACACTTGTGGAAATGGCAAGGTCCATGTTAGACGAATACAAGTCACCACATAGTTTTTGGGCTGAGGCCGTCAACACTACATGTCATGCGTCAAACCGGCTCTTCCTTCAATCAATATTCGAGAAGACTCCATATGAGCTCCTAACTGGGAACAAGCCCAATGTTAAGTACTTTCGTGTGTTTGGATGCAAGTGTTTCATCCTCAACAAACGGGAACGGTTAGGAAAATTTCAATCCAAAAACAACTGATGAGATTTTTGTTGGCTATGGATCGAACTCTCACGCCTACAGAGTCTACAAAAAATCCACTGGATGTGTTATAGAATCATATGACGTGACGTTTGATGAATTTAACCGCTCCCACGGGGAGCAAGTTGATCTAAGTGATGCAGGTGAAGAAGATTCCTCTGAAGATATCTTGAACATGGGTATAGGTGCACTTCTTCCCATGGAAGAAAGACCCCATGATGATGATGAAGATGATGAGATTATTTCTCATCGTCAAGACAGCTCACTGCCCGAACCTCCACAAGATACTAGCACACATATCATGCCAGTTGTTGAGGATCAAGTGGGAGAACATGTCTCTAACTCTCATCACACTCAAGAACAAGTTGATCTTCAAGAGCTAGACCAAAGTATGGATATGCTTGATGATGAACCTCAACAGGTGCAACGCGAAGAGGAATATCTTCCACCGCACTTAAATGATCCATATGTTGAGGACGTTGATGATGGAAACAAAGTCGAACCTCGTGAAACCCTGACCTCCATCATGCCACGTGTGGGCGGTCGTGTTGATATTGATCAAATCCTCACCGATGTGTCAGAAGGTACAGTGACTCGTAAACAATTAACTAACTTTTGTGCTCACTTTTCGTTTGTCTCTAGTACCGGGCCACACAGGGTTCAGGATGCATTGTGTGACAATGACTGGCTCCTTGCTATGCAAGAAGAGTTAAACAGTTTTACACGCAACGAAGTATGGTCATTGGTAGAACGACCAACTGAGGAACACAATGTCATTGGAACTAAATAGATCTTCAAGAACAAGGAAGATGAGAATGAGACTGACCTACGCAACAAGGCAAGGTTAGTAGCACAGGGGCACTCTCAAGTTGAAGGTTTGGACTTTGGTGAGACTTTCGCCCCCGTTGCTCGTCTTGAATCCATTCGCATTCTATTGGCCTATTCTGCTTTCAATGGTTTTACTTTGCATCAAATGGATGTGAAAAGTGCTTCTCTTAACGGTCCTCTACAAGAAGAGGTATATGTATCACAACCACCTGCGTTTCTTGACCCTCACCACAAAGACCATGTATACAAACTTCACAAGGCTCTATATGGCCTCAAACAAGCACCCCGTGCTTGGTACAATCATCTTAAGAAGTTCTTACTCTATGATGGCTTTGTGGTGGGGGTGATCGATCCCACTCTTTTTACTAAGAGGGAAAATGGTGATTTGATCTTATGCCAAATCTATGTAGATGACATCATATTTGGTTCTCCTAACATCCATTTATGCAAGAAGTTTGCGGCCTCCATGACCAAGACCTTCGAGATGTCACTCAACACGGACTTGAAGTTCTTTCTTGGGTTTCAAATACAACAATTTCAAGAAGGAATTTTCTTGTCTCAAACTAAGTACCCCAAGGACATTCTTGAAAAATTTGATATGACAAATGCTAAACCAATGAAGACACCCATGGCCACAGATGTAGTTCTAAATGAAGACACCAACGGTAGTCCTTTTGACCCATCTACTTACCACTCCATGATTGGTTTGTTACTTTATCTTTGCGCATCTAGACCAGACATCATGTTAAGTGTAGGCATATGTGCTAGATTTCAAGCTTCCCCTAGGGAAAGCCATCATACGGCGGTTAAGCATATTCTTAGATACCTTTTTCACACCCCAAAGTTAGGCTTATGATACACTAAGGATGCAAAGTTCGATCTTATTGGGTACTCCGATGCGGATTCGGCCGGTGACAAAGTGGGACGGAAATCCACTTCCGGTGCATGTCAGTTTCTTGGACGCTCCTTGGTAAGTTGGTCCTCGAAAAAGCAGAATTGTGTTTCTCTCTCCACGGCCGAGGCGGAATATATTGCAGCCGCAAGCTGTGCAACCCAACTGCTATGGATGACGCAAACCCTAAAGGATTATGGTATCACGTATCGACATGTGCCTCTTCTCTATGATAATGAAAGTGCCATAAAGATCTCCAAGAACCACATTGATCACCCTCGCATGAAACATATTGATATTAGGTATCATTTCTTGAGAGACCATGTGCAAAAGGGTGAAATTGATATTACCCATGTGGGTACCGACATGTAGCTCGCTGACATTTTCACCAAGCCACTTAGCGTAGCAAGGTTTTGTCAACTTAGGCGTGAACTTGGTATCTTGGAGCTTGATAACATAACTTGAAATCTTGCACACATACACACACTCACATTATGTTCTTGTCTTTATGTGGGCATGCATTTAGGGGGAGTGGGTCATAATTCTGTGTTTTCATCTGACAAAATATGCATAAATCAACTTCTGTCCACAAGTAGTATATGTAATTCTTGTAGGCAACTGTGTTCGTGTTCTTTGTGATAAACCATGAAAAATCATCTCATCATCCAAATTCCAGAATCAGCCTCTGCGTCCTCCTCTCTCGGTCGTCCGACGTGTCTCGGACGTCCGGCTGCTAACCTCATTCCGAACGTCCGGCCAGTGTCGGTCGTCCGACGGCTAAATCCACTCCGGACGTCCGACGCGTGTCGGACGTCCGACACATTGGGGCCCTATCAATAGAAGGGCACGGGCTGGGCTTTGCCCTAGCCCCCACGCGCCTCCTTTTCTCCCAGCAGCCGCCGCCGCCAGCACCAGGAGAGCTCGCCCACGCCGCCACCTCCAGGATCTGCCTGATCTCCTCCGCGGGATCCGATTTCCTCCGCGAGATCCATCTCTTCTTCCTCTCCTCTCTTGATCTGCAGGTATCTCCTCTGTTCCCCTTGCGTTTGGATTCCTTTTCTCCCAAGTTCACGTGTTCGTTCATATGGTTTGCCCATGACCGTTCCCCATTGGGTTTCCATCCGTGTAGGTTTGTGTGCATCATGCCCAAGATTAAGCACGCCGCCCGGAAGGACGCTGCTGGCTCATCCGCTCGTGCCCCTACTGGCACGGGGTCGGACTCGGAAGGGCAACGTCGTCCCTTCAAACGAACTTCCCGGCGTCCTCCGTCTCAACAGCTCCCCTCGTCGTCTGATGGCTCTGACTTCGAGGATGAGCTTGCCGCCAAGGACCGTGCTGACCAGCCCGCCGTTTGGAGGTCCATGCCAAAGGCCGGGACTCGCAGGCCCTCCTATATGCCACCACCTCCTCCTGCACAGCCCGAAGGTGAAGCTCATCGCATCTCACTTGAACCCCCTACTACCTTAGGTCGTGAAGTCACGAACTTCACCACGGTTGCTAAGTCTTCCTATCTCACTTTCCGCCGCGATGTTGATCAATTCTCTGTCGTACGTGACTCTATGGACTCACGTTTCCGCACAAACGTCCAGGCGGACATCTTTACTATGGTCTTAGTTCCTAAGGGTCTCTCTGTTCATCACTTCATAGATCTTGAGCATATTCGCACGCACCCGGCGAAATACCCGGGTGCCATTGAGCTCATTGAGTCATCGGGGCTTGCTGCCCCCTTTGCTTTTCGTGGCGACTTCAACGCTGCTGCTATTCACCAGTTTTATGCCACATACTTCTTTGGTCCAAACAACACTGTCAGCTGGATAACCTCTGACGTTCACTTCACAGCCTCTTATGATACGTTTGTTGCCGCACTTGGTTTCCCGAACTCTGGTTTCAAACTCCATAAGAAGGATCCTAACCATGCACATAAGCCAATTGAGGCGTGTGGGTATCTCCTCAAACCACTCCTTGAACTTGATGCGGATGAACGCATGAAGGATCTTAACCAGGTATCCATCTGGCGCTCTCCTTACTTTATCATCTTTCAGTGTCTTATCCGCACCATCTATCCCAAGATGGGTGATAAGGGATCTTGCAGTCGCTACTGTATTGACATCATGTCACATTTGTACGAGCACCCCAAGAGCAAAATTAATGTGCCTCACTTTCTATGGCATGAGATTTGGCTTGCTAGTTTTCAATACAAGCGAGCCTTCCCTCATGCCCCCTTCATCCAGGCTCTTATTAATCATGTTGCTGAATTCTCTGTTGCTATCACTCACACACATCACAAGTGGGTTATTCCCGCTCACATGGCGGATAACTATGCTCCCAAGAAATCCCCATCCTCCACATCCACTCGCCGCACTACTACCCGGTCAGCAACCCCTTCATCTAGCTCAGCTCCTCTCGGTCGCTTTGCCAAATTCATTGGCAAGGCACATTCTGCCATGATGAAGGCCGTCTCTTATCGGTGTGGTCAAACTCATGATGTGCTTTCTCGCCTCGTCTCCTCCAAGAATGCCCTCAAGGCTCGTCTGAGAGACTCAGGCGCTCTTGATGTGAGTGATGATGAGGCCCTTCCTGCTGCTCCTCCTTCTAATTTTGGCTTCCCATCTGGTCCTGAGTGGGCTGATTTTCTTGATGAGGCTGGTGGCAGTGGCTTTCCTGACGATGAGGATGATGATGATGATGATGCTGATGATCTTTGAGCATGGTTGATGCTGTTGGTGCCTCCCTTTTTGGTACTTGGTTCCAAAGGGGGAGTAATGTATCATAGTTTTTAGTCTTTGGAGATTTAGTCTAAATTTGCATGTTTGTGTAATGTAATGGATAAACTCATGTATCGCTACTTATGAATGGTGTGATTGCTATGGATTGCTATGATATCATCATAGGCTATTATGTTTTGCTGCACTACTTCTATGATGATCTATTATCTTTCTATGATGCTCTATTATCTTTCTATGATGATCTATTATCTTTACATGATGATCCATTATATTTTCGATACACACATTAAAAGGGACCTTCGATATTTTATCGTGCACATACTAAGGGGGAGATCCGTACTAAACCTCTCCAAGGCTATAATGTATATTAAATCTTTTGAGACCTACGTATATGTTGTCATCAACTACCAAAAAGGGGGAGATTGAAAGTGCATGTTATGCCCCTAATTGACTTTTGGTGTTAATGACAACACATACATAGGAAACTAATCCTATTTGTTGAGTGTATCTCAGGATGGCAAGTACTTTAGTAGATTGAGAATTATGTGCCAAGGTGGTCTGAGAAGATCGGGATTTATATGTCAAGAAGGCTCGGGATTGAGAAAAGATGATGTAGACTATCCTTTTAAGTTTACTATTCTTGAGTATAGGGATCCCGCACTATTAAGTGGAGATCAGAGGTTTTGCGATGAATTTCTCATACCACATCTTCACTATTCTGCTCAATACCACATCTTCACTACTTTGCTCTTATCTCAAAACAGGACTAATTCCTCGGACTTCCGTCTCCCTCCGGACGTCCGAGGGCCGGTTGAGGGTCGGACGACCGACAAGCTTCGGAAATCCGGATCCCTGCACCAGAAGAACTTGAGCCATATAACTCGGACTTCCGGCTCCCTTCGATCGTCCGAGGGACGGTCGACCGACCAGCTTCGGAAATCCGGAGCCCTGCACTAGCAGAACTTGAGCCATATAACTCGGACTTCCGGCTCCCTCCGGACGTCCGAGGGCCGGACGTCCCTCCCCGTTCGGAGATCCGGAATCTTGCACCAGAAGAAGTTTGAGTCGAATATGTCAGACTTCCGGCCTTCTCCGGACGTCCGGTCCCTGTTCACCTCACTGTGATCCAGACATATATACAACCCTTGGACGACCGACCCTTGTCGGACGTCCGACTCCTTGTGGACGCCCGGACATCCGTGAACTGTCGGATGTCCGAACCCTGTGTGACTTCAAGTGTCCCCAACGACTGTTTTACACTCCCCACTATATATACCCCCTCCCACTTCGTGAGAGGGTGACCAACACAGCTAGAACACATAGAAGAACACCTTTCTTCTCACTCACTCTTGTCTACACTCAATCTTAGATCCCAAGAGCATTTGTGAGTCTCTTTGAGTGTTGTTCCAATCAAAAGATAGATTGTCTCCTTCTCCTCCTTCCCACCAAAGTGATTTTTAATTTGAGCAAGTTTTGAGCAACTCCTGTGATCTTGTTACTCTTGGAGGTTGGAGACTCCTAGGCGGTCGGAGTCTTCGGAGAGGAATCAAACCATTGTGATTTCCCCCGAAAAGTTCGTGAAGGTTTGGAAGCCACCTCAAATCTTACCACTAGTGGTTGAGAAACGCCTTTGTGGAGTTATCTCAAAGGGAGAATAGGGTGAGCCTTCGTGGCGTTGGTGTGCCTTCGTGGTAACATCCGCCCCTCTAAGGGTGATGTAGCTTCCCTCCAAGGAAGTGAACATCGGGATACATCCTCGTCTCTCTTGGAGTTTCGGTTATTCCAAACCCTAACTCTCTACTTGTGTTAATCCTTATTACGTACTTGTATTTGATTATTGTTTACCGGTTTCCTTACTTCACTCTAAATAGCTTACTTCTTGTCATAGCAATTATTAGGCCTACGCTCATATTACTCACCTTTGCCTAAAATTGCTAAGTAATTATTAAAATTTGGAACTGTACCTATTCACCCCCCCCCTCTAGGTCCATCTCAATCATTTTCAATATCAACCTAGCATGATTCTCGTGTTGATGTTCTTCGCAATCTCTTCAATCGCTTCAAGAGGCTTGACAATGAAAGTTGCCAATATACCTCTGATCGCCTCACTAACATATCAAATAAATTACAAGCACTGGGAGCTCGAGACATGAAGTTGTAAAGAAACTGTTAAGATCTTTGGATTTTTCATTTGATACGTTAGTTTTGATGATTCAAGAAAGACCAGACTACAAGATGCTTGATTCTTCTGATATACTCGAAAGAGTCAATACTCATGAATTCCAACAAGAAAAAAAGAGAGTTCTATATGGACCAAGCTATTCTAGACCTCGTGTACTAAAGGCCAAAGCAATTTCCTCATCCGAAGAGCAAGACTCGGATGGCAGCATTGGTGATCCTGAAGAATTTGGACAGGAGCTTGCAATGCTCGTGAGGAAATCCAAGAAGTTTACAAGACGTGGTTGCTATGTTGCCAGAAATGGGCACGTTGACGAGAGACTATTCTTGACTTGATACTCCTCGGCAACGACGCCAAAAATCCCCGGCGGCCTCTTGAGCTTGCGTTGGTATTTGCCTTGAAGAGGAAAGGGTGATGCAGCACGGGAGCAGTAAGTATTTCCCTTAGTTGAGAACCAAGGTATCAATCCAGTAGGAGAATCAAGCCAAGTGTCCACAGTACCTGCGCAAACACAAACGAGCTTGCACCCAACGCTATAAAGGGGTTGTCAATCCCTTCAAGATTGATTGCAAAGTGAGATCTGGAGGCGGAAAGTGCAACGAAGTAAAAGTGTAAGGCTGAAAATATGACGTGAAGTAGACCCGGGGGCCATAGTGTTCACTAGAGGCTCCTCTCAAAATAGCAAATATTACGGTGGGTGAAAAAAATACTGTCGAGCAAATGATAGAACCGCTCAAAGTCATGACGATATGTAAGGCAATGATAATACATATAGGCATCACGTCCGAGACAAGTAGACCAATACTTTCTGCATCTACTACTATGACTCCACACATCGACCGCTATCCAGCATGCATCTAGTGTATTGAGTTCATGATGAACAGAGTAATGCCTTAAGCAAGATGACATGTTGTAGAGGGATAACCACAAACCAATGATGTAAACCCCATCTTTTTACCCTTGATGGCAACAACATGGTGCGTGCCTTGCTACCCCTTCTGTCATTCGGTGAGGTCACCGCACGGTATGAACCCAAACCAAGCACTTCTCCCATTTCAAGAATCATAGATCAAGTTGGCCAAACAAAACCCACAACTCGAAGAGAATTACAAGGATATGAAATCATGCATATAAGAGATCATAAGAAACTCAAATAAGATTCATAGATAATCTGATCATAAATCCACAATTCATCGGATCTCGACAAACACACCGCAAAAGAAGGTTACATCGGATAGATCTCCATGAAGATCATGGAGAACTTTGTATTGAAGATCCAGGAGAGAGAAGAAGCCATCTAGCTACTAGCTATGGACCCGTAGGTCTATGGTGAACTACTCACGCATCATCGGAGAGGTCATGGTGTTGATGAAGAAGCCCTCCGTATCCGAATCCCCCCTACGGCAGGGCACTAGAACGTGCCTCAGATGGGATCTTGCGGAGACAAAATCTTGCGGCGGCGGAAAAGTATTTTCATGGATCTCTCCCGTGGTTTCAGATTTTTAGAAAATTTATAGTCGGAAGAAGTAGGACAGGGTAGCCACGGGGAGCTCACAAGCCTGCTAGGCCTGCCCCCCTAGGTCGGGCCTGGTGGGCTTGTGACCTCCTCCGAGGTCCCCTGCCTTGGTTCTCACGTCTCCTGCATGTCTTTTGTTATTGAAAAATCATTCCGCAGGTTTTATTCCATTTAGACTCCATTCAAAATTCTCCTTGGAAAAAGGTCAAAAACACGGAAAAAATAGGAACTGGCACTGGGCAATCAGTTAATAGGTTAGTCCCAAAAAAGATATAAAAGGCATAAAAAACATCCAAAGTTTGACAAGATAATAGCATGGAACCATCAAAAATTATAGATATGTTGGAGACGTATCAAGAATCCCCAAGCTTAACTCCTGCTTGTCCTCGAGTAGGGAAGTGATAAAGACTGAATTTTTGATGTGGAACGCTACTTAGCATAGTTGTCCTTTGTGACTTCTTTCATGTGACATGAATGTTCAGATCCGTAAGATTCAAAACAATAGTTTTCTATTGACGTGAAAACAATAATACTTCAAGCAAACTAGCACTATGGTGGCCATGAACTTTTGAAATAATAAGGCCAAAGAAAGTTATCCCTACAAAATCATAAGGTTTGGCTATGCTCCATAATCCCCACACAACTAATTTAAATCATGCACAACCCCGTTATTGGCCAAGTAATTGTTTTCGCACTCTTACTTTCTCAAACCTTTTTCAACTCTCACGCAATACATGAGCGTGAACCATGGATATAGCACTATGGTGGAATAGAGTGTGGTGGAGGTTGTGAGAGAAAAAAGGAGGAGATGGTCACATCGACTCGCCATATCAAAGGACTATGGAGATCCCCATTAATAGATATCAATGTGAATGAGTAGGGATTGCCATACAACGGATGCACTAGATCTATAAGTATGTGAAAGCTCAAAAGGAGAATTAGTGGGTGTGCATCCAACTTGCTTGTTCACGAAAACCTAGGGCAATTTTGAGGAAGCCCATAATTGGAATATACAAGCCAAGTTATATAAGAAAGATTCCCACTAGTATATGGTGTGACAAAACGAGAGCCTCTCAAATTACGAAGAACATGGGGCTAATATGAAGCACACGTGTGGAAAGAGATAGTAGCATTGTCCCTTCTCTCTTTTTCTCTCTTTTTTTTGTTTGGGCTCTTTGGACTCTCTTTTTTTGGTGGGCATCTTTGGCCTATTTTTTTTTATTTCCTCACATGGGACAATTCTCTAATAATGATGATCATCACACTTTTATTTACTCCCAGCTCAAAGATTAGAACGATGATGACTCTATAGGAAATACCTCCGGCAGTGTACTGGGATGTGCAACGATCTAGCTTGGCGTATGACATTGAAACATCTCGCATGCTATCTTACGATCATGCAATGGCAATATGAGAGTGACGGCACAAGTCATGAGAAGGAACGATGGGAGTTGCATGGCAATATATCTCGGAATGGCAATGAAATTGCCATAGTAGGTAGGTATGGTGGCTGTTTTGAGGAAGGCATATGGTGGGTTTGTGCGCCGGCGAAAATTGCGTGGTACTAGAAAGGCTAGCAATGGTGGAAGGTGAAAGTGCATCTATACCATGGACTCACATTAGTCATGAAGAACTCACATACTTATTGCGAAAGTTTTTATTAGTAATCGAAACAAAGTGCTAAACGCATACTCCTAGGGTAAGGGTTGGTAGGTGTAAACCATCGCGCGATCCCGACCGCAACACAAAGGATGACAATCAATAGATCAATTATGCTCCGACTTCCTAACATAGCGGTTCACCATACGTGCATGTTACACGAATCACTAACTTCAACACAAGTATTTCTAGATTCACAACACCCTACTAACATAACTCTTAATATTACCAAATCCATGTCTCAAAACTAATTAAGAGGAATCAAACTTCTCTTCTACTCAATGCACATGAATATGGAAGTTTTATTGTATCCTCTTTGGATACCTATCACCTTTGGGACTACTTTCATAGCACAAGACAACTACCAAGTTACGCACCGCCGTGCTCTAAAAAAATCTAAGTGCAGCACAAAGAGCAACATTGCCTAGCTCAAAAGATATAAGTGAAGCACAATGAGTATTCTAGAAAATTCATGATGAGTGCGTGTCTCTATAAAAAGGTGTGCGGCAAGGATGATTGTGCCACAACAAAAAGAAAAGACTCCTAAGATACAAGTCGCTCCAAGCAAAACACATATCATGGTGGTGAATAAAAATATAGCTCCAAGTAGTGTTACCGATGGATTGAAGGCGAAAGAGGGGATGCCTTCCTGGGGCATCCCCAAGCTTAGGCTTTTTCCAGTACTTGAATTTGGCTTGGGATTCCTTGGGCATCCGAAAGCTTGAGCTTTTTCCACTCTTTATCCCTTTGTCCATGAGAACATCACCCAAAACTTGAAAACTTCACAACACAAAACTTAAACAGAAACTCGTGATATCATTAGCACAAGAAAACAAACTACCACCTCATTAGGTACTGTAGCAATCTTGATTTATATTTATATTGGTGTTAGGTTACTATATTCTCACTTTTCCATGGCTCGTACCCCCCGATACTATCCATAGTGTCATCAAAATAAGCAATCAACACAACAAAAACTGAATCTGTCGAAAACAGACCAGTCTGTAGAGATCTGTATACTTTGTATACTTCAGGTATCTAAAAAATTCTGAAAACTTATGAAAATTAGTGCAATTAGAATGTCAACCAGAAGCAAAAAGAATCAACTCAAAATATATTTTTGGATAGGAATTAAAAATAATTTTGTGAGCGCAAAGTTTATGTCTTTTTCAGCAAGATCAAACAACCATCACCAAAACTGATCGTAAAGGTTTTTCTTGGCACAAACACAAAAAGAAACACAAAGAACACAATCATAACAGAATTATGATGGTGTGGACACAGCAAAACAGAAAGAAAAAAGCAAAGATAAATTCATTTGGTTGCCTCCCAACAAGCGCTATTGTTTTACGCCCTTAGCTAGGCATTGATAATTCAACGATGCTCACACAAAAGACAAGAATTTAAGCACAAGAGAGCATCATAAAACATGTGAAAATCACATCTAAGTATAACATACTTCCTATGAATAAGCATTTTATAGGAAAACAAATTATCAAGACAAGCAATAGCTACCATATGAAAGGAAGAAGAAAGAGACAATATCAATCTCAACAAAACGAGAGGTAATTTAGTAACATGAAAGTTTCTACCACAATATTTTCCTCTCTCATAACAATTTCATGTGGGATCATAATCAAATTCAAAAATATAGCTATCACATAGGATATTCTTTTCATGATCCACATGCATGCAAAGTTGACGCTCTTCAAAAATAGTGGGATTATCATCAACTAAAGTCATGACTTCGCCAAACCCACTTTCAATAATATTGCAAATATCATATTCATCATGAGGTTTAAACAAATTTTGAAGATCATAAGAAAAATCATCACCCCATTCATGATCATTGCAACAAGTAGCGGACATAGAAAAACTAGCATCCCCAAGCTTAGGGTTTTGCATATTGTTAGCATGATTGACATTAATAGAATTCACAGTGAAACCATTGCAATCATGCTTTTCATTCAAGGAGCCCTCGTGAATCAGTTCATAAATTTCTTCATCACGATTTTCAGATTCACGCATCTCAAGCAAAACTCCATAAAGATAGTCAAGTGCACTCAACTCACTAGCAATTGGTTCAACATAATTGGATCTCTTAAAGAGATTAGCAAGTGGATGAGGATCCATATCAATAGATTTTGAGCAAGCGAAGATGCAAGCATATTGAAGGCACATAACACACAAGCAAAGGAAAGGCAAACGAAAAAGGCAAATATTTTTGTAATTTTTGTTTTTCATAAGTGGGAGTGAGGAAAACGAGAGGCAAAAAGTGAAAAAGGTAAATGCAAGAGATGAGTTTGCGACACTTACTTGGATGAGCTTCACCTAGAACTTGATCCTCCCCAGCAACGACGCCGGAAATTATTCTGCGACGGCGCCAGAAATCGGCACGTTGATGGGAGACTATTCTTCACTCGATACTCCCCGACAACGATGCCAAAAATCCCGGGCGGCCTCTTGAGCTTGCGTTGGTTTTTCCCTTGCAGAGGAAAGGGTGATGGAACACACGAGAAGGAAGTATTTCCCTCAGTTGAGAACCAAGGTATCAATCCAGTAGGAGAATCAATCCAAGTGTCCACAGTACCTGCGCAAACACAAATGAGCTTGCACCGAACGCTATAAAGGCGTTGCCAATCCCTTCAATATTGATTGGAAAGTGAGATCTGAAGGCGGAAAGTGCAACGAAGTAAAAGTGTAAGGCTGAAAATATGAAGTGAAGTAGACCCGGTGGCCATAGTGTTCACTAGAGGCTTCTCTCAAAATAGCAAATGTTACGATGGGTGAACAAATTATTGTCGAGCAACTAATAGAACCGCACAAAGTCATGATGATATCTAATGGAATGATCATACATATAGGCATCACGTATGAGACAAGTAGACCGATACTTTCTGCATCTACTACTATTACTCCACACATCGACCGCTATCCAGCATGCATCTAGTGTATTGAGTTCATGATGAATAGAGTAACGCCTTAAGCAAGATGACATGATGTAGAGGGTTAAACTCAAACCAATGATGTAAACCCCATATTTTACCCTTGATGGCAACAACATGATGCGTGCCTCACTACCCCTTCTTTCATTGGGTGAGGTCACCGCATGGTATGAACCCAAAACCAAGAACTTCTCCCATTGCAAGAATCATAGATCAAGTCTACCAAACAAAACCCACAACTTGAAGAGAATTACAATGATATGAATTCATGCATATAAGAGATTAGAAGAAACTCAAATAAGATTCATAGATAATCTGATCATAAATCCACAATTCATAGGAACTCGATTAACACACCGCAAAAGAAGATTACATCGTATAGTTCTCCATGAAGATCATGGAGAACTTTGTATTGAAGATACATGAGAGAGAAGAAGCCATCTAGCTACTAGCTATGGACCAGTAGGTCTATGGTGAACTACTCAGGCATCATCGGAGAGATCATGTTGTTGATGAAGAAGCCCTCCGTATCCGAATCCCCCTCCGACAGGGCACCAGAACGTGCCCCAGATGGGATCTTGCGGAGACAGAAGCTTGCGCCGACGGAAAAGTATTTTCGTGGATCTCTCCCGTGGTTTCAGATTTTTAGGGAACTTATATGCGGAAGAAATAGGGCAAGGGAGCCACGGGGAGCTCACAAGCCTGCTAGGCCACGAGCCCCCCTAGACCGGGCCTGATGGGCTTGTGACCTCCTCCGAGGCCCCCTGCCTTGGTTCTCATGTCTCCTACGTGTCTCCTGTTATGGAAAAAATCATTCCGCATGTTTTATTCCGTTTGGACTCCATTCAAAATTCACCTATGAAAAAGGTCAAAAACACGGAAAAAACAGGAACTGGCACTGGGCATTGAGTTAATAGGTTAGTCCCAAAAAATATATAAAAGGCATACAAAACATCCAAAGTTTGACAAGATAATAGCATGGAACCATCAAAAATTATAGATACGTTGGAGACGTATGAGTGGTCAGTATGGCAAATCTTCATCTAAGGACTACAAGAAAAGAACGTGCCACAAATGCAACAAATCAGTTCACTACATTGATGATTGTCCTCGTTAGGTGAAGGAATCAAAGAAGAAGAAATACAAGGATGAAAGTTCTGATGACTCAAAGAAAAAGAAGAAATCTTCAAAATCCTCATCCTCAAAGTCCTCATCGCACAAGAAGACTAGTTTCAGAAAGGCTCGGGCACTTATTGGCAAGGAAATGGATTCTGGGGCAGAATCCAAGGAATGTGATGAAGAGGAGGGTTCTGATGAAGACTCGAAATCTGGACAGGCTAGTCTTGCACTTGCAACCACATTCGTCATCAAGTCAATCTTCAACTTTGAAGAAAATGATAACACCATCCACACTTATGACTATGCTAATGACTTCACTCCAACCTATTGCTTCATGGCAAAAGGTTCAAAGGTATCAAATGATGATTCCTCCTCTGATTCAAGTGACTGTGAACCTGATGATTATAAAAGACCCAATTACAGTAAACTTGCTATCATTGCTACTAAACAACAAACTGCCCTTGAAAAGCTTCAGAAACTGCTAGATAGAAGCGATGACCTGTTGAATGATGAAATGAATCTTACCCAAATCCTCACTGAAGATATGATAAGTCTTCAATCTAGATTTGATAATTTTCAAGATCGTCATGGCACACTCCTCGCTGATCATGAGAAACTTTCCTATGAATTTCTTCAAAGGAAAGTTGATCTTGAGAAGCTGAGGATTTCTCATGATGATCTTCGTATGGAAAATGATTCATTACTAGCTCAACAGATCAGTACCGCTCAAGTTGAATTCATTCCTCCATGTCTTAAATGCATTGAACTTGAAACTGCTAATTCTTCACCAGAATCATGAAATGCTTCTATTGCTACAAATTCTTCAACTGTGCATGTGGTATCAAATTCCTTAGTTGAGGAAACCACAAATGTTACTGAAGAAAATGCAGGGCTGAAGGAATTGTATGTGACAGGCATGTACAAAAGTCTCAAAGGGCACGAAACCCTTTGTGATGTGCTCAAAAAGCAGATTTTTAACCGGAACCCGAGGAAAGAAGGAATTGCCTTTGAAAGGAAATTAAATGTTGATGGATCATACCGGAACATGAGCACTATCCCAAAACGTCATGGGTTGCTCCTAAAGGGCCTCCTCTTGATCCATCCAATCTAACTGGCTTTGCATGTGAATTATCCTATTCCTCAGATGAGCATTTGACTCCAACTACAAACTGTTCAAAACTCAATTTGGTGAAGTATTTGCTCGATATGTTGGAAGTAACTAGAGGAATGGACCACCCGTGAGGAAAATCTGGGTCCCCAAA
This sequence comes from Hordeum vulgare subsp. vulgare, assembly GCF_904849725.1. Taxonomy (NCBI): domain Eukaryota; kingdom Viridiplantae; phylum Streptophyta; class Magnoliopsida; order Poales; family Poaceae; genus Hordeum; species Hordeum vulgare. Next base: position 229,825,960 of record NC_058520.1, on the reverse strand, counting down.
AGTTGCCTTGAAAATCTTCAGGTTTATGTCCTCATTACACCACCTGTGAAGAATTTGAACCCCAGATCAAATTCCTTAGGAAGACCAAAGTCTTCAAGAGGATCAAAATCGTCAACTGGTCAAAACTATGCTCGTACCCGTGCTCATGCTTCTAACATGCAGGAAAATTACAAGGAATATGAATATGAGCATTATTCTTCAAATCATTATGTCCATAAATCCTCAAAAAAATTCTGTGCATATTCATTTGAGTATTTTAACCCCCTACTGTTAAAGAAATTGAAGTAATCACTTCTGCAGGTCAGGTCTCTAGATTAAAATCATTATCTGGATAATTTGCTGGAGACCTGAAGAAAATGCGTGATAGGACGCAAGCTAACATTGATGAAATGAAAAACATTTCACACATCCTCATAATTACTGTTTATGATGATATTCCTATCTGATGAAATTGATATCATATTCTCCAAGTCGGAAGCACATGAGATGGTAAGTTGTACTAATTCATCTGCAGGATGAGAAACCCAAGAGTACTGAGTGGGTTCTTGATAGTGGATGCACACACCACATGACTGGTGACAAAATCTTGCTGATGAATATGCCACTGACTCCATCGCCCCTGAAGCAAATCACTTCTGCTCACAAACACTACTGAAATCAGAGATTTTGCCATCTCCTGCTTCTTTGCCGTCTGCTGGGTGATGGCAAAGACCCTCTTTGCCATCAACTAGCAAAAAACAGACGCCACAAAGAAGGTTGATGCCAAAGATACTATTTGCCATCAGCCAACTCTTTGCCGTCTGCCAGCTCACGGCAAAGAGCATTTAGGCAGACGACAAAGAGCATGGGCGGCCCACCCCGCAACCCCTCTCTCCCCCCTAACGGCCCCTCTCTTTGCCGTCCTCTTTTCTCCTCTGTGCCGTCGGGAGGCGGACGGCAAAGAGGGTGCCCCCCTAACGGCCGTTAGCCCCACCCCACGCGCCTCTCTCTCACCGCTAACGGTCACCCCGACACCCCTCTCTCTCTCACCCCCAACACCACAACCGCCGCCACGCCCTCCTCCGGCGTCCCTGCGCTGCCGCCCCTCCTCCTTCGGCCTCCCTACGCCCCTCCTCCTACGGCCTCCCTCCGCCCTCCTCTGGCCTCCGTGCGCCCTCTCCTCCCTGCGCCCCCTCCTCCACCACGCTCCCTCCTCCTCCCCGGGACCTCCTCCTCCACCACTGTCGTCCGAGCTCGCCCCTTCTCCATGCCCCTCCGCCACTACCGTCGTCTCCTCCACCACCGCACCCTCCTCCTCCCCAGGTGCCCCCTTCGGTGAGTCATTTTTTTTCTTTTTTTGATAATTTAGAGATTTAGTTTTGTTTTGTTAATTAGTGGTAGCTAGATTATTGTTAGTAGTTTTAGTGGTAAATTTAGTTATGTTAGTAGTTTTAGTTAGGTTAGTTAGTTTGCTTGGTTAGTTAGGTGGAGGAGGATAAGAGGAGAAGAGGAGGAGGAGGAGGACGAGAAGAGGAGAAGAAGAAGAGGCGTAGGAGGAGGAGGAGGAGCAGAAGAAAAAGAAGAAGAAGAAGAACAAGAAGAGGAGAAGAAAAAAATAAGAAGGAGAAGGAGAAGAAGAAGAAGAAGAAGAAGAGAAGAAAAAATAAGAAGGAGAAGAAGTAAAGAAGAAGAGAAGAAGAGAATAAGAAAAAAAATAAGAAGGAGAAGAAGAGAAAAAAGAAGAAGAAGTTGATTTTTTATTGTTTCGTATTTAGTGGTAGCTAGATTCTTTTTTAGTTACTTAGTGGTAGATTCTTTTTTTTGTTGTTTAGTGCTATCTAGGTTTAGCGATAGGTTTAGTTAGCTTGGTTAGTTAGGTTAGTTAGTTAGTTAGCTTAATAGAAAGAATAGGAAGAAGAAGAAGAGGAGGAGGAGGAGAAGAGGAGAAGAGGAGGAGGAGGAGGAGAAGAAGAAGAAGAAGAAGAAGAAGAGGAGAAGACAAAAATAAGTAGGAGAAGAAGAAAAGAAGAAGAGAAGAAGAATAGAAGAAGAGAAGAAGAATACCTTCTCCTCCTCCTTATTCTCCTACTCCTCCTTCTCCTTCTTCTTGATTTCTTCTTCTTGTTCTCCTCCTCCTCTTTCTTCTCCTCTATCTTATTCTCCGGACCTTATTTTCCCCAACAATGAGATAATTAGCCCATTTAGCTACAACTAGCTCGATGCCCGTGCGTTGCCACGAAACGACAAACCAAATTAGTTTGACCGATCATGCTGGATAACCTTAACTTAAGTCCTCTAGGCTAGCCATTTTATGATCTTATTTATCATGATCGAAATATCAAAATCATTTTATGCCACTTTCTGAGATGCACACAATGACATGCACATCATTGCGATGACCTATAGAAAGAGCTCTAAGTAAGACTTGAGCTTGTGCACAACAACAAAATTCACAAAAGACATTAAGCTCAGTCAAATTGAGATGATATGAACACGTCAACAACAACATAGTAGAGTATCCCCAAATGATTTATTACAAGATCCATTGTAAAAAATACCACTCAAGACTCTGGAAAAATGTTATTTTACAGACACACTCCATGCAAGTCTTCTCTAGGCAACAATGCCGTTAAAATTCAAAACTCAATGCAGTAGTTCATGCATGTAAATAAACACATCATTTGTTGCCCAACACTTATCGCGTAATATTTCTAGGCTAATGAAGAACTTAACAATTTTCAGAACAAAAGCCATCATTTTCCAAAGTCGCCGTAGGATATAGTGGCCTAGAGGAGACCATCTCTTATCTCCAACACACCATCTCATCTTAACTAAAAATGTGCAGAGCACAAGGAAACATACCATAATAAAGCACTTTATCCTGCGATTATTGTATCATGCAACCAAACATCCTTGTTGCGGTTTCAACCCATCTTTGAGTATCTGGGGGTGTAACTCCTTTTTCGTGACCATAGTTTCCTTTTCTGATTGACCACTGAATGTTTTCACTGCAGCAATGCCTCCTTCAACCATTCCATAGCAAGCTGCTTCTATATTTGGAGCTGGTAATCTGATCGAACAAGACTATTATTCACAAAAGAAGTCAGACCATAAAAATCTGGAGGAGAAAACACACATGCGTATATATATTTTGTTAAGACATGAAAAATATGCTTAGCTGATTTTGTTAACACTTGAAAAATGAATTGATTATCAGATATCCTTCCTTTCACGCACCAGTGCAACGCTGACTAACATCTAACTACATAGATCATTATGGATGCGATGCAGAAATCACAAACTTCACAAAACAAACAATGAACTGGGTATTTTGTCTCCACAACCCGCACCTCCAGGCAAGATGATAGGTCCGCAGGGGCAAGACAGCACCTCCATGAGGAAAGTACCATACATTTCATGCGATATACCCTTTGTTCACGGTCCCTCGACTACTATGTTGTGAACCATCTATTCCATTTTTTGCATCTTCAATATATAGCAAATTTTAATAAGTGATGCAGAATTTACCCTCATCATGACAAAGTGAAGCATCAAAGCATGGTAGCATAAAGCTTGTACTTGACGTGGTTCCTCGATTGGCACTTGAAACAAAGCAAAAACTAATCAAAAAGCCACTCTGGTGAACAAATTTGAATCTCGGGACTGCCCCTTTTCATTGTACAAGCACTACTCAAAACCATGGTCTTATTATTGGCTGGAAATTCTTGTAATATAGTCTTGATTGAATGCAGTTATCATGGCTCTACTTTTGGTAGATTAGTGATTACTTCTACAAGATAGAATGTGACTATACAACTTCATATGTCACCAAATGATACAAACCAGGCTAATTATTGCAGAAAACTACATCAAATTTTCTCAAGAAAACTGGACCCATGTACACCATATATAAAATCGAAGGTAAACTCTATATGACCAGCAACAACCGATGGAAGAACTTCCACTTAATTCAGCCACACACCACTTGGCAAATACCTCGAATAAAAGCATGCTAGTAACCTACATATAACTGAAAGTGAAATGCACATGTATTGAAACTATGTATACCAAATTTACATGTACATTTATTCTCTAGACATATCTTTCTAGTTTCTACAAGAAATAGTAAGTTAGCCTAAGAATACTGCACCATGACCAAATCTTCTGGGAACCATTTTTATTTCAAACTATCAAGTTACTTTCCTCCTGCATTCATGATCACAAATATTACCTAGTATGCTTGTCACCGGCACACGTATGGCTTGCGGCCACAACGTATCCCTACAGGCGACACGCATCACAACTAACCGAACACAACAGGAAAAATCATGCAATGAACATGGGAGTCTAATGGAGAATCAGTGAATATGATACCCCAAGATCTTACCTCACATATTAAAGGCCACTACCAAACAAGCAACATCCAAGGCAACATGGAAACCATCATCCTCAACGCTCCTTTATTCCGCCGGACAGATTTTGATACATCGCTAGGTGTCTATGCAAACAAAACAACACCAAGATTAATACATCACACAATAATGTGATCAAAATTCGGAACAAGCAAATCTAATTCAAACAGAAAAGAACGAGGGCGAGCTTATTCTAACAATTCTGAAACAACTCATCATTTGAAAACATGCAAACATCTTATTCTTATGGTACATCACGTCCCATTGACTTTGATTTGAGAATAAACAGGAAGATAAACCAAAAAAAATGTTAGGGCAAAGGAGAGAGAGAGAGAGAGAGAGAGAGAGAGAGCTCATCACCGACCATGGGCCAGAGCAGGGTAAGGTCCCGCTGCTGCAGCCAGTACCGTCCATGGCGCTGTTTCGAGGATGGTGGCCCATACGCCCGTAAAAAACGTCTCCCAGTCTCGCACCCGTGGGTTCAATCGGCGGCGGTGCATTGCTGCGGGACTTCTAAATTATACTTTTTTGCAACCAACTTGAAAGGAACACATTGATGTAATTGGAACAAAAATAAACCAAGTTGGTATTTCCTTTTGAAATGTTGAATGATACATAGATACATGGTATCGACTTGGACTCGACACTAACATGGCATAGTCGTGTATTTCTTTCCTTGGTACTCAGGTTGTCTTCTAAGAGCATTGAAACAGTTGAACTTCATAAGGGGTGATGTTATCTTACACCGATTTCCAGGAAATGGCATTTAAATTCACTTGTAACCCTGCAAATTAAAGAGTAAATTGACCATATGAAATTGGAGTTGTTGTTTTCTAATTCAAAATGCAAAAATAAAACATGTAGTACTATGTTCAAGAATAAACTATAGTGAAACACATATTTTGCGGTATGGAAAGTAATCTGGAGCACTGCTATTTGGCATTTACCTCACTTTTTTCACAACAACAAATGAATGTGCATACTTCCCCTAAAAAGAATGAATGCTTATTTAAGAGAAATCGTGAAAATGTTTTCTTGTGCTAGCAATAGTTCATATGATTATTTAATAATAAGAAACTATATGAGAGGATAAAGACATCAAAAAGTTAGTCATCAAGACAGCAAGACATGAGCTGCCACATGACACGATTTGAACAACCAAAGACATCATCAATAGAGGGCTAAGCTATTTACCTTTAATAAAGTTGCAAAGGGGGTGTGATATGAAACCTACATAATCTTATTTGTTCCATAGAAAGCAGCAATTATAAATCATAATTAGCAAACAATGGCACTTGGTATGTATTCTAGATTCAGTTAGATAATCCAAAAGATTATAATGGGGATACCACTTCAGGTTTACAATAGCTAAAAAACAATTATCTATTATGTCCAGGGATGTGCTTGTCACCCTTGAAGAAAATTTAGGTGCACCTACAAACTGAAATAAAAGTAAACTCGAAAAGTAAAAAGAGAGGGGATATACCAGCATGACACGTAAGAATTGTATGGGAACCCATAATGTTTGATTCCTCTAGGAAGACGACCAGCCTTCATAAATGCAACAAACTAATAAAGAGAAATATGGATCAATCTTAATTCTTGGTCTCAATCTAGAAAATCATCGATGTGTACAAATGAAAATTTATAAACCAAATAACGGATAAATAAATGGCCTGATGACTCAACGTTATTCAAATATTTCGGTTCCTAACCAATTAACCACTTCATCAAGGTTACCAATGGGCAAGTGGAGACGTGAACACCTCCAGGTGAAGCTATATAGGCCATCACATCAAGGCAATAGGGCGTACATGTGGGGTGATTAGCATGCTTCAACCTGCGAACTTATTGATAGTAAACACATATTAGGGAAGAATATGGTGTGTGCTTAATTACATAGAGACAATTCTGGTTTAACTCGACAAAGCAGAAAAAAAATCAAAACAAACTACAGAACCTATAACCAAGGGCCAAGGTTGGCATAGTGTATGTTGATCGATAGTATTTTGGCATGGCTACATGGGTATTGTAGATGAAAGGACAGAGCGAGGGTGAGGCAGTTACCCTCCGGACAAAGATATTGACCAGTCGATGGTTGGCACAGATGCAACGTCGATCTTCAGTGGTGGCAGGAAATTAGATCGTTCATATTTACGGAGCCATGGATAAAAAAATCAGATGAGGAAATTGGATAAAAGACTGATTATAGATCGGATGCAATCTATCAAATAGAATAAAAACAATAGATGGAGAGAAAACTTACAGTTCCACAAAGAATCTCGAAGGCCCAGCATGAATTTTCTCCTCCTCCTCACAAACCCCAAACAGAGCGCAAGTGATGGCTCTGTTTGTCCCCCTCCTTAATCCTCCCAAATAATCAAAAGAAGACAAACAACAATTCTCACCAAAAACATTGTAGGGTCGGATAGTCTCACGCCCGTGGGTTCAAACGGCGGCGGTGGCTAGTGGAGATGGAGATCAAGGGGATGCCTCGGCCATGTCCTAGGCCTTCTCGACCATCGAATCACACCGCCGCCTGTGACGCCAGGCCTGGGCCACCCTACACAGATGCCCACCCGTCGATCTACCTCTCCCGATGTGGCCCCATCTCAACGAGATGTGGCCGTGGCGGATATGGCCGCCGCCCTGCTGACTTGCTCGAATCTATCTAGGGGCTCCCCTCTTTAAGGAAAGAAGGTGAGTGGAGGGCGGCGCCGGCGGGGGAGAGGGCGGACCTTTGCGTGGGGGAGAGGGAAGAGGGCGGCTGTGCAGAGGAGGAATGGATCGGAGGTCGTGGGTGTGCGCCACCAGAAGGAGCGATCGAGGCGGAAGGCAGCGGTCATGGAGGGGCAGAGAATGTGACGGTTTCTTTGTATGGTTTTTTTGGGTGAAGGAGGCTGGTTTTCGGAGGGATTGAAGGATTGAAAAAACATCGCTTGGGGGACGTGGGTGGGAGGAGCTAACGAGCCGATTTTCTTTACGTGGGAGGTGGGATCGCTTGCCGATTTTCTTTACGTGGGAGGTGGGATCGCTGGGAGGTCGAACCATCGTTAGGTTGAACCATCACGACGTTCGATCCTGCTTTAATAGTAGAGAAATGGCATAAAAACCTTGGTTAGCTCACGAATATTATATTCTTAACTTGTTTTCGTCTAAAATGACATAATTAGAATATTTGTATTGATCTGGTGGATTTACATGTGATAGTTGTCTCGTCGCTGTGAGGTCTGCTGTGCGAAGACCTGCCCGTGCGTAGTACGAGCTCCGCCCCTGCATTCGTGGGTTAGTACAAATTTCATCTCCTCCCCGCCCCTTCATTTACTGTGGCTCGGTTTCCGGATGAAACTTTCTATATTTAGGTAGTTAAATTAATTTATCAGTATGCGTGACCAGTGTGCGTCTCCCGTTCGAAAGGGCGACATCTATAAATATGCATGTCTTTGCATTTTTATAACCGCCATCCTTTCGAATTGTCCAACATTATCCATGGACAGCCCGAGTATGTGTAGATTGGGTTCGTTTTCCCGTATGTTGTGCTCTGGATCCGATGCAGAATTTCGTCAGTGCCTCCCTGTTGTTCTCCGGATGCACATCCTCTCTATTTATTGCGGAGACGTGCATCAGGAGAATAGCGGGGAGGTGCTGCCGAAATTTTGCCTTGGATCCGGAGTAGAGCATGGGAAAACGAACTCAATCTACACATACTCAGGTGGGATTAGGACCTATCTTTACCTATTACTGTGTAGGTTGCTTGGACGTAATAAAAATGGCAAACCAGATTAATCGATGAATATAAATGCTAAATTGTATATAAATATATTTCTTCTATCATTGGTAGCTACACAAGATGAGTGATCGTGCGTGGATGTATACCGGTCACCCTAGTCAGAAAGATATGACGAAAGAATGGTTTGTAAAAACAAAGGAATTTGTGAAAGCCGCATTCGCAAATGGCCAGGAAAGAAACTATTGCCCCTGTCCTGGATGCGACAACTATAAAAAGACGACAGAGGCTGTAATGATTAAACACCTGCAGAGGAGGGGTTTTAAGCCTAATTATACGGTGTAGACATTTCATGGTGAGTCTATACAACGCACAAGAGCTGAGGTGGTCGGTCGTCGCACGGACGAGCATGGTACCGGGATCGAAGACATGGTGCAAGACTTTGATGATGCTCGGGATTCGAAAGATGAGATGGAGGAATCTGCAAAGGCCTTTTATGAAATGTTGGAGTCTTCAAAACATCCTCTCCATGAGCACACTGAGCTCTGTCAGCTGGATGCAATTGCACAAGTAATGGCTCTGAAGGCTCAATTCAACCTGGGAAGAGAATGCTACGACGCGATGATGACACTATTTGGACGCTTCCTACCCAAAGGACATGTCATGCCTGCAAACCTGTACTAGTCGGACAAAATACTTCGTGTACTCAAGATGCCCTATGAGAAGATAGATGCATGTGAGAAAGGATGTGTCTTATTTAGGAAGGAGTATGCACACTTGGATTATTGTCCCAATTGCGAGTCTTGCAGGTATCTTGTGGTAGACAACGGTATGGGTGAGAAGAGGCAAACCAAAATCGCAGTTAGTGTTCTTCGGTATATACCAATCGTACCAAGACTTCAACACCTTTTCATGGTCGAAGAGACAGCCAGACAGATGACATGGCACAAATTGGGCAAAAGAACAGAACTAGATGCGGATGGGAATAAAATGATGGTACACACATCGGATGGGGAAGCGTGGAAACATTTCGATGGATTGCATCAGGATAAAGCGGCAGATCCAAGGAATCCTCAAGTCTGCGCTCCCACTGATGGTTTTAATCCCTTCGACATGATGGCAACCCAATACAGTTGTTGGCCTGTATTTGTCATTCCACTCAACCTCCCCACCCCCCGGGCAGATTATGCAAAGAAAGAACATATTTCTGACGTTGATAATTCCAGGGCCCAATTATCCGGGGAAGAATATGAATGTGTACCTGCAACCGCTTAAGGATGAATTGGAAGAACCTTGGGATAATGGGGTCAACACATACGATGCCGCTAGAAAAGAAAACTTCAAAATGCATGTGTGGTACATGTACTCTATGCATGACTTGCGAGCGCATGCACTATTCTCTGGATGGTGTGTGCATGGAAGGTTCCCGTGCCACCAATGCAAGGCAGATCTTCAGTTTCATTGGTTGCAGGAGGGTCGGAAGTATTCTTGCTTTGAATTGCATAGACAGTTCCTGGATCCTGACCATCAGTTGAGAAAAGACAAGAAGAACTTTACCAAAGGTAAAGTTGTCAAAAACTTGGCACCACCTACGTTCATAGTCCAATAGATCCTGGATCAGTTAAACGCCCTCGAGCCTGATCCAGAGCATCCAGGGTATTTCAAGGGGTATAATTCAAAACATGCCTCGACTCACAAGTCATGCTTCTGGGATCTGCCTTACTTCAAAGACCTCCTTCTTCCACACAATATCGACATGATGCACACTGAAAAGAATATCGGAGAGGCTATTTTTGGTACATTGTTCGACATAGATGGGAAGACAAAGGATAATGTTAAGGCTAGAGTCGATCAAGAGACACTATGTCATAGACCGTTACAAAACATGCGAGAAGGCAAAGGAAAGAAGAAGTGGTCGAAGCCAAAGGCCTGGTTCAATCTTGGAAGGCCAGCAATGAGGGAAATTATCTTGTGGGTCAAAATACACTTGATGTTCCCCGATGGGTATGCAGCGAATCTAAAGCGGGGAGCGAGTCTTGAAAAAATAAAAATATTTGGTCTCAAGAGTCATGATTGGCACATATGGCTAGAGCGGGTAATGCCGGTGATGTTACGTGGCTTTATTCCTGAGGATGAATGGCTAGTACTGGTGGAGCTGAGCTATTTCTTCCGTGTTCTTTGTGCGAAAGAATTGTCGTCTGGCATGGTAGAAGACATGGAGGAGTTTGCACTGGAGTTGTTGTGCAAGTTAGAGAAGATCTTTCCACCGGGCTTCTTTAATCCAATGCAGCATTTGATTTTACATCTACCAACCGAGGCAAGATTGGGTGAGCCCGTGCAAGATCATTGGTTCTATGCAACTGAGAGGATGCAGAAGACCCTCCGAGCTAAATGTAAAAATAAGCGTAGAATTGAAGCATCAGTGGCTGAGGCATTCATTACTGAGGAGGTGGCAAACTTTGTGACAGCACACTACGAAGCCAAAAATCATCATTTGCATAATCCGAAGCCTCGGCACAATGATGCAGACCCTAAAAAAGGTGGGTCCAACCTCAGCCTATTCAAAGGGAAGCTCGCACCAGCCAGTGCTTCGAAACCAATAACGTTGGATGTCGAAGAATGGCGGAACATTTTGTTGTATATCTTCAACAACCTAACAGAAGTGCGGCCGTACATAGAGTGATTTCTCGGCGCATTTTCCCGTAACTTTTAATTCATTTGAACTGCTCTTATTCCCGGATATTTCAAACAGCCGTTACGTCCCAAATTCTCGGATGGATCGGTGATCGAAAATGATTCCGTCGAAGAATATGAGCTTCTGTCAAAGACAGGAGGTGGCTATCCCGGTTTCATCTCTTGGTTCAAACAAACGGTAATGATCAATAATGGACCATTTCATTTCTTGGTCTAACTTGCGGCTAATACAACAATCATTTCGTATTAAACTTGTAGGCTAATTCAGAGTCTATGGACGCCGAATTGAGACAAGTCGCTAATGTTATTGACTATAAGGTCCGTTCATTTGAGAAATACAACATCAACGGGTATCTCTTTCGTACCTTTGGCAAAGAGCTATCTATGCCCGACCGGAAATTTACAAATTGTGGTGTCTCTTCTATAGGCGAAGGTGTTATCGAGTATTACGGAGGAGTTGAAGCAATTTATGAACTTCAATTCTATGGTGAAAACCCACCGAATGTCGTAGTCTTCAAATGTTATTGGTTCCAGCCGGAGAAGACTAGAAGGACTCATGAATATATAGGGCTAGTCGAAATCAATCCAAACACCCATTTAGGTGTTCCCGATGTCTATATTATGGCTCAACTGGCGACCCAAGTTTTCTATCTACCATGGGCATGCCAGACGGATAAGAATCTCGAAGGTTGGTATGTTGTTTATGAAGTGCCGCCACATGTCAGACCACCTCTCCCAAATGAACTGGATTATGAACCTCACATTAACCCAGACACATATGATGGAGAATTCTTCCAAGAAACACGTCTTTCCAAGAAACGTTTCAAGAACCGCCGTGCTTCACCCAAGAACATGGAAGTAGACAGCGACAACGAATTCGACTCCAGCCCTGAGCCGGAACCAGAAGACCTGGAACTCATAGAGGTTACTGATGCGGATGACCTGTCAATGCTTCAACAATTAAAGGAAGGCCTTTCACAACTTCACGCCTTTGAACCCGACGAGCACGTCATTCATGAAGACATGTGTGATAGTGATGATGATGATGCATTTATTGATGGTGATTATTATTGATGATGATAAATAGTGCAATACTTTGTATGTTGGTTCTTTCGATATATGGGGATGTACATTGATTTATATGTTTATCATATATGCATGGTGAATTATATATATATATGTGTTGGCAAGTATATGTGTGGTGAATTATATATCATATATGTGTGGTGAATGGTATAAATGTGCTGTCAAATATATATATATATGTATATATATGTGTGTGTGTCTGTGCTGTGAAATAATATAAAACAAAAAAACAGGTACTATATGGGCTCTTTGCCGTCTGCCAGCTGATGGCAAAGACCTATGCCATCAGGTGACAGATGGCAAAGGTGCCACATGGCACCCAACTGTGCATCCTGGGGTGTCTATATGGGCTCTTTGCCGTCTGCTTCCAGGGTTGGCAGACGGCAAAGAAGAGGGCACAGAGGAGGGGGGAGGAGGAGGAGGCAGACGGCAAAGATTGGAGGGGGGAGGAGGAGGCAGACGGCAAAGAAGAGGGGGGAGGCAGACGACAAAGAAGAGGGGGGTGAGGCAAACGGCAAAGAAGAGGGGGAGGCAGACGACAAAGCCTTCGTTAACCCCTAACGGAGGAAACGCCTGTCGGGTGCCGTCTCGAGCACTTTGCCGACTGCTCCTATGAAAAGCTGACGGCAAAGCTCTTTGTTGTCCGCATTGGGGAGACAGACGCCAAAGAAGGTACGATGTCGTCGTAGGCTGACGCAGAAATTTTGCCGGTCGTGAGATTCTTTGCCGTCTGTGGTATTCTCTTTGCCGTCCGGGATTTACTCTTTGCCGTTTGTGGTGGCAGACGGCAAAGAAGCTGATTCCTGTAGTGAAAGGTAAAAGCAAGGTATTGGGACTTGGCAATGTGGCTATTTCCAAGGACACACACATGGACAAAGTGATGCTTGTTGAATCCCTTGGGTTTAACCTCATGTTAGTCTCAATGCTTTGTGATCTAGATATGGTTGTTATCTTTGGAAAATATAGCTGTGTTGTCATCATGGAATCTGACAAATCCAAAGTCTTCGAAGGTGTTAGAAGAGGGGATTTCTACATTGTTGATTTCTCTACAGGTCCTCAACCAGCCACATGCTTACTAGAAAAAACCTCAGAAGGGTGGCTGTGGCATCGAAGACTTGGTCATGCAGGCATGAGAAATTTGCACACGCTGGTGAAGAATAAGCATGTCATCGGCATCGACTCAGTCAAATTCCTGAAGGACCACCTCTGCGGGTGCTTGTGAGTCTAGAAAAATGACCAGATCCGAACACCCCTCGAAGACTATCATGACTACTACTCGTCCATTTGAATTGCTTCACATGGATTTATGTGGACCTACTCATTATGCCACTCTAACAAATGCTGCATCTTTATATGGTTTTGTCATAGTTGATGATTATTCCAGATACATTTGGGTGCATATCATTCTATATAAAACTGAAGTGCAGGAAGTCTTCAAACGATTTTCCTCAAGGGCCTCGGCAAACTTCGGCGTCAAGATCAAACACATCAGCAGTGATAATTGAACAGAATTCAAAAACACTGGTCTTGATAGCTATCTCTATGAACTTGGTATTACTCACGAATTGCCTGCTCCTTATACTCCTCAAGAGAATGGCGTCGTCAAAAGAAAGAACATGACTCTGGTTGAGATGGCATGAACCATGCTTGAAGAATATCAGACTCCTCGTCCTTTCTGGCCTGAAGCAATCAACACTTCTTTCCATATCATCAATAGGGTATATCTTCACAAATTCCTCAAGAATAGCTCATATGAACTCCTCACTGACAAGAAACCCAATTTAAGTTATTTCAAAGTCTTCGGTGCAAAATGTTGGATTAGAGATCCTCACCATAGCTCAAAGTTTGCACCTAAGACACATGAGGGTTTTATGCTTGGTTACGGAAAGGACTCGCACACCTACAGAGTCTTCAACACCTATCACAACAAGGTTGTTCAAACTGTAGATGTGCGGTTCGATGAAACGAATGGCTCACAAAGAGAGCAATTGCCTCCTGATCCAGATAAGTTGTATCCTGAGGAAGCAATAAAGCTCAAACCTAGTGAAGACATTGTTCCTACTGAGGAAATTGCTGAAGAGATCATTCCCAGCACTGATGAAAATCAATAATATGCTCCTGAGGCAAATGCTCCAGAACCAATTCCTCAGCCCAGGCGAAATCCTCAACCAGCTCGTCCAAGGATTGCAAATGAAGTAGAACTTGACAAAATCCTCGATGACATCAACGCGCCAGGTCCTCTCACTCACTCAAAAGCTTCACACTTAGTTAACTTTAGTGGGCATTCTTCTTTTGTGTCTATCACAGAACGTTCAAAAGTTGTTGAGGCTTTCATGGAACCTGAGTGGATTCAACCCATGCAAGACGAACTTCTTCAATTCAAGTTGAATGATGTATGGGAGCTCGCCAAACGACCAAATGCTCGCAAGCACAATATCATCGGCACCAAGTGGATTTTCCGAAACAAGCAAGATGAGGATGGTCAAGTGGTGAGGAATAAGGCACGACTTGTAGCCCAAGGCTACACACAGGTTGAAGGAATTTATTTCGATGAAACTTTTGCACTTCTTCCTAGACATGAAGCTACTCGAATATTGCTTGCTTATGCTAATCATCATAACATTATCTTATATCAGATGGATGTGATAAGTGCATTTCTTAATGGTAAACTTGAGGAAGAAGTATATGTTGCTCAGCCCCCAGGTTTTGAGGATACAAAGAATCCAAACAAAGTCTTCAGACGGAAAAGGCGCTTTATGGTCTCAAGCAAGCCCCTCGGGCGTGGTACGATACATTGAAGGAATTCCTCATGAAGAAAGGCTTCAAACCTGGTTCACTCGATCCAACTCTTTTCACGAAATCCTATGATAGTGAACTATTTGTGTGCCAGATGTATGTCGATGACATCATATTTGGCTGTACTAACAAACGTTACAGTGATGAATTTGCTTACGTGATGAGTGAAGAATATCATATGTCTATGATGGGGGAGCTGAAATTCTTCTTAGGTCTTCAAATTCGTCAACTATGCAATGGGATCTTCATATCATAGGAGAAATATCTCAAGGATGTTCTGAGGAAATTCGACATGCATGAATGCAAAGGTGCCAACACTCCCATGCCTACCGACGGCCACCTCTGCACTGACAAAAATGGTAAATAATTCAATCAGCATGTATATCGCTCCATGATTGGCTCTTTACTGTATTTGTGTGCATCTAGGCCAGATATAATTCTTAGTGTTTGCATGTGTGCATGTTTTCAAGCAAAACCGAAGGAATCACACCATAAGGCTGTGAAGCATATTCTTCGATACTTAGCTCACACACCAACACTAGGATTATGGTACCCCAAGGGATCAAACCTTCATCTTGTGGGATATTTTGATTCTGACTATGCTGGTGACCGTGTGGATCGCAAGTCAACTTCTGGCACTTGTCATTTTCTCGGAAGATCATTAGTCTGCTGCTCCTCAAAGAAGCAGAACTGCATTTCTCTCTCCACTGCTGAAGCTGAGTGCATTGCTGCTGGTTCATGTTGTGCTCAATCGCTATGGATGAAGCAAACCCTCAAGGACTACGGCATCAACATGAAGAATGTGCCTCTCTACTGCGACAATGAGAGTACAATCAAGATTGCTTACAACCCAGTACAACATTTGAAGACTAAGCACATCCAGATTCGTCATCATTTTCTTCGGGACTCTGACGCCCTCTATTTAATCGTACGCTAATCATACACGCAATGCGTACGATCAAACTCAAGGACTCACGGGAAGATATCACAACACAACTCTAGACACAAATACAACAATACAAGCTTCATATTACAAGCTAGGGGCCTCAAGGGCTAGAGTACAGAAGCTGGATAAACACACGAGTCAGCGGAAGCAACAAACATATGCGTATAGACATACACATGGGGTGCCTTAGAGAAGGCTAGCACAAAAGATACAACGATCGAACGAGGCGAGGCCTCCTTCCTGGGAACCTCCTAAACTACTCCTGGTCTTCAGCGGCCTCCACGAAGAAGACACTCGGTATGGCAGACATTGGCAGGAAACTCCACTCCTGAGCTCCATCATCTGGTCGCAGCAACGAATCAAGGAGCAAAGGGGGAGCAAAGCAATGGTGAGTACTCATCCAAAGTACTCGCAAGACTTACATCAGAACTATGCTAAGTATGCATCGGTATCAAAGAAGGGGGGTTATATGTGGACTGCAAGCAACAATGCGAGAATAGAGAGAGAAAGCCTAGTCCTATCAAAGACTAGCATCTTAAGGGTCTTGCAGCAATACACAAGAGTAGAACAGGTGTCACACAATTAAAACTCATATTGTTGCAGCAATATTAATATGAGGTCACGCCCAGAGATCCTCCCTTGACTCCCTGCGAGGAAGCAATCCTGGGGCAACTAAATCCAGTTAAGTAACAGTTGTAGTTGTATAAGATCGGGGCACAACTCCAAGTCGTCTTTAACCTTGGACACGGCTATTCGAATAGATAAGTTCTTCCCTGCATGGGTGCACAACATATTCCCCGACGTGCTCGATAACACTTTGGTCGGACACACTTTTCTGGGTCCTGCCCGGCCTCGGAATATCGACACGTCGCCGCCCCACCTAAGACTCAACAGAGAGGTCAGCCTGCCGGTCTAACTCCTAAGCACAAAGGGTTCGTGGGCCTACTTGCCCTCCGCGCTCCTGCACGATGCATGGGCGGCCGAGGTCAGTCCTAGCATCCCTTAATCACAAGGGCGATGCATCTCGGGACCACTCGGGCATGCGCCGCTCCATTGCTGACATTTGAAAAGTTTTGGCTGATACCGTGATGTCGAGTACCTAGAATTCTTCCCACACAAACGGGTAGTGCATAATAAGGCCTTCCGAGCAACCCAGATCAAATACCCAAATCCATTATCATTTTAGTTAGGCCATCGACACAAACACGCGAGAATCCATCCGTGTAACAACTAATCACCAATGATCCGAGTAACATGGTCGAGTAACTGTGTGGTTATAACATCAGGGGGAATCCGAGGCACCACCCTCGTTGGATTCTGAACAATGTAACCCTCAAGGTGGACTTGGAGGAATCAGCCTCGAAAGACCCACGCTTGAGGGGTTGCTCGATAGGGACATCGTCGGGAATGGTGAAAGAGGAATCACCCTTGATAACCACGACCGACTAGATGTACTACATAGATATCATCAGGAGTACTTAGCGAGGTGTCACCCTCGGTACCCGATATAATCTCTGTACCGTCGCACAACTAAGGGGGCTGTAAGTGTTGTGCCGGATGTGGCTCCTCGATCACGGATCGAGGGTTGAAACAAAGCGGGGCAACTGGACTACGGGGTCAGAGGGGAAGACTGCTCCACCTATACTAAATAGTTTAAAGGTGCAGTACTGAAAGTAGTAGTTCATCAAAAATAGGCTATGCATCAGATATAGGAGCTAACTACAACAGTAGCAAAATTCTAATGCAAGCAGTAGGAAGAAAGACATAGGCGATATAGGAATGATCAAGGGGATTTGCTTGCCTTGCTGCTCTGCGGCAAAACGCTCGTCGTCAGGAGGGGTAGGTGTACTCGGCAGCAGCGTCAGTCTCGGGGTCTACCGGTAAGAAGAGGTGGTACAAACAATAAACAATAGCAAGGGGAGCAACACTAAGCATGACATGGCAATATGCAGGCTAGGCATGAGCTAACGCAACAACATCCGTCATAGACGGGTCGGAAGAATACTGTGACGATATTTTCCCGGGTCTGTGGCTACTACGGGTTAGACTGAAAACGATGGAAAAGTAGCACGTTTGCTATGCTAGGGACGTGTGACAGACGAATGGACCGTGTATCCGGGTTGGTCTCGTTCTGCTGATCAACTTTCATGTTGAAAATGTTTTAATCTGACTTACAATTTATTTTATATTAATTTCAAAGTTTTATTCCATATTTAGGAATTAAAAACAGATTTAATTAATTTAATTAAATGCTATTATGACATCAACATGATGTCATGCTGACATCAACAGTTGACTGGTCAACTGACCATTGGGTCCCGTGTGTCATAGACACAAGTTTTTAATTAGGTTTAATATTAATTAATCAGATTAATTTAGTGGGGGACCCACGTGTCATATTCTAATTATTCTAATTACTTAATTATTCATTTAATTAATAAAATAATTAATTAAATAATATATATAATTATTTATTTATTTAATAAAAACATATTTTTATTTCTATATTTTAACAGTGCATGTGGGGCCTCCCTGTCAATGGGAGTGGGGGGGAGGTCGCCCCCCCCGGTAGGTGGCATACGGTCACACCACAATTTACACACACACACACACACATATTTGCATATAATGTATTTTTCCTTTTTACTTTTTACATACATGCATGCATACACAATACATACACACATACATACACGATACATACATACGTATTATACATACGCAATACATAATACATAGATGCTTTTTATTTTCTTTTCTTTCAAACATTCATCTCCAACCTCTTTGTTCCTCTGTGCTAACAGGCTCTCTCATAGAGAGAGAGGAGGCAACTCCACCTCCACCAACAGGGGCTCAACGACGCCGGAACACGATGGTGATGGCCGGAATGGAACCGAGAGAGGAAGGAGGAGAGGAGCGTCGACGGGAAGGGCCGGTGTAGCCGGAGGGCACGAGGAGTCGGCGTGGTTCCGGCGACGAGGAGCGTTCCCATGGTGGTGACGATGTTGGGGAGACGTCCCGGACGAGGTGAAGGCCGGGGTCGGCCGGATCCGGCCCGGAGGAGGCGAGGCGGCCGTCGGAGGGCCGTCGGAGGGAGGGGCCGCCGGTAGAGGCCGGGGTGGGGCTCGCCAGGGAGAGGGGGGGGTTCGGTGGGGTAGGTGGGGCGATGGGGGCTGGCCGACGCTGTGGGGAGAAGCCAGCGCGGGGCTGGAGGTATCTAGGAAGGGGAGGCTTATGGGGATGAAGGGGCTCGGTTGTGGCCTCGTGGGAGGGGAGAGAGAGTGATGGGAGTTGGAGCGTGGGGTGGAGCGAGGGGTGGCAGGGGGCACCGTGATCGAGAGAGGGGAGATGGGGATCGAGAGGAAGTGGGGCTCGGGGTTGGTGCATCGGTGGGAGAGCGAGGGGTGCGAGGCCAAGGGAGGTTCCTCGCGGCGGGCAGGGGATCCAAGGAGGGATCGCTAGGGTTTGCCCATGGGGGGCTTTATACCCCACGTGTAGTGGGCCGGTGGGAAGTTGGTCAGGTTGGCCACTTGGCCGAATTGGCCAGGTTTTTTTCCTTTATTTTATTATTTATTTATTTCATTTTATATTATTTTACTATTTTTTTAAATAATTTCTTTTGTTCATTTTTTATAGCTTCTCTTTTAAATATATACGGTTCAACAATTTCTAAAAATGCCCGATTTATAACTATAATCTATTAGGGAATTTATATAACTCAACCGAGATCTTTATTTTCGCATTCGATAACTTTCCCCGTTTGATTTAATTTTTAAATTTCGAATTCGAATTTTTTTGAACAATCGCGAGATCAACGATAGGGAATCACGGTGACGTGGCATCATTAGCGTGTGATCACTGTAGCTTAATTACAATCATCACTGTAGCAAAAGTTGAGGATGTCACAGGGACCATGTCCTCAAGGGCAATATCCTCATCGACCATGTAAAGACTGACGATCAACTAGCCGATATTTTCACTAAGCCCTTGGATGAGAAAAGGTTTTGCAAGTTGCAGTGTGAGCTAAATATCTTAAAATCTTCAAATGTTTTGTAAAAACATGCACACATCCTAACAATTATGCAAAATTGATGACTTAGATGTGCAACACACGAAGAATTGATTTTCTTGAACCAATACAGAATATCACTCTTAGTGTGAAGAAATTAATGAAGAATTTGGTTCTCAGGGCCCTACGACAATTGTACGCGGCGCCTGAAATCATCATTCTTATACGTGGGTCAAGCCACCACCAACTTTGAAATTCCTCAAGATTGAATTTCTTCGAAGATGTTTTTCTTCAGAGTTTATTTTATGCAAAGTTGTGATTCTGCAAAGATGTTTTTCTTCAAAGTTGATTTTCTTCAAAGCTGAAATTCATCATCCTGACGTTGTGTCACAAAATCCTCAAGTAAGCCAAAATCTTCAAAACACTTGATGATTTACATTTGCCTAGTCATATATATAGACTGTAATTTGATAGTCCTCAATGGAACTCACTTATAGCTAATTCTTCAACTTGATATTTCATCTAAGTGAATGTGATCGGACCCTACTTCCCCTCTATTCTATACTCACCCAGTCTATTCAATTCTTCATATGCGTTCTACTTGAATCCTTGTTCAAAATCTTCACTGCGTACTTGTCAGCTGTTGATTTTGAAAAAAATCCTCAAATCCTCAAAAATGATTTTTATATTGTTACACATTAACTGAACCACACTTCCCACGATCAGATAAGCACGATCTCCGCCGCGTTAAACTCTGGCTACACGTGTCATGCGGAGACGAAAGGGCAAGGGCAGTTCGGTCTGAAAGAATCGGCCGGACAGTTTTCACCTGAGCTATAAATACATCCTTACCCACTCCGGTCAAAACTCTTCGTTCTCTCTCGACCTTCTCTCCACCACAGCGAAGACCTAGCACCACTGCTAGAATTTTCGTCGCCAGCGAGGAACAACTTCACCGCCTCGGCCTCTGTGTCGCCAAACTCACACCAGAGCCGGAACATGTTCGTCCGCCGCCGTCGTAGCCGTATTCTGTCACCAAGTTAGGGCGTAGTGGACTCGCACCGAAGAGCATCTACCGTTGCTTCTTCTGTTCTTTGTGCTTGCTATATTGGGTAAATAAAATCCGATTTTTACTGTACCTTTCAATCTACTATTTTACCTTAGATTCGTGAAATTTGTTTTTCTATGTGTCTATCAGTGTCTATTACTCAAACACTGCTTATTCCTCAAACACATGATGAACTTCACTAAGGAACTAAGCTTCTTCACGTGATTCCTCAATTGTGCAAATTTTCATATCTGTACAACTCTGGAACCCAAGATCAGAGTGCTTAGACAAATTCCCCTACCCACTAATCAAATTCCTCAACTTAAAAAATTTCAATTTCTTCAAATCTGAGAACGCATATGACCTCTCAAAATTCCTCGCACCTATACTTTGTTCACACGTACAAAAATTTCAGCTGATGAATCTCTAGGTTCTCATCAACTTAACTGATTTGCAGCGTTTCTCAAAGATAATCTGCCAGTGTCATTAGAATCCTCAAGACCTCATATTCATCAGCAAAAGCCTCAGCTGAAGAAAATGGAAGATGACAGGAAGCAAAAAGGTGGCAAGAAACTCGAACTAAACACTGCCATTGATATCCCTGAGGATATATACTTGGACTATTCCACACCAGATAAGCAAGAACCAATGCCTAAGAGGAAAATCAAGCTCCAAAAGATAGAACAAAGGTTGGCTAAGGAGCTGAAGGAATACGGATTTGTCACTCCAAAGTACGTGAAGAAATTCGCTCTTAAGCCACGTGGCAAAAGGCCTCCTCTCGAGGATCATCAGAATGCTCATCCTTCAAGCCTCAAGACTATTGATGATTATCCTGAGATAAAGGACAAACACTTGTGAATGCTTCAGAAGCAAGCAGAAGCTGCTGTGATTAAATTCAATGAAGAATCTACTGCTGCTGCTGGAGCCACCACCTCAGGTGCTGAAACTTCAGGCACGGCCATTCCTCAAGTGAAGCATGTGCCACAGAAATCAAAGGCTTCGAAGCCAAAAGAGAAATTGCTTCAGAAGGTTGCGCCTGCGTCTGTGCCAAAACCCTCAGCAACCACACGCGCTTCAAAGCCTGAACACAAGCAGATTGTCAAGCAATAACCTGCTATCTCCAGCTCCTGTGTTCCATCTACCACGAGCTCGGAGACAAAGTCTTCACCAACACCGTTGAAGACTAAGATGACTGCTCGAAGAGGAAACAGACCCAGCCCAAGCAAAGTCATCAAAGTCCCTTCTACATCAGAAGGAAGAGATGAATATGATGATCAAACACTGCAAGCCATCATCAGAAACAAGCAGGAACGGGTCGCTCAAGCTTCAAGCTGCGCCATTCCTCTTGCAATGGACCCAAAAGTCCTGTTGGACTACATGAATGTCTGGTATGATGATCCTAACACACCCATTGATGACTTGAAGCTTCCCCCGGGTATCAACCAGATGGTGGCCACATTCATCAATGAGGCCAAATGGAAGGAGATGCAAGCCAAACAAGAAAAGGCTGCAAAGCTGAAGAAGGACAAATTCCTCAGACAGAATCTCCTCAGCCTGACACCTGATGCTCTTGTGTAAACCCAGGCAGAACTGAAGACTTTGACTGATAAGTATACCAAACTATCTGATCATCAAAGTCTCAAGACCAATTTCATCAAGTTTGCAACCAATGGAGTTGATGATTACAACAACAAGGCTGCTCCTCTAGCAAAACCACAGAAGCCTGAGAAGTCTGAGCCTAACTATTGAGCAACCCGTGCTGAGGAAATGCCTCAAGAAAGTCGTGCTAATGCTCCGGCTATTGAGGAAATGGCTAAGGATATTCCAGCTGATGCATCTAAACCAACTGATGAATCTTCTCCAGCTGAAGAAAATGCTTCAGCTTAGGAAACTGCCAGGACGGATACTGCTCCGTCTCCTGAAGAGAAAATATCTTCACCAATATCCTCAAACATGAAGAAAATGACTCCGTCTGCATCATACGTTAAGAAAACCAGGGCTCCAAAAAAGGAAGCAAAGGAAAGAAAAGCTTCTTCAACCCCAGAATCATCAGAGGCCAAGCGCCTCAAATATCTTGATGAAAATGCTCCTTTGGATGCTGTGCCTCTCAATATAGCTCCATCCTACACTATGATTCCCTTCGAAAGCGAAGATAAGGAGCATCTGACTGATGAGTAAATGAAAACTACTCAGTCTGAGGAACACACAGATGAGGAAATACAAATTGACGATATTCCTCAGACATTCATTCCTCCTGAAGAACCTGCTCAAGGATCAGCTGCAACAGCTGAAGAATTTGGCTCCTCCTCCAAGCAAATCCCTAAAGCTAAGGAAAACCAAGGAGAAGATACTCAGCCCGAGGAAAATCCTAATCGTGAGCAAGACCCTCAACCTGAGGTTCAGGCTGAAGAAAAACCTCACACTTAGCAAAACCCTCAACCTGAGGCACAGGCTGATGAAATTCCTCAACCTGAGGCACATGCTGAAGAAAATGCTCCTGCGCCCAATACAGAAACTGCTATTGTGGTTGTCAACACGGAGACTGCCATGATCGTATCTCCCAAGAGAGGAAGAAAAATCTTCAGCCTATGCAACATCAGCCTTTCTCAAAGAGGCCAAAGTTCCAGAAAGAAGCGTTCTATGAAGAACATATGTATTTCATCGCCGACAATCCTTATAACATGTATTAGATCAGGCATATGAAGTTTTGGACAAGGACTCAGCTCAACTATTATGCATCTGTGTTGTGCGGAAGAAACAAAATATTTCAGCACAGGCATATTCCTCATGTTGAGTTAGAAGAAATTCCTTGCTCCGCCCCAGTCCTCAACATTCTTTATGAAGTCGGACTGGTGCCACTTTGCACTGATAACTATGATTGGAACAGCGACATCGTTCTTCAATTCTATGCAACTTTGCACATCTCTAGAGATCCAACAGATATCAACACTTGGGTGCTGGATTGGATGACACAGCACACAAACTACAAGGCCCCTACAAACGAGCTGCTGCGAGTACTTCCTGTTCAAATTCCTTCAGAACATGCTGTGAAGATGTATGATGAACGGGAATTGCCCAATAAGCTGATGGAAGTCCTCATGAAGCCTTTGGCCAAGGATCAACCACTAAGAATGAATTTTGTGGTCCAAGATCTCAAGTATGAACCCAGGACTGTCTACAAGATTCTGTGCAGTGTCACTACTCCAATCAAGGGCCACGATGATGAAGAAGATGTTGTAGGCATCGTGAAGAATATCCTCTTCAACATCATCCATGGCATCCCCATAAACCTTCATGACTTCTTCCTGAGGATTCTGGCTGACAATGCTATGTCACCCTTCGACCTGAAGATTTACGCTCCATGGATCATGAGATTCATCAGATGCAGGTAAAGCATCAACTATCATGCTGATTTCAATAATCACATTGGATATATGCCTCTGATCAGAGTCAACAAGAAGACATTCGAGCAAGTTAAAGGAAATGGCAAGTGTGTGATCAATGAAGGAAGTCTGCCCCTTGATGGCCAGTTTCGTGAACCAGATGCATATTCTTCATGGGATGATACTGAAACTCAAGAGCCGCCTAGCCCAGTTGCCCCAAGGGTGATGAGTAACAGAGACCTACTCCTCAGTCTTCATCAGAAGGTTGATCGCAATCACAAATGGGTCAAACGCCACTTCGGTACCATTGTGAAAACCCTCAAAGAAACTCAGAATGCAGTGAAGATTAATCACCACTATATTCATGAGGTTTTTGATCGCGCCTGAGCCACACAGGCTCATTTGAAGACTCAAGAAGAATTTGATGAATTGTAGTTTACTTAGGACTTTGATTGGTCATGGCCACCCAAGAAGAAATTCAAGCCAATTCCAGTTCCACACCTTGAGGACTGTTCATTTGCTTCATTCCGCACTGCAGAACCTGATGAAGACCAAGAAGATTCTTCCACTGGTCCAAGGAGGAAGCCCGCACCCAAGAATCCTCACGCGTCTTCCTCAACTGCCAAGAAGTGAAAGTCTTCACGGGGCGTTAGTCCTCAGTTTGTCCCTTTTCGTCAGTTGAGGACAAAGGGGGAGAAATCTGAGAGTTAGTCTTCACACGGGATATATTTTCTGGCTTACGAAGTTTATTAAGTTATAAACTCTTGGTTCTTCTGAAGTGTTTTATGTAATGAGTTGTAACTTAAGCCCGATGGTACTCTGACGCTTTTGAACGTTTTTCTTCGCATGCTTATTCCTCAAAATATTAATGCACGCATGCAGAAATTCGTGAGATACCATTTGCCATCATGCATTCCCAAATTCTTAATATTATATGTCATATGTATGCATGATTTACAAGACTTAGGGGGAGATCTCCATGATATAAATAATCAATGGGCATTTTCTATGAAAAGCAAAATCCTCAACATATGCACATCTTCAGGGGGAGTCTCTCTGTATTTTGATTTCAAATTCCTCAAAATGAGTATTTACACTTCGTATTTTTATCCCCTTTGAAGACTTAACCTAATTGTCATCAACCACCAAAAAGGGGGATATTGTAAGTGCATCTAGTACCCCTTAGTGATTTGGGTGGGTTGAAGACTTATAGGTTAAGTATCTAATTTGTTCATGAGTGTACACAACATCTATAAGTCGCTGCTAAGTTTGAAATATTCGATGAATATCGACCCCTAAAAATGTATATCTTTGGCTGAAGAAATTGGTCTTCTATTGAAGAATTTAATCGCGATAAAATTGCGATGAAATTGATAATCCTCATGAAGATATTGAAGATGAGGAATTCGATGTGTGTTGAAGAAAATCAATCTGAAGACTTTGAAGCATGAAGATTTATTCTTTCTGTTTTATTGTCTTCACTCTTGAGTCATAGGAACAATGTACTGTTAAAGGGGGTCGAGGTAACACTTCGGAATGAATTTCCTCATGATGCTCAACCCAAGCCTAATTCTACCCAAAGCCTCATGTGAGGAATATGAGAGACATGAGGACTCTCGCAGTTGAGGGTCCCGACCGTTGCCGCAATTCACATCACATCACAGATCTTATCCACACCAACGGTCATATTATTTCAGGGCATTATTGTCAAATCATGTTGGGATGCTCCCAGGCTATAAATAGCCGCCCCCACAACCATTAGCTGGTTGTTGCTCCGTGAGAAACTGACACTTGTCATTGAGAGCAACCCAAATTCCTCAGAGTCTTCGAGAGAAAATCATCAGTGAGGAAATACCCCCAAACACCAAATCACAAACCAAAAACCAAGTGATTGAGCATCACTGAAGAATTTGTTCCTGTGTGGGACTGAAGCCTTTTACCTTTCAGGACTGTGCATCCTCGAGAGGGTTAGGCGTCATGGTCTAGAGCAATCCAGCAGCCAATTGTGGATCGCCGGGTGACCAAGTTTGTGAGGGTTTGGAAGTCTGCCCTGAAGACTTACCACGAGTGTTGGGCGACGAATGTGTGTCCTTAGCTGAAGGAGAATACGGTAGGGACTTTGTGTCCCGGGACTGTGCGTCTTTTGGTTCCAATACCAAGCCGCTCCAAACCATACGTACAACTGTCACAGCAGTTGGAACTGGGTCATCAACCATTGTCTTCACTGTGAAACGGGTTCTATTTCTTGAACACTTTCAATTCCTCAATATTGTATGTTGAATATTTTCATTGCCACTGTTTGAAGAATTTGCTGAAGACTTTCTCTGAAATTCCTCAACCTCAAATTCTTCACGCGAGTTAATCCTCATCTGTTTTCTCTGTGCCTGCGTTCTATGCAAACTATTTTGCATTCCTCATCTTAAAAACTGATGTAGTGATACTTTGCACCCCTGATCCCTTGCTGATTCCGCAGCAAGTTAATCATAAGTGAGAAATTTCCTCAAAACGAAGTTCGTCAGTGATGAAATTATAAAAATCTCCTATTCACCCCCCTCTAGTCAACATAACGCACTTTTAGTTCGGAATCCAAGGAGGATGATACCTCGGATCCCCCCTGATGTTACAACCACACATTTACTTGACCGTGTTACTAGGAACATTGATGAATAAATGATTGGCTGGTGGATTCCCGCGTGGATGAGTCGATGAATTAATTAAAATGTTAATGTATTTGGGTATTTGATCTGGGTTGGTCGGAGACCTTTTTCGCACAAACCGTATATGTGGCAGAAGTTATTGTTACTCGACATCGTGGTATCAGCCGAAGCTGTTCAGACATCAGCAATGGAGCTGCGCTCGCCCGAGTGGTCTGGATTGTCACCTTTCTTGTATAAGAGGTGCCAGGAATGACATCGGCCGCCCTCGCAATGTGCAGGAGTGCAATGGGGGAGGGGCCCATGAACCCTGCACGCTTAGGATTTAGACCGGCGGGCTGGCCTCTCTCTTGAGTCTAGGTGGGGTTCCGATGTGTCGATGTTCCATGGCCAGGCATGACCAAGGAAACTGTGTCCAGCCAGAGCTTATCGAGCGTGAGGGGGAAACTTGGTGCACCCCTATAGGGAAGAAAACTAACTATTCGGATAGCTGTGTCCACGGTTACAGGACGACATGGAGTTGTGGCCCAATTTTATACAACTACAGTTATTACTTAACTGGAATGTTGCTCCGGGATTGCTTCCTCGCGAGGAATTGAGGGACTATCTCTCGTCATGACCTGAATTTATATTGCTGCAACATTATGAGTATTAATTGTGTTACTTGCTCTACTCTCGCCTATTGCTTTAAGACCCCTAAACATGCTATTCTTTGATAGGACTAGGCATTCTTTCTCTATTCTCGCATTTCTACAGTCAGTCCACATAGAACCCATTCCTCTGATACTGATGCATACTTAGCATAGTTCTGATGTCAGTCTTTCGTATACTTTGGATGAGTACTCACCGTTGCTTTGGTCCCCCCTTTCCCCTCGACCCATTGCTGCGACCAGATGTTGGAGCCCAGGAGATGGCTTATCTCGTTGACGACGACTGCTACCCTGACAGTGCCTTCTACTACGTGGAGGCCGCTGAAGACCAGGAGTAGTTAGGAGGGTCCCACACAAGAGGCCTTGATACGTCTCCAGCGTATCTATAATTTTTTATGATTCCATGCTATTATCTTGTCAACTTTGGATGTTTTATATGCATGAATATGCTATTTTATATCTTTTTTGGGAGTAACCGATTAACTCAGTGCCAAGTGCCAGTTTCTGTTTTTTCCGTGTTTTTGGCCCATTTTCAGACGGAGTCCAAATGGAATGAAACTTTACGATGATTTTTTTGGACCAAAAGAGACCCCCAAAGCTTTGAAAGAAGGCCAGAAGAGCCACGAGGGAGTCACAAGTCCTGACGCCACCACCACCCCCCTAGGTGGTGGCGACCAGGCTTGTGACCTCCTCGTGGGCCCAACCGACGTAATTCCACCGCCATAAATTCCTATAAATTCAGAAACCCCTAAAAAGAAACCTAGATCGGGAGTTCCGCCGCCGCAAGCCTCTGTAGCCACCAAAAACCAATCTGGAGCCCGTTCTGGCACCCTGCCGGAGGGGGAATCCATCTCCGGTGGCCATATTCATCATCCCGGCGATCACCATGACGAAGAGGGAGTAGTTTTCCCTCGGGGCTGATGGATGTACCAGTAGCTATGTGTTTGATCTCTCTCTCTCGTGTTCATGAGATGTCTTGATCTCGATGTACCATGGGCTTCGCTACTATAGTTGGATCTTATGATGTTCTTCCCCCTCTCCCTCTTGTAATGAATTGAGTTTCCCCTTTGGAGTTATCTTATCGGATTGAGTCTTTGAGAACACTTGATGTATGTCTTGCACGTGTCTATCTGCTGTGATCAACTTGCGGGTTTGTGACATTGGGAACCTATGCATATATGTTGGCACACGTTGGATTCATGTGAGTACTTGATGTATGTTTTGGTGATCAACTTGCGGGTTCGTGACATTGGGAACCTATGCATAGGGGTTGGCACACGTTTTGACTCTCTGGTAGAAACTTTAGGACACTCTTTGAAGTTCTATGTGTTGGTTGAATAGATGATTCTTAGATTGTGTGATGCATATCATATAATCATACCCACGGATACTTGAGCTGACAATGGCGTATCTACGTGACATTAGGGTCTTGGTTGATATGTATCTTAAGGTGTTATTCTAGTACGGACTCTTGAATAGATCGATCAGAAAGAATAACTTTGTGGTGGTTTCGTACCCAACAATAATCTCTTCGTTTGTTACCCGCTATTAGTGACTTCGGAGTGACTCTTTGTTGCATGTTGAGGGCTAGCTATATGATCCAATTATGTTATCATTGTTGAGAGAACTTCACTAGTCAAAGTATGAACCCTAGGCCTTGTTTCCACGCATTGCAATACCGTTCGTTCTCACTTTTACCATTTGTTACCTTGTTGTTTTTGTAATTTCAGATTACAAAAACCTATATCTACCATCCATATTGCACTTGTATCACCATCTCTTCGCCGAACTAGTGCACCTATAAAATTTACCATTGTATTCGGTATGTTAGGGACACAAGAGACTCTTTGTTATTTGGTTGCAGGGTTGCTTGACAGAGACCATCTTCATCCTACACCTCCCACAGATTGATAAACCTTAGGTCACCCACTTGAGGGAAAATTGCTACTGTCCTACAAACCTCTGCACTTGGAGGCCCAACAATGTCTACAAGGAGAAGGTTGCGTAGTAGACATCAAGCTCTTTTCTGGCGCCTTTGCCGGGGAGGTTAGCGCTTGAAGGTATATATTTAGATCTTGCAATTGAGTCTTTTTGTTTCTTGTTCTTTCGCTAGAAAACTACAAAAAAATGGAATTCAAGATGCCTCATATGCTCCATGTTTTCAATGTCTTTCGTGAGCATGATGGGAAGGAAAATTGTGCTCAAGTGCTGAAATAAGAATTACATAGAATGCTTGGCATAGAATATGTGAATGATGAGCATGATTGCAATATTCCTAGCATGAATTCTTTGAATACCCATGATGCTAATGATATGCAAAGCCACAAGCGTGGGGATGCTATATTTGATGAATATGATCTTTTTAGTTCTTCCACTTTGAATGATCGAAATTATTTTGATTAAAGCATGCCCCCAATCAATGATGATTATTGTGAGGATACTTATGCTTTGAAGAAGAGGGATGATAAAACTTGTCCTAATTTCGAAAACCCCTTTGCTAAACCTTGCTTTTTCATTGTGGACACAATTTGTAGTGCTCAAGTCTTTTACGATACTCCCACTACTATTCTTGAGAATAGATTTCCTTATGTGGAGAGTAGTAAAATTTGTAGTGATCAAGTCTTTTACGATACTCCCACTACAATTCATTCATGATGCTACTGAAAATTACTATGAGAGATGATCATATGCTTCTACTTATTGCAGTAGTATCAAGCTTCCTCTCCATATGTTGAAATTTTTGAAGCTATGCTTGTTTTGCCTTCCTGTGCTAGTTGATTCTTGCTCCAACAAGTTGTTTGTTCACAAAATCCCTATGCATAGGAAGTGGGTTAGACTTAAATGTGCTAGCCATTTGCTCCATGATGCTCTCGTTGTGTTTCAATCCTTACCTTTTACGTGAGCATCATTGAAATCAATGCCTAGCTAAGGGCATTAAACAAAAGCGCTTGTTGGGAGGAAACCCAACGAATCTATCCTTTTTCTTTCTGTTTTTTGTTTTCCACACTTACATAATTCTGTTATGATTGTGTTTTTTCTGTTTCTTTTTGCGTTTGTGCTAAGCAAAACCGTTATGATTAGTCTTGGGGGTGATCGTTTGGTCATGCTGGAAAAGACAGAAACTTTCTGCTCATGAAAAGAATTTTCATTTTTGTTTTGTAAGACCATTTGAGTTGATTCTCTTTTATTCTTTTTTCTATGCAAATTCTTCAGACTGTCGTAAGTTTTGAGATTTTTTGAAGTAACAAAAGTATACTAAGTATACAGATTTCTACAGACTGGTCTGCTGTTCACAGATTCTGTTTTTGTTGAGTTGCTTGCTTATTTCGATGAAACTATGGATAGTATCGGAGTGTATTAGCCATGGAAGATTGAAATTACAGT
Source organism: Hordeum vulgare subsp. vulgare (assembly GCF_904849725.1). Classification (NCBI taxonomy): domain Eukaryota; kingdom Viridiplantae; phylum Streptophyta; class Magnoliopsida; order Poales; family Poaceae; genus Hordeum; species Hordeum vulgare. The sequence continues at coordinate 229,795,192 of NC_058520.1, read as the reverse complement.
AACCCAACATCAGCATAAGTAGAATTTAAGTTTGCTATAGTACCTAAGGAAGTGGTGGTTTGCTTTCTCATACTAATGTTATCACGAGTTTCTGTTTAAGTTTCGTGTTGTGAAGTTTTCAAGTTTTGGGTGAAGTTCTTATGGACAAAGAGATAAAGAGTGGCAAGAGCTCAAGCTTGGGGATGCCCAAGGCACCCCAAGAGATTCAAGGATGCCGTAAAAGCCTAAGCTTAGGGATGCCCCGGCAAGGCATCCCCTCTTTCGTCTTCAATCCATCGGTAACGTTACTTGGAGCTATATTTTTATTCACCACATGTTATGTGTTTTTGCTTGGAGCGTCTTGTATCGTAGGAGTCTTTTATTTTTTTGTGTCACAATCATACTTGCTGCAAACCTAGAGAGAGACATGCACTCACCATGATTTTGTCGAGCTTCACTTATATCTTTTCGTAGACAATTCAGCTCACATGTGCTTCACTTATATCTTTTGAGCTAGATACTTTTGCTCTATGTGCTTCACTTATATCATTTAAAGCACGACGGTGCGTGGCTTGGTAGTTGATCTATGCTTTGAAATTAGTCTCAAAAGAGTTAGTTATCCAAAGGGATACGAAAATTTCCACCTTCGTGTGCATTGAATAGTTAGAGAAGTTTGATTCCTCTCAATTAGTTTTGAGATATGGTTGTGGTAATATTGAAGTTATGCTAGTAAGGTGTTGTGGATCTAGAAATACTTGTGTTGAAGTTAGTGATTCCCGTAGCATGCACGTATGGTGAACCGTTATGCGATGAAGCCTGAGCATGATTAGTCTTTTGATTGTCATCCTTTGTGTGGCGGTCGGGATCGCGCGATGGTTTATACCTACCAACCCTTCCCCTAGGAGTATGCGTTGAATGCTTTGTTTCAATTAATAATAAAACTTTTGCAACAAGTATATGAGTTCTTCATGACTAATGTTGAGTCCATGGTTTAGATGCACTTTCACCTTCCACCATCACTATCTTCTTAGTGCCGTGCAACTTCCGCCGGTGCACAAAACCCACCATTAGCCTCCCTCAAAACAACCACCATACCTACCTACTATGGCTTTTTCAAAGTCATTCCGAGATATATTGCCATGCAACTACCACCATGACATGTGCCACCACGTCTACATTGCCATTGCATGATCATATGATAGCTAGCATGATGTTTCCATTGATGTCTATGCCATGCTAGATCATTGTCACGGTACACTACCGAAGGCATTCCATATAGAGTCATCGTTGCTCTAAGTTTTGAGTTGAAAGTGTGATGATCATAATTGATGGAGCATTGTCCCATGTGAGGAAATAAAAGAGGCCAAATATGCCCACCAAAAAAATAAAAAAATAGGCCAAAGAGCCCACCCAAAAAAATATGAGTGAAAAAGAGAGAAGGGACAATGTTACCACCTTTCCACACTTGTGCATATTAAGCACCATGATGTTCATGATTGAGAGTCTCTCGTTTTGTCACCACCATATAGCTAGTGGGAAATTTTTATTTTATATCTTGGCTTGTATATTCCTATGATGGGCTTCCTCAAAATTGCCTTAGGTCTTTGTCAGCAAGCAAGTTGGATGCACACCCACTAGTTTTCTTTAAGAGCTTTCACATACTCCTAGCTCTACTTCATCATTTGTATGGCAATCCCTACTCATTCATGTTGATTTCTATTGATGAGCATCTCCATAGCTCATTGATATGCCTAGTCAATGTGACCATCTTCTCCTTTGTTGTCTCACAACCTCCACTACTCCATTCCACCTATAGTGCTATAACCATGGCTCACGCTCATGTATTGCGTGAGAGTTGAAAAAGTTTGAGAAAGTAAAGGTGTGAAAACAATTACTTGGCCAATACCGAGGTTGTGCATGATTTAAATTCATTGTGCAAGGATGATAGAGCATAGCCAGACTATATGATTTTGTAGGGATAACTTTCTTTTGGCCTTGTTATTTTGAAAGTTCATGATTACCTTGCTAGTTCCCTGGAAGTATTATTGTCTCCACATCAATAGCAAACTATTGTTTTGAATCTAACGGATCTGAACATTCATGTCACGTGAGAGAAGTTACAAAGGACAACTATGCTATGTAGCAAGCAACAACAAAAATTCATTCTTTATCACTTCCCTACTCGAGGACGAGCAGGAGTTAAGCTTGGGGATGCTTGATACGTCTCCAACGTATCTATAATTTTTGATGGTTCCATGCTATTATCTTGTCAACTTTGGATGTTTTATATGCATGAATATGCTATTTTATATCTTTTTTGGCACTAACCTATTAACTTAGTGCCAAGTGCCAGTTTCTGTTTTTTCCGTGTTTTTGGCCCATTTTCAGACGAAGTCCAAATGGAATGAAAGTTTACGATGATTTTTTTGGACCAAAAGATACCCCCGAAGCTTTGAAAGAAGGCCAGAAGAGCCACGAGGGAGTCACAAGCCCTGACGCCGCCACCACCCCCCTAGGTAGTGGCGACCAGGCTTGTGACCTCCTCGTGGGCCCGACCGACGTAATTCCACCACCATAAATTCCTATAAATTCAGAAACCCCAAAAAAGAAACCTAGATCGGGAGTTCCGCTGCCGCAAGCCTCTGTAGCCACCAAAAACCAATCTGGAGCCCGTTCTGGCAGCCTGCTGGAGGGGGAATCCATCTCCGGTGGCCATCTTCATCATCCCAACGATCTCCATGACGAGGAGGGAGTAGTTTTCCCTCGGGGCTGAGGGTATGTACCAGTAGCTATGTGTTTGATCTCTCTCTCTCTCGTGTTCTTGAGATGTCTTGATATCAATGTACCGTGGGCTTTGCTACTACAGTTGGATCTTATGATGTTCTTCCCCCTCTCCCTCTTGTAATGAATTGAGTTTCCCCTTTGGAGTTATCATATCGGATTGAGTTTTGAGAACACTTGATGTATGACTTGAACGTGTCTATCTGTTGTGATCAACTTGCGGGTTTGTGACATTGGGAACCTATGCATATGGGTTGGCACACGTTGGATTCATGTGAGTACTTGATGTATGTTTTGGTGATCAACTTGCGGGTTCGTGACATTGGGAACCTATGCACAGGGGTTGGCACATGTTTTGACTCTCTGGTAGAAACTTTGGGGCACTCTTTGAAGTTCTATCTGTTGGTTGAATAGATGATACTGAGATTGTGTGATGAATATGGTATAATCATACCCACCGATACTAGAGGTGACAATGGAGTATCTAAGTGACATTAGGGTCTTGGTTGATATGTATCTTAAGGTGTTATTCTAGTACGAACTCTTGAATAGATCGATCAAAAAGAATAACTTTGTGGTGGTTTCGTACCCGACAATAATCTCTTCGTTTGTTCCCCGCCATTAGTGACTTTGGAGTGACTCTTTGTTGCATGTTGAGGGCTAGTTATATGATCCAATTATGTTATCATTGTTGAGAGAACTTCACTAGTGAAAGTATGAACCCTAGGCCTTGTTTCCACGCATTGCAATACCGTTCGTGCTCACTTTTATCATTTGTTACATTGCTGTTTTTGTAATTTCAGATTACAAAAACCTATATCTACCATCCATATTGAACTTGTGTCACCATCTATTCGCCGAACTATTGCGCCTATACAATTTACCATTGTATTGGGTGTGTTGGGGACACAAGAGACTCTTTGTTATTTGGTTGCAGGGTTGCTTGAGAGAGACCATCTTCATCCTACGCCTCCCACGGATTGATAAACCTTAGGTCGCCGACTTGATGGAAAATTGCTACTGTCCTACAAACCTCTGCACTTGAGGCCCAACAACGTCTACAAGGAGAAGGTTGCGTAGTAGACATCAGGCCTCACCTCGTTTGATCGTTGTATCTTTGTGCTAGCCTTCTCTAAGGCACCTCATGTTTCATGCCTATACTCAGATATTTGTTGCTTCCGCTGACTCGTGTGTTTATCAAGCTTATGTATTCCAGTCCTCGAGGCCCCTGGATTGTAATATGAAGCTTGTATGTTTTATTTGTGTTGTGATATCTTCCGTGAGTCCTTAAGCTTGGTCGTACGCATTTGCATGTATGATTAGCGTACGATCAAATCGAGGGCGTCACAAGTTGGTATCAGAGCTGAATGCTTGTAGGTAGCCCCCTTTCCAACCCCTTGGCCGAAGTTAAGTCTAGTACTTGAAAATTTTACTTACTTTGATGCTATGGCTTACGGGCCCACATCTCAATCGGGTGGTATTAGTATCTTCTACTACTTCTCTATACTCTAGGTTCTTCTCTTTCAGGTTAAATGTTTTTAATAACTCTAACATTAGGTTCTCATAATCACATCGACCCACAGAGCTGTATCATCTACTATTTTTCTTCTGATAATATGTTACACACACTGTCGTCTGACATCCTTGAATCTTCCTTTTCAGATGCGTCCTGCAAGGCAACCCGTACGATTGACACTGGCTGTTGAGGCGACTTGGTTTCCGGCCATTTTGGTCGACCTCTTGACCAATCTGGGATATCGCTAGAACCCCGAGTACACTGTGTATGAGGATTACCGCAAGTTCAACCTGTACCAGTACCAGGCTGAGGTTCGCATCTTCGATTAGACGGACATCTCCATCCGCGAGCTACACACCTTCTATAGTGTTGGGTTGTCGATCGATATGACCGTCCATGTTGCGGCCTATATCGCTATCACCCGCCTCCGTGGAGAGCACCCTTGCCTGGAGGAGACTGCCTTCACATACATCCCATATGTTCCTGTTGGTGATGAGGCTAGATCTGATCTCACCGCCTACACTGCTCGCGTTTGGGAACGCAACGACCGGTCTTACGTCGCTGTCTGTGGCCCCTACATGATGCGTAGTTACAACGCACGATTTTTGGTGTGGTACCATGAGGTGCTGGATTGTGCCTTCTGAGCTCAGACAGTGGAGTTGTATGCCATGCGTACCCGTCTTTACGACGCGTTGACACAACTAGAGCCAACAGTCAACGCGAGGATCCACCCTGCATTCATGCTCCAACCGTGCAGGACAGATCTACCACCAAGTCTTGAATGGCCTGCTGTTGGAGGTCGTACCGCTGCACTTAGACCTCTTCTACCCGAGTCTATGCGGTACGGGCACATGAGTCACGAGGGGATGCAGAATCCCGCTCCTAGGTTCTCTTACCGAGGTCATCGTCAGCTACCTGGATTTTGCCGTTCTCTCAGACATTGATATAGCCCTATCGTTATGTCTCATTGTCGTATCCCTCCACCGTGTGCATGCGTGCCGCCTAGTGACTCCAGGTTATCGTCTAATGTGTCAAGGTTATCCCAAATTTTGAATATGTAATCAATGGTCTGTTATCAAACCTATTCATGGGTCTGTATATCAAACTCAACTACTATGAAGTATCTATCGCATTTCCCTTTCATCATGCTTGACTACTTCATGAATGGCTACAATGCTTTTGCAATTACCTTATGCTAAACTACATGTGTTAAATATTTAGTAGGATGGTTAGACCAGCTGGCCTCCCGCATAGCCCCGCCAACGATGCACCACCCCCGCCTCCTGAATATGTGGCGGGGATGATCCAACAGTTTGAACTGAACCGCCAGTTTATGCAAGGGTTCATGGACCAGTTCCAAAGGACGAACATGTACCAACAACAAGGCTTGACACTGCAAGACTTATGCCGCCTCAACCGTGCGATCTACCACGGCTCAACTCAACCTCTTGATGCTGATGACTGGCTCCATGGCATTGCTTATGAGTTGGAGTCTGCCAACGTGCCCGTGGCGAGCTATGATAACTTTGTCGCCTACTTCCTGAAGGGTCGCGCTGCTCAATGGTGGGATAATCACAGACGCTCTTAGCCAGCTGGAACTGCCTTCACTTGGACGGAGTTCAACGCTACCTTCCGTGCTTGCTACATTCCTCAAGGAATCGTGGATCAGAAGACGAGTGAGTTCCGCAACCTTTTTCCAGGGCAACAAAAATGTGGACGCTTATTAGTGGGAGTTTCTGGACTTGTCCTGCTATGCTGAAGAAGACAGTGCAACTAATGCACTCAGACAAGAGAAATTCTGTGAGGGCCTCCACCCTGACATCAAGTTGGCGCTCCTTGTTCAGGATTGTGCTGATTTTGCCACCCTCTTGAACAAGGCCATTTAGATTGAGATTGGTCTGCAGGAATACAAGGATAGCAGCGAGCGCAACCGTAACATGGGTTCATCTTCGGTCCCATCCACACAGAAGTGGAAGATCTGGGTTCCTCACAATATGTACCATGCACCTACTCCTGCTCCGAGGCCATCCTAATCCCGCACCTCGTCTTCCTCCTCCACCACCTAGGTAGCCGAGGCTTCCAGCTCCACCGCCTCGAGTTCCTCCTTCCCGTCAAGAGGACGGGCTGTGCATCAAGTGTGGCCGTCCAGGTCACCGTGCTAGAGACTGTAGGCAGAACCATAACCAGCTGGCACTTCCCTCAACTGGCAGTGGCAAAAACCAGAACCAAAACAACAATGCCAAGCCTGCTTATGTTCGTGGTCACGCCAACAACATTGATAGGGGTCAAGCTCAGGACCAGCCTGCTAACGTGATGGGTACACTTCTCGTTAACTCAGTACTTGCTTCTGTATTGTTTGATACAGGAGCGTCACATTTGTTGGGGAAAACCAACACCTATGGGAAACTCGAGGAGTCCCTTGATCGTTTTGCGGGGAGATAGAGGTATGGCGTCGAGAGCGGAACTAGTGATCAACACCGGCAAGGTCCTTTTTACCCAGGTTTGGGCCTCTTGGCGCGTAAAACCGTACTCCTGCTTAGTTTGTACTGTGTGCTTACTGTAGGGTGGTTTTTCTATAGTAACTTAGTAGGTGATTAGGGAGTCTTTGATCCCCAAAAAGTTCAACCCCTAATAATGAGCTTTGGGCCTCCTTTTATAGGCAAAGGGGTCATCAACGGTGTGCTCACGGGATGCAGAGTGAACATTGTTCACCGCTCTACTTCTTCGGTGGTGTCAAGGGCAGTAAATGCCTGGTGTGACCCCTGACCCGCCGCAAGATAGTTACGACACGTACCTAGGTGAATCGACACCTGGGCCTTGTGCTGGCACACCAGGGATGTGTTGGAGTAGTCGGATTGTGGTAGAAACTGGTGGGGACACCTGGTGAGCGGACATGGGCTTGCTGGCCTAGAGCCTCCATCGGGTGCTTGGTCACTTCCCCGACAAGGAGGGCTTGCTGGGGGCCTTGAACACTTTCCCGAAAAGGAGGGCTTGCCAGGGGGCATCGCCAGTCTGTGCGAGCCTTCCCGGCAAGGGAAACTTGTTGGGGTCTTTCTATTCGTCAGTAGTCTTCCCAAAGAAGCGGGCTTGCCGGGGCCTTGGGAATCTTCCCGGCATGAGGGGCTTGATGGTTCCTTGCGTCTGGAGCCCTTGTATTCCATTCCCCTTGCAGTGAGGGAAGGGCATGGCCTCGACGCGTATTGGACTGCCTTTCTGCTGCTCTTTCCGGTACACTGCCATGAGGGGCGTCACCGATGCCCGTTCACAATTGTGGGGCACAAGGGACCCTAGTCTCTAGTACACCGACAGGAGCCCCCGGGCCTGGGGCACGCATGCGCGCGGGGCATTGCTAGGCCAGGCCCAAAGTAGTGCATGGGCTTCCTCAGCAGGCTACTCTATAGCTTTGGAGCAAGTACAGGCGGCCTTTCCCCATGTCGCGCATCAAAAGCGCGAGGTGGAGAAGTACGCGCACGGTAGCCTCCCCACCTCCTGACGCGTTACTGCCACGTGTGAAGCATGTGTAGTAAAGGTCAGGCAACTGGCATTTGTGGCCATAATGTCCGCAGTCGTGGCAGGGCCCGCCCCCGCATGCATTGGTGTAGTAGGGCGGTTCCCTGCTCGCTCGTGATAATGGGTGACTGGGCGATATGGGCGGCGGTTTCTAGAGTGAGGGCAGCTATCCCCCCGCACCTCACCCTATAAATTAGGTAGTTTGCAAGGAGGTTTTGCTCATCCATCAACTCACGGAACATCCACCGCCCCTAGCTTGCATCTGTAGAATCTTTTCTATCTCTAGGTGGCGCTCGCCCCTAACCATGGCTAGGTGATGTGGGAGGCCACCATCGGCCGCCAGGACGGCAAGGGGATCCCACTCGGCTCATGCCACATCTTCAGGGGCTGCAGCTGCGGAGGGCGGCACGAGCGTCTGTTGTGGCGGAGGGGAGAGGAGCCGCGGTCGCTGCGGAGGCCGTGACCGAGGAGGCGGAGTGCTACTCTAGCACCTGCGTCTTCTCCCGTGCTCGGCAGGCACTCGTACGGGATGGCGCTGGAGTTCTTCGTGGAGCTGCACGATGCCACGTGGGGCCATTTGCATCTCCCTCGCCCCTTTCCTAGGGCAATGGAGGCCACCATGCCCCCTGTCTTGTGGTTGCGGGCGTACGGTTGCTCCCACCATGCTATGCAAGTGCACGCGGAGAACCCGAAGCGCCGATCCATGTTGCTCAGGCTGGGCTGGAAAGCCTTCGCCCGTGCCGACAACCTCGAGGATGGGCATATCCTCCGCTTCAAGCTAGTGGAGGATAATATGCTATCCGTCAAGTTTTACGGGTGCTCAGGTGTGTGTCTCGGTTGCTGCGAAGAGAGCTCGAGCGATGCCGAATTTCCCACCTCGAGCGATAGCGACGAGGAAGACAGCGGTGGCAGTGGCACCCTGGGGAGGTCAACATCTCAGGGAGTCAGGTCGGAGTTCGACTCCACGAGCTCCGACTGACAGCCGACCCTGCCACCGAGGCCCCCTCACGGCTCTCCCCCGCCCGACGGGGTTATCTTGCTGGAGATGGTGTCGGTGCCTCGTGTTCGAGGAGGAGGCACCTTGGCAAGCTCTTACTTCTCTAGCCCCCCCTTCCCACTTGGCCCACCTCACCGTAGTGGGCACTGGCTCCCTGGCCACGGGAGGAGGCGTGCTCGCGGGCTCCGGATCCTTCGCCCCTTCCTTTGCCCAACCCTCTGGTATCAAGCCAGAAAGGGCCGGTTGGTGCTTGTCGGGGCTGGTCCCGGCGGAACCAGCCCTTACCGTGTTGCGAGCTCCGCGTTTTTATCTTCTTGAACTTCTGTCCGGCAAGCATGTCCCTCGCCAAAAGACAGTGTAATAGGTTAAAGGGGCAAAAATCATTCATGTAATATGTTCGAGTTTGTTTCCAACAAATGAATGAAATGTTGTTTCCCTTCCGTCTGATCCTTCTCCTTGCATGATACGCCTTTTGCACTTTCCGGAAGCTTGCCAGCGCAACTGGTCGTGCCACTAGTGCATTGAGGAAAGGGTCCTTAGCAAATCGCTTGAGGGGTCGTTACCGGCAAGGCTTCTTGCCACACTCAGTGAAACCATTAGATCGTCGAGCGCGGCTCGAGGCGAAATAAGGTGCTATGTAGACACTTAGACTATTGAACAGGTTCGAAACAGTGAGAAGGCACTCTGTGGCCGTGCAGGTCGTTGAACTAGTTCGAAACAGAACTAAGGTGCACTCATCCTGAAAATGTTCCATCTACCCGCAGGTTTCTCAAACAAGGTTTGGGATCTTCGAGAAAGGGAACAACCTATCTACTCTGAAATCTAATCTGAAATATTTATGACTTATCTCACGTACCGCGACACTTCTCCTCGCGGTGCTTGGGTCCTTTGCTGGGGCCTCATATCCCCGGCAAGCATGAGACTATACTCTTCCGGCAACTTCCCTCCAGCAAGGTACTTGCCGACAATTCTCGACTGTCGTATAGGAGTAGTGTTACCAGAGCAGAACTCCTTTTCCTGTTTTGCCTAGCCGTGCGCACCTTTGGCGGTGACGCGATGCTTCCGGGGGAAAGCGATTGATTGGAGTACGTTCCTGGTATCTGGGGCCCATCGACGCATTCTCGGCGGCTATGCACCTCTCCGTGGAGGTGCGTCGGCCGGAGTATGCACCGGAGACCTCGCCGGAGCCCCTGGGCACAACCTCGATAGCAGCGCACTGTCCCGGAGTGGCGCGTCACACTGATGCCTTCGAGCTCGAGGTCTCCGTCCCCCTAGCCTGCGTTCGCGCAGCATGGCACTTGCGCAGGAGTTAGGATGTCGTGGCAAAGTAGAGCGACCACCGCTGCGCCCTGCTTTGTGGGACCACAGTGTTGCGCTCAATCTCCCATGATCTGACGCGGAGCTTGCTTGAATCCGCGAAGAATCTCTCAACCATCGCTCCCCCTAGCTGGCGCGCCAAAGATGTCGGGGAAAACCAACACCTAAGGGAAACTCGAGGAGTCGTTTGATCGTTTGGCAGGGAGAGAGAGGTATGGCGTCGAGAGCGGAACTACCGATCAACACCGCAAGGTCATTTTTACCCAGGTCCGGGTCGCTTGGCGCGTAAAACCCTACTCCTTCTTACTTTGTATTGTGTGCTTACTGTAGGGTGGTTTTGCTACAGTAACTTAGTAGGTGATTAGAGAGTCTCTGATCCCCAAAACTTCCAACACCTAAGAATGAGCTTTGGGCCTCCTTTTATAGGCAAAGGGATCACCAATAGTGTGCTCACGGGATGCATAGTGAATAGTGTTGACCACTCTAATTCTTCGGTGGTATCGGGGGCGGTAAATGCCTTGTCTGATCCCTGACCTGCCGCAAGATGGTTGCGACACGTACCTAGGTGAATCAACACATGGGCCTTGTGGTAGAACATGAGGGATGTGCTGGAGCGCTCGGATTGTGGTAGAAACTGGTGGGGATACTTGGCGGGCAAACAACGACTTGCTGGCCTGGAGCCTCCATCAGGTGAATTGGTCACCTCACCGGCAAGGAGGGCTTTCCGGGGGGCCTGGAACACTTTTCCGACAAGTATGGCTTGCTAGGGGGCCTTGGCATTCTGTGCGAGCCTTCCGGGCAAGGGAAACTTGTCGGGGTCTTGCTATTCTTCGGGTAGTTTTCCCGGCGAAGCGGGCTTTTCGGGGCCTTGGGAATCTTCCCTGCAAGGATGGCTTGCCGGGGCCTTGCGTCGGGAGCCCTTGTACTCCACGCCCCTCGCTGTGAGGGAAGGGCCTGGCCTCGGTGGGTCTTGGACTGCCTTTCTACTACTCTTCCCGTTACACTATCATCAGGGGCGTCGCCGATGCCCGTGCACAAGTGTGGGGCACAAGGGATCCCAGTCTCTAATGCACCGAGAGCATTCCTTCATGTCAGAAAAGTTTGCATTCATGCATGGCATTAAGTATGAAGAGATGAACATCCCAATAGTGGTAAACACCCCCGCGGGCTAATGTCGACCCTCCATGGTCTGCCCCAATGTCCCCAAAATGAAGGATTGGAATTCCTTGCCGCTCCCATGTTATTCTCTTCTTCCAACATTGACCTCATACTCGGAATGGACTGGTTGAAAGCTCATACAGCTTCAATCATTTGTGCCACCAAAACCATCCACCTCATATACCCTTCAAATAAATTAATAAGCTATCATGCTCATCTCGTTTGAGATGCCGAGGCACGGGTACATGCCTTGAATTCTTGAAATGCTTCACCTCTTGAAGGGATCGAAAACATTCCAGTTGTTCGGGAATTCCAAGACGTCTTCGAGAAGAACTTCCAGGTATTTCCCCTGCTCGAGCTGTCGAGTTTGTCATTGACTTGGTACCCGGTACCACTCCTATCGCCAAGCGTCCTAATAAAATGCCACCACATGAACTTCTTGAACTTCAGCAAGAAATTGACAATTCGCTTCATCTGGGTTTCATTCGTCTGACTTCCTCTTCTTGGGGAGCACCTTCTATCTTTCTTAAGAAGAAGGATGGGACAAATCGTTTGGTTCAAGACTACCATCTATCAATCAGGCCACTATTCAAAACAAATATTCTCTTCCTCAGATAAATGATCTGTATGATCAAATTGCTGGTTCTTCAATCGTCTCTAAGCTCGACTTGAGGTCGGGATACCACCAGATCCGTGTTTGCAAGGAAGATATTCCAAACACCGACTTTGTTACTCGCTATGGATCATACGAGTACACCGTCATGTCCTTCGGCTTAACCAATGCACCGGCACCCTTCTCTCGATTGATGAATTATATATTCATGGATTACCTCAAAAAATTCGTTGTCGTATATCTGAATGATATTCTGGTATATTCGAAGAATAAAGAAGAACATGTCGAACATCTTCGTCTCGTACTAGATAAGCTTCGGGAGCATAAACTTTATGTGAAGTATTCTAAATGTGAGTTCTGGCTGGACGAAGTGATGTACCTTGGTCATGTGATCTCCAAGGATGGTATTGCGGTCAACCATGAACGAGGTCAAGCTATATTCTGTAGTAGACTGTCCCGAAGAATGTCAAGCAAGTCAGAAGTTTTCTCGCACTCGCGAGCTATTGTCGTTGATTCGTGGAGAACTTCTCCAATATTGCAAAGCCTTTAGGCAATCTGCTTCACAAAGGTGTTAAGTTTGAGTGGAGTGATAAATGCCAGGAAAGTTTCCAGGCACTCAAGGACAAACTGACATCTGCTCCGTTACTTGCTCCTCCGTATACAAAAAGCTATTTCGTCATATATTGTGATGCTTCTTGTCAAGAAATAGGTTGTATCCCGATGCAAGATTGTAAAATAATTGCTTATGCCTCACCTCAGCTGCGTGCTCATGAAGAGAACTATCAGTTTTACATTCGCTGAAAGAATGGCGACAATACCTACTCGGTAATCGCTGTGACATCTACACCGATCATCAAAGTCTGAAGTATTTGTTCACTCAGTTGGATCTGAATCTACAACAATAGAGATGGATGGAGCGTATAGCAAAGTTTGACTTTGGTATATCGTATACCCCCGGCAAAGCTAATGTAATGCCTGATTCCTTGAGCCGAAAGTCATACTGCAACCATCTCCAGGTTCATAAGGTTCATGTCCATCTTGAAGAGGAATTTCATAAGTTGAACCTCCATATTGTTCCTCAGGGTTACCTTGTTCCCCCTCCTTTAGAGTTTTGCAAGATGAACCTCCGTGTTGTTAAAGAGGGATCCCATGGTAACCTGGTTGCTGAACTAGATCTAGTGGGCATCATCAAGACTATTCAACTCTGTGACGATGATATCGAAAGAATGAAGTGATATCTTGCATAGGGAAAACCCTCTTGCTTCGCTTTTGTTTATGATGGAGCCTTGTACTTCAAAGGTCGCCTATTCGTCCCAAATAAAAAGCAAAACCTCAGAATGACTAGACGGGTGATGAAAGAAGATCATGGTACCCCATTGTCTATACATTCAGGTAGTACCAAGATGTACCAAGACATCCGCCAAAGGTTCTGGTGGCCACATATGAAACAAGACATTGCACGCTATGTTGCAGAATGTGTTATTTGCTCATGAATTAAAGAAAAACATCGAACGCCTGATGGAACTCTGCAACCTATCTCTATTCCTGAATGGAAATCGGACCATGTTGAAATGGACTTTCTCACTAGTTTCCCATATCTCAGAAAGGTAATGATGCTATTCTTAACGTCATTGACCGACTTTCCAAAGTTACACATTTTCTGGTCGTCAAAGAAACAATTAATGCTGGCCAACTGGCAGACCTTTATATGTCTAGGATTATTGCACTTCACGGTATTCTGTTAGTAATCAGCTCGGACCATGGTAGATTGTTCACTTCAAAATTTTGGGAAAGTTTTCAGAAAGCTATGAGGACTCAACTGTCCTTCAGCACCGCATTTCATCCTCAATTCTAGGGAGAATTTGAACGAGTCAACCAAATTATTGAGGACATGCTTCGAGCTTGTGTCATTTCTTTTGGTAAGGAATGGGAGGAATCTCTACCGTATGCTGAGTTCTCCTACAACAATAGCTATCAAGCTAGTATGAAGATGACCCCTTTCGAAGTATTGTATGGACGAAGGTGTCATACTCCTCTAAATTGGCCAGAAACTGGGGAACAATCACTCTTCGGTCCGGATATTAGACAACACGCTGAAGATCAAGTCTGCATTATTCATGTGAATCTAAAGGCTACTAAGTCTCGTCAAAAAAGTCAGTATGACCGTCATCATCAAGATATGGTCTATCAACCTGGTTAAAAGGCTTATCTTCGTGTCACACCAATGAGAGGTGCATATCGTTTTGGGACTGCCAGTGTCTTATCAATTGGAACTGCCAGTGAACATTTCTCAGGTTCACGATATCTTCCATGTGTTGCAGCTCCGTCACTGCTTCAAGGATCCTATTAGAGCAGTGGATCATGGTATGCTTGAGCTGCAACAAGACGTCTATTATAAAGAGCATTCGATCTGCATTCTTGATCAAGCTGAACGTCAGACTCGTTGCAAGGTCACCAAGTTCCTTAAAGTGCCATGTTCAAATCATTCTGCAGATGAAGCCACTTGGGAACATGAGGATCATCTTCGTGATGAATACCCTGAGCTCTTTCCTTCTACTTCCTAATTCTCGGGACAAGAATTCTTGTTACTAGGGGAGGGTTGTGACATCCCCAGAGTATGCTACAATAATCATTGTAATTAAGCTACACTTATGGCCGAGATTAAGCTAGTGCTTTTGCTAATCTATTATGAACACAGCTGGAATCAAACTCTGTTTCAAAAATCTTTTTTACGATTCAAATTCATTTCAAAAGTGGATTTAAAAGTTTTGCAATCTTTAAATTAAAAATCATGTTTTGGTGGCAATTAATTCCTAGGTATTTATTAAATTGAAACCAATATTTTTCCAAGCATTTTAGTTCCTCAAAATAATTAAAACTGGGACCGAGACGATTATTAAATGTCATGTCCCATTTTACTGTATTCAAATAAATTCTAAACCTCCCCGAAAATATTTGTGGCATGTAATAAAAATTGTGAGGCAAGCCCTATAATTTTTAAAAAGTAAATCTAGGCACTGTAAATAAAATTGAATAAAAAGTAAAAGTAAAATAAATAGTAATAATAAAATAAAATAAAAAAACCCTAACCCACCTGGCCTCGCCCCACTTGGCCAACCCAACCGGCCAGCTCCCCGCCGGCCCAACCGGCCCCCTCAACCCCGTGGGGGTATAAAACCAACCCCAACCCCGAACCCACCAACCCCCACGCTCAATCCCCCTCACCCCCGCAGCAACCACGGGCTCGCCCCTCACCCTAGCCCCGCCCCGACTCCCGGCCGAAGCCGGCCACCACAGGGTCGCCCCCGGCCACCTCCGGTGCCCCAACGCCGGCCACCCTCCTTCGCCTCCTCTCCTACCCCGCCAGACCTCCACACCGGACATGTGGTTTCCCTACGCCAGTGGTGAGTACACTGGCCCAGCCACCCCTCCTCTCTCCCCCAACTCCGGCGTGCCCCTCCAACCATCATCCCGCTACGCCCCTTGGCCCCGTGCCACCTCGTCGCCGGCCTCGCCCATCGCATCACCTCCGTCGTACCCTCGCGCGCTGGTCTCGCCCCTGGCCGTGTCGCCCATCCAGCGCCCCACTCCATTGTGGCTCCCCTTCCACTCGCTCGCACCGGTCGCTCAACCCCGCACCAAGGCCCCAATGTTGGTGTTGGAAATATGCCCTAGAGGCAATAATAAATTAGTATTTATTATATTTCCCTGTTCATGATAATTGTCTATTATTCATGCTATAAGTGTATTAACCGGAAACCGTAATACATGTGTGAATATATAGACCACAACATGTCCCATGTGAACCTGTAGTTGGCTAGCTCATTAATCACTAGATGGTCATGGTTTGATGATCATGGACATTGGATGTCATTGATAACAGGATCACATCATTAGGAGTATATTTTCCTTAGACCATGAGATTCTACAACTCCCGGATACCGTAGGTATGCTTTGGGTGTATCAAATGTCACAACGTAACTGGGTTATTATAAAGGTGCACTACAGGTATCTCTGAAAGTGTATGTTGGGTTGGTACGAATCGAGACTGGAATTTGTCACTCCATGTGACGGAGAGGTATCTCTGCGCCCACTCGGTAATTCGTCATCATAATGAGCTCAATGTGAGTAAGGAGTTATCCACGGGATGATGTGTTACGAAACGAGTAAGAGACTTTCCGGTGACGAGATTGAACAAGTTATAGGGATGCCAATGATCGAATCTCGGGCAAGTGTCATACCGATAGACAAGGGGAATTGCATACGGGATTGAGTGAATCCTCGAATCGTCGTTCATCCGATGAGGTCATCGTGGAACATGTGGGATCCAACATGGATATCTAGACCCTGCTGTTGGTTATTGGCCGGAGAGTTGCCTTGGTCATGTCTGCATGTTTCCCGAACCCGTAGGGTCTACACACTTAAGGTCCGGTGACGCTAGAGTTGTTATGGGAATCCTATATGTGGTTACTGAAGGTTTTTCAAAGCCCCGGATGAGATCCCAAACGTCACGAGGAGTTATGGAATAGTGCGAAGGTATAGATTTATATATGGGAAGTCCAATTTCGATCGCCAGAAAAGTTTCGAAGTTTATCGGTATTGTGCCCGGACCACCAAAAGGGTACCGGGGGTCCACTAGGAGGGTCCAACTATCCCGGAGAGCCACATGGGCTGAAAGGGGAGAGAAACCAGCCCCTGGTGGGCTGGTGCTCGAGGGAGAGGATGCCCAAGGCGTAAGGGAGGAGGCCCAAGCGCAAGGGAGGCCAAACCCTAGGCGGTGGGGCTGCCTTGGGTGGCAAGCCACCCACCTAGGCCGCCGCCGCCTCCTCGTCCTTGGGCTGCCACACCTCCAATGGTTTCCCTAGGGGTGGAGCACCCCCCTCTCCCTCCCTACTATATATAGTGGAGGATTTGGAGGGCTGCCACACCTGATTTTATCATCCTATGGCACAACCCTACTTCTCCTCTTATCCTCCTCCACGGTGCTTGGCGAAGCTCTGCCGAAGAACCACATAGCTCCAACGCCACCACGCCGTTGTGCTGCCGGAGTTCTGCCTCAACTTCTCCTACTCCTTGCTGGATCAAGAAGGAGGAGACGTCCCCGAGCTATAGGTGTGTTGAATGCGGAGCCACCGTACGTTCGGTGTTCGGATCGGATCTTCCCCGATTTGGATAGCCGCGAGTACGACTCCATCGACCGTGTTCATAGTAATGCTTCCGCTATGCAATCTTCAACGGTATGAAGATGCTCTACCTCACTTGTTTCTGGTCTCTCCTTGATGATCTTGGTGTAACGTAGGAATTTTTTTGAATTATTACTACGATACCCAACAGTGGCATCTCAAAGAATTGAGTGGGAGGAAGGTGGAAACTTGATGAGGTTATTAAACCATCACTTCAACAAGTGTGTAGCAGGGCACAAGAAGTTGTTCCTGTGGCGCCTACACCAATTGAAGTGGAAGCTAATGATAGTGATCATGAAGCTTTGGATCAAGTCACTACCAAACCTCGTAGGTCGACAAGGACGCGTACTACTCCAGAGTGGTACAATAATCCTGTCTTGGAGGTCATGTTGCTTGACAACAATGAACCTACGAGCTATGGGGAAGCGATGGTGGGCCTGGATTCCGACAAATGGCTCGAGGCCATGAAATCTGAGAGAGGATCCACGTATGAAAACAGAGTGTAGAGTTTGGAAGAACTATTTGATGGTCACAAGACTATTCACTACACATGGATCTTTATAAGGAAGACAGACGATGATGGTGAAAGTCCCCATTGAGAAAGCTCGACTTGTCACAAAGATGTTTCCGTCAAGTTCGAGGAGTTGACTGTGATGAGACTTTCTCACTCATAGCAATGATAAAAGTCTGTTGAAATTATGTTAGAGGTTGTTGCATCATTTATGAATTCTTGCATATAGGATGTAAAACATTGTTTCCTCGACAGTTTCCTGGAGGAAAGGTTGTATCTGATACAACCAGAAGATTATGTCAATCCTAAAGATGCTAACAAGTATGCAAACCTCCAGCGATCCTTCTATGGAATGGAGCAAGCATCTCGGAGTTGGAATATACGCTTTGATGAGATGTTCAAAGATTTTGGTTTTATACAAAGTTTATGAGAAACTTGTATGTCCAAAGAAGTAAGTGGGAGCATTATAGAATTTCGGATGAGTATATGTGGTTGACATATTGTTGATTGGAAATAATGTAGAATTTCTGGAAAGCATAAAGGGTTGTTTGAAAGGAGTTTTCAAAGGCAAACCTGGATTAAACTACATGAACATTGAGCACGAACATCTATGGGGATAGATCAAGACGCTTGATAAAACTTTCAATGAATACATACTGTGACAAGATTTTTGAAGGAGTTCAAAATGGATTAGTTAAATAAGGAGTTCTTGACTACATTGTAAGGTGTAATTTTTGAGTAATACTCAAAAGCCCGACCACGGTAGAAGAAAGACAAAGGACGAAGTTCGTCCCCTATGCATTAGCCGTAGGCTCTATGGTATGTTATGTTGTGTACCGCACCTCAAGTGTGCCTTGCTGTGAGTCAGTCAAAGGGGACGAGAGTGATCCAGGAATGGATCACTGGACCGCGTTCAAAGTTATCCTTAGTAAATAGTGGACTAATGAATTTTTCTCGATTATGAAGGTCATTAAAGATTTCATCATAAAGAGTTACGTCGATGCAAGCTTTGACACTAATCCGTATAACTGTGAGTAGTAAACCGGATTCGTATAGTGGAGCAGTCATTTGGAATAGTTCCAAATGGCGCATGGTAGCAGCATGTATAGGATGACATAGAGATTTGTAAAGCACACACGAATCTGAAAGGTTCAGACCCGTTGACTCAAATCCTCTCCCACAAGCAAGACATGATCGAACCCAAAACTGTATGGGTGTTAGATTCATTGCAATCACATAGTGATGTGAACTAGATTATTGACTCTAGTGCAAGTGGGAGACTCTTTGAAATATGCCCTAGAGGCAATAATAAATTAGTTATTATTATACTTCCTTGTTCATGATAATTTTCTATTATTCATGCTATAATTGTAATAACCGGAAACCGTAATACATGTGTGAATATATAGACCACAACATGTCCCTAGTGAGCCTCTAGTTGGCTAGCTCATTAATCAATTGATGGTCATGGTTTCCTGATCATGGACATTGGATATCATTGATAACGGGATCACATAATTAGGAGAATGATGTGATGGACAAGACCCAATCCTAAGCATAGCACAAGATCATGTAGTTCGTCTGCTAGAGCTTTTATAATGTCAACTATCATTTCCTTAGACCATGAGATTGTACAACTCCCAAATACCGTAGGAGTACTTTGGGTCTATGAAACGTCCAACATAATTGGGGATTATAAAGGTGCACTACAGGTATCTCCGAAAGTGTCTGTTGGGTTGGTACGAATCGACACTGGGATTTGTCGCTTCGTGTGATGGAGAGGTATCTCCGGGCCCACTCGGTAATGCATCATCATAATGAGCTCAATATGACTAAGGAGTTAGCCACGGTAAGATGTGTTACGGAAAGAGTAAACATACTTGTCGGTGATGATATTGAACAAGGTATAAGGATATCGACGATCGAATCTCGGGCAAGTGTCATACCAGTAGACATAGGGAATTGCATGCGGTATTGAGTGAATCCTCGACATCGTGGTTCATCCAATGAGATCATCGTGGAACTTGTGGGAGCCAACATGGATATCCAGAAACTTATCTTGTTTATTAGTAGGAGAGTTGTCTTTGTCATGTGTGCATGTTTCCCGAACCCGTAGGTTCGGTGACACTAGTCTTGTTATGGGAATCATATATGTGGTTACCAAACGTTGCTCGGAGTCCCAAATTAGATCCCGGATGTCATGACGAGTTTCGAAATAGTCCAGAGGTAAAGATTTATATGTGGGAAGACCAGTTTCGGTCGTCGGAAAAGTTTTGGCGTTTATCGGTATTGTACCGGGACCACCGAAAGGGTACACGGGGGTCCACTGGGAGGGTCCACCTATCCTGGAGGGCCACATGGGTTGAAAGGGTAGAGGAACCAGCCCCTGGTGGGCTCGTGCGCAAAGGGGAGGAGGCCCAAGGCGCAAGGGAGGAGGCACAAGCGCAAGGGAGGCCAAACCCTAGGCGGTGGGGCTTCCTTGGGTGGCAAGCCACCCACCTAGGCCGCCGCCCCCTCCTCCTCCTAGTACTTCCGCACCTCCTAGGGTTTCCCTAGGGGTGGCACATCCCCTCTCCCTCCCTCCTTTATATAGTGGAGGAGTTGGAGGGTTGCACACACCTGATTTGATCATCCTATGGCGCAGCCCTACTTCTCCTCTTCTCCTCCTCCACGGTGCTTGGCGAAGCCCTGTCAGAGAACCAGATCGCTCCACCGCCACCACGCCGCCGTGCTGCCGGAGTTCTCCCTCAACTTCTCATCCCTCTCTGGATCAAGAAGGAGGAGACGCCCCCGGGCTACAGGTGTGTTGAACGTGGAGACACCGTACGTTCGGTGTACGGATCGGATCTTCCTCGATTTGAATCGCCCCGAGTACGACTCCATCGACCGCGTTCATAGTAACGCTTCCGCTATGCAATCTTCAATGATATGAAGATGTTGCACCTCACTTGTTGTTGGTTTCTTCTAGATGATCTTGGTGTGACATAGGAATTTTTTTGAATTATTACTACGATACTCAACAGCCGGCCGCCAAGCCCGCACGACCACTGGCCTTGGCCGCCGGAGCCCAGGTACTGCTGCCGCAGCTGCGTCTCCTCGATGGTGGCCTCGGCCACGGCAATGGCCTTGGCTCCGATTCGGCCGGCAGTCCGTGTCAAGTGGGGATTAACCCCCCACCCCTATAACCCTATGACTAGGGGGGCCACTGCCCCCTAAAAACGTTTTGGATTAAAACAATATACGTAATAAAAATAATTTAATTAATAAATAATTTAATTAGATAATTAGTTTAATTAGTTAATTAAGTAATTAGTAAATTAACTTAATTAAGGTTAATTATATTAATTAACAACTTTGATAATTAATTAGGACAATTAATTAATTCTATTAATTAATTATCTTGAGCAGAGTATGACGGGTGGGTCCTACCCCACTAATTAACCTGATTAATTACTAATTTAATTAATTAAGAACTGTGTGAATGACATGTAGGACCCACTCATTAGTTTGACGAGTCAACTCGGTTTCGACTAATGATGTCATGGTGACATCGTGATGATGCCACAATCCAAGTTTTTTAAAAATTTAAATAATTCATTTTGATTTTTGGATATTATTGAAAGTTTAAAAAATAATATAAAATAATCGTCGGATGAAAATAATTTGTACATGAAAGTTGATCAAAAAAACGGGACGAACCTCGATACGATATCCGTTTGTTCGTCATGCGTCCCTAGCATAGCGAACGTGGAACTTTTCCATCTATTTCGCATGTCCGGTAGTAGACAAAGTCCCGGGAAATATCATTTGATATTTTCCCGATCCGTCTATGACAAATGATACTGCGTTAGTGCTTTCCTAGCCCTGCATATTGCCATGTCATGCATCCAGTTACACATATTGATGTTATCTATTGTTTCTACCCCTCCTCTTCTTACCGGTGGACACCGAGACTGACGCTGGTGCCGGGTAAGACTACCCTCCTAACGGCCAGCCCTTTTCCGCATAACAACAAGGCAAGCAAACCCCCCTTGATCATCCCTATATTGCCTATTTCTTTCTCCCTCATACTTGCATTATAATTTTTCTACTTTGTAGATATATCCTATTCTGATGCGTAGCCTGTTTTTTATGAATTGTTACTTTACCGTACTAGAATTTAAACTATTTAGTATAGGTGGAGCAGTCATCCCCTTTGCCTCTTAGTCCAGGTGCACCCGCTTTATCGTCAAGTCTCGATCCCTGATCGATGATCCAAGACCCGACACAACACTCACACACCCCTTAGTTGTACGACGCTGCACAACAACTATCGAGTACCGAGGCTGACACCTCGTTATGTTGGGGAATGTTGCATGCAAAACAAAAAAATTCCTACGCACACCAAGAATGGTGATGTCCATCTACGAGAGGAGATTAGATCTACGTACCCTTATAGATCGCTAAGCGGGAAGCATTAAGAAACGCGGTTGATGTAGTGGTATAACTTCGTGATACAAATCACCGTCAGCCCACGATCCGTACTACGAACGGTTCGGATCTAGCACCGAACGGACGACACCACCGCGTTCAGCAAACATACAGCTCGATGATGATCTCGTCCTTCTTGATCTAGCAAGCAAGACGGAGAAGTAGATGAGTTCTCCGGCAACGTGACAGTGCTCCGATGGTGGTGATGATCTACTCTTGCAGGGCTCCGCCCGAGCTCTCCAGAAATCTGATATAGAGGTAAATCTATGTGGAATAGGCTAGAGTTGCACCTGGCAAAGTTATCTCAAAAAGCCCTAAACCACCAATATATATAGGAGGAGGGGAGGTGCTAGCCTTGGGGCACAAGGGCCCCAAGGGTGTGCCGGCTGAAGGGGGAGGAGGACTCCTCCTCCAATTCGGTTTGGGAAGGAGGAGACGTCCTCTTCCTTCCGACTTCCCTCTTTCCTTTTTTTTTTCTTTCTTTCCTTTGGTTTTTTTTACTTGTGGCACCATAGCCTTCTTGGGTTGATTCCGCCAGCCCACTAAGGTCGGGTGTGCTACCCTAAGTCCATGGGCTCACTCCCAGGCGGGTGGGCCCCTCCCGGTGAACACCGGGAACCCATTCATCACTCCCGGTACTCTGCCGGTAATGTCCGAAACTTTCGGGTAACCAAATGAAACCATCCTATATATCAATTTTAGTTTCCGGATCATTCCAGAAACGCTAGTGATGTCTCTGATCTCATCCGAGACACCGAACAACATTCGGTAACCACACATATAACTCAAATATACTAAAACATCATCGAACCTTAAGTGTGCAGACCCTGCGGGTTCGAGAACTATGTAGACATGACCCGAGACACTCCTCGGTCAATATCCAATAGCAGGACCTGGATGCCCATACTGGATCCTACATATTCTCCGAAGATCTTATCGGTTGAACCTCGGTGTTAAGGATTCATAAAATCCCGTATGTCATTTCCTTTGTCCTTCTGTACGTTACTTGCCTGAGATTCGATCGTTGGTATCCGCATACCTATTTCAATCTCGTTATAGGCAACTCTCTTTACTCGTTCTGTAATACAAGATCCCGTGACTTACACTTAGTCACATTGCTTGCAAGGCTTGTGTGTGATGTTGTATTACCGAGTGGGCCCCAAGATACCTCTCCGTCACATGGAGTGACAAATCCAAATCTTGATCCATACTAAATCAACGGACACCTTCGGAGATACCTATAGAGCACCTTTATAGTCACCCAATTACGTTGTGATGCTTGATACACACAAGGTATTCCTCCGGTGCTAGTGAGTTATATGATCTCATGGTCCTAGGAATAAATACTTGACACGCAGAAAACAATAGAAACAAAATGACACGATCAACATGCTACGCTCATAGTTTGGGTCTAGTCCATCACATGATTCTCCTAATGATGTGATCCAGTTATCAAGTGACAATACTTGCATATAGTCAGAAAACCTTGACTATCATTGATCAACTGGCTAGCCAACTAGAGGCTTGCTAGGGACATTGTTTTGTCTATGTTTCCACACATGTATCTTTGTTTTCATTCAATACAA
Organism: Hordeum vulgare subsp. vulgare; assembly: GCF_904849725.1. Taxonomy (NCBI): domain Eukaryota; kingdom Viridiplantae; phylum Streptophyta; class Magnoliopsida; order Poales; family Poaceae; genus Hordeum; species Hordeum vulgare. The sequence continues at coordinate 229,771,571 of NC_058520.1, read as the reverse complement.
TTATAGCATGGATAATAAACGATTATCTTCTAGCAGGAAATATAATAATAACTATTTTATCATTGCCTCTAGGGCATATTTTCAAGAGTCTCGCTCTTGCACTAGAGTCAATAATATATTCCTCACATCGCCATGCGATTTACATTGTAATAAATCTAACACCCATACAGTTCTGGTGTTGATCATGTTTTGCCCGTGGAAGAGGTTTAGTCAGCAGGTCTGCAACATTCAGATCCGTGTGCACTTTGCTAATATTTATGTCCTCTGCTTCGACGTAGTCTCGGATGAGGTTGACGCGTCGTTTGATATGCCTGGTCTTCTTGTGAAACCTTGGTTCCTTTGCTATGGCAATGGCACCAGTGTTGTCACATAACATAGTTATTGGATTTAGTGCGCTCAGCACAACTCCAAGATCCGTCATGAACTGCTTCATCCGAACACCCTCCTTAGCTGCCTCCGAGGCAACCATGTACTCTGCTTCGCATGTAGAATATGTTACGACGCTTTGCATGGAACTGCACCAGCTTACCGCACCCCTATTAAGAATAAATACGTATCCGGTTTGAGACTTAGAGTCATCCGGATCGGTGTCAAAGCTTGCGTCGATGTAACCCTTTACGACGAGCTCTTCGTCACCTCCATAAACGAGAAACATTTCCTTAGTCCTTTTCAGGTTCTTCAGAATATTCTTGACCGCCGTCAAGTGATCCACTCCTGGATTACTTTGAAACCTGCCTGCCATACTTATGGCCAAGCTAACGTCTCGTCTAGTGCACAACATTGCATACATGATAGAACCTATGGCTGAAGCATAGGACACGGAACTCATTTGTTCTCTATCTTCCGCAGTGGCTGGGCACTGAGTCTTACTCAATTTTATACCTTGTAACACTGGCAAGAACCCCTTCTTGGACTATTCAATTTTGAACTTCTTCAAAACTTTATCAAGGTATTTGCTTTGTGAAAGTTCTATCAGGCGTCTTGATCTATCCCTATAGATCTTAATGCCTAGAATGTAAGCAGCTTCTCCTAGGTCCTTCATAGAGAAACTTTTATTCAAGTAATCTTTTACGCTCCCCAAAAACTCCACGTTGTTTCCAATCAGCAATATGTCATCCACGTATAATATTAGAAACACCACAGAGCTCCCACTCACTTTCTTGTAAATACAAGATTCTCCAACCACTTGTATAAACCCAAATGGTTTGATCACCTCATCAAAGCGCATATTCCAACTCCGAGATGCTTCCACCAGTCCATAAATGGATCGCTGGAGCTTGCATACTTTGTTAGCATTCTTCGGATCGACATTACCTTCGGGTTTCATCATATACAACTCTTCCTTAAGAAAACCATTAAGGAACGTCGTTTTCACATCCATCTGCTAGATTTCATAATCGAAAAATGCAGCTATTGCTAACATGATTCGGACGGACATAAGAATCTCTACCGGTGAGAACGTCTCATCGTAGTCAAATCCTTGAACTTGTGAAAAACTGTTTGCCACAAGTCGAGCTTTATAAACGGTCACATTACCGTTCATGTCCGTCTTCTTCCTAAAGATCCATTTGTTCTGAATAGCCTTATGGCCTTCAGGTAATACTTCCAAAGTCCATACTTTGTTTTCATACATAGATCCTATCTCGGACTTCATGGCCTCCAGCCATTTGTTGGACTTTGGTCCCACCATTGCTTCTTCATAATTCGTAGGTTCATTGTTGTCTAACAACATGATTGATAAGACATGATTACCGTACCACTCAGGAGTAGTACATGATCTTGTCGACCTGCGAGGTCCGGTAGGACCTTTATACGAAGTTTCATCATCATTAACTTCCTCCTCAACCGGCGTTGCTTCGACAAGGGTTTCCCTTTGCCCTATGCCACCATCTAGCGGGACTAGAGGTTCAACAACCTCAGCAAGTTCTATCTTCCTCCCACTCAATACTTTCGAGAGAAACTCCTTCTCAAGAAAAGCTCTGTTCTTAGCAACAAACACTTTGCCCCCGGATTTGAGATTGAAGTTGTACCCAAATGTTTCTTGTGGGTAACCTATGAAGACGCACTTCTCCGCATTGGGTTCCAGCGTTTCAGGCTAAAGGTTTTTGACATAAGCATCACATCCCCAAACTTTAAGAAACGACAATTTCGGTCTTCTGCCATACCACTGTTCGTATGGTGTCGTCTCAACGGATTTTGATGGTGCCCTATTAAAAGTGAATGTAGCTATCTCTAATGCATAACCCCAAAACGATGACGGAAAATCGGTAAGAGACATCATAGATCGCACCATTTCTAACAAAGTACGATTACGATGTTCAGACACACCATTACACTGTGGTGTTCCAGGCGGTGTCAACTGTGAATCAATTCCACATTGTCTTATGTGAGCACCAAACTCGAAACTCAGATATTCACGCCCACGATCAGAACGTAGGAACTTGATCTTCGTATTACGATGTTTTTCCACTTCACTCTGAAATTGCTTGAACTTCTGAAACGTTTCAGACTTGTGCTTCATCATGTAGATATATCCATACCTACTCAAATCGTTAGTGAAGGTGAGAAAATAACGATATCCGCCGTGCGCCTCGACACTCATCGGACCGCACACATCGGTATGTATGATTTTCACCAAGTCACTTGCACGCTCCATTGTTCTGGAGAATGGAGTCTTAGTCATTCTGCCCATGAGGCATGGTTCGCACATGTCTAGTGATTCAAAATCAAGTGACTCCAAAAGCCCATCGGAATGGAGTTTCTTCATGCGCTTTACACCAATATCACCTAAGCGGCAGTGCCATAAAAACATGGTGCTATCATTGTTAACTCTACATCTTTTGATCTCAATGTTATGTATATGTGTACAATCGCTATCAAGATTTAATATTAACAATCCTCTCACATTGGGTGCATGACCATAAAAGATATTACTCATAAAAATAGAACAACCATTATTCTCTGACTTAAACGAGCAACCTTCTCGCAATAAACAAATTCATATATAATGTTCATGCTTAACGCAGGCACTAAATAACAATTATTTAAGTTCATAACTAATCCTGATGGTAACTGAAGTGAAACTGTGCCGATGGCGATTGCATAAATCTTGGAACCATTTCCCACGCGCATTGTCACTTCATCCTTCGCCAACCTTCATTTATTCCGCAGTTCCTGCTTGGAGTTGCAAATATGAGCAAAAATACTGGTATCGAATACCTAGGCGCTACTACGAGAGTTGGTTAAGTACACATCAATAACATGTATATCGAATATACCTGATTTTTCCATGGCTGCTTTCTTATCAGGCAAATACTTGGGGCAGTTGCGCTTCTGGTGACACAGTACCTTAAAATAATAACACTCTATTTCAGGCTTAGGCACAACCTTGGGTTTCTTCGTCAGATTGGCAACAGTGTTGCTGCTCTTCTTGGAGTTACCCTTCTTGCCTTTGTCGTTTCTCTTGAAACTAGTGGTCTTATTGACCATCAACACTTGATGCTCTTTCCGGAGTTCTGACTTTGCAACTTTCAGCATCGCGAATAACTCGCCTGGTGACTTGTTCATCCCTTGCATGTTATAGTTCAACACAAACCTCTTATAGCTAGGTGGTAGTGATTGAAGAATTCTTTCAGTGATAGCCTCTTGTGGGAGTTCAATGCCCAGCTCAGCTATGCGGTTTGAGTACCCAGACATTTTGAGTACATGTTCACTGATAGATAAACTTCAACTCCTGGAACATCTCAAATGCTCCATGACGCTCAAAGCAACGTTGATGTCCCGGCTCTAAGCCATACAAGACTGCACACTGAACTACTGAGTAGTCATCCTTACATGTTAACCAGGCGTTCTTAACATCTTGGTCAGCCGTAGCGGGCGGTTCATCTCCTAGCGCAACATTAAGGACATAATCCTTCTTCCCAGCTTGCAGGAGCAACTTAAGATTACGAGCCCAGTCTACAAAGTTGCTTCCATCATCTTTCAACTTAGCTTTCTCTAGGAACGTATTAAAATTCAGGGTGACTATTCCGTGAGCCATTGATCTACAACACAAATATTGCAAATTGAACTTAGACTATGTTTAAGATAATTAGAGTTTAACTAATCAAATTACCGATAAACTCCCACTCAAAAAGTACTTCTCTCCAGTCATTTGAGTGATACATGATCCAAATTCACTAAGTCAAGTCCGATCATCACGTGAGTTGAGAATACTTTTAGTGGTAAGCATCTCTATGCTAATCATATCAACTATACGGTTCATGCTCGACCTTTTGGTATCATGTGTTCCAAGGCCATGTTTGCACATGCTAGGCTTGTCAACTTTAACCTGAGTGTTCCGCGTGTGCAATTGTTTTGCACCCGTTTTATGTGAACATGAGTCTATCACACCAGATAATCACGTGGTGTCTCGAAATGATGAACGGTCGCAATGGTGCACAGTAGGGGAGAACATAATTTCATCTTGAAATTTTAGTGTGAGATCATCTCATAATGCTACCGTTGTTCTAAGAAAAATAAGGTGCATAAAAGGTTTAACATCACATGCAATTCATAAGTGACATTATATGGCCATTGTCGTGGTTTTTTCATGGCAGATGTCCTCGTGAAAGGACTTAGTGTTGGAGCCATCTCACCTTGGTGGCGACTCAAAGGGGTTCAACGGGAGCGAGACCAAGATTTACCCAGGTTCGGCCCCTCGTGAGGTGGTGAAATCCTACGTCTTGATTTGTGTTGTATTGATGGTGTATCGATTACAAGGAGGGCGTAACTCGTCTGACCTAGCACTCGATGATTTCTAACCTGCCCCTCCTTCCCTGGGACTCGACTTTATATATAGGTCGAGCCCTTAGGGTTTACAAGAGTCCTTGCCATCACGCAAGTCATGATTCTTTCTATCTCTAAGTCGCCGTGCTTTCGAAGACTGGAGTACTCCCCGATAATTGGTTCTCCACGAGGATCTTGAACCGCCATCCAGCTCCCGGGCCTATTGGGTGAAAGCTTAAATCGTCAAAGGATGAGTCGCCCACTTGGTGACCCGGCCCAACTAGGGCGGGTCACACCGCAGATAATATCCCCAACATTAGGCCCGAGATTGACTTGAACCTGTTCACGCCAATACTCTTACCTAGTTAGGGGTGACTCATTCTACTCGTTTTATGCATCATACGCTTAAACCGCCATCTGTTGTGGAAATACCCAAGTCGCCGAACTACTTCTTGTTGCCATAATCTTATCCCTTTAATCTCGGAAGAGATGATGACGCAATCCCCAATGGATCCTTCAGAACAGATATCCCGAAATTTTTTTGCGCCATTATAGCGAATATTTATCCCGTCGTCAGTTCCCGCATGAGGCGCCTTCATTCCAGTGACCGACCCAATAAATAGGCGGGGGGAAGGGGGCAGGGAACTTTCCCAGCTACCCATTTCGTCGACCCCTTTTTCCTAGCGACTGTACCGAGAGCTCCGTCGCCGCCGAAGACCTCCGTCTTCGGCCCCCGCGTCCGACGCATCCCAACGCCAGCTAAGCGCGCAACACTCGTTGCGGATCTTCCTCGGTCTCTTCCGGTCGTAATCACCAGGTTAGTCTTCCGCCATTAGAGGTAGATCTTAGCCCCTCAAGGTTCATCGCTTCTTGGTTTCTTAGAACACCTCGAATGCCCCCATGAACGTTGATTAGATCACAACGATAATAATAGGAAGGATAGCTTCGACCATATCCTCAGTTCATTAGCTCCTGTTTGAAGAACCAAAAAGGCTCCTGTCGAATCGGCTGCACTATTCTTGCCCTAGCCATAGGCTGTTCTTCTTTATCCAGGCTTTTTTCATTCATTTTTCCCTGCTCTGTAGATCTATATGTTACTACCTGTTGTATAAAACCTGTTTGTAGATCCATACTTCACCATTTTAGCGAACATCTTTGAAGCTCTGAGCCATCTCTCTTAAGCAGTAGAAAATTCCTAAATCGCCCTTATATTCTAACCCGACCCCTTGTTGGCGAGTCAACAGACTCCCTTAGTCACCTGACAAATGTTCGGCAAGTTAATTTACGCGTAATCTCTCCCTTTGTAGCATGGGTACCGTTTTCAAATCCCATTGGCTCCCGACCAAAGTTGATGAAGCTTTTCTCAACGATTGTGTGAAGACGGGAAATCTCGACCCGCAAGAAGTTATCGGATGGCGATCCTGGTTTGGAGAAGAAATCCCCAACTCGAAGGAAGGGGGAATAGTTGTCTTTGCTGAGCACCTCGAACGGGGGTTTAAGCCGCGAGTGTCAAAATTCCTCAGAGATGCCATGACTTTCATGAATGGCCGCCTCCAAGACTTAGGACCTAACTCAATTAGCAACTTATGTCAGTTCCAAGTGTTCTGCGATGCCTACTTGCGGATGGAGACTCCAGTTCCTTTGTTCTAGTATTTATTTCATTTGAATCGCCAGACCGAATTTTCCAATGGCTCTAGCTTGGAACTTGGAGGCGTCAACGTTCAACGCTGTAGGGAAAGCTCATTCCCATCACTCGCCATGCCAAGCCATACCAAACGCTGGGACATGTCTTGGTTTTATTGGCAAGAAACTTCTCCTGAGGCTGAAAACAAGCTCCTTGGCTATATGGAGGAACGCCTTCCTATAAACTTCAAACTTCCAAACAAGCTTACTGAAGAAGAGGAGTCAGATTTTATCCCGGTGCAATCCGAGTTATGATCCCTGACAAACAACGGTCTTACTGGGATCGATTTGATCCGCTGCTGGGTTGAATGGCACATCCTCCCCTTAAGTCGCCGAGACGGCTTAATGTGTGAGTTTGATGGCACCTTGGACCATCCCTAGTGCTACTTCCGTACTGCACTGAGAGAAAACGACATTGTGTCCATCATCAAGAAGCTGACCGGCGAGCCCTTGGCCAAGTGTGGCCAAATAGGTCTTAAGACATTTTGCAAGATCAACCCGGCACCTAAGGTAAATAACTTAACCCGCCTTTACTTTATTCCTTCCGACTTACGTGAATTATGATTCTTATAAAAATGCCACTTTAGAAAGGTGACAAATTCTGGTCTAAGAGGCCGAAAAAGATGGCCCTGAAGCAAGCCAGGCCGCCCCCAAAAAAGAAATCCAAGGGCAAAGGCAAATCCGCCGTTACTGAACCGTATGATGCAGACGAATCCCAAGTCAGCGATGTACTTTCACAGGTAAAATTCTAACTTCTTTGACTCGCCATTCATTGCTATAGGTTTGTGTTTACACCTCTGCATCTCTTGTGTAGAATGAGGGCAATGACAGCTAAGAAGACTTCGTAGAGGTAATTTCTGTTTCCTCCGACTCATCTTCTCCCCCGCCTAAGACGGCCAGGCGGATTTGTGGGAAGGTTCCCATCTCACCCAAATGCTTGTTTGGATCCTAATTTCCTTTTGAAGAAAATGCAATATGCTTCCAATCGGAAAACTCAGACTCATTCTGGAGACTTGGTGTCCGGGTTACCAACAAAAACTCCTACCAAGAAGAGGAAGAATGAGGTAGCCTTTTAACAGCGTCCCCTTTCGGTTCCTTTTGCATCATACTTATAACTCGCTCATATCTTGAGGTATTACTTTTGCAGAATTCTCCTCCTTCATCAGGCGACTCAGTGATGTCAGCCCTTCCGCCGATGATCCGCGTTCTAGGGTAAGTTCTTATATTACTTACATTCTCCTGATGATGATTATCTGTTTTTAAGCGCACCCCCTTCTCTTTTAGGGAACAAGCGAAGAAGAGGAAAACTGGCGGGTCAACTTCCACTACAGCTCCGGAGCCTATTGAAAAAACGGCGCCGACTCAGGATAACCCGAACAAGGATAAATCTGATGATCAAGCGGATCTCCCGAATTCGCCCAAGGAAGGCATGGAAACGCCCAATCCACCGAGTCCATTGAAAATGGCAGAGGATCCAAATGTTGTAATCATCACTAGTACTCGCTTCTCTAAGCCGGCTTCAGAAGTCTTGTCGAAGCACGTATCAACATCAGCCCAGCCTTCTATTGAACATGAAATTTCCAAGGCCAAGCTATCTCAATATTAAAATCTTGAATTTAAAGAGCTCTGCTCCGGCTTTGCAAGTCGCGTGGAGGCGAGTTATGAATTGGAAAAGAGTCTGCTCCTTATGATGAAGAACAGACATGTGGTACGCTTTAATGCATACCATCCCCATTAACCCCCAAGGGCCGGGTCATCTGTTAAAAGATGAGCCGGGTCTTCATAGTAGAAAAATCCTTCGACCTGTAACCCGCAAGGGTCGGGTCATCTTGTTGAAAGATGAGCCGTGTCTTGTCATTAGAGAAAATCTTTCGTGTAACCCCCAAGGGTCGGGTAATCTGTTGAAAGATGAGCCGGGTCTTGTCATTAGAGAAAATATTTTGACCTGTAACCCCCAAGGGCCGGGTCATCTATTGAAAGATGAGTCGGGTCGTGTCATTAGAGAAAACATTTCGACCTGTAACCCCCAAGGGCTGTGTCATCTGTTGAAAGATGAGCCGGGTCTTGTCATTAGAGAAAATATTTCGACCTGTAACCCCCAAGGGCCGGGTCATCTGTTGAAAGATGAGCCGGGTCTTGTCATTCGAGAAAATTTCGACCTGTAACCCTCGAGGGCCGGGTCATCTGTTGAAAGATGAGCCGGGTCTTGATACTGCATAATTTTGTCTAAAAAATTATACATTAGCCCCCAAGTGTAAGAGATGTTGCTTGCAATAATTTTGATACTTTCCCTTGATAATTTATTTTGACAGGAATCTCTGGCCCAAGCTGAGTCGGCATTTGGCGACTTAAAGAAAAGTTTAGCCGATCAGCAAGATGCACGGGCAAAATCAGAAGAAAGATATCAACTAATCTTATCTGAGATGGAGAAGTTGAAGGCCGCCCACAAGAAGGCTCAAGCTGAGCAAGACCCCGCGGTAAAGCGAGCAGAAAAATCTGAAGCCAAATTGGAAGCCGTGCAACAAGAGCTGGCCGGTTTAAAGCAACATATCTCCAACATGGCACAGGCTATCTTTGGTAAGAAGCAAAACCCTGATCTTGCACTTTGTAAATAAATAACTTAGTATGAATAAGTTACTGACCATCATTATCCCTTATATAGGTCCGAGAGCCGCCAACCTTCAGAATGAATTACATCAGCAGAGTAGTTCTTCATGAATTTGGCCATCAGAGCCATGTAATAAGTCATTCGTATAAAACAACCTTGTTATGTGATTTCTTTAAAACCCTTGTGTCGCCCTCATGGCGTCTAATGATGCTTGACCCGCCATAGCAATAATGATTTTGATCATCAACCGTTTAGGCTTAAAAACATACATCAAACCACCTGAGTGAATAATGGATGATAATAAATAATAACCGACTCAAGATGTTAGGGTGAGTCGGAAAAATTTGAAAAACCTTGTGGCAGTGCCAGGAAGGTGAAAAATAAGAATTTCGTCGGCTCATTCAAGTCACGACAGGATAGGACGAGTTATATAAACTCAATTGCTACCCAAGGGAGACTTTTTGTATAAAAAAGCTCAAGTATTTAGACCAGTTGATCAGGCACGAGTCAAGCTTCAATGAAGCAGGTTCAATGAACCAATGGTTTCTCTATTTTTCATGTGAGGCGCTAGCCGCTACCAGACATGTTTTAACCAAGGCGAGTTCAGGGTCCATAAAGCGGAGTAACTCGCCAAGAGTTCATGGTCCATATGGCGATTCGGCCAACACACAGTCCAGTATAACCATTTGTAATGCGGTAATTTTTTGCAGGCCCAATGGGTAGTAAGGCTGATCTCAGTGAGAGGAAGCCCCCAAGTGACCTATGATTAGGGAAAGACCGGTCATAGGATTGTAGAAGCGTATACGCTATTACCACAAAACGACTTGGGAACAAATAGCCGCCAAGTAAGCCGGCCTAATCGACAGAATCATATAAGGAGCCTATTTTTGAATCACGCGCTTGTAGCGACTTGATCCTCTTTGGCTTATCGATACCCAGTGTTGTAATAAGTGCATCATGGTGACTTATGCTGTCTGGTATAGATAGCGTCCATGCTTGGGCGACTTGTTAAGGAGCAAAATAAAAGATCCATACTTTCAATAAGATGAAATAGCAGGAAAGCCTCGAGCTTGTGGGCATCAATTTTATTGCTTCATAAAAATGAAAAACTTACAAAAAAGCAGACCTAATAGCTCAAGTGTAATAAGGCCGCAAGTGGGCTATGTTCCAGGGGCGAGTTGACTCTGCCTCCGTGGTTGGCCGATTAGGCCGAAGATCCACCAAATAATATGACCCGTTGCAAAGGCTTTTGCTCAGGACAAATGGTCCTTCCCATGGTGGTGATAATTTATGCATGCCAGTGCAATCTTGGATCAATCGAAGCACTAAGTCGCCCTCCTGAAAGGTTCGGCTCTTGACCCGGCGGCTGAGGTAACGCGACAAGTCCTGTTGATAAATAGCCGATCGAGCAGCAGCCAAGTCGCATGCTTCCTCCAAAGCGTCCAAAGAATCATGACGCGCCAACTCATTGTCCTGTTCCACATAAGCAGCAACTCTTGGCGAGTCATGCCTAATGTCAGTGGGAAGAACTGCTTCTGCTCCGTACACCAGGAAAAAGGGAGTAAAACCCGTAGAACGGTTTGGGGTGGTCCGGATGCTCCATAGTACTGAAGGAAACTCCTACCCCAACACCCTGGGGTGCGTTCCAAGGGAACCATAACTCGGGGTTTGATTCCTCGAAATACTTCCTGATTCGCTCGTTCCGCCTGCCCATTAGATTGTGGATGAGCCACTGCAGAGACATCAAGCCGGATGTGCTCACGATGGCAAAACTCCTCCATCGCTCCTTGTGATAGATTAGTACCATTATCAGTAATAATGTTGTGTGGATATCCGAACCAGAAGATCAGTTTTTTCAAGAACTTGACCGTTCTACTTCGACCCACTTGGTAAATTTATCAACCGCCACCAGCAGATGAGTTTTTTTGTTGGACGACATCTTAAAGGGGTTAACCATGTCTAGCCCCCAGACCGCGAAAGGCCAAGTAATAGGTATCATCCTTAGTTATTGAGCCGGCACATGAGCCTGTCGTCCGTAACGTTGGCAACCATCATATCGACGAACTATCTCTTCCGCATCTGCATGAGCCGTCAACCAAAAGAAACCGTGACAGAATGCCTTTGAAACCAGGGAGCGTGACCCGATATGATGCCCACAATCTCCGGCACGGATGTCGTTCAGAATCACGCATCCTTCTTCGGAAGAAACGCATCGTTGGAATACCCCAGAAGTGCTTCGCTTATATAATTCGCCATTGATGATGACCATGGATTTGCTCCGACGGACAATTTGGCGAGCCAACACCTCATCCGAAAGTAACTCGCCTCGTGCGAGATATGCCAAATACGGAAGAACCCAATCCGGCGTAACACGGAGAACCGCCACAAACTGGGACTCAGGGTGTGGTATTGCCAACTCCTCTTCTGAGGGCACCCTTACGGAAGGAATATGCAAAATATCCAGAAAGACATTGGGAGGAACCGGCTAACGCTGTGAGCCGAGATGCGAAAGGGCATCAGTTGCTTCATTAAGGCGTCGGTCAATATGATCAACTTGATAGCCATGGAAATGACCCGCCACATCAGACACATCCCTTCTGTAAGCCGCCATTAGGGGGTCCCGAGAATCCCAAGTACCAAGCAAGGCTTCATACTCTGCAGCGTTGTTGGTGCATGGAAACATGAGTCGGAGAAGATAACAGAATTTGTCTCCTTGGGGCGAAATCAACACCACGCCAGCCCCCGATCCATCCAATTGCCTAGACCCGTCAAAGTAGATAGTCCAGTACGTGAGGTTGGACCTGTCTTCCGGAATCTGTAATTCGGTCCAATCGTTGACGAAGTCAACCAAGGCCTGAGACATGATAGCCGTGCGAGGGGTGTATCGCACGTGGTCCGGCCCAAGTTCGATCGCCCATTTGGCAATTCGCCCTGTCACTTCTCGGTCTTGGATGATGTCCCCGAGAGGAGCGGAGCTAACCACCGTGATGGGATGCTCTGGGAAATAGTGTTAGCACCTCATAGACTCGCCATAAAGACCCCATAGATCAGCTTCTGCCAGTGCGGGTATCGTTGCTTGGAGAGAGTTAGCACCTCACTAATGAAATACACCGGGCGTTGCACCGGATATTTCTTCCCTTCTTCCTTCCTTTCGACGGCCAATGCCACCCTCACCGCATTGGAGTTTGTCGCAATGTACACAAGCATAGGCTCTTTTTCAGTCGGGGCGGCCAAAACCGGCGGGTTGACCAACTGCTGCTTCAAGGCTTCAAAAGCTTCATTGGCCTCGTCTGTCCAAACAAAACGGTCAGATTTCTTAAGCAACTGATAAAGGGGAATAGCCTTTTCTCCAAGGCGGCTTATGAAGCGACTTAAAGCCGCGATACGACCCGCCATCCCTTGAACTTGATTGATATTCGCTGGTTTCCCAAGCGAAGTAATCGCCTCGATTTTGTTCGGGTTGGCTTCAATGCTACGCTCAGACACCAGGAAACCCAACAACTTTCCTGCGGGAACGCCAAAGATACACTTGGTGGGATTAAGCTTCATCTGGTATACCCGCAGATTGTCGAAAGTTTCCCTTAAATCTTCCAGGAGCGTCTCCTTCCTACGAGTTTTAACCACAATGTCATCAATGTAAGAGTGGATGTTGCGTCCGATTTGGCCACGGAGACAATTTTGGATGTAGCGCTGGTAAGTCGCCCCAGCGCTTTTGAGCCCAAATGGCATGGACACATAGCAAAAAGCCCCGCAGGGGGTTATAAAAGCTGTCTTCTCCTGATCTTCCACAACCATCTTGATTTGGTGATATCCGGAATAAGCGTCCAGGAAACACAAATGGTCGCAGCCCGCCACTGAATCAATTATTTGATCGATGCGGGGAAGGGCGAAAGGGTCCTTTGGACATGCTCTGTTAAGATCCGTGTAGTCAATGCACATGCGGAAGGTGCCGTTCTTCTTGAGCACCAGGACCAGGTTAGCCAACCATTTTGGGTGGAAGACCTCTACGAGGAATCCGGCGGCCAAAAGACGGGCGACTTCTTCCCCGATTGCCTTGTATCATTCCTCATTGTACCTGCGAAGATATTGCTAAATCGGCTTTGCTTTCAGGTCAACATTAAGATGGTGCTCAGCGAATTCTCTCGGTACAACAGGCATGTCAGAAGGTTTCCATGCGAACATGTCCCGATTCTCACGGATGAATTCGATGAGCGCGCTTTCCTATTTGGGGTCTAGACCCGCCCCGATAGTGAACTGCTTGGTTGAGTCACCAGGGACGAAATCCACTATCTTAGTGTCATCCGTTGGTTTGAACTTGAGGGACGGCTCAACATCTGTTGTTGGCTTCTTTAGAGGTGACATATCTGCTGGATCAACATTGGCCTGGTGATATTTGAGCTCTTCTGCAGCGCAGGCGACTTCTGCGTAAGCCGCATCCCCTTCCTCACACTCTCTTGCTATCCTCCTGTCACCATCAACCGTGATGGTCCCCTTAGGACCGGGCATCTTGAGTTTAAGGTAAACATAGAAAGGGAGAGCCATGAAATGGGTGTAAGCCGATCGCCGAAACAACGCATGATAGGGGCTCTTTAACTTGACCACCTCAAACATAAGCGACTCACTCCTGTAATTGGATGCTGTTGCAAACGCAACTGTGAGTTTAACCCGGCCTATGGGGTATGCCGATTTACCTGGGAAAATTCTGTGGAATACCGTGGTTGACGGCATTAAATCTTTTTCCAGCAGGTTCATCCTTCGAAAAGTGTCGAAGTATAGTATGTTGATGCTGCTACCACCATCCATCAGTACCTTCGATAAGGTATATCCCCCGACTTGAGGAGCCACGACCAACGCTAAGTCGCCACGATCAACTCTGGACGGGTGATCTTCCCTACTCCACGATATAATTTGCTCGGACCAGTGGAGGTACCTAGGGAGTGCCGGCTCAGATACACTGTACGCTCGGTGATTCACCTTTTTATCACGCCTGCAGGCATTGGTGGTGAATACGTGGTGTTGCCCGTTGCTTAATGGTATGGGATTGTTGCGGAACCTGCCATGATCATCTTGCCCCTGTGAAGCCCCCTGTGGGGGTGGCTGTTGAAAAACCCCGGGAGGGTTATGCCGCCGTTGGTTATGCACTGGATACTGGCCGCTGCTTGTTTGCGAGCCGCCCTGAGCCCTGGTTCGGGGAAGCCGCCGAACGGGTTCTGGCATTGATTAGGTGCACCGAACTGTTCCTGCCTTTGGTCCGGGTGACCGTTTTGCCCTCTTTTGATCGCCTCTGCCCAAAATTCCCGCATCACGTAATATTCCTCCCAGGAGTGAGTTGCCGGTCCGTCCGCCATGGCATGGTGCGGGTAGGGGCCCTTGAGTATCTCGTTATCATTGCGCGGCTTCTTTCCACTGTAACCCCTCTTCTTCTGGCGCTGGTTGCCGTTGTGGGCATTGGTGTTGGTGACGAAGTCCGTGGATTCTTCCTGCTGCCTTCTCTTGCCGTTCCCTCCGTGATTATGGCGGGCGCGTCCCTGAAGCCGGGTATGATTTTTGGATGACTCGCCTTTCCTCGGCGAGTTGGCCTTGCCGCCATTCTCTCCTGTATATTTGGTATCGTCCGCCTCGGCGTACCTAGTGAGGGTGTCCATTAGTTCCCCCATATCCTGGACCTTTCACTTGAGTCGTCCCAACTTCTGTACCAAGGGCTCATAGTGGCAGTTTTGCTCCAAGATCAGCACAGCCTCAGCCGCCGTGATGCCATCCGACGAGTGAATGATTTCTGCGACCCGCCGCGTCCAGTGGTGAGCCAACTCATCAGGGCGTTGAACGCATTGCTGTAAATCGACTATTGTCATTGGTCGCTTGCAAGTTCCCCGGAAGTTTTTGATGAAACGCTCTTTCAATTCAGCCCAAGTTTGGAAGGAGTTGGGGGGCAGGTTTTTCATCCAAGTACGCGCCATTCCCTCGAGAATCATTGTGAAGTACTTGGCGCAGATTGCTTCATTTACGTCGAGCATGTCCATGGCGATTTCGTAACTCTCAACCCATGTCGCCGGCTCAAGGTCCGGGGTGTAGTTCGACACCTTTCTTGGTCCCTTAAAATCCTTCGGCATTCTTTCATTGCGAAGGGCGGGGGCCAAGCATGGCACCCCTACCTTCATGCCGCCTCCATCAAGCGGTGCTGGACCACTTTGGATGTCCGGGTGATCCCGACCCGGCGGTTCCGATGGTGAGGCGGGTTAACCTGGGGAGGGGGTCGCGGTCCGCTCGTTATGGCGGGCTGGTCCTCTGGCCGGCTCCTAGTGCGGCTTGCCTAGGGGGTGGAGTGCAGCCGATCAAGGCTATGCGAGAACTGGGCGTTTGTCGGGACCCCGATCCTAGGTCATAGGAATCCAGCCTGTAACACATCGCATCTCTTTGCGGTCTCACGCACGGTTAACTCCACGGCTGCAGCCTTACCTTAGCCGGGACCGTTTGTGTCTTTTGACTCATGTATGCAATAGTGTCGCTAGCATTCCAATGTCAAAGAACCCGGATCGACAAGTCTAGTCACAAACCACAGTGGCACTACCACACAAGGATAGGCATACATGACCCAACAAAGCAGGTGTCGGTCACCAGCGAGTGTAGACGAGTCGTAGCAAGCTACAGGGACTCCATTACATCGCGTGACATTTCCCCAGAGGGGACAGACACAGCAGCCAAGAAGGACACGTGCCGGTCAACCAATGTGTCCGGAGCAGTAGCGAACTACCAAGGCTCGTTGGATCACAAAGGGGCATTTCCTTGTAAGGAGTGCTACTAAAGTTCACGACTAGGTAATCGAACCCCATACATATCAAGTACAACACACGTACGCATGGCATACCGATATGTATAGATAAATCGATGGCATCACAACATAACCATAAACATACAAGCTTTATTTAAGAGGCTCGGAAGAGCCACACACATAATATTACACATTAAGGGTCTCACGACCCATAATAGCAGTCATTCAGTTACAAGCCAGCGGAAGAGTTTAAAACTGTCTGAGTACAGACAGGTGCAACTAGAAGGCACATGTCCTGACTATACTACAGACCCAACGTAGGGCCGGATCGTAGCTGGGACACCAGCTACTCGTCGTCGTCGATGTCTATGAAGAACCCTCCATTAGGGTCATTAGCAACCTCTGCAACATTTATTAAGAAAACATGAGTACGGAGGTACTCAGCAAGACTTTAAGATAACTATCTACTCATGCAAGGTATCAATAAGGTATTGTGGGGTTTCATGCGGAAAGCCAGCATTTGACTCGTGGCTAGACAACTTGCATTTTTAAATAATTTTGACAACTTGATTTCTCGCACACGAGTCCAGTAACACCACAACAATACACCATCATGGAAGCATTCCGTCTCCATATGGAAATGTCGTCCACGACACTCACGCTTATCTTGACAATTTTATGAGTAGCCATTTAAGTTATCCATGAACAACATATGTCTCCAAGTAGTCCATATCCGCGGACGCGGCTATTCGAATAGATCATAACCCTGCAGGGGTGTACTTTGTCACACACGCTCTCGCCACTTATCGCCATGTGCAGGTCATGCACCTCGACAACCTTCAAACGGAAGCCCGGCGAGGGAGTCGGCCACGACCGTTAACCACACTAGTACCTAGTCCAGGTTTATCGCCTATCTGAGAGTAACCCGTACGGAAGTCTGGCCGAGGTTTTCGCCACGGCCTCAAACGATGTGGGCAGGGTTCCCCAGCCCACCATTCGGGTGCCACTTCGTACACCATGCCACTGCCTAACGCATCACAGCCCACCTCTTAGGTCAGCACCATGCACGGCCTCCAGCATGACTATAAACACCAGAAACTACTTGCAACTCCTGGACCGAGTACTAAGCGATTAATAAGTCGAGAGGGTCAATTAAGTATCCCAACATGTGGTAGTATCTAGTCTTGGATTACATACGTGGAACTCAGTTCCTAAGGACGGTTCCAATGAAACAACCCGCCATGTACTCCTACACAGCCTTTCACCGGTACCTTTACCAAATCAGGTTCAACGCACAACCTTTGCTTACCGAACACAATTTCACAATTCTGTTCATCTCCCATATGACAGACCATACATAACTCTAAGCATAGCATGCATAGCAGGATAAGGCACATCATGGCTCAAGCAACTACCAGGTATGCTAGGTTGCAAGGTTCGGCTATTTACTGTGACAAGGATAGGTCATGCAAAGGAAGTGGGTTCAACTAACGTGGCAAAAGCAGTTGAAGCATTTGATCCTAATGCAATAAATAAGTGCAGGACCAAGAACATCGGATTTATCGGGATGATCAAAACGGTTGCTTGCCTTGTTGCTCAGAGGAGGGACAATATCCGTCAGACGGATATTCAGTGGAATCCGGGGGAGCGGAGCCTACCGAAATGAATGGCAACAATCAATAACAATCATATGCAAACAAGATGATGCATGAGCATGGCATGAGAATGCAAGGTGATAAACGATTATAATCAACATGTATTAGGTTTGAAGTTGATTTCAATTAAATTCAAATATCAATTCAAACGAGGTATTCTCGGATACCGATTTAATTGATTCGACCTGATGCTCAGATCAACTTGATGTTAGCATGCATGATATGTCATGTTAAGGTACTGGTTTGTTATTAGAACAATGTTTGATCATGTCAAACAAAAATAAATTTAAGTACTTTTCATATTCCATTTCTAAAGTATTTATAAGAATTGACTTATTCATTAATCTACATGTTTGGGTTCTGTAACTTTTTGAAACATGAATGAAAATAGCATATTCAGATTCCTTGAATTTTTCTGATACTTTTTCATCTATAAATTATTTTCATTGGAGTTACACATTAATTTCTATGAATTTTTGAAGTTTTAAACATTTCTGGAATTATTTTTATACTGGAAAATACTTTTACTGCATCAGCATGACATCAGCAGGTCCAACTGGCCGTTGAAAGTCAAACCTGACCAGTGGGACCCACTGGTCAGTCTCTCTTGTCAATTTTAGATTAGGATTAATCTTATTTAGTTAATTAAACTCACTGGACCCACATGTCAGTGTGTTATTAATTTGTCTGATTTATTTTTATTATTACTAATCTATCCAGAGGCTGGCCCCACACGTCAGTGGCTTAGGCCAGCCGAGTTCCACCGGCGGCGAGGTCGTCCTCGCCGGCGGGGAGCCTCCGGCGAGCACCAGAACGTCGGGGGGCATCGAAAACGGCGCACAGGGGGCCAAACGCTGCGCGGAGAGCACCAGAAGAACGTCACTTCTCCCGCGGCTCCATTTCTGCACTTAGGTGGGGCTGAACTGGCCGGAGATGACGCCGGCGACGAGCTTGGCGGCGGCCAAGGTTCGGGCGTCATCGGGGTCATTGATACAGAGGGAACTACACACGGTTCTTAGCTCCTACAACATCTACGCGACGGCCTAAAGCTGCTGGTGCCCTCGGAAGGACGAGCTGATCACCGGAGGGTTACCGGCGACGAGCTGCAGCGGCGGATCTTGTCGGGCTCCGGTGGAACTAGGCCTAGAGGAGGGGATCGACGGGGAGATCTTAGGGGAAATGACCGCATGCCCACGGGGAGTGCAGTGGTGGCGCTTGTTTGCTCGGGGACGTCCTGGAGAGGGAGAACGTCGGCGGCGATCTTCGGTGACCCGAGGAAGAAGACGACAGCTGCTCGTCGTTTCACTGCATCTCGGCGTCGGCCTCGTGGTTAGGGAGCTTCAGGGGGATGCGGCGGACCTACTTCGTGGCTCAGAAGGAAGGAGGGGAGGCTAGAACGACGGCGAGCTCGAGCTCTGCTCGGGCTCCAATGGTGGCAGAAGGAGGGAGGAGAGATCCGAGAGGAGGGCGGAACTGGCGCTGGGAATGGATAGCCACGGGCTCGGGGAGCTTATCCCCGAGCTTGCCAGCGCGAGGCGGCGGCCAGGCAGGCGCACAGGTGTGTGGCCGCGCCGGAGTACGCGGCGGCCACCTCCTGCTCCTACTGGCGAGGTGGGAGACGACTGGAGGAGATGGGCTGGGCCGGCTAGGCGACAGGTAACTTCTTTTCTCTTTTTTTTCTGTTTTAGCTATTTCAATAAATTGCTATTTATTTCAGCTCCCAAATAGTTTGTAAAAATTATTTTAAGCACACCAGAATATTTGTTGGAATATTTCCAACCATTCTCAAAGTTTTCAATATTTTTGAAAGTTTAAAGTTTCTGATTTCAAATTTAAAACTTGAAACCAGTAGCTTTTTGCATTTATTTAAAATGCTTAAAGTGTCAATAAAATGGTTTTCTTCATTGCTCATTTACTTTCATGATTTATGAGAAAGTTTGAACTTTTCTTGAGGCCATTTTGGGTTCATTGATTTTAACTAATTTTGAGATTTCCTTTATTTGAAGAAGTGGCTAGGGTTTGAGTTTTTCCTTCACCTCTTTCTTTGTTATTGTTGAAAATTTCGTAGACGCAATGCAAAGAATACATGAGCACAAGACTAACTTGCTTAAGGTGTCAGGGATGTGACAACTCACCCCCACTCAAAGGAATCTCGTCCCGAGATTTAGAAGTCGTCGGAAATAACGCAGGATACTCAAGTCGGAGACGATCTTCTCTTTCCAAAGTTGCCTCCTTTTCAGAATGATTTGACCATTGAACTTCAAGAAACTTGAGGTTTCGATGTCGAGTGGTACACTCAGCTTGATCAAGAATGCGCACGGGGTATTCTCGGTATGAAAGGTTATCTTGGAGATCAAGCGTTTCGTGGTCCACTTCACGGATAGGATCCGAATAGCAACGCCTGAGTTGCGAGACGTGGAAAACATCATGAACCTTGGAAAGATGTGGAGGAAGTTCCAACTGGTAGGCAACTTCTCGTTTGGCAAGAATGCGAAAAGGACCAATGTATCGAGGAGCCAACTTGCCCTTGTTACCGAATCGATGGGTACCCTTCAACGGTGTAACCCGAAGGTAAGCCTTCTCGTCAACTTCAAAGGTCACAGCCTTATGATGACGATCATATTGGCTCTTCTGACGAGACTGGGCTGTTTTCAACTTTTCACGAATAATGCAAACCTGCTCTTTTGCATCCTGGATCATGTCCAGGCCAAAGAGTTACCTCTCTCCGGTTTCTGACCAATTAAGAGGTGTTCGACATCTTCGTCCATAGAGAACTTCAAAAGGGGCTTTGCCCAAGCTTGATTGATAACTATTCTTATAAGCGAATTCGGCGAATGGAAGGCACTTCTCCCAATTCATACCGAACGATATAACACAAGCTCGGAGCATATCTTCTAGGATTTGATTCACTCTTTCTACTTGACCACCTGACTGAGGATGGAAAGCAGTGCTAAAAGATAAGTGAGTCCCCATGGCATTCTGAAAACTTTTCCAGAAGCGAGAAGTAAAGATACTCCCACGGTCCGAGTTAATCTCTAGGGGAACACCATGAAGAGACACTATTCGAGAGACATATAACTCTGCTAGCTGGCTAGCTGTTATACTCTCACGAACGGGAAGAAAATGAGCCACTTTGGAAAGACGTTCAATGACCACAAAGACAGCATTATTTCCTTTCTTGGTCTTGGGAAATCCGGTAATGAAATCCATACTAACTTTATCCCATTTCCATTCAGGAATAGCTAGAGGTTGAAGGGTGCCAGCAGGCCTTTGATGTTCTGCCTTAACTCGACGACAAACGTCGCAGTTAGCAACGAACTCAGCAATTTCTCTCTTCATCCTAGTCCACCAAAACCTCTGGCGTAGGTCCTGATACATCTTAGTACTATCGGGATGCATGGTAAGAGGAGAATCATGAGCCTCCCTAAGGATCAATTGCCGCAGACGTTTGCTTTTAGGAACCACTAAACGGTTCTGAAAGAACACAACACCTTTCTCATTGATGGAGAAATCCCTAGCATTACCGCTAGCAATATTCTCCTTGATCCGGGATATACCCTTATCATAAGCCTGCACGGCTATGATTTGATCCCTAAGATTAGGCTTCGCCACCAGGGTAGAAAGGAATCCTTGAGGAACAATATGAAGATTCAACTTCCGAAAGTCCTCATAAAGATGTGGTTGACCTTGTTGTAGCATCAAATTGTTACAATAAGATTTACGACTTAGTGCATCGGCCATAACATTGGCCTTCCCCGGGGTGTAAGTTATCCCTAAGTCGTAATCCGAGATCAACTCAACCCACCGTCTTTGCCTGAGATTCAAATCCGGCTGGGTGAAGATATATTTCAGACTTTGGTGATCACTGAATATTTCGCAACGATTACCCACAAGGTAATGTCGCCAGGTTTTTAGTGCATGGACCACAGCTGCAAGCTCAAGGTCATGTGTGGGATAATTATACTCATGTGGACACAACTGTCGAGATGCATATGCGATCACATGATGATCTTGCATGAGAGTGCAACCTAATCCTTGTCACGAGGCGTCGCAATAGATAACAAAGTCCTTAGCAAAATCTGGTGGTAGCAACACAGGTGCAGAGGTCAGGCGTCTTTTCAGTTCCTATAAACTATGTTCACACTGTGGTGTCCACTCGAACTTTTTATCCTTCTTGAGGAGTTCAGTTAGAGGCTTTGCAACCTTGGAGAAATTCTCGACAAAGCGGCGACAATAGCTCGCTAGACCAAGAAAACTCCTAACTTGCTTAACCGATTCAGGTTAAGTCCAATCAAGGAAAGCTTGAACTCTCTCGGGATTGACAGCAATACCCTTACCAGAGATTATGTGACCTAGATAGGTCACTTCTGGTAACCAGAATTCACATTTTGAAAACTTGGCATAAAGGCGATGCTCTCGAAGTTTCATCAATACCAGCCTTTGATGCTCGGCATGTTCTTGTTCTTTCTTCGAGTAGATGAGAATATCATCGAGGTATACCACGATGAATTTATCCAAATACTCCATGAAAATTGAATTCATCAGACGAGAGAAGGTGGCTGGGGCATTGGTTAAACCGAAGGACATGACGGTGTACTCGTATTGGCCATAACGAGTAATAAAAGCCGTTTTTGGAATGTCCCCGTTCTTGATGTTGATTTGATGCTATCCCAACCTCAAATCCATTTTGGAGAAGACTGAGGATCCAGCGAGCTGATCGTACAGATCGCTGATCCTGGGTAGCGGATACTTGTTCTTTATGGTGACCAGATTAACTGGTCGGTAATCTACAACCATCCGACTCGTTCCCTCTTTCTTCTTGACGAAGAGGACGGGGCAAGCCCAAGGAGAAGAGCTAGGACGAATGAAACCTTTGTTCAAGGCCTCATCTAATTGCTTCTTAAGTTCGGCTAGCTCCAGGGGTGCCATCTTATATGGTCTTCTAGCTATTGGGACAGTTCCCGGAACAAGATCTATCACAAACTCCACATCTCTGTTAGGTGGAATTCCTGGCAGTTCCTCTGGAAAGACATCCGGGAAGTCACGGACTCCCGGAATGTCTTCAAGTTCCGGAATAAGGTTGGCATTTAAGGAATAGAGTTGGCATTTGGCAACTCGAGTAGAGACATTTACTATCTCACCCGAGGGATGGGTAAGTTGGACATTTCTAGAATGAGTATCAATCTTGGCATAGTGAGCTGACATCCACTCCATACCCAAGATGATATTAATATCCGAAGATTTCAATGCTATCAATGAGGATAGAAAAACTAGCTTGTCTACTAGAATTTCGTTGTCATAGGTTATCCTAGAGGTTTGCCATTTACTACCAGGAGTTTGCACCACCAATGGAATTGGCATATCACACAAAGACATGTTATGCAACTCTGCATAACTTTCTGAAATGAAGGAATGAGAAGACCCAGTGTCAAAGAGAACAGACGCTGGGTGATGATTAAAAAGAAGCGTACCCAGCATGACGTCGGGATCCTCTGCAGCTTCTTCTGCTGACACATAGTTCACACGACCACGTGTAGGAGTTGGCTTCACATAGAAAGCTTTGCCCGACTTCGCTTGCCCGACGGTATTTCCGGGTTGCTTGGCACCCACATTCTGAGGACACTCAAGGGAATAGTGCCCTAGTTCTCCACTCTTGTAGCATATCACTTGGTTGGCACGTGGTGCAGCATTGCTAGCTGGACCACCATAAGCTTTTGCTGGAGGGTTGTCCTGATTCGTTTGAGGCGCCACGTAGGATGGCCTCGGAGTGTATCTTGGCGGCAGAGAACTGTTCGGAACCCACAGCCTGCGTTTGGGAAACGCTGAACCAGAAGACGAGCCAAAGTCACGGGAGTGCTTTCGTGTGGCTTCGAAGTCAGTATGACCAGTCTCGGCACTGATCGCCTTGTTGACCAGGGCTTGAAAGCTTGCACACTCGTGGAGGCGCAGAGCACAACGAAGCTCAGGGCTCAGACCCTTACGGAATCTTGCTTGCTTCTTGGCATCAGTAGACACCTCCTCTGTTGCATAGCGGGTGAGGTTACCGAACTCGCGGATATAGGCATCCATAGACAACTTGCCCTGAGTGAAGGCACATAACTCCTCTCTCTTTCTGTCCATCAGGCCCTTTAGAATATGGTGCAGACGAAAAGCTGCACTGAAGTCTGCCCATGTGGCTACTGGTTCAGCAGGACGCATAGCTTCAAAGTTCTCCCACCACAGATTGGCGGGTCCTTCCAGGAAATACGCCGCAAAGGTTACCTTGTCGGCCTCAGACACATTCGCAGAGCGAATCTTGCGTGAAATGCTGCAGAGAATGATGAAACTTTGAAACTTTGAGTCATCACCGTCGAGGGGATCGACGGAATGATGAAACTTTGGAGGGTTCAGCTTCACAAATTCGTTGAGGGACACTGTAGCATTCCGAGGCTGTCGAGCCGTATTCTGCTCAATAAGTTCTAACAGTCGGTTGGTCTCCCTTTTGTTTCTCTCTGCCTCAAGCATCACTTCCGCTAGAGAGGGCGGGTGAGGCAGGTCTTCCTGCGACGCTTGACTACCCTCACCTTGCTCATGAGCAGGGGCACGGTTCAACCTGGTGAACACCATCCTGACAAACAAACTCACAGCTTAGACCAATATCACATTAATACTAGCTATGGATTAAGAATGTACTGAACACACGGAATGCGGAAATGAATATCCGAACAACATGGTAACAAGCAACTGCTATATATACACCATGGTTTTTACACACCCTTACATAGTTCAGTACAACCTTAACCGAAGAGCAAACTACTGAAATTATGAAACTACTCATCAGGGGCCTACAAGCTTCCTATACATTATTTATCTAAGCCTCCGGAATTCATTTCACATTACAGGCATACTCCACAAGTCACGCAGGACTGTGAACGTATGGCTACTACCATACTATCCTTCCGCTCACAGCTCAGGCATCCGCATAGAACATCTCATAGAGATTACCTCCATGACCTGGAAGCTCAACCTGCGGATCAGGAAACACTCTAGCCTGAGATCCCTGGGATCCATAAGGACACGGATGTGGCCTTGGTCCCCTGACTGGTGGTAAGAGGGGCCCCCGAAGAGGTGTGACTCCTCCTATAGCTGGCCAGTCAATGTGGGCCGGAAGATGGTTCCTAACAGGGTTCAGCATCTCCATATCTCCGTACCCTATCTGGACTACCGGTGCCAGCTGCGTCAAAGCCGTCCACAGACGGGCACGGGTAGCATAAAGCTCCATGCGGAGAGCACGAGCATCCCTGTCTCTGTTCTCTAGCATCTCAATGGTGGACTGCAGTAATGGATCCTCCATAGAAGAATCAAAATAGACTCCACTGAGTTATCCCTCTTCACCAGGTTGAGAGGCCGGAACATAGCAGAACTCTGAATTCTGCAGCAGTGCATGTCTCGCTCTCATAATGGTCAACATTGAATAGGCAGCATCTTGTACTGCCATGTCAACAGTGAATCCCAACCCATAGGACCAATACCCTAACAGCTCCAGGGTAGTCTGGAAATACCCTAACAGTGCAGATGTACTGGCTCTCGTTGAAGTCTCGGTACTATTCCTCCACTGTGTACTCAGGGTACCAGCGGTAACCGCACACCGACATCACCCTGACCAACATGGCCGTATGACCCGGTACATCAATGCACCTGGTCAGACGTACCACCTGACGAGAAGGACGACCAGGCATCAGTAAATAGAGAGCAATGCAAAAAGCATTAGAGCTCTGAATGAAAAATTGGGCAGCATAACGGCTGTAAATGCTCAAAAACAAATTTTGAGACAACCCAAAATGGAATACCGTAACCACTCAACTATCAAGTTCAACTCCCTGATCATCAAACTTACTTCCCTTTTCCTAGGAATGAAAGAAACCCAATATCTCTTGACCCGTAGTCCTATAATCTACCGATCAGAAACACGAGCCTAGAAGAAGATGAGTAACCTAGTCCTTAATTCCTGCAGAAAAGACGAGGATGACCAGAATAGAATAACTTGAGAAGGGAACAAGAGTCTTATGTTCCCTTCCACAAACAATACCCTTATATATAACTCAACTTCGACCAGTTTGGCTTAGTAAACCTACAGTCAGTCAGGCTCTGATACCAACGATGTCGGGACCCCGAGCCTAGGTCATAGGAATCCAGCCCGTAACACATCGCATCTCTTTGCGGTCTCACGCACGGTTAACTCCACGGCTGCAGCCTTACCTTACACCCTGACTAGTTTGCGTCTTTTGACTCACGTATGCAATTGTGTCGCTAGCATTCCAATGTCAAAGAACCCGGATCGACAAGTCTAGTAACAAACCATAGTGGCAGTACCACACAAGGACAAGCATACATGACCCAACAAAGCAGGTGTCGGTCACCAACGAGTGTAGACGAGTCGTAGCAAGCTACAGGGACTCCATTACATCGCGTGACATTTCCCCAGACGGGACAGACACAGCAGCTAAGAAGGACACATGCCGGTCAACCAATGTGTCCGGAGCAGTAGCGAACTACCAAGGCTCGTTGGATCACAAAGGGGCATTTCCTTGTAAGGAGTGCTACTAAAGTTCACGACTAGGTAATCGAACCCCATTCATATCAAGTACGACACACGTACGCATGGCATACCGATATGTATAGATACATCGATGGCATCACAATATAACCATAAACATACAAGCTTTATTTAAGAGGCTCGGAAGAGCCACACACATAATATTACACATTAAGGGTCTCACGACCCATAATAGCAGTCATTCAGTTACAAGCCAGTGGAAGAGTTTAAAACTGTCTGAGTACAGACAGGTGCAACTCGAAGGCACATGGCCTGACTATACTACAGACCCAACGTAGGGCCGGATCGTAGCTGGGACACCAGCTACTCGTCGTCGTCGATGTCTACGAAGAACCCTGCATTAGGGTCATTAGCAACCTCTGCAACATTTCTTAAGCAAACATGAGTACGGAGGTACTCAGCAAGACTTTAGGATAACTATCTACTCATGCAAGGTATCAATAAGGTATTGTGGGGTTTCATACGGAAAGCCAGCATTTGACTCATGGCTAGACAACTTGCATTTTTAAATAATTTTGACAACTTGATTTCTCGCACACGAGTCAACTAACACCACAACAATACACCATCGCGGAATCATTCCGTCTCCATACGGAAATGCCGTCCACGACACTCACGCCTATCTTGACAATTTTATGAGTAGCCATTTAATTTATCTATGAACAACATATGTCTCTAAGTAGTCCATATCCGCGGACGCGGCTATTCGAATAGATCATAACCCTGCAGGGGTGTACTTCATCACACACGCTCTCGCCACTTATCGCCATGTGCACGTCATGCACCTCGGCAACCTTCAAGCGGAAGCCCAGTGAGGGAGTCGGCCACGACCGTTAACCACACTAGTACCTAGTCCAGGTTTATCGCCTATCTGAGAGTAACCCGTACGGAAGTCCGGCCGAGGTTTCCGCCACGGCCTCAAACGATGTGCGCAGGGTTCCATAGCCCAACATAGGGTGCCACTTGGTACACCGTGCCACTGCCTACCATATCACAGCCCACCTCTCAGGTCAGCACCATGCACGGCCTCCAGCATGACTATAAACACCAGAAACTAATTGCAACTGCTGGACCGAGTACTAAGCGATTAATAAGTTGAGAGGGTCAATTAAGTATCCCAAAGTGTGGTAGTATCTAGTCTTGGATTACATACACGGAACTCAGTTCCTAAGGACGGTTCCAATGAACCAACCCGCCATTTACTTCTACACAGCCTTTCACCGGTACCTTTACCAAATCAGGATCAACGCACAACCTTTACCTACCGAACACAATTTCACAATTCTGTTCATCTCCCAGATGACAGACCATACACAAATCTAAGCATAGCATGCATAGCAGGATAAGGCACATCATTGCTCAAGCAACTACCGAGTATGCTAGGTTGCAAGGTTCGGCTATTTACTGTGACAAGGATAGGTCATGCAAAGGAAGTGGGTTCAACTAACGTGGCAAAAGTAGTTGAAGAATTTGATCCTAATGCAATAAATAAGTGCAGGAGCAAGAACATGGGATTTATCGGGATGATCAAAATGGTTGCTTGCCTTGTTGCTCAGAGGAGGGAGAATATCGGTTAGACGGATATTCGGTGGAATCCGGGGGAGCGGAGCCTACCGAAATGAATGGCAACAATCAATAACAATCATATGCAAACAAGATGATGCATGAGCATGGCATGAGAATGCAAGGTGATAAACTATTATAATCAACATGTATTAGGTTTGAAGTTGATTTGAATTAAATTCAAATAGCAATTCAAACGAGGTATTCTC
Organism: Hordeum vulgare subsp. vulgare; assembly: GCF_904849725.1. NCBI lineage: Eukaryota > Viridiplantae > Streptophyta > Magnoliopsida > Poales > Poaceae > Hordeum > Hordeum vulgare. The sequence goes on along the minus strand of NC_058520.1, from coordinate 229,743,721 downwards.
AGATACCGATTTAATTGATTCGACCTGATGCTCGGATCAACTTGATGTTAGCATGCATGAGATGTCATGTTAAGGTACTGGTTTGTTATTAGAACAATGTTTGATCATGTCAAACAAAAAGAAATTTAATTACTTTTCATATTCCATTTATAAAGTATTTATAAGAATTGACTTATTCATTAATCTACATGTTTGGGTTCTGTACCTTTTTCAAACATGAATGAAAATAGCATATTCAGATTCCTTGAATTTTTCTCATACTTTTTCATCTATAAATTATTCTCATTGGAGTTACAGATTAATTTCTATGAATTTTTGAAGTTTTAAACATTTCTGGAATTATTTTTATACTGGAAAATACTTTTACTGCATCAGCATGACATCAGCAGGTCCAACTGGCCGTTGAATGTCAAACCTGACCAGTGGGACCCACTGGTCAGTCTCTCTGGTCAATTTTAGATTAGGATTAATCTTATTTAGTTAATTAAACTCACTAGACCCACATGTCAGTGTCTTATTAATTTGTTTGATTTATTTTTATTATTACTAATCTATCCAGAGGCTGGCCCCACACGTCAGTGGCTTAGGCCAGCTGAGTTCCACCGGCGGCGAGGTCGTCCTCGCCGGCGGGGAGCCTCCGGCGAGCACCAGAACGTCGGGGGCCATCAGAAACGGTGCACAGGGGGCCAAACGCTGCGCGGAGAGCACGAGAAGAACGTCACTTCTCCCGCGGCTCCATTTCTGCACTTAGGTGGGGCTGAACTGGCCGGAGATGGCGCCGGTGACGAGCTTGGCGGCGGCCAAGGTTCGGGCGTCATCGGGATCTTTGATACAGAGGGAACTACACACGGTTCTTAGCTCCTACAGCATCTACGCGACGGCCTGAAGCTGCTGGTGCCCTCGGAAGGACGAGCTGATCACCGGAGGGTTACCGGCGACGAGCTGCAGCGGCGGATCTTGTCGGGCTCCGGTGGAACTAGGCCTAGAGGAGGGGATCGACGGGGAGATCTTAGGGGAAATGACCGCATGCTCGCGGGGAGTGCAGTGGTGGCGCTAGTTTCCTCGGGGACGGCCTGGAGAGGGAGAACATCGGCGGCGATCTTTGGTGACCCGAGGAAGAAGACGACAGCTTCTCGTCATTTCACCGCATCTCGGCGTCGGGCTCGTGGCTAGGCAGCTTCAGGGGGATGCGGCGGACCTACTGCGTGGCTCAGAAGGAAGGAGGGGAGGCTAGAACGATGGCGAGCTCGAGCTCTGCTCGGGCTCCCATGGCGGCAAAAGGAGGGAGGAGAGATCCGAGAGGAGGGCGGAACTGGCGCTGGGAATGGATAGCCACGGGCTCGGGGAGCTTATCCCCGAGCTTGCCAGCGCGAGGCGGCGGCCAGGCAGGCGCACAGGTGCGTGGCCGCACCGGAGTACCCGGCGGCCACCTCCTGCTCCTACTGGCGAGGTGGGAGACGGCTGGAGGAGATGGGCTGGGCCGGCTAGGCGACAGGTAACTTCTTTTCTCTTTTTTTTTCTATTTTAGCTATTTCAATAATTGCTATTTATTTCAGCTCCCAAATAGTTTGTAAAAATTATTTTAAGCACACCAGAATATTTGTTGGAATATTTCCAACCATTCTCAAAGTTTTCAATATTTTTGAAAGTTTAAAGTTTCTGATTTCAAATTTAAAACTTGAAACCAGTAGCTTTTTGCATTTATTTAAAATGCTTAAATTGTCAATAAAATGGTTTTGTCACAGCGGATGTCCTCGTGATAGGACTTAGTGTTGGAGCCATCGCACCTTGGTGGCGACTCAAAGGGGTTGAACGGGAGCGAGACAAAGATTTACCCAGGTTCGGCCCCTCGTGAGGAGGTAAAAGCCTATGTCCTGCTTTGTGTTGTATTGATCGTGTATCGATTACAAGGAGGGCCTAACTCGCCTGACCTAGAACTCGATGATTTCTAACCTGCCCCTCCTTCCCTAGGACTCGCCTTTATATATAGGTCGAGCCCTTAGGGTTTACAAGAGTCCTTGCCATCACGCAAGTCATCATTCTTTCTATCTCTAAGTCGCCGTGCTTTCCAAGACTGGAGTACTCCCTGATAATTGGTTCTCCATGAGGATCTTGAACCACCATCCAGCTCCCGGGCCTATTGGGCCAAAGCTTAAATCGTCAAAGGATGAGTCGCCCACTTGGTGACCTGGCCCAACTAGGGCGGGTCACACCGCAGATAATATCCCCAACAGCCATCATCTTGTGCTTCTTGATCTCCATCACCAAACAACTGGCATGATCTTCTTGTCACCAGTGCCACACCGTGATCTCCATCATCCTGATCTCCATCAACGTGTCGCCATCGAGGTTGTCGTGCTATCTATGCTATTACTACTAATGCTACGACCTAGCAATATAGTAATCACATCTGCAAACACAAACGTTAGTTTAAAGACAACCCTATGGCTCCTGCCAGTTGACGTAGCATTGATGTGCAAGTCAATATTAACTATTACAACATGATCATCTCATACATCCAATATATCACATCACGTCATTGGCCATATCATATCACAAGCATACCCTGCAAAAACAAGTTAGACGTCCTCTAATTTGTTGTTGCGTGTTTTGCGTGGCTGCTATGGGTATTGCTACTTCTTGAGCTTGCATTTGTTTTTCACTTGAAGAGGAAAGGGTGATGCAGCAAAGTAGAGATAAGTATTTCCCTCAGTTTGAGAACCAAGGTATCAATCCAGTAGGAGTGTCAAGATGAGGCACCAATGCACATGTGCAAAAACAAACAAACTTGCACCCAACGCAATAAATGGGTTCTCAATCCCTTCACGATTACTTGCAAGGTGAGATCTCATAGAGATAAAAGCTAAATATAAATAAAAGTGCATGATAACCCACAAGTATAGGGAATTGCAACAATTTTCGAGGGTAGAGTATTCAACCCAAATTTGTTGATTCGACACAAGGGGAAGCAAAAGAATATTCTCGAGTATTAGGAGTTGAGTTGTCAATTCAACCACACCTGAAAGACTTAGTATCTGAAGCAAAGTTTCACTAGCAGAGTAGTGTGGTAGTAACAGTAGCAGCAGCAACAGTAGCAGAAGTGACAGCGTTTGCGGTAACAGTAGCAGGAGTGACACCAGTAGCGGTAAAGTAACGTAGAAAGGACCAGTAGGACAAACTCGTAGGCATTGGATCGGTGATGGATAATTATGCGGGATGGCATTCATCTTGTAACAGTTATAACATGGGGAGATATGTAACTAGCTCCAATTCGTCAATGTAATGTAGGCATGTATTCCGTATATATTCATGCGTGCTTATGGAAAAGAACTTGCATGGCATCTATTGTCCATCCCTCCCGTGGCAGCGAGGTCCTAATGGAAACTAAGGGATATTAAGGTTCTCCTTTTAATAGAAAACCAGAACAAAGCCTTAGCACATAGTGAATACATGAACTCCTCATACTATGGTCATCAACGGGGTGGTTCCAGCTATTGTCACTCTGGGTTTGCCGGGTCATAACAAATAGTAGGTGACTACAACTTGCAAGATAGGATCAAGAACACACATATATTGATGAAAACACAATTGGTACAGATCTGAAATCATGGCACTCGGGTCCTAGTGACAAGCATTAAGCATAGCAAAGTAGTAGCAACATCAATCTCAGAACATAGTGGATACTAGGGATCAATCCCCATCAAAACTAACTTGATTACATGATAGATCTCATCTAACCCATCACCGTCTAGCAAGCCTACGATGAGATTACTCACGATGGGTGAAGATCATCATGGAATTGGCGATGAAGGATGGTTGGTGATGACGAAGGCGTCGATTACCCCTCTCCGGAGCACAGAACGAACTCCAGATCTGCCCTCCACACGAAGAATAGGTGGTGGTGCCAGCACCGTATTGTAACACGCGATGAACAATTCTCCCTGATTTTTTCCGGTCGAAGGAGAATATATAGAGAGATGGAATTGGAGGCGGCGGAGCCACGAGGGGCTCACAAGCCTACCACGCCCGGCCAGGGGGGCTGGGCCTGGTGGGCTTGTGAGCTCCTGGCTCCGTCCCTCAAGGTGATTCTTGCGCTAGTATTTTTTATATATTCCACAAAAATTCCTCATAAATTTCCAGGTCATTTCTAGAACTTTTATTTCTGCGCAAAAACAACACCATGGCAATTCTCCTGAAAACAACGTCAGTCCCCGGTTAGTTCCATTCAAATCATGCAAATTAGAGACGAAAACAAGGGCAAAAGAGTTTCAAAAAGTAGATACGATGGAGGCGTATCAACTCCCCCAAGCTTAAAGCCTTGCTTGTCGTCAAGCAAATCAGTTGACAAACTAAAAGAGACTAAAGAAAAACTTGTACGAACGTTGTTTGACCTTGTTGTTGTAATTATGTCTAACTCATATTCAGATTTTCAGCAAAATCATAAGCTAACCACATAAGCACTGACATTTAGGTCTCATGATGTACTCATATCAATGGCATAATCAACTAGCGAGCAATAATAATAAGTTTCAAACGTCAACACTTCAATCAAAACAATCATGAAGCAATATGAACACGTGGTATCTCGCTAGCTCTTCCTCAGACCGCAAAACATAAATGCAGAGCACCTTCAAAGACCAAGGGCTGACTTAACATTGTAATTCATGGCAAAGGAGATCCAGTCATAGTCATACTCAATATCAATTAATAGCAAGGTATGAAAATGATAGAGGTGCTCTCTAATTGGTGCCTTTTATAATAAGAGGATAACTCAATACAGACGTAAATAGATAGGCCCTTCGCAGAGGGAAGCATTGATTTGCAGAGGTGCCAGAGCTCAAGCTTTTAAAACATAGATAAATAATTTTGGGTGGTATGCTTTCATTGTCAACGCAATGACCAAGATTTTTCACCATCTTCCATGCTACACATACTATAGGCGGTTCCCAAACAGAAAAGTAAAGTTTTGACTCCCCCACCACCGATCAATCACACTCGACGACTAGCCGAATCCTCGGGTGCCGTCCATACCAACAACAATCCAGGGGGAGTTTTGTTTGCAATTATCTTTTCGATTTGAGCATGGAACTAGGCATTCCAATTACCGGCCCCTTTCTTGTGAGTGATAGTGAATAAACACGTATCGAGGATAACATGCCTAGCATGGAAGATACTGACCGCCCCTCGTCACCACATGAGCGGTTCGGGCATACAAAACACATTATTCCTTGAAGGTTTAGAGAGTGGCACATGCAAATTTACTTGGAACGGCAGGTAGATACCGCATATAGGTAGGTATGGTGGACTCATATGGAACAACTTTGGGTTTATGGAAGTGGATGCACAAGCAGTATTCCCGCTTAGTACAAGTGAAGGCTAGCAAAAGACTGGGAAGCGACCAACTAGAGAGCGACAACAGTCATCAATATGCATTGAAATTAACCAACATTGAGTGCAAGCATGAGTAGGATATAAATCACCATGGAAATGAATATCATAGAGGCTATGTTGATTTTGTTTCGACTACACGCGTGAACATGTGCCAAGTCAAGCCACTTGAATCATTCAAAGGAGGATACGTTCCTATCATACTACATCACAATCATCTTGAAATTCATGTTGGCATCCAAGACAAACCATTATAAGCTCCTAGATAATTAAGCATGGCATCATAAACTATGATCTCTAAGTTGTCATTGCAAACATGTTTCTCTCATAACAAAGCTGAATCAAGAACGATGAGCTAGTCATATTTACAAAAAAAATAGGTCGAGTTCATACCAGCTTTTCCAGGCTCAGTCACTTCATCATATATCGTCATTATTGCCTTTCACTTGCACGACCGAATGATGTGAATCATAATGAGAGTGTTCGTGCATTGGACTAAGCTGGAATCTGTAGGCAAACATAGAGGAGAAGACAAAGTAATATGGCTCTTAGACAGATCAACAATATGCATGTGAGAGCCACTAAACATTTTAACCATGGTCTTCTACCTTGACCCAAAGAAAAAGAAAACTATTTACACGGGAAAGTTCCCAACAAGCAAAAGAAGAAAGGGAAATATTTTTGGGTTTTCCTTTTAAATACCAGTAATCAAGCTAGAAAGAAAACTTAGAACTAATTTTTTTTGTTTTTCTCAGTTTAAACAAACACACGAGAAGAAAGCGAGAAAAATAAATAAACTAGCATGGATGATACAATGGCAAGGTGTGAACACCGACTAACAAAGTGAAAGTGTGAGCAAGAATATAAAGTCGGTGAGAAACACGTACTCCCCCAAGATTAGGCTTTTGGCCTAAGTTGGTCTACTCCCATGGAGGAAAATAACCATCTCTGGGGTACTCCGGAGTGTACTGATAGTGCCACTCCTGGGTGAGCTCCTTTGGCTCCCACTGATAAAAGTTGGGAACAGAAGGTTGTGACTTCTAGATTCATCCATCTCAACGGGGATGTGCATATCCCCTACAAGTAAATCATACTTCATCTTGACAGTAGGTATAGGGCATTGAAAGCTTCCAATAAGAATTGATGAAGATTTTTCAATAGCATTGATGCAATGTACTCGATATTGTATCTTCGGAAAGTGCACCGTATGCTCATTACCGTTAACATGGAAAGTGACATTGCCTTTGTTGCAATCAATAACAGCACCTGCAGTGTTTAAAAAGGTTCTTCCAAGGATGACCGTCATGGCATCATCCTCGGGAATATACAGGATAAGAAAGTCCGGAAGATAGTAACGTTAGCAACCACAACAGGCACATCCTCGCAAATGCCAATAGGAAAAGCAGTTGATTTGTCGATCATTTGCAAAGAGATTTCAGTGGGTGTCAACTTATCAAATTCAAGTCTACAATAAAGAGAGAGAGGCATAACACTAACACCAGCTCCAAGATCGCATAAAGAGATTCTAACATAATTTCCATTAATGGAGCAAGGTATAGTGGGCACTGTGGGATCACCTAGTTTCTTAGGAGTTCCACCCTTGAAGGTGTAGTTGGCAAGCATGGTGGAAATCTCAACCTCAGGTATCTTTGTTTTATTGGTCACAATATCTTTCATGTACTTAGCATAAGGAGACACTTTGAGCATATCTGTCAAACGCGTTTACAGAAAGACAGGTCTAATCATTTCAACAAAGCGCTCAAAATCCTAATCATCCTTTTTCTTGGATGGTTTGGGAGGAAAGGGCATGGGTTTCTGAACCCATGGTTCTCTTTCTTTACCATGCTTCCTAGAAATGAAGTCGTTCTTATCATATATCTTGTTCTTAGGTTGTGGGTTATCAAGATCAACACTAGGTTCAATCTCCGCATCCTTATCATTACTAGGTTGAGCATCATCATGAACACCACTATCGGTATTATCACTAGGCTCATGTTCATCACCAGATTGTGTTTCGGCATCAGAAATAGAGATATCGTTTGGATTCTCAGGTGTAACAGCAGCAGGTTTGCTAGCATGCAAGTTCTTATCATCTTTCTTTTTCTTCCTATTACAAGGATGACTAGGTGCCTCAGTGCTTACTCCTTGAGAATTTTGTTCAATTCTCTTAGGATGGCCCTCAGGATACAAAGGTTCCTGAGTCATGCTAACACCTCTAGTGACGACTCTAACAGAATTGACATTCAACTCATTGAGCAAGTCATTTTGAGTGTTAAGTACTTGTTCTACTTGAGTAGTGAGCATAGAGGCATGTTTACTCAAAAGCTTAAGATCATTGACATTTCTATCCACACAAGCACTTAAATGACTAAGCATACGAGCATTCTGTTCCAATTGTCTGCTAACATAATAATTGAAACTTTGTTGTTTGGCAACAAAGTTATCAAATTCATCTAAGCCTAAGCTGGCAGGTTTATCATAAGGAATATCACTCTCCTTGAATCTACGAAGAGAATTTATCTCTACTACCTGTGTCGGGTTATCAAGACCATGTATTTCTTCGATAGGTGGTAGATTCTTAACATCCTCAGATTTAATACCTTTTTCTTGCATAGATTGCTTGGCTTCTTGCACATCTTCAGGACTGAGGAATAGAATACCTCTTTTCTTCAGAGTTGGCTTCAGAGGTGGTTCAGGAATAGTCCAAGCATTATCATTGCTCAAGATATTCTTAATTAGAATTTCAGCTTGTTCCACAGTTCGTTCCCTGAAAACACAACCAACACAACTATTTAGGTGGTCCCTAGAAGCATCGATTAGTCCATTATAAAAGATATCAAGTATTTCATTCTTCTCAAGAGGGTGATCAGGCAAATCATTTAGTAACTAGACAAGCCTCCCCCAAGCTTGTGGCAGACTCTCTTCTTCAACTTGCACAAAGTTATATATATCCTGCAAGGCAGCTTGTTTCTTATGGGCAGGAAAATATTTCTCAGAGAAGTAGTAGATCATATCTTGGAGACTACGCACACAACCATGAGCAACAGAAGTAAACCAAGTCTTAGCATCATCCTTTAGCGAGAAAGGAAACATCATAAGGATATAGTAATGGCCAATCTTTTCCTCGCTCGTGAATAGGGTGGCTATATCATTCAGCTTGGTAAGATGTGCTACAACTGTTTTAGACTCATAACCATGAAAAGGATTAGATTCGACCAAAGTGATTAACTCAGGATCAACACAGAATTCATAATCCTTATCAATCACAAAGATGGGTGATGTAGCAAACTTAGGATCGTATTTCATTCTAGCATTCAGAGATTTTTCCTTCCACTTGCGCAGTGAATTCTCAAGATAATAGCTATCCTTACAAGCAAGAAAGTCCTCAGCTACCTCTTCCTCCATAACATAACCCTCAGGTATATTAGGCAATTCATATCTAGGAGAGATAGTTCTAACAGGTGAAACAACATGTTCTACTTCAATAATTTCAGCAGTTTCAGAAGTATCATCACATTCAGCAGCAACTCTAGCAATTTGTGCATCAAGAAATGCACACAGTGGCAAAGCAGTATCAAGCAAAGCATCATCATAAGCATCATGTATAGAAGAAGTAGCATTATCAAGCACATGCGACATATCAGAGTTTCTAGTTGGTGGTGGTGTCGCAAACTTACTCATAACTGAAGGAGAATCAAGTGCAGAGCTAGATGGTAGTTCATTACCTATCCTCATAGTTGAGGGCAAGACTTTAGTTTTTGGATCTCTCGGATTCCTCATAGTGATCAATAGACGTAAATCCCAAGTGACTCAGAGAATAGAGCTAGGCCTCCCCGGCAACGGAGCCAAAAAATAGTCTTGATAACCCACAAGTATAGGGGATCACATCAGTTTTCGAGGGTAGAGTATTCAACCCAAATTTATTGATTCGACACAAGGGGAAGCAAAAGAATATTCTCGAGTATTAGCAGTTGGGTTGTCAATTCAACCACACCTGAAATACTTAGTATCCTCAGCAAAGTTTCAGTAGTAGAGTAGTGTGATAGTAACAGTAGCAGCAGTGACGGCAGTAGCGGTAACAGTAGCAAAGTGAAAGCAGTAGCGGTAAAGTAACATAGCAAGGACCAGTACGAAAAACTCGTAGGCATTGGATTGCTGATGGATAATTATGCGGGATGACATTCATCATGTAACAGTTATAACATGGGGAGATGGGTAACTAGCTCCAGTTCTTCATTGTAATGTAGGCATGTATTCCGTATATGGTCATACGAGCTTATGGGAAAGAACTTGCATGACATCTATTGTCCATCCCTCCCGTGGCAGCGGGGTCCTAATGGAAACTAAGGGATATTAAGGTTCTCCTTTTAATAGAGAACTGGAATGATGCATTAGCACATAGTGAATACATGAACTCCTCGTACTATGGTCATCTCCGGGAGTGGTTCCGGCTATTGTCACTCCGGGGTTGCCGGGTCATAACACAGAGTAGGTGACTACAACTTGCAAGATAGGATCAAGAACACAGATATATTGATGAAAACATAATAGGTTCAGATCTGAAATCGTGGCACTCGGGCCCTAGTGACAAGCATTAAGCATAGCAAAGTAGTAGCAACATTAATCTCACAACATAGTGGATACTAGGGATCAATCCCCATCAAAACTAACTCGATTACATGATAGATCTCATCTAACCCATCACCGTCCAGCAAGCCTACAAAGAGATTACTCACGAACAGTGAAGAGCATCATGGAATTGGCGATGAAGGATGGTTGGTGATGACGAAGGCATCGATTCCCCCTCTCCGGAGCCTAGAATGGACTCCAGATCAGCCCTCTTGGGGAAGAACAGGTGGTGGCGGCGACTCCGTATCGTAAAACGCAATGAACACTTCTCCCTGATTTTTTTTGGTCGAAGGAGAATATATAGAGCTGGAATTGGAGGCGGCAGAGACACGAGGGGCTCACATGCGTGCCAGGCCCAGCCAGGGGGGATGGGCCTGGTGGGCTTGTGAGCTCCTGGCTCTGTCCCTCTAGGTGATATTGCGCTAGTATTTTTTATATATTCCACAAAAATTCCTCGTCAATTTCCAGGTCATTCCGAGAACTTTTATTTTTGCGCGAAAACAACAGCATGGCAATTCTGCTGAAAACAACGTTAGTACGGGTTACTTCCATTAAAATCATGCAAATTAGAGATCAAAACAAGTGCCAAGGTATTTTTGCTAGTTTTGTATGTAGATCTGAATATATAATGTGTAAAATAGACCCGGGGCCATAGTGTTCACTAGAGGCTTCTCTCATGATAGCAAGTATTACGGTGGGTGAACGAATTACAGTAGAGCAATTGATAGAATCGCGCAAAGTCATGATGATATCTAAGGCAATGATCATAAATATAGGCATCACGTCCGAGACAAGTAGACCGATAGTTTCTGCATCTACTACTATTACTCCACACATCGACCGCTGTCCAATATGCATCTAGTGTATTAAGTTCATAACAAACAGAGTAATGCCTTAAGCAAGATGACATGATGTAGAGGGAGAAATTCATGCAATATGATATAAACCCCATCTTTTTACCCTTGATGGGAACAACACGATGCGTGCCTCGCTACCCCTTCTGTCACTAGGTGAGGACACCGCACGGTATGAACCCAAAACCAAGCACTTCTCCCATTGCAAGAATTATAGATCAAGTTGTCCAAGCGAAACCCATAACTCGAAGAGAATTACAAGGATACGAAATCATGCATATTAGAAATCAGAGGAGACTCAAATAATATTCATAGATAATCTAATCATCAATCTACAATTCATCGGATCTCGACAAACACACTGCAAAAGAAAGTTACATCGGATAGATCTGCATGAATATCATGGAGAACTTTGTATTGAAGATCCAAGAGAGATAAGAAGCCATCTAGCTACTAGCTATGGACCCGAAGGTCTGTGGTGCACTACTCACGTATCATCGGGGAGGCAATGGTTTTGATGAAGAAGCCCTTCGTGTCCGAATCCCCCTCCGACAGGGCATCAGAACGGTCCCTATATGGGATCTCGCGGAGAGAGAAGCTTGAGGCGGCGGAAAAGTATTTTCGTGGCTCTCTTTGTTTGTTTCGGGATTTTAGGGAATTTATAGGCAAAATAGGTAGGGCAAAGGAGGCAAGGGGAGCCCACGAGCCTGCTAGGCGTGCCCCCCTGGGGCGTGCCTAGGGGGCTCGTGACCTCCCACGAGACCTCCTGCCTTGGTTTTCAAGTTTTCTGGGTATCTTCTGTTATGGAAAAAATCATCCCGCATGTTTTATTCCGTTTGGACTCCGTTTAATATTCTTTTCTGAAAAAGGTCAAAAACACAGAAAAAACACAAACTGGCACTAGGCACTGAGTTAATAGGTTAGTCCAAAAAATGATATAAAATGGCATATAAATGCATATAAGACATCCCAAGTTGATAATATAATAGCATGGAACAATAAAAAATTATAGATACGTTGGAGACGTATCAGGTATCTGGTATGATCGCATCTAACTTACGCAAAAACCACAACGGAGATGTGCAAATTGCTATTTAACCTCTCTCCAAGGACCTCCTAGGTCAACACCAATTAACCTAAAGTTGAAGAAACTGACACCCACCACTCATCTTTATGCAACGAGGTTGCATATTAGTCGATGAAACCAGTCTCTCGTAAGCGTACGAGTAATGTCACTCCAGGCCTCTTCAATCCAACAATACCCCCGAATAGAGAAAATACTAAGGAGGGCAGCAAATCGAACATACACGTCCACAAAACCTTTTCTGTTCTACTCGAGATAACATCTACGCATGAACCTGTCTCATGATGCCACTGTTGGGGAACGTTGCATGGGAAACAAAAAATTTCATACGCACACGAAGACCTATCATGGTGATAATGTCCATCTACGAGAGGAGATTAGATCTACATACCCTTGTAGATCGCTAAGCAGGAAGCGTTAAGAAACGCGGTTGATGTAGTGGTACAGTTTGTGATTCAAATCATCGTAGTCCCACAATCCATCCCACGAACGGTTTCGATCTAACGCCGAACGGACGACACCTCCGCGTTCAACACACGTATAGCTCGATGAAGATCTCAGCCTTCTTGATCCAACAAGCATGACGGAGAAGTAGATGATTTCTCCGGCAGCATGACGGCGCTCCGGTGGTGGTGATGATATACTCCTGTAGGGCTCCGCCCGAGCTCCGCAGAATTCTTATCTAGAGGTAAAACTATGTGGAATAGGCTAGACTTGCACGTGGAAAAGTTGTCTCAAAAACCCCCTAAACGACCAATATATATAGGAGGAGGGGAAGGGGGAGGAGGACTCCTCCTACAATTCGGTTTGGGAAGGAGGGGTCCTCCTCTTCCTTCCCACCTCGCTCTTTCCTTTTTTTTCTTTCTTTCCTTTGGTTTTTTCACTTGTGGTGCCATAGCCTTCTTGGGCTGATTTCACCAGCGCACTAAGGGATGGTGCGCCACCCTAAGGACATGGGCTCACTCCCGGGTGGGTCGGCCCCTCCTGGTGAACACCGGAACCTATTCGTCACTCCCGGTACTCTGTCCGTAATGTCCAAAATCTTCCGGTAACCAAATGAAACCATCCCCTATATCAATGTTCGTTTTTGGACCATTCCGGAAACCCTCGTGACATCTGTGATCTCATCCGGGACTCCGAACAACATTCAGTAACCACACATATAACTCAACTATACTAAAACATCATCGAACCTAAATTGTGCAGACCCCGTTGGTTCGAGAACTATGTAGACATGACCCGAGACACTCCTCGGTCAATATACAATAGCGGGACCTGGATGCCCATATTGGGTCCTACATATTCTCCGAAGATCTTATCGGTTGAACCTCAGTGTTAAGGATTCATATAATCCCGTATGTCATTCCCTTTGTCCTTCGGTATGTTACTTGCCCGAGATTCGATCGTCGGTATCCGAATACCTATTTCAATCTCGTTACCCGCAAGTCTTTTTACTCGTTCTGTAATACAAGATCCCGTGACTTAGACTTAGTCACATTGCTTTCAAGGCTTGTGTGTGATGTTGTATTACTGAGTGGGCCCCGAGATACCTCTCCGTCACACGGAGTGACAAATCCTAGTCTTGATCCATACTAACTCAACGGGCACCTTTGGAGATACCTGTAGAGCACCTTAATAATCACCCAGTTACATTGCGAAGTTTGATACACACAAGGTATTCCTCCGGTGCTAGTGAGTTATATGATCTCGTGGTCATATGAATAAATACTTGACACACAGAAAACAATAGCAACAAAATGACACGATCAACATGCTACGTTCATAGTTTGGGTCTAGTCCATCACATGATTCTCCAAATGATGTGATCCAGTTATCAAGTGACAACACTTGCATATAGTCAGAAAACCTTGACTATCATTGATCAACTGGCCAGCCAACTAGAGGCTTGCTAGGGACATTGTTTTGTCTATCTATCCACACATGTATCTATGTTTTCATTTAATACAATTATAGCATGGATAATAAATGATTATCTTGTAACAGGAAATATAATAATAACTATTTTATCATTGCCTCCAGGGCATATCTCCAACACGTTACATACTCCAATGTTAGCATTGTAGTGTAGTTGACCGGCGGTGGTTCCCGGAGTGTGATTTCTCGTTAACCACTTCCGATAACGACTTAGTCGTACAAATTATCAAGCATGGCCCATCGAGGATGATTCCCCCTAGCCACCTTGACGGTTAGATCATTCAGAATCCAACGAGGGTGGTACCTCGGATCCCCTGATGTTACAACCACGTAGTTACTTGACCATGTTACTGGAAACATTGATGAATAAATGTTTGGCAGGTGGATTCCCGCGTGGATGAGTTGATGAGATAATTAAAATGTTAGTGTATTTGGGTATTTGATCTGGGTTGGTCGGAGACCTGTTTCGCACTAACCAAATACGTGGGAGAAGTTATGGGTAGTCGACGTCGTGCTATCAGCCGAAGCTATTCAAACGTCAGGAATGGAGCGGCGCGCGCCCGAGTGGTTTGTATTATCACCGTTCTTGTATAAGATGTCCCAGGACTGACGTCTTCCGCCCTCGCAACATGCAGGAGCGCAATTGGCGAGGGCCTAGGAACCGTGCGCGCTTAGGATTTAGATCGGCGGGCTGGCCTCTCTGTTGAGTCAAGGTGGGGCTGCGATGTGTCGATGTTTCGAGGACGGGCATGACTCAGCAAAATGTGCCTGGACATACTTTATCGTGCGTGATGGGGAAAGTTGGTGCACCCGAGCAGGGAAGAAACTAACTATTCGGATAGCCGTGTCCACAGTTACACAACAACTTGGAGTTGTGGCCCGATCTTATGCAACTAAAACTATTACTTAACTGGAATGTTGCACCGGGATTGCTTCCTCGCGGGGAGTCGAGGGAGGATATTTGGGCGAGACCTTACTTAATATTGTTGCAACAATATGACTATTAATTGTGTTTGTTGCTCTACTCTCGTCTATTGCTGCAAGACCCCTGAAGATGCTAGCCTTCGATAGGACTAGGCTTTCTTTCTCTATTCTCGCATTGCTGCAATCAGTCCACATAAAACCCCTTCCTTTGATACTGATGCATACTTAGCATAGTTCTGATGTCATTCTTCCGAGTACTTTGGGTGAGTACTCACCATTGCTTCTCTCCCCCTTTTCCCCTAGATCCGTTGCTGCAGACAGATGTTGGAGCCCAGGAGATGGCCTATCCCACAGACGATGACTGCTACCCCGACCATGCCTTCTACTACGCGAAAGCCGCTAAAGACCAGGAGTAGTTAGGAGGCTCCCAGGTAGGAGGCCTCGCCTTGTTCGACCATTGTATCTTTGTGCTAGCCTTCTCTAAGGCACCTCATGTTTCATGTGTGTACTCAGATATTTGTTGCTTCTTCCGCTAACTCGTTTGTTTATCGACCTTATGTATTCTAGCCCTTGAGGACCTTGGCTTGTAATATCAAGCTTGCATGTTTTTATTTGTGTCTAGAGTTGTGTTGTGATTTCTTCACATGAGTCCTTATGCCCCGTCATATGCATTTGCGTGTATGGTTAGCGTACAATCAAATCGAGGGCGTGACATATGTCATTTTGGAGAATAAAACAAGAAGAGGAAGAAGGAGCAGGAGGACAAGACTAGTAGGAGGAGAAGAAGAAGGAGAAGGAGAAGAAGAAGGGGAAGATGATAACTTATCTATTGTGAGCTTATTATGTGATTTTGCAGGAAGATACGCTAAGTTATGAGCTAACAAGGTTCTTGTGCTATTTTTGACCTAACTAAGCTAATCATGTCATAAATGAACTAAATAAGCTAATTATGTCATTTTGGAGGATAACTAACTAAGTATGTCATTTTGGAGAATAAAACTAGAAGAAGAAGGAGGAGGAGGAGAAGCGTAGAAGGAGGAGAAAAAGAAAGAGAAGGAGAAGAAGAAGGTGAAGATGATTACTTATCTTGTTTTGGGCTTATTTTTTCATTTTGGAGGAAGATAAGCTAAGTTATGAGCTAACCAAGGTGCTTGTGCTAATTTTGACCTAACTAAGCTAATTATGGCATAAATGAACTAAATAAGCTAATTTTGTCATTTCGGAGGATAATTAGCTAAGTATGTCATTTTGTAGAACAAAACTAGAAGAATAAGGAGGAGGAGGAGAAGTCTAGAAGATGGAGGAGAAGGAGGAGGAGAAGAAGGTGAAGATGATTACTTATCTTTTTTAACCTTATTATGTCATTTTGGAGGAAGATATGCTAAGTTATGAGCTAACCAAGGTTCTTGTGCTATTTTTGACCCAACTAAAGTAATTATGTCATAAATGAACTAAATAAGCTAATTAAGTCATTTTGGAGGATAATTAGTTAAGTATGTCATTTTTGAAGAATAAAACTAGAAGAAGGAGGAGGAGGAAGAGAAGACTAGAAGAATCAGGAGAAAAAGAAGAAGAAGGAGAAGAAGAAGCTGACGATGATCACTTATCTTGTTTTGAGCTTATTATGTCATTTTAGAGGAAGATACACTTCGTTATGAGCTAACCAAGGTGCTTGTGCTATTTTTGACATAACTAAGCTAACTATGTCATAAATGAACTGATTAAATGAGCTAATTATATCATTTTGGAGGATAATTAGCTGAGTATGTCATTTTGGAGAATAGAGCTAGAAGAAGGACGAGAAGGAGGAGAAGAACAGAAGGAGGAGAAAAACAAGAAGAAGGAGAAGAAGAAGGTGACGATGATCACTTATCTTGTTTTGACCTTATTTTTTCATTTTCGAGGATGATACGCTAAGTTATGAGCTAACTAAGGTTCTTGTGCTATTTTTGACCTAAGTAAGCTAACTTTGTCATAAATGAACTAAATAAGATAATTATGTCATTTTGGAGCATTATTAGCTAAGTATGTCATTTTGGAGAATAAAACTAGAAGAAGATGAAGGAGGAGGAGCAGAAGTAGAAGAAGGAGGAGGACAAGAAGGTGAAGATGATTACTTATCTTGTTTTGAGCTTATTATTTCATTTTTTGAGGAAGACATGCTAAGTTATGAGCTAACCAAGGTTCTTGTGCTATTTTTAACCTAACTAAGCTAATTATGTAATTAGTGAACTAAATAAGCTAATTATGTCATTTAGGGCGATAATTAGCTAAGTATGTCATTTTGGAGAATAAAACTAGAAGAAGAAGAAGAGGCTGGAGAACACTAGAAAAAGAAGGAGAAAAAGAAGTAGAAGGAGAATAAGAAGGTAATTATGATTACTTATCTTGTTCTGAGCTTATTTTATCATTTTGGAGGAAGATACGCTATGTTATGAGCTAACCAAGGATCTTGTGCTATTTTTGACCTAACTAAGCTAATTATGTCATAAATGAACTAAATAAACTAATTATGTCATTTCGGAGGATAATTCGGTGAGTATGTCATTTTTGAGAATAAAACTAGAATAAGAAGAAAGAGGAGGACATCACTAGAAGGAGGAGAAGAAGAAGGAGAAGAAGAAGAAGGTGAAGATGATTATTTATCTTTTTTAATCTTATTATGTCATTTTGGAGGAAGATACGCTAAGTTATGAACTATCCAAGGTTATTGTGCTATTTTTTACCTAACTAAGCTAATTATGTCATAAATGAACTAAATAAGCTAATTATGTCATTTTGGAGGATAATTAGCCAAGTATGTCATTTTTGGGAATAAAAGCAGAAGAAGTAGGAGGAGGAGGGGAAGACTAGAAGAAGGAGGAGAAAAAGAAGAAGAAGTAGAACAAGAATGTGAAGATGATTACTCATCTTGTTTTGAGCTTATTATCTCGTTTTGGAGGAAGATACACTAAGTTATGAGCTAACCAAGGTTCTTGTACAATTTTTGACCTAACTAAGCTAATTATGTCGTAAATAAAGTAAATAAGATAATTATGTCATTTTGCAGGATAATTAGCTAAGTATGTCATTTTGGAGAATAAAACCAGAAGAAGATGAAGGAAGAGGAGAAGAAGTAGAAGAAGGAGGAGGACAAGAAGGTGAAGACGATTACTTATCTTGTTTTGAGCTTATTATTTCATTTTTGAGGAAGACACGCTAAGTAATGAGCTAACCAAGGTTCTTGTGTTATTTTTAACCTAACTAAGATAATTATGTCATTTTGGAGGATAATTAACTAAGTATCTCATTTTGGAGAATAAAACTAGAAGAAGAAGAAGGGGGAGGAGAAGACTAGAAAAAGGAGGAGAAAAATAAGAAGAAGGTAATAATGATTACTTATGTTGTTTTGAGATTATTATATCATTTTCGAGGAAGATACGCGAAGTTATGAGCTAACCAAGGTACTTGTGCTATTTTTGACCTAACTAAGCTAATTATGTCATAAATAAACTAACTAAACTAATTATGTCATTTTGGAGGATAATTAGTTGAGTATGTCATTTTTTATAATAAAACTAGAAGAAGAAGAAAGAGGAGGACAAGACTAGAAGGAGGAGAAGAAGAAGAAGAAGAAGAAGAAGGAGGAGGAGAAGGTGAACATGATTATTTATCTTTTTTGAGCTTATTATGTGATTTGGAGGAAGATACGCTAAGTTATGAGCTAACCAAGGTTATTGTGCTATTTTTGACCTAACTAAGCTAATTATGTCATATATGAACTAAATAAGCTAATTATGTCATTTTGGAGGATAATTTTCCAAGTATGTCATTTTTGAGAATAAAACTAGAAGAAGAAGGAGGAGGAGGAGGAGAAGACTAGAAGGAGGAGAAAAAGAAGAAGAACGAGAACAAGAATGTGAAGACGATTACTTATCTTGTTTTGAGCTTATTATGTCATTTTGGATGAAGATACGCTAAGTTATGAGCTAACCAAGGTTCTTGTACTATTTTTGACCTAACTAAGCTAATTATGTCATGAACTAAATAAGCTTATTATGTCATTTTGGAGGATAATTAGCTAAGTATATCATTTTGGAGAATAAAACTAGAAGAAGAAGAAGGAGGAGGACAAGAATACTAGTAGAAGGAGTAGAAGGAGAAGAAGAAGTTGAAGATGATTACTTATCTTGTTTTGAGCTCACTTTGTCATTTTGGAGGAAGATATGCTTAGTTATGAGCTAACCAAGGTTCTTGTGCTATCTTTGACCTAACTAAGCTCATTATGTCATAAATGAACTAAATAAGCTAATTATGTCATTTTGGAGGATAATTAGCTAAGTATTGCATTTTGGAGAATAAAACTAGAAGAAGAAGAAGGAGAAGAAGGAGAAGACTGGAAGGAGGAGGAGAATAAGAAAACGGAGATGAAGAAGGAGAAGAAGAAAACAGAGAGGAAGAAGGTGAAGTTGATTACTTATCTGGTTTTGATCTTATTATGTCATTTTGGAGGAAGATACACTAAGTTATGAGCTAACCAAGGTTCTTGTGCTATTTTACCTAACTAATCTAATTATGTGATAAATGGACAAAATAAGCTAATTAAGTCATTTGTGAGGACAATTAGCTAACTATGTCATTTTGGAGGATAATTAGCTAAGTATGTTATTTTGGAGAATAAAACTATAAGAAGAAGAAGGAGGAGGAGGAGAAGAGAAGGAGGATATATAGAATAAGAATGAGAAGAAGAAGGTGAAGATGATTACTTATCTTATTTTGAGCATATTTTTTCATTTTGGAAGAAGATACGCTAACTTATGAGCTAACCAACGTTCTTGTGCTATTTTTGACCTAACTAAGCTAATTATGTCATTAATGTACTAAATAAGATAATTAAGTCATTTTGGAGGATAATTAGCTAAGTATGTCATTTTGGAGAATAAAACTAGAAGAAGAAGAAGGAGGAGGAGGAGAAGACTAGAAGAAGGAGGAGGAGAAGAAAAAGAAGAAGGAGAAGAAGAAGGTGATGATGATTACTTATCTTGTTTTGAGCTTATTATGTCATTTTTTAGGAAGAAATGCTAAGTTATGAGTTAACCAAGGTTCTTGTGCTATTTTTGACTAACTAAACTAATAATGTTATAAATGAACTAAATGAGCTAATTATGTCATTTTGGAGGATAATTAGCTAAGTATGTAATTTTGGAAAATAAAACTAGAAGAAGATGAAGGAGGAGTAGAAGAAGTAGAAGGAGGAGGAGAAGAAGGTGAAGATGATCACTTATCTCGTTTCGAGCTTATTATTTCATTTTTGAGGAAGACATGCTAAGTTATGAGCTAACCAAGGTTCTTTTGCTATTTTTGACCTAACTAACCTAATTATGCCATAAATGAACTAAATAAGCTAGTTATGTCCTTTTGGAGGATAATTAGACAAGTATGTTATTTTTGAGAATATAACTAGAAGAATAAGAAGGAAGAGGAGGAGAAGACTAGAAGGATGAGAAAAAGAAGAAGAAGGTAATTATGATTACTTGTCTTGTTTTGAGCTTATTATATCATTTTGGAGGAAGAACTGCTAAGTTATGATCTTACCATGGTTCTTGTGCTATTTTTAACCTAACTAAGCTAATTATGCCATAAATGAACTAAATAGTGTAATTATGTCATTTTGGAGGATAATTAGGTGAGTATGTCATTTTGGAGAATAAAACTAGAAGAAGAAGAATAAGGAGGAGGACAAGTCTAGAAGAAGGAGAAGAAGAAGAAGAAGAAGAAGGATAAGAAGAAGGTGAAGATGATCATTTATCTTTTTTATCTTATTATGTCATTTTCGAGGAAGATACACTAAATTATGAGCTAACCAAGGTTCTTGTGCTATTTTTGACCTAACTAAGCTAATAATGTGATAAATGAACTAAATAAGCAAATTATGTCATTTTGGAGGATAATTACCTAAGTATGTAATTTTGGAGAATAAAACTAGAAGTAGGAGGCGGAGGATGAGAAGACTAGAAGAAACAGGAGAAGGAGAAGAAGAAGGTGAAGATGATTACTTATCTTGTTTTGAGTTTATTTTGTCATTTTGGAGGAAGATGCAGTAAGTTATGAGGTAACCAAGGTTATTATTCTATTTTTGATCTAACTAAGATAATTATGTGATAAATGAACTAAATATGCTAATTATGTCATTTTGGAGGATAATTAGCCAAGCATGTCATTTTGGAGAATAAAACTGGAAGAAGAAGACGGGGAGGAGCGGAAGACTAGAAGAAGGGGGAGGAGGAGAAGAAGAAGGAGCGGAAGAAGGTGAAGTTGATTACTTATCTCGTTTTGAGCTTATTATGTCATTCTGGAGGAAGATACACTAAGTTATGATCTAACCAAGGTTCTTATGCTATTTTTGACCTAACTAAGCTAATTATGTCATTAATGAACTAAATAAGCTAGTTATTTCATTTTGGAGGATAATTAGCTAAGTATGTCATTTTGGAGAATAAAACTAGAATAAGAAGAAGGAGGAGGAGGACAAGACTAGAAGAAGGAGGAGAAAAATAAGAAGAAAGAGAAGAAGAAGGTGAAGATGATTACCTATCTTGTTTTGAGCTTATTATGTCATTTGGGAGCAAGATATGTTGGGTTATGATCTATCCAAGGTTCTTGTGCTATTTTTGACATAACTAAGCTAATTATGTCATAAATGAACTAAATAAGCTAATTATGTCATTTTGGAGGATAATTAGCTAAGTATGTCATTTTGGAGAATAATACTAGAAGAAGAATGTTAAGGCATATTTCGTCCTAAGTGATTTTCGTGATTGATGCCAGTACCTCTGCGGACTAATCGTTGAGCATTTCATATAATACATGACAAGGCACAAGACGATTCATCACCCCTCGGTGGTTTTGAAGCCCGGTGGATTCTACTTTTCTCTTTGGTTGTTTTGATTCGTAGGAAAGCCGTACTATTAAGAGGGGGTCCGCATCGGAAAGGTTTAGGTGGAATCAACACACACACGCACACTTTTTCTTTACACCACCTTTTCCTTGCATCAATGGAACTCCCACATGTTCTATTCCTTTCTCTGCAGAGCGGTAGTACCGCTGACACAGCAGTAGTACCTCTCCGGATGTGCGATTGTACCGCTTCGGGACAGTAGTACCTCTCTCTAAGTGGTTGTACTTCGTCGGACTTTCTGCGAATGCGTTTCCAATTGTGGTATGCCCGGTAGTACTGTTTTTACTACCGTGGCTATGTGCCTACCAAGTGGTATTACCGCTCCAGGCCTAGTGGTAGTACCGCTGGGGCTAACGGTAGTACTGCTCCATAACAAGCTGTAGTACCGCTAGGGGCAGCGGTAGTACCGTGTTGCAGGTGTTGTAAGTGGGGGTAACGGTTGGATCTGTTCCTTCACTATATAAAGGGTTCTTCCACTCCAAGAACCATACCTTTGACCTTCCAAGATTCCATTGTTGCTCCTAAGCTCATTCGTGCCCGATCTCTCTCCCTAGTCAATCAAACTTGTTGATTTCCTAGGGATTGGTTGAGAAGGCCAAGATTTACACTTCAACCAAGAGATATTTGATTCCCCCCACTAATCCCTTGCGGATCTTGTTACTCTTGGGAGTTTGAGGACCCTAGATGGTTGAGGTTACCTCAAAGGCATATCCATTGTGGTGAAGCTCCATGGTCTTGTTGGGATCCTCCGAGCATTGTGTGGAGATAGCCCCAACCTTGCCTGTAAAGGTTCGGTCGCCGCCTTCAAGGGAACCAATAGTGGAATCATGGCACCTTGCATTGTGTGAGGGCGTGAGGAGAATATAGTGGCCCTAGTAGCTTATTGGGGATCATTGTGCCTCCACACCGCTCCAACGGAGACGTACTTCCGGTCAAAGGGAAGGAACTTCGGTACCACATCCTCGTCTTCATCGGTTCCACTTGTGGCTATCTCTTACCTTTACTTTACGTATATTATTGTTGTTGTGTATTTCTTGCTTGCACTGGTTGTCATGGTATTTAGCATCATATAGGTTGCTCACCTAGTAGTTAATTTAGAGAACCTTTGTGTTGCTTTCTCTAACTTGTTAAGAAGAGCTAAAAATTGGTAGTTGCCTATTCACCCCCCTCTAGTCAACCATATCGATCCTTTCAATTGGTATCAGAGCCACGTCTCTTTATTAAGGGTTTCACCACCCGAAGAGTATGGTTAACAATGAAGAGGGAGTCAGTGGACCACCCGAGGACATAGCCTTGAATTAGGTCACAAGGTACGACTTGAATGAGGCTATGGCCTCCGTCAGGTCGTCCTTGAAGAACGAAGTCAAGTCCATGTTTAAAAAGTTGCCTTAGGGGTTGAAAATTCTCCCGAACGGGTGTTGGTGGTTAAACGTACCAACATGGAATCGGAGGCCAATTCCACCAAGGAAGCGACTAAAGGTATGCAACCTTCGTCCCCCTCAACAAGAACGGGACAAGAACCTTTGCCTCGGTTACACCTCCCACGGTCTATCAAGGATCGGTTCCTACACCGCATATTAATAATCTTGGTCCTCGTCCTAAGCTTGTTAAGGGTTTGCTAACTAGGTGTTTTGCATTAAGTCTCATTTGAATCACAGCTCAACAAATTTATGGAGAATCATTGAGCAAGGCTTCTACCCGCATGACCCAAGAAACCTCATGCCAAGAGAAGAAGTGGACAATCAATATAATCATTCCGCATTGTTCATTCTTCAGTCCGCGCTGCCTCTTGAAGATCTTGCTCACTTGCGTCCTTTCACTCATGCCATGGACTGTTGGGAGCACATCATGGTGTTGTGCAAGGGAAGCTCAAGCATTCAACAGTCCAACTATGAAGTGGTACTTGATGAGGCCGATGAGTTTGTGATGAAGGAAGATGAGGACCCTCGAGATATCTATCAAAGGGTGACTGCTCTTGCTGTTGCTCTCCAGGAGCACGGGAGAAGTATTGGATGAATTCACACCTTGTACTCCGGTGAAGTGTTGGATGAATTCATTGCAATGATTATCATGAACAAGACTGTTGATAATGCTCTTGCCCGCGTTCGGTCAAAGTCAGCTTCACCCAACCTTGCCATAAAAGCCAAGGCTGTTTCTGATGAAGAAGAGGAAGAGGAAGAGGATGGCTGCCCTGAAGATACTAAGTGTGCTTATCACGAGCACATGGCTCTTGCGTCAAGCCAATTATGGGGCAGCAAGAGAAACTCACGGCCCAACTTCTCCAAGAATAACTCGAGTGGGTCCAAGACCAAGCAGCATGTGAGGACATGCTATAGCTGCAGCAATGTGAGTCACTTCATGGCAGATTGTGGGAAGACAACGGTGGAAAGCTCATTAGCAAGGACAAAGCCAAGTATTTCGCAAACAAGAAAAATTATGTCAAGAAACCCCATCCAAAGTGTATGGTGGCACTTGAAGAGTACACATCCGATGATGACGATGATGATATGGTGGCAAGAGCTACTGTCGCCATTGCCACCTCCTCTCCCAAGGTGTCTCTCTTCAGCGCCCCCAACGACAACCATATCGCCAAGTTCCTTATAGCCAAAGGTATCGATCAGGTAACACCCAACATTAAGACGAGCAGCACTATTGCTCCTTCATTGTTAAACTATGTTGATGATAGTGATGTTGTGGAACTTAATGAGCATGATTTTGACAAATTTATGGGTAAAATCAAAGGAGAATCCAAGAAGCATTTTGTTGCTCTTTTGGAAAAACTGAGTGAGGCTAATGACCTCATTGAGTCTCACGAGGAGACTATCTCCGAGATGCAAGGACATAGTCGTGACTATGCCAATGAGATTGCTGAATTATCTATTGTTCTAGAAGAAGAGTGCAATCTTTGTTTGGCTCTGGAGGAGTCACACAATGATGATGGTGCTAAATTACAATAATAGCTAGATCACGCAATTGTCCTTACCCGTGTGCTTAAGTATGAAAAGGCTACACTTGGGGTTGGCCATGAAAGACTCAAGGGATATTTTGATACACTTAACAAGGCCCACAAGGTCTTCAAAGGTGTACATTTCTCCCTGAAGGAGTCTCATGATCAACTCCAAGCAAATCTTACCAAGGAGATATCTACCTGTCCTCCTTTTGTTTTGATTGATAAAGCTTGTGCAACTAACCCTTGTTGGCAGCATGTACATCTTGTAGACGAAAATGCTAAGTTGAAGGATCAACTTGAGAAGGGCCTTGTGTTATGCATCCAAGATGAGAAGAATCTAAATGATCTTTTGAGTAATCAAAAGGAAGTTGTGGGAAATTAGGGACTTGGACTTACATCCAAGTTGAAAAGAAAAAGGAAGAAGAGGAACAAGCAATCACTTACTCTCAAGGACATCTTTGTCAAAGAGGGTGAGGCAACTCAGAAGGAGAACAAGAACAAGGTAGGGGATGGTAATGCCAAGAAGAGAAAACCATACCTACTAACACAACCGGCAAATTTAATCCTTCTTATGTTTTATGCCGTGCTGGTGATGGGCATGTCTATACCATATTTGTTGGTTCTTATTATGAGTCCATTGAATGGGCTATTTGGGTTCCTAAGACCCTTCTTTCTAGCATCAAAGGACCCATTCAAGAATGGGTACCTAAAACCAAGCCTTTATCTATTGCAGGAGATTGCTTCCGGTGGGGTGTCATGGTTTCTCGATAGTGGAGCAACAAATCATATTAACGGAAGCAAGGACTTGGTGGTGGACGTGCATCCTACCCCATCTATGCCCACCGATGTACAATTTGCTGATGCGTCAACGAGTAAGGTACTGGGATTTCGTAAGGTGGTCATCTCTCAAGATTTATCTATTGAGAAGGTCATGCTTGTTGAGTCCCTTGCTTACATTTTATTTTCTGTTAGTCAACTTGCAATTATGGGCTTTGCGACATTATTGAATCTTGATACCATGGCCCTTTTGTGGAGCAAGACTCTTAAAGTAGCCTATGTTGGATATATCGAAAATGGTCTCTATGTGGTGAACTTTTTACAGCGACCCACTAAGACTGCGACTTGTGTAATGGCTAAAGTTGATGTGGGCTGGCTTTGGCATCGCTGACTAGCCCATGTCAATATGACATCTTTGCAAAGTCTTCTCAGAGGGACCATGTTTGTGGACTAACAAATGTCAGTTTTTCTAGATATCGTGCTTGAAGTGCTTCTATTGAAGAGAATATTCATGAAAGTTCTCATCGTCCCACGACTCTCATTTACACCAAGAGGCCCTTGGAGCTCCTTCATATGGATCTCTTTGGTCCTCCATCTTTTGAGGAAGAGTGAGACTCAACAGACAGTCATCAACTTTGCTAATGAAGCTCAACATCAACTTGAAGAAAAGATTTTGATGATCAGAAGTGACAATGGCACCGAGTTCAAGAACTACATCCTAGATGAGTTTCTTAGTGATGAGGGGATCAAGCATCAATATTCAGCACCATACACCCCTCAACAAAATGGTGTTGCATAAAGGAAGAACCGGACGTTGATGGATGCGGCAAGAACAGTGATGGCAGAATTCAAATCTCCATGCAACTTTTGGGCCGAAGCCTTTAACGCAACATGTCATGCATCCAATCGGATCTAAATCCACAAATGCTTGAACAACACTCCATAAGAGATCCTTACCAGAAACAAGCCCAACCTCAAGTACTTCATGGTATTCGGGGGTAAGTGTTTCATTCTCAAGAAACGTGGACGTTTAGCTAAATTTTATTCTAGAGCTCAATAGGGCATATTTGTTGGTTATGCTACAAACTCTCATGCTTACCGTGTCCTCAAGAAGGCCAGCGGACTCATTGAGGAAACGTGTAACGTGGAGTTTGATGAAAATAATTGCTCCCAAGTGGAGCAAAGTGGTATTTGTGATGTAGGTGATTAAATTCCTCCCCAAGCCATAATAAGAATGGGGATTTGTCAAATATTCCCCATTGAGGAACCCCTAGTGGTTCAAGGAGAAGGACACTGCTCTACTCAAGTGGATCCATCACCCTGGCTAGCCTAACACCCTTCCGATGAACAAAGTGAAGACCCTCAACCAGCTGATCAGGATCAATGACGAGATCAACCACAGGAAGATGGTGATGCACCAAATGATGTCCAAGTTCTAACACAAGGTTTCGAGTCTACTCAAGATCAAGATCAAGTGCAACCACAAGATCAAGATCAAGAGCAGCCACAAGAAAAAGAAGAAACCAGTGAGCTTGCTCCAGATGAAAAATCAAGTTGATCAGGTGGTTGCTCCTCAATTTCCTACTGTGGCACCTAAAAGGGGTCGCGGTGCCAAGGCAGGTTCAAAAACCAATGACAAGGCCAAACAACGTGATCAAGTTGATGCTCTCAATTAACTAGCGCGGAACTCTTGGAGCGTCGCACAACCAATATAGCATCCAAGCTAAGGGTCAAATCACATCTTATGAAGAATGTGCTTGGAATCTTAAAAAGGGGAGTATCTACTCATCAACAAATTTCAAATTATTGTGAGCATCATGCGTTTCTTTCATATTGTGAACGTCAACAGGTACATGATGCGCTCGATGACGAGGGTTATCTTATGGCCATGCATGAAGAATTGAACAACTTTGAGTGCAATGAAGTTTGGGAATTAGTGCCAAGACCAAAGGAGGAACATAATGTCATTGGAACAAATGGATCTTGAAAAACAAGCAAGACGCCAATGGGATTGTGGTTCGAAAAAAGGCAATACTAGTGGCTCAAGGCTACTCCCAAGTCGAGAGTATCGACTACGGTGAAACCTTTGCCCCTGTTGCTCGTCTTGAATCTATTCGCATGCTGCTTGCATTTGCCTCTCATCATGATTTCAAATTATACAAATGGATGTGAAGAGTGAATTTCTTAATGGTCCTTTAAATGAGTTGGTATATGTCAAAGAACCCCCGGTTTCAAACATCCCAAGCTCCCAAATCATGTATACAAACTCAACGGGTTTGAAATTGGGAAGATCGATCCCACATTTTTACCAAAAAGGTCAAAGGGGATTTGTTCATATGCCAACTATGTGTTGATGATATCATTTTTGGTTCTCCTAACGAATCTTTCAATGAAGAATTTGTTGCACTAATGACCGAGAAAGTTGACATGTCAATGATGGGTGAGCTGAAGTTAATCCTCGGATTCGAGATTAAACCAGGCTTAGAAGGAACCTTCATCAAACAAGCCAAGTACACCCAAGACATGCTCAAGAGGTTCGAGCTAGAGGACGTCAAGGCGGTCAAATATCCCATGCCAACCAGATGCAAGCTTGACAGTGATCCCGATGGTAAAGTGGTGGATCAAAAGGTATAGCGCACCATGATTGGATCCCTTCTTTACCTTTGTGCATCTCGACTCGATATCATGTTGAGTGTAGGAATTTGTGCATGGTTTCAATGTGCGCCAAAAGAAAGCCACTTTGCGGCTGTTAAACGAATCTTTCAATATTTGGCTAATACCCCAAACATTGGCCTATGGTATCCCAAAGGAGCAAGCTTCAATCTAGTGGGCTATTCTAACTCAGGTTGGGCAGGAGACTGTGTGGTGAGGAAGTCAACGTATGGATGATGTCAATTTCTTGGTAGTTCGCTGGTAAGTTGGTCTTCAAAGAAGAAAAATTGTATCTCACAATCTTGGACCGAGGCTGAGTATGTTGCAGCTGCAAGTTTTTGTGCACAGTTGCTATGGATGAGGCAAACTTCAAAGGATTACGGTGTCACTTGTGACAAAGTGCCTCTTCTATGTGACAATCAAAGTGCTATCAAGATTTCCCTCAATTCGGTGCATCATAGAAAAACCAAGCATATTGATATTCATCATCACTTCATCAGTGGGCATATGAAGCGTGGAGATATTGAGGTCAAACTCATCAACACTCAAGAGCAACTTGCATATATTTTCACTAAGCCCTTAGATGAAGCAACGTTCCGGGAGTTAAGGCATGAGCTAAATATCATTGATTCAAGTAATGTGGTTTGAAACTAGGCACTTTGTGTTGGAAATATGCCTTAGAGGCAATAATAAATTAGTTATTATTTGATTTATTTGTTCGTGATAATCATTTATTATCCATGCTATAATTGTATTGAATGAAAAGATAGATACATGTGTGGATACATAGACAAAACAATGTCCCTAGCAAGCCTCTAGTTGACTAGCCAGTTGATCAAGGATAGTCAAGGTTTTCTGACTATGTGCAAGTGTTGTCGCTTGACAACTGGATCACATCATTAAGAGAATCATGTGATGGACTAGACCCAAACTATGAACGTAGCATATTGATCGTGTCGTTTTATTCCTATTGTTTTCTACGTTTCAAGTATTTATTCCTATGACCATGAGATCATATAACTCACTGGCACCGGAGGAATACCTAGTGTGTGTCAAACATCGCAACGTAACTGGGTGACTATAAATGTACTCTACAGGTATTTCCGAAGGTGTCCGTTGAGTTAGTATGGATCGAAACTGGGATTTGTCACTCCGTGTGACGGAGAGGTATCTCGGGGCCCACTCGGTAATACAACATCACAAATAAGCCTTGCAAGCAATGTGACTAAGTGTAAGCCACGTGATCTTATATTACAGAATGAGTAAAGAGACTTTCTGGTAACGAGATTGAAATAGGTATGTGGATACGGACGATCGAATCTCGGGCAAGTAACATACCGAAGGACAAAGGGAATGACATACGGGATTATATGAATCCTTGGCACTGAGGTTCAACCGATAAGATCTTTGGAGAATATGCAGGATCCAATATGGGCATACAGGTCCCGCTATTGGATATTGACCGAGGAGTGCCTCGGGGCATGTCTACATAGTTCTCGAACCCGCAGGGTCTGCACACTTGAGGTTCGGCGATGTTTTAGTATAGTTGAGTTATATGTGTGGTTACCGAATGTTGTTCGGAGTCCTAGATGAGATCACGGACGTCACGAGGGTTTCCGGAATGGTCCAGAAACAAACATTGATATATAGGATGGTTTCATTTCGTTACCGAAAAGTTTTCGGGCATTATCAGCATTGTACCGGGAGTGACGAATGGGTTCCAGAAGTTCACCGGAAGGCAAGAAACCCACCCAGAGGGAGCCCAATGTCTTTAGGGTGGTGTACCAGCCGTTAGTGGTGGGACAGCCCAAGAAGGCCTTGGCGCCAAGAAAAGGAAAACCAAAGAGAAAAAAATGGGAGGTGGGAAGGAAGAGAAGGACTCCACTTTCGAATCCTAATTGGAGTAGTGTAAGTGCATCTAGTGCCCCTTAGTGATTTTGGTGGTTTGAAGACTTATAGGCTAAGTATCTAATGTGTTTATGAGTGTACACAGGATCTATAAGTCATTGAGGAGTTTGAGATATTTGAAGAATATCGACCCCTAAAAATATATATCTTCGATTGAAGAAATTGGTCTGAAGCTGAAGAAATGAATCGCGAGGAATCTGCGATGAAATTGATATTCCTCATGAAGATACTGAAATTGAGGAATCCGGTGTATCCTGAAAAAAATCACTCTGAAGAATTTGAAGCATGAAGATTTACACTTTCTGTTTTATTTTCTTCGCATTTGAGTAATAGGAACACCGTACTGTTAAAGGGGGTCGAAGTTACACGTTGGAATGAATTTCCTCATGATGCTCAACCCAAGCATAATCCTACCAAAAGCCTCAAGTGAAGAATACGAGTGACATGAGGAATCTCACAGTTGAGGGTTCTGACCGTTTCGATAGCCATGCCAAGTCATTGGTCTTATCCACTCCAACGGTCATATTATTTAACGGCGTTAGTGTCAAATCATGTCGGGATGCTCCCAGGCTATAAATAGCCACCCCCCACAACCATTAGCTGGTTGGCTGCTCCATTAGAAACTTACACTTCTCATAAGAGCGACCCAATTGCTCAGAGTCTTCGAGAGTAATTCATCAGTAAGGAAATACACCATACACCGAAACCACAAACCAAACCTAGTGATTGAGCATCACTGAAGAAGTTGTTCCTGTGTGGGACTAAAGCCTTTTACCTTTGAGGACTGTGCATCCTCCAGACAGTTAGGCATCATGGTCTAGAGCTTTCCAGCAGTCAATTGTGGATCGCCGGGTGTCGTAGTATAAGCCTGACAGTAGATGTGTAGGGTACGAAAGGGATGGGCAGAGCCTTAGCTACGGCGAGGTTGTATGAGTTCAGGCCCCTCTGCGGTGGAGGTAATAGCCCTACGTCTCAGTGCTCAGGGAGCTTGTTGTCGAGTGGAATATAGAATATAGTGGATTGCTAACCCTTGCACGAGTGGGGGAGGGTGGCTTATATAGAGTGCGCTGCCCTCCACTACGGTTCCGTGCACAAGGGTGGAGTAGTGGCGAATAAATGCCTACGTTAAAGGTAACGTATGTCTTAAATGCTAATAAAGGCACATGGAAACGTATGACCGTTTCCCTCCAGGGGGGTTACGATGCACAGAGTGGAATCCAGTCGGTTAGTTGATATACTCCGAATGCTAGTCTCCGACTGGATGGTCGAGGACCTGTTACCTACTGGACGATGGAAACTCCTTAGTTCAGTCGGAACTGACTAAGGGCCTTGTCCCTTATGAGGGGTAGTCCTTGGGTAGGACCTACAGGGCAGGCCTATGACCCTACCCTAGAACTATAACCCCATCATTAGTCCCCGAATGGATTGGGGTTGGAACGACGAAGCGACGCTTGAACTTTGGATCCAACTGATACGAATGTAACTTTGGCGTTGCTTGCCTCCATCCATTTTATCTTTTCTGACCAATGATCCGAGTGGAAGTAGTTGCGAAACAAACTGTCGGAAACCGAGTGCTTCTGTAGCATCTTCTGACGTGACCAGTCAACTGACAGCGGCGGATTTTCCGGTATCCTCAAATTTCGGTTACCGTGCGTTCAGCGGGGATGATGACATCGCGCTCGAGTAGCGCCTCACGCCTCGATTCCCGCGCCTTCATCTTCTCCACTGATATCGCCGCGGTTGGTCGGGGGATAAGGTTTTGGGGCCGCTTGCTAGTGTCCCAGTCGGAACCTTACTTAAATCCCAACGGCGAGGGCTTTTCGTTACGCTCGCCAGACATCTCGCCTTTGCTCCGCTTCCTTCGCCGTCCTCTGCGCACCCCAAGCTTCTTGCTTCTCCTTCTCCCTCACGCATCCGCAGCTTCCGCCATGACCAAGGGGCAGACTAGCAAGGTAGAGGCGCGGCAGAAGAGGGGGAAGGCGGCGGCTCCTGCACGGATCGAGGGGGACTTCCTCCCCTCCACGGTGACGGAGGAGAGCTTGCTGGAGCTGGTGGAGCACGGGATGATCGCGCACAAGTCATGGAGGCTGCCGGAGGAGGGTGAGACTGAGCCGGCGCCCCGGGAGGGGGAGCGCGTCCTGCTGCTCACCCACGTGCATCGAGGTTTCTCCTTGCCCCCGCACCCTTTCTACAAAGGCATAATGAACCACTTTGGAGCGCAGCTCCACCACTTTCCCCCGAATGCCATCGCCCATCTCTCTGCTTTCGTAGTCTTGTGCGAGTGCTTCATCGGTTGTCCTCCCTATTGGGGGCTTTTCAAACATATCTTCTCCGCTAGGTCCCAAACCATCAAACGACTTAATCAGTCGGATGATAAGACTCACCTTCTTCAGCTCTGTGGGGGTTTAGGCTTCCAAAAGAAGAGCAAAAGTAATTATCCCGATCTTCAGCTGAGTGAATGGTTAGAAACTGGCAGTCGACATGGTTCTACTGCCAGGACGTCGCTTGCCCGAATGCCACGACGGGGCTGCCTCCTTGTAGCTTAGATCGACCAGTCCCGCCTAAGCAGATCGCGCTCACGAAGGCGGAGAAGATCCTATCCAGCCCCTGGTCGACGCACTCGTAGACGTCGTCAGAACGGGAGTCACCGGCATAGATTTGCTGGAGGTTTTCCTCGGTCGGCGCATCCAACCACTGCAGGCTCCCGACCATGCCATGTGGCATTACACGGGACCCGAAGACTCCACTCGGACCAACCCCGAGTGCGTGACTGGGGAGACGGTGGCGTCGTGGGTGCTCCAGATCACAGGCGCCTGCGAGAACCCCACAGGGTCCCGGCGAGTGAAGGCTTTCCTCGCGGACATCCCTCCTCCGAACGAGGTGAGTACAACTTGCCGAGTGCACATAATTGTCTTAGATTTATCGTTGTCTTGAATTTCCGTATGACGTTTGATGTCACCGACTGTATTTTATGCAGAAGTGGACCAACTGGTTCTCCCCTGTCTCGAATGGGAACCCGGTCGAGGAGGAGGAAGAGGGCAGCCAGGAGGGCAGCGTGGAGAGCGTCGAGTACGTCTCCGATAGTGGGGAGACGGAGGAGGAGTCTGGGGAAGAAGAGAAGGAAGACGAAGAGCACCGAACCAAGCGCCGGCATGAACCTGCAGCTCCCTCGGCCCTTCCAGCATCCTCAAGTGCTCCGCCAACTGCTCCCGTGGTCCCCAGTGTTCGGACCAGGGGCGCTGCTATCGAACCTGCGGGTCAGCCTTCCAAGGTGGCCAAACCGAGCGGATCTAAACCTCGGAAGGCTTTGCCACGGATGAGGGTTATCGTTCCCGTCACCTCAACGTAAGTGCATTGTTCTTATAACTTCTTCTAATATTCGATTAAACTCCTGTTTGATGGTCGAATGAATTTCGCTCGACAGGGTTGCCACCTCTGCCACCTCTCCGGCGCGCCAGGGAGATGATCCCATGGACACGGACAATGTTGTCTCGTCCCAGCCAGGTGCGTCATAGCGATTCCGAGAGTTTAAATTATTGCATCGCGAATTCTGTCTTCGGTCTTGCCCTTTTTCTGTGATCTCACGCCGTTTGGTCGGGTTTCTCTCAGGGGCGATTTATGCGGATGAGGGTGACCAGGGAAGGTGTGAGAAAGCTGCGGTGCCTGTCCTAGAGGCTGTTGTGCCAGTTACTACTCTCGCCGCGGACGTGCCGCCGACTAAGGCGATGCCGTCGACTGAAACGGCGCTGGTTGCTGCTGAATCGACTGGAGCGGGCCTTTGGATGCCGAAGGAGCCTTCAACGATGCCAGGCCCGTCGAACGTCGAGTACAACGTGCAGCACCTCTTGGAAGACCAGGTGGGAGCAGCCAAGTGGGCCATGGTACAGGTGGAGCTAATGGCGGGAGAAGCCAAGAAGGCGTACGACTCCATCGCGTCCCTGTACCAGCGAAGCTTGGAACTGCAGGGCGATATCTGAGTAAGTTGGCTAGTAAGTATTTACTTTTCTCTTGTAACCCACTGGGTGTGTTCGTATACCGTATGATTTTTGCAATGGGTTCACTCTTAGTGAACCCAGTGGGTGTAGTCCCCGATACTTCAGTCGAGTGCTTGCACCGGCAGTTGTCTTTATACGCATTGTGTTTGACTTGATCAGATCACAAATTAATCTGTTCGAATGCTGACAGTTGGGGCACTCGGAGTGTTCCTACTGGATTTGTCCCCGAGAGTAATTTTACTCAGGTCGGGTAGTAGTAGACCCACAGACTTAGGTGTTGTCATGTAGCTCAATAGGGCGGACCTGTTTGAGTTTCATGCCAGTGGGGTCACTCTCAGTGAACCCACTGGGTGTAGTCCCCGAGACCGCTGTCGACTGCTTGCGTCGGTAGGGGTCTGAAGAACTTAGACTTTTTATTGTTGGATTTGGCTGATCGTCTCTTGGCGCTGGCTGGCAAAAAACTTGCGGGATGGGGACGACGTACCAGACTCTCAGGGCTGAAAAGGTTCAGTTTGCTGGTGAGCTGGATGTGGCACTGGTTGCAATGACTGGCATGAAGGATGTTCTGGTGGAACGAGAGAAGTCGTTGGAGCAGGCCTGTGAAGCGAACAAGGCACTGACTGCTGAAGTTGAGAAGATGAAGACGCAAAGGTCTGATCTGATGGGGCAAATAAATGTGCTGAACAAGCGGTGTATAGCGCAGGAAAAATACGTCAGCGACTAGGCCCGGCAGATGATATCGCGTCTGGGTGGTAAGTCTTGTTTTTCTGAGTGCTTGTGGTATGTGCGTTACACTCGGCGCTTATTGTTTGCTTGTCCTGTGTTTGCAGATTTTTGCATGGACGCGGAGGCTGAAGCAGCTGACGTGGAGCGGTCGATTCGCGAGAACATTCCACTCGGTGAGTACGCCAATCGAGATCTGCTCCGAGCGCACATTCGCCTGGGCAAAGTTGGGCCTTTCATCGGTCGACTGAGAGGAGTCGTCGGCCGGATCGACAAGGAGCTTTGGCCTGAAGACGAGTCTCAGCATGAGATGGAAGTCCTCATGACTCGGCTGGAGGAGGTCTCAAACAGAGTGCAGTCATGGAAGAAGACTGCGGCTCGCTGTCGTGCAAACGTTGCGCTGTCCCTGGTCCGAGTGCATTGCAAGGACGTGCGGGAGGAGAAGCTGAAAGCGTTGAATGTCGCCAACACAAAGAAACTTCGATTCGAAGAATTCATGGAAACCTTCCTTGAGAGTGCCACCCGCATCGCCGACGGGATCGACCTGGACACATTCGTGGAGCCCTCGAGTCCTGGCGCCAATCCGGACGATGCTTAAGAAAACTTTTACATCGGTATGCCGAGTGTTGGTTGTAAGAAACCTTGGCCACTTCTGTTGGCCATCACATTCTTGGTTCGGTGCGGGTAAGCTTGATCCGCACCGAGTCAACTATCCTTAGGTGAACTTCGAATTTAAATCAAATCTTTTACTCTTCTGTTGCCAAAGAGTTGTTGACACAATTTTGGCTCGAGTTTTTGTTTGGCTTTTCTTGTTGAAGCCAATGGCAAACATGCGGAGCATGTAATTGGCAGTTTTCTTGACATATGTGTGAACCTCTCCAAGGGTCTGCCAAGTCACCGAGTGGATCTGTAGGATACGCTCGAGGGTAATAGAGTACTTAGGCGTTTCATGATCGCGGCTAAGTCTTCGAGTGCGACGATCATGCCGCACTCGAAGTGAGTTGTTACTCATGTAATTTTCAGTTGTCTTGACATCCACATGAGCCTCAATGAGGTTCTGCTACTCATGTAATTGTCAGTAGTCTTGACATCCACATGGGCCTCAATGAGGGTCTGCTGAGTCCCCCAGTGTATCTGTAGGATACAGTCGCGGGAAGCTTTCCCATTTCGACGATTCCTGATCGCAGTTAAGTCTTTGAGTGGGACAAGTAGTGCATGCTCGGAGACAGTTATTACTTAGGAGATTCTTGATCGCAGCTAAGTCTCCGAGTGCGACATTTAGTGCACACTCGGAGAAAGTTAGTACTTAGGCGATTCTTGATCGTAGCTAAGTCCCCGAGTGCGACATTTAGTGCACACTCGGAGAAAGTGAGTACTTAGGCGATTCTTGATCGCAGCTAAGTCCCCGAGTGCGACGTTTAGTGCACACTAGGAGAAAGTGAATACTTAGGCGATTCTTGATCGCAGCTAAGTCCCCGAGTGCGACGTTTAGTGTACACTCGGAGAAAGTGAGTACTTAGGCGACTCTTGATCGCTGCTAAGTCCCCGAGTGCGACGTTTAGTGCACTCTCGGAGAAAGTGAGTACTTAGGTGATTCTTGACCGCAGCTAAGTCCCCGAGTGCGACGTTTAGTGCACACTCGGAGAAAGTGAGTAATTAGGTGATTCTTGATCGCAGCTAAGTCCCCGAGTGCGACGTTTAGTGCACACTCGGAGAATGTGAGTACTTAGGCGATTCTTGATAGCAGCTAAGTCCCCGAGTGCGACGTTTAGTGCACACTCGGAGAAAGTGAGTACTTAGGAGATTCTTGATCGCAGCTAAGTCCCCGAGTGCGACGTTTAGTGCACACTCGGAGAAAGTGAGCACTTAGGTGATTCTGCATCGCAGCTAAGTCCCCGAGTGCGACGTTTAGTGCACACTCGGAGAAAGTGAGTACTTAGGCGATTCTTGATCGCAGCTAAGTCCCCGAGTGCGACGTTTAGTGCACACTCGGAGAAAGTTAGTACTTAGGCGATTCTGGATCGCAGCTAAGTCCTCGAGTGCGACGTTTAGTGCACACTCGGAGAAACTTAGTACTTAGGCGATTCTGGATCGCAGCTAAGTTTTTTTTTTGAGACCGGAGTCTGCGACCGCGGAAGAATTTTGGATCTGCAAAATCTCAATCTGCATTATATTATTTCACCAATACTTATTCTTTACATTGCTTCAGTCGACGGTCACGTGTAGAAGCGCTTCAGGAGATCTCCGTTCCATGCTCGCGGCTCGTCTGTCTCCCTATCAATGTTGTAGAATTTGTATGCTCCGTTGTTCAGCACCTTGGAGATGATGAAGGGTCCTTCCCAGGCAGGAGCCAACTTGTGAGGTCTTTGCTGATCCACTCGGAGCACCAGGTCACCTGCTTGGAACGTGCGACTCCTGACGTGTCGTGCGTGAAAACACCGTAGATCTTGTTGGTAAATGGTTGAGCGAGTTAGTGCCATCTCGCGCTCCTCCTCTAGAAGGTCCACTCCGTATTGCCTTGCTTGCTCTGCTTCAGCTTCGGAGAAGAGTTCGACTCGTGGAGCATTGTGAAGCAAGTCAATCGGAATGACTGCTTCTGCTCCGTAAACGAGGAAGAACGGTGATCGCCCTGTAGATCTGTTCGGGGTTGTGCGAAGACCCCAAAGCACTGAAGGTAGCTCGGTGACCCACGCGCCAGCGGCATGTCCCACCTCTCGCAGGAGTCGGGGCTTCAAACTTTGCAGAATAAGTCCATTCGCCCGCTCTGCTTGTCCATTGGATTGAGGATGCCCCACGGATGCAAAATCCACTCGGATACCTTGGCTTGCACAGAAACCTTTGAATCTGTCCGAGTCAAAGTTTGTCTCTTTGTCCGTGATTATGCTGTGAGGTACATTGAATCTGGAGATGATGTCCCTGACAAACTTGATGGCTGTTAGGGCGTCGAGCTTCTTGATGGGCTTGGCTTCAATCCATTTTGTGAACTTGTCGACTGCCACGAACAAATGTGTGTATCCTCCTTGGCCTGTCCTGAATGGACGGACTGTATCTAATCCCCATACTGCAAACGGCCACACAAGAGGGATTGTCTTCAACGCAGATGTTGGCTTGTGGGACTTGTTGGAGTAGAACTGACAACCTTCACATCGGTCGACCATATCTTTAGCCATTTCGTTTGCCTGTAACCAGCAGAAACCAACTCTGAATGCTTTGGCGACGATCGCTCTCGAAGAGGCGTGATGACCGCAGGTTGCTGTGTGAATATCTTCCAAGATTAACTGTGCCTCCTCTAGGGAGATGCATCATTGAAGAACGCCTGAAACGGTTTCCTTGTACAACTGGCCATCAATGACAGTGAACGACTTCGACCTGCGTACTATCTGCCTGGCCTGGACTTCGTCTTCTGGTAATTCCTGCCTCAGGATATATGCAATGATCGGCACAGTCCAATCGGGGATGACAACAAGAATCTCCATGATCAGATCAACCACAGCAGGTACATCGACTTCAGTCGGATCTGTCGAGCTCTTTGGTTGTACTGGTTCCTCTGTGAAAGGATCTTCTTTGACTGAGGGAAGGTGGAGGTGTTCGAGGCAGACGTCACTCGGGACTTGTTTCCGAGTGGATCCAAGTTTTGCCAACTCATCAGCTGCTTGGTTCTTCAGTCGCGGAACATGGTGGAGTTCTAGACCTTCAAACTTTTTCTCGAGCATCCACACCGCATTGCAGTATGTAGTCATGGTGGGGTTCCTAACGTCCCACTCCTTCATCACTTGATTGACCACCAAATCCGAATCGCCGTAGACCATCAGGCGACGGACGCCGAGTGAGATGGCCATGCGCAATCCGTAGAGGAGAGCTTCATACTCTGCCTCGTTGTTGGAGGAATCAAAGTGTATCTTCAGCATATACTTGAGTTTTTCGCCCTTTGGCGATATGATCACAACGCCAGCGCCGGAGCCATTCAACATCTTGGACCCATCGAAGATCATTGCCAATGAGTCGATTAGATGTGGGTCGGTTGCTGTTGTTCTACCCATTCTGCTATAAAGTCAGCCAGAGCTTGAGACTTAATAGCTTTCTTGGCCTCGAACTTGATATCGCAGTACAACATCTCCATTGCCCACTTCGCCACTCGGCCTGATGCGTCCCAATTGTGGAGGATTTCCGACAACGGAGCATCAGAAATGACAGACACCGAGTGGTGTTGGAAATAATGGGCCACCTTCTTCGCAGTCATGTAAATCCCGTAGATAAGTTTTTGATAGTGGGGATACCTCTGTTTGGAAGGAGTCAGGACTTCCGAGACGTAATACACTGGCCGCTGAACTTTGTATGCTTTGCCTTCTTCTTCTCGTTCGACTGTAATAACATTGCTGACGACTTGATTTGTAGCCGCAATATACAGAAGAAGGGGCTCTTTACTGAACGGAGCAGTAAGAACCGGCTGGGTGGAAAGTAGGACTTTGAGGTCGTCGAATGCGACTTGGGCTTCGTTTGTCCACTCGAAAGTATTTTATTTCTTCATGAGTCGGTACAGAGGAAGTGCTTTCTCGCCGAGTCGACTGATGAACCTGCTCAAAGCCGCTAGGCAACCTGTGAGCCGTTGAACATAGGGTATTCTGACCGGCCTCTCCATTCAGACGATGGTCCTGATCTTTTCGGGGTTGACATCGATCCCTCGTTCGGAAACGAAGAAACCGAGGTACTTTCCGCTGGGAACGCCGAATGAACATTTGGCGGGGTTGAGCTTGATGTCGTACCTACGAAGGTTGGCGAATGTTTCTGCCAAGTCAGTCAGCAGGTCGGAACCTTTGCCTGACTTGACTACGATATCATCCATATACGCCTCCACATTCCGACCCATCTGGTCGAGGAGGCATTTTTGGATCATGCGCATAAAGGTAGCTCCTGCATTCTTCAAACCGAATGGCGTAGTGATGTAGCCGAAGCACCCGAATGGGGTGATGAAGGCTGTTTTTAATTCATCGGGGCCATACAGACGGATGT
Organism: Hordeum vulgare subsp. vulgare; assembly: GCF_904849725.1. Lineage (NCBI taxonomy): Eukaryota > Viridiplantae > Streptophyta > Magnoliopsida > Poales > Poaceae > Hordeum > Hordeum vulgare. The sequence continues at coordinate 229,703,955 of NC_058520.1, read as the reverse complement.
GATGATAGCCCGAGTAGGCATCAAGAAATGACAAACGCTCGCAACCCGCAGTCGAATCGATGATTTGATCGATGCGGGGGAGCAGAAAATGGTCTTTCGGGCAGACCTTATTGAGGTGCTTGAAGTCGATGCACATTCGGAGTGACTTGTCCTTCTTGGGCACCATGACAACATTGACGAGCCACTCGGAGTGGTGAACCTCGCGAATGAAGTTGGCTGCCAACAGCTTGGCCACCTCTTCTCCGATTGCCTTCCTCTTATGCACGGCGGACCGATGCAGGCGTTCTCGGACAGGCCGAGCGGTGGGATCCACATGTAGTCGGTCCTCAGCCAACTCCCTGGGTACACCTGGCATGTCCGAGGGTTTCCATGCGAAGATGTCCCAGTTCTCACGGAGGAATTGGGTGAGCTCGGCCTCCTATTTAGGATCGAGGGTGGTGGAGATGTTCGTCGGGGCAGCAGTGGCGTCCGTCGGGTGGATGCTGACCTTCTTCGTCTCTTCCTCCGACTGGAATGCAGACTCCGAAGCTGGCTTCTTCAAACGCATCAAGTCAGCGGGGTCGACTATTTTCTTGTACTCATCAAGCTCGAGGACGGCCATCTGCTGGTCGGCGATTCTTGATTCCTGCTGTAGACACTCTTCGGCTCGGTGCCGATTACCTGTGATGGTGATCACACCCTTCGGGCCTGGCATCTTCAGCTTCAGGTATACATAACATGGACGGGCCATGAAACGTGCATACGCTGGGCGGCCCAGAATTGCGTGGTAAGCGCTCTGGAAGTCCACCACTTCGAAAGTCAGCTTTTCCTTGCGGAAGTTCTTGTCGTAGCCGAAAACGACGTCCAACGCGATCTGGCCGAGTGACTTGGCCTTTCGTCCAGGGACGACTCCATGGAACTGCATGCTGCTATCGCTGAGTTTGGACATCGGAATGGCCATCCCCTTGAGAGTGTCGGCGTACATGATGTTCAAGCCACTGCCGCCGTCCATGAGGACTTTGCGCAGTCGGACTCCCTCCACCACCGGGTCGTCGACCAAAGCCTGTCTCCCTGGGGTGGGTACATGTGCTGGATGATCCGACTGGTCAAAGGTGATCGCAGTCTGAGACCATTTGAGGAACTTGGGGTTGGTAGGGGTGGCCATGTTCACCTCCCTGTTCACCAGCTTCAGTCGACTCTTGCTCTCAACATCAGCAAAAATCATCAGTGTTGCATGGACTTGGGGGAACGGATCCTCCTTCTCCTCCTCATCCTGTTCATGGTCCATTTCACTCGGTTACCCTTCGCTGAACCCCTGGATCAGGAGGCGACACTGTCGAGTGGTATGCTTCGCATATATGGGGTTGCCCTCTTCATCCATCTTCGTATGAACCGGACATGGCTGGTCCGGGATGGGGTTATTGAACTCCTTCTTCTTGGGGGTGAACTGAGCCTTCCCTTTGCGCTTGAACTTGGCATTGGTTACGGCTGCAGCTTCTGCCTGCGGAGTGGACGGAGCTTTCTGCTTCTGCTTCCGAGTGTTACTCCCATCCCCATCGGCGACTGTTTTGTGCTTGCCGCTTCGGATGCGGTCCTCTTCTTCGCCATTTGCATAGCGTGTTGTTATCTCCATCATCTTGCTCATGGAGATGTCTCCTGTTCGGCCGAACTTCAGGTACAGATCCCTGTACCGCACGCCTGCCTTGAAGGCGCAGACTACTTGATGCTCTATGATGTTCTCCATCGCGTGGTAGAGAGTTGTCCAACGCTGAATGAAATCTCGCAGGGGCTCATTCTGCTAGTGGACGTAGTGTTGGAGCTCCACGAGGCCAGCAGGGCGCTTGCACGTCCCTTTGAAAGTCCTGATGAACACTCGGGCCAGATCTGCCTAGATGTAGATGCTTGAGGGGGCCAACTGGTTCAGCCACGCTCGCGCCGAGCCGTCGAGCATCAGAAGGAGGTGCTTCGTGGCGACATGGTCGTCTCCTCCTCCGATCTGGACTGCCACTCGGTAATCATCCAGCCACGTTTCTGGCTTGGACTCTCCTGTAAACTTGCTAATTTCCGTCGCCAACCGGAAGTTGGGAGGGATGTCAGCCGAACGGAGGGCTCGACTGAAACACTTGGGACCAGAGACGATGGTCCTGCTTCCACTCGGACGGTCAATATCATAACCATCACGGTTGGCTCAGCCCCTGTCGACCCTCCGCTGGGCGATATGCCCTCTCGCGTCGGGCCTTGGGTCGCAAGTGCCACCGACTGAACGCCGATCATCATGATGTCAGGGCCCGTAGGGCCAACCCCGCGGAGGGGTGCATGAACGGCGACGATCTTCGGGATTTATGGAACGACTGCCTCCTCTGTGTCGCTGATGAGAACCAGGGCTATGAACTGACCGATGCGTATTCGCATGAACGAAACTATTGTAGATCCTGTTGTGCGACTAGGAGACCGCCGAATTTTGTTGTTGCGCCGTGTGCAATAGGGCGCGGATTTGCTCGATCCCCCTGCCGGCCTCTGAATCAGTCGGCTGAAGGGAATCGGCTATCTTGGCAGCCACAACCAAGTTGAGGAGGGGTGTGCGGAACAGCTCCACGTTGCTCCGCCGAGTGTGCCGACTGGCAGAACGGCGAGGCGGACGATGCGCGCCAGACGTTTCGCCGATCTCGTGCTCGTTCCGGCCAGCTTGACGGGGATATTCGTGGGAGTTGGCCATGTGTACTTCTGCTGCAGGCCCACGACCCACGTACTCGGAAGGAAACTCAGTCGGAACCGAGCCCGAGTGCTGGGACGGCGGGGCAACCACAACTGACTATAGAACCGCCACTTATGAAGACGCGTCCTGGCGCGCCTGGCCGTGCTGCACGCTGGAGCCGCGGACGGCGGGACCGCTTGTTGCGGCACGTGACGGCGGTGTAGGTCGACACCGGAGCCGACTGCTGGAGAAGAAGAATGCCGCGGGCGCCGGCACGGAACTGCGTAGCCCCGCGGCGGGGAAGCGCCTCGACGTCGAGAGGGGCGTCCCGAAGCCATGCTGAATCATCGACGATGAAGGAGAGAGCGCCGAAGAATATCTCATGACCCATGCTCGAATCTCCACCGGACGACATGACGAAGTGATGTAGTCGCAAACTCGCCGGAAGTCGCTTAGACGCCTGCCCCACGGTGGGCGCCAACTGTCGTGGGTATAAGCCTGACAGTAGATGTGTAGGGTACGAAAGGGATGGGCAGAGCCTTAGCTACGGCGAGGTTGTATGAGGTCATAGCCCTACATCTCAGTGCTCAAGGAGCTTGTTGTCGAGTGGAATATAGAATACAGTGGATTGCGAACCCTTGCACTAGTGGGGGAGGGTGGCTTATATAGAGTGCGCTGCCCTCCACAATGGTTCGGTGCACAGGGGTGGAGTAGTGGCGAATAAATGCCTATGTTACAGGTAACGTACATGTTAAATGCTAATAAAGGCACATGGAAACGTATGACCGTTTCCCTCCAGGGGGGTTATGATGCACAGAGTGGAATCCAGTCGGTTAGTTTGATATACTCCGAATGCTAGTCTCCGATTGGATGGTCGAGGACCTGTTACCGACTGGACGATGGGAACTCCTTAGTTCAGTCAGAACTGACTAAGGGCCTTATCCCTTATGAGGGGTAGTCCTTGGGTAGGACCTACAGGGCAGGCCTATGATCCTACCCTAGGACTATAACCCCATCACCGGGTGACCAAGTTTGTGAGGGTTTGGAAGTCTGCCGTGAAGACTTACCACGAGTGTTGGGCGAGGACTGTGTGTCCTTAGCTCAAGGAGAACACGGTAGGGACTGTGTGTCCTGGGACTGTGAGTCCTTTGGTTTCAATACCAAGCCGCTCCAAACCAGATGTACGACTGTCACAGCAGTTGGAACTGGGTCATCAACGACTGTCTTCACTGAGAAACGGGTTCTAATTCCTCAACTCCTTACTTTCGTCGTATTATGTGTTGATGACTTTCACTGCGACTGTTTGAAGAATTTGCTGAAGACTTTCTCTGAATTTCCTCAACCCAAATTCTTCATGTCAGTTAATCCTCATTTGTATTCTGCGTGCCTGCTCACAGTGCAATCTGTTTTCACATTCTTCACTCTGAAAGATGCTCTTGTGAAACTTTGCACTTCTGATCCTTTACTATTTCGGCTGTAAGTTAGTCTTCAGTGAGGAATTTCCTCAAAAGGAATTTCCTAAGTGCTGAGATTCTAAAAATCTCCTATTCACCCCCTCTCTAGTCGATATAACGCACTTTCAATTGGTATCAGAGCAAGGTACTCCCTTATTCTATGTGATTTTGGTTTAACCACTTGGAGTTTTAGTTATGTCAACTGCAGGCATGTTTAAGGTGACTGCAACATGTCTTACCTACGAAGGAAAGAACTTTCCCTTCTGGAAGAACAAAATGCAAATGCATCTACAAGCTATTGCTAATGATCTCTGGTATATTGTGGAACATGGCGTCCCCATCATCTCTGCCAGTGTCTGTGCTGCTGATGTGAAGAAATTCAAGCAACTCGATTCTCAAGCGAAGAACATCATCTGTGGCCATCTGAGCCCAGGCTAGTTTGGAAGAGTAAGTGCTTTGGGCTTTGCAACACTGATCTGGGAGAGACTGTGCAAGGTAAATGAAGGAGTATCAACCTAGCGTGACTCTCGTGTTGATGTTCTTCGCAATCTCTTCAATCGCTTCAAGGGACATGACAATGAAAGCTGCCAAGACACCTTTGATCGCCTCACTGACATATCAAATGAACTGCAAGCACTGGGAGCTCGAGACATCACTGATCACGAAGTTGTGAAGAAACTGTTGAGATCTTTGGATTCTTCATTTGATACTCTAGTTCTGATGATTCCAGAAAGACCAGACTACAAGATGCTTGATCCAGCTGATATACTTGAAAGGCTAAATACTCATGAATTCCAGCTAGAAGAAAAGAAAGATCTATATGGACCAAGCTATTCTAGACCACGTGCACTGAAGGCTAGAGCAATTTCCTTATCTAAAGAAGAAGACACAGATGACAGCATTGGTGACCCTGAAGAATTTGGACAGGAGCTTGCAATGCTCGTGAGGAAATTCCAGAGATTTACACGACGTGGCCAGTTCGGTAAATCTTCAAGAAGAGACATGAAGAAATCAAAATCTTCATCTGGGGACTACAAGAAACGAACCTGCCACAAGGGCAAGAAATCAGGTCATTACATTGCTGATTGTCCCCGTTGGGGAAAGGAATCAAAGAAGAAGAAATACAAGGATGACAGTTCTGATGACTCGAAGAAGAAGAAGAAATCTTCAAAATCCTCATCTTCAAAGCCCTCATCGCAAAAGAAACTAGTTTCAGAAAGGCTCGGGCACTTATTGGCAAGGAAATGGACTCCGAGGCAGAATCAGAGGAATGTGATGAAGAAGAGGGTTCTGATGAAGACTCAGAATCCGGACAGGCTAGTCTTGCACTGGCAACCACCTTCGTCAGCAAGTCAATCTTCAATCTTCAAGAAAATGATTGCACCATCCATACTGATGACTATGCTGATAACTTCGCTCCAACCTATTGCTTCATGGCAAAAGGTTCAAAGGTACCAAATAATGCCTCCTCCTCTGATTCAAGTGAATGTGAACCTGATGATTATAAGAAACCCAGTTACAGTAAACTTGCTATCATTGCCACTAAACAACAAACTGCTCTGGAAAAGCTTCAGAAACTGCTAGATAAAAGTGATGATCTGTTGAATGATGAAATGGACCTTACCCAAATCCTCACTGAAGATGTGAAAAGTCTTCAGTCTAGATTTGATAATCTTCAGGATCGTTATGATACACTCCTCACTGATCATGAGAAACTTTCCTATGAATTTCTTCAAAGGAAGCTTGATCTTGAGAAGCTGAGGATGTCTCATGATGATCTTTGTGTGGAAAATGATTCATTACTAGATCAATAGATCAGCGCTGGTCAAGTTGAATTCATTCCTCCATGTCTTAAATGCATTGAACGCGAAAGTGCTAATTCCTCACCAGAATCATCAAATGCTACCATTGCTACAAATTCTTCCATTGCACCTGTTGTGTCTATTTCCTCACTTGAGGAAAACAGAAATGTTATTTATGAAAATGCAGGGTTGAAGGAATTGTACGTAACAAGCATATACAAAAGCCTCAAAGGACATCAAACCCTGAGCAGTATCCCAAAACCTCATGGGTTGCTGCAACTGGGTCTCCTTTTGATCCATCTAATCTGACTGGCTTTTCATGTGAATTGTCTTGTTCCTTAGATGAGTCATTTGACTCCAACTATAAACTGTTCAAAAATCAATCTGGTGAAGTATTTGCTCGATATGTTGGAACTAACTGCAGGAATGGTCCTCCCTTGAGGAAAATCTGGGTTCCCAAAAGCTGTCTTGAAAATCTTCAGGTGAATGTCATCATGACACCACCACTGAAGAATCTGAACCCCAGATCAAATTCCTCAGCAGGACCAAAGTCTTCAAGAGGATCAAAATCCTCAACTGGTCAAAACTATGCTCGTACCCGTGCCAATGCTTCTAACATGCAGGGAAACTACAAGGAATATGAATATGAGCGTTACTCCTCAAATCATTATGTTCATAAATCCTCAAACCAGTTCTCTGCATATTCATATGAGTACTTTAATCCCCCTACTGTTAAGAGAAGTGCATTGGCCTCAATGCCACCGTTCTCATATGGTGCTCGCAGGATGATGAATGCTTTGCCACCCCTTCAGATGTGGGTGGTGAAGAAGTCGAACTAATCACTTCTGCAGGTCAGGTCTCCAGATGAAAATCATCATCTGAAGAATTTGCTGGAGACCTGAGGAAATGCTTGATAGGACGCAAGCTAATGATTGATGAAATAGAAATATTTCACACGTCCTTATATTTGTGTTGTGATGAAATTCTTATCTGATGAAATTGATATCATATTCTTCAAATCTAAAGCATATGAGATGGTAAGTTGTACTAATTCATCTGCAGGATGACAAACCCAAGAATACTGAGTGGGTTCTTGATAGTGGTTGCACACATCACATGACTGGTGATAAAAGCTTACTGATGAATATGCCAGTAACTCCATCACCTCTGAAGCAAATCACATATGCTAACAAAGGTAAAAGCAAAGTATTGGGACTTGGCTAAGTGGCTATTTCCAAGGATAGGCATATGGACAAAGTGATGCTTGTTGAATCCCTTGGTTTTAACCTCATGTCAGTCTCGATGCTTTGTGATCTTGATATGATTGTCATCTTTGGTAGATATAGATGTGTAGTCATCATGGAATCTGACAGATCCAAAGTCTTCGAAGGTGTCAGAAGAGGGGATTTGTACATTGTTGATTTCTCTACAGGTCCTCAACCAGCCACTTGCTTACTAGCAAAAATCTCAGAAGGATGTTTGTGGCACCGAAGACTAGGTCATGCAGGCATGAGGAATTTGCACACGCTCGCGAAGAAGAAGCATGTCATCGGCATCGAATCAGTCAAATTCCTCAAGGATCATCTCTTCGGTGCCTGTGAATCAGGGAAAATGACCAGATCCAAGCACCCCTCGAAGACTATCATGACCACTACACGTCCATTCGAATTGCTTCATATGGATTTATTTGGACCTACTCACTATGCCACACTAACCAATGGAGCATCTTTATATGGCTTCGTCATGGTTGATGATTATTCCAGATATACTTGGGTGCATATCATAGTGTATAAAACTGAAGTGCAGGAAATCTTCAAACGATTTTCTTCAGGGGCCTCGACGAACTTTGGCATCAAGATCAAACATATATGGAGTGATAATGGAACCGAGTTCAAAAACACTGGTCTTGATGATTATAGTGATGAACTTGGTATTATTCACGAATTATCTGCTCCTTATACTCCACAGCAGAATGGTGTCGTCGAAAGGAAGAACAGGACTCTGGTTGAAATGGCAAGAACTATGCTTGAAGAATATCGGACTCCTTGTCGCTTTTGTCCTGAAGCAATCAACACTGCATGCCATATCATTAACAGGGTATATCTTCACAAATTCCTCAAGAAAACCTCTTATGAACTCCTCACTGACAAGAAACCCAATGTAAGTTATTTCAAAGTCTTCGGTGAAAAATGCAAAATGCTCAAAATTTGCACCTAAGGTACATGAAGGTTTTATGCTCGGTTATGGAAAGGACTCGCACACTTACAGAGTCTTCAACAACTATCACAACAAACTTGTTGAGACTGTAGATGTGCGGTTCGATGAAACTAATGGCTCGCAAAGAGAGCAATTGCCTTCTGATCCAGATAAGTTTTCTCCTGAGGAAGCAATAAAGCTCAAACCTACTGAAGACAGTGTCCCCACTGAGGAAATTGGTGAAGAAACGATTCCCATCACTGATGAAAATCAAGAAGATGCTCCTGAGGAAATTGCACCAAAACCACTTCCTCAGCCTAGACGAAATCCTCAACCAGCTCATCCAAGGATTTCAAATGAAGTAGAACTTGACGAAATCCTCAACGACATCAACGCGCCAGGTCCTCTCACTCGCTCAAAACCTTCACACTTAGTTAACTTTTGTGGGCATTTTTCCTTTGTATCCATCACAGAACCCTCAAAAGTTGCTGAGGCTTTTCTGGAACCGGAGTGGATCCAAGCCCTGCAAGACGAACTTCTTCAACTCAAGTTGAATGACGTATGGGAGCTCGTCAAACGAACAGATCCTCGCAAGCACAACATCATTGGCACCAAGTGGATTTTCCGAAACAAGCAAGATAAGGACGGTCAAGTGGTGAGGAACAAGGAACGACTTGTAGCCCAAGGCTACACCCAGGTTGAAGGAATAGATTTCGATGAAACTTTTGCAGCTGTTGCTTGACTGGAAGCTATTCGAGTACTACTTGCTTACGCTAATCATCATAACATCATCTTATATCAAATGGATGTGAAAAGTGCATTCCTCAATGGTAAGCTTGAGGAAGAAGTATATGTTGCTCAGCCCCCACGTTTTGAGGATCCAAAGAATCCAGACAAAGTCTTCAGACTCAAAAAGGCTCTTTATGGTCTCAAGCAAGCCCCTCGGGCATGGTATGATACATTGAAGGAATTTCTCATGAAGAAAGGCTTCAAACCTGGTTCACTCGATCCAACTCTTTTCACTAAATCCTATGATAATGAACTATTTGTGTGTCAAATATATGTCGATGATATCATATTTGGCTGTACTGACAAACGATGAGTGAGGAATATCAGATGTCCATGATGGGGGAGCTGAAATTCTTCTTAGGTCTTCAAATTCGTCAACAAAGCAATGGAATCTTCATATCACAGGAGAAATACCTCAAGGATGTTCAGAGGAAATTAGACATGCAGGAATGCAAAGGTGCCAAGACTCCAATGCCTACCAACGGCCACCTCGGCACTGATGAAAATGGTAAAGATTTCGATCAGCAGGTATATCGTTTTATGATTGGTTCTTTATTGTATCTATGTGCATCTAGGCCAGATATAATGCTTAGTGTTTGCATGTGGGCACGTTTTCAAGCAAAACCGAAGGAATCACACCATAAGGCTGCGAAACATATTATTCGATACTTAGCTCACACACCAACACTAGGATTATGGTATCCCAAGGGCTCAAATCTTCATCTGGTAGGGTATTCTGATTCTGACTATGCTGGTGACCATGTGGATCGCAAGTCAACTTCTGGCACATGCCGTTTCCTCGGAAGATCACTAGTTTGCTGGTCCTCAAAGAAGTAGAACTGCGTATCACTCTCCACTGCCGAAGCTGAGTACCTTGCTGCTGGTTCTTGCTGTGCTCAATTACTATGGATGAAGCAAACCCTCAAGCACTATGGCATCAACATGAAGAATGTGCCTCTCTACTGTGACAATCAGAGTGCTATCAATATTGCATACAACCCAGTACAACACTCGAAGACCAAGCACATCCAGATTCGTCATCATTTTCTTCGGGACCATGTCCTCAAGGGCAATATCCTCATCGACCATGTGAAGACTGATGATCAACTGGCAGATATCTTCACTAAGACTTTGGATGAGAAAAGGTTTTGCAAGTTGCGGTGTGAGCTAAATATCTTAGAATCTTCAAATTTTTTGTAAAAACATGCACACATCCTAACACTTATGCAAAATTGATGACTTAGATGTGCAACACATGATGAATCGATTTTCTTCAACTAATGAAGAATGTCACTCTGAATGTGAAGAAATCAACGAAGAAATTGACTCTCAGGGCCCTACGATAATTGTACGCGGCATCTGTAATCAACATTCTTATATGGTGGGTCACGCCACCGCCCAATGTGAAATTCCTCAAGTTTATTTTCTTCAAATGTTCCATTTCCTCGAAATGTGTTTTTCTTCAAAAAACAGTTGTTCTTCATTGTGACGATTTATCACAAAATCTTCAAAAAGACTTGATGACTTTCATTTGACTAGATAGACTGTGCTTTCAAGTCCTTAACAGCATTCACTCATAGCTATTTCTTCAAGTTGATATTTCTGCTAAGTGAATGTGATCGGACCCTACTTTCCCTCTATGCTATACTCATCCACTCTATTCAATTCTTCATATGCGTTCTACTTGAAACTTTGTTCAAAATCCTCACTGCGTCCTTGTCAGCTAATGATTTTGTAACGAAAATCCTCAAATCTTAAAAATTTGTTTATTCAGTGCACAATAACTGAACCCCACTTCCCACGATCGGATAACCACGATCTCCACTATCTCCACCGCCTTGTTCGGGAGCTACACGTGTCCTGCGGAGACATAGAGGTAGGGGATGTTTGGTCCGAAATCTTCGCGCCAACAGTAACTGTCTGGCTATAAATATGTCCTTATCCCCCTCGGCAAACTCTTCTTTGCTCCATCGCTCTCCTGCTACAGCAAACTCTACCGAACCCTAGCGCCATCGCTGGAAGTCTCGTCGCCGGTGAGGAAGAGCTTCACTGCCTCGACTTCTCCGTCGCCGGAACCACGCCGGAGTCGGACCATCTTCGTCCGCCGCCGCCGTAGACGTCCTCTGTCACTGGGTTAGGGTGCACCTTCCAGGGTTAATAAAATCCCATTTTTACCGCAAGTTAGATCTAAAATTTTACATCTTCTATGTGAAATATGTATTTCCTCAAGAATCGATAAGCACTTGATTCCTCAAACAATGCCTATCACCACATCATTGATGAACTATGCTAAGCATGTGAGATTTTCACGAGATTACTCAATTGTGCGAATTTTAGGATCTGTACAACTCCGGAACCCAAGAACAGTATGCTTAGGCAAATTCCTCAACAACTGGTTATATTCCTCAATTGTCGAACTTTTTCATTTTCTTCAAATCTGAGAACGCATATGACCTCTCCAAATTCCTCACAACTATACTCTGTTCATAGGTACACACATGTCAGCTGATGAATCTCTCGGTTCTCATCACATTAACTCATTTGCAGCGTTTCTGGAAGAAAATCTTCAAGTCTCATCAGAATCCTCAAGAGTTCAATATCAGCAGCAAAATCCTCAGCTGAAGAAAATGGAGGATGACAGAAACCAGAAGGGAGGAAAGAAACTTGAGCAAAACACAGTGTGGATATCCATGAGGATATTTACTTGGACTATTGCACACCTGATGAAAATGAGACAATGGCCAAGAGAAAGATACGGCTGCAGAAGACAGAACGCTGATGGGCGAAGGAATGGAAGGAATACAGGTTTGTGACTGCCAAGTATGCGAAGAAATTCGCTCTGAAGCCCCCTGGCAGACGGGCCCCACTTGAGGATCATCAGATAAGAATGAAAAGCATCTGCTAAGCTCAAGAAGCAGACAGAAGCTGTAGTGAGGAAATTCAATGAATCCTCAGCTGCTGCCTCAGCTGCTGCTACTTCCTCTATCGCTGAGACCTCTGGTTCAGAAATTCCTCAAATGCAGTCTGTGGCGTCAAAGCCAAGGGCTCCAAAGCCTCAAGAGAAGCCTCCAAAGGCATCAGTTACAAAACCATCAGCACCAAAACCATCAGCGCCAAAACCCTCAGTGCCTATATCCTCAGCTGCAAAATCCTCAGCACCACCACCAAAGCCTCAAGAGAAACCAGTACAGAAGCAACTCATGAAGCCTATGACCGCCAGCTCTAGCTCCTCACTCCCAGCTGCAACCAGCTCAGAGACAAAGTCTTCACCACCTCCTGTGAAGACTCAGGTGTCTGCTGAATGTGCAACTCTACCAAGCCCCAACAAAATCATCACCGTCCCGTCTGCATCACAGGGCTGTGATGAATATGATGATCAAACACTGCAAGCCATCATCAGAAACAAGCAGGAAAGAGTAGCTCAAGCATCAGGCAGTGCCATTCCTCTGGCAATGGACCCCAAGGTCCTCCTTGACTACATCAACATCTGGTATGAGGACCCAAACACTCCGCTTGATGATTTGAAACTTCCCCCTGGCATCAGCCACATGGTGGCCACTTTCATCAATGAAGCCAAGTGGAAATAACAGCATGCCAAGCAGGCCAAAGTTGCAAAGCTTATAAAGGAGAAATTCCTCAAGCAGAATCTCCTCAACTTGACTCCTGATGCACTGGTATCAACACAGGCAGAGCTGAAGAAATTTACTGACAAGTACTCCAAGCTGTCAGTTCGTAAGTGTCTCAAGAGCAATTTCATCAAGCCACTAGAGCTGTTGATGATTACAATAAAAAGGTTGCACCCCCAGCACCAACTTCTCAGCCCTTGATTGAGGAGCCAGCAGACGAATCTCCTCATGATGAGGAAACTCCTCAAGCTGAGGAAGTACACCAAGAAAGCCTTGAGATGAACAGGCTATTGAAGAAATCATCATGGAAACTCCAGCTGATGAATTTGCTGCAGCTGATGAGACTGCCCCTGACCCAGCTGCTTCATCAAAGCAAGCTGATGAATTTGTTCCAGCTGGTTCCTCAATACCAGCTGAAGAATCTGTAGAGAGAACCCCTTCACCAAAAGCTTCAAAGGTGAAGAAGATGACTCCATCTGCATCATTCGTGAAGAAAACCAGGGCTGCTGAGAAGGAAGCTAAAAAGAGAAAGGCCTCCTCGGCAGAGGAAGAAACAGAGGCCAAAAGCGCCTCAAAGCACTTGAAGAAACTGCTCCTCTGGACCCTGTGCCCCTGAATGTCGCTCCTTCTTATGAAATGGTCATCATTGATGATCCAGCGAAAAAGGCAGATGAGGAAATGAAGGATGCCGTCCCTAAGGAACACACTGACGAAGAAATTCGTATTGACGACAGTCCTCAGCCCTTCATTCCTCGGAAAGACACTGCTCAAGGATCAGCTGCACCAGGTGATGAAACTGCATCTGACACCAAGACAGCTGAGGAAAAACAAACTAAAAATCCTCAAGCTGATGACATTCAACGCTCTGAGCAAGAAGAAGCTATTCCTCAGCCTGATGCACAGCCAGAGCAAGCCCCTCAGCCTGACGCCCAGCCAGCACCATCTCCTCAGCCTGAAGTACCAGCTGCTGAAATTCCTCACCCTGAGGAAAATGCACCTGACCAAGACAATGCATTCATCATGCTCAACCCAAAGACTGCCATTGTTGTCTCCCCTCCTGTTCCTCAGCAAAATCTTCAACCAGTTCAGCGTCAGCCATTCTCCGAGTGTCCAAAGTTTCAAAAGGAAAATTTCTTTGAAGAACGCATGTATTTCATTGGAGAGAACCTCTATGACAAGCCTCAAATGAGGCATCTGAAGTTTTGGACTAGGACTCAGATGAATTACTATGCCTCTGTGCTATGTGGACGAAACAAGATATTCCAGCACAGGCATATTCCTCATGTTGAACTTGAAGCAATACCGTGCCTGGAGCCAGTCCTCAGTGTACTCCATGATGCTAGTTTACTACCAATGTGCTCTGACATCTCTGACTGGAACAGCGAGCTAATTCTTCAGTTCTGTGCCAGTCTTCACATATCCGGCAACCCTGAAGACATTAACACTTGGGTGTTTGATTGGATGACACAAAACACTTACTACAAGGTTCCTGCTACTGAACTCCTCCGAGAACTGCCTGTACCAATTCCCTCCAATGAGGTTGTGAAGCTTTATGGTGAGCGTGAGCTGCCCAATTGGATGATGGAAGTCCTCATGAAGCCTTTGGCTGAAGGAAAACCTCCGAGAACAACCTTCCTCATCCACGAGCTCAAGTACACACCCAGATCTGTTTACAGAATCCTCTGCAGTGTGCTCGCGCCGATCAAAGGCCACGATGATGAAGAAGATGTTGTAGGCCTCATGAAGAATATCCTCTTCCACATAATTCATGGTATTCCTATCAACATCCATGATTTCTTCTTGAGGACTTTAGCGGACAATGCTATGTGTCCTTTTGACCACAAGATATATGCCCCATGGATCATGAGATTCATCAGGACAAGGACAGGCATCAACTTTCTCGCTAAATGCCAAAACCATGTTGGTTATATGCCTCCTATCCGGGTCAACAAGAAGACTTTCGAGCCCATTGAAGGAAAAGGCAAATCAGTGATCGAAGAAGGCAGTAGGCCCCTTGATGGCCAGTTCAGAGAGCTAGAAGCTTATTCTTCATGGGATGATACTGAGACTCGTCCGGCAAGCCCCGTTCCTCCTCGCGTGATGAATACAAGAGAGCTCCTCCTCAGTCTTCACCAGAAGGTGGATCACAATCACAAGTGGGTCAAACACCAGTTCGGTGCCATTGTGAAAACCCTCACTGAAACACAGAACTCGGTGAAGCTCAACCATCATTATCTACATGAGGTTTTTGATCGCACCTGGCTACACTTGCACATCTGAAGACTCAGACTGAGCTTGAAGAAATGGACTTTGAGCGAGACTTTGAATAGTCGTGGCCTCCGAAGAAGAAGTTCAGGCCTATTCCAGTTCCAGACCTTGAAGACAGCTCCTTTTCTTCATCTCGCAGTGCTGAAACAGATGAAGAACAGCTCGACACTCCTACCGGTCCAGGGAAGAAGACTACTCCCAAGAAGCAGCACAACTCTTCATCAACCGCCAAGAAGTAAAGTCTTCACGGGCGTTAGTCCTCAGTTTGTCCCTTTTTGTCAGTTGATGACAAAGGGGGAGAAAACTTGAGAGTTAGTCTTCAAGCGGGATATTTTTGGGGCTTATGAACTGTATTTAAGTTACAAACTCTTGGCTCTTCTGAACTAACTTAAGCCCGATGGTACTCTGACGCTTTTGAACGTTTTTCTTCGCATGCTTATTCCTCAAGTTTTAA
The DNA here is from genome assembly GCF_904849725.1 of Hordeum vulgare subsp. vulgare. Classification (NCBI taxonomy): domain Eukaryota; kingdom Viridiplantae; phylum Streptophyta; class Magnoliopsida; order Poales; family Poaceae; genus Hordeum; species Hordeum vulgare. The sequence continues at coordinate 229,688,692 of NC_058520.1, read as the reverse complement.
TGCACGCATGCTGGAATTCGTCAGATACCATTTGTCATCATGCATTTTCATTTTCTTCATATGATATGTTACATGTATGCATGATTTACAAGACTCACGGGGAGATCTCCATGATATAAATCATCAATGTGCATTTGCTGTGAAAAGCAAAACCCTCACGATATGCACATATTTAGGGGGAGTCTCTCTGAATCTTGATCTCAAATTCCTCAAATGAGTATTTACACTTCATATTTTTGATCCCTGTTGAAGACTTAACCTAATTGTCATCAAGCACCAAAAAGGTGGAGATCGTAAGTGCATCTAGTGCCCCTTAGTGATTTTGGTGGTTTGAAGACTTATAGGTTAAGTATCTAATGTGTTTATGTGTGTACACAAGATCTATAAGTCATTGAGGAGTTTGAGATATTTGAAGAATATCGACCCCTAAAAATATATATCTTCGGTTGACGAAATTGGTCTGAAGCTGAAGAAATGAATCGCATGGAATCTGCGATGAAATTGATATTCCTCATGAGAATACTGAAATTGAGGAATCCGATGTATCCTGAAGAAAATCACTCTGAAGAATTTGAAGCATGAAGATTTACACTTTCTATTTTATTTTCTTTGCATTTGAGTAATAGGAACACCGTACTCTTAAAGGGGGTCGAAGGTACACTTTGGAATGAATTTCCTCATGATGCTCAACCCAAGCCTAATCCTACCAAAAGCCTCAAGTGAGGAATACGAGTGACATGAGGACTCTCACAGTTGAGGGTTCTGACCGTTTCGATAGCCACACCAAGTCATTGGTCTTATCCACTCCAACGGTCATATTATTTAAGGGCATTAGTGTCAAATCATGTCGGGATGCTCCCAGGCTATAAATAGCCACCCCCACAACCAGTAGCTGGTTGGCTGCTCCGTTAGAAACTTACACTTGTCATAAGAGCAACCCAATTCCTCAGAGTCTTCGAGAGGAATTCATTAGTGAGGAAATACACCATACACCGAAACCACAAACCAAACCTAGTGATTGAGCATCACGGAAGAAGTTGTTCCTGTGTGGGACTGAAGCCTTTTACCTTTGAGGACTGTGCATCCTCCAGACGGTTAGGCGTCATGGTCTAGAGCTTTCCAGCACTCAATTGTGGATCGCCGGGTGACCAAGTTTGTGAGGGTTTGGAAGTCTGCCCTGAAGACTTACCACGAGTGTTGGGCGAGGACTGTGTGTCCTTAGCTCAAGGAGAACACGGTAGGGACTATGTGTCCCGGGACTGTGTGTCCTTTGGTTTCAATACCAAGCCGCTTCAAACCAGATGTACGACTGTCACAACAGTTGGAATTGGGTCATCAACGATTGTCTTCACTGAGAAACGGGTTCTAATTCCCCAACTCCTTACTTTCCTCGTATTATCTGTTGATGACTTTCACTACGACTGTTTGAAGAATTTGTTGAAGACTTTCTCTGAATTTCCTCAACCCCAAATTCTTCACGTTAGTTAATCCTCATCTCTATTCTGCGTGTCTGGTCACAGTGCAATCTGTTTTCACATTCTTCACTCTGAAAAACTGTTGTTGTGAAACTTTGCACTTCTGATCCTTTACTGTTTCCGTTGTATGATAGTCATCAGTGAGGAATTTCCTCAAAAGGAATTTCCTCAGTGATGAAATTCTAAAAATCTCCTATTCACCCCCCTCTAGTCGATATAACGCACTTTCAAGTAGGATTCCTCCTCTCCTCCTTGGCCGGTGCACCCTTGAGGGCTTGGCCCTCAAGGCAAGCCTCCTCCCGCTCCCTCCTATATATAGTGGTATTTTAGGGCTGATTTGAGACAACTTTGCCACATGCAACTCAGATCTAGACACCTCAGTTTTATCTCTAGATCGTATTTATGCGGAGCTCGGGCGGAGCCCTCGAGGAGTAGATCCTCACCACCACCGGAGCACCGTCATGCTGCTGGAGAACTCATCTACTTCTTCGTCTTGGTTGCTGGATCAAGAAGGCCGAGATCATCGTCGAGCTGTACGTGTGCTGAACGCGGAGGTGCCCTCCGTTCGGCACTAGTTCGGAACGGATCAAGGGACGGATCGCGGGACGGTTCGTGGGGCTAATCGAGGGACATGAAGATGTTCCACTACATCAACCGCGTTTCTTAACACTTCCTGTTGTGTGATCGACAAGGGTATGTTAATCCAAATCTCCTCTTGTAGATGGACATCGTCATGATAGGTCTTCGTGTGCGTAGGAATTTTTTCTGTTTCCCATGCAACGTTGCCCAACAGTGGTATCAGAGCCAGGACTTCAACGTCTCTTTGAGCGTCATGGAGCATTTGAGATGTTCCAGGAGTTGAAGTTTATCTTTTAGAAGAATGCCCAGATCGAGAGGTATGAGACTTCCAATAAATTCTATGCTTGCAAGATGGAGCAGAATTCGCCTGTCAGTGAACATGTGCTCAAAATGTCTAGGTACTCAAACCGTCTAGCTGAGCTGGGGAATGAACTCCCGCAAGAGGCTATCACTACAGAATTCTTCAATCACTGCCACCAAACTACAAGAGCTTTGTGTTAAAATATAACATCCAAGGGATGAACAAGTCACCTGCCGAGTTATTCGCGATGCTCAAAGTCGCAGAGTAAGAACATCGTAAAGAGCATCAAGTGTTGACGGTGAATAAGACCACTAGTTTCAAGAGAAACGACAAAGGAAACAAGGGTAATTCAAAGAAGAGCGGCAAGCCTATTGCCAATCCGACGAAGAAACCCAAAGCTGGACCTAAGCCTGAAACGGAGTGTTATTATTACAAGGGCTGGCCACTGGTAGCACAACTACCCCAAGTATCTGGCTGATAAGAAGGCGGCCAAGGAAAAATCAGGTATATTCGATATACCTGTTATTGATGTATACTTAACCAGCTCTCGTAGTAGGGCCTGGGTATTCGATACCGGTTCTGTTGCTCATATTTGCAACTCAAAACAGGTACAGCGAAAGTAGAAATCAGGAAAGAGCATCAATTGTTGATGATTAGTAAAACCACTAGTTTCAAAAAGGGCATGGGCTAGAAGGGATACTTCATGAAACGGCAAACCAGTTGCTGCTCTAATGAAGAAAACCAAGATTGAACCCAAACCAGAGACTAAGTGCTTCTGTTATGAGGGGAACGGTCATTGAGGCGGAGCTACCCTAGATACTTGGTAGATAAGAAGGATGGCAAACTTGAAAGAAGTATATTTGATATACATGATATTGATGTGGACTTTACTAGTACTCCTAGTAGCACGAGGGTATTAGATACCGGTTCCGTTGCTAAGTGATTAGTAAATCGAAGTAAAAGCTACGAAATAAAGGGAGACTAGCTAAAAGCAAGGTGACGATAAATGTTGGAAGTATTTCCAAGTTTGATGTGATCAAACATCGCATGCTCCCTCTACCATCAGGATTGGTGTTAAAACCTAAATAATTGTTATTTGGTGTTTGCGATGAGCATGAGCATGATTGGATCGTGTTTATTGCAATATGATTATTCATTTAAAGAGAATAATAGTTATTCTATTTTGTCTGAATAATTACCCTCAATGGTTTATTGAATCTTGATCATAGTGTTACACATGTTCATAATATTGGTGCCAAAAGATACAAAGTAATAATGATAGTACCACTTACTTGTGGCACTGCCACTTGAGTCATGTTGGTGTAAAATGCATGAAGAAACTCCATCCTGATGGATCTTTGTACGCACTCATTTTTGAAACGTTTGAGACATGCAAACCATACCTCATGGTATAAACGCATGAAGAAACTCCATGCAAATGGATCGTTTGGACTCACTTGATTTTGAATCACTTGAGACATGCAAATCATACCACATGACACAAGAAAGTAACTTATTTGAAGTAATACATTTTTGATGTGTGCAGTCCAATGAGTGATGAGGTACGCGGTGGATATCATTATGTTCTTACTTCACCGATGATTTGAGTAGATACAAGAGTATTTACTTGATGAATCACAATGTCTGAAATGTTGGAAAGTTCAAAGCTATTTCAGAGTTAAGATCGTCGTGACAAGCGGATAAACTGTCTACGATATGATCATAGAGGTGAATATCTGAGTTGCGAGTTTTTGGTGAACAGTTGAGACAATGCGGAAATTGTTTCACAATTCACGCCACCTAGAATACCATAGCGTGATGATGTGTGTAAACGTCATAGCCGCACCCTATTTGATATGGTGCATACTATGATGTCTCTTATCGAATTACCACTATCGCTTATGAGTTATGCATTAGAGACAACCGCATTCACTTTAAATAGGGCACCGCGTATTTGCGTTGAGATGACACAGTATAGATTATGGTTTGGAGAAACCTAAGCTGTTGTTTCTTAGAAGTTTGGGGCTGCGATGCTTATGTGAAAAACTTTCAGTCTTATAAGCTTGAACCCAATGCGAATAAATGCATCTTCATAGGATGTCCAAAACAGTTGGATACATCTCCTATCTGAGATCCGGAAGCAAAGTGTTTGTTTCTAGAAACGGATCCTTTCTCAAGGAAAGATTTCTCTCAAATGAATTGAGTGGGAGAGTGGTGGAACTTGATGAGGTTAAAGAACCGTAACTTCAACCAGTGTGTAGTAGGGCGCAGGAAGTTGTTCCTGTGGCGCCTACACCAATTGAAGTGGAAACTAATGATGGTGATCATTGAGCTTCGGATCAAGTTACTACAAACCTCGTAGGTCGCGTACTACTACAGAGTGGTATGGTAACCCTGTCTTGGAGGTCATGTTGTTGAACAACAATGAACTTACGAGCTATGGATAAGCGATGGTGGGCCCGGATTCCGACAAATGGCTGGAGGCCATGAAATCCGAGAGAGGATCCATGTATGAACACAAAGTGTAGACTTTGGAAGAACTACGTGATGGTGGTAAGACTATTAAATTAAAGATGGATCTTTGAAAGGAAGGCAGACGATGATGGTGAAAAGTCACCATTAAGAAAAGCTCGACTTGTCGCAAAGATGTTTCCAACAAGATCAAAGAGTTGACTATGATGAGATTGTAACACCCAAGATGCGATCCTATCCTCAATTTGGTACGAGGGCCTCGTCAGGGATAGAAGCGCATCTCGTTGTTTCGCAAGAATGGATATCGTTACGAGTACATGTACTGAAAAGATGAGATATATTGAATTGGCTTACACTCGCGACAAGCTACATTAGAGTCACATCAGTACAATACATAATCATCATGAAGAAGAGCAGGGTCCGGCTATGGACGAAAACAAACGAGAAAAGAAGAACGACGTCCATCCTTGCTATCCCAGGATGCCGGCCTAGAACCCATCCTAGATCGATGAAGAAGAAGAAGAAGAAGCAACTCCAAATGAACAATCAATGCGCTCGCGTCAAGTAACCTTTACATGTACCTGCAACTGGTGTTGTAGTAATCTGTGAGCCACAGGGGACTCATCAATCTCATTTCCAAAGGTATCAAGACTAGCAAAGCTTAATGGGTGAGGCATGGTTAAGTGGTGAGTCTGCAACAATCGACTAAGCATATAATTAGTGTCTAACTTACGAGTACAAGAATAAAGAGGGGGAAGATCTATGCATAACATACATGAACTACTGGTGATCAAATGAATGATCTTGAACACCTACTTATGTCAGACATAACCCCACCGTGTTCACGATCGGAGAAGGAACTCGCGAAAGAGACAATCACGGTTACGCACTCAGTTGGCAAGTTTTTGTTAAGCTTACTTCAAGTTATCTAGAACCAGTGTTAAACAAAGTTTCCACGTTGCCACATAACCGTGGGAACGACTTTTCGAAAGATTTAACCCTGCAAGGGTGCTCCAACTAGTCCATCATAAATCACCACAGGCCGCATAGAAATCCTCGATCACGAAACTCGCAATCTCGTTGGACTCCTTAGTGGAAAGCCTTAACTCTGAGATTACCCAAAGCATCACCAGAATCCCGATGCACAAGACATTCCTCAAAGCTAAAACTAATACAGCAAGGCCGCCCGACGTGTCGACGATCCCGATAGGAGCCGCGTATTTCGTTCTCAGGACACGTCGGAAAAGTTCAACGTATAGTGGCCTGATAGAAATCTCCCGAGTTGCCCTGGGTTGGCCCCGCAAACACCTCTAGTTTGTACCCGCACCATCAGCACTGGCCCTCTCTGTATTATGTAGAATTACTCATCGGGTTCATGACGCCCTATGCTTTCAGTATTAAAAAAATTATTATGTTGGGCAAATATAGTACCAATGTTGGGCCTTGACAGACCAGCTTTAAAATAAAACGAATTATCAAGGGGGTCCCGATAACAACCCCGATCGTGTTAGGAGCGCTCAATTATGGAACATTACACCTGTAGCGGAAACTAAGGGGTAAAGGTTGAACAAAACACAAGGCTAGAATGGCCAAGCCTTCCACCTTTTACCAAGTATATAGGTGCATTAATTAAATAGCATTTAATATGGTGAGATAACAAGGAACCCATGTTATCACATGGAAGCAACTAGCAACGCTAACACATGGTTAAGCAAGTGGTAACATAGCCAAACAGTGGTTTGCTAGGTTGTGAACACGTTGAAGGTTTTCAGGGCAATGTTGGGAGGCTGATATTTAATAGGTGGTAGGCAACGAGACATAACGATTGAAACGGTAAAACTAGCATGGCAATGATAGTACTGGTATCTGGGGAAACGGTCATCTTGCCTGAGACACCGCTTGGAAGAAGAACGACTCCATGAACCAGACGAACTGACGTAGTCGAACGGGTCCTCACATTCCGATACGCTTGCGGAACTCTATCGAGACGGAGGAAACCGGAAACAAGCATCAACACGGTATATTCACCACAACACATGCACAACAAGATGCACTTCCTAATATAATGCATGGATGCTCAACCCCTATTTACGCACTTAACCCATCCTACATCGGTAACCAAGTGCCACCTCATCACAAAGTGCCACTTCTGCAGGACTCCTCAAAACTGGAAACTAATGTCTCCATTGGATTCCTTGGGTTCTCCTACCCCAAATCCATATATTGGACTTCTATATATGCATGAAGAAAAACACAACAAACAGCAAAGGAAAAACTACACAGGATCAAACTCCGCTAATAACAAGAACAGGGGGTTGTTCTTGATATGCCAGATTTGCCATATTCCTCTTGTGGAATATTCCAGATTTGGAAATACATCACAAATACTACAAAAAAAATATTCGTATAATCATCAGGGGGTCCCACTGGCCATACACACCAGGGCCCCTAGTTGGTGTATGCAAGTGGGCCTAGAACCCACAACACACACACCCACAGATCCACACACACACACAAAATAAAAGAAAAAGGTGCAGGTGGGGGGATCGAACCCTGCACCTCTCGTACACACACGCACACACTCAACCACTAGGCTAGCCCATGCTAGTTGAACTAGCAGAGGCATCTGGCAAGGTAAGCTATGACTCGAACCAAGTTAACACACCAAAAAAAACAAAAGGGCACACGGGGGACTCGAACCCAGGACCTCACGGTCGCCCTGGCTCAGTCGAACCAGCTTTGCTGGGGCTCCGTACAATGCTCTACTATGGGAGGAAACATCCCTAAGCTGATAACTGAAAGAGCACCGAGGGGGAAAACCCCACAAAAGAAACAGGGGCGCGCTGGGGATCGAAATAATTAAAATATTAACCTGTCACTGACTAGTAGGGCCCACAATCTAATTAATTTGCCTAATTTAAAGTTAACCCTGTTAATTAGTTACACGGGCTAACATGTGGGTCCCACTGGACCCACCTGTCAGTTTTGACTCCGGTCAGCCCCTGTTGACTGCTGACACCAGCAATACCTCATGATGATGTCATCCTATACTATTTTGGATAATGTTGGATTTAAATATATAACTAACTCCTATAAATTCTTTAAAACTTAGAAAAATCATATTTTTTAATCCGTAAGTCAAATGAAAATAATTTATATATGAAAGTTGCTCACGAAAATCCCATGAATCCGATTACGCTATCCGTTCATCTGTGACATGCCTCTAGCATGATGAACATGGAAGTTTTCCCCTCCGGATCATCTGTCCGATAAATCCAAAGACCAAGGAAATATCGTGAGATATTTTTTCGCTTGGTTGCTAACGTTTAGTACTGGGTTAGGTCACCCCTAGTTCAGTGCATTACCTTGTAATGCTTTTTAATGTGTTTGATTGCTTTGTTATTTATTGTGTTTTCCCTATGTTACTTCATTTCTGAAAGACCCCGAGACCGTTGATGATCCGGTAATCGACTACTTCCAGGTAGAGGATCCGTTTTTGTCTGTAGAGCAACAAGGCAAGCAAACCCCCCTTGATCATTCCTATATCGCCCATTTCTTTCTCCCTCATTCTTGCATTTGAATTGTGCTACTGTTGAAGTTAGCTCCTATATCTGATGCATAGCACGTTTTTGACTAAATGCTACTTTCAGTACTGCACTTTAAAACTATTTACTGTAGGTGGAGTAGTTATCCCCTCTGACCCCTTAGTCCAGTTGCCCCGCTTTGTCGTCAAGTCTCGATCCCTGATCAACGAGCCATGATCCGACACATCAGTTACACCCCCCTTAGTTGCACGACGCTGTAGAGCGACTATCGGGTACCGAGGGTGACACCACGTGGTTATTGAGGGTGATTCCTCCTTCACCACTCTCGACGATGACTCTATCATGCAACCCCTCAAGTGTGAGACCCTCGAGGGTGATTCCTCTAAGTCCACCTTGACAGTTACATCATATGGAATCCAACGAGGGTGATACCTCGGACCCCTTATGTTACAACCACACAGTTACTTGACCATGTTATTGGGATCTTTCATGAATAGATCTTAGGCGGGTGGATTCCCGTGTGGATGTGTCGACGAGTTAAACTAAATGTTAATGGATTTGGGTATTTGATATGGGTTGGTCGGAGACCTTTTTGCACTAACCGGCTACGCGAGAGAAGTTATGGGCACTCGGCATCGTGGTATCAGCCGAAGCTCTTTAGACATCAGCAATGGAGCGGCGCGTGCCCGAGTGTTCCCGATAAGCATCACGCTTGTAATAAGGGGTGCTAGGACTGACATCGGCCGCCCTTGCATCGTGCAGGAGTGCAAAGGGTGATGGGCCCATGACCCCTGCGCATTTAGGATTTAGGCCGGTGGGCTGGCTTCTCTGTTGAGTCTAGGTGGGGCTGCGACGTGTCAATATTCCGAGGCCGGGCATGAACCAGGAAAGTGTGCCCGGCCAGAGTGTTATCGAGCATGATGAGAAATTTGGTGCACCCCTGCAGGGATGAAAATTCACTATTCGGATTGCCATGCCCACGGTTACAGGACGACTTGGAGTTGTGCCCTTCTCTTATACAACTACAACTGTTACTTAACTGGAATGTTTGCTCTGGGATTGCTTCCTCGCAGGGAGTCGAGGGAGAATCTCTTTGCGTGACCTCATATTAATTATTGCTGCAACAATAAGACTATTATTTGTGATACCTGTCTGTCGGGACCCCGATCCTAAGCCATAGGAATCCAGCCTGTAACACATCGCATCCGTTTGTGGTCTCATGCACGGTTAATCCCATGAGTGCCACCTTACCTTAGCCGGGACCGTTTGCGCCTTTTGACTCACGTATGCAATTGTGTCACTAGCAATCCAATGTCAAATAACCCGGCTCGACATAACTAGTCATAACCCGACACAGACACCATTACAAGCAGGTGTCGGTCATCAGCGAGTATAGACGAGTCATAGCAAGCTACAAGGACTCCATTACACCGCGTGACATTTCCCCGTAGGGACAGACAGAACAACTAAGAAGGATACATGCGGGTCAACCAATCTGTCCGGAGTAGTAGCGAACTACTAAGGCTCGATGGAAGCACAAAGGGGCATTTTTCTATATAGAGAGCTACTAAGGGCATACGACTAGGTGTCGAATCCCATACATATCACAGTACATCACATGTACGCATGACATACTCGATATGCATAGATACAACAATAGCATCACAACATAACCATACAACATCACAACATTTATTTAGAAGACTCGGAAGAGTCTTGCATAGTAAGTGCATACACGTAGGGGTCACATGACCCGACACTCAAGTCATACAAACAAAGTCAGACAAGCCATGCGGAAGCATTAAAGCTGTCTAAGTACATACAGATGAAAGCAAAAGGCATAAAGCCTGACTATCTACAGATCCCTTCTGAAAGGGGCCAGGTCGTAGCTGGGATACTAGGTACTCGTGATCATCGAGGTCTAGGTAGAACCCACGTGAGGGCTTGTGGGTGTCTTCTGCAACAATTATTAAGCAAACATGAGTACAAAGGTACTCAACAAGATTTTAGAACAGATCTATCTACTCATGCACATGTATCAATAAAGGGGTTGTGGGGTTTCATGCAGCAAGCCAGCTTTGACTCTTGGCTAGCCTATACTACAACTTTAAATAGTTTTTGACAACTTTGATAAGTCGTACATGAGTCCACTACCACAACAACAATACACTATCATGGATTCCTTCCTGTTTCCCTACGGGAATGCCATACATCATACTCACAGTTATCTTGATACTTTTAAGAGTAGCAATTAAAGTTATCTATGAACAACATATGTCTCCAAGTAGTCCATATCCTCGGAGTGGCTATTCGAACAGATCATAACCGTGCAGGGGTTTACTTCTTCATACACGCTCTCGCCACTTATCGCCATGTGCACGTTACACACCTCGGCAACCTTAAAGCGGAAGCCCAGCGAGGGAGTCGGCCACAACCGTTAACCACATTAATACCTAGTCCAGGTTGATCGCCTATTTGAGAGTGAACCCGCACGGAAGTCCGGCCGAAGTTTCCGTTGCAGCCTGAAACGATGTGTGCTGGCTTCCCAAGCCCACCACCCCGGTGCTACTTGGTACGCCATGCCACTGCCTACCGCATCATAGCCAACCTCTAAGGTTAGCACTATGCACGGCCTCCAGCATGAATACAAACACCAGAAACTACTTGCAACTCGTGGACCAGTACTAGTCGATTAATAAGCCGAGAGGGTCAACTTAGTATCCCAACGTGTGGTAGTATCTAGTCTTGGATTTCATACACGGAACTCAGTTCCTAAGGACGGTTCCAATGAAACAACCCGCCATGTACTCCTACATAGCCTTTCATCGATACCTTTAGCAAATCAGGTTCTACACTTATTCTTTTGTCACTTGAACACATTCGTCCATTCATGTTCATCACCCAGATGAAACCGACCTGACGCAACTCTAAGCATAGCAGGATAAGACACATCATGGCTCAAGCAACTACAAGGTATGCTAGGTTGCAAGGTTTAGCTATTTACTGTGACAATGACAGGTCATTCAAAGGAATGGGTTCAGCTACCTAAGTAAAAGTATTTGAAGTATTTTTTCCTAATGCAATAAGTGAGAGCAGGAGCGGGAACATGGGATTTTATCGCGATGATGAAAATGGTGCTTGCCTTGGAAATCAGCGGAAGGATATGCTCCTTCAGACGGATACTCCTTGGTATCCTGTGGAGCGGAGCCTACCGTAATAATAGCAACAATGAATATCATACAAATGCAACAATATGATGCATGATCATGGCATGAAATGAAATGTAGCATGAGCTAGTGTGGCTATCAAAACCTTGGTTTGATGCTGAACTGAATTCAAAGTTCAAATATTTATTTAAAGTAGGACATTTATTAAATTCATTTAATTGATTTGACCTGATGTTGTTTCATAACTTAGGTTGTCATGAATGAAAGTATCGCCATTGGATTCTTTGGATTTTTTTTGATCATTTTTCATATATAAATTATTTTAATCTGAGTTACAGATTATTTTGTATGAATTTTTGAAGTTTAGGATATTTTCTGGAATTATTTTAAATCACGGAAATAGATTATTGCATCATGATGACGTCATCAAGTCAAAAGCTCCTGGGTATGGTCAAACTAACCAGTGGGGGCCACTGGTCAGTGTCACAGGGGATAATCCCGCGCTAACCAGCCCCTAAGTGGGTTTGACCCACCTCTAGGGCCCACTGTCAGTGGCTGTTAGTGCTAATTAGCACTGGATTAGGGTGGCCATGTCACCGCGCGCCGGAGGCGACCAAACCCTCAGCGGAGGGCTCACCGGAGACGGCCTAAATGTGTTGTGGTGCTCGGATTCGACTACCGAGAGCACTGGGATGAAGCCCCGGATCAGCCTCATCCAACAAGGGCAGCAAGAGAGGCTCAGGGTGGCCGGAGGGCACCGTCTACGAGCCGTGGTGGCTGCCGGAGCTCAGGTTCGATGACCACGGTGCTAGAGCGTAGGAGAGTGAGGGGAAACACTCAAGAGCTCACGATGGTGATGATGAGGGGCTCAGACTGCTCGGGGAGGTGGCGTAGCCGGCGATTCAACAACGACTTGCCGGCGGGCGAAGGTTGAATACGACGGTGATGGGGGCATTGCAGAGCTCATGGGCTCGATTCCGTTGGCGTAGAGGATGAGCTCGATGAGGCGGAGGTGATGAGATGCTCGGGGAAGCTTGGCCGTGACTGGAGAGCTCGGTTGCCTCGAGCTCAAGCTCCTCTAATGGTGGCAGGAAGAGGAGAGGAAGGAACTAAAGGGGAGAGGAGAAATGGAGAGAGGGAGATGATAAGGGAGTCCCTGGGGGTCTCATTCCCCTCGTCTCGCTGGCCTAGGAGCGTCGGAGGGCGACATGGCAAAGCAGGAGGTGGAGGAGGCCATCGTGCTCAGTCTCTCCTGTGCCAATAGGCAGAGGAAGAAGATGACCATGCCCCTGGTGGGCTGGGACAGGTAAGTGTTAGATAGGTTCTTTTCTGTTTTTCTTCTTTCCTATTTTTTGTTTTACAATTTAACATTTGTTTTATTTCTTTTTGGCTCCAAACTATTTCCTAGAAAATAGTGAAAATATTTGTGGGGCCTATTTGGATAATTCGAGGCTCTACAAAGCATTTCAACTTTTTATAACACCCTGGAATATTTATAACTAATTGTTTGGGTATTTATCAGTAGCTTTTGTGGTTTAATTAAAATGCCAAAAGTATTTCAAAAATAATATCCACCCGTGTAATATTGTTTTCAATATTTATCAAAAAGTGTTGGCTTTTATGAAGGGCATTTTGGGTTCATTCAAATCACACACTATTTAAATTGGTTTAATCAAGGTGATGTGCTAGGGTTTCTTTAAATCCCTATTTCATGTTTAATGCAAAAATAAAGTATGAAGCACAATTAACTAAACACCAATAAGAATTCTAGGGATGTGACAACTCACCCCCACTCAAAAGAATCTCGTCCCGAGATTTGGAATTCGTCGGGAAGAGCGCGGGGTACTCAAGTCGGAGACAGTCCTCTCTTTCCCATGTTGCTTCTTTTTTAGAATGATTTGACCACTGAACTTTAAGAAACTTGAGGTTTCGACGTCGAGTAGTACGCTCAGCTTGATCAAGAATACAGACAGGGTATTCTCGATATGAAAGGTTATCTTGGAGATCAAGCATTTCGTGGTCCACTTCACGGATAGGATCCGAGAAGTAACGCCTGAGTTGCGAGACGTGCAAAACATCATGAACCTTGGAAAGATGCGGAGGACGTTCCAATTGGTAGGCAACTTCTCCTCGTTTGGCAAGAATGCGAAAAGGACCAATGTAACGAGGAGCCCATTTTCCTTTGATACCGAATCAATGGGTACCCTTCAAAGGTGTAACCAAAGGTCAACCTTCTCGTCAACTTCAAAGGTCACAACCTTATGACGAAGATCATACTGGCTCTTTTGACGAGATTGGATTGTTTTCAACTTTTCATGAATAATGCGAACTTGCTGTTCTGCTTCCTGGATCATATCCGGACCGAAGAGTTGCCTCTCTCCGGTTTCTGACCAATTAAGAGGTGTTCGACATCTTTGTCCACACAGAACTTCAAAAGAGGCTTTGCCCAAGCTTGGTTGATAACTATTGTTATAAGCAAATTCGGCAAATGGAAGACACTTTTCGTAATTCATACCGAACGATATGACACAAGCTCGAAGCATATGCTCTTGGATTTGATTGACTCTTTCTACTTGACCACTTGATTGAGGATGTAAAGCACTGCTAAAGGAGAGATGGGTCCCCATGGAATTTTGAAAGCTTTCCCAGAAACGAGAAGTAAAAATACTTCCACGGTCTGAATTAATCTCCAAAGGAACACCATGAAGAGACACTATTCGAGAGATATATAACTCTGCTAGCTGGCAAGCTGTTATACCCTCACAAACTGGAAGAAAATGAACTACTTTGGACTGCCGGTCAATGACCACAAAGATAGCATTATTCCCTTTCTTGGTCCTGGGAAATCCAGTGATGAAATCCATACTAACTTTATCCCATTTCCATTCAGGAATAGCTAAAGGTTGAAGGGTGAAAGCAGGCCTTTGATGTTCCGCTTTAACTCGACAACAAACATCGCAGTTAGCAACGAACTCAGCAATTTCTCTCTTCATCCTAGTCCACGAGAACCTCTCGCGTAGGTCCCGATATATTTTGGTACTACCGGGATGAATCGTGAGAGGAGATTCATGGGCCTCCTTAAGAATCAACAATCGCAGACGTTTTCTCATAGGAACCACCAAACGGTTCTCGAAGAACACAACACCATTCTCATTAATAGACAAATCTTTCGCATTTTTGCTAGCAGTATTCTCCTTGATCCGGGATATATCCTTATCATATTTCTGCACAGCTATGATTTGATCCTTAAGCAAAGGCTTCGCCACCAAGGTGGAAAGGAATCCTTGAGGAACAATGTGGAGGTTCAACTTCCGAAATTACTTATAGAGACATGGTTGACCTTGTTGTAACATCAGAGTGTTACAATAAGACTTTCGACTTAGTGCATATGCTATGACATTGGCCTTCCCCGGGGTGTAAGTTATCCCTAAGTCATAATCTGTGATCAACTCGACCCATCGTCTTTGCTTGAGATTCAAATCCAGCTGGGTGAAGATATATTTCAGACTTTGGTGATCAGTGAAAATTTCGCAATGATTACCAAGAAGATAATGTCGACAGGTTTTTAGTGCATGGACTACAGCTGCAAGCTCAAGATCATGTGTGGGATAGTTATCCTCATGTGGATGCAACTATCGAGATGCGTATGCAATCACATGATGATCATGCATCAGAATGCAACCTAAACCTTGTTGCGAGGCGTCGCAATAGATAACAAAGTCCTTGAAGAAATCTGGTGGTACCAACACACGTGCGGAAGTCAGGCCTCTTTTTAGTTCCTCAAAACTATGCTCACACTATGGGGTCCACTCGAACTTTTTATCTTTCTTGAGTAGTTCAGTTAGAGGTTTTCCAACCATGGAGAAGTTCTCGACAAAGCGGCGACAATAGCTTGCTAGACTAAGAAAACTCCTAACTTGCTTAACCGATTCAGGTTGAGTCCAATCAAGGACGGCCTGAACTCTCTCGGGATTGACAACAATACCTTTACGAGAGATTACGTGGCCTAGATAGGCCACTTCTGGTAACCAAAATTCTCATTTTGAAGACTTGTCATAAAGGCGATGTTCTCGAAGTTTCATCAATACCAGCCTTGGATGCTCATCATGTTCTTGTTCGTTCTTCGAGTAGTTGAGAATATCATCGAGGTATACCGCGACGAATTTATCCAAGTACTCCATGAAGATCAAATTCATCAAGCGAGAGAAGGTGGTTGGGGAATTGGTTAAACCAAAGGTCATGACGGTGTATTCGTACTGGCCATAACGAGTGACAAAGGCCATTTCTGGAATGTCCCAATTCTTGATATTGATTTAATGGTATCCCAACTTCAAATCCATCTTGGAGAAGACCGAGGATCCAGCAAGCTGATCATACAGATCATTGATCCTGGGGAGAGGATACTTGCTCTTTATGGTGACCAGATTAACTTGTCGATAATCTACAACCATCCGATCCGTTCCATCCTTCTTCTTGACGAAGAGGACGGGACAAGACCAAGGAGAAGAGCTAGGACAAATGAAACCTTTATGCAAGGCCTCATCTAGTTGTTTCTTAAGTTCAGCTAGCTCTAAGGGTGCCATCTTATAGGCTCTTATAGCTGTTGGAACGGTTCCCGGAACAAGATCTATCACAAACTCTACATCCTTATCAGGTGGAATTCCTGGAAGTTCTTCTTGAAAAACATCGAGAAAGTCACGGACTACCGGAATGTCTTCAAGTTCTGGAAGAGGACTAGCATTGAGGGAATAGAGTTGGCATTTGGCAACTCGAGTTGAGACGTTAACTAGCTCACCCGATGGATGGGTAAGCCGAACATTCCTTGAATGGGTATCAATCATGGCGTAATGAGCTGACATCCAGTCCATACCAAAGATCCTATTGATATCTGAGGATTTAAGAGCTATCAATCATGCTAGAAAAACTAGCCTGTCTACTAGAATTTCATTGTCATAACTAATCCTAGAAGTCTGCCATTTACTACCAGGAGTTTGGACCAATAATAGTATTGGCATATCACAAAAGGACATGTTATGCAACTGCGCATAACTTTCGGAAATGAAGGAATGAGATGACCTAGTATCAAAAAGAACAAACGTTGGGTGACGATTGACAAGGAGCGCACCCAAAATGACGTCGGGATCCTCTACAGCTTCTTCTGCTGAAACATAATTCATGCGGCCACGCGCAGGAGTTGGCTTCACATAATATGCCTTGCCCGGCTTACCTTGCCCAACAGGCTTCCCATGTTGCTTGGTACCGTTATTATGAGGACACTCACGCGAATAGTGACCTGGTTCTTGATACGTCTCAAACGTATCTATAATTTTTGATGGTTTCATGTTGTTATCTTGTCAACTTTGGATGTTTTACGTACCTTTTATATCTTTTTTGGGACTAACTTATTAATTCAGTGCCAAGTGCCAGTTCCTGTTTTTTCTGTGTTTTTGACTCTTTTCAGATCTGATTTTGGAATGGAGTCCAAACTGAATAAAATCCCCGAAATAAATTTTTCCAGATCAGAAGAAGATCGGGGGACTTGAGGGACAAGGTAGGAGAGCCACAGGGGCCCACAAGCCCTGTAGCCACCACCAGGGGGCGGCGGCTACCAGGCTTGTGGCCTCCCTGGCGCCCCCTGCCCTAGCTCTTTGGCCTATATATTCCCTAAAATCCAAAAATAATCAGGGCATCCACGAAAACACTTTCCTGCCGCCGCAAGATTCCGTTTCCGCGAGATCTCATCTGGAGACCCTTCCTTGTGCCCTGCCGGAGGGGACTTTGGAGCTGGACGGCTTCTACATCAACATCATCGCCCCTACAATGACTCATGAGTAGTTCACTTCAGACCTACGGGTCCATAGTTAGTAGCTAGATGGCTTCTTCTCTCTCTTGGATCTTCAATACAAAGTTCTCCATGATCTTCATGGAGATCTATCCGATGTAATCCTCTTTGGCGGTGTGTCTATCGTTTCCACTTTCACTTTTACTTTGCTTTGTTTACTTTTTGCTTTCAGCTCTCACTTTGCAAACTATCTATAAGGGATTGACAACCCCTTCATAGCGTTGGGTGCAAGCTCTTTGTGTTTCTGCAGGTACTTGTGACTTGACGCGATCCTCCCTCTGGATCGATACCTTGGTTCTCAAAACTGAGGGAAATACTTACCGCCCCTGTTCTACATCACCCTTTCCGCTTTGAGGGAACACCAACGCAAGGCTCCAAGGCCATGGGGGAATCCTTTTCATATTTCCCAAGGAAGTCCCTAAAGGCGTAGCCATAGCAGAAGGATGCCTGGTGCCGTTGCCGAGGAGTATCAAGACAAGAATAGTCTCCCATCAACACGCTTATTTCTGGCGCCGTTGGAAGGTCTTTTGTTGTAGTAGCACAAGTATTTCTGGCGCCCTTGCCGGGGAAGGGAGAGATCAAGTCAAGATCTATCCAAGTAGGTGTCACAAACTCATCTCTTGCATTTACCTTTTTTCCGAGTTGCTTCTCGGTTTCCTCTCCCCCACTACACATTTGCCGTTTTCATTTGCCTTTCTCCTTTGCCGTTTTGTTTTGCCTTTTACCGTTTTCCTTTGCCGGTTTTCTTGCTTGCTTGTGCTCTTGTTGGTTTGTTGAAGTCATCATGGCTGAAAACACCAAACTTTGCGACTTCTCAAGTACCAATAATAATGATTTTATTAGTACTCCGATTGCTCCCGCCACTAGTGCGGAATCGTAAGAAATCAATGCTGCCTTGCTGAATCTTGTTATGAAAGAGAAATTCTCTGGCCTTCCTAGTGAAGATGTCACATCCCATCTCAATACCTTCATTGAACTTTGTGATATACAAAGTAAAGGAGATGTGGATAATGACGTGAAACTTTTTCCTTTCTCATTGCGAGATCGTGCTAAAACTTCGTTTTCTTCTTTGCCTAAAAATAGTATCGATTCTTGGGATAAGTGCAAAGATGCTTACATATCCAAGTATTTTCTGCCGGCTAAGATTATCTCTACGTAACGATATCATGAATTTCAAGCAACTTGATCATGAACACGTTGCACAATCTTGGGAGAGGATGAAGTTAATGATTAGAAACCGTCCCTCTCATGGCTTGAGTTTGTGGATGATTATACAAATCTTTTACGCTGGTTCGAATTTTGCTTCTCGCAATATCTTGGACTCCGCCTCAGGTGGAACTTTCATGGAAATCACGTTAGGAGACGCTACAAAACTCCTAGACAATATCATGACCAACTACTCTTAGTGGCACACTGAATGGTCACCTGCTAGCAAAAAGGTACATGCTATAGAAGAAATTAACTCGCTTAGTGCTAAGATGGACGAGTTGATGAATTTGGTTTCTAGTAGAAATGCTCCTTTAGATTCTAATGACATGCCACTATCTTCCTTGATTGAGAGTAGCAACGCTAGTTTGGACGTTAATTTTGTTGGTAGGAACAATTTTGGCAACAACATTGCTTTTAGAGGAAACTATGTTCCTAGGCCTTTTCCTAGTGATTCCTCTAACAATTATGGCAATTCCTACAACAACACTTATGGAAATCACAACAAATTACCCTCTGATTTAGAGAGTAATGTCAAGGAGTTCATCAACTCTCAAAAGATTTTCAATGCGTCCATAGAGGAAAAACTACTCAAAATAGACGATTTGGCTAAGAGCGTTGATAGGATGTCTTGTGATATTGATTCCTTGAAAGTTAGATGTGCTCCTCCCAAGGTCAACTTGGATGAAACTTTGAAAGCTATGCGTGTCTACATGAATGAGAGCAAAGAAAGAACCGCCCAAATTCGAGCTAGGCATGAATGGTTTAAAAGGGTGCGTTCTAGTGATGCAAATCACGAAGATCTCAAAGTGCTTGGTGTGACTCCTCTTGAATCTTTGCTTTCGCGTGTCAAACCTATTGATGAAGGGGCCGGATATGAATCCACTTTGGTTGAAAAACGCCCCAATGATTCGGAGTCCACCTATCTTGATGATAAACGTGTGGAGAGTGGAGTAGAAGAAATAAAAATATTGGGTAGTAATGAAACTCCCACTTTGGATTTCAAGGAATTCAATTATGATAGTTGCTCCTTGTTTGAATGCATTTATTTTATGCAATCCATTGCAAACTCTCCACATGCTTATAGCCAAAGCAAAGCCTTTACCGCTCATATCGTAGAAGCTATGATGAAATCTCTTGAAGAGAAACTCGAATTAGAAGTCTCTATTTCTAGAGAACTTCATGATGAGTGGGAACCTACTATCAAAATCAAAACCAAAAAATATGAATGCAATGTTTTGTGTGATTTGGGTGCTAGTGTTTCCGCGATTCCAAAGTCTTTATGTGATATTCTTGGTTTTCATGAGATTGAAGAGTGTTCTCTTAATTTGCATCTTGCGGATTCTACTGTCAAGAAACCCATGGGAAGGATCGATGATGTTCTTATTGTTGCAAATAAGAACTATGTACTCGTGGATTTCATTGTACTTGACATAGATTGCAATCCTTCATGTCCCATTATTCTTGGTAGACCTTTCCTAAGCACTATTGGTGCTATCATCGATATGAAGGAAGGGAATATTAGATTTCAATTTCCTCTAAAGAATGGCATGGAGCATTTTCCTTGAAATAAAATAGTATTGCCTTATGAATCTATGATGAGGGCTACTTATGGTTTGAGCACCAAATATGACTATACGTGATTCCATCACCTTTTGCCTAGCTAAGGGGGTTAAACAATAGCGCTTGTTGGGAGGCAACCCAACGAATCTATCCTTTTTCTTTTTGTTTTGTGTTTTCCACACTTTCATTATTCTGTTATGATTCTGTTTTTTGTGTTTCTTTTTGCCTTTGTGCCAAGTAAAACCGTTATGATTAGTCTTGGGGATGACCGTTTGGTCATGCTGGAAAAGACAGAAACTTTCTGCTCACGAAAAGAATTTTCATTTTTTTTTCTGTAAGAGCTTTTGAGTTGATTCGTTTTGCTGCTCATTTCCACGCAAATTCTTCAGACTATCGTAATTTTTCAGAATTTTTGAAGTAACAGAAGTATACCAAGTATACAGATTGCTACAGACTGGTCTGCTGCTAACATATTCTATTTTTGTTGAGTTGGTTGCTTATTTTGATGAAACTATGGATAGTATCAGGGGGTATTAGCCATGGAAGATTGAAAATACAGTAACCCAACATCAACATAAGTAGAATTTAAGTTTGATACAGTACCTAAGGAAGTGGTGGTTTGCTTTCTTATACTAAGGATATCACGAGTTTCTGTTTAAGTTTCATGTTGTGAAGTTTTCATGTTTTGGGTGAAGTTCTTATGGACAAAAAGAAAAAGAGTGGCAAGAGCTCAAGCTTGGGTATGCCCAAGGCACCCCAAGATGATTCAAGGTTGTCGTAAAAGCCTAAGCTTGGGGATGCCCCAGGAAGGCATCCCCTCTTTCATCTTCAATCCATCGGTAACGTTACTTGGGGCTATATTTTTATTCACCACATGTTATGTGTTTTGCTTGGAGCGTCTTGTATCGTAGGAGTCTTTTATTTTTGTTGTGTCACAATATTCCTTGATGCACACCTAGAGAGAGATACATGCACTCACCGTGATTTTGTCGAGCTTCACGTATATCTTTTGAGCTAGTTGATTTTGCTCTATGTGCTTCACTTATATCTTTTAGAGCACGGAAGTGCGTGGCTTGGTAGTTGATCTATGCTATGGAAGTAGTCTCAAAAGGGGTAGTTATCCAAAGGGATATTAAAACTTCCACCTTCATGTGCATTGAATAGTTAGAGACGTTTGATTCCTCTCAATTAGTTTAGAGATGTGGTTGCGGTAATATTTAAGTTATGTTAGTATGGTGTTGTGGATGTAGAAATACTTGTGTTGAAGTTAGTGATTCCCGTAGCATGCACATATGGTGAACCGCTATGTGATGAAGTCTGAGCATGATTAGTGTATTGATTGTCATCCGTTATGTGGCGGTCGGGACTGCGCGATGGTTTATACCTACCAACCCTTCCCCTAGGAGTATGAGTTGAATGCTTTGTTTCGATTACTATTAAAACTTTTGCAACAAGTATATGAGTTCTTCATGACTAATGTTGAGTCAATGGTTTAGATGCACTTTCACCTTCCACCATCACTATCTTCTTTAGTGTCGTGCAACTTCCGCCGGTGCACAAAACCCATCATAAAGCCTCCCTCAAAACAGCCACCATACCTACCTACTATGGTTTTTCAAAGCTATTCTGAGATATATTGCCATGCAACTACCACCATGACATGTGCCACCACTTCTACATTTCCATTGCATGATCATAAGATATCTAGCATGATGTTTCCATTAATGTCTATGCCATGCTCGATCATTGCCACGGTACACTACCGAAGGCATTCCATATAGAGTCGTCATTGCTCTAAGTTTTGAGTTGTAAGTGTGATGATCATCATTGATGAAGCATTGTCCCAAGTGAGGAAATAAAAGAGGCCAGCGAAGCCCATTTACAAAAAGAGGCCAAAGATGCCCACCAAAAAAAAGAGGCCAAAGAGCCCACAAAAAAATGAGAGAAAAAGAGAGAAGGGACAATACTACTATCCTTCCACACTTGTGCTTATTAAGCACCATGATCTTGATGATTGAGAGTCTCTCGTTTTGTCACCACCATATAGCTAGTCCGAAATTCTCATTATATAACTTGGCTTGTATATTCCAATGATAGGCTTCCTAAAAATTGCCTTAGGTCTTCGTGAGCAAGCAAGTTGGATGCACACCCACTAGTTTTCTTTATGAGCTTTCACTTACTCTTAGCTCTAGTGCATCATTTGTATGGCAATCCCTACTCATTCACATTGATATCTATTGATTAGCATCTCCATAGCTCACTAATATGCCTAGTTAATGTGACCATCTTCTCCTTGTTTGTCTTGCAACCTCCACCACACTACATTCCACTTATAGTGCTAAAACCATGGCTCACGCTCATGTATTGCGTGAGAGTTGAAAAAGTTTGAGAAAGTAAAAGTGTGAAAACAATTACTTGGCCAGTACCGAGGTTGTGCATGATTTAAATTCGTTGTGCAAGGATGATAGAGCATAGCCAGACTATATGATTTTGTAGGGATAACTTTCTTTTGGCCTCGTTATTTTGAAAGTTTATGATTACCTTGCTAGTTTGCTTGAATTATTATTGTTTCCACATCAATAGCAAACTATTGTTTTGAATCTAATGGATCTGAACATTCACGTCACATAAGACGAGTTACAATGGATATCTATGCTAGGTAGCATGAAAGCATCAAAAATTCATTCTTTATTACTTCCCTACTCGAGGACGAGCAGGAGTTAAGCTTGGGGATGCTTGATACGTCTCAAACGTATCTATAATTTTTGATGGTTTCATGTTGTTATCTTGTCAACTTTTGATGTTTTATGTACCTTTTATATCTTTTTTGGGACTAAGTGTCAAGTGCGAGTTCCTGTTTTTCTGTCTTTTTGATTCTTTTCATATCTGATTATGGAACGGAGTCCAAACGGAATAAAATCCCCGAAATAAATTTTTCCAGATTAGAAGAAAATCGAGGGACTTGAGGGCCAAGGCAGGAGAGCCACAGGGGGCCCAAAAGCCTTGTAGCCGCCACCAGGGGGCGGCGGCTACCAGGCTTGTGGCCTCCCTGGTGCCCCCATGCCCTAGCTCTTTCGCCTATATATTCCCTAAAATCCAGAAAAAAATCAGGGCATCCACGAAAACACATTTCTGCCGCCGCAAGCTTCCGTTTCCGCGAGATCTCATCTGGAGACCCTTGCCGCTGCCCTGCCGGAGGGGACTTTGGAGGTGGAGGGCTTCTACATCAACATCATTGCCCCTCCAATGACTCGTGAGTAGTTCACTTCAGACCTACGGGTCCGTAGTTAGTAGCTAGATGGCTTCTTCTCTCTCTTGGATCTTCAATACAAAGTTCTCCATGATCTTCATGGAGATCTATCTGATGTAATCCTCGTTGGCGGTGTGTTTGTCGACATCCGATGAATTGTGGATTTGTGATCAGATTATCTATGCATTATATTTCAGTCTTTGCTGATTTCATATATGCATGATTCGATATCCTTGTAAGTCTCTCTGATTCTTGGGTTTTGTTTGGCCAACAAGATCTATGATTCTTGCAATGGGAGAAGTGCTTGGTTTTGGGTTCATACCGTGCGGTGACCTTTCCCACTGACAGAAGGGGCAGCAAGGCACGCATCGTGTTGTTGCCATCAAGGGTAACAAGATGGGCTTTTATCGTAGATATGAGATTCTCCATCTACATCATGTCATCTTGCTTAAGGCGTTACTCTGTTCTTATGAACTTAATACACTAGATGCATGCTGGATAGCGGTGGACATGTGGAGTAATAGTAGTAGATGCAGAAAGTATCGGTCTACTTGTTTTGGACATGATTCCTATAGATATAATCATTGCCATACATAACGTCACGACTTTGCGCGGTTCTATCAATTGCTCGACAGTAATTCGTTCACCCACCGTCTACTTGCTTTCATGAGAGAAGCCACTAGTGAACACTACGGCCCCCGGGACTATTCACAACTATCGTTTCCACTTTCACTTTTACTTTGCTTTGTTTACTTTTTGCTTTCAGCTCTCACTTTGCAAACAATCTATAAGGGATTGCCAACCCCTTCATAGAGTTGGGTGCAAGCTCTTTGTGTTTGTGCATGTACTTGTGACTTGACGCGATCCTCCCTCTGTATCGATAACTTGGTTCTCGAAACTGAGGGAAATACTTATCGCCGCTATGCTACATCACCCTTTCCGCTTCGAGGGAACACCAACGCAAGGCTCCAAGGCCAAGGAGGAATCCTTTGCATATTTGCCAAGGAAGTCCCTAAAGGCGTAGCCGTAGCAGAAGGATTCCTGGTGCCGTTGCCGAGGAGTATCAAGACAAGAATAGTTTCCCGTCAACACACTTATTTCTGGCGCCGTTGGAAGGTCTTTTGTTGCAGTAGCAGTTCTCCACACTAGTAACAGATCACTTGATTGGCACGTGGTGCAACATTGGTAGTTCGACCACCATAGGTCTTGGCTGGAGGGTTGGTATGATTTTCCTGAGGCGCCACATAGGATGGCCTCGGGGTATATCTTGGCGGCAAAAAACTATTTGGGATCCATAGTCGGCGCTTCTGAAATGCTGAACCAGATTAGGAGCCAGAATCACGAGAGTGCTTCTTCGTTGCTTCAAAGATGGTATGACCAGTCTCAGCACGGATCGCCTTGTTGACAAGAGCTTGGAAACTGGTACATTCATGAAGGCACAGATCACGATGAAGTTCGGGGCTCAGTGCCTTGCGGAACCTTGCTTGCTTATTGGCGTTAGTTGACACCTCTTCAGTTGCATAGCGAACCAGATTTCCAAACTTGCGGCTATAAGCATCCACAGTTAACTTTCCCTGAGTGAAGGCACATAACTCCTCTCTCTTACGGTCCATCAGATCCTGTGGAATGTGATGCAGACAGAAAGCTGTGCTGAAATCATCCCAGCTGGCTGCTGGTACGGCAGGACGCATAGCTTCATAATTATCCCACCACAGATTGGCAGGGCCTTCAAGAAAGTAACCAGCGAATGTCACCTTGTTACCCTCAGCAACGTTGGCAGAACGTATCGTGCGCGATATGCTGCACATCCACTCATTAGCATCGAGAGGATCGATGGAATCATGGAATTTAGGTGGATTGAGCTTCACAAAGTCATTGACAGACACTGAGTAATTTCACGGCTGACGAGCCGTATTCTGCTCAATACGCTCTAACAGGTGGTTGGTCTCTCTCTGGTTCCTTTCTGCCTCCATCATAACCTCCGCCAGAGAAGGCGGGTGAGGCAGGTCCTCCCGAGCTGCTTGACTACCCTCTCCCTGCTCATGGCTAGGGGCACGGTTGTGCCTGGGGAACACCATCCTAGAAAACAAACTCACACCTTAGAGTAGATCAACCTCCATACTAGCTATGGATTAAGAATGCACTGAACAACATGGAATGCGGAAATGAACACACGAACAACATGGTAACAAGCAAACTGCTATATATACACCATGGTTTCTACACACCATAACATAGTTCAGTACAACATCAAAATGAAGACCAAACTACTGAAAAGATGATACTACTCATCAGAGGCTTTCCAAGCTTCCTATACATTATTTATCTATGCCTCCGGAACTCATCTCACAACATAGTCATATTCCACCAGACACACAGTAATGTGGAAATATAACTGCTACAATACTACTTTTCCACTCACAAACTCAAGCATCTGCATAGAACATCTCATACAGGTTTCCTCCATGACCTGGGAGCTGAACCTGCAGATCAGGAAACACTCTAGCCTGAGATCCGTGGGAACCGTAAGAACACGAATGTGGCCTCGATCCCCTGACTAGTGGCAACAGAGGTCCACGAAGAGGGGTGACTCCTGCGATAGTAGGCCAGTCAACATGAGCTGGTAGATGAGTCCTAACTGGGTTCAACATCTCTATGTCTCCATAGCCCGTCTGAACTACAAGTGCCAGCTTTGTCAAAGCTGTCCACAGACGGGCACGAGTAGCATATAGCTCCATACGAAGAGCACGAGCATCTCGGTCTCTATTCTCTAACATCTGAGTGGTAATATGCAGCAACGGATCCTCCAAAGAAGAATCAAGGTAGACTCCACTGAAATATCCTTCTTTTCCTAGCTGAGAAGCTGGAACATAACTGAACTCTGAATTCTGCAGGAGCGCATGCCTGGCTCTCATGATGGTCAACATTGAATAGGCGACAGCTTGTACCACCATGTCAACGGTAACCCCCAATGCGTAAGACCAATGGATCGGCTCCTCGGGTCCAGGGTAATCTCGGAATACCCTAACAGTGCACATGTACTGTCTCTGGTTCAAATCCCAGTACTGCTCCGCCACTTTATACTCTGGGTACGAGCGGTAACCGGCTACTGACATCATCCTGACCAGCATGGCTGTGTGACCAAGTACATCAATGCACCTAGTCAGACGGACCACCTGATGAAATGGACGGGCAGGCATCTGAAATAGAGAATAATGCAAAGGCATTAGAGCTCTGGAAATGAAATTGGGCAGCATAACGGCTGTAAATGCTCAAAAACAATTTTGGGACAACCCACAAAAGAGTGGATAGCATAACCACTCAAGTATCAAGTTCAAATTCCATGGTCAACACATTTTTTTCCTCGGAACAAAAACAAAACTCGGATTGACTCTCGAACCTCTTCCCTACAATCTATCGGTTAGTAACACGCGATCCTGAGAGATAGATAAGAAACCTAGTTTTTAGTCCTCGTAGGAAAGACGAGGATGACTAGAACAGAATGACTTGAGAAGAGAAGCAAGAGCCTTATGTTCCCTTCCACAAACAATTCCCTTACATATAACTAAAGCATTTCTAGACTCGACTTCGACTAGCTTGGCTTGGTAATACTACAGTCAGTCAGGCTCTGATACCAACGCTGTCGGGACCCCGATCTTAAGCCAAAGGAATCCAGCCTGTAACATATCCCATCCCTTTGCGGTCTCACTAACGGTTAACCCCACAGCTTCCACCTTACCTTAGCCGGGACCGTTTGTGCCTTTTGACTCACGTATGCGATTGTGTCACTAGCAATCCAATGTAAAAGAACCAGGGTCGAGATAACTAGTCATAAACTCAAGTGGCTCATCTATAAAGAGACAAGCCTACATAACCCAACAAAGTAGGTGTCAGTCATCAGCGAGTGTAGACTAGTCGTAGCAAGCTACAAGGACTCCATTACACTGTGTGACATTTCCCCATAGGGACAGACACAACAATTAAGAAGGATACATGCCGGTCAACCAATGTGTGCGGAGGAGTAGCGAACTACTAAGGCTCGGTTGAAGCACAAAGGGGCATTTCTCTGTATAGAGAGCTACTAAGGGCATACGACTAGGTGTTGCATCCCATACATATCACAGTACATCACACATACGCATGACATACTCGATATGCACAGATACAACAATGGCATCACAACATAACCATACAACATAACAACATTTATTTATAAGACTCGGAAGAGTCTTGCATCATAAATGCATATAGGTAGGGGTCACATGACCCGACACTCAAGTCATAAAAAGAAAGTCATACAAGCCATGCGGAAGCATTAAAGCTATCTGAGTACAAACATATGAATGAAAAAGGCATAAAGCCTGACTATCTACAGATCCCTTCTGAAAGGGGCAAGGTCGTAGCTGGGACACCAACTACTCGTCATCATCGGGGTCTAGGTAGAACACACCTAAGGGCTCATGGGTGTCTTCTACAACAATTATTAAGCAAACATGAGTACGGAGGTACTCAGCAAGACTTTAGAACATATCTATCTACAGATGCACATGTATCAATAAAGGGGGTTGTGGGGTTTCATGCAGCAAGCCAGCTTTGAATCTTGGATAGCCTATACTACAACTTTAAATAGTTTTGAAAAACTTTGATAAGTCGTACACGAGTCCACTACCACCACAATAATACACTATCATGGATTCCTTCCCATTTCCCTACGGGAATGACGTACATGATACTCACACTTATCTTGATACTTTTAAGAGTAGCCATTAAAGTTATCTATGAACACCATATGTCTTCAAGTAGTCCATATCCACTAACGTGGCTATTCGAATAGATTATAACCCTGCAGGGGTGTACTTGTTCACACATGCTCTCGCCACTTATTGCCATGTGCACTTTACGCACCTCGGCAACCTTCAAGCGGAAGCCCAGCGAGGGATTCGGCCACGACCATTAACCACACTAATACCTAGTCCAGGTTTATCGCCTATTTGAGAGTGAACCCGCACGGAAGTCCGGCTAAAGTTTCCACTACGACCTAAAACGATGTGCGCAGGGTTCCCAAGCCCACCATCCGGGTGCCACTTGGTACACCGTGCCATTGCCTACCTCATCATAGCCCACCTCTAAGGTCTGCACTATGCATGACCTCCAGCATGACTACAAACACCAGAAAACTACTTGCAACTCCTGGACCGAGTACTAGTCGATTAATAAGCCGAGAGGGTCAATTAAGTATCCCAACGTGTGGTAGTGTCTAGTCTTGGATTTCATACACGAAACTCAGTTCCTAAGGACAGTCCCAATGAAACAACCTGCCATGTACTACTACATAGCCTTTCATCGGTACCTTTACCAAATTAGGTTGTACACTTATTCTTTTGTCACTAGAACACATTCGTCCATTCATGTTCATCCCCCAGATGAAACAGACCTGACACAACTCTAAGTATAGCAAGCATAGGAGGATAAGACACATCATGGCTCAAGCAACTATAAGGTATGCTAGGTTGCAAGGTTTAGCTATTTATTGTGACAATGACAGGTCATGCAAAGTAATGGGTTCAGCTACCGAAGTAAAAGCATTTGAAGTATTTTGTCCTAATGCAATAAGTAAGAGCAGGAGCGAGAACATGGGATTTTATGGGGATGATCAAAATGGTGCTTGCCTTGGAAATCAGCGGAAGGATACGCTTCTTCAGACGGATACTCTTGGGTATCCTCTGGAGCAGAGCCTACTGTAATAATAGCAACAATCAATACCATACAAATGCAACAGTATGATGCATGCTCATGGCATGCAATTAAATGTAGCATGAGCTAGTGTGTCTATCAAAACCTTGGTTTGATGCTGAATTGAATTCAAAGTTCAAATATTATTTGAAGTAGGACATTTATTAAATTCATTTAATTCATTTGACTTGATGCTGTTTCATAACTTAGTTTGTCATGCATGAAAATAGCACGAGTGGATTCTTTGGATTTGTTCTGGTCATTTTTCATATATAAATAATTTTAATTTGAGTTACAGATTATTTTCTATGAATTTTTGAAGTTTAGGATATTTTCTGGAATTATTTTAAATCATAGAAATACATTATTGCATCATGATGACGTCATCAAGTCAAAAGCGCATGGGTGTGGTCAAACTGACCAGTGGGGGCCACTAGTTAGTGTCACAGGGGATAATCCCTCAGTAACCAGCCCCTAAGTGGGTGTGACCGACCACTATGGTCCACTCTCAGTGGCTGTTAGTGCTTATTTGCAGTGGATTAGGGTGACCACGTCACCGCCCGCCGGAGGCTGGCCGGCGGCGACCAAACCCGCGGCGGAGGGCTCACTGGAGACGGCCTAAACGCGATGTGGTGCTCGGATTCGAGCGTCGAGAGCACTAGGACGAAGCCCAGGCTCGGCCTCATCCAACAGGGGCAACAAGAGAGGCCGAGGGTGGCCAGAGGGCACCGGCGACGAGCCGTGGTGGCTGTCGGAGTTTGGGTTCGATGACCATGGTGCTAGAGCGCAGGAGAGTGAGGGGAAAGAGAGGGGAAACACTCAGGAGGTCACGGTGGTGATGATGTGGGGCTCAGACTGCTCGGGGAGGTGCCATAGCCGGCGATTCAACGACAACTTTCGGGCGACCGGAGGTTGAAGACGACGGCGATGGGTGCGTTCCAAAGCTCGTGAGCTCGATTCCGTTGGCATAGAGGACAAGGTCGATGAGGCGGAGGTGATGAGATGCTCGGGGAAGCTTTGCTATGACAGGAGAGCTCGGTTGTCTCGAGCTGATGCTCCTCCAATGGTGGCAGGAAGAGGAGAGGCAGGAACTGAAGGGGAGAGGAGAAATGCAGAGAGGGAGAGACTAAGGGAGTCCCTGGGGTTTCATTCCCCTCGTCGCTCTGGCCTCGGAGCGTCGGAGGGTGACACGGCGAAGCAGGATGTGGAGCAGGCCGTCGTGCTTAGTCTATCCTGTGCCAATAGGCATAGGAAAAAGACGACCCTGCCCTGGCGCGCTCGCCCGGCTAAGCGTTCGATAGGCTCTTTTTTGTTTTTCTCCTTTCCTGTTTTCTGTTTTACAATTCTAACATTTGTTTTATTTATTTTTGGCTCCAAACTATTTAATAGAAAATAGTGAATGTATTTGTGGGGCCTATTTGGATTATTTCCAGGCTCCACAAAGTATTTCAACTTTTTATAACTAATTGTTTGGGTATTTATCAGTTGCTTTTGTGGTTTAATTAAAATGCCAAAATATTTTAAAAATAATATCCACCCCTGTAATATTGTTTTCAATAATTATCAAAAAGGGTGGGGTTTTATGAAGGCCATTTTGGGTTCATTTAAATCACACACTATTTAAATTGGTGTAATCAAGGTGAGGTGCTAGGGTTTCTTTAAACCCCTATTTCATTTTTAATGCAAAAATAAAATATGAAGCACAATCAACTAAACACCAATAAGAATTCTAGGGATGTGACAGTGTCCTACTCTTGTCTATTGTTGCAAGATCCTTGAACATGCTAGTCTTCGATAGGACTAGGCCTTCTCTCTCTTTCTTGCATTGCTGCAGTCCGTCCACATATAAACACCTCCTTTGAGACTCTTGCATACTTAGCATAGTTCTGATGCCAGTCTTGCGAGTACTTTGGATGATTACTCACCGTTGCTTTGCCTCCCCTTTGTCCCCTTGATCCGTTGCTGCGAATGGATGATGGAGCCTAGGAGATGGAGTATCCCGCCGTTGACGACTGCTACACCGACGGTGCCTACTACTACGTGGAGGCCGCTGAAGACCAAGAGTAGTTTAGGAGGTTCCCACGCAGGAGGCCTCGCCTCGTTCAATTGTTGTATCTTTTGTGGTAGCCATCTGTAAGGCACCCCATGTTTAATGTGTGTACTCAGATATTGTTCCTTCCGTTGACTCGTGTGTTTCTCAAACTTCTGTATTCTAGCCCTCGAGGCCCCTGGCTTGTAATATGAAGCTTGTATATTTTATTTGTGTGTAGAGGTGTGTTGTGATGTCTTAGCGTGAGTCCTTGAGCTTGGTCATACGCATTTGCGTGTATGATTAGCGTACGATCAAATCAGGGGCGTCACAAGTTGGTATCAGAGTTGAATGCCCGTAGGTATCCCACTTTCCAACTCCTTGGTCAAAGTTGATTCTAGTACTTGAAAAACTTACTAAATTTGATGTTGTGGCTTACGAGCCCACATCTCAACCGGGTGGTATTAGTATCTATTACTCCTTTCCTATACTTTGGGTTCTACTCTCTCTTCTCTTTTGGGTTAAACAATTTACTAACTCTAACTCTAGGTTCTCGTAAATAATTCCTCCCGGAGAGACGCTCATCCTATATGATGACTTGATTCGTCATAAGACTCTGAAGATACTCTCTGATGTTCTCTCGAGAACTTGTGCTCATCGCTTTTGTGATTCCCTTCCTCTGTCAACCCCTATGGACACTACTGGAATTCAGAAATTTGCCGTCTGGCTTTCCTTTGCCGTCTGCTGACACATGGCAAAGAGCTTCTTTGCCGTTAGCTGGTACAAAGCAGACGGCAAAGACAACACCTAAGGCAAAAGTTTTCTTTGCCGTCGGCCTTCCCTTTGCCGTCTGCCACCCTAGCGGCCGGAGGCCTCCCCACCCCACCCACCCCTTTGCCGTCTGCCACCCAGCCTTTGCAGACGGCAAAGGGGGCTCCCTCTCTAACGGCGCGTAGCCCCCCACCCCCTCCCCTAACGGCTCTCGTGCCCACTGCCCCCACCTTCTCTCTCTCGCGTGCCCACCTCCCGCCGCCGCCGTCGGAGCCGTCCCGCCCCTGCCGCCCCCCGGCGCACGCCCCTTCCCCCCTGCTGCCCCCTGCCGCGCGCCCCGTGCCGCGCGCCGCCTGCCGCGCGCCCCGTGCCTCGCGCCCCTGCCCCCGTGCCGTCGTCCACCACCACCGTCGGCGCCCCTGTCATCGTCCACCGTCGCCGCCGCCACCCCGTGCCGTCGTCCACCGCCGCCCACACCACCCCGCCGGTGAGTTCTTCTTCTTTTTCTTTTTTCATAAGTTAATTACTTTAGTTAGTTTATTAGGTTAGTTTTTTTATTATATATATGGTAATTTAGTTAATTTTATTTGGTTAGATTATTAGGCTATAATTTGGTTAGTTAGTTAGGTTAGAAGAAAAAAGAGAAAAGTAGAAGGAAAAAAATGAAAAAGAAAAAAGGAAAAGAAGAAAATAATTAGAAGAAGAACGAAAAGAAGAAGGAGAAGGAGAAGAAGAAGAAGAAGAGGACGAGGAGGAGAAAAGAAGAAGAAGAAGAAGAAGAAGAAGAAGAAGAAGAGGAATAGGAGGAGGAGGAGGAGAAAGAAGAAGAAGAAGAAGAAGAAGAAGAAGAAGAAGAAGAAAAACTCACAGGCCGTCTCCCTCTCCCTCTCACTCTCATCCGTCTCCTCATTACTCTCAGCCGCTCGACCCCCGCCCGCCGGCCGCCTCCCCTCCCGTCGGCCAGCTCCTCCCGCGCCCCCTCCTCCCCTCCCGCGGCACCCCTCCTCCCCGCCGCCGACCACCTCCCCTCCCGCCGCCTCCTCCCCGCGCCCTCCTCCGCGCGCCCTCCTCCCCGCGCCCGCCAGCGGCACCCCACCTCCCAGCCCACCGGCCGCCTCCCCTCCCGCTCGCGGCACCCCTCCTCCCCACCCGTCGGCCGCCTACCCTCCCGCCCGTGGCACCCCTCCTCCCCGCCCGCTGGCCGCCTGCCCTCCCGCCCGCGGCACCCCTCCTCCCCGGCCGCCGGCCGCATGCCCTCCCGCCCGCGGCACCCCTCCTCCCCACCCGCCGGCCGCCTGCCGCGCGCCCCCTGCCCCCCTGCCGTCGTCCACCGCCGCCGCCGCCCCCTGCCGTCGTCCACCACGGTGAGTTGAGTTCTTCTTCTTTTTCTTTTAAAAAAAGTTAATTACTTTAGTCCGACCCGTGACTCCCGACGCCACTGACCCCCGACCCCCGACCCCCGATGCCACTCACCCCCGACGCCACTAACCCTCGACCCGCGACCCAGACCCTCGGCCCACGACTCCCGACCCCCGACGCTCGACGGCACCAACCCCCGACCCCCGACGCCACTGACACCCGACGTCACTGACCCTGGACCCCCGACACCACTGACCCTCCATAACCGACGCCACTAACCCCCCGACCTCGATGCCACCGACACCCGACACCACCGACCCTCAATTGCACTGACTCCCGAGGCCACTAAGCCCTGACCCCCGACACCTCTTCTGCCTTCTTTTGAACGAGAAGGTGCTTTTCGGCCTTCCAGAGGCCCACGAGGTCATAGTTTTGTAAATTATGAGTTAGGTCACATATTTTCCGATTATGTTAATTGTAAAAACATCGTATTTGTGTTGACCGTGTGAATTTCAATGTGCAGTTGTTCGACGAGCTCCACGTGCGTTGGACGAGCTCCGCCCTTGCGTTTGTTGGTGAGCACAAATGACTTCTCCTCCTACCCCTTAATTTGCTCTGTCCCGGTCTTCGTGCCGATGAAACTTGCTAGCTATAGCTTTCTTCAATCATGAGTATGCGTGACCAGTATGCGTCTCCCGTTCGAAAGGGCGACATCTATAAATATGCATTTCTTTGCATATTTATAACCGTCATCCTTTCGAATTGTCCAACAATATCCACGGACAACCCGAGTATGTGTAGATTGGGTTTGTTTTCCCGTATGCTGTGCTCCGGATCCGATGCGGAGTTTCGTCAGTGCCTCCCCTGTTGTTCTCCGGGTACACATCCTCTCTGCTTATTGCTGAGACGTGTATCAGGAGAACAGTGGGGAGGTGCTGCCGAAATTCTACGTCGCATCTGGAGCAGAGCACGGGAAAATGAACCCAGTCTACACATACTCGGGTGGGATTAGGACCTATCTTTACCTATTAGAGCGCAGGTTGCATGGACGTAATAAAACTGACAAACTTGATTATCGTATCAATATAGATGATGAATTATATATTTATTTCTTGTGCCCCCATAGGTAGCTAGGCAACATGAGTGATCGTGCTTGGATGTACACTAGTCACCCTAGTCAGAAAGACATGACCCATGAATGGTTAACAAAAACCAGGGGGTTTGTGAGAGCCGCATTTGCAAATGGCCAGCATAAAACATGGTGCCCCTGTCCCAACTGCGACAACTGGAAAAAGCAGACAGAGTTTGAAATGGGTAAACACCTGCAGAAGTCGGTTTTTACGCCTAATTATATGGTGTGGACTTTTCATGGTGAGTCTGACCAACGTGCCAGAGCTGAGGTGATTCGTCGTCGCACCGACCAGCATGGTACCGGGATTGAAGACATGGTGCAAGACTTTGATGATGCTCGTGATTCGGACGATGAGATGGAGGAATCTGCAAAGGCCTTCTATGAAATGCTGGAGTCTTCAAAACGTCCTCTCCACGAGCAGACTGAGCTTTGTCAGCTCGATGCCATCGCACAAGTAATGGCTCTGAAGGCTCAATTCAACCTAGGCAGAGAATGCTACGACGCGATGATGACGATATTTGGACGCTTTCTACCCAAAGGACATGTACTGCCTGCAAACCTGTACCAGTCAGAGAAAATCCTCCGTGTACTTAAGATGCTCTATGAGAAGATACATGCCTGTGAGAATGGATGTGCCTTATTTAGGCTTGAGTATGCGGCCTTGAACAATTGCCCCATTTGCAATTCTTCCAGGTATATTGTGGTAGACAACGGCATGGGTGAGAAGAATCAGACCAAAATCCCCATTAGTGTTCTTCGATATCTGCCAATCGTACCAAGACTTTAATGTCTTTTCATGGTCGAAGAGACGGCCAGACAGATGACATGGCACAAATTGGGCAAAACAACCGAACTAGATGCGGATGGGAACAAGATGCTGGTACACACTTCAGATGGTTTTGCGTGGAGGCACTTCGATGCATTACATAAGGATAAATCGGAAGATCCAAGGCAACCTAGAGTTGCCATCAGCACGGATGGGTTCAATGTGTATGGTATGACGGAAGCACAATACAGTTGTTGGCCTGTATTTGTCATTCCACTAAATTTGCCACCCGGAGAGATTATGAAAAGAAAGAACATATTCCTGACATTGATAATTCCAGGGCCCAACTATCCGGGGAAGAATATGAATGTGTACATGCAGCCGCTTAAGGATGAGTTGCAAGAAGCCTGGGATAATGGGATCAAGACCTACGACGCGGCTACGAAAACAAATTTCAAAATGCATGTGTGGTACATGTACTCGACGCATGATTATCCGGCGTTTGCACTATTCGCTGGCTGGTGTGTGCATGGAAGGTTCCCGTGCACCACATGCAAGGCAGCTCTTTAGTTCCGTTGGCTGCAGGCTGGTCGCAAGTATTCTTGCTTCGACATGCATAGACAATTCCTGGATCCTGACCATAAGTTCACAAAAGACAAGAAGAATTTCATCAAAGGTAGAGTTGTCAAAAACACTGCACCAGCTGCGTTGACAGGCCAACAAACCCTTGATCAATTAAACGCTCTCGAGCCTGATCCTTTGCGTCCAGGATACTTCAAAGGGTATAATACGGAACACGCCTGGACTCACAAGTCATGCTTATGGGATCTCCCTTACTTCAAAGACCTCCTTTGCCCACACAACATTGACGTGATGCAGACTGAAAAGAATATTGCGGAGGCCATTTTTGGTACATTGTTCGGCATTGAGGGGAAGTCAAAAGATAATCCTAAGGCTAGAATCGACCTGGAGGCTCTATGTGATAGACCGTTGCAAAACTTGCGACAACGGAAAGGAAAGCAAAGAATAGCGAAGCCAAAGGCATGGTTCAATCTTGAAAGGCCAGCTATGAGGGAAATGCTATTGTGGGTGAAAATGCGGTTGATGTTCCCCGATGGGTATGCTGCGAATCTAAAGAGGGGAGCGAGTCTTGAGAAATTGAAAATATTTGGGCTCAAGAGTCATGATTGGCACATATGGATTGAGCGGGTAATGCCGGTGATGTTGCGTGGCTTTATCCCTGAGGATGAATGGCTAGTACTCGCAGAGCTGAGCTATTTCTTCCGTTCTCTTTGTGCGAAAGAACTATCGCCTGGCGTGCTAGATGAAATGGAAGAGTTGGCGCCGGAGTTGATCTGCAAATTAGAAAAGATCTTTCCACCGGGCTTCTTTAATCCAATGCAACATTTGATTTTGCATCTCCCGACCGAGGCAAGAATGGGGGGGCCCGTTCAAAATCGATGGTGCTACTCAACTGAGAGGATTTAGAAGACGCTTCGAGCTAAGTGTAAAAATAAACGTAGAATTGAAGCATCGATGGCCGAGGCATTCATTACTGAGGAGGCGGCATACTTCATGACAGCACACTACGAAGCCAAAAATCATCATTTGCATAACCCGAAGCCTCGGTACAGTGATGGCGCTCGAGAAAAAGTTCGATCCAACCTCAGCCTTTTCAAAGGTAAGCTCGCACCATCCGGTGCTTCAAAAGGGAAATCGTTGGATGTCGAAGAATGGCGGACCATGTCATTGTATATCTTCACCAACCTAACAGAAGTGCGGCCATACATCGAGTAAGTTCTCGATAATTTATTGTTCCGCAACTTCTAATTGCTCTGAACTACTCTTATTCCCGGATATTTGATATAGTCGATACGTCGCCGAATTCTCGGATGGAGCGGTCATCGAAAAGGATTCCATCGAAGAGTATGAGCTTCTCGCAAAGCATGGAGGCGACTATCCCGGTTTCATCTCTTGGTTCAAACAAAGGGTAATTTATTACCATTAAGGTCCCATTTGATTTATTGGTCTAATTTGCGGCTAATGCATCCATTCTTTCGTATTAAACTTGTAGGCTGATGCAGAGTCTATGGACGCCGAGTTGAGACAAGTCGCTAATGGTTTTGACTATAAGGTCCGTTCATTTGACAAATACAACATCAACGGGTATCACTTTCGTACCTTTGGCAAAGAGCTATCTATGCCCGACCTAAAGACTACAAATTGTTCTGTCCCTGCTATCGGCGAAGGAGACACCGAGTATTATGGAAGAGTTGAAGCAATTTATGAACTTCTATTCTATGGTGAAAACCCACCGACCGTCGTAGTCTTCAAATGTTATTGGTTTGAGCCGAGGGAGACTAGAAGGACTCATGAACATATAGGACTAGTCGAAATCAACCAAAACACCCACTTAGATGTTCCCGATGTCTATATTACGGCTCAACAGGCGACACAAGTTTTCTATCTACCGTGGGCCTGCCAAACTGACCCAAATCTCAAAGGTTGGATGTCGCTTATGAAGTGCCACCACATTTTAGACCAGCTACTCTCAATGAAGAGGCTTACGAACCTCACATTAACCCAGACACATATGAAGGAGAATTCTTCCAAGAAACACGTTTGTCCAAGAAACGTTTCAAGAACTCCACTACTTCACCCCAGAACGTTGAAGTAGACAGCGACAGTGAATCCGTCTTAACCCCTGAGCCCGAACAGGAAGAGCTGGAAGAAGAAGAGGTTACTGTTGCGGATGACCTGTCACTTCTTGACCGATTACCTAATGGTGGCCTTCCACATGTTCTTCGTGATAGTGATGATGATGATGCATTTATTGATGATAGTGATTATCATGATGCATTTATTGACCCCGAAGCATATATAGACGAGGACGATTGTTATTAGTTCATGTTAGGTATTCAACTATTATACTATATATAAATTTTGAGTTCATGTTAGGTATTCAATTTTTATTAGTCATGTTGGTATTTATGACGATGATACACTTAAATTATATACATTTTATTACTCCTGTTTGTATTTATGTTGTACTAATTTCATTTACTCTTTGTCATGACAGGTGTTGAAAGATGGTGGGAAAGGGTCAAAAGCACTCCGCGACTGCTTCTTCGTCGGCGGGTGATGGGATGGGTACTTCCATTCCTGCCTCGCCTCTTCGGAGAGTGTTGCTCTCTACTTTGCAAGGAGCGGCCCCCGTGAGAGGAGGTCGACCCCCCGCGAAGCCAAGAGGCACTACAGGTACATGTTGTATTCATGTTGGTATTTATGTTGTACTCATGTTGTATGCATATTGGTATTTATATACATTTTATTACTCATGTTGGTATTTATGTTGTACTAAAGGTACACGTAGCCGCGGGAGAGGTAGGGCTACACGGTCTCTGCCACCACCCCAAGCTGATTCACCTGAGCACAGGACTTCTAGGGTGGATTCTTCTGAGGTGGAGGCTACACGGTCTCCGGTTCACGAGCCTCGGGTCGACGAGCCTAAGCTCGACGAGCCTTCGACCCACGAGACTCCTGTCCCAGAGGCTTCCTTCCAGGCGACTCCGGAGCAAGGCAGGGATGAGGGTACGTCCCAAGAGACCCAGTGGTATACCTAGCCTGAGGCAAGTGGCCATGCTGGTAGCGACGAGGAGCTAGGTGAGGGGCCTACCGTGTACCAGCATGGTAGTTCGGGGCTCCCGCACGTTCCAGCGACCCTCGAGCAGAGGTGGTCGATTAGGCCAAATGGGGAGAAGTAAGTTAATTTACTCTTATTTAACCTTTTGCCTTCGGGTTTTCTCAAATATCTAATGTTTTGGCTTTAATTTGTCATACTGTAGGGGTTGGATTGTTGCCAAGGGTGTCCACAAGCCCAACAGCGTCCTTGGTGTTCTTTGCCGTCAAAACTTCCCAGGGTTTGTTACGTTGCCCGGTCGGGAGCGAGAGGTAGGAATGATCTGGGAGCACTACTTGGGTGCCCCGGCCCCACCGGAGGTGGAGATCGACGGTGTTTTGTGTGACACGAGGGCGAACATGGTGATCCAAAAGTTCTGGGTAATTTCTCTTTCACACAACTATAAATCAACCATAGTTATTTATTGTACTAATCGGTGTTGTCTCGTTCGCAGACCTACTACAGGTGTGAGGAGGGATACGAGGAGAACGCGGCAAAGGTTATCGAAACCGAATGTCGCCGCCTACTTCAAAACTTTTGGCACGAGGCTCGGGTGCAGGCTGTTCGACACTACTATGCCACGCGGCGTATTAGGCTTGACAAGGCAATGTGCCGTGATGCTACGATGGAGAAGGAGCATTACATGAAGGTAATTACATATTATTAAGGCTTTGTAGTTAGTTTCCTTGATTTGGTTCTTACGCGCTCAAATTTCTCTTTATTAACTTAGGTGCCCCCGAGATGGTGTGTGGATAAGATGGATTGTTGGGAGGCCTTGGTGGATCAGTGGTGCTCCAAAACGTGGGAGGCCGGCCACAACAACGCCAAGGAGAGGCGTGACAAAATGGTTGGCGTGCCACACCATCAAGGGAGCGTCAACTTAATCCAATTTGGCGAGAAATGGGTATGTGGTTTGCTTCATGCCTCATGCAATTCAATTTTCCTTCTCCTTTACCAATACAATTTTCCTCTCTCTCTCTCTCTTTTAGGCGCGTCACAATAAGACGGAGGCGCCACAGATGTACGACCTATATGCGATGTCCCATACTGCCTCGTACAAGAAGGTCAAGGCATTCTCTGAGTCTGACCTCGAGCATCCAGAAAACTTCACCAACATCTCCTCCCACGACAAGCTCGTAAGTACAAAGATCACGGGAAGGCGAGGAAAGGCGAGGACTTTAACCCGAGCGAGGGGCCTATTGATCCAGAGCTGGTGATGATAGCTGGCAACGGGAGGCCCCATGGCTCGATCACCATTGGAGACGGCCTTATACGTTGTCCTAGCTCTCTCCGGCAGATAAAGGCATGCCAAACGAGCTCTTGTCCAGAGATAACACGGCGTGCATGGCCAGTCGAGCTCTCCATCGAGGTTAGTTTAATGGACTCAAATATCTTTCCGCATTATGTTGTGCGTTGGAACAAATATGCTAACAATGAGTTGTGTTGTAGGCTGCTATTCAGAAAGAGAGAGAGGCAATGCAGGCGGCTATGGCGGAGAAGGATAAGGAAATTAGGGAGCTGGAGGAGAGGACGACTGCATTGGTGGAGGCGGAGAGGGCACGGAATGATGCGTCTACCAGGGCCATATACGAGCTCTTCGTGGTAAGTTTCTTCTTCATGTTATTTCAGATCTTGCATTTGAATGTCCGTTTCATTAATAAATAAAAAGTTTGACTTGTCGAAACCAAATGTTCAGTCTATGTGCGAGAAGAACGGCCAAGTCCCTCTGCCGATGCCAGTCGTTAACGTGGCGGGGCCGGTGAGTTTCATTTCAGTGGAGTGATCTTAAGAGTGTCCTCATGCTAACTACACATTGCAAACGATGTTTGGTGCAGAATATGTCCCGAAACGCATCGCACGACCCTTCTACAATTGAGCCTTCTCTAGGGCAGCCTTCTCCAGGTGAAACAAGCCAGAGCCACCGTGCTTGACCCTAACTTAGGTATGTTATTTCTAGTGTTTTAATAAAAGATAGCTAGATGACATAATTGGCTTAGTTAGCTCCAAAAATACCTATTTAATAAAATATAGCTAGATGACATAGTTAGCTTAGTTAGCTTAGTTAGTTTAGTTAGCTTAGTTAGCTTAATTAGCTTAGTTAGTTTAGTTAGCTTAGTTAGCTTATATAGCTTAGTTAGCTTAGTTAGCTCCTCCTTCTCCTTCTTCTTCCAACGAAGCCTAAATTGGCTAATTATCCATCTTAATTAGCTTAATTATCCTTCTTCCTCCTTCTCCTTCTCCTTCTTCTTTTCTTCTTCTTCTCCTCTTCCGTCTCCTTCTCCTCCTCCTCCTCCTCCTCCTTCTTTTACTTCTTCTTCTCTTTCTCTTATTCTACGTAGCTTAATTAGACTCATCCAACAAAGCCTAAATTGGCTAATTATCCATCTAAATGACATAATTAGCTTAGTTAGCTCCTAAATGGTCTATTTAATAAAAAAATGACCTCTACTTAGCTAATTATCCTCGAAATGACATAATTAGCTCCAAAAAGGCATTCTTAGCCAATTTAGCCCGAAGAAGGAGACGAGAGGAGAAGAAAGAGGAAAAATGAAAGGAAGGAAGGAAGAAGAAGAGGCGAAGAAGGAGAAGGAGAGGGAGGAGAATAAGAAGAAGGAGGAGAAGGAGGAGAAGAAGGAGAAGGAGCTCCTCCTTCTCCTTCTTCCTCCTTCTTCCTCCTTCTCCTTCTCCTTCTTCTTTTCTTCTTCTTCTCCTCTTCCGTCTCCTTCTCCTCCTCCTCCTCCTTTTACTTATTCTTCTCTTTCTCTTATTCTACGTAGCTTAATTAGACTCATCCAACAAAGCCTAAATTGGCTAATTATCCATCTAAATGACATAATTAGCTTAGTTAGCTCCTAAATGGTCTATTTAATAAAAAATGACCTATACTTAGCTAATTATCCTCGAAATGACATAATTAGCTCCAAAAAGGCATTCTTAGCCAATCTAGCCCGAAGAAGGAGACGAGAGGAGAAGAAAGAGGAAAATGGAAGGAAGGAAGGAAGAAGAAGAAGAGGAGAAGAAGAAGAAGGAGAGGGAGGAGGATAAGAAGAAGGAGGAGAAGAAGGAGAAGGAGCTCCTCCTTCTCCTTCTTCCTCCTTCTTCCTCCTTCTCCTTCTCCTTCTTCTTTTCTTCTTCTTCTCCTCTTCCGTCTCCTTCTCCTCCTCCTCCTCCTTTTACTTATTCTTCTCTTTCTCTTATTCTACGTAGCTTAATTAGACTCATACAACAAAGCCTAAATTGGCTAATTATCCATCTAAATGACATAATTAGGTTAGTTAGCTCCTAAATGGTCTATTTAATAAAAAATAACCTATACTTAGCTAATTATCTTCGAAATGACATAATTAGCTCCAAAAACGCATTCTTAGACAATTTAGCCTCAAGAAGGAGACGAGAGGAGAAGAAAGAGGAAAATGAAAGGAATGAAGAAGAAGAAGGAGAGGGAGGAGGATAAGAAGAAGGAGGAGAAGAAGGAGAAGGAGCTCCTCCTTCTCCTTCTTCCTCCTTCTCCTTCTCCTTCTTATTTTCTTCTTCTTCTCCTCCTCCGTCTCCTTCTCCTCCTCCTCCTCCTCCTTCTTTTACTTCTTCTTCTCTTTCTCTTATTCTACGTAGCTTAATTAGACTCATCCAACAAATCCTAAATTGGCTAATTATCCATCTAAATGACATAATTAGCTTAGTTAGCTCCTAAATGATCTATTTAATAAAAAATGACCTATACTTAGCTAATTATCCTTGAAATGACATAATTAGTTCCAAAAAGGCATTCTTAGCCAATTTAGCCCGTAGAAGGAGACGAGAGGAGAAGAAAGTGGAAAATGAAAGGAAGGAAGAAGAAGAAGAGGAGAAGAAGGAGAAGGAGAGGGAGGAGGATAAGCAAAAGGATGAGAAGAAGGAGAAGGAGCTCCTCCTTCTCCTTCTTCCTTCTTCTTCCTCCTTCTCCTTCTCCTTCTTCTTTTCTTCTTCTTCTCCTCTTCCGTCTCCTTCTCCTCCTCCTCCTCCTCCTCCTTTTACTTCTTCTTCTCTTTCTCTTATTCTACGTAGCTATATTAGACTCATCCAACAAAGCCTAAATTGGCTAATTATCCATCTAAATGACATAATGAGCTTAGTTAGCTCCTAAATGGTCTATTTAATAAAAAATGACCTATACTTAGCTAATTATCCTCGAAATGACATAATAAGGCTTACATAGCTGCAACATGACCTATTCCCCCTAACTTAGGTATTAAATGGCCTATAATTAGCCTAGCTAGATCAAAAATGGCTTAATAAGCATAGTTTGCTCCGGAATGACCTATTTTACCCAAGTTAGCTCTGAAACGACCTATAGTTAGCTAGGGTTCCACCTAAATGACATAATTAGCTTAGTTAGCTCCTAAATGGTCTATAGTTAGCTAATTTCTCTCCGAAATGACCTATATATACACTACTTTATCTACTATTATTCTTCTAACTTTCTTATTTGTCATTTTGCAGATTACCTTCACTTCACGGGAAGCTTGGCAAATATTGATGGAATGCTTGAAGATGATTTCTTGTAACATGGGTTGTATTGAAACTATTGTAGTATATGAATATATGAAACTTTGTATGCACGTGGATGAAACTGGTGTAATATATGAAACTTTGTATGCACGTGGATGCAACTTGATAGCTGGATATAAGAGGTTATTTTAATATGGTTATGAGTA
Organism: Hordeum vulgare subsp. vulgare; assembly: GCF_904849725.1. NCBI lineage: Eukaryota > Viridiplantae > Streptophyta > Magnoliopsida > Poales > Poaceae > Hordeum > Hordeum vulgare. The sequence continues at coordinate 229,645,129 of NC_058520.1, read as the reverse complement.
CGGAAAGAAATTTATTTATGTCAAATATATATATATATATCCTGATTATTGTTAAAAATGCTGGATATAACAAAAAATAAATAAAAAAGGGGCTGGTTCCCCTCTTTGCCGTCTGCCCCCCCATGGCAAGGGGGTGGAGGCAGACGGCAAAGGGGGGAATCTGCCCCCTCTCTCTCCCCTCTTTGCCTTCTGCCCCCGCATGGCAAAGGGGGGGAGGCAGACGGCAAAGGGGGGAATCTGCCCCCTCTCTCTCCCCTCTTTCCCGTCTGCTCCCGCATGGCAAAGGGGTGGAGGCAGACGGCAAAGGGGGGAATCTACCCCCTCTCTCTCCCCTCTTTGCCGTCTGCCCATGCACGGTAAAGGAGGGGAGGCAGACGGCAAAGGCAGACGGCCTGCCGTTAACACTTAACGGGGACGTTGCACCCTTTGCCGTCCCAGCTAATTTGCCGTCAGCCCACTCATGGAAAAGATTCTTTGCCGTACGCTTTGGGAAAGCTGACGGCAAAGAACCTCTTCACCAGAATGTTTTTTACCGTCTACTTTGCCGTCTGCTGACCGACGGCAAAGCCTTTGCCGTCCGTGGTTGCACCCTTTGCCGTCCGCTTTGGCAGACGGCAAATTTATGAATTTCAGTAGTGGGATGACTATATACAAATATCGTTCATATTTTCTTCCATTTGCTCTTGTTATACAAGTTACAACAAATTGTCTTATCGGGGATTTGTTCGTCCTTAGTTGTCATGGGTTTCACAACACTTGCGGATTGTTATTTGATCTTTTGAAATCCTCGGTAGCCCATTGTTCGTGACCTTCCTCACCTGCAATTGTTATGGTTAAATCCATATGTCTAGCAGCATTCATTAAAATCCTTTATGATTTTCCCATCATCTTATTGATTCTACCTTTGTGTGTAAATGCACACAATCATCTGTTGATACTCATAAATTATCTTTCCGGCTAAGACGTCCTTTCAGACAGAGCTCGTTCTCGACAAATCAACTTTCTTTGGTTGTCCATCTAAGTCCATTCAAGTTACTTGTTTTTGATCGGAGCATCTGATTATGATACTCCAACTTGGCCATCCTAATTCCTTTGGTAATTAAGTATCGATATTTTTGAGATGTTCTATAATCCGATGCCTTGCATTCTATCTTCCTTTTATTGAGTACCGAGACTCACATCAGGTCCTTTGTGGATCGCCATACCCATTGCTGGGTTATGATCCGACGACATCCTTTATATTATAAAATTATTGTGATATTGTTCCCCTGATACATAATTCCATTGGTAGAGTGTGTCTACTCCTTCTAATAAGATGTATCCTATGCCCTTGTTAGCCATGCTCTTCAAGCATGTGTTAATTACTCTTGAAGTTCGTGGTATATGTTTCTAAGATGCCCCGACGGGTTGAACCTATGCCTTCCTAAATCAATATGAACTGAAGAGTTTTCACGAGTCTTACTCTTCTGGTGTTTTGTCGGATATTCTTTCAAAGCTACAAACTGATCAAAGGCGAGGGGTAAATGGCAGGTGATGCATTGCTGAAGTGGGAGTCGACCTTGAACTTTGTGTTCATGCCCATGGAAATGACGTTTATCTTATCATAGAAGCTTCTCTTACCAATAATCATTCATTCTGTGGTTTAATCTGGTATCTGTGGTCTTGTTCTTTGCAATCGTGGTTCCTACCATGTTGTCCTACCTTGATTTCATTTTTAGACGAGTTAAAGTACTTGTCTTCTTCAAATCGATACATCAGTCCAAGCCTTAATGTTGATCGAGCTCCGAGTAATATCCCTTGTAGCTCGAGGATATCACGGAGCTACATAACTTCTTGTGAGCTCCTCCTCAACTATGATATTTCCATTAATTCCAGTTTTCCTCGTGTTTTGAGTTATTGGACACTCAAGGATACCGATAGCTGAATCGAGTATGCATTGCGATCCAACAACTCTTAGTAATCTTCTTTGCTTACGAGTTTGTACATGATCATGCCCTCCCAAGTTGTTAGGCTACATCACCTTCGCCATGCTAGATCTTGACCATGCTATCTCCGTCCTTCATCTTTGGAACACATTTCCAAATGTGCGTTAAGCTCACACCAAGCTTTCCACATCATATTGGTTGTTTTGAAAGGCAATTTTTATTCTGAGCTAGTAGTCTTAACTGTGTTTCTGACAACCTTTAGCTTCACCATTCCGTTGATTGATGTCATCGTTGGTCGATTACATCTTCATGAAACTTCTCGACAATTGTGTCGTGATGATCAACAACATTTTGAGCTCCTCCAGGGTATTGATTGTATGCATGATGAGAAATACCATCCTTGCCCATCGATGATTTTTGAAATCATCGTCAACCTTATTGCCTTCCCTCCAACACAAACTTGTTCATGTTTTGTGTTGCCCCTTAAGTTCCTTGCTATTCAGCTTATGTTATCATGTACCTTGGAGTATTGCTACCTTTTATGTCAAGAATGTCGTAAAAATTACACACGTCTTAAGAATTCTAGATATAGTAATACTTCTCGCCATCACCATTCATTTCTTGGTCACGTGTTGTTTCAAACTTGAATACCAACAAGTGAACTTTGATGTGTGATCCCAATACTTCTGGCAACCCTATGGCCTTTAGGTTAACAATTGATTATTTCATTCTTGGTGTGTTGGCTGTTGACTCACCATTCTAGCAATGGTCATGCTAGGCATTCAGTATTTCCGAGTGCACCCTTTGACGAATGTTTAATTGTTGTTGTTCCCTCGAGCATACGACATTGTACCATTTGTTTTCAGAAATGCTATATCCTTGATATTATAATTTTGGAAATTCATCCTTGTCAAAATCTTGAGGGATTGTTGTTGATATTATAATTTTGGAAATTCTCCATGATCCACGATGAAGCTCTTTTATGTTATCCTTGTACCTAGGTCATGAATAATATGTTTGATAGAAGAAGTGTTTTCGCAAGGTTCACGTGCATGCTTGCCGCCGAGAATACGTGAACGTTTTGTTTTTCTTCCTCTAGCATCATCCCAAGTCATTCACACATGTGCCAAGTGTTGTATGTTTTGGAGATTTTCTATCTTCACTTCATATAATTTCTCTTAGCACCCCAAGCCACTGACTGATTTGATCAAGGAAATTAAGTTCCTTCATAAGAGCTAATCGAGGCTTACACAAGGGCCTTGATATCCTCGATGATGGTTCTCAAATCAGAACTCGGTTGCATTTTGTTGTGCGAACTCCATGTGGGCATGAACGTCTTGACATTGTGTTCATGTGTCTTACAATCCAATTTGTGATCCAAAACTCTGTAGTTCATATCCCGAGAATCTTGCATTATCATCTCGTCTATTTTTGGTGGTCCCCTTTTCTCCTCAGGCACCCCGAGACTGAGGTATCCTGACACCACTCAGATCTGAATCTCGGGCCGATATGATGGTTGGGACATTGCGCAATATTTATAGCTTTCGTCTTTTATGTAACCTAGTTTAGTGATGACTTGTCGGGCACACCCGCTCGAAGGACCTATTGTTATAAATTCTTCCATATGTAAGATTTGCCATTCTTCCATGCGGAAACTATATGAATTATTTCATAAGTTGTTCGTCATGGATCCTATTTGAATACTAATAGGTCCGGCCTTTACCTGATGACCATGTCGATCTACCCCGAAGCATGGATGTGGTACTTCAAATTTCAACAGGAATAATGGAAGCGCAATGCTAAATTGTTCCTGGTCAATTATCTAAACCGCACGGTATGGGTAAACAACATGAGTTCCCTTGCCCTTTTATCAAAATTGTTATGTACTTGATGACATATCATGTATACCATACTCTATGTTTTCCTCGGGAATGGTATACTTTAATACTTGTGTGTGTGAACACATTTTCCTTCTCATTGGTTTGTTTGACCTTTCTTGTGGCATAACTTATCTAAGCAGTGTTAATTCCCTACTTAGGTAAAAATCTAGGTATACAACTCTGTAGACTCTGTTACTATTGTGGACAACATTCCGGTAGCCACCGGAGGACGAGAACTTTGCCTACTGGTCTGGCTCGTTTCAGCGAGCAAGAAAATGGTTCTATTCGTTCCCCGCCCTTGGTACCGACGTTGTTGCCAACATAACTGACAGGCTATCCTCTGACATGTCTTACTACCAAGACCGTATAATATGTCACCCCTGTGCCTAATATCGGCGAACATGGTGGACCCATAACCCAAAGTTCCACAGGATCGAAACCTAACTCTATTGTGCATCATTGACTCCAAAGTATCCTTCGCACTTGATTTCTTATGAAATTCCCGAGCCCCCCTCCAATGGAACGATCACTCTTTGGTCTAGATATTATCCAACATACCGAAGATCAAGTCCGCATTATTATTCGTGAGAATCTAAAGGCTGCTCAGTCTCGTCAGAAGAGCCAGTATGACCGTCTTCATCAAGATATGGTCTATGAACGTGGCGAAAAGGCTTATCTCCATGTCACGCAAATGAGAGGTGCACACTGTTTTGGGATCAAGGTCAAGTTAGATCCTCGCTATATTGGTCCTTTCACTATTCTCAAAAGGCACGGAAGAGTGGCTTATCAATTGGAACTACCGGTTAACCTTTCTCAGGTTCACGATGTCCTCCATGTGTCTCAACTACGCCACTGCTTCAAGGATCCTATCCGAGCAGTGGATCTTGAAATGCTTGAACTGCAGCAAGACCTCTCTTATAAAGAGCATCTGGTGCGTATTCTCGATCAGGCTGAACGTCAGACTCGTCGCAAAGTCACGAGGTTCCTTAAAGTGCATAGGTCAAATCATTCTGAAGAAGAAGCCACTTCGGAATGCGAGGACCATCTTCGTGAAGAATACCCCGAGCTCTTTCCTACTAATTCTTAATTCTCGGTACGAGAATTCTTGTTATTAGGGGAGAGTTGTGACATCTTCAGCTTCTGCCACAGTGATCATTGTAATTAAGCTATAGTGATTACCATGATCAATGACAAATCATTTTGCTAAACATGATATGATCTTGTTAAAAGTCATATCTCATTTCAAATTCACTTCAAAAAGTCCCTTGATTTATGCCGTGATAAAATAAAGTTGCAAACAACAAAAGAAAATTGTTGCTCGTTTGTTATAAATCACAAAACAAATGTTGTCAAGGAACGCAACGTCACCTTGATGTTGGAGTGGACCCCATCATCTAAAACAGAGCCAAAAGGCATTTAAAATCACTTTCTAATTCCATGGATATTTTGAACAGATCCCAAAAATAACCAAACCTCGTGTAGCCATTGGAAAATGTTGCAATATATTAATTGGACTAAGTAACACATTTTTGGTAAGGTAATATAATGCAAAAATAAATAAAACAGAAGCAATGAAAATGAAACAGAAAAGGAAAGAAAGAAAAGGGGGGAAATGCCCCTGTGCACTTAGGTCTGGTGCTACAGGTTGGCCAGGCCCATCCCCACCTACCTTCTCCCAACTCTTGACAGAGGCAGGGGAGGCCATGGCGTCAGAGCCGTCCACATGGGGTTGCGCCCGCTGGCGTGCATCCAGCGGCTCCCCTCGCGGATAAGACGACCCCCGAGCGCCCCTCTCTCCCTCCCGCAAACCCTAGGAACCATTACCCCCTCTCTGTCCCTCTCCTCGCTCATGTTCGAGCTCAGCCGAGCGCAACAATGGCTGCGTCGAGCTGACGCACATGACCACGGCCGCTCCCACGCCTCCGTTCGACGTCCACAAGCTCCGCAGCGACCACCTCTTCCTCACCGAGTACTAGATCGAGGCTAGTGAGCTCACACGCCGCCGACTGCGCCCTTATTCTTCCTCGGATCCGCAAGCTCACCATCGTCGATTCGCCGTGTGCACTGTATCACCACTGCTCCGGGCCTTCCAATCACCGCAAGTGGGATTCTCCACGACCTCCACTTCCTCGCGTAGCTCCAGTAGACCGCCACAATAAACTCCCGCAGTGACAGAGCTTTTCTCACTGCCATTTTTATTGGGCTCAAACTATGTGTTCCTCTGGCAACCCGTGCATGCAACAGGCCTGCTCCAGATTACCCCTAGCTTCGTTCCCACGCGCTAGATAGGTTATCTGCGTGTTGGTGCTCGACTTGCCACCGACCCCCGAAGCTCGCCTCCGCCGCCGTCAATGTAGCACTCAGATTCGACGACCGTTGATCGTTCTGATGCTTGGAATGGATCGGCAGCAACTCCTGCTAGCGAGTTCTGGGCGGCGCATTCGTTTCGAGAGCTCGCCAGAGCTCGTCCGGTGGCCGGACGACACCGCCACTGGCCTGGCCCGACGAGGGCCACCCCACTGACCTTGCCCGTGGGCCTGAGCGCCCGAGTTGACCAGTTGAATTGGTCAACTGGTTCACTTGGCGGTGCCCAGTCACTGACCTATGGGGCCCCACACCCCTATGTCCATGACATGTGGGCCCATGCCCTTTTAGTTAATTAAAACTATTAATTGATTATTTAGAAAATTAGAACATTAATCTGTCACTGACTAGTAAGGCCCACAATCTTATTAATTTGCCTAATTTAAAGTTAAAACTGTTAATTAGTTACATGGGGTGACATGTGGGTCCCACTGGACCCACCTGTCATTTTGACTCCGGTGAGCCCTTGTTGACTGCTAACGCTAGCAATACCTCATGATGACGTCAGGCTATACTATTGTGGATAATGTAGGATTTAAATAAATAACTAAATCCCAGAAATTCTTTAAAACATAGAAAAACATATTTTTAATCTGCAAGTGAGATGAAAATAATTTATATATGAATGTTCCTCACGAAAATCCCACGAATCCGATTACGCTATCCGTTCATTTGTCACATTCCTCTAGCATGATGAACATGGAAATTTTCCCCTCCGGATCGTCTGTACGATAAATCCAAGGACCTAGGAAATATTGTAAGATATTTTCCCGCTTTGTCTATAATGTTTAGTACTGCGTTAGGTCACCCCTAGCTCAGTGCATTACCGTGTAATGCTTTGTAATGCGTTTGATTGCTCTGTTATTTATTGTGTTTCCCATCAGTTACATCGTTTCCGGTAGACCCCGAGACCGATGATGATTCGGTGATCGACTACTTCCAGGTCGAGGATCCGTTTTTGTGTGTAGAGCAACAAGTCAAGCATACCCCCCTTGATCATTCCTATATCGCCCATTTCTTTCTCCCTCATGCTTGCATTAGAATTTTGCTATTGTTGTAGTTAGCTCCTATATCTGATGCATAGCCTGTTTTTGATTAACTGCTACTTTCAGTACTGCACTTTACAACTATTTAATATAGGTGGAGCAGTCATCCCCTCTAACCCCTTAGTCCAGTTGCCCTGCTTTATCGTCAAGTCTCAATCCCTGATCGACGAGCCAAGATCCAGCACAACACTTACACCCCTTGGTTGTACGACCGTGCAAAGCTACTATCGGGTACCGAGGGTGACACCTCGTGGTTATCGAGGGTGATTCCTACTTCACCACTCCCAACGATGACTCTGTCATGCAACCCCTCAAGTGTGGAACCCTCGAGGGTGATTCCTCTAGGTCCACCTTGATGGTTACATCGTTCGGAATCCAACGAGGGTGATACCTCGGATCCACTGATGTTACAACCACAAACTTACTTGAGCATGTTACTGGGATCTTTGATGAATAGATGTTAGGCGGGTGGATTCCCGCGTGGATGTGTCGATGAGTTAATTAAAATGTTAATGGATTTGGGTATTTGATGGGTTGGTCAGAGACCTTTTCGCACTAACCGGCTACGCGGGATAAGTTATGGGTACTCGACATCATGGTATCAGTCAAAGATCTTCAGATGTCAGCAATGAAGCTGCGCTCGTCCAAGTGGTCCCAAAATGCATCGCGCTTGTAATCAGGGGTGCTAGGACTGACAACGGACGCCCTCGCATCGTGCAGGAGCGCAAAGGGTGATGGGCCCATGACCTCTGCGCGCCTAGGATTTAGACCGGCGGGCTGGCCTCTCTGTTGAGTCTAGGTGGGGCTGTGACGTGTTGATATTCCGAGGCCAGGAATGACCCAGAAAAGTGTCTCCGGCGAGAGTGTTATCGAGCGTGACGGGAAACTTGGTGCACCCCTGCAGGGATGAAAATTAACTACGCGGATAGCCGGGTCCACGGTTACAGGACGATTTGGAGTTGTGCCCTAATCTTATACAACTACAACTGTTACTTAACTGGAATGTTTGCTCTCGAATTGCTTCCTCACAGGGAGTCGAGGGAGAATCTCTGGGCATGACCTCATATTAATTATTGTTGCAACAATATGACTATTATTTGTGTTACCTGTCTGTCCTACTCTAGTCTATTGCTGCAAGACCCTTGAATATGCTAGTCTTCGATAGGACTAGGCCTTCTCTCTCTTTCTTGCATTGCTGCAGTCAGTCCACATATAAACCATTTCCTTTGATAATGTTACATACTTAGCATAGTTCTGATGTCAGTCTTGCAAGTACTTTGGATGAGTACTCAACATTGCTTTGCTCCCCCTTTGTCCCCCTGATCCATTGTTGCGACCAGATGATGGAGCCTAGGAGATGGAGTATCCCGCCACCGACGACTACTACGCCGACGGTGCCTACTAGTGGCACCCTCAATTTAATCATACGCTGATCATACATGCAAATGCGTACGATCAAACTCAAGGACTCACGGGAAGATATCACAACACAACTCTAGACACAAATATAACAATACAAGCTTCATATTACAAGCCAGGGGCCTCGAGGGCTAGAATATGGAGGCTCGATAAACACACGAGTCAGCGGAAGCAACAATATATGAGTGCAGACATAAAACAAGGGGTGCCTAAGAGAAGGCTACAACAAAAGGTACAACGATCGAACGAGGCGAGGCCCCCTGCCTGGGAACCTCCTAACTACTCTTGGTCTTTAGCGGACTCCACGTAGTAGTAGGTACTGCCGTGGTAGCAATCGTCGTCGGCGGGATACTCCATCGCCTGGGCTCCATCATCTGGTCACAACAATGGATCAAGGGGGCAAAGGGGTAGCAAAGCAACAGTGAGTACTCATCCAAAGTACTCGCAAGTCTTATATCAGAACTATACTGCAGTAATATCAAGTATGCCATAGTATCAAAGATGGGGTTTATATGTGGACTGACTTCAGCAATGTGAGAATAGAGAGAGAAGGCCTAGTCCTATCGAAGACTACCATCTTCATGGTCTTGCAGCAATACACGAGAGTAGAGCAAGGTAAGACAAATAATAGTCATATTGTTGCAGCAATATTAATATGTGGTCACGCCTAGAGATCCTCCCTGGACCCCCTGCGAGGAAGCAATCCCGGGACAACTAATTCTAGTTAATTAACAATTGTAGTTCTATAAGATCAGGGCACAACTCCAAGTCGTCCTGTAACCATGGACACGGCTATCCGAATAGTTAATTTTCATCCCTGCATGTGTGCACCAAGTTTCCCGTCACGCTCGATAACACTCTGGCCGGACACACTTTTCTGGGTCATGCCCGGCCTCGGAATATCGACACGTCGCAGCCCCACCTAAGCTCAGCAAAGAGGCCAGCCCGCCGGTCTAACTCCTAAGCACAAAGGGGTTGTGGGTCCACTTGCCCTCCGCGCTCCTGCATGATGCGAGGGCGGCCGATGTAAGTCCTAGCACCCCTTAATACAAGAGCGATGCATCTCGGGACCACTCGGGCGCGCGCCGCTACATCCCTGACGTCGGAAGAGCATCAGCTGATATCGCGATGTCGAGTACCCATAATTCTTCCCGTGTAGCCGGTCAGTGCGAAAAGGTCTCCGACCAACGCAGATCAGATACCCAAATACATTATAATTTTAATTATGTCATCGACACAAACACGCGGGAATCCGCCCGCCTAACATATATTCATCAAAGATCCCAGTAACATGGTCAAGTAACTGTGTTGTTGTAACATCAGGGGGAATCAGAGGTATCACCCTTGTTGGATCCCGAACGATGTAACCATCAAGGTGGACCTAGAGGAACCACCCTCGAGGGTCCCACACTTGAGGGGTTGCACGATAGAGGCACCATCGGGAATGGTGAAAGAGGAATCACCCTCGATAACCACGACCGACTAGCTATACAGAGATATCATCAGGAGTACTTCGTGAGGTGTCACCCTAGGTACCCGATAGTATCTCTGTAGCGACACACAACTAAGGGAGGTGTAAGTGTTGTGCCGGGTCTGGCTCATCGATCAGGGATCGAGATTTGAAAATAAAGCGGGGCAACTGGACAACGGGGTCAGAGGGGAAGACTGCTCCACCTATACTAAACAGTTTAAAGTGTGGTACTGAAAGTAGAAGTTCATAAAAAATATGCTAATCATCAGATATAGGAGCTAACTACAACAGTAGCAAAATTCTAATGCAAGCAGGAGGAAGAAAGACATATTCGATATAGGGATGATCAAGGGGGTTTGCTTGCCTTGTTGCTCTACGGCAAAGGGATGATCGACGGGGTCGTAGATGTACCCGGAAGCAGCATTAGTCTTAGGGTCTACCGGTAAGAAGAGGGGGAGAAACAATAAATAATATCAATAGGTGCAACACTAAGCATGACATGGCAATATGTAGGCTAGGCATGAGCTAACGCAGTAACATCCGTCATTGATGGGTCGGGAGAATATCACATGATATTTCTTGGGTCTCTTGCTACTACAGGACAGATGAAAAACGATGGAAAAGTTCAACGTTTGCTATGCTAGGGACGCGTGACAGACGAAAGGATGGTGTATCTGGGTTCGTCTCGTCGTGCTGATCAACTTTCATGTTGAAAATATTTTGATCTCACTTACGGTTTATTTAATATTAATTTTTAAAGTTTTATTCAATAATTAGGAATTAAAAACAGATTAAATTTATTATTAAATGCTATTATGACATCAGCATGATGTCATGCTGACATCAGAAGTTGTATGGTCAACTGACCTGTGGGTCCTACGTGGCATTGACAGAGTTTGTTAATTAAAGTTAAATATTAATTAATCAGATTAATTTAGTGAGGGACCCACGTGTCATATATTGCATAGTATATTTTATTTAACTTAACTAATAGATTCAGCTAACAGCTTATTTAACTAGCTTATCAAATCTTTAAATAGTGCAACTAACCAAATACTTATGTATCTATTATTATAATTATATTAAGTCCTAATTTATTCCAAAACAATATTTACTGTTTAAATAATTGATTAGTCTAATTAGTTAAATTATTAATATTAATTAATTATAAAACTATTTCTATTTATTTTAATTCTTGTCCTTAGGGCGTGGACGCCGCATGTCATTGGGACAGCGAGTACAAAAAAAAACTAAACGCACACACACTCGATGCACACATATATACACTTACATACATACATCCATTTTAACATACATACACACATATTTCATACATACATCCATACATTTATTTGCGTACATACATTCATTTATTTTTTTATTTCGTTTTTGTTCTAAACCAACACAGGGGCTAATCCCCCTCTCCTGACTAGCAGGAGGAAAACACGGCTCACGGACGAGGAGGCCGATGGCGGCGCATGGAAACGGGGTCGGAGGGGGTGGATGGTAGGGGGGCCTCACCCTCCGTGTAGAGGAGGCAGCGAGCGTGGGGAGGACCCGTTCGGGGAGGTCCGGTGGTGTTCGATCCGGCGTCGGGTGACCCAGGGCGGGGCGCCACGGCGTTGAGGGGGTGCTGCCGGTTCGAGGGTGGCCGGCGGTTGGTGGCGACGCGGGACCAGCGCGGGGAAGCGGAGGCGCGGTGGCGCCGGGGTGGCACGGGGCGACGACGCGAGGAGGACCGGCGGTGAGGTCACCGACAGACGCGGGTTTCGGCCCCCAGCCCCGATCCAATCCGGATCGGGAGGGGCGTGGGGAAGGGGTCGACGTGCGGTGGCACGGCGCGCGGGAGAATGGGATGCCGAGCGACAGGAGAGGAGGGAGGCGACGAGATCAAGAGAGAGGGAGGGTAGAGACGGGAGGGGCGCCAGGAAGGAGGAGGCGCAGGTGATGGGGGTGCCGTGGGGTGCTGGAATCTAGGGAGAGGCGCGCTCGAGCGCCAGGGGAAAGGATCCCAAGCGACGGGAGAGAAAGGAGTGGGGCGACGAGGGAAACTGACGAGGGGAGGGGCGTCGTGGGGACACGAGTTCGTGGTTGTGGCGGGTGGGGGTTAGCTGGCGAGGGGGAGGGAATCCCTCGTGGTTCCTGGCGGCGGCACTAGGGGATGGGGAGCGAGGGCACCCCGGTAGGGTTTCCCCTGGGGGACTTATACCCCCACGCGGATGGGCTGCAGTTGTTGGCCCGGCCTTTTGGGTTTCATTTTTTTATTTTCTTTATTTATTAGTTATTTTTTTATAGTTTCTGTTTTAATTATACAATTGTTTTAAATAATTTCAAAAATACCCGATGCACTTTTATAATTTATTAGGGAACTTTTATAACTCCCCCGACATTTTTATTTTCGCATTCGAAAACTTTTCTTGTTTTGATCTTATTTGAAATTTGAATTTGGATCGGTTTGAAACTACGTGAGGTTACCAATAGTAATCCCGGTGACGTCACACCATTAACATAGGTTTGCTGTAGCTTAATTTACGGGGGCGTCACAACTCTCCCCTACTAACAAGAATTCTCGTCCCGAGAATTAAGAGGTAGAAGGAAAGAGCTCGGGGTATTCATCACGAAGATGATCCTCGCGTTCTCATGTGGCTTGTTCTTCAGAATTATTTGACCACTGCACTTTTAAGGAACTTGGTGAATTTGCGGCGAGTATGACGTTCATCCTGGCCGAGAATGAGGACCGGATGCTCTTTATAAAAGAGGTCTTTTTGCAGCCCAAGCATATAATGATCCATTGCTCGAATAGGATCTTTTAGGCAACGACGAAGCTGAGACACATGGAAGACATCGTGAACCTGAGAAAGGTTCGCCGACAGTTCCAATTGTTAAGCCACTCTTCCGCGCCTTTCGAGAACAGTGAAAGGACCAATATAGCGAGGATCTAACTTTCCCTTGATCCCGAAACGATGTTCACCTCTCATTGGTGTGACACGAAGATAAGCCTTTTCGCCAGGTTGATAGACCATATCTTGATGATGACGGTCATACTGACTCTTCTGACGAGACTTAGCAGGCTTCAAAAATTCTCAAGAACAACGTGGATTTGATCTTCAACATGTTGGATAAATATCTGGACCGAATAGTGATCATTCCATTGGACGGTTGCTCGGGAATTTCATAAGAAGCCAAGTGCAAAGGATACTTTGGAGTCAAATATGTACAGGAGAGTCAGGTTTCAATCCTGTGGAACTTTGGGTTATGTATCCACCATGTAGGCCGGGAGTAGGCAGAGGGGTGACATATTATACAGTCTTGGTAGCAAGACATGTCACAGGATAGCCTGTCAGTTATGTTGGCAACAATGTCGGCACCGAGGGCGGGGGAGTAGTAGAACCATATTTCCTGCTCGTTGAAACAACGAGGACTAATAGGCAAGGCTCTTGTCCACCGGCGGCTATCGGAATGTTATTCACAATAGTAACATGATTTTACTGAGAGAGTTGTACACCGAGAATTTTACCTAAACATGGAATTATCACTGCTTAGATAAGTTATGCCATAAGAAAGGTCAAACAGACCGATGGGAAGTAAATTGTGTCCACACACACAAGTACTGAAGTAAACCATTCCCGAGTAAAATATAGAGTATGGTATACATGATAGGTCATCAAGTACATAACCATTTAGACAAAGAGGCAAGAAGAATCATGATGTTTACCCATACTATATGGTTTGGATAATTGATCAGGAACAATTTAGCATTGCGCTTCGAATGTTTCTGTTAACAATTGAAGTACCACATTCGTGCTTCGAGGTAGCATTGACATAGTCATCAGATAAAGGTCGGACTTTGGGTACACAAAGGATCCATCAGGAACAACTTATAAAATTAAGTCATAAAATTTCCTCGTGGTAGAATGGCGAATACTACATACGGAAGAATTTATAACAATTGGTCCTTCGGCCCGGTGTGCCAGTCAAGACATCAGCGTACCGGGTTACATAAGACCAAAGTTATAATTATTAGGAATCTTCCAACCATCATATCTGTCCGAGGTTCAGATCTGATTTGTATGGTGTCGGGACACCTCAGACTCAAGATGCTTGAGAAGAAAGATGAAGATGGAAGATTCTCATAATATGAGCTACAACAGCAAGACATTTGAAGATCACGAGTTGGATTGTAAGACACATGAACACCATGTCAAGACATTCATGCCCACGTGGAATTCCTACAACGAAATGCAAGTGAGTTGCGATTTGAGAACCATCATCGAGGATATCAAGGCCCTTGTGTAAGCCTTGATTAGCTCTTATGAAGAAACTTATTTTCCTTGATCAAATCAGTCAGTGGCTTTGCGTGCTAAGAGAACTTATATGAAGTGAAGATAACAAATCTTCGAAACATATAACACTTTGCACATGCGTGAATGATTTGGTATGATCATACATTAAGCGAAACAAAACTTCCAGATATTCACAGCGACGGGATTTGATACGTCTCCATTGTATCTACTTTTCCAACCTCTTTTTCCCTTGTTTTGGTCTCTAATTTGCCTGATTCGAATGGAACTAACCCGGACTGAAGCTGTTTTCAGCAGAATTGCCATGGTGTTGTTTTTGCGTAGAAATAAATGTTCTCGGAATGACCTGGAAATTACGAGGAATTTTCGTGGAATATTAAAAAATTAATGGCGCAAGAATCACCTGGAGGAATGGAGACAGGAGCTCACAAGCCCACCAGGCCCGCCCCCCCCCCCTGACCGGGCCTGGCATGCTTGTGAGCCCCTCGTGGCTCCGCCGCCTCCAATTCCAGCTCTATACATACTCCTTCGACCGGAAAAAATCAGGGAGAAGAGTTCATTGCGTTTTACAATACGGAGCCGCCGCCACCACCTGTTCTTCCTCGGGAGGGCAGATCTGGAGTCCGTTTTGGGCTCCGTAGAGGGGGAATCGACGCCTTCATCATCATTAACCATCCTTCATCACCAATTCCATGATGCTCTTCACCGTTCGTGAGTAATCTCATCGTAGGTTTGCTGGACGGTGATGGGTTAGATGACATCTATCATGTAATCGAGTTAGTTTTGATGGGGATTGATCCCTAGTATCCACTATGTTCTGAGATTGATGTTGCTACTACTTTGCTATGCTTAATGCTTGTCACTAGGGCTCGAGTGCCATGATTTCAGATCTGAATCTATTATGTTTTCATCAATATATGTGTGTTCTTGATCCTATCTTGCAAGTTGTAGTAACCTATTTTGTGTTATGACCCGGCAACCCCGGAGTGACAATAGCCGGAACCGCTCCCGGAGATGACCATAGTATGAGGAGTTCATGTATTCACTATGTGCTAATGCTTTGTTTCGATTCTCTATTAAAAGGAGAACCTTAATATCCCTTAGTTTCCATTACGACCCCGCTGCCACGCGAGGGATGGACAATAGACGTCATTCAAGTTCTTTTCCAGAAGCACGTATGACTATATACGGAATACATGCCAACATTACATTTACGAACTGGAGATAGCTACATATCTCCCCATGTTATGACTGTTACATGATGAATTTCATCCGGCATAATTATCCATCACCGATCCAATGCCTATGAGTTTTTCCTACTGGTCCTTGTTATGTTACTTTACCGCTACTCCTGTCACTGCTGCTACTGTTACCACTGCTACTGTTACTATCACACTACTCTGCTACTGAAACTTTATTGCAGATACTAAGTCTTTCAGGTGTTGTTGAATTGACAACTCAACTGCTAATACTTGAGAATATTCTTTTGCTTCCCCTTGTGTCGAATCAACAAATTTGGGTTGAATACTCTACCCTCTAAAACTATTGCGCTCCCCTATACTTGTGGGTTATCAAGACTGTTTTCTGGCACCGTTCCCGGGGAGGCCTAGCTCTATTCTCTGAGTCACTTGGGATTTACGTCTGTTGATCACTATGAGGAATCCGAGAGATCCAAAAACTAAAGTCTTGATCTGAACTACGAGGACAGGTAAGGAACTGCCATCTAGCTCTGCACTTGATTCACCTTCAGTTATGAGTAAGTTTGCGACACCACCACCTACTAGAAACTCGGATATGTCGCATGTGCTTGATGATGCTACTTCTGCTATCCATGATGCTTATGATGATGCTTTGCTTGATACTGCTTTTCCACTGGGTGCATTTCTTGATGCACAAATTGCTAGAGTTGCGGCTGAATGTGATGATACTTCTGAAACTGTTGAAATTATTGAAGTAGACCCTGTTGTTTCACCTGTTAGAACTAGCTCTCCTAGATATCAACTGCGTGATATGCCGGAGAGTTATGTTATGGAGGGAAAGGTAGCTGAGGACTTCTTGCTTGTAAGGTTAGCTATCATCTTGAGAATTTATTGCGCAAGTGGAAGGAAAAATCTCTGAATGCTAGAATGAAATACGATCCTTGCTACTTCACCCATCTTTTTGACTGATAAGGATTATGAATTCTCTGTCGATCCTGAGTTAATCACTTTGGTCGAATCTGATCCTTTTCATGGTTATGAGTCTAAAACGGTTGTAGCACATCTTACCAAGCTGAATGATATAGCCACTCTATTCACTAGAGAGGAAAAGATTTGCCATTACTATATCCTTATGTTGTTTCCTTTCTCGCTAAAGGATGACGCTAAGACTTGGTTCACTTCTCTTGCTCCTGGTTGTGTGCGTAGTCCCCAGGATATGATCTACTACTTCTCTGAGAAATATTTTCCTGCCCATAAGAAACAAGGTGCCTTGCAGGATATATATAACTTTGTGCAAGTTGAAGAAGATAGTCTCCCACAAGCTTGGGGGAGGCTTGTCAATTACTGAATGCTTTGCCTGGTCACCCTCTTGAGAAGAATGAAATACTTGATATCTTTTATAATGGACAAACCGATGCTTCTAGGGACCACCTAGATAGTTATGCTGGTTGTGTTTTCATGGAACGAACTTTGGAACAAGCTGAAATTCTATTGAATAATATCTTGAGCAATGATAATGCTTGGACTATTCCCGAACCACCTCCAAAGCCAACTCCGAAGAAAAGAGGTATTCTATTCCTCAATCCTGAAGATATGCAAGAAGCCAAGAAATCTATGCAAGAGAAAGGTATTAAATCTGAAGATGTTAAGAATCTACCACCTATCGAAGAAATACATGGAATTGATAACCCGACACAGGTCGTAGAGGTAAATTCTCTTCGTAAATTCAATGAGAGTGATATTCCTTATGATAAACCTGCTAGCTTTTTCTTAGTTGAATTTGATAACTTTGTTGCCAAACAACAAAGTTTCAATGATTATGTTAGCAGACAAGTGGAACAGAATGCTCGTATGCTTATTCATTTAAGTGCTTGTGTGGATAAAAATGTCAATGATCTTAAGCTTTTGAGTAAACATGCCTCTATGGTCACTACTCAAGTAGAACAAGTACTTAAGGCTCAAAATGACTTGCTCAATGAGTTGAATGACAATTCTGTTAGAGTCGTCACTAGAGGTGCTAGAATGACTCAGGAACCTATGTATCCTAAGGGCCATCCTAAGAGAATTGAACAAGATTCTCAAGGACTTGCATGCTAGTGATCCTAGTGATAGGAAGAAAAAGAAAGAGGATAGGAACTTGCATGCTAGAAAACCTGAGAATCCAAACAATATCTCTGTTTCTGATGCCGAAACACAATCTGGTGATGAACATGAGCCTAGTGATAATATTGATAGTGGTCTTCATGATGATGCTCAACCTAGTAATGATAAGAATGTAGAGATTGAACCTAGTGTTGATCTTGATAACCCACAACCTAAGAACATGAGATATGATAAGAGCGACTTCATTGCTAGAAACCATAGTAAAGAAAGTGAACCATGCGTTCAGAAACCCATGCCCTTTCCTCCCAAACCATCCAAGAAAAAGGATGATGACGATTTTCAGCGCTTTGTTGAAATGATTAGACCTGTCTTTCTGCAAATGCGTTTGACAGATATGCTCAAAATGTCTCCTTATGCTAAGTCCATGAAAGATATTGTGACCAACAAAAGGAAGATACCTGAGGTTGAGATTTCCACTATGCTTGCCAACTACACCTTCAAGGGTGGAACTCCTAAGAAACTAGGTGATCCCGGAGTGCCCACTATACCTTGCTCCATTAATGGAAATTATGTTAGAACTGCTTTATGTGATCTTGGAGCCGGTGTTAGTATTATGCCTCTCTCTCTTTATCGTAGACTTGAATTGGATAAGTTGACACCCACTGAAATCTCCTTGCAAATGGCCGACAAATCAACTGCTTTTCCTATCGGCATTTGCGAGGATGTGCCTGTTGTGGTTGCTAACGTTTCTATCTTAATGGACTTTGTTATTCTGGATATTCCCAAGGATGATGCTATGGTGGTCATCCTTGGAAGACCCTTTTTACACACTGCAGGGGGCTGTTACTAATTGAAACAAAGGCAATGTCACTTTCCATGTTAACGGTAATGAGCATACGGTGCACTTTCCGAAGAAACAATATCAAGTACATTGCATCAATGCTATTGGAAAATATTCATCAATTCTTATTGGAAGCTTTCAATGTCCTATACCTACTATCAAGATGAAGTATGATTTACTTGTAGGGGATATGCACATCCCCGATGAGATGGATGAATCTAGAAGTCACAACCTTCTGTTCCCAACTTTTATCAGTGGGATCGACAGGAGCTCACCCAGCAGTGGCACCCTCAGTATACTTCGGCGTACCCCAGAGACGGTTATTTCCCCCCGTGGGAGTAGACCAACTTAGGACAAAAGCCTAAGCTTGGGGGAGTACGTGTTTCTCACCGACTTTATATTCTTGCTCACACTTTCTCTTTGTTAGTCGGTGTTCACACCTTGCCATTGTATCATCCATGCTAGTTTATTTATTTTTCCCGCTTTCTTCTCGTGTGTTTGTTTAAATTGAGAAAAAAATTAGTTGTAAGTTTGCTTTCCAGCTTGCTTAGTGGTATTTAAAAGGAAAACCCAAAAAGATTTCCCTTTCTTCTTTTGCTTGTTGGGAGCTTTCCCGTGTAAATAATTTTCTTTTTCTTTGGGTCAATGTAGAGGACCATGGTTAAAATGTTTAGTGGCTCTCACATGCATATTTTTTATCTATCGAAGAGCCATATTACTTTGTCTTCTCCTCTGCATTTTCCTGCATATTCCAGCTTAGTCCAATGCACGAACACTCTCATTATGATTCAGATCATTCGGTCATGCAAGTGAAAGGCAATAATGACGATATATGATGAAGTGACTGAGCCTGGAAAAGCTGGTATGAACTCGACCTATTTTGTTTTTGCAAATATGACTAGCTCATCATTCGTAACTTAGCTTTGTTATGCGAGAAACATGTTTGCAATAACAACTTAGAGATCATAGTTTCTGATGCCATGCTTAATTAGGTAGGAGCTTATAATGGTTTGTCTTGGATGCCAACATGAATTTCAAGATGATTATGATGTAGTATGATAGGATGGCATCCTCCTTTGAATGATTCAAGTGGCTTGACTTGGCACATGTTCACGCATGTAGTTGAAACAAAATCAACATACCCTCTATGATATTCATGTTCATGGTGATTTATATCCTACTCATGCTTGCACTCAATGTTGGCTAATTTCAATGCATATTGATGACTATTGTCGCTCTCTATTTGGTTGCATCCCTGTCTTTTGCTAGCCTTCACTTGTACTAAGCGGGAATACTGCTTGTGCATCCACTTCCATAAACCCAAAGTTGTTTCATATGAGTCCACCATACCTACCTATATGCGGTATCTACCTGTTGTTGGAAGTAAATTTGCATGTGCCACTCTCTAAACCTTCAAGGAATAATCTATTTTGTATGCCCGAACCGCTCATGTTGTGACGAGGGGCGGTCAGTATCTTCCATGCTAGGCGTCTTATCCTCGATACGTGTTTATTCACTATCACTCACGAGAAAGGGGCCGGTAATTGGAATGCCCGATTCCATGCTCAAATTGAAAAGATAATTCCAAACAAAATTCCCCTGTATTGTTGTTGGTATGGACGGCGCCTGAGGATTCGGCTAGTCGTGGAGTGTGATTGATGGGTGGTGGGGGAGTCAAAACTTTACTTTTCTGTTTGGGAACCGCCTATATTATTTATAGCATGGAAGATGGTGAAAACTCTTGGTCATTCCATTGACAATGAAAGCATAACACCCGAAATTATTCATCTCTTTTTTAAAAGCTTGAGCTCTGGCACCTCTTCAAATCAATGCTTCCCTCTGCGAAGGGCCTTTCTATTTACATCTCTATTGAGTCATCCTCTTCTTATAAAAGACACCAATTAGAGAGCACCTCTGTCATTTTCATCCTTTGCTATTAATTGATATTGAGTATGACTGTGACTGGATCTTCTTTGCCATGAATTAGAATGTTAAGTCAGCCCTTGGTCTTTGAAGGTGCTCTGCATTTATGTTTTGCGGGCTCAGAAAGAGCTAGGAGATACCATATGTTCATATTGCTTCATGATTGTTTTGATTGAAGTGTTGACATTTGAAACTAATTATTATTGCTCGCTAGTTGATTATGCCATTGATATGAGTACATCATGAGACCTAAATGTCATTGCTTATGTGGTTAGCTTATGGTCTTGCTGAAAATCTGAATATGAGTTAGACATAATTACAACAACAAGGTCAAACAGAGTTTGTAAAAGTTTTTCTTTTGCCTCTTTCAGTTTGTCAACTGAATTGCTTGAGCACAAGCAAGGCTTTAAGCTTGGGGGAGTTGATACATCTCCATCGTATCTACTTTTCCAAACTCTTTTGCCCATGTTTTGGTCTCTAATTTGCATGATTTGAATGGAACTAACCCGGACAGACGCTGTTTTCAGCAGAATTGTCATGGTGTTTTTTTGCGCAGAAATAAAAGTTCTCGGAAGGACCTGGAAATTTACGAGGAATTTTTGTGGAATATATAAAAAATACTGGCGCAAGAATCACCTAGAGGGACGGAGCGAGGAGCTCACATTCCCACCAGGCCCGCCCCCCCTGGCCAGGCCTGGCAGGCTTGTGAGCCCCTCGTGGCTCCGCCGCCTCCAATTCCAGCTCTATATATTCTCCTTTGACCGAAAAAAATCAGGGAAAGAGTTCATCGCGTTTTACGATACGGAGCCGCTATGCTTAATGCTTGTCACTAGGGCCCGAGTGCCATGATTTCAGATCTGAACCTATTATGTTTTCATCAATATATGTGTGCTCTTGATCCTATCTTGCAAGTTGTAGTCACCTACTATGTGTTATGACCCGGCAACCCCGGAATGACAATAGCCGGAACCACTCCCAGAGATGACGATAGTATGAGGAGTTCATGTATTCACTATGTGCTAATGCTTTGTTTCGATTCTCTATTAAAAGGAGAACCTTAATATCCCTTAGTTTCAATTAGGACCCCGCTGCCACGGGAGGGATGGACAATAGATGTCATGCAAGTTCTTTTCCATAAGCACGTAGGACTATATACGGAATACATGCCTACATTATATTGACGAACTGGAGCTAGTTACATATCTCGCCATGTTATAACTGTTACATGATGAATGTCATCCGGCATAATTATCCATCACCGATCCAATGCCTATGAGTTTTTCCTACTGTTCCTTGCTATGTTACTTTAACGCTGCTGCTGTCACTGCTGCTACTGTTACCCCTGCTACTGTTACTATCACACTACTCTGCTACTGAAACTTTGTTGCAGATACTAAGTCTTTCAGGTGTGGTTGAATTGATATCTCCACTACTAATACTCAAAAATATTATTTTGCTTCCCCTTGTGTCGAATCAACAAATTTGGGTTGAATACTCTACCCTCGATAACTGTTGCGATCCCCTATACTTGTGGGTTATCAGGATTGCATGTGAACTTTTGGAAAATACAGTTCTTCTATCAAACATATTCTTCATGAGCTAGGCACAAAGATAATGCTTTCAAAAGATTCACTACGAAACATGGAACGGTTGAGGGAGTGGCTGATGGGCTCAAAACAATCCCTTGAGGTTTTGACAGGGTTAAATTTCCAAAATTATAATATCAAGGAGATAGCATTTGTCAAGTCAAATGGTATAATGTCGTATGCTCGAGGCAACAACAACAATTAGACATTGGTCAAATGGTGCACTCGAAAATACAGAATGAGTAGCATGACCAATGCTAGAATGGTGAGTCAACAACCAATACTCCAAGAATGAAATAATTAGTTGTTAACCTCAAGGCAATAGGGTCGCCAGAAGTATTGGGACCACACCTCAGAGTCCACTTGTTGGTAATCCGGTTTGAAACAACACGTGACCAAGAAATGAATGGTGATGGTGAGAAGTATTACTATATCAAGAATTCTTAAGACGTGTGCAAGTTTCACGACATTCTTGACATACGAGATAGTAATACTCCAAGGTAGAAGATAACATAAGCTGAGTAGTAAGGAACTTAAGGGACAACACAGAACATGAATATGTTTGTGTTAGATGTAAGGCAACAAGAATGTCGATGATAATACAATCCATCGAGGCAAAGGGATGGTATTTCTCAACATGCATTCAATTGATACCCTCCAAGAGCTCAGAATGCTGATCATAATCACGACACATTTGTAGAGAAGCTTCAACAAGATGTAATCGCTCGGCGACGACAACAAGCAAAGGAATGGTGAAGCTAAAGGTTGTCGGAACCACAGATAAGGCTGCTAGCTCAGAATCGAAATTGCCTTTTAAGACAACCAACATGATGTTGAAAGATCGATGTAAGCTTAACACACAGTTGGGATTGTGTTCCAGGGATGAAGGGTATAGATAGCATTGTAGAGCTCCAACATGATAATGATAATGTAGCTCAAAAGCTTGGAATGACATGATCGACTACAAACTCGTAAAAAAGGAAGATTACTAAGAGTTGTTGGATTGCCATGCGTACTCGATTCAGTTATCGATGTACTCGCGTGTCCAACAACTCAAACATGAGGAAACTAGAATTAATGAAAATATCATAGTTGATGAAGAGCTCACAAGAAGTTATATAGCTCTGTGATATCCTCGAGCTACAAGGGATATTACTCGAAGGTCGATCAACATTAAAGCTCGGACCGATGTATTTATCTGAACAAGACAAGTACTTTAACTCGTCGAAGAATGAAATCAAGGTAGGACAACATGGTCGAAACCACGGTTGCAAAGGACAAGATCATAGATACCAAATTTAAACCACATAATGAATGATTCTTGATATGAGAAGCTTCTATGATAGGATCAACGTCGTTTCCATGGGCATGAACACAAGTTCAAGGTTGACTCCCACTTCATCAATGCATCACCTACCATTTACTCCTCGCCCTTGATCAAGTTGTAGCTTTCAAAGAACATCTGGCAAAACACCAAAAGAGTAAAACTCATGAAAACTCGTCGGATCATATTGTTTTCGAAGGCATAGGTTCAACCCATCGGGGCATCATTAGGAACATATACCATACACTCCAAGAGTAATTAACACATGCTTCAATGTCATGGCTGACAAAAGTGTAGGGTACAACTTATCAGAGGGAGAAGACACAATTTACCAATGGCATCATGTGTTAGGGGAAGCAATCACAAGAATTTTTCGAAAGCAAAGGATGCTGTCGGATAACAACCCAGAATGAGTCTGGCAGTCCACAAAGGATCTGATGTGAGTATCGGTACTCAATTAGAGGGGGGTAAAACGCAAGGCATCGGATTATAGAACATCTGAAAAATACTGATACTTAATGACCAAA
The DNA here is from genome assembly GCF_904849725.1 of Hordeum vulgare subsp. vulgare. Taxonomy (NCBI): domain Eukaryota; kingdom Viridiplantae; phylum Streptophyta; class Magnoliopsida; order Poales; family Poaceae; genus Hordeum; species Hordeum vulgare. Next base: position 229,621,220 of record NC_058520.1, on the reverse strand, counting down.
GGAATTAGGATTTCCAGGTTGGTGTATCATAATCAGATGCTCCGATCAAATACAGGTAAGCTGAATGGACTTAGCTGGTTAACCATCCAAAGTTGATTCGTCAAGAACCAGCTCTGCCAGGAAGGACGTCTGAGCCGGAAAGATACTTTATGAGTATCAACAGATGATTGTGTGCATTCACACAAAGGTAGAATCAATAAGATCATAGGAAAATCACAATGGATTTTAATGAATGCTGCTAGTCTTATGGATTTAACCATAATGCAAGAAGGTGCGAAAGGTCAAGAGCAATGGGTTATTGGGAATTCCGAAAGATCGAATAACGATTCAAAGAACTTTCGAAACCCATGACAACTGATGACGGGCGAATCCTCGATAAGATATTCGTTACATCTCGTCAAACAAGTGCAATTGGAAAAGAAAGTATGGACGACATTTGTATGTCGTCATCCATAGTGGTTGACGGAGGAAGGGAAATCACAAGAGCGATGGGCACAAGTTCTAGAGAGAAAAACATCGGAGACTATCATCGGAGTCTTCTCATGGATCAAGCCCTCGTCTGGAATACAGGGCTCTCCAGGAGGAAGTATTTACGAGAACCTAGAGTAAGAGTTAGTAAAATATTTAACCCCAAAGAGAAGAGAGAGTAGAACCTAGAGTATAGGAAAGGAGTAAAAGATACTAATACCACCCGATTGAGATGTGGGCCCGTAAGCCACAACATTAGTGTTAGTAAGGTTTTTCAAACACTAGACTCAACTTCGGCCAAGGAGTTGGAAAGGGGGCTACCTACAGGCAGTCGGCTCTGATACCAACTTGTGACACCCTCGATTTAATCATACGCTAATCATACACGCAAATGCATACGATCAAACTCAAGGACTCACGGGAAGATATCACAACACAACTCTAGACACAAATATAACAATACAAGCTTCATATTACAAGATAGGGGCCTCGAGGGCTAGAATACGGAAGCTCGATAAACACACAAGTCAGCGGAAGCAACAATATCTGAGTACAGACATAAAACAAGGGGTGCCTTAGAGAAGGCTAGCACAAAAGATACAACAATCGAATGAGGCGACGCCTCCTGCCTGGGAACCTCCTAACTACTCTTGGTCTTCAGCGGCCTCCACGTAGTAGTAGGTACCGTCGGGGTAGCAGTCGTCGTCTGCGGGATACTCCATCTCCTGGGCTCCATCATCTAGTCGCAGCAACGGATCAAGGGGGCAATGGGGGAGCAAAGCAACGGTGAGTACTCATCCAAAGTACTCACAAGTCTTATATCAGAACTATGCTAAGTATGCAACAGTATCAAAGAAGGGGTTTATATGTGGACTAACTACAACAATGCGAGAATAGAGAGAGAAGGCCTAGTCCTATCGAAGACTAGCGTCTTCAGGATGTTGCAGCAATAGACGATATTAGAGCAAGGTAACACAAATAATAGTCATATTATTGCAGCAATATTAATATGAGGTCATGCCCAGAGATCCTCCCTCGACCCCAGCAATCCCAGAGCAAACATTCCAGTTAAGTAATAGTTGTAGTTGTATAAGATTAGGGCACAACTCCAAGTCGTCCTGTAACTGTGGACACGACTATCCAAATAGTTAATTTTCATCCCTGTAGGGGTGCACCAAGTTTCCCGTCACACTCAATAACACTCTGGCGGGACACACTTTTCTGTGTCATGCCCATCCTCGGAATATCGACATGTCGCAGCCCCACCTAAGCTTAGTAGAGAGGCCAACCCATCAGTGTAGCTCCTAAGCACAAAGCGATCGTGGGCCCACTTGCCCTCCGCGCTCCAGCATGATGCGAGGGTGGCTGATGTCAGTCCCGACACCCCTTAATACAAGCACGATGCATCTCGGGACCACTCGGGCGCACGCCACTACATCGTTGACGTCTGAAGAGCTTCAGCTGATCCTGTGACGTCGAGTACCCATAATTCTTCCTGCGTAGCCGGTTAGTGCGAAAAGGTCTCCGACCAACCTAGATCAAATACACAAATCCATTATAATTTTAATTATGTCATCGACACAAACACACGGGAATCCACCCGCCTAACATCTATTCATCAATGATCCCAGTAACATGGTCAACTAACTATGTGATTGTAACATCAGGGGGAATCCGAGGTATCACCCTCGTTGGATCCCGAACGATGTAACCATCAAGGTGGACCTAGATGAATCACCCTCGAGGGTCCCACACTTGAGGGGTTGCACGACAGAGGCATCGTCGGGAATGGTGAAAGAGGAATCACCCTCGATAACCACGACCGACTAGCTATACTATAGAGATATCATCAGGAGTACTTCATGAGGTGTCACCCTCGGTACCCGATAGTATCTCTCTAGTGTCGCACAACTAAGGGCGGTGTAAGTGTTGTGTCGGGTATGGCTCGTCGATTAGGGATCGAGATTTGAAAACAAAGCGGGGCAACTGGACTACGGGGTCAGAGGGAAGACTGCTCCACCTATACTAAACAGTTTATTGTGCGGTACTGAAAGTAGCAGTTCATAAAAAATAGGCTATGCATCAGGTATAGGAGCTAACTACAAAAGTAGAAAAATTCTAATGCAATCAGGAGGAAGAAAGGCATAGGAGATATAGGGATGATCAAGGCGGGGTTTGCTTGACTTGTTGCTCTGCGGCGAAGGGCTTATCGGGAAGGTCATAGATTTACCCGGCAGCAGTGTCAGCCTCGGGGTCTACCGGTAAGAAGAGGGGGGAGTAACAATAAATAATAGCAACAGGTGCAACACTAAGCATGACATAGCAATATGCAGGGTAGGCATGAGCTAACGCAGTAACATCCGTCATAGACGGCTCGAGAGAATATCAGATGATATTTCCCAGGTCTCTTGCTACTACGGGTTAGATAAAAAATGATGGAAAAGTTTCACGTTTGCTATGCTAGGGACGCGTGACACACGAACGGATAGCGTATCCGGGTTAGTCTCGTCCTGCTGATCAACTTTCATGTTGAAAATATTTTGATCTGACTTACAGTTTATTTCATATTAATTTTTAAAGTTTTATTCAATAATTAGGAATTATAAACAGATTAAAATAATTATTAAATGCTATTATGACATCAGCATGATGTCATGCTGACATCAGCGGTTGACTGGTCAAGTCACCATTGGGTCCTACGTGTCATTCACACAATTTAATAATTAAGGTTAAATATTAATTAATCAGATTAATTTAGTGCGGGACCCACGTGTCATATACTTCCTAGTATATTTTATTTAACTTAATTAATAGATTTAGCTAACAACTTATTTAACTTGCTTACTGATGACCCACAAGTATAGGGGATCTATCGTAGTCTTTCGATAAGTAAGAGTGTCGAACCCAACGAGGAGCACAAGGATTTGACAAGTGGTTTTCAACAAGGTATTCTCTACAAGCACTGAAATTATCGATAACAGATAGCTGTGTGGTAAGATGATTCGTAGCAAGTAGCAAGTGACAAAAGTAACAACGGTGCAGCAAAGTGGGACAATCCATTTTGTAGCAAGTGACAAGCCTGGACAAACTCTTATAGGAGGTAAAGCGCTCCCGAGGACACATGGGAATTTCTGTCAAGGTAGTTCTCATCATGTTCATATGATTCGCGTTCGCTACTTTGATAGTTTGATATGTTGGTGGACCGGCGCTTGGGTACTGCCCTTACTTGGAGAAGCATCCCACTTATGATTAACCCCTCTCGCAAGCATCCGCAACTACGAAAGAAGAATTAAGACAAAGTCTAACTATAGCATTAAACTAGTGGATCCAAATCAGCCCCGTACGAAGCAACGCATAAACTAGGGTTTAAGCTTCTGTCATTCTAGCAGCCCATCATCTACTTACTACTTCCCAATTCCTTCCTCTAGTCCCAAACAATGGTGAAGTTTTATGTAGTCGACGTTCACATAACACCGCTAGAGGAGAGACAATATACAACACATCAAAATATCGAACGAATACAAAATTCACATGACTACTTATAGCATGACTTATCACATGTCCTCAGGAACAGAAGTGACTACTCACAAAGCATCATTATGATCATGACGAGAGAGGTATTGAATAGAATCAAGGATCTGAACATATAATCTTCCACCGAGTAATCAAACTAGCATCAACTAAAAGAGTAATTAACACTACTAGCAACCTTACAAGTACCAATCGGAGTCGCGAGACGGAGATTGGTTACAAGAGATGAACTAGGGTTAGGAGATGAGATGGTGCTGATGAAGATGTTGATGGTGACGAGTCCCCTCCGATGAGAGGAGTGTTGGTGATGGCGATGGCGACGATTTCCCCCTCTGGGAGGGAAGTTTCCCCGGCAGGACGACCCTGCCGGAGCTCTAGATTGGTTCTGCTCAAGTTCCGCCTTATGGCGGCGGCGATTCCTCCCGAAAGCCTCCTCCTAATTTTTTCTGGAACGAAACCCTCCTCATAATTTTTTCTGTAGAAACCCTCCTTATAGAAAAAGAGGGGGGCCAGAGGGTAGGGGGGTAGGTTGTGCCTAGCAGGCTTGTGGCCACCTATTGGCTCCCCTCTGGTACTTCTTCGGCCAATATTTTATATAAATTCGAAAATATATCCTCGTTGATTTTCACGGCTTTTGGAGTTTTGCAGAATAGGTATCTCAAACTTGCTCCTTTTTCAGGCCAGAATTCCAGCTGCCGGCATTCTCCCTCTTCATGTAAACCTTGCAAAATAAGAGAGAAAAGGCATAAGTATTGTACTGTGAAGTGCAATAACAGCCCATCAAGCTATAAATATCAACATGACAGCATGATGCAAAATGGACGTATCAACTCCCCCAAGCTTAGACCTCGCTTGTCCTCAAGCGAAAACCAAGATCAATAAATATGCCCACATGTTTAGAGAGAGAGGTGTTGACAAAACAACATATTGACATGCAGGCATCATGATCATAATCAGAACAGCAATATCATCATATAATCTCTCATGCTAAAGTGACAATTCCTTCACAAAGTAAAGTAAGGATCAAGAACCTTACTCAGAATTAACAACCAATAGCCTATAGTAATTGAAGCAATTGCAATTTATCATAACATCGGAAAGAGTCAAATAAGAGCTTGTAAAGCAAATTCATATACTCAATCATCCTTTCGTCTTCTACAATTGCTACAACTCACGTGGTACTCATGACATCAAAGTTTCAGTCGAACATAGACAAAGCTAGGGGCTTATAATTTGGCGTCCCAACTACTTACGTCAAGGGTAATGCCAACAATAATAATTCATGAATACTTACTTCCAAGTTGACATATGAATGTAGATCTTTCCCTAGAATATGACGTTAGCCAAGAAAAAGGCGAAATAAGGAATTGGTGTAGATCAGCATGACTCTTTCAAGGGCAAAAAGTAAAGGTACAAGATAGGCCCTTGGCAGAGGGAAGAAGAGGTTGTCATGCGCTTTTGATGTTTATATGTGCGACCTCTTAGTGCGAAGGAACGTCACTTTATATTGCCTCCTATGATAAAGAACTTTATTATCCAGTCTGTTGATTTTATGTCTTCCTCATCACAGGTTCGTACAAAGCTTATTTTGCACACACTGATAGATCATACATATTTATGGAGTAATTTTTATTGCCTGCACCGATGACAACTTACTTGAGGGATCTTATTCAATCCATAGGTAGGTATGGTGGAGTCTCATGGGAAAATTGGGGTTGAAGGTTTGTGGATGCACTAGTAGTATCTCGACTTAGTGCGGAAGTTTTTGCTGATATGAGGTGGAAGCAAGCGTCACATGCTAAGGGATCTCTAGTCATATAATCATTGTTCGGAACCAAGCAAGCATAATTCATTATGTTATCTTCCTTGTCCAACATCTACTTCTAAGCATGTAATAGTTTAGTGAGTGTTCACAATCATAGATGGTGTCGAAGATGATATATTTACATGTGAACATCTCCTTCTTTATCACTTCCTATTAATTGCAACAATGACCAAGGTCTACGTTTGTCCACCCTCAACAAGTTTCAATCATCATTATTTTTATATGTGAAGCCATCATTTCTCATAAGATCATTACATGATCTTTCATGCTTTTGTTCTATTATCATTCTTTTGATCATGGCATGAGGCAAGGCCCTTAACTAAGACATCTTTATTATATGGCTCACAAGCTCGAATACATCGGGGGTGACACAAAGCAAAACTCAAGCCTAAAACACTAAGAACTTTATTCTACTAGAGAAAGATAAAACCAAAAAGGAACGAACATGGCACAAGCTTGGCACAAGTAAAGGAAAAAGATGTGATGGTGATACGATATCGGGGCAACTCCCCCATGCTTGGCACAAGCAAAGGGGATTGCCCATACCCATGCTTAGTTGTCTTCCATTGGAGGTGAAGGTGGTGGAGTTGTTTTGTCCATTGATTCCAAGAGGGCCATCAATCTTTGATTTATACCTTGGAGCTCTTTGATATGTTTCTCCAGCAAAACACCTTCACGAGTGAGATAAGTATTACGAACACGAGTTATTTCACATAACCGAAAGAGGTCGATCAGGGATGGAGGTAAAAGGTGGAGGTATGGTTGAAGAAAATTCTCTTCCTCATCCTCTTCCTTGTTGAGCACAGATTGCCCTTCGTCCAACGCCGGATTTTTCTCCTTACGGTTGCCCTTAGTTTCTTTAGGTAGCCTTTCCTTGGCCTCCATGACCTCCATTCTTTTCAGATCATCATTTAATTCTTCATAGACTTGAGGGAGTTCGTTCTCCCCCACAGATTCCTGAGATGACATCTTGCTCTAAACTGCGGCAGAAAACCGGGTCGAAACGAAAACAGAGGAAATTTGCGTGATACAAGGGTCCGACCTTTTGGAAGAATATATAATGATTTTTCCCGACCAGAAGGAGTATTCAACAAGAAAACGGAGTCTGGGAGGCACACGAGGTCCTCACAAGCCCCCCAGGCGCGGCCAGGGGGGTGGCCTGCGCCTGGCGGGCCTGTCGCCTCCTCGTGCGCTTTCCGGACTACTTTAAATTTTTCTATTTTTCTAAAAATTCCAAAACGGATAAAAATTCCTACTGGAAATTTTTGGGAGTCAGTTTACTTACCGAATCACATACCCCTTCGTTTTTGGAGTCTGAAACATGCTGATAAATATCCCTTATGTACTCCTCCGGAGTTATGGTATTGATAATATTGCTTTCAACATTTATGGGAGTACGTGAGATATATTGCTTGATTCTTTGCCCGTTTACCACTTTCGGAAAATTACCTTCCATGTTCTTGATCTTGATGGCACCGGAACGATATACTTCCTCAACAATGAAAGGTCCTTCCCATTTAGAGAGAAACTTCCCTGCAAAAAATCTTAAACGAGAATTATATAGCAAGACATAATCACCTACACTGAACTCACGTTTTTGTATCCTTTTATCATGCCACCTCTTAACCTTTTCTTTGAACAACTTGGCATTTTCATATGCCTGAGCTCTCCATTCATCAAGCGAGCTAATATCCAATAACCTCTTCTCACCGGCAAGTTTGAAATCAAAGTTGAGCTCTTTGATTGCCCAATAAGCCTTATGCTCTAGCTCAAGAGGTAAATGACATGCTTTACCGTAAACCATTTTGTACGGAGACATGCCCATGGGATTCTTATAAGCAGTTTTATAAGCCCACAGTGCATCGTCAAGATTCTTAGACCAATTCTTTCTAGACCTATTGAATGTCTTTTGTAGAATTAGTTTAATCTCTCTATTACTTAGCTCTACTTGACCACTGGACTGAGGGTGATAGGGAGATGCAATTCTATGATTGACATCGTACTTAGCAAGCATTTTATGGAAAGCACCATGAATGAAATGTGATTTCAACGAATTTAATAATTCCATGAAAGAAATATAATAATAATAATTCTAGGAGGTTTTGTCGATCCTAAAGATACTAGCAAGTATGCAAGCTCCAGCGATCCTTCAATGGACTGGTGCAAGCATCTCGGAGTTGGAATATACACTTTGATGAGATGATCAAAGATTTTGGGTTTGTACAAGGTTTATGAGAATCTTGTATTTGCAAAGAAGTGAGTGGGAGCACTATAGAATTTCTGATAAGTATATGTGGTTGACATATTGTGGATCAGAAGAAATGTAGAATTTCTGTAAAGCATACAAGGTTGTTTGAAAGGAGTTTTCAAAGGAATAACTGGATTGCGCTACTTCAACGTTGAGCATCGAAGATCTACGAAGATAGATCGAAAGCGCTTAACAGAAGTTTCAACAAGATGCATGCCTTGACAAGTTTTTGAAGGAGTTCAAAATTGATCAGCAAAGAAGGAGTTCTTGGTTGCGTTGTTAGGTGTGAATTTGAGTAAGACTCAAAACCCGACCCCAGCAGAATAAAGAGAATAGACGAAGGTCGTCTTCTGTGCCTTACCCGTAGACTCTAAAGTATGCCATGCTGAGTACCGCACCTGATGTGTGCCTTGCAGCAAGTCTGTTAAGAGGTACACACAGTGATCCAGGATTGAATCACTGATCAGCGGTCAAAGTTATCCTTAGTAACTAAATAGACTAAGGAATTTTTCTCGATTATGGAGGTGGTCAAAGAGTTCGTCGTAAAGGGTTATGTCAATGCAAGCTTTGACACTAATCCGAAGAACTATGAGTAGTGAAACGGATTCGTATAGTAGAGTAGATATTTGGAGCATTTCTGAATAGCACGTAGTAGCAGCATCTATAAGATGGCATAAAGATTTGTAAAGAACGCACGGATCTGAAAATTTCAGAACCTTTGACTAAAACCTCTCTCACGAGCAAGACGTGATCAGACCCCCGAACTATATGGGTGTTGGATTCGGTGAAATCACATGGTGATGTGAACTAGATTATTGACTCTAGTGCAAGTGGGAGACTGTTGGAAATATGCCCTAGAGGCAATAATAAATTATTTTTTATTATATGCTTTGTAACGGGCTGATTTGGATCCACTAGTTTAATGCTATGGTTAGACGTTGTCTTAATTCTTAATCATAAGTGGGATGCTTGTCCAAGTAAGGGCAGTACCCAAGAGCCGGTCCACCCACATATCAAACTATCAAAGTAACGAACGCGAATCATATGAACATGATGAAACTAGTATGATAGAAATTCCCGTGTGTCCTCGGGAGAGATTTCCCTATTATAAGACTTTATTCAGGCTTGCCCCTTGCTATAAAAGGGATTGGGCCACTTGCTGCACCGTTGCTACAACTTGTTATCTATTACTTTTCGCTTGCTACGATTCACCTCACTGCACCATCACTTGTTACCGCTACTTTCAGTGCTTGCAGTTATTACCTTGCTGAAACCGTTTATCACAGCCTTCTCCTCCTCGTTGGGTTCGACACTCTTACTTATCGAAAGGACTACGATTGATCCCCTATACTTGTGGGTCATCAAGACTCTTTTCTGGCGCCGTTGCCGGGTAGGAAGCGCCTTTGGTAAGTTGAATTTGGTAAGGAAACATTTATATACTGTGCTGAAATTCATTGCCACTTGTCACTATGGAAACTGTTCCTTTGAGGAGTTTGTTCGGGGTATCTTCACCACGAACGGTAGCACGAGGAGTTGTTCATCAACCTGAGGTACCTACTGAAAATATGTTTTATAGGAGATGGATCTTCACATCCAGACTTGCATCTAATCCATGTAGATGAAGTTTGTGGTTTATTTAAGCTTGCAGGTTTTCCCGAGGATGAGGTAAAGAAGAAAGTATTTCCTTTATCTTTGAAGGATAAGGCGTTGACATGGTATAGGCTATGTGATGATACTAGATCATGGGACTACAATCGGTTGAAATTGGAATTTCATCAAAAGTTTTATCCTATGCATTTAGTGCATCGTGATCGGAATTATATTTATAACTTTTGGCCTCGTGAGAGGGAAAGCATAGCTCAAGCTTGGGGGAGGCTTGAATCAATGCTATATTCATGCCCCAATCATGAGCTCTCGAGAGAAATTATCACTCAAAACTTTTATGTTCGGCTTTCTCATAAAGATCGTACCATGCTTGACACTTCTTGTACCGGTTCTTTATGAAGAAGGATATTGACCACAAGTGGAATTTATTGGAAAGAATCAAACGTAACTCTGAAGATTGGGAGCTGGAGGAAGGTAAGGAGTCAGGTATGAATTTCCAGTTTGATTGCGTTAATTCTTTTGTTGAGACAAACACTTCTAGAGATTTTAGCGCTAAGTATGGACTTGACTCTGAGATAGTAGCTTCTCTATGTGAATCTTTTGTTGCTCATGTTAATCTTCCCAAAGAGAAGTGGTTTAAATATCATCCTCCTGTACAAAGCAACAGAGCCAAAACCAATCTAGTTGAGGAGAAATTCATTGCTTTTAGTGATCCTATTGTTCCTTGTGCCTACGCTGAGAAACCACCTTACCCTGCTAGGATAAAGGATTATTCTAAAGCTCCAACTGTGATACGTAGGGGTTTCATTAGACCACTTGGATCCCCTGAGGAAATTAGAGTCGAACCTAGTGTTGCTATTATTATAGATCTCTTAGCCGAAGACATAGATGGGCATGTTATCAAATTCTGTGAGGACTCTGCTAGAATTGCAAAACCTCACGCGAAAGACAAATACGGACATGTAGTTGGCCTGCCCGTTTTTTCTGTCAAGATAGGAGATCACTGTTACAATGGTTTATGTGATATGGGTGCTAGTGTTAGTGCAATACCCCGTTCCCTATATGATGAAATCAAAGATGAGATTGCACCTACTGAGTTAGAACCCATTGATGTCACTATTATGCTAGCTAATAGAGACACTATTTTCCCTCTCGGAATTGTGAGAGACGTAGAAGTCCTGTTGGTAAGACGAAGTATCTTACTGATTTCATCGTCCTTGGTACTGCACAAGATAGCTTTCGTCCCATCATATTTGGTAGACCCTTTCTCAACACTGTCAATTCTCATATTGATTGCATTAAACAGACTGTCACTGTTAGTTTCGAGGGTGTGTCCCATGAATTTAACTTCTCCAAGTTTGGAAGACAATACCATGAAAAAGAGTCGTCTGGTAGGGATGATATCATTGCTCTTGCCTCTATTGCCGTACCTCCTACAGATTCTTTAGAGCAATATTTGCTTGAGCATGAAAATGATATGCATATGGAGGAAAGATATGAGATAGATAAAATTGACTTAGAACAATATCCTATTCTCAAGAATAATCTGCGTGTTGAACTACTTGGGGATCCTCCCCCACCAAAGGATGATCCTGTGTTCGAGCTGAAACAGTTACCAGATACTCTTAAGTATGCTTATCTTGATGAGAAGGAGATATATCCTGTTATTATTAGTTACCAGATACTCTTAAGTATGCTTATCATGAAGAGAAGAAGTTATTAAAAACTTTGAGGAAGCACCGTGAGGCTATTGGATATACGCTTGATGATCTTAAGGGTATTAGTCTCACTCTCTGTCAGCACAAGATTAAAACCGATCCTGATTCTAAGCGAGTTGTTGATAATCAAAGGAGATTAAATCCTAGGATGAAAGAGGTCGTGAGAAAAGAAATATTAAAGCTTCTGGAAGCATGAATCATTTATCTTGTTGCTCATAGTGATTGGGTAAGTCGAGTTCATTGCGTACCTAAGAAGGGAGGTATCACCATCGTTCCTAATGATAAGAAAGAATTAATCCCACAAAGGATTATTACAGGCAATAGGATGGTGATAGACTTCCGAAAACTGAACAAGGCAACTAGGAAAGACCATTATCCTTTGCCGTTTATTGACCAGATGCTAGAAAGGCTATCTAAACACACACACTTCTGCTTTCTAGATGGTTATTCAGGTTTCTCGCAAATACCTGTTGCACAATCTGATCAAGAGAAAACCACCTTCACATGCCCCTTCGGTACCTTTGCTTATAGACGCATGCCTTTTCGCTTGTGCAATGCACTAGCCACCTTTCAAAGATGTATGATGGCTATATTCTTTGACTTTTGTGAAAAAATTGTTGAGGTTTTCATGGATGATTTCTCCGTCTATGGTTCTTCCTTTGACGATTGCTTCATCAACCTTGATCAGGTCTTACAGACATGCAAAGATACCAACCTCGTCTTGAACTAGGAGAAGTGCCACTTCATGGTTAATGAAGGCATCGTCTTAGGACACAAAATCTCTGAGAGAGGCATTGAAGTTGATAAGGCTAAGGTTGATGCAATTGATAAAATGCCTTGCCCCACAGATATCAGAGGTATACGAAGTTTCCTAGGTCATGCTGTTTTCTATAGAAGGTTCATTAAGGACTTTTCTAAGATTTCTAGGCCTCTTACCAACCTCTTGCAGAAGGATGTTCCTTTTGTTTTTGATTAGGATTGCGAGGAAGCTTTCGAAATACTTAAGAAGGCCTTGATAACCGCACCTATTTTTCAACCACCAGACTGGAACTTGCCCTTTGAAATCATGTTCGATGCTAGTGATTATGCTGTTGGTGTTGTTCTAGGACAAAGAGTAGACAAGAAGTTGAATGTCATTCACTACGCTAGTAAAACTCTAGACAGTGCCCAAAGACACTATGCCACCACAGAGAAGGAGTTTTTAGCAGTCATGTTTGCATGTGAAAAGTTCAGATCTTATATAGTTGACTCCAAAGTCACTATTCACTCTAATCATGCTGCTATTAAGTACCTTATGGAGAAGAAGACGCTAAGCCTAGGCTAATCCGATGGGTTATCCTACTACAGGAATTTGATTTGAACGTCGTTGACCGAAAGGGTGCTGATAACCCTGTAGCAGATAACTTGTCTAGGCTGGAGAATGTGCTTGATGACCCACGACCTATTGATGACAGCATTCCTGATGAGCAATTGACTGTCATCCGCACTTCGCATAGTGCACCGTGGTATGCTGATTATGCAAACTATATCGTAGCCAAATACATACCACCCAGTTACACCTACCAGCAAAAGAAGAAATTCTTCTTTGATTTGAGACACTACTTTTGGGATGATCCTCACCTTTATAAGGAAGGAGTAGATGGTGCCATTAGATGTTGTGTGCCTGAACATGAATAGGGACAGACCCTGCAGAAGTGTCATTCCAAGGCCTACGGAGGACACCATGCTGGAGACAGAACTGCTCATAAGGTATTGCAATCATGTTTCTATTGGCCCACTCTCTTTAAGGATGCCCGTAAGTTTGTTTTGTCTTGTGAAGAATGTCAAAAAATAGGGAACATCAGTAAGCGTCAGGAAATGTCTACGAACTATTCACTTGTCATTGAACCATTTGATGTCTGGGGCTTTGATTATATGGGACCCTTCCCGAGCTCCAATGGATACACTCACATCTTAGTTGCTGTGCACTACGTCACTAAGTGGGTAGAAGCTATCCCCACTAAAATTGCTGATCACCACACCTCTATAAAGATGCTTAAAGAAGTCATTTTCCCAAGATTTGGAGTCCCTAGATATCTGATGACTGATGGCGGTTCACACTTCATTCATGGTGTTTTCCGCAAGATGCTCGCTAAGTATGATGTCAACCATAGAGTTGCATCTCCTTATCATCCTCGGTCTAGTGGTCAAGTGGAGTTGAGTAATAGGGAGATCAAATTGATCTTACAAAAGACCGTCAATAGATCTCAGAAGAATTGGTCTAGCAAACTTGAGATGCGCTATGGGCTTATAAGACTGCTTATAAGAATCCCATGGGCATGTCGCCGTATAAAATGGTTTACAGTAAGGCCTCTCATTTACCTCTTGAGGTGGAACACAAAGCTTATTGGGCAATCAAAGAGCTCAACTTTGATTTCAAACTTGCCAGTGAGAAGCGGTTGTTTGATATCAGCTCATTAGATGAATGGAGGGCCGAGGCATATGAGAATGCTAAGTTGTTCAAGGAAAAGGCTAAGAGATGGCACGATAAAAGAATACAAAAACGAGAGTTCAATGTAGGTGACTATGCCCTACTATACAATTCTCATTTGAGATTCTTCGCAGGAAAGCTCCTCTCTAAATGGGAAGGTCCCTATGTTGTCGAGGAAGTATATCGTTCCGGTGCCATTAAAATCAATAACATTGAAGGAAATTTTCCTAGAGTGGTAAACGGGCAAAGAATCAAGCATTATATCTCTGGTACTCCCATAAATGTTGAGACCAATATCATCAATATCATAACTCCAGAGGAGTACATAAGGGATGTTTATCAGCCTGTTTCAGACACTGAAAACCAAGAGGTATCTGTTTCGGTAAGTAGTTGGACTCCAAAACTTTTCCAATAGGAAATTTTCTCTGTTTTGGAATTTATGGAAAATTAGAAAAATAAAAAGCAGTTCAGAGAGCGCACGAGGTGGCCACAAGCTTGGTTGCCGCAGCCTACCTCCCTGGCCGCGGCAACAGGGCTTGTGGGCAGCTCGTGTGCCTCCCGGACTCCATTTTCTTGCGGAGCACTCCTTCTGGTCCAGAAAAAATCATTATATATATGCCCAAGGGTTTTCATCTCCGTATCGCACAGTTTTCCTCTGTTTTCGTTTTGGGCCTGTTTCTGCTGCAGATCTAGATCGTCATGACTTCCCCAAAAGTTCCTAAGGACAAGATCTTCGAGAAGGTCATCAATCCTTACCTCACGGAAGTGTTGCAGCACCCCCAATCCATCAAGATGAGCGAGGGGATGTTGCACATCCGTGATGTTGAGAGGCCTAAGAAGACCGGAAGCATGGAGACGAGGCTCGAAGCAATGGAGCAACAAGTCTTCAAGTGCCAAGGGATGGTAGAGCGTGGTCTCAACGCCAACCACATGATGATCACGGAGTTCACCAGTAATCACAAGATGGATTTCATTGACATTGGGAAGCACCTCTCCAGGCTATATGACAGGGTTGATCAACTCCAGGGCCAGATCTATGACCTGCAGAACCAAAACTGTGAGTATGAGTATAGATTTACATCAATACAGTTGGCTGCAGATTTGAGGATTCCGGCGACTCGTTCATCCTTCCATGATGGAGCACCTATGCCTTAGAAAACCGAGGATCAGACTACTTCAACAACACCACCACCATCACCACCAAAGGAAGACAACTAAGCATTGGTATGGGCAATCCCCTTGGCTTTTGCCAAGCTTGGGGGAGTTGCCCTGGTATCGTATCACCTTTATATCTTTTGCTTTTACCTTTGTTTTAGTTTTTCCTTTTGAGTTTTATTTCTTCTCTTAGTGGAATAAGTCTTTAGTGTTTTAGTTTGAGTCTTCTACTTTTGTCTCTCCCCCGATGTATTCGAGCTTGCGAGCTATATAATAAAGAGTATCTTAGTCAAGGGCTTTGTTTTGTGCCGTGATCAAAAGTATGAAAAGAACGATAGCATGAAAGATCATGATATGATCTTATGGAAAGTGATAGCTTCACTTATAACAAGTATGATGATTGAAACTTGTTGAGAATAGACCAACATAGACCTCAATCATTGTTGCAATTAATAAGAAGTAATAAAGAAAGAGAGGTTCACATATAAATATATCATGCTTAGAATTGCGAGCACTCACCAACCTATTACATGCTTAGAAGTAGATGTTGGAAAAGGAAGACAACATAATGATTTGTGTTTGCTTGGTTCCAAACAATGTTATATGATTAGAGATCCCTTAGCATGTGACGATTGCTTCCACCTCATATTAGCCAAAACTCCCGCACCAAGTAGAGATACTACTTGTGCATCCATAAACCTTCAACCCAGTTTTTCCATGAGTGTCCACCATACCTACCTATGGATTGAATAAGATCCCTCAAGTAAGTTGTCATCGGCGCAAGCAATAAAAATTTCTCTCTAATATGTATGATCTATTAGTGTGTGGAAAATAAGCTTTGTACGAACCTGTGATGAGGAAGACATAAAAGCGACAGACGGCATAATAAAGTTCTTTATCACAGGAGGCAATATAAAATGACGTTCCTCTGCACTAAGAGGACACACATCCAAACCTCAAAAGCACCCGACAACCTCTGCTTCCCTCTGCGAAGGTCCCATCTTGTACCTTTACCTTTTTCCCTTGTAAGAGTCATGGTGATCTTCACCAATTCCTTATTTAGCCTTTTTTCTTGGTGAACGTCATATGCTTGGGAAAGATCAATATTCATATATCTACTTGGAGCTGAGTAGTTATGCTTTATTATTGTTGACTTTACCCTTGAGGTAAATGGTTGGGAGGCAAAACTATAAGCCCCTATCTTTCTCTGTGTCCAACTGAAACTTTGATACCATGAGTACCACGTGATTTGTAACAATTGTGGAAAACAAAAGAGATGATTGAGTATGAGGATTTGCCTTGCAAGCTCTTATTTGACTTTTCTGATAATATGATAAATTGCAATTGCTTCAATGTCAATGGAATGTTGTTGGCTACTTCTCGGTAAGGTTTTTGTTTCATACTTTGCTTTGTGAAGGAATTGTTACTCTCCCATAAGAATCTCTATGATGTGTTGTTGTTCTATGTATGGTCATGATGCCCTCCTGTCCGTATTTTGTTTTATCGACACCTTCATCCCTAAACATGTGGACATCTTTTGGGTCTTGGTTTTCACTTGAGGACAAGCGAGGTCTAAGCTTAGGGGAGTTGATACGTCCATTTTGCATCATGCTTTCATGTCGATATTTATCGCTTTTTGGACTGTTATTATACTTTGTGGAATTTTACTTATGCCTTTTCTCTCTTATTTTGCAAGGTTTATTTGAAGAGGGAGAATACCGGCAGATGGAATTCTGGATTAGAAAAGGAGCAAGTATGAGTGCTCTATTATGCGCAACTCCAAATGTCCTGAAAATCAACGTGGATTTTTTTTGGATTTTATAAAAAATACTGGGCGAAAAAGTGTTAGAGGGGAGCAACCAGGGGCCCACAAGCCTGGTTGCCGCAGCCTACCCCCCTGGCTGCGGCAACAGGGCTTGTGGGCACCCTGGCGGCCCACTGCCCCCCCCCCTCTTTTGCTATATGAAGGGTTTCGTTCCAGAAAAAATAAATCATTCGGGAGCTTTTTCTTCCGGGGAAACTAGAGCTCCGGCAGGACGATCATGCCACAGAAACTTCCCTCCCGGAGGGGGAAATCGTTGCCTTCGTCATCACCAACACTCCTCTCGTCGGAGGGGAGGCATCTTCATCAACATCCTCATCAGCACCATCTCCACTACAATCCCTAGTTCATCTCTTGTAACCAATCTCCGTCTCGCGACTCCGATTGCTAGTAGTGTTGATTACTATTTGTAGTTGATGCTAGTTGGATTACTTGGTTGAAGAGTTTATGTTCAGATCCTTGATGCTATTCATTACACCTCTGATCATGATTATAATTATGCTTTGTGAGTAGTTACTTTTGTTCCTGAGCACATGGGATAAGTCATGCTAATAATAGTCATGTGAGTTTGGTATTCGTTCGGTATTTTGATATGTTGTTTGTTGTCTTTTCCTCTAGCGGTGTTATGTGAACATCAACTACATAACACTTCACCATATTTGGGCCTAGAGGAAGGCATTGGAGAGTAGTAAGTAGATGATGGGTTGCTGGAGTGACAGAAGCTTAAACCCTAGTCTATGCATTGCTTCGTAAGGGGTTGATTTGGATCCACTAGTTTAATGCTATGGTTAGACGTTGTCTTAATTCTTATTTCGTAGTTGAGGATGCTTGCGAGAGGGGTTAGTCATAAGTGGTATGCTTGTCCAAGTAAGGGCAGTACCCAAGCGCCGGTCCACCCACATATCAAACTATCAAAGTAACGAACGTGAATCATATGAACATGATGAAACTAGTATGACAGAAATTCCCGTGTGTCCTCGGGAGCGCTTTCCCTCTTATAAGACTTTGTTCAGGCTTGTCCCTTGCTACAAAAGGGATTGGGCCACTTGTTGCACCATTGCTACAACTTGTTACTTGTTACTTTTCTCTTGCTATGATTCACCTCACTACACCATCACTTGTTACTGCTACTTTTAGTGCTCGATGTTATTACCTTGTTGAAAACCGTTTATCAGAGCCTTCTCCTCCTCGTTGGGTTCGACACTCGTACTTATCGAAAGGACTACGATTGATCCCCTATACTTGTGGGTCATCACTTCACTATGTGAAGCATTGATGACATTCATTTGCTCATCAGGAAAGCTATCATCAATAGGTTGTGGGTGATACGTCTCCAAGGTATCTATAATTTTTGTTGGTTCCATGCTATTATCTTGTCAAACTTTGGATGTTTTGTATGCCATTTATATCTTTTTTGGGACTAACTTATTAACCCAGTGCCAAGTGCCAGTTCCTGTTTTTTCCGTGTTTTTGACCCCTTTCAGAGGAGAATTTTAAACGGTGTCCAAACGAAATAAAACTTCCAAAAAGGTTTTTTCTAGAACAGAAGATACGCACGGGACGTGAGAACGAAGGCAGAGGCCACCAAGGGAGGCCACAAGTCCCCTAGGTGTGGCCAGGGGGCCCGCACCTAGCAGGCTTGTGGGCCCCGTGTGGCTCGTCTGCCCTACCTCTTCCGCATATAAATTCCCGAAATATCCAAAAGTGCGCGAGAGATCCATGTAAATACTTTTCCGCCGCCGCAAGCTTCTGTCTCCGCAAGATCCCATATGGGGCACGTTCTGGTGCCCTGCCGGAGGGGGGATTTGGATACGGAGGGCTTCTTCATCAACACCATGACTTCTCTGATGATGCGTGAGTAGTTCACCATAGACCTTCGGGTCCATAGCTATTAGCTAGATGGCTTTTTCTCTCTGTTGGATCTTCAATACAAAGTTCTCCATGATCTTCATGGAGATCTATCCGATATAAAAATTTTTGCGGTGTGTTTGTCGAGATCCGATGAATTGTGGATTTATGATCACATTATCTATGAATCTTATTTGATTTTCTTCTGATCTCTTATATGCATGATTTCATATCCTTGTAATTCTCTTCGAGTTGTGGATTCTTGCAATGGGAGAAGTGCTTGGTTTTGGGTTCATACCGTGCAGACACCTCACCCAGTGACAGAATGGGTAGCGAGGCATGCATCGTGTTGTTTCCATCAAGGGTAAAAAGATGGGGTTTACATCATTGGTTTGAGTTTATCCCTCTACATCATGTCATCTTGCTTAAGGAGTTACTCTATTCGTCATGAACTCAATACACTAGATGCATGCGGGATAGTGGTCGATGTGTGGAGTAATAGTAGTAGATGCAGAAAGTATCAGTCTACTTGTTTTGGACGTGATGCCTATATGTATGATCATTGCCTTAGATATCGTCATGACTTTGCGTGGTTCTATCAATTGCTTGACAGTAATTTGTTCACCCACCGTAATATTTGCTATCATGAGAGAAGCCTCTAGTGAACACTATGGCCCCGGTTCTACTTCACATCTTAATTTCAGCCTTACACTTTAACTTCGTTGCACTTTCCGCCTTCAGATCTCACTTTGCAATCAATCTTGAAGGGATTGACAACCCCTTTATAGTGTTGGGTGTAAGCTCGTTTGTGTTTGCGCAGGTACTCTGGACACTTGGGTTGATTCTCCTACTGGATTGATACCTTGGTTCTCAAACTGAGGGAAATACTTATTGCTCCTGTGCTGCATCACCCTTTCCTCTTCGAGGGAAAAACCAACGCAAGCTCAAGAGGTAGCAGTGGGTCATCAAGAACATTCTCCAACCTAGACAAGTTATTTGCTACGGGGTTCTCAGCACCCTTCCTATCAACAACATGCAAATCAAATTCTTGTAGCAAGAGAACCCAGCTGATAAGTCTAGGTTTAGCGTCTTTCTTTTCCATTAGGTACTTAATAGCAGCGTGATTAGTGTGAATAGTGTCTTTGGAATCAACTATGTAAGATCTGAACTTTTCACGTGCAAACACGACTGCTAAAAATTCCTTTTCCGTAGTAGCATAGTTTCTCTAGGCACTATCTAGAGTTTTACTAGCATAGTGAATAACATTCAACTTCTTATCAACTCTTTGTCCTAAAATAGCACCAACGGCATAATCAATAGCATCACACATGATATAAAAAGGGAAGTTCCAATCAGGTGTTTGAACAATAGGCACAATTATCAAGGCCTTCTTAAGTATTTCAAAGGCTTCCTCACAATCCTCGTCAAAAACAAAAGGAATATCCTTCTGCAAGAGATTGGTAAGACGCCTAGAAATCTTAGAGAAGTCTTTAATGAACCTTCTATAGAAACCAGCATGACCAAGGAAACTTCTTATACCCGTGATATCTATGGGGCATGGCATTTTCTCGATCGCATCAACCTTAGCCTTATCGAATTCAATACCTCTTTCAGAAATTTCATGTCCTAAGACGATGCCTTCATTAACCATAAAGTGGCACTTCTCCCAATTCAAGAAAAAATTGGTATCCTTACATCTCTGCAAAATTCGATCAAGGTTGCTGAGGAAATCATCAAAAGAAGACCCGTAGAAGGAGAAGTCATCCATCAAAACCTCAACAATATTTTCACAAAAGTCAGAGAATATAGCCATCACACATCTTTGAAAGGTGGAAGGTGCGTTACATAAGCCAAAAGGCATACGTCTATAAGCAAAGGTACCGAAAGGGCAGGTGAAAGTGGTTTTCTCCTGATCAGATTGTGCAACTGGTATTTGGGAGAAACCAGAATAACCATCTAGAAAGAAGAAGTGTGTGTGTTTAGAAAGTCTTTCTAGCATTTGGTCGATAAAAGGCAAAGGGTAGTGATCTTTCCTATTCGCTTTATTCAACTTCCTAAAATCAATCACCATCCTATAGCCAGTAATAATACTTTGTGGGATCAATTCATCCTTATCATTAGGGACAACGGTAATACCTGCCTTCCTAGAGATGCAATGCACCAGACTCACTCAATCACTATGAGCAACATGATAGATAGTACGAGCTTCCAGGAGCTTTATTATTTCTTTTCTTACTACCTCTTTCATCTTAGGATTTAATCTCCTTTGATGATTGGCAACTGATTTGGAATCAGGATCGGTTTTAATCTTGTGCTGGCATAGAGTGGGACTAATGCCCTTAAGATCATCAAGAGTATATCCAATAGCAGCACAGTGCTTCCTTAGAGTTTTTAGTAACTTCTTTTCTTCATGCTCTGAGAGGCTAGCACCAATAATAACAGGATATATCTCTTTTTCATCGAGATAAGCATACTTAAGAGTATCAGGCAACTGTTTAAGCTCGAACACAGGATCACCCTTTGGTGGGGGTGGATCTCCAAGCAGTTAAACAGGCAAATTATTCTTAAGGATAGGATATTGTTCAAAGACAACTCTATCTATCTCACCCCTTTCATCCATATGCATATCATTTTCATGCTCAAGCAAGTATTGCTCTAAAGGATCAGTAGGAGGCACAACAATAGAAGCTAGGGCAATAATTTCATCCTTACTAGGCAACTCTTTTTCATGAGGTTGTCTACCGAACTTGGAGAAATTGAACTCATGTGACACACCTTCAAAGCCAAGAGTGAAAGTTTGCTTCTCACAGTCAATATGAGCATTGAAAGTATTGAGGAAAGGTCTGCCAAATATGATGGGACAAAAGCTATCTTGTGTGGTAGCAAGAATGAGGAAATCAGCAGGATACTTCATTATACCACACAAGACTTCAACATCTCTAACAATTCCCTAAGGGCAGATACTATCTCTATTGGCAAGCTGAATAGTGACATCAATAGGTTCCATCTCAACACATGCAATCTCGTCTTTAATTTCATCATATAAGGATTGAAGTATTGCACTAACACTAGCACCCACGTCACATAAACCATGATAACAATGATCTCCTATCTTAACAGAAACAACAGGCGTGCCAACAACAGGCCTATGTTTCTCTCTAGCATGTGGTTTAGCAATTCTAGCAGCATCTGCACAGAAGTGAATATCATGGCCATCAACATTGTCGGACAGGAGATCTTTGATAATAGTAATGCTAGGTTCAACTCTAATTTGCTCAGGGGGTGTAGGTGTTCTAATGTAGCCCCTACATATCACAGTTGAAACTTTAGAATGATCCTTTATCCTAACAAGGAAAGGTGGTTTCTCAATGTAAGCACTGGGAACAACAGGATCATTATAAGCGATGACTTTCTCTTCAACTGGATTGGGTTTAAATACATTGACTTCTAAGGGAGGATGAGATTTTAACCACTTCTCTTTGAGGAGATCAATATGAGCAGCAAATGATTCACACAATGAAGCTACTATCTCAGAGTCAAGTCCATATTTAGCGCTAAAGTCACAAAAGGTATTTGTTTCGACAAAGGATTTAACGCAATCAAATTTGAGATTCATACCTGACTCATTACCTTCATCAAACTCCCAATCTTCAGAGTTGCGTTTAATTCTTTCCAATAAATTCCATCTGAAGTCAATATCTCTCTTCATAAAAGAACCGGTACAAGAAGTGTCAAGCATGGTGCGATCATCATGAGAAAGCCGGGCATAGAAGTTCTGAATGATAATTTCTCTCGAGAGCTCATGGTTGGGGTATGAATATAACATTAATTTAAGCCTCCCCCAAGCTTCAGCGATGCTTTCTCTATCACGAGGACAAAAAATATAAATATAATTCCGATCACGATATACTAGATGCATAGGATAAAACTTTTGATGAAATTCCAATTTCAACCGATTGTAGTTCCATGATCCAGTATCATCACATAGCCTATACCATGTCAATGCTTTATCCCTCAAAGATAAGGAAAATACCTTCTTCTTGACCTCATCCTCGGGCAAACCTGCAAGCTTAAATAAACCACAAACTTCATCTACATAGATTAGATGCAAGTCGGGATGTGATGTTCCATCTCGTGTAAAAGGATTAGCCAGCAGTTTCTCAAGCATACCCGAAGGAAATTCATAGAAAATATTATCAGTAGGTGTAGCAGGTTGAGGAGCAACTCTTTGTGCTTCTGTTCGAGGTGGAAATACCCCGAACAAGCTCCTCAAAGGATTAGTTTCCATAGTGACAAGTGACAATAAATTTCAGCACACTATATAAATGTTTCCTTACCAAATTCCACTTACCAAAGGCGCTTCACTCCCCGGAAACGACGCCAGAAAAGAGTCTTGATGACCCATAAGTATAGGGGATCTATCGTAGTCCTTTCGATAAGTAAGAGTGTCAAACCCAATGAGGAGCAGAAGGAACTGACAAGTGGTTTTCAGCAATGTATTCTCTGCAAGCACTGAAATTATGAGTAACGGATAGTTCTGTGGTAAGATGATACGTAGCAAGTAGCAAGTAACAAAAGTAAAAACAGTGCAACAAAGTGGCCCAACCCATTTTGTAGCACGGGACAAGCCTGGGCAAACTCTTATAGGAGGTAAAGCGCTCCCGAGGACACATGGTAATTTCTGTCAAGCTAGTTTGATATGTGGGTGGACCGGCGCTTGTGTACTGCCCTTACTTGGACAAGCATCCCACTTATGATTAACCCCTCTCGCAAGCATCCGCAACTACGAAAGAAGAATTAAGACAAAGTCTAACCATAGCAATAAACTGGTGGATCCAAATCAGCCCCTTACGAAGCAACGCATAAACTAGGGTTTAAGCTTCTGTCACTCTAGCAACCCATCATCTACTTACTACTTCCCAATGCCTTACTCTAGGCCCAAATAATGGTGAAGTGTTATGTAGTCGACGTTCAAATAACACCACTAGGGGAGAGACAACATACAACACATCAAAATATCGAACGAATACCAAATTCACATGACTACTTATAGCATGACTTAGCCCATGTCCTCAGGAACAAAAGTGACTACTCACAAAGCATAATTATGTTCATAACAAGAGAGGGGTTCAATAGCATCAAGGATCTGAACATATAATATTCCACCGAGTAATCCAACTAGCATCAACTACAAATAGTAATTAACACTACTAGCAACCTTACAAGTACCAATCGGAGTCGCGAGACGGAGATTGGTTACAAGAAATTATCAAGGGTTTGGAGATGAGATGGTGCTGATGAAGATGTTGATGGTTACGAGTCCCCTCCAATGAGAGGAGTGTTGATGATAGCGATGGCGACGATTCCTCCTCCGGGAGGGAAGTTTCCCTAGCAGGACGACCCTGCCGGAGCTCTAGATTGGTTCTGCTCAAGTTCCACCTCGTGGCGGTGGAGATTCCTCCCAAAAGCCTCCTCCTGGTTTTTTCTGGAACAAAACCCTCCTTATAGCAAAAGAGGGGGGCCAGAGGGCCAGGAGGGAGCCCACCATCCCCTCTGGTACTTCTTCGGCCAAGTAATTTTTATAAATTCCAAAATAAATCCTCATTGATTTTCACGGCTTTTGGAGTTGCGCAGAATAAAACTTGCAAAATAAGAGAGAAAAGGCATAAGTATTGTACCGTGAAGTGTAATAACATCCCATAAAGCGATAAATACCAACATGAAAGCATGATGCAAAATGGACGTATCACTTACCTAATCTTGAAATAGTTCAACAAAATAAATACTTATTTATCTATTATTATTATTATATTAATTCCTAATTATTCCAAAACAGTATTTACTGTTTAAATAACTGATTAGTCCAATTAGTTAAATTATTAATATTAATAAATTACAAAACTTTTCTATTTATTTTCATTCTTGTCTTTAGGGCGTGGATCTCGCATGTCATTGGGACAGGGAGTACACAAAAAAAACTACATGCAGACACACTCGGTGCACACATATATACACTTATATACATACATCCATTTTAACATACATACACACATATTTCATACATACATCCATACATTTATTTGCATACATACATTCATTTCTTTTATTATTATTTTTGTTTTTCTTCTAAACCAACACAAGGGCTAATCCCCCTCTCCCGACTAGCAGGAGGAAAACACGGCTCACAGATGAGGAGGCTTATGGCGGTGCGTGGGAACGGGGCCGGAGGGGGAGGAAGGAAGGGGGGCCTCACCCTCCGTGTAGAGGAGGCAGCGGGTGCGGGGAGGATCCGGTCAGGGAGGTTCGGTGGTGTTGGATCCCGCGCCGGGTGACCCGGGGCGGGGCGCGCCACAGCATTGAGGGGGGTGCGACCGGTTTGAGGGAGGCCGGCGGTTGGTGGCGACGCGGGACCATCACGGGGAAGCGGAGGCGCGGTGGCACCGGGGTGGCACGGGGCAACGACACAATGCGGTGGGGCGCAGCAGCGCGGCCGGAGAGGAGGATCGGCGGTGAGGGCACAGGCCAACACGGGTTTCGTCCCCCAGCCCCGATCCAATCCGGATCGGGAGGGGCGTGGGGAAGGGGTCGAGGAGTGGTGGCGCTGCGTGCGGGGAATGGGATGCCAGCGACGGGAGAGGAGGAAGGCGACGGGATCGAGAGAGAGGGAGGGTAGCGACGGGAGGGGCGCCAGGGAGGAGGAGTGATACTTACATTTTGCATCATGCTTTCATGTTGATATTTATCGCTTTTTGGGCTGTTATTACACTTCACGGTACAATAATTATGCATTTTCTCTCTTATTTTGCAAGGTTTACTTGAAGAGGCAGAATGTCGGAGCTGGAATTCTGGCCTGAAAAAGGAGAAAGTTTGAGATGCCTATTTTGCGCAACTCCAAAAGCCGTGAAAATCAACGTGGATTTTTTTTTGGACTTATAAAAAATTTTAGGCCGAAGAAGTGCCGGAGGGGGGCCAACAGGAGGCCACAATACTGCTAGGCGCGGACCCCCCTGGCCGCGCATAGGGGCTTGTGAACTCACTGCTGGCCCATTGGCCCCCCTCTTTTGCTACAAAAAGGGTTTCCGTCTGGAAAAAATCAAGAGGAGGCTTTTCGGAGGATTCACCGCCGCCACGAGGCGAAACTTGAGTAGAACCAATCTAGATCTCCGGTAGGACGATCCTGTCGGGGGAACTTCCCTCCCGGATGGGGAAATCGTCGCCATCATCGTCACCAACGCTCCTCTCATCGGAGGGGACTCATCACCATCAACATCTTCATCAGCACCATCTCACCTCCAAACCCTAGTTCATCTATTGTAACCAATCTCCGTCTCGCGACTCTGACTGGTACTTGTAAGGTTGCTAGTAGTGTTAATTACTCTTTGTAGTTGATGCTAGTAGGATTAATTGGTGGAAGATTATATGTTCAGATCCTTGATGCTACTCATTACCTCTATGGTCATGAATATTATTATGCTTTGTGAGTAGCTACTTTTGTTCCTGAGGACATGGGATAAGTCTTGCTATAAGTAGTCATGTGAATTTGATATTCGTTCGATATTTTGATGTGTTGTATGTTGTTTTTATCCAAGTGGTATGATGTGAACGTCGACTACATAACACTTCACCATTATTTGGGCCCAGAGGAAGGCATTGGGAAGAAGTAAGTAGATGATTGGTTGCTAGAGTGACAGAAGCTTAATCCCTAGTTTATGCGTTGCTTCGTAAGGGGCTGATTTGGATCCACTAGTTTAACGCTATGGTTAGACTTTGTCTTAATTCTTCTTTCGTAGTTGCGGATGCTTGCGAGGGGGGTTAATCATAAGTGGGATGCTTGTACAAGTAAGGGCAGTACCCAAGAGCCAGTCCACCCACATATCAAACTATCAAATTCATGAACGTGAATCATATGAACAAGATGAAAACTAGCTTGACAGAAATGCCCATGTTTCATCGGGAGCGCTTTACCTCCTATAAGACTTTGTCCAGGCTTGTCCCTTGCTACAAAAGGGAATGTGGCACTTTGCTGCACCGTTGCTACTTTTGTTACTTGCTACTTGCTACGAATCTTCCTGCCACACAAACTACTTGTTACCATTAATTTTAGTGCTTGCAGATATTACCTTGCTGAAAACCACTTGTCAGATCCTTCTGCTCCTCGTTGGGTTCGACACTCTTAATTATCGAAAGGACTATGATAGATACCCTATACTTGTGGGTCATCAAGGAGGCGCAGGAAATGGGGGCGCCGTGGGGCGCTGGGATCTGGGGAGAAGCGCGCTCGAGCGCAAGGGGGAAGGATCCTGAGCGACGGGAGAGAAGGGAGTGGGGTGATGAGGGAAACTGATGAGGGGAGGAGCGTCGTGGGGACAGGGGCTCGTGGTGGTGGCAGCTGGGGGTTAGGTGGCGAGGGGGGAGGGAACACCTCGTGGTTCCTCGCGGCGGCAGTCGGGGATGGGGAGCGAGGGCGCCTCGGTAGGGTTTCCCCTGGGGGTCTTATACCCCGAGGCGGATGGGATGCGGTTGTTGGGCCGCCTTTTGGGTTTTTTGGTTAGTTATCTTTTTTATAGTTTGTGTTTTAATTATACAAGTGTTTTAAATAATTTCAAAAATGCCTGATGCACTTTTATAATTTATTAGGGAAGTTTTATAACTCCCCCGACATTTTTATTTTCCCGTTCAAAAACTTTTCTTGTTTTGATCTTATTTTCAATTTGAATTTGGATCGGTTTGAACCTATGCGAGACTACCAACAGTAATCCCGGTGACGTGACACCATTAGCATAGCTTTATTGTAGCTTAAATTACCGGGGCGTCACACTATTACTACGTGGAGGCCGCTGAAGACCAGGAGTAGTTTAGGAGGTTCCCAGGGAGGAGGCCTCGCCTCGTTCGATCGTTGTATCTTTTGTGCTAGTCTTCTCTAAGGCACCCCATGTTTAATGTATGTACTCAGATATTGTTGCTTCCGCTAACTCGTGTGTTTCTCGAGCTTCTGTATTCTAGCACTCGAGGCCCCTGGCTTGTAATATGAAGCTTGTATGTTTTATTTGTGTCTAGAGTTGTGTTGTGATGTCTTCCCGTGAGTCCTTGAGCTTGGTCGTACGCATTTGCGTGTATGATTAGCGTACGATCAAATCGAGGGCATCATAGGTGTGCCTTGTATGCATGCTCTAAATTGATTCCATCTGATTTTTCGCTTGTGTTCTGGACTTTGCCATGTCTTCTTTTTTTTCGTTTTCGCGTGTTTGTGTTGCGTGTCACACGTGGTGGCTCCCGTCGCTCAAACCCGGTTCGTGACTACCAGTCCAAGAGGTTCCGCAACTCTGACGTCCCAGAAGGTTCCAATCCCCAGAGGCGCAATATAAAGCGGACTGCATCGAAGGACAAGGAGGCCAACATTGACTATGACATTATGACATTGGGAATTGTCGAAAGTGCAACCCTTATGTCACTCAGAGGGCTCAGCTCAGGGGTTGTGAGTTATTCTGGTCCAAGCAGCAAGCCTTGATCTATCAAGATGTCGTCTTGACTCGGAAGAAAAACAATGTATTGGTGAAGTGGATTGATCTTAACCACCTCCAGAGTGATCCTGAATATTTTTGAGAGGCCTTGCACATGATACAACAACTAGGTATTGAGGACCTCATCACCTTTCACTATGACTTTGATCTAGAGGTAGTGGCACAATTCAATGTCACTGTCCACTTTCATTCTGATGTGGATCGTGCTATGACCTGGATGACTCATGGCGAGAAGATGTATGTCTCTTTGGTTGAGTTCATGAAGCTTATGCATGTCTATGACGAGGGGCTGCATAAACCTGTTGGTCTGCGCCTTCATTCCAACACCGGTGTTACCCCCAAGGAGAAGCTGATGCCCTACTATCTCAGGAAGAATGTGCTCAACTCCTTCTTGGATGTCATGCATAGGATCTTCCGCAACACTCTGTTCCCTCGGTTGGCAACAAAGACCAAGTACATTCTTATTTGGTGGACATGCTCCTTATGTGTGAGGAGGAATGAACAAAGGATTATGGCCCACTCGATGTGTCTAATGTGATGTTTTGCGAGCTTCAGATGGCAATATACAACCATAAGGTTCCCATCTATGGGCCTTACTGTACTACTTCATCAAGACAAAGTTGTATGAGTCTTTTCCTCGCGTGCCCTTCCCTGCTGCCACTGGTTGTATCAGCCATGAGCCCATGAAGCTGCACCTGAAAGACAAGTGGGCCAACACCTACACTTCACGTAATGCTGAACGGATGGTCACTTAGGAGGAGGCTGTTGCTGCTCACGATGATGGTAACCCTGGCACACATACCCGTTCTTCTGCTGAGCCATCTTGGGCCAAGAAGCTGAAGGACCAGATGAGGAACTTATTTTGCATGCAGGCGAAGGGGCTATATCTGAGTCATGTGGCCCAGAAGGAGAGCCGTCAGAGGGATAAGCATATCATGAGGATGGTTTACGTGCACTTCTCGAGCAGACCTGAGGAGGTCATCACTCGAGAGGCTGATTGGATGCAATCGAGAGATTTCTAATGGGCTGAGTCTGATCAGGAGGAGCCTGATGAGGACGCTGAGGAGGAGACTGATCCGGAGGCTACAAATAAATCTAATGAGGAGTCTGATGGCTGAGCTACAACCTGTGTCGTACGAGTCATCTCTGCCTTTTTGGTGTCTTGATGCCCAAGGGGGGAGAGTGTAGGGATTTGCTTTGGTTTTCGTATTTTCTGAGACTTTCTTTGCTGAACTTGGATGGTTTTATCTTGTCGGATAATTTATCATGTGTGTGAAGATTCTTAGTCATATGGTGTGAAACATATGATATACCTATACTATCTCTATTCTCTCTCTATATGCTTAGCATGTGAGTTCATTTATCTTGTGCCCTTATCTTTATGCTCACATGCTATACCTTGCTTCCTTACTCAGCATTGTATTAGGTCATTGCAAGGAGTATCCGTCTATGATTTCTAGGGGAATGCCGTTCCTTGGATTGTGTGCCTTGCTGTTCATAGCACTACTTTAAACATGCACACATCCATTGGGAGTCAGTCTCTAATTCATAGACTTTGGGTTTGCATATGTTTTCATTATATTCTCTTTTGAGAAAATCCGGTGTTGTCATCAATTCACCAAAAAGGGGGAGATTGTTAGGGCATAAAACTAGAAGATGAATGTTAGGGCATATTTCGTCCTAAGTGATTTTGGTGATTGATGACAGTACCTGTGCGGACTAATCGTGTGCATTGAGCATTTTAGATAATACATGATAAGGCACAAGACGATTTGTCGCCCCTGGGTGTATTTGAAGCACGGTGGATTCTACGATTCTCTTTGGTGGTTTTGAGTCGTGGGAAAGGTTTGGGTGGAATCAACACATCCACACACACACTTTTTATTTACACCACATTTTCCTTGTAGCAATGGAGCTCCAAATTGTTCTCTCCCTGTCTCTGCAAAAAGGTCTTGTGGTAATATCGCTCGCTAAGCGGTAGTGGGCGGTAGTACCGCTTCGGGATGGTAGTACCTCCGTCTGAGTCGTTGTACTTCGTCGGACTTTTTGCGAATGCTTTTCCAACAGTGGTAGGCCCGGTAGTAGTGTTTTTACTACAGTGGCTATGTGCCTACCAAGCGGTAGTATCACTCCAGGCCTAGAGGTAGTACCGCTGGGACTAGCGGTAGTAGCGCTCCCTATCAAGCGGTAGTACCGCTAGGGGCAGCGGTAGTACCGCTACCCCCAAGAGGTTGTACCATGGTGCGGGTGCTGTAAGTGGGGGTAACGGTTGGATCTGTTCCCTCACTATATAAAGGGTTCTTCCACTCGAAGAACCCTACCTTTGACCTTCCAAGACTCCATTGTTTCTCCTAACCTCATTCGTGCCCGATCTCTCTACCTAGCCAATCAAACTTGTTGATTTCCTAGGGATTGGTTGACAAGGCCAAGATCTACACTTCCACCAAGAGATATTTGATTCCCCCCACTAATCCCTTGTGGATCTTGTTACTCTTAGGTGTTTGAGCACCCTAGAAGGTTGAGGTCACCTTGGAGCCGTATCCATTGTGGTGAAGTTCCATGGTCTTGTTGGGAGCCTCCGAGCATTGTGTGGAGATAACCCCAACCTTGTTTGTAAAGGTCCGGTTGCCGCCTTCAAGGGAACCAATAGTCGAATCACGGCACCTCGCATTGTGTGAGGACGTGAGGAGAATACGGAGACGTACTTCCTATCAAAGGGGAGGAACTTCTATAACACATTCGCGTCTTCATCGGTTCCACTTGCGGTTATCTATGATCTTTACATTGTGTATATTATTATTGTTGTGTATTTCTTGCTTGCACTAGTTGTCATGGTAGTTAGCATCATATATGTTGCTCACCTAGTAGTTAATTTAGGGAAACTTAAAATTGGTAGTTGCCTATTCACCCCCCCTCTATTCAACTATATCTATCCTTTCAAAGAAGGAGGGGGAGGACAAGACTAGAAGAAGGAGGAGAAAAAGAAGAAGATAGAGAGGAAAAAGGTGAAGATAATTACTTATCCTGTTTTGAGCTTATTTTGTCATTTTGGAGGAAGATACACTAATTTATGAGCTAACCAATGTTCTTGTGCTATTTTTGACCTAACTAAGCTAATTATGTCATAAATGAACTAAATACATTAATTATGTCATTTTGGGGGATAATTAGCTAAGTATTGCATTTTGGAGAATTAAACTAGAAGAAGAAGGAGGAGGAGGATGGGAAGACCAGAAGAAGAAGGAGGAGAAGAAGAAGGTGAAGATGATTACTTATCTTGTTTTGAGCTTATTATGTCATTTTTTAGGAAGATACACTAAGTTATGAGTTAACCAAGGTTCTTGTGCTGTTTTTGACCTAACTAAGCTAATTATGTCATAAATGAACTAAATAAGCTAATTATGTCATTTTGGAAGATAATTAGCTAAGTATGTCATTTTGGAGAACAAAACTAGAAGAAGAAGGCGGAGGAGAAGGCTAGAAGAAGGAGGAGAATAAGAAGGTGAACATCATTAGTTATCTTTTGTGAGCTTATTATGCCATTTTGGAGGAAGATACGCTAAGTTATGAGCTAACCAAGGTTCTTGTGTTATTTTTGACCTAACTAAGCTAATCATGTCATAAATGAACTAAACAAGCTAATTATGTTATTTTGGAGGATAATTAGCTGAGTATGTCATGTTGGAGAAAAGACCTAGAAGAAGAAGGAGGAGGAGGAGGACAAGACTAGAAGAAGAAGGAGAAGAAGAAGAAGAAGGAGAAGAAGAAGGTGAAGATGATTATTTATGTTTCTCAGCTTATTACGTCATTTTGGACAAAGATACCCTAAGTTATGAGCTAACCAAGGTTCTTGTGCTATTTTCGACCTAACTAAGCTAATAATGTCATAAATGAACTAAATAAGATAATTATGTCATTTTGGAGGATAATTAGCTAAGTATGTCATTTTTGAGAATAAAACTAGAAGAAGAAGAAGGAGGAGGAGGAGATGACTAGAAGAAAGAGGAGAAAAAGAAGAAGAAGTAGAACAAGAAGGTGAAGATGATTACTTATCTTGTTCTGAGCTTATTATGTCATTTTGGAGGAAGATACGCTAAGATATGAGCTAAGCAAGGTTCTTCTACTATTTTTGACCTAACTAAGCTAATTATGTCATAAATGCACTGAATAAACAAATTATGTCATTTTCAAGGATAATTAGGTTAGTATGTCATGTCATAAATGAACTAAATAAGATAATTATGTCATTTTGGAGGATAATTAGCTAAGTATGCCAGTTTGGAGAATAAAACTAGAACAAGGAGGAAGAGGAGGAGAAGAGTAGAAGAAAGAGGAGAAAAAGAGTAAGAAGGTTAAGATGATTTATTATCTTGTTTTGGCCTTATGATGTCATTCTCGAGGTAGATACACTAAGATATGATCTATCCAAGGTTCTTGTGCTATTTTCGACACAACTAAGATAATTATGTCATAAATGAACTAAATAAGCTCATTATGTCATTTTGGAGGATAATTAGTTAAGTATGTCATTTTGGAGAAGAAAACTAGAAGAAGAAGAGGGAGGACGAGGATAAGACTAGAAGGAGGAGAAAAATAAGAGGAAGGAGAACAAGAAGGTGAAGATGATTACTTATCTTGTTTTGAACTTATTATGTAATTTTGGAGGAAGGTACGCTAAGTTATGAGCTATCCAAGGTTCTTGTGCTATTGTTGACGTAACTAAGCTAATTATGTCATAAATTAACTAAATAAGCTAATTATGTAATTTGGAGGATAATTAGCTAAGTATGTTATTTTCGATAATAAAACTTGAAGATGGAGAAGGAGGAGGAGGAGAAGACTAGAAGGAGTAGAAGAAGCAGGTGAAGATGATTACTTATCTTTTTTGAGATTATTAGGTCATTTTGGAAGAAGATAAGCTAAGTTATGAGCTAACTATGCTTCTTGTACTACTTTTTACCTAACTAAGCTAAACATGTCATAAATGAACTAAATAAGATAATTGTGTCATTTTGGAGGGTAATTAGCTAATTATGTCATTTTGGAGAATAAAACTAGAACATGAAGGAGGAGGAGGAGAAGACTAGAAGAAGGAGGATAAAAAGAAGAACAAGGGGAAGAACAAGGTGAAGATGATTACTTCTGTTGTCTTTTAATCTTGTTATGACATTTTGGAGGAAGATATGCTAAGTTGTGAGCTAACCAAGGTTCTTGTGCTATTTTTGACCTAACTAAGCTAATTATGTCATAAATTAACTAAATAAGCTAATTATGTCATTTTGGAGGAAGATACACTAATTTATGAGCTAACCAATGTTCTTGTGCTATTTTTGACCTAACTAAGCTAATTATGTCATAAATGAACTAAATACATTAATTATGTCATTTTTGGGGATAATTAGCTAAGTATTGCATTTTGGAGAATTAAACTAGAAGAAGGAGGAGGAGGATGGGAAGACCAGAAGAAGAAGGAGGAGAAGAAGAAGGTGAAGATGATTACTTATCTTGTTTAGAGCTTATTATGTCATTTTTAGGAAGATACGCTAAGTTATGAGTTAACCAAGGTTGTTGTGCTGTTTTTGACCTAACTAAGCTAATTATGTCATAAATGAACTAAATAAGCTAATTATGTTATTCTGGAAGATAATTAGCTAAGTATGTCATTTCGGAGAACAAAACTAGAAGAAGAAGGAGGAGGAGAAGGCTAGAAGAAGGAGGAGAAGGAGAAGGAGGAGAATAAGAAGGTGAACATGATTATTTATCTTTTCTGAGCTTATTATGCCATTTTTGAGGAAGATACGCCTAGTTATGAGCTAACCAAGGTTCTTGTGTTATTTTTGACCTAACTAAGCTAATCATGCCATAAATGAACTAAACAAGCTAATTATGTTATTGTGGAGGATAATTAGCTGAGTATGTCATGTTGGAGAATAAAACTAGAAGAAGAAGGAGGAGGAGGACAAGACTAGAAGAAGAAGGAGAAGAAGAAGAACAAGGAGAAGAAGAAGGTGAAGATGATTATTTATGTTTCTGAGCTTATTATGTCATTTTGGAGGAAGATACCCTAAGTTATGAGCTAACCAAGGTTCTTGTGCTATTTTTGACCTAACTAAGCTAATAATGTCATAAATGAACTAAATAAGATAATTATGTCATTTTGGAGGATAATTAGCTAAGTATGTCATTTTTGAGAATAAAACTAGAAGAAGAAGAAGGAGGAGGAGGAGGAGAAGACTAGAAGAAAGAGGAGAAAAAGAAGAAGAAGGAGAACAAGAAGGTGAAGATGATTACTTATCTTGTTTTGAGCTTATTATGTCAATTTGGAGGAAGATACGCTAAGATATGAGCTAACCAAGGTTCTTCAGCTATTTTTGACCTAACTAAGCTAATTATGTCATAAATGCACTGAATAAACAAATTATGTCATTTTTGAGGATAATTAGGTAAGTATGTCATGTCATAAATGAACTAAATAAGCTAATTATGTCATTTTGGAGGATAATTAGCTAAGTATGCCAGTTTGGAGAATAAAACTAGAACAAGGAGGAAGAGGAGGAGAAGAGTAGAAGAAAGAGGAGAAAAAGAATAAGAAGGTGAAGATGATTTATTATATTGTTTTGGCCTTATGATGTCATTCTCGATTTAGATACACTAAGATATGATCTATCCAAGGTTCTTGTGCTATTTTTGACATAACTATGATAATTATGTCATAAATGAACTAAATAAGCTCATTATGTCATTTTGGAGGATAATTAGTTAAGTATGTCATTTTGGAGAAGAAAACTAGAAGAAGAAGAGGGAGGACGAGGATAAGACTAGAAGGAGGAGAAAAATAAGAGGAAGGAGAACAAGAAGGTGAAGATGATTACTTATCTTGTTTTGAACTTATTATGTAATTTTGGAGGAAGGTACGCTAAGTTATGAGCTATCCAAGGTTCTTGTGCTATTGTTGACCTAACTAAGCTAATTATGTCATGAATTAACTAAATAAGCTAATTATGTAATTTGGACGATAATTAGCTAAGTATGTTATTTTCGATAACAAAACTTGAAGATGGAGAAGGAGGAGGAGGAGAAGACTAGGAGTAGAAGAAGAAGGTGAAGATGATTACTTATCTTTTTTGAGATTATTATGTCATTTTGGAGGAAGATACGCTAAGTTATGAGCAAACTATGGTTCTTGTACTACTTTTTATCTAACTAAGCTAAACATGTCATAAATGAACTAAATAAGATAATTATGTCATTTTGGAGCGTAATTAGCTAAGTATGTCATTTTGCAGAATAAAACTAGAACAATAAGAAGAAGGAGGAGGAGAAGACTAGAATAAGGAGGATAAAAAGAAGAACAAGGAGAAGAATAAGGTGAAGATGATTACTTCTCTTGTCTTTTAATCTTGTTATGTCATTTTGGAGGAAGATGCGCTAAGTTATGAGCTAACCAAGGATCTTGTGCTATTTTTGACCTAACTAAGCTAATTATGTCATAAATTAAATAAAATGAGCTAATAATTTCATTTTGGAGGATAATTACCTAAGTATGTCATTTTGTAGAACAAAACTAGAAGAAGGAGGAGGATGAGGAGAAGGCTAGAAGAAGGAGGAGAAGAACAAGGAGTAGAATAAGAAGATGAAGATGATTTGTTATCTTTTATGAGCTTATTATGTCATTTTGGAGTAAGATAAGCTAAGTTATGAGCTAACCAAGGTTCTTGTGCTATTTTTGACCTAATTAAGCTGATTATGTCATAGATGAACTAAATAAGCTAACTATGTCATTTTGGAGGATAATTAGGTAAGTATGTCATTTTGGAGAATAAAAGTAGAAGAAGGAGGAATAAGAGGAGAAGATTAGAAGAAAGAGGAGAAAAAGAATAAGAAGGTGAAGATGATTTATTATCTTGTTTTGGCCTTATTATGTCATTCTGGAGGAAGATACGCTAAATTATGATCTAACCAAGGTTCTTGTGCTATTTTTGACCTAACTAAGCTAATTATGTCATAAATTAACTAAATAAGCTAATTATGTCATTTTGGAGGATAATTACCTAACTATGTCATTTTGGAGAAAAAAACTAGAAGAAGGAGGAGGATGAGGAGAAGGCTAGAAGGAGGAGAAAAACAAGGAGTAGAATAAGAAGGTGAAGATGATTTGTTATCTTTTATGAGCTTATTATGTCATTTTGGAGTAAGATATGCTAAGTTATGAGCTAACAAAGGTTCTTGTGCTATTTTTGACCTAATTAAGGTGATTATATCATAAATGAACTAAATAAGCTAATTATGTCATTTGGGAGGATAATTAGGTAAGTACGTCATTTTGGAGAATAAAACTACAAGGAGGAAGAAGAGGATCAGAGTAGAAGAAAGAGGAGAAAAAGAATAACAAGGTGAAGATGATTTATTATCTTGTTTTGGCCTTGTTATGTCATTCTGGAGGAAGATACGCTAAGTTATGATCTAACCAAGGTTCTTGTGATATTTTTGACATAACTAAGATAATTATGTCATAAATGAACTAAATAAGCTCAGTATGTCATCTTGGAGGATAATTAGCTAAGTATGTCATTTTGTAGAATAAACCTAGAAGAAGAAGAGGGAGGACGGGGATAAGACTAAAAGGAGGAGAAAAATAAGAAGAAGGAGAACAAGAAGGTGAAGATGATTACTTATTTTGTTTGGAGCTTATTATCTAGTTTTGGAGGAAGGTACACTAAGTTATGAGCTAACCAAGGTTCTTGCGCTATTTTTGACCTAACTACGCTAATTATGTCATAAATTAACTAAATAGGCTAATTATGTGATTTTGGAGGATAATTAGCTAAGTATGTCGTTTTTGAGACTAAACCTAGAAGAAGGAGGAGGACGAGGATGAGAAGACTAGGAGAAGGAGGAGAAAAAGAAGAAGAAGGAGAAGAGGAAGTTGAATATGATTGCTTATCTTTTTGAGATTATTATGTCATTTTCGAGGAAGATATGCTAAGTTATGAGCTAACCAAGGTTCTTGTACCATTTTTGACCTAACTCATCTAATTATGTCATTGATGAACTAAATAAGCTAATTATGTCATTTTGGAGGATATTTAAATAAGTTCGTTATTTTGTATAATAAAACTTGAAGATGAAGAAGGAGGACGAGGAGAAGACTAGAAGGAGGAGAAGAAGATGAAGGTGAAGATGATTAATTATCTTTTTTGAGATTATAATGTCATTTTGGAGGAAGATACGCTAAGTTATGAGCTAACTATGGTTCTTGTACTATTTTTGACCTAACTAAGTTAATTATGTCATAAATGAACTAAATAAGATAATTATGTCATTTTAGAGGGTAATTAGCTAAGTATGTCATTTTGGAGAATAAAACTAGATGAATAAGAAGGAGGAGTAGAAGACTAGAACAAGGAGGATAAAAAGAAGAACAAGGAGAAGAAGAAGGTGAACATGATTACTTATCTTGTTTTGAGCTTATTATGTCATTTTGGAGGAAGATACGCTAAGTTATGAGCTAGCCAAGGTTGTTGTGCTACTTTGGACCGAACTAAGCTAATTATGTCAAATGAACTAAATCAACTAAGTATGTCATTTTCAAGAATAAAACTAGAAGAAGGAGGTGGAGGGCAAGACTAGAATAAGGAGGAGGAGAAGAAGAAGGTGAAGATGATTACTTATCTTTTGTAAACTTACTATGTCATTTTGGAGGAAGATACGCTAAGTTATGAGCTACCAAGGTTCTTGTGCTATTTTTGACCTAACTAACCTAATATGTCATAAATTAACTAAATAAGCTAATTATGTCATTTTGGAGGATAATTAGCTATGTATGTCATTTTGGAGAACAAAACTAGAAGAAGAAGAAGGAGGAGGGGGAGAAGGCTAGAAGAAGGAGGAGAAGAACAAGAAGAAGTAGAATAATAATGTGAAGATGATTAGTTATCTTTTGTGAGCTTATTATGTCATTTTGGAGGACGATATGCTAAGTTATGAGCTAACCAAGGTTCTTGTGCTATTTTGACCTAATTAAGATGATTATGTCATAAATGAACTGAATAAGCTAATTATGTCATTTTGGAGGATAATTAGCTAAGTATGTCATTTTGGATAATAAAACTAGAAGAAGGAGAAAAAGGAGGGGAAGAGTAGACCAAAGAGGAGAAAAAGAAGAAGAAGGTGAAGATGATTTATTATCTTGTTTTGGCCTTACGATGTCATTCTGGAGGTAGATACTCTAAGTTATGAGCTAACCAAGGTTCTTGTGCTACTTTTGACCTAACTAAGTTAATTATGTAAAAAATGAACTAAATAAGATAATTATGTCATTTTGGAGGATAATTAGCTAAGTATGTAATTTTGGAGAATAAAATTAGAAAAAGAAGAAGGAGGAGAAAAAGGAGAAGGAGGAGAAGAACAAAATGAAGATGATTACTTATCTTGTTTTGAGTTTATTATGTCATTTTGGAGGAAGATACGCTAAGGTATGATCTAACCAAGGTTCTTGTGCTATATTTGACCTAAATAAGATAACTATGTCATAAATGAACTAAATAAGCTCATTATGTCATTTTGGAGGATAATTAGCTAAGTATGTCATTTTGGAGAATAAAACTAGAAGAAGAAGAGGGAGAACGAGGATAAGACTAGAAGGAGGAGAAAAATAAGAAGAAGGAGAACAAGAAGGTGAAGATGATTACTTATCTTGTTTTGAGATTATTATGTAATTTTGGAGGAAGGTACGCTAAGTTATGAACTAACTAAGGTTCTTGCGCTATTTTTGACCTAACTAAGCTAATTATGTCATAAATGAACTAAATAAGCTCATTATGTCATTTTGGAGGATAATTAGCTAAGTATGTCGTTTTGGAGAACAAAACTAGAAGAAGAAGGAGGAGGAGGTGGAGAAGAATAGAAGAAGGAGTAGAAATAGAAGAAGGAGAAGAAGAAGGTGAATATGATTACTTATCTTTTTGAGCCTATTATGTCATTTTGGAGGAAGATACACTAAGTTATAAGCTAACAAAGGTTCGTGTACTATTTTTGACCTAACTAAGCTAATTATGTCATTAATGAACTAAATAAGCTAATTATGTCATTTTGGAGGATAATTAGCTAAGTATGTTATTTAGCAGAATAAAACCAGAAGATGAAGAAGGAGGAGGAGGAGAAGATTAGAAGAAGGAGGAAAAGAAGAAGGTTAAGATGATTACTTATCTCTATGAGATTATTATGTCATTTTGGAGGAAGATACGCTAAATTATGAGCTAACTATGGTTCTTGTACTATTTTTGACCTAACTAAGCTAATCATGTCATAAATGAAGTAAATAAGATAATTATGTCATTTTGAAGAGTAATTAGCTAAGTATGTCATTTTGGAGAATAAAACTACAATAAGAAGAAAGAGGAGGAATGGAAGACTAGAAGATGGAGGATAAAGAGAAAAATAAGGAGAAGAAGAAGGTGAAGATAATTACTTATCTTGTTTTGAGCTTATTATGTCATTTTGGAGGAAGATACGCTAAGTTATGAGCTAACCAAGGTTCTTGTGCTATTTTTGACCTAACTATGCTAATATGTCATAAATGAACTAGATAAGCTTATTATGTCACTTTGGAGTATAATTAGCTAAGTATGTCATTTTGGATAATAAAAATAGAAGAAGGAGGAGGAGGAGGCGTAGAAGCCTAGAAGAAGGTGGAGAAAAAGAAGAAGAAGGAGAAGAGGAAGGTGAAGATGATTAGTTATCTTGTTTTGAGCTTATTTTTTTCATTTTGGAGTAAGATGCACTAAGTTATGAGCTAACCAAGGTTCTTGTGCTATTTTTGATCTAACTAAGCTAATTATGTCGTAAATTAACTAAATAAACTAATTATGTCATTTTGGAGGCTAATTAGCTAACTATGTC
Source organism: Hordeum vulgare subsp. vulgare (assembly GCF_904849725.1). Classification (NCBI taxonomy): domain Eukaryota; kingdom Viridiplantae; phylum Streptophyta; class Magnoliopsida; order Poales; family Poaceae; genus Hordeum; species Hordeum vulgare. The sequence goes on along the minus strand of NC_058520.1, from coordinate 229,581,108 downwards.
ATTTTCAATAATAAAACTTGAATAAGAAGGAGGAGGAGGAGGATAAGACTAGAATAAAAAGGAGAAGAACAAGAAGGATGAGAAGAATAAGGTGAAGATGATGTCATTTTGGTGGGAGATACGCTAAGTTATGAGCTAACCAAGGTTCTTATGCTATTTTTGACCCAACTAAGTTAATTATGTCATACATGATCTAAATAAGCTAATTATGTTGTTTTGGAGGATAATTCGCTAAGTATGTCATTGTGGAGAATAAAACTAGAAGAAGAAGAACGAGGAGGAGGAGAAGACTAGAAGGAGGAGGAGAAGAAGAAGGTGAAGATGATTATTTATCTTTTTCGAGCTTATTATGTCATTTTGGAGGAAGATACGCTAAGTTATGAGCTAACCAAGGTTCTTGTAATATTTTTGACCTAAATAAGCTAATCATTTCATAAATGAAATAAATAAGCTAATTATGTCATTTTGGAGGTAATTATCTAATTATGTCAATTTGGAGAATCAAACTAGAACAAGAAGCAGGACGATGAGGAGAAGACTAGTGATACGTCTCCAACGTATCTATAATTTTTGATGGTTTTATGGTATTATCTTGTGAAACTTTGGATGTTTTGCATGCCTTATATATATTTTTTGGGACTAACTTGTTAACTTAGTGCCAAGTCCCAGTTCCTATTTTTTCCATGTTTTTGACCCCTTTCGCCTATAAATTCCCTAATATCCCAAAAAAATCAAGAGATCATGGAAAGTACTTTTCCGCCGCCGCAAGCTTCTGTCTTCACAAGATCCCATCTGGAGCACGTTCTGGTGCCCTGCCGGAGGGGGGATTCGGACACGGAGGGCTTCTTCATCAACACCATGACCTCTCCGATGATGCGTGTGTATTTCACCATAGACCTACGGGTCCATAGCTAGTAGCTAGATGGTTCCTTCTCTCTCTTGGATCTTCAATACAAAGTTCTCCATGATCTTCTTGGAGATATATCCGATGTAATCTTCTTTTGCGGTGTGTTTGTCAAGATCCGATGAATTGTGGATTTATGATCAGATTATTTATGAATCTTATTTGAGTTTCTTCTGATCTCTCTTATGCATGATTTCATATCCTTGTAATTCTCTTCGAGTTGTGGGTTTTGTTTGGCCCACTAGATCTATGATTCTTGCAATGGGAGAAGTGCTTGGTTTTGGGTTCATACCGTGCGTTGACCTCACCCAGTGACAGAGGGGGTAGCGAGGCACGCATCGTGTTGTTTCCATCAAGGGTAAAAAGATGGGGTTTTCATCATTGGTTTGAGATTATCCCTCGACATCATGTCATCTTGCTTAAGGCGTTACTCTGTTCGTCATGAACTCAATACACTAGATGCATGCTGGATAGTGGTCAATGTGTACGTGGAGTAATAGTAGTAGATGCAGAAAGTATAGGTGTACTTGTCTCGGAAGTGATGCCTATATGTATGACCAGTGCCTTAGATATCATCATGACTTTGCGCGGTTCTATGAATTGCTCGACAGTAATTTGTTCACCCACCATAATAATTGCTATATTGAGAGAAGCTTATAGTGAACTCTATGGACCCCTGGTCCACTCCACACCATATTGTCAGCGTTACAATTTTTCTTTGTTGCACTTTCCGGCCTTCAGATCTCACTTTGCAATCAATCTTGAAGGGACTGACAAGCCCTTTATAGCGTTGGGTGCATGCTCTTTGTGTTTGTGTAGGTACTCTGGACTTGACGAAATTCTCCTACTGAATTGATACCTTGGTTCTCAAACTGAGGGAAATAGTTACTGCTCCTGTGTTGCATCACCCTTTCCTCTTCAAGGGAAAAACCGACGCAAGCAAGTCTCCGTCAGTGTGTCAATTTTTGGCGCTCATGTTTGAGAAGTAGCAAGATGAATTTCTGGCTCCGTTGCTGGGGAGGATCAAGTCAAGAACTCATCCAAGAAAGTGTCGCTAACTCAGCTCTTGCATTTACTTTGTTTGCTAGTTGCCTCTCGTTTTCCTCACCCCTACTTCACCAATTTGCCTTTTTCATTTGCCTTTTTCGTTCGCCTTTTCGTTCGCCCTTTTTATCGCTTGCTCTTTGTTCGCTTGTGGGCTTGCTTTCTTGCCGAAGTCACCATGACTGAAAACACCAAACTTTGTGACTTCTTGAATACTAATAATAATGATTTTATTAGTACTCTGATTGCTCCCGCCACTAGTGCAGAGTCACAGGAAATCAATGCCACTTTGTTGATTCTTGTTATGAAAGAGCAATTCTTCGGCCTTCCTAGTGAAGTATGTTGGACTCCGCCTCAGGTGGAACGTTCATGGAAATCACATTAGGAGAAGCCACGAAGCTCTTAGACAATATCATGACGAACTACTCTCAGTGGCACACTAAAAGGTCACGAACTAGTAAGAAAGTACACGTTAAAGAAGAAATTAACTAGTTGAGTGCTAAGATGGATGAGTTAATGAATTTGGTTGCTAGTAGAAGTGCTCCTTTAGATCCTAATGATATGCCGTTGTCTTGCTTGATTGAGAGTAGCAACGCTAGCTTGGACGTTGATTTTGTTGGTAGGAGTAATTTTGGAAACAATAATGCTTTTAGGGGAAACTATGTTCCTAGGCCTTTTCCTAGTAACTCCTTTAAAAATTTTGGCAACTCCTACAACAATACTCATGGAAATTACAATAGATTAGGCTCTCATCTAGAGAGTAATATCAAAGAGTTTATGAACTCACAAAAGATTTTCAATGCATCCATAGTGGAAAAACTATTGACGATTTGGCTAAGAGCGTTGATAGAATGTCTAGTGATGTTGATGCTTTGAAAGTTAGATGTGCTCCTCCCAAGATCAATATGGATGAAACATTGAAAGCTATGTGTGTTTCCATGATTGAGAGCAAAGAAAGAACCGCCCAAATTCATGCTAGACATGAATGCCTTAAAAAGGCGTGTTCTCGTGATAAGAATCACGAAGATCTTAAAGTGCTTGGTGTGACTCCCATTGAATCTTTGTTTTCTTGTGTCAAACCTAATGATGATGGGGCTGGATATGAATCCACTTTGGTTGAAAAGTGCCCCAATGATTCGGAGTCCATCTATCTTGATGCTAAAAGCATTGAAAGTGGAGTAGAAGATATTAAAACTTTGAGTAGTAACGAAATTACTACCTTGGATTTCAAGGAATTCAATTATGATAGTTGCTCCTTGATTGAATTCATTTCCTTGATGCAATCCATGTTAAACTCTCCACACGCTTATAGCCAAAACAAGGCCTTTACCGATCATATCGTCGAAGCCATGATAAAATGTCTTGAAGAGAAACTTGAATTGGAAGTCTCTATCCCTAGAAATCTTCATGATGAGTGGGAACCTACTATCAAAATAAAAATCAAAAACTACGAATGCAATGCTTTGTGTGATTTGGGTGCTAGTGTTTCCGCGATTCCAAAGTCTTTATGTGATGTTCTGGGTTTTAATGAGATTGAAGAGTGTTCTATTAATTTGCATCTTGCGGATTCTACTGTCAAGAAACCCATGGGAAGGATCAATGATGTTCTTATTATTGCAAATAGGAACTATGTACCCGTGGATTTCATTGTGCTTGACATTGATTGCAATCCTACATGCCCTATTATTCTTGGTAGACCTTTCCTAAGGACTATCACTGCTATCATCGATATGAAGGAAGGGAATATTATATTTCAATTTCCTTTAAAGTAGGGCATGGAGCACTTTACTAGAAAGAAAATAAGATTGCCTTATGAATCCATGATAAGGTCCACTTACGGTTTGAGCACCAAAGACGACGATACGTGACTCTATCGCTTTTATGCCTAGCTAGGGGCGTTAAACAATAGCGCTTGTTGGGAGGCAACCCAATGAATTTATTTCTTTTTCTTTCTATTTTGTTGCGTCCACACTATCATAATTATGTTGTGATTGTGTCTTTTGTGTTTCTTTTTGTGTTTGAGCAAAGCAAAACCTTTATGACTAGTCTTGGTAATGGATGTTTGATCCTACTGGAAAAAGGCAGAAACTTTTCGCTCACGAGATGATTTTTCATTTTTATTCAGAAAGAGCTTTTGAGTTGATTCTGTTTTATGCTGGTTGATATGGCTTTTGCCCAGGCAGTCGTAATTGTTCAGAATTTTTTAGGTACCATAAGTATACGAAGTATACAGATTTCTGCAGACTAGTCTGTTTTTGACAGATTATGTTTTTGTTGAGTTGGTTCCTTGTTTTGATGAAACTATGGTTAGTATCGGGGGGTACTAGCCATGGAAAAGTGAGAATACAGTAGCCCAACACCAATACGAATATAAATCAAAATTGCTACATGTGGGGACCAAGACTTACGACTCGAGACCGCCGTGCTCAGTGATCCCAGAGATCAAGGCTCACCGAACACAAATACCCAGTAAAAGAGTCATACATCCATACATACCGTTTGATACAATAAATGGCTACCTCGGTCGAGTTTTACATATATAGGGCCTTAAGGCCTACACTCCAAACTGGACCAATAGCGGAATTATTGGTTGAAAGCGTGAACCCATGCCATCATCCTTATCCTACTGGCATTCTGACTGGGAAGCGTCCTAGCTCGCAGGAACCTCATCGAGTTAATCTTCACCATATCCTGTTCTTTCATACCTGGTCAATGATATAACCACTGGCAAGCCAATGAGTACTTTGAATGTACTTGCAAACAACCCATGACAAGAACAATGAAAGTGAAGGATAACAATATCTTGTATCTTTGGTGTAACTCATCTTTGTGTAATGATCATGAATATGCATCAAGTTAAATAATTAGTTTTGAAGAACATGTGACAGACATCAATATATCTGTCGAGGGCTGAACCGTCCGGGTCCCCCCTGTATGCCAAGTCACCGAACTTGGTCATATCATTGCTATCATAGCAACACCTTTGTCATCACCACACACACACACTCACACACACTTGGTTTATGCGGAAACAACTGGACGTAGTTTAAACAGGATTACCCAACTGTCCTTGATCGTGGACACGGCTATTCTAATAGTTTACACTCTGCGGAGGTAGTACGCTGGACCCAGGAGATCCGGGAAACTTCCATGTCATCCACGACTCGCGGTATATCACATACCCGAGGTAAGTACCCGATCAATGCCTTTCCCCTTACGGTACTAGACAAAGAGGTCCACTCGATTGGTACCGATCCCACATGTTGTACATCTTACGAGCACCAACTCTGGACAGTACCAACCATGCGGGGACCAACGGTGTGACTGGAATTCATAAAAATGGCATAGTCGTCCTACCCGACACGACCCCATCATGAGAGCGGACACACATCACTGCTGCCACTAGTAATGTGGCTCTTTTGTAGCACTGACCAGAGTAATTAACATAGCCCCGTCTCATAAGGGGTACCGTGGTCGTACTGGTAAGTTTGGGACAGTCGACACATCATAAATCTATTCCCATTTCCGAAACCATACTCACACAAATACCGGGTGCATCACTTCACCAAAAGTGACCACCTAACTCATCATCACCCTCGGTCATTAGTGAAACCCGACGGGGTTTTCATAAACTCTTGTTTTATGTCAACAACATGCTCATGATAATACTACTTCTATATTTACTTGTCAACATGGTATTAGCATGACCCTCAAGGGGTAGGGTCAAGCTCGATGCATGTGCCCCGGGGGAGCCTTCGGTAAAATCATATCAAATGATTACCGGTACTTATGATCATATGCAACGAGAATACTTGCTATTTTAACATGCAAAGTAACATATGCTCAGTCATGGTCAAAGGGCTGCTTGCCTTGCTCACGTAAGTCCTCGGGGTCTTCAAGGTCTTCCGCTCCAACGCCGGATACTCCATCCACCCGTTAACTATCATTGGGATCAACCACGGTAAGCCACACAGCAAGTAGAAAATAAAAGTGCCACAAAAATAGAAGTTTTATTTTTCATGGACCTCTCTGATCATAAGAAAAATACCTGAAGCTTTCCATAGGAGATTTGAATCATCAAGGATTTTTGAAGGGAGGAAAGGAGGAATAAGTGATTATTAAAGAAGCCTACAGAAATCATTCTCTTAAAAATGAGTGGAGGCACTCAATAAACAGAGCATGATTTTAGAAATATTTAGGAAGTTGTTTCACTGGATTCGGACTTGAGATGAATATTCTAGGAGTTTTCTAATATGGAATAAATAGAAATAGGAAGCTATTTATTTATGGCAATAGAAGTAAGTCACACAAAAATGTTGACCAAGGTTCTAAAAATAGGTAATGATTTTAGAATGCTCTGGAAGCACTCCATTTGAAGTTGGTTTGGACCCTCTAGGAATTTGTAAAGATGATTTAAAATACCTAAATGGGCATTTCGATATTATTATCACAGGAAAATATTTTTGGAAAAAGGTGCAATGCTCGGATCTGGATAGAACAGGATTTTTGAAACCAGCACATTTTTGAAACATCAATTTTGGAGTTAGAATGGATTTAATATAGATTTTTGAAATATCTGGTGAAATAAAAAGGAAAGGGGAACCTTCAGGGCTTATAACGCGCTCGACTGTTAGATCGGCAATGGGCTGGCCCAGGTGCTCCACCACGCGGCAGACCGGTCACGTCGAAGGCGTAAACCAAGCTTTACGCTTCTACCACGGAGAGGCGCAGCCCGGCTGGGACATCTCCACTCACAGGGCTGGGCCCGATCTGTCTGCCACTGACGAGCGGGGTCCAACTGCCAGGTTCTTCTCGCACCTCCCGCTCGAGCTGGGATAGTGGGGAGGCAGAACAGGGCAGCGCCCGGCGTAGCTCCGGCGGCTCCGGTCGTCCCCTGGCGTCGCAGCGGCCACCAGCGCGCGGAGCGACAAGGAAAGCCTGCCTGGCTGGTCGGTCCTCGCCGGGGAGCTCCGATGCGCGCGGGATATCTCCGAGAGGAGCCGGCGCCGATAACCGGGAAGAATGGCGCACCTGCCGGTGGGAGGAGGGATATCGATTGGAGAGGGCCCTACGGATGAGCTGGGTGCCCGAGAGACGCTCTATGGGGGGGAAGGGGCCGGGGAGGCACGCGACCCGCGGGGCATGGCAGCGGCCATGGTTGCCGTAGAGAAAGGAGTGGAAGAGAAGTCTCGGGAGGAAGAAGGGAGGCTCGAGAGGGGTTCCAGGGATAGAGGAGGAGGGTTTGAGGGAGCCAGAGATGCCCGGGAGTGAGGAGTTAAGGGAGGGGGAGGCCGAGAGAGCTCGGGAGCTCCTGGAGCTCGCGTGGGCATGGGTGCCACACGTCCCAGAGGGGCATTGGAATCTAGCTAGCATCGTGGAGGGAGTCAAGGTGGAACAGGGGATGCTCTGGCGCTCTGGGGCATACTGCAGCTGCGGGACACGAGCTAGGAGACTAAGAAATGGCGCAGAGCACCATTAGTGCATGCAGCCAGCATGGTCACCATGGCTACGCGTGTCCAGGGTGACCGTTTGACCCGTCAAAGATGTCTCTCGTGCAAGGCATGCTTGCTAGAGGTCAGTGGAGGAGTTTGGAGCCAAGTGGATTAGGTTTGAATGGGTTTTGACTATGATTAAGCTTGCAACAGTTAACTTAAGACCAACAAAAGTGGTTTGCACAAAGAGTGGATTCAGCGAAAACCATGTCCATCACTCTTGTTTATAGCAGGACTACTAGCCTGTCAAATTTCAGCTCAGGGAAATGAGCCTAGCTAGTACTTGTAGTGCAATCCTATATTTTAGCCAGAGATGAAGTTGTAGATGTGCTGCTCATTTTCTCCACATGAGCATGCCATCTCTTGGTTTGAGATGGAGCATTGACACACTAGATAGGCTCTGGAAAGAATTGGGAGCCTTGAGTTAAGCAGAAGTATGGAAGAGAGGTAAAACAGTGCTGCCAAGGGTGAAAATGAGAGGTAGTTACATAGGTTCCTTCTCCAGTAATTGACCAGTGGCCATGGGGAGGTTACTGGAGGTAAAATGTAACTATGTGAGGCTGTGGTAGAAAATTGAGCTCAAGGGTAAAAGTGGAATGGGCATAAGAAGCCAATTTAGTGAGTGCACACAAGGTGTTTGATCTGTGGTTAGGCTACCATATGGATCCCAATGGCTATGAAACTTAACAGGATCAAATAGTAGATGAAAATAAGCATGCACACCAAATTTGGGATTTGCTGGAGAAGTTTTCCAATGTAGACTTGTAAAACCCCTAAAATGGGTAGAAATGGATTTCTGCATACAATCCTATTCAAATCAATTCCCAGAAATCCAATATTTGGTGTAGGGGCATTATTTGAGCATTAAGGCATGCACACAAAGTTTGAGATTAATTGGAGAAACTTTATAATGTAAAGTTTACCAAAGTCAGAAATCAACAAAGAGGATTTTGAGGGTCTTAGGACAAGTTCTTCTATTGTCCTTGATGTACCACTTGGTGTGGATGCATTATTGGAACATTAGAACATGTCCACCAAATTTGAGCACAATTCGACACACTTCACAATGTAGAGTTCCTCAAATTTGAATCTGGACAGATAGGATTTTAGGATAATTAGGGGGGTCAAATCAACTTGTATTGAGATGAAATTTGGCAGGATCATCAACAATATCATAGATGACATGCTAGGATTTTACTTGAATTTATTGAGAATATTTCTAATAGAAATATTTCAAAAGCTTGAAATAGACAGGAAGGGTTTTGGAGGGTTTTGCCCAATATTTTGAACATGACCATGTTTTGAAACTCATATATATGGAATAAATATAACCACTGAGTTTGCCTAAATTTTGTTAAATATTTTGAAGGCAATAAAAATAACTTTCCTTCTTAGGAGACCATTTCTGGCCTCACAAAAAGGCATTTAAATAAAATAATAAAATAACCTTTAAAATAATAATATTGTGGTTTTTGGAAGACATTTTTATAATAGGTTTTAAATAAAATAATTGGTGCGAAATAAATTCCCTAATTTGAGGTCTTGTAGTACAAGTCTCATCTCAGGGGTTTTAAGGTTTAATTCAGGAAATGCTTTTTGGTGAAAATAATATTTGGTAAAAGTAGATATATGTCCTAAACACATGGCATGAGCATTAGGCAGGGGAACATGGGATGAGGAGGTGATTAGGAGGATGGCAAGAATTAATGGGGAGCAATCACAAGCATTCAAGCCAACAAGCAAACAATAGTCACTCCAAGCATCACAAGCATTCACAAAAATTTATAATTGGTCCTAATTTTTCAAGTAAGTTATTTAGTGAGGAAGGCCAAAAACGGGGTGTTACACTACAGTACCTAAAGAGGTGGTAGTTTTTTTTCTTGTGCTAATGATATCACGAGTTTCTGTTTAAGTTTTGTGTTGTGAAGTTTTCAAGTTTTGGGTGATGTTCTCATGGACAAAGAGATAAGGAGTGGAAAGAGCTCAAGCTTGGGGATGCCCAAGGCATCCCAAGCCAAATTCAAGGACACCAAAAAGCCTAAGCTTGGGGATGCCCCGGGAAGGCATCCCCTCTTTCGTCTTCAATCCATCGGTAACATTACATGGAGCTATATTTTTATTCACCACATGATATGTGTTTTGCTTGGAGCGTCTTGTATCTTAGGAGTCTTTTCTTTTTGTTGTGTCACGATCATCGTTGCTGCACACCTTTAGAGAGAGACATGCACTCATCGTGATTTTTCTAGAATGCTCATTGTGCTTCACTTATATCTTTTGAGCTAGATAATTTTGCTCTATGTGCTTCACTTAGATCTGTTAGAGCACGGCGGTGCGTGATTTGGTAGTTGGCTTATGCTATGAAAGTAGTCCCAAAGGTGATAGGTACCCAAAGAGGATACAAAAACCTCCATATTCATGTGTATTGGGTAGAAAGAGAAGTTTTGATTCCTCTCAATTAGTTTTGAGGCGTGAATTTGGTAATATTAAGAGTTATGTTAGTAGGGTGTTGTGAATCTACAAATACTGGTGTTGAAGTTAGTGATTCCCGTGGAATGCACGTATGGTGAACCGCTATGTTAGGAAGTCAGAGCATAATTGATCTATTGATTGTCATCCTTTGTGTTGAGGTCAGGATCGCGCGATGGTTAACACCTACCAACCCTTCCCGTAGGAGTATGCGTTTAGCACTTTGTTTCAATTACTAATAAAAACTTTCGCAACATGTATGTGAGGGTTCTTCATGACTAATGTGAGTCCATGGTATAGATGCACTTTTCCCTTCCACCATTGCTAACCTCTCTAGTGCCGCGCAATTCTCGCCAGTACACAAACCCACCAAATGTCTTCTTCAAAACAGCCACCATATCTACCTACTATGGCATTTTCATAGCAATTCCGAGATATATTGCCATGCAACTCCCACCGTTTTTTCTCATGACTTGTGCCGTCACTCTTATATTGCCATTGCATGATCGAAAGATAGCTAGCAAGATGATTCAACGTCATACGCGAAGCTAGATCGTTGCACATCCCGGTACACTTCCGGAGGCATTTCCTATAGAAGTCATTTCTAAGCTTTGAGCTATGAGTAAATACAAGTGTGATGATCATCATTATTAGAGCATTGTCCCATGTGAGGAAATATAAAATAAGAGGCCAAAGAGCCCATAAAAAATAGAAGAAGAAAAAAGAGAAAAAATAGGCCTAAGAGCCCAAATAAAAAAAGGGAAGAGAGAAAAAGAGAGAAGGGACAATGCTACTATTTTTTCCACACTTGTGCTTCATAATAGCACCATGTTCTTCATGATTGAGAGCCTCTCGTTTCGTCACTACCATATACTTGTGGGAATCTTCATTATATAACTTGGCTTGTATATTCCAATGATGGGCTTCCTCAAAATTGCCCTAGGTCTCCGTGAGCAAGCAAGTTGGATGCACACCCACTAGTTTTCCTTTTGAGCTTTCACATACTTATAGCTCTAGTGTATCCTTTGTATGGAAATCCCTACTCATTCACATTGATATCTATTAATGGGCATATCCATAGCCCTTTGATATGCCGAGTCAATGTGACCATCTTCTCCTTTTTGTCTCACAACCACCACCACACTCTATTTCACTTATAGTGCTATATCCATGGCTCACGCTCATGTATTGCGTGATAGTTATAAAACGTTTGAGAAAGTAAGAGTGCGAAAACTATTACTTGGCCAATAGCAGGGTTGTGCATGATTTACGTTAGTTGTGTGAGGATGATGGAGCATAGCCAGACTATATGATTTTGTACGGATAACTTTCCTTGGCCTTGTTATTTTGAAAGTTCATGATTATCTTGCTAGTTTGCTTGAAGTATTATTGTTTTCATGTCACTACTGGAATCTGCTGGTTTGCTGACAGCCAGAGCTGACGGCAAAGGACAGTTTAACTGATGGCAAAGGCTTTGCCGTCAGTGAACTGTCGGCAAAGGTGTCGGCCAAGATTTTATCGGCAATCACCTTCTTTGTCGACAGCCGGAGCTCCACCGACGGCAAAGACTTTGCCATCAGCTTTGTGGCATGGGCTGACGGCAAAGAGCAGTGGCGGCAACGGCGCAGGCCGAGCTCCGTTAGAAGGTTAACGGCAGGCTTTTCCCAGAGCCGTAGGAAAGCTGACGGCAAAGCCTCCCCTCTTTGCCCACAGCCGTAGCAGAGCTGACGGCAAAGCCCAAACACCTGGGTCCCCTTGGCCGCCTCTTTGCCGACAGCTAGAGCCCAGCTGACGGCAGTGCCTACCCCTGGGTCCCCTTGGCCGCCTCTTTGCCGACAGCTTTGTCCCAGCTGACAACAAAGCCGAAAAATTGGTATTCCCAGAGTTGCCAGAATGCACAGGGTGCCGCCACGTGTCTTCTTTGCCGACAACCCACCGATGGCAAAGCCTTTGCCGTCAGTGAGCTGTAGGAAAAGACCCTCTTTGCTTTTTTTTCATATTTGTTTTCTGTTAATTCCCTGCATTTGCAAAACATAGATACAAACAGCAACATATATATATTGAATCTGCCCCTAAACAGCACCACAAGTGCATCACAAAGTGCAAACAGCACAACACAAGTGCAAACAACACGAATATATGTCATTAAAGTGCAAACAAGATCACAAAGTATCACAAAGCATCACAAGTGCATCCACAAATACAATTGCATTACAAAGTTCATCTAGGACTACACAAGTGCATTACAAAGTCTCGAGCATCCATCCATATGCCATGCTGCTTTATCAAAATCTGCATAATGAGAAAGAATTTAGAAGAAGAATACAATAAGAAAGAAGTTATCTAAATTAAGCTAAGCAATTAGAAGAAGTGGAAGAAGAACAAGAAGAACAAGAAGAGGAAGTGGAAGAAGTGGAAGAAGAAGATGAAGAAGATAGAGAAAAAGAAAGAAGAGAAGTTATTATTTTCTCCTCTTTCTTCTTCTCTTATTTCTTCATCTCTTGTTTGTTCTTCTCTTCTGGTTTCTTTTAAAACTTTCTAAACTAATTATGTCATTTTTGAGCTCTAATATCAACTAGAATTTACTAAGCTAACTAAACCATGGCTAATATCAACTAGAATTTACTAAGCTAACTAAAGCCTGGCATAATCTAAGTTGATCTAAACAATAAGGAGAATAAGAAGGAAAGGAATAACTTACCAAATGCCAGGAAACAAAGGAGAAGCTGCATCTCCGTTGGTCGCTGGGTTGCTAGGGCTCTCACCAGGAGAAGTAAAGGGATCGTGGGATTCAACTCTTGAATGATGCTGCAAGAAGGCAAGAGTTAAAATATGTGGTTAGCACCGCAACAGACAATGGTATAAGACCGTGCAAGGTTGGTCATTGAAAGGGAACTGAACGTTCCCACCAGAGAAGGCCTCGGCGGAGGGGGCGGCAAACGTTGCTTCTCACACATAGCCTGCAAATTAGTTTTCGAGGAGTCAAAGAAATAGCCTTGTTGCGTCTCACACATGGCCTTGCTTCTCACACAACTGACTTACCGCACAGAAGTCGTGCATGGCCTTCGCATGGGCATTATTGCGTGCCCTCTCCTCGTCAAGCAACCTCTGCGTATTCCGGTCCCTCTCCTCCAACAAGAGCCTGGTGTCCCTCTCCTTCATAAGTGCGGCCTGCAACCACTCCTCAAAAGGAATTTTCATCATCCGTCCAAGGACAAAAGAACGAAAGAACTAATGAAGAAAACTAACCTCGATGGCAAGATCAACTGGACTCGCGCGTTGCCGTATTGCAGGAGCGGAGCTCGTTTGCCTCGACTTGATCTGAGATAGAGTCTCAGTGATAGGGACGAAGCCATCACACATGGCCAGCGTGCCATGACTCTTACCGCCACCAGAGATCATTAACGCCTCTGGATCGATAGGATTCTGGCTCGGGTCAAAGTCAGGCCCGCGCAGCTGTTTGACCACCTCAGAATAAGACGTCATCTTGCTGTAGGCGGACAGGCTTGTGTACGCCGACGGCCCGTCCCCCTCAGAATATGCCTTCGCCGTCTTGTACGAGCCCTTATGGGCCATGCTAAACGCGGCGTATCCCTCAGGCTCGGGCTGGTTATTGTGTTTGGCCTACTCGAAAAGACAAAGAATTAGTACAACAAAAATCATGAACGAACGAATCATTGATGAAAGAAAACAAGGCACACATACCCATTTTTCGGCGTATTGCTTGATGTTGGCATTGCCTTGGTGGTGTGTCACACCAAACAATTGGGCACGACGGTCCTTGGCCATAGTGTACCACCTGTCCGCTATCATCTCCCAACAATCCATCTTATCGGCCAACCATCTCGGGGGCACCTATGAATGTAAGTTAATGAAGAATGAAACTAAGTATTATAACTAAATAGACCTAAGTAGCCCTAAGAATTGATCTTTGGAATGTACATACCTCCATGTACTCGGTATTATCAAGGAAAATCTTTCGACATTCAGTCTTTGTCTTCGGCTCCCCTTGCTTGGCGTACCAATCTCGAACAGCCTGAACACGCATTTCGTGCCTCGTGTTATTCAATAAACTCTTGCACTCTTTCACGAGGTTCTTCTTGGCCGCCTCCTCCATCCCCTCCTCGACCCTAAAGTGACTCTGCAATTATGCCAAATAGATGCACAGATGAATAGTGAAATGATTTGGAAGGAAATAACAATATATAACATTGTATACTTTTTATTGGGTAAAATAATAGTTACCCAAAAATCAGCCAACACCTTGTCGACCACGCTCACGCAAACAACACCATTGACATGTGTGTTTTCCGGGAGCAGAGCAGCTTGGTAGTGCTCCCAGTTGAGTCCTGGCTCGGGAACCATACCCTCACCGGGCAACTGCACTATCCCGGGGAAGTGCTCCCTAAGTAAAGCACCAAGGAGGCAGTTTGGATTCCAGGTATTCTGCGGGTAATCCCACCCCCTACATAATGATAAGGCAAAGACATTAGCTACTTGGTGAAATATAATGATATAAGGTACACAATATATATCAACTTACTTCTCGCCTTCTGGCTTAATTAACGGCCTGTGCTCCAAGTCCAATCGGTCTGGAACTCGTGTCATACCACGTTGGTAGACCGACTTGCTGGCAGCCCCCTCAGCATCCGCCTCAGCCTCCGCCTCAGCACCCTCCGCCTCAGCACCCTTCGCCTCAGCACCCTCCGCATCAGCCTCCTCCTCAGCACCCTCCGCCTCAGCCTCCGCCTGAGCCCCCTGCATCGGTGTCTCCTCCTGGACGGTAGGATCCCGCACCGGCGACACCCTCGTCTGCAAGGGTGAAGTGGCCGAGGGTGGTGGCGACTGGCTCCTATCATGCAGCCTCCCTCTCCCACGACCACGTCCTCTGCCTCTCTTCTTTCCTACACCTCTCCCACGGGGCTCCTCGGCAAAGCTCTGCAATAAAGTTCTCCGTAGCTGCCTAGGTGTTATCCTCAACTTATCCCCGCCTGCCATGTCTCACCACCTGTAACGATAAATAGTTAAATAATTAGTACAAATTCAAGGAAAATAATTAAGTGAACAATAATAAATACATGAACAATTCAACTAATAATTGAATAATTAAACAACAATGTTTGGATGCATACAAAGTACTAATAGTCTGGATCATCTATCTCTTCTCCATGGTCAATTGAAGCAAAATCATCATCAGTATCACACGTGTCGTCATGACTGATATCGTCATCGGGTTCAAGGACATCATGTGGAAGGCCTTTTTGTAACCGATCAAGCATTGATAGCTCATCGGAATTGGTAACTTCTTCTACTTCCACTTCTTCCTCATCATCACATGAGTCTTGTTCCTCCGTGTTCAGGGTGGACGTAGAGCAGTTTCGGGTACGACGTCAGACACCACATGATTCTTGGAAAAATTCTCCATCATATGTTATTGGGTCAATTTGAGGTTCATAATCGTCTTCATTTGGGCCGGAACAGAGCAAAATAAAGGGGGTGGATGAGGAGTTAACAAATGTGCTCACTTTCGAATGCAGGGGAGGTCGTCGAAAACCAATCCCTCGCGGAGAAGCTACTCCACATTTAAATGCACTCAATCAACACAAATACGCCCTCGCGGTAATTAAGCTAACTAATACTAACATCTATCATTTAAATGCATTTTTCTAAAACTCTGAATCTCTATATCTTTACATACGAAATACTTAAATTTCACTGGTAAATTGTGATCTTCGGGGGCATAATTCATAGAGTTCTCCAAAACTACTTTGAGTGTGATGCATTCAGGTTTGTTGTGTAGAGCTAATATTACTTCCCCTATTTTGTAGATTAATAAAGTTCTTTGAGTAATCTATACTTATACTAATTAGGGGCTCCCAAGAAATTCCTACATTAATTAGAAATTAGGAGCTGTTAATCTGGTGGGACCAAGTTATTACGGTGTAGATTACTCTATATAATATGAAGTTTGCAGTATATATTATGTTATTTTTATACTATGGAAATACCAGATATTTCCAATTCAATCTCTCACATATCCGTTTTTGTCAGTTACGCATCCCTCACGTATCTCTATCTCAAAAAATAATATCTCTAACGTATCTCTCTCTCTTAACATATAGTATAAGTTTTTTACAACTGCACCACGTTCTACATCAAACATAGTCCAGCCAGTACAATAGCGCCTTCTCTCTCCTGGAGACAAATATAGGCTGCTCTGATCCTCCGCCTCACGCACTCCTCTCCAGCACACATTCTATCCTAGGCGGGCTGTCACCTTGGGGTAGGGAAAGATTAATCCACGTTTGATCTACTTATAATTTTATCCTTGCTTTATTCCTATTTAGATGATTAGATCACACTTCATAATGCATGGATGCGAATTTTGGCAATTCGATCATTGATGTGTTGTGCTCTACTATGATGCAGATCATATATGCGACATGTGAGCATGTACGCTGGGTAGGCTCTCAAAGCTAATTATTTCTTCATCTCAGTAGTACCAGGAAACAAAATTAATTACCTTCTGCTCTCTGAATTTGTTCCCCTCTCAGTCAATCTTCTCTGTTTTGGCACGGCCATAGCTTTTACATAATGTATAGTAGTGCAGGCGAGTATAATATGGAACGACCAGCTCATCCTTCATATTAAAAACCTTGATTTTAATTAACTATTATCTCAATCAATCTAAAACTTCCCATATATTAGCTTACAAAAAAAATTGATTTGTTCGATCAACCTACGTTAACTGTCCCGATTTAATATACCGATTTTGGTATACAAAACATAGTAAGAACAAACTCTAACGTGAGATTTTATACTCCAAAACAAAATCTAACCTAACTTCATGTATTCTGTTTCCCTGCATATTCACGTACAAGTATTATACCGAATCTGGCGCGGACGGACCGGCGGGAGGGAGAGGCGGGGGCCGCGGAGGAGGGGAGGAGGAGAGGACTCCGGCGGCGTCGGGTGGGGGGGCAGCGGGGGCCGGGGCCGGCGGTGCCTCGTCGTCCGGCAGCTGGCGGCGGGCCGGAGGGGGCGGCGCAGGGCCCAAGCTGGAGGGGCGAGGCAGGGCTGCGCGGGGCGGGGGCCGGGGCCGGCGGCGCCTCGTCGTCCGGCGGCTGGCGGCGGGCCGGAGGGGGTGGGGCAGGGCCCGAGCCGGAGGGGCGACGCAGGGCAGCGCGGGGCGGGGTGGGCGAGGGGCGGCGCGGGGCGGGCGAGGGGCGGTGTGGGAGAGCAGGGCGCGCTTGCACGGGACGGTGAGAGAGAGAAGGCGCGGTGAGAGAGAGAAGGCACGGGGGATAAGGCAGGTGTATGGGGTTAGCCTCTTTGCCCTCAGCAAGCTGTCGGCAAAGACAGCCGGTAGTCTTTGCCCTCAGCTGGTTGTCGGCAAAGAAGTCCCCCGTTTTTTTTTCTGGCCGAGGCGGCGACTGGGTTAGCCCCTATGCCGTCAGCCTTCCTATGCCGACTGCTTTTTTGTCCTTTGCCGTCAGCTGGCTACCGGCTTAGATAAAGCGGACGACATAGATTTTATTTGCCGTCAGCCCCTCCTATGCCGTCAGCATTTATTTTGGCTGAGGGCAAAGTCTCTTTGCCGTCAGCCCCGTAAAATTGCTGACGGCAAAGCTTAAAGCTGTCGGCAAACTAGCAGATTCCAGTAGTGTGTCAATAGCAAACTATTGTTTTGAATCTCATGGATCTGAACACTCATGTCACATGAAAGAAGTTGCAAAGGACAACTATGCTAAGTAGCATTCCACATAAAAAATTCATTCTTTATCACTTCCCTACTCGAGGACGAGCAGGAGTTAAGCTTGGGGATGCTTGATATGTCTCCAACGTATCTATAATTTTTTATGGTTTCATGCTATTATCTTGTCAAACTTTGGATGTTTTGCATGCCTTTAATATAGTTTTTGGGAGTAACTTATTAACTCAGTGGCAAGTGCCAGTTCCTGTTTTTTCCATGTTTTTGACCCCTTTCGCCTATAAATTCCCTAAAATCCCAGAAAAAAACAGGAGATCATCGAAAGTACTTTTCCGCCACCGCAAGCTTCTGTCTCCGCAAGATCCCATCTGGGGCACGTTCTGGTGCCCTGTCGGAGGGGGACTCGAACATGGAGGGCTTCTTCATCAACACCATGACCTCTCCGATGATGCGTGAGTAGTTCACCATAGACCTATGGGTCCATAGCTAGTAGCTAGATGGCTTCTTCTCTCTCTTGTATCTTCAATACAAAGTTCTCGATGATCTTCATGGAGATCTATCCGATTTAATCTTCTTTTGCGGTGTGTCTGTCGAGATCCGATGAATTGTGGATTTATGATCAGATTATCTATGAATCTTATTTGAGTTTCTTCTGATCTCTCTTATGCATGATTCCATATCCTTGTAATTCTCTTCGAGTTGTGGGTATTGTTTAGCCAACTAGATCTATGATTCTTGAAATGGGAGAAGTGCTTGGTTTTGGGTTCATACCGTGTGGTGACCTCACGCAGTGACAGAAGGGGTAGCGAGGCACGCATCGTGTTGTTGCCCTCAAGGGTAAAAAGATGGGGTTTTCATCATTGGTTTGAGATTATCCATCTACATCATGTCATCTTGCTTAAGGCGTTACTCTATTCGTCATGAACTCAATACACTAGATGCATGCTCGATAGCGGTCGATGTGTGGAGTAATAGTAGTAGATGCAGAAAGTATCGGTCTACTTGTCTCGGACATGATGCCTATAGGTATGATCATTGCCTTAGATATCGTCATGACTTTGCGCGGTTCAATCAATTACTCGGCAGTAATTTGTTCACCCATTGTAATATTTGCTATTTTGAGAGAAACCTCTAGTGAACAAAATGGCCCCCAGGTCTACTCCACACCATATTTTCATCCTTACACTTTTTCTTCGTTGCACTTTCCGCCTTCTGATCTCACTTTGCAATCAATCTTGAAGGGATTGACAACCCCATTATAGCGTTGGGTGAAACCTCTTTGTGTTTCTGTAGGTACTCTGGACTTGACGAGATTCTGCTACTGGATTGATACCTTGGTTCTCAAACTGAGGGAAATACTTACTGCTCTTGTGCTGCATCACCATTTCCTCTTCAAGGGAAAAACCGACGCAAGCAAGCCTCCGTCAACGTGTCAAATTTTGGCGCTGTTGTTTGAGAAGTAGCAACTAGAAGGAGTTGAAAAAGAAAAACAAAGAGACGAAGAAGGTGAAGATGATTGCTTATTTTTGTTTTGACTTTATTATGTGATTTTGGAGGAAGATATGCTAAGTTATGAGCTAACCAAGGTTATTGTTCTATTTTTGACATAACTAAGCTAACTATGTCATAAATGAATTAAATAACCTAATTATGTTATTTTGGAGGATAATTAGCCAAGTATATCATTTTGGAGAATAAAACTCGAAGAAGAAGGAGGGGAGCCGGAGAAGACTAGAAGAAGGAGAAAAAGAAGAAGAAGGTGAAGATGATTACTTATCTTGTTTTGAGCTTATTTTGTCATTTTGGAGGAAGATACGCCAAGTTATTAGCTACCAAGGTTCTTGTGCTATTTTCGACCTAACTCAGCTAATTATGTCATAAATGAACTAAATAAGCTAATTATGTCATTTAGGAGGCTAATTACGTAAGTATTTCATTTTCGAGAATAGAACTAGAATAAGAAGGAGAAGGAGGAAGATACGCTAACTTATGAGCTAACCAAGGTTCTTGTACTATTTTTCACCTAACTTGGCTAATCATGTCATAAATGAACTAATTAAGCTTATAATGTCATTTGGAGGATAATTAGCTAAGTATGTCATTTCCGAGAATAAAACTAGAATAAGAAGGAAGAGAAGGAGGACAAGACTAGAAGGTGGAGAAAAAGAAGAAGAAGGAGAAGAAGGTGAAGATGATTACTTTTCTTGTTTTGAGCCTAGTATGTTATTTTGGAGGAAGATGCGCTGAGTTATGAGCTAGCGAATGTTCTTGTGCTATTTCTGACCAAACTAAGGTAATTATGTCATAAATGAACTAAATAAGGTAAAAAAAAATTGGACGATAAATAGCTAAGTATGTCATTTTGGAAAATAAAACAAGAAGAAGAAGGAGGAGGAAGAGAAGACTAGAAGAAGGAGGGGAAGAAGTAGAAAGTAAAGATGATTACTTATCTTTTTGAGCTTATTATGTGAGTTTGGAGGAAGATACGCTAAGTTATAAGCTGACCAAGGTTCTTGTAATATTTTTGACCCAACTAAGATAATCATGTCATAAATGAAGTAAATAAGCTAATTATGTCATTTTGGCGGATAATTAGCTAAGTGTATCATTTTGGAGAATAAAACTATAACAAGAAGAAGGAGGAGGAGGAGAAGACTTAATAGAAGGAGGAGAAAAAGAAGTACAAAGAGAAGAAGAAGGTGAAGATGATTACTTATCTTGTTTTGAGTTTATTATGTCATTTTGGACGAATATACGCTAAGTTATGAGCTAACCAAGGTTCTTGGTCCATTTTCGACCTAACTAAGATAACTATCTCATAAATGAACTAAATAAGCTAATTATGTTATTTTGGAGGATAATTAGCTAAGTATGTCATTTTGGAGAATAAAACTAGAAGAAGAAGGAGGAGGAGGAGGAGAAGACTATAAGAAGGAGAAGAAAAAGAAGAAGGATAAGACGAAGGTGAAGATGATTACTTATCTTGTTTTGTAGGAAGATACACCAAGTTATGAGCTAACCAAGGTACTTGTGCTATTTTTGACCTAACTAAGCTAATTATGTCATAAATGAAATACATAAGCTAATTATGTTATTTGGAGGCAAATTAGCTGCGTTTGTCATTTTCGAGAATAAAACTATAAGAAGAAGGAGGAGGAAGAGGAGGAGGAGAAGACTAGAATAAGGAGGAGGAGAAGACGAAGAAGGAGAAGAAGAACATGAAGATGATTACTTATCTTGTTTTGAGCTTATTATGTCATTTTGGAGTAAGATACTCTAAGTTATGAGCTAACCAAAGTTCTGGTGCTATTTTTAACCTAACTAAGCTAATTAAGTCATAAATGAACTAAATAAACTAATTATGTCATTTCGGAGGATAATAACCTAAGTATGTGATTTTGGAGAATAAAACTAGAAGAATAAGGAGGAGGAGGAGGAGAAGACTACAAGAAGGACTAGAAAAAGAACAAGAAGGAGAAGTAGAAGGTGAGGATGATGACTTATCATGTTTTGAGCTTATTATGTCCTTTTTGAGGAAGATACACTAAGTTATGAGCTAACCAAGGTTCTTCTGCTATTTTTGACCTAACTAAGCTAATTATGTCACAAATGAACTAAATAGGCCAATTATGTTGTTTTGGAGGATAATTAGCTAAGTATGTCATTTTGGAGAATAAGACTAGAAGAAGGAGGAGAAGGAGAACACTAGCAGAAGTAGGAGAACAAGAAGAAGAAGGTGAAGATGATTACTTACTGTATTTTGAGCTTATTACGTCATTTTGGAGGAAGATACCCTAAGTTATGAGTTAACCAAGGTTCTTGCACTATTTTTGACCTAACTTAGTTAATCGTGTCAAAAATGAACTAAATAAGCTTATTATGTAAATTTGGATGATAATTAGCTAAGTATGTCATTTTGGAGAATAAAACTAGAACAACAAGAAGGAGAAGGAGGAGGATACTAGAAGGAGGAGAAAAAGAAGAACAAGGAGAAGAAGAAGGTGAAGATGATCACTTATCTTGATTTGAGCTTAATATCTCATTTTGGAGTAAGATACACTAAGTTATGAGCTAACCATGGTTCTTGTGCTATTTCTGACCAAACTAAGATAATTATGTCATAAATGAACTAAATAAGCTAATTATGTCATTGTGGAGGATAATTAGCTAAGTTTGTCATTTTGGAGAAGAAAACTAGGAGGAGGAGGAGGCGGAGAAGATAAGAAGAAGTAGGAGAAAAGAAGAAGAAGGAGAAGATGATTAGTTATCTTGTTTTGAGCTTATTTTGTCATTTTGGAGGAAGATACGCTAAGTTATGAGCTCACCAAGGTCCTTGTGCGATTTTTGACCTAACTAAGCTAATTATGTCATAAATGAACTAAATAAGCTTATTATGTTATTTTGGAAGATAATAAGATAAGTATGTCATTTTGCGGAATAAAACTAGAAGAAGGGGGAGGAGGAGGCAGAGAAGACTAGAAGAAGGAGGAGGAAAATGAGAAGAAGGAGAAGAAGAAGAAGGTGAAGATGAGTACTTATCTTGTTTTGAGCTTATTTTTGTCATTTTGGAGGAACATAGACTAACTTATGAGCTAGCCAAGGTTCTTGTGCTATTTTTGACCTAACTAAGCTAATTATGTCATAAATGAAAAAAATATGCTAATTATGTTATTCTAGATGCTAATTATCTAGATATGTCATTTTCGAGAATAAAACTATAAGAAGAAGAAGGAGGAGGAGGAGGAGAAGACTAGAAGAAGGAGGATGAGAAGAAGAAGGAGAAGAAGAAAAAGTGAACATCGTTACTTATCTTTTTTGAGCTTATTATGTCATTTTAGAGGAAGATACACTAAGTTATGAGATAACCAAGGTTCTTGTGCTATTCTTGACCTAACAAACTAATTATGTCATAAATGAACTAAATAATCTAATTTTGTCATTTTGGAAGATAATAAGCTAAGTATGTCATTTTGGTGAATAAATCTAGAAGAAGAAGGTGGAGGAGGAGAAGACTAGAAGAAGGACGTGAAAAAGAAGAAGGGGGAGAAGAAGAAGGTGAATTTGATTATTTATCTTGTTTTGAGATTATGATGTCATTTTGGAGGAAGATACAGTAAGCTAATTATGTCATAAATAAACTAAATAAGCTCATTCTGCCATTTTGGAGGATAACTAGCTAAGTATGTCATTTTGGAGAATAAAACTGTAAGAAGAAGAATGAGGAGGAGGAGAAGACTAGAAGAAGGATGAGAATAAGAAGAAGGTGAAGATGATTACTTACCTTTTGAGCTTATTATGTCATCTTGGAGGAAGATACACTAAGTTATGAGCTAACCAAAGTTCTTGTACAATGTTTGAGCTAACTTAGCTAATCAATTCATTTTGGAGGATAATTATCTAAGTATGTCATTTTGGAGAACAAACTAGAACAAGAAGAAGGAGAAGGACGAGAAGACTAGAAGGAGGAGAAAAAGAAGTACAAGGTGAAGATGATTACTTATCTTGTTTTGAGCTTAGTATGACAGTTTGGAGGAAGATACACAAAGATATGAGCTTAGCAAGGTTCTTGTGATATTTTTAACCTAACTAAGCTAATTATGGCATAAATATACAAAATAAGCTAATTTCATTATTTGGAGGATAATTAGCTAAGTTATTTTATAGAATAAAACTAGAAGAAGGAAGAGGACGCAAAGAAGACTAGAAGAAGGAGAAGAAAAAGAAGAAGAAGGTGAAGATGATTATTTATCTTATTTTGAGCTTATTTTGTCATTTTGGAGGAACATACGCTAAGTTATGAGCTAACCAAGGTTCTTGTGCTATTTTTGACCTAAATAAGCTAATTATGTCATAAATAAACTTAATAAGCTAATTATTCCATTTTGGAGGATAATTAGATAAGTATGTCATTTTGGAGAATAAAACTAGAATAAGAAGGAAGAGGAGGAGGAGGAGAAGAAGACTAGAAGGAGGACGAGAAGAAGAAGGTGAAGATGGTTACTTATTTTTGATGAGATTATTATGTCATTTTGGAGGAAGAAACGCTAAGTTATGTGCTAACCAAGGTTCTTGTAATTTTGACCTAACTAAGGTAATTATGTCATTTTGGAGGCTAATTACCTAAGTATGTCCTTTTGGACAATACAACTAGAAGAAGAAGGACGAGGACGAGGAGGGGGACAAGACTAGAAGGAGGAGAAGAAGGTGAAGATGATTACTTGTCTTGTTTTGAGCTTATTATGTCATTTTGGAGAAAGATACGCTAACTTACGAGCTAACCAAGGTTCTGGTGCTATTTTTGACCTAACTAAGCTAATTATGTCATAAATATACTAAATAATCTAATTATGTCAATTGGGAGGATCATAATCTAAGTATGTCATTTTAGAGAATAAACTAGAAGAAAAAGAAGGACAATATGGAGAAGACTAGAAGACGGAGAGAAAAAGAAGAAGAAGGAGAAGAAGATGGTGAAGTGGATTACTTATCTTGTTTTCAGCTTATTACGTCATTTTGGAGGAAGATCCACTAAGTTTTGAGGTAACCAAGGTTCTTGTGCTATTTTTGAACTAACTAAGTTAATTATGTCATAAATTAACTAAATAAGCTAATTATGTCATTTTGGAGGATAATTAGCTAAGTATGTCATTTTGGAGAATAACACTTGAAGAAGAAGAAGGAGGAGGAAGAGGAGAAGACTAGAAGGAGGAGGAGAAGAAGAAGGTGAAGATGATGTTGGGGAACGTTGCATGGGAAACAAAAAATTTCCTACGCACACGAAGACCTATCATGGTGATGTCTATCTATGAGTGGAGATTAGATCTACGTGCCATTGTAGATCGCACAACAGGAAGCGTTAAGAAACGTGGTTGATGTAGTGGAACGTCTTCACGTCCGTCGAACCGTCCCACGAACTGTCCCTCGATCCGTCCAACGAACCATCTCGCGATCCGTCCCACGATCCGTGCTGATCTAGTGCCGAACGGACGGCACCTCCGCGTTCAGCACACGTACAGCTCGATGACGATCTCGGCCTTCTTGATCCAGCAAGAGAGACGGAGAAGTAGATGAGTTCTGTGGCAGCGTGACGGCGCGCAAGTGTTGGTGATGAACTATTCCTGCAGGGCTCCTTCAGAGCTCCGCAGAAATCTAATCTAGAGGAAGAACTACGAGGTGTAGGTTTGAGTTGCGCGTGACAAAGTTGTGTCTCAAAAGCCATAAACCTCTAGTATATATAGGAGGAGGGAAGAGGCAACCCTAGGCAGCCTTGGCGCACCAAGGAGTCCTTCTTGAGTCGGCAGAAGTGGGAGAGATTGAGGAGTCATTCTCCAATCCTAGTTGGATTAGGACTCCTTCCTTATTTTCCCGCCTCTTTAGGATTTTCCACCTTTTCCTCATGGGCTTTCCTTGGATGACTTTGTCAGCCCATTATACCTTATTGTACATCCAATAAACCCACGTGTACCCCTTGGGGCGTGGTGGCCCACCTAGTGGGCCATTGGAACCCATTCCTCACTCCCGGTACACTGCCGACAATGCCCGAAAACTTTTCGGAATCCAAACACCAACTAACTATATATCAATCTTCGTTTCCGGACCATTCCTGAAACCATCGTGGCGTCGGTGATCTCATCCTGGACTCCGAACAACCTTCAGTCACCAACACATATAACTCAACTATACTAAAATACCATCGAACCTTAAGTGTGTAGACCCTGCGGGTTCGAGAACTATGTAGACATGAGCCGAGACACTCCTCGGTCAATATCCAATAGCGGGACCTGGATGCCCATACTGGATTCTACATATTCTACGAAGATCTTATAGATTGAACCTCTGTGCCAAGGTTTCATATAATCCCGTATAACATTCCCTTTGTCCTTTGGTATGTTACTTGCCCGAGATTTGATCGTCGGTATCCCTATACCTATTTCTATCTCGTTACCGGCAAGTCTCTTTACTCGTTCCGTAATACAAAATCCCCGTGACTCACACTTGAGTCACATTGCTTGCAAGGCTTATATGTGATGTTGTATTACCGATGGGCCCCGAGATACCTCTCCATCACACGGAGTGACAAATCCAAGTCTTGATCCATGCTAACTCAACGGACACCTTCGGAGATACTTGTAGAGCACCTTATAGTCACCCAGTTACGTTGCGATGTTTGATACACACAAGGTATTCCTCCGGTGCCAGTAAGTTACATGATCTCAAGGTCATAGGAATGAATACTTGACACGTAGAAAACAATAGCAACAAAATAACACGATCACATCCTACATTTATAATTTGGGTCTTGTCCATCACATGATTCTCCTAATGATGTGATCCTGTTATCAAGTGACAACACTTGCCTATGGCCAGGAAACCTTGACCATCTTTGATCAACGAACTAGTCAACTAGAGGCTCACTAGGGAGAGTGTGTTGTCTATGTATACACACATGTATTTGAGTTTCCAATCAATACAATTCTAGCATGGATAATAAACTATTATTATGAACAAGGAAATATAATAATAACTAACTTATTATTGCCTCTAGGGCATATTTCCAACAGTCTCCCACTTGCACTAGAGTCAATAATCTAGTTCACATCACCATGTGATTTTAACGAATCCAACACCCATATAGTTCTCGGGTTTGATAACGTCTTGCTCGTGAGAGAGGTTTTAGTCAACGGTTCTGAATCTTTTAGATCCGTGTGTGCTTTACAAATCTTTATGTCATTGTCGTGGGTGTAAGCCTGACAGTAGATGTATAGGGTATGAAAAGGATGGGCAGAGCCTTAGCTATGGCGAGGTTGTATGAGTTCAGGCCCCTCTGCGGTGGAGGTAATAGCCCTACGTCACAGTGCTCAGGGAGCTTGTTGTCGAGTGGAAATATGGAATACAATGAGTTGCTAACCCCTCTACCAGCGCGGGAGGGTGGCTTATATAGAGTGCGCTGCCCTCCACAACGGTTCCGGTACAGGGGTGGAGCAGTGGCGATTGAATGCGTATGTTACAGGTAACGTACGCCCTAAAAGCTAATAAATGCACCTGGAAACGTACGACCGTTTCCCTCGAGGGGGGTACGATGTACCGAGTGGTATCCAGTCGGTTAGCTTGATATCCTCCGAATGCTAGTCACTGACTGGATGATCGAGGACCTGTTACCGACTGGATGATGGGGACTCCTTAATTCAGTCGGAGCTGACTAAGGGCCTTGTCCTTTGTGAGGGGTAGTGCTTGGGTAGGACCTACAGGGCAGGCCTATGACCCTACCTTAGGACTATAACCCCATCAGTCATCTTATAGATGCTGCTACTACGTGCTATTCGGAAATACTCCAAATATCTTATCTATTATACGAACCGTTTTACTACTCATAGTTATTCGGATTAGTGTAAAAGCTTGCATCAACGTAACCCTATACGACGAACTCTTTAACCACCTACATAATCGAGAAAAATTCCTTAGTTCATTATTTACTAAGGATAACTTTGACCGTTGTTCAGTGATTCAATCATGTATCACTCTCTGTACCTCTTAACGGACTTTTGGTAAGGCACACATCAGGTGCGACACACAACATGGCATACTTAAGAGTCTACGGCTAAGGCATAGGGGACGACCTTCGTCCTTTCTCTTTCTTCTCCCGTGGTCGGGCTTTTGAGTCTTACTCAAATTCACACCTTACGACACAGCCAAGAACTCCTTCTTTGCTGATCTATTTTGAACTCCTTCAAAAACTTGTCAAGGTATGCATTTCATTTGAAAGTTCTGTTTAGCATTTTGATCTATCTCCATAGATCTTGATGCTCATGGTTCAAGTAGCTCTTTCCAGGTCTTCCTTGGAAAAACCACTTTCAAACAACCTTTATGGTTTACAGAAATTCTACATAACTTCCGATCAACAATATGTCTACCACATATACTTATCACAAATTCTATAGTGCTCCCACTCACTTCTTTGGAAATAAAAGTTTCTCATAAACCTTGTACAAAACCAAAAGCTTTGATCATCTCCTCAAATCGTATATTCCAACTCCGAGATGCTTGCACTAGTCCACAGTAGGATCGTTGGAGCTTGCACACTTGTTAGCATCCTTAGGATCGAAAAAACCTTCTGGTTGTATCACATACAACCTTTCCTCAAGGAAACCGTCGAGGAAACAATCTTTTTACATCCTATGTGCAATATTTCATAAATAATGCAGCAACTACTACCCTAATCCCAACAAACTTTTACCACCGCTACGATTGAGAAAGTATCATCATAGTCAACTCTTTGAACTTGTCGGAAACATCTTTGCGACAAATCGAGCTTTTCTTAATGGTGACTTTTCACCATCATCGTTTGTCTTTATTTTAAAGATCCATCTTTACTTTATAGTCCTAACCCTCGACCATGGCCTTTCCCCCCTAGGCCGGCCCACTCCACCCAACCGTCAGCCCACCCCCGGGGGGGCAAACCCAAGCGCCCCTTACCTCCTCCGTCTCCCTGTCCCCCGCCAGGGACGAGGGTAACTCCCTCGTCCCACCTAGCGCACGACGCCCCAGCACCCCACAACCCCATCGCTACCCTCCACCAACCTCCTCGCCCGACCTTCCCATTCGTCCCGCTCGCTCGATCCAGCGCCTCGGCCACCTCCCCACCTACCACGACCCAGATCCCATCTCTCCCCGTCGACCTCTCCCTTCCCTCATCCCCCTGGACCGCGAGCGCTCCTCCCCATCGCGCTACCACCGTCTCGTCACCCTGTCTCTACTACCGTCGCCCTCCCCACTATCCGAGATTCCAACGCCGCCCGGAGCTCACCTCGGCCCCCCACCGGCCTCCTACATCGTCGGCCGGCCTCGGGTCCTTCACCGGAGCCTTCGGCCGGGGCCCCTCCGGCCACGGCGGCCCACCTGCGCGCCGCCCCGTCACCGGCGACACCACCACCGACATCATCTCCACCACCTCAACGGCACCGCAACCTCGACCTCCTCCTCGCCGGATTCGACAACCACCGGTCTCCTCTGCCCCTCCCGGAGAACTCCGGCTACATCGGGCCTTCCCGTCAACGCCGGTGGGCCATTTTTCGGGCTCCTCCCACCGTCTTCTTCCTTTCACCGTCACGGTTTCCGTTCCGGCAATCACAACTTTGTTCCGGCATCGTTGTGCTCGTGTAGGTGTAGTTGGCGTTGTCTCCTTTCTCTGTGTTGAGAGAGGTGTGAGAGATAGCACAGAGGTGTTGACAGAGAGATGTGTTAGATGGAAAATATAAAAAATGAAAAGATGTATTTTGTATGTATAGATGTGCATGTGTGTATGTATTAAATAGGTATGTATGTATTATTATGTATGTATGCAGGTATATAAAATAATGCATTTATATAAATACATGTGGTTTTGTGTGTGTTTTGTGCGTGTGTGGCCATTGTGCCACATACCGGTGGGGACAACCCCACCCACTGTCTATGATAGGGAGGCCCCACACGCTGTTAAGTAAAAATGATAATAAAAATAAAATATAAAAATAAAAATATGTTTTTATTAAATAAATAATTAAATAATTAGATATATTGTTTATTTAATTAGTTAATTAATCAAATGGACAATTAAGTAATTAGGATAATTAGAGTATGACACGTTGGTCCCCCACTAAATCAATCTCATTAATTAATATTAAACCTAATTAAAACTTGTGTCTATGACACACGGGACCCACTGGTCAGTTGACCAATCAAGTGCTGATGTCAGTATGACATCATGCTGATGTCATAATTGCAATTAATCAAATTAATTAAATATGTTTTTAATTCCTAAATATTGAATAAAACTTTAAAAATTAATATAAAATAATCTGTAAGTCAGATCAAAATATTTTCAACATGAAAGTTGATCAGTAGAACGAGACGAACCCGGATACACGGTCCATTCGTGTGTCACTCGTCCCTAGCATAGAAAACATGGAACTTTTCCATCGTTTTCAGTCTGACCAGTAGTAGCCCGAGACTCAGAAAATATCGTCGGATATTCTTCCGACCCATCTATGACGGATGTTGCTATGTTAGCTCATGCCTAGTCTGCATATTGCCATGTCATGCTTAGTGTTGCACCTGTTGCTATTATTCATTGTTTCTTCCCCTCCTCTTACCGGTAGACCCCGAGACTGACGCTATTGTCGGGTACATCTATGACCCTGCCGACCAGCCCTTTGCCACAGAGCAACAAGGCAAGCAAACCCCCTTGATCATCCCTATATCGCCTATGTCTTTCTCCCTCATGCTTGCATTAGTATTTCGCTACTGTTGTAGTTAGCTCCTATATCTGATGCATAGCCTATTTTTCATGAACTGCTTCTTTCAGTATTGTACTTTTAACCTATTTAGTATAGGTGCAGCAGTCTTACCCTCTGACTCCGTAGTCAAGTTGCCCCGCTTTGCTTTCAAATCTCGATCCCTGATCAACGAGCCAGACCCGACACAACACATACACCCCCCCTTAGTTGTAAGACGCTACAGAGATACTATCGGGTACGGAGGGTGATACCTCGCTAAGTACTCCTGATGATATCTCGGTAGTATAGCTGGTCGGTCGTGGTTATCGAGGTTGATTCCTCTTTCACCATTTCCGACGATGCCTCTGTCGTGCAACCCCTCAAGTGTGGGACCCCCGTGGGTGATTCCTCTAAGCCCACCTTAATCGATTCATCGTTCGGAATCCAACGAGGGTGATACCTCAGACCCCCCCCCCCGATTTTACAACCACACAGTTACTTGGCCATGTTACTGGCATCATTGGTGTTTTGATGTTAGGCACGTGGATTCCCACGTGTTTGTGTTGATGGCCTAATTAAAATGATAATGGATTTGGCTACTTGATCTGGGTTGGTCGGAAGGCCTTATTACGCACTAACCGTGTGCGTGGGAAGAATTATGGGTACTCGATGTCGCTGTATCAGCCGAAGCTCTTTAGACGTCAGTGATGTAGCAGCACATGCCCGAGTGGTCCTGAGATGCATCGCTCTTATATTAAGGGGTGCTAGGACTGACATCGACCGCCCTCGCATCATGCAGGAGCGCGGAGGGAAAGTGGGCCCACGAACCCTTTGTGCTTAGGATTAAGACCGGCGGGCAGCCCTCTCTATTGAGCTTAGGTGGGGCTGCGACGTGTCGATATTCCGAGGCCGGGCAGGACCCAGAAAAGTGTGTCCGGCTAGAGTGTTATCGAGCGCGTCGGGGAATATGTTGTGCACCCCTGCAGGGAAGAACTTCTCTATTCGAATAGCCATGTCCACGGTTACATGACGACTTGGAGTTGTGCCCTGATATTATACAACTCCAACTGTTACTTAACTGGATTTAGTTGTCCCGGGATTGCATCCTCGCAGGGAGTTGAGGAAGGATGTCAGGGCGTGACCTCATATTAATATTGCTGCAACAATATGACTATTAATTGTGCTACACCTGTTCTACTCTCGTGTATTACTGCAAGACCCGAAAGATGCTAGTCTTCGATAGGACTAGGCCTTCTCTCTCATTTTCTCGCATTGTTGCAGTCAGTCCACATATAACCACCCCCTTCTTTGATACTGATGCATACTTAGAATAGTTCCGATGTAAGACTTGTGAGTACTTTGGATGAGTACTCACCATTGCTTTGCTCCCCCTTTGTCCCCTTAATCCATTGTTGCAACCAGATGATGGAGCCCAGGAGATGGAGGTTCCCGCCGACGACGACTACTACCCTGACGGTGCCTACTACTACGTCGAGGCTGCTGAGGACCAGGAGTAGTTAGGAGGTTCCGAGGCAGGAGGCCTCGCCTCGTTCGATCGTTGTATCTTTTGTGCTACCCTTCTCTAAGGTACCCGACGTTTTATGTCTGTACTCAGATATTTTTTGCTTCCGCTGACTCGTGTGTTTATCGAGATTTCCTATTCTAGCCCTCGAGGCCCCTGGCTTGTAATATGAAGCTGATATTGTTTTATTTATGTCTAGTGTTGTGTTGTGATATCTTCCCATGAGTCTTTGAGTTCGATCGTACACATTTGCGTGTATGTTTAGCGTATGATTAAATCGAGGGCGTCACAAGTTGGTATCAGAGCCGACCACCTGTAGGTAGCCCCCTTTCCAACTACTTGGCAGAAGTTGAGTCTAGTGTTTGAAAAACTTTACTAACACTGATGTTGTGGCTTACGGGCCCACATCTCAATTGGGTGGTATTAGTATCTTTTACTCCTTTCCTATACTGTGGGCTCCACTCTCTCTTCTCTTTCGGGATAAAGAATTTAGTAACTCTAGCTTAGGTTCTCGTAATCGTATCGACCCGGAGTGCTGGACTATCTACTCTGTTCTTCTGAATTTATATTACACCCACTATCATTTGACATCCGTCAATCTTATTTTCAGATGTGTCCCGCAAGATAGCACGTGCGCCTAACACAGGCCACTGAGGCGACTGGGTTCCCGGCCATTTTGGTCGACCTCCTGACCAGGCTGGGATATCGCTGGTACACCGAGTACACTGTGTACGAGGACTTCCGCGATTACAACCGGTACCAGTATCAGGCTGAGGTTCGCATCTTCGACCAGATGGGCGGCGACACCCTCGAGCGCCACGTCTTCTGCAGTATTGGAGTATAGATCGAGATGGCCGTCCATAATGCGGCCTACATCGCTATCACCCGTCTCCCTGGAGCGTACCCTCACCTCGAGGAGAGTTCTTTCAGATACATCCCGCATGCTCCTGCTGGGGATGAGACTGGGTCTGATCTCACTGCCTGCATTGCTAGCATTCGGCAGCGCAATAACCGATTCTACATCGTTGTCTGCGCCCCCTACGTTACGGGTCGCTACGACGCGCGGGTTCTGGTGCAGTACACTGAGGCGCTGGATCGTGCTTTTCAAGCTCTGAATGTGGAGCTGTACGCTACGCGTGCTCGTCTTTACGACGCGTTGACAGAGCTGGAGCCAGCACACCACCCGAGGGTTCCCCATATGCACATCCTAGAGCCGAGCAGGACAAAGCTACCATCAGGTCTTGAGTGGACTGATGTTGGGGGTAGACCCCCTGCACTTGGACCTCAGCTCCTCGAGTGGATGCGGTACCCTCACCAGAGTCACCACGGGACACACGGTCGTGTTCCTACATTCTATCACCATCAGCTACCAAGAATCGTTCGTCCTCTACGACGTTGATGTAGCCTTATCGCTATATCTCGTTGTGGCACTCTTCCACCGCGTGCCTGCGTGCCGCCTAGTGAGTCCAGGGTATCATCTAATGCATGCAGGCTATCGCCAAATTTCGAATTTGTAATCGTTAGTCTGTAATCGAACTTATGTATGGGTCTCTATGTCGAACTCAACTATTATGAAGTATCTATCGCGGTTCCCTTCCATCATGCTTGATTTCTTCATGAATGCGTGCGATGCCTTTGCAATTACTTTATGCTAAGCTACCCTGTTAAATATTTAGCAGGATGGTTAGACCAGTTGGCCGCCCACGTGGCCCTGCCAACGATGCACCACCCCCGCCTCCTGAGTATATGGCGGGGATGATCCAACAGTTTGAACTGAACCGTCAGTTTATGCAAGGGCACATGGATCAGTTCCAAAGGCCAAACATGAACCAACAGCAAGGCGTGACACTGCAAGACTTCTCCCGCCTCAACCTTGTGATCTACCACAGCTCAACTCAGCCTCTTGATGCTGATGACTGGCTCCGTGACATTGCTTATGAGCTGGAATCTGCCAATGTGCCCCTGGCGAGCTATGTAAACTTTGTCGCCTACTTCCTGAAGGGTCCCACTCCTTAATTGTGGGACAGCCACAGACGCTCTCAGCCCGCTGGAACTGTCATCACTTGGGCAGATTTCAAGGCTGCTTTCCGTGCTCGCTACATTCCTCGGGGAATCATGGACCGGAAGAAGCGTGAGTTCCGTAACCTTGTCCAAGGCAACAAGCCTTTGGATGCTTATCAGCAGGAATTTCTAGACTTATCTCACTATGCTGAAGAGGACATTGCAACTGATGCACACAGACAGGAGAAGTTCCGTGAAGGCCTTCACCCTGATATCAAGCTGACACTCCTCGTTCAGGACTATGCTGATTTCGCCACCCTGGTGAACAAGGGTATTTATGTTGAGACTGGTCTACAGGAATACAAGGATAGCAGCAAGCGCAACTGTGATAAGGTCCCATCTTCGGGCTCATCTACACAAAAGCAGAAGATCTGGATTCCCAACAACATGTACCATGCACCTGCTCCTGCTCCGAGGCCTTCCTATGCCGCACGTCGCGTGCCTCCTCCACCACCTAGGCAGCCGAGGCTTCCAGCTCCACCGCCTCGAGTTCCTCCTTCTCGTCCTGAGGACGGGCTGTGCTTCAAGTGTGGCCGTGCAGGTCACCATGATAGAGACTGCAGGCAGAATTCGAATCAGCTGACACTTCCCTCAACTGGCAGTGGCAACAAGGAGAACCGCAACTTCAACGCTAAGCCTGCTTATGTTCGTGGTCAGGCCAACAACATTGATATGGGTCAAGCTCAAGGCCAGCCTGCTACCGTGATGGGTACACTTCTCGTTAACTCAGTACCTGCTTCTTTATTGTTTGATACAGTGTCATCGCATTCCTTTATGTCGGAAAATTTTGCATTCATGCATGGCATTAAGTACAAAGAGATGAACGTCCCAATAGTGGTAAGCACCCCCTCGGGCCAGTGCCGACCCTCCATGGTCTGCCCTAATGTCCCCATTGAAATTGAAGGATTGGAATTCCTTGCCTCCCCATGTTATTGTGTTTTTCCAACATTGATCTCATACTGGGGATGGAATGGTTGAAAGCTCTTATGGCATCAATCGCTTGTGCCACCAAGACCGTCCACCTCCTACACCCTTCATATGAATTAATAAGCTACCATGCTCATCTCGTCCGAGATGCCGAGGCACGGCTATATGCCTTGAATGCATTAAATGTGTCACCTCCTGAAGGGATTGAAAACGTTCCTGTGGTTCGAGAATTCCAATATGTCTTTCCAGAAGAACTTCCGGGGATTCCCCCTGCTCGACTATCGAGTTTGTCATTGACTTGGTACCCGGTACCAGTCCTATTGCTAAGCGTCCTTATAAAATGCCACCACATGAACTTCTTGAACTTAAGCAAGAATTTGAAAACTCGCTTCGTCTGGGTTTCATTCATCCGAGTTCTTGTGCTTGGGGAGCACCTTCTCTCTTTGTTAAGAAGAAGGATGGGACAAATCGATTGGTTCAAGACTATCGTCCTATAAACGAGGCCACTATTCAAAACAAATATCCTCTCCCTCGGATAAATGATCTCTATGATCAACTTGTTGGTTCCACCGTCTTCTCTAAGCTCGACTTGAGGTTGGGATACCACCAGATCCGTGTTCACAAAAAGGATATTCCAAAGACCGCCTTTGTTACTCGTTATGGATCATACAAGTACACCGTCATGTCCTTCAGCTTAAGCAATACACCGGGAACCTTCTCTCTATTGATGAATTATATATTCATCGACTACCTCGAAAAATTCGTTGTGGTATATCTGGATGATATTCAGGTATTTTCGAAGAATAAAGAAGAGCATGCTCAACATGTTCGTCTTGTACTGGCTAAACTTCGGGAGCATAAATTCTATGCGAAGTATTCCAAATGTGAATTCTGGCTAGACGAAGTGACTTACCTTGGTCATGTGATTTCCAAGGATGGTATTGCAGTCAACCCCAACCGAATTCAAGAAATTCTTGACTAGACTCCCCCGAAGAATGTCAAGGAAGTCAGAAGATTTCTCGGACTCGCCAGCTATGCCATCGATTCGTCGAGAACTTCTCCAAGATTGTGAAGCCCTTAACCAACCTGCTTCACAAAAGTGTTAAGCATGAGTGGACTGATAAATGTCAGGAAAGTTTCCAGGCACTCAAGGACAAACTGACATCCGCTCCGGTACTCGCTCCTCTGGATACGAAAAGGGATTTCTTCATATATTGTGACGCTTCTCGTCAAGGAATAGGTTGTGTCCTGATGCAGGATCGTAAGGTGATTTCTTATGCTTCACATCAGCTGCGTGCTCATGAAGAGAACTACCGATTTCATGATCTCGAGCTTTCCGCAGTTATTCATGCACTGAAAGAATGGCGACAATACCTTGTCGGTAATCGCTGTGAAATCTACACCGATCATCAAAGTCTGAAGTACTTGTTCACTCAACCGGAGCTGAATCTACGTCAACAAAGATGGATGGAGCATATAGAAGATTTTGACTGTAGTATATCATATACCCCTGGCAAGGCTAACGTAATGGCTGATACCTTGAGTCGCAAGTCATACTGCAACCACCTCCAAGTTCATAAGGTTGACGATCGTTTGCAAGAGGAATTCCGTAAGCTGAACCTCCATATTGTTCCTCAGGGTTACCTTGCTCCCCCTCCTGAAGAGTATAGAAAGATGAACCTTCGTGTTGTTAATCAAGGTTCCCTCAGTAACCTAGTTGTTGAACCAGATCTTGTGGGCCCCATCAAAAATCTGCAAGGCTTTGACGACGATGTCGACATGATTAAGAGCTATGTCGCCACGGGTAAACAATCCTTTTTCACTGTTGCTGAAGATGGTGCCTTGTACTTCAATGGTCGCCTACTCGTCCCAAATAAGAAGGAAAATCTCAGGATGACCGGAAAGGTGATGAAAGAAGCTCACGACACACCATTGTCTATTCCCCCAGGTAGTACCATGATGTACCAAGACATCCGATAAAGATTCTGGTGGCCCAATATGAAACAAGACATTGCATGATATGTGGCAGAATGTGATATTTGCCGGCGGATCAAAGCAGAACATCAAAAGCCTGCTAGGACACTGCAACCTATCTCTATTCCTGAGTGGAAGTGGACCATGTTGAAATGGACTTTGTCACTGGTTTTCTCAAATCTCAGAAAGGTGGTGATGCTATTCTTGTCGTCATTGACCGATTGTCCAAAGTTGAACATTTCCTGGCCGTCAAAGAAACAATTAATGCTAGTCAGCTGGCAGATCTTTCTATGTCAAGGGTTGTTTCACTTCACCATATTCATTGGTAATCAGCTCGGACCATGGCAGCTTGTTCACTTCAAAATTCTGGGAAAGTTTTCAGAAGGCTATGGGGACTCATCTGTCCTTATGCAGGGCATTTCATCCTCTATCCCAGGGACAAGTTGAACGAGCCAACCAAATTCTCGAGGACATGCTTCGAGCTTGTGTGATTTCTTTCGGTAAGAAATGGGAGGAATCTCTCCCGTATGTCGAGTTCTCTTACAACAATAGCTATCTAGCTAGTCTGAAGATGGCCCCTTTTGAAGTGTTGTTTGGAAGAAGGTCCCGAACTCCTCTGAATTGGTCAAAAACTGGGGAACGATCACTCTTTGGTCCGAATATTATTCAACATGCCGAAGATCCAGTCCGCATTATTCATGAGAATCTGAAGGTTGCTCAGTCCCGTCAGAAGAGTCAGTATGACCGTCATTTTCAAGATATGGTGTATCAACCTGACGAAAAGGCTTATCTGCATGTCACACTAATGAGAGGTGCACATCATTATGGGATCAACGGCAAGTTAGCTGCTCGCTATATTGGTCCTTTCACTGTTGTCGAAAGGCGTGGAAGAGTGGCTTATCAATTGGAACTGCCGGCGAACCTTTCTTAGGTTCACGATGTCTTCCATGTTTCTCAGCTCCGTCGCTGCTTCAAGGATCCTATTCGAGCAGTGGATCATGATATGCTTGAGCTGCAACAAGACCTCTCTTATAAAGAGAATCCGGTCCGCATTCTCAACCAAGCTGAACGTAAGACTCGTCGCAAAGTCACCAAGTTCCTCAAAGTGTAGTGGTCAAATCATTCTCAAGATGAAGCCACTTGGGAACGTGAGGATCATCTTCGTGATGAATACCCCGAGCTCTTTCCTTCTAAATCTTAATTCTTGGGATGAGAATTCTTGTTAGTAGGGGAGAGTTGTGACATCCTCAACTTTTGCTACAGTAATAATTGTAATTAAGCTATATCGATCACACGCTAATGATGCCACATCACCGTGGTTCCCTATCGTTGATCTCGCGTTAGTTCAAAACAATTCGGATTCGAAATTTGAAAATAAAGTCAAACGGGGAAAGTTTCGAATGCATATCCCGTCATGATTTATAAAAATAAATCGAGCATTTTAAAATTGGTTAAAACCCTATATATTTAAAACAGAAAATAGTAAAAGAAAAAGAAGAAAAAACAAAACCCCCCACTTCCTCCCCTCAGCCAGGGCCTTTCCCCCCCATGTCGGCCCACTCCCCCAACTGCCGGCCCACCCCCGGGGGCGCCAAACTCTAGAGCCCCCTACCTCCTCTCGTCTCCCTGTCCGCCGCCAGGGACGAGGGTAACTCCCTCGTCCCACC
The DNA here is from genome assembly GCF_904849725.1 of Hordeum vulgare subsp. vulgare. Classification (NCBI taxonomy): domain Eukaryota; kingdom Viridiplantae; phylum Streptophyta; class Magnoliopsida; order Poales; family Poaceae; genus Hordeum; species Hordeum vulgare. Next base: position 229,543,089 of record NC_058520.1, on the reverse strand, counting down.
TACCGCACGACGCCCTAGCACCCCACTACCCCGTCGCTACCGTCCACCAACCGCCTCGCCCGACCTTCCCATTCGTCCCTCTCGCTCGATCCAGCGACTCGGGCCACCTCCCCACCTACCGTGCCCCAGATCCCATCTCTCCCCATCGCCCTCTCCCTCCCCTCTTCCCCGTGGACCGCGAGCGCTTCTCCCCACCGCGCTACCATCGTCCCGTCATCCCTGCCTCTACTCCCGTCGGCCTGCCCAACATCCCCGATCCCAGCGCCGCCCAGAGCTCCCCTCGGCCGCCCCACCGGCCTCCTACATCGCCGGCCGGCCAGGGGCCCTTCACCGGCGCCCTCGGCCGAGGCCCCTCCGGCCATGAAGGCCCTCCATCGCACCGCCCCATCACTGGCAACACCACCACCGGCGTCATCTCCACCACCTCATCAGCACCGCCACCTTGACCTCCTCCTCGCCGGATTCGACACCCACCGGTCTCCTCCGCCCCTCCCCGAGAACTCCGGCTACATCTGGCCTTCCCGTTAACGCCGTTGAGCCCTATTTCGGGCTCCTCCCACCGTCTTCTTCCTTTCACCGTCACGGTTCCATTTTGGCAATCACCGCTTCGTTCCGGCGTCGTGCTCGTGTAGGTGTAGTTGGAGTTGTCTCCTTTCTGTGTGTTGAGAGAGGTGTGAGACATAGCACACAGGTGTTGAGAGAGAGAGAGATGTTAGAGGGAAAATAAAAAAATGAAAAGATGTATTTTGTATGTATAGATGTGCATGTGTGTATGTATTAGATAGGTATGTATCTATTATTATGTATGTATGCATGTATATAAAATAATGCATTTATATAAATATATGTGGATGTGTGTGCGTTTTGTGTGTGTGTGGCCATTGTGCCACTTACCGGTGGGGCCAGCCCCACCCACTGTCTATCACAAGGAGGCCCCACACGCTGTTAAACAAAAATGATAATAAAAATAAAATATAAAAATATGTTTCTTAAATAAATAAATAATTAATGAATTAGATATATTATTTAATTAATTAGTTAATTAATTAAATGGATAAATAAGTAATTAGGATAATTAGAGTATGACACGTGGGTCCCCCACTAAATTAATCTAATTAATTAATATTAAACCTAATTAAAAACTTGTGTCTACGACACACGGGACCCACAAGTCAGCTGACCAGTCAACTGCTGATGTCATGATTGCAATTAATCAAATTAATTAAATCTGTTTTCAATTCCTAAGTATTGACTAAAGCTTTAAAAACTAATATAAAATAATCCATAAGTCATATCAAAATATTTTCAACATGAAAGTTGATCAGCAGAACGAGACGAACCGGGATACACGGTCCATTCGTCTATCATGCGTCCCTAGCATAGCAAACATTGAACTTTTCCATCATTTTTAGTCTGACCGGTAGTAGCCCGAGACACAGAAAATATCGTCAGATATTCTTCCGACCAGTCTATGAAGGATGTTGCTGCGTTAGCTCATGCCTAGTCTGCATATTGCCATGTCATGCTTACTGTTGCATGTGTTCCTATTATTTATTGTTTCTTCCCCCTCTTCTTACCGGTAGACCCCAAGACTGACGCTGCAGCCGGGTACATCTACGACCCTGCCGACTAGCCCTTTACCGCAGAGCAACAAGGCAAGCAAACCCCTTGATCATCCCTATATCGCTTATGTCTTTCCCCCTCATGCTTCCATTAGTATTTTGTTGGTGTTGTAGTTAGCTCCTATATCTCACGCATAGCCTATTTTTGATGAACTGCTACTTTCAATACTGTACTTTTAACCTGTTTAGTATAGGTGGAGCAGTCTTCCCCTCTGACCCGTAGTCCAGTTGCCCCGCTTTGCTTTCAAATCTCGATCACTGATAGACGAGCCACACCCGACACAACACATACACCCCCCTTAATTGTACGACGCTACGCATATACTATCGGGTACCGAGGGTGACACCTCGCTAAGTACTCCTGATAATATTTGTGTAGTATAACTAGTCGGTCGTGGTTATCGAGGGTGATTCCTCTTTCACCATTCCTGACGATGCCTCTGTCGTGCAACCCCTCAAGTGTGGGACCCCCGAGGGTGATTCCTCTAATCCCACCTTGACGGATACATTGTTCAGAATTCAACGAGGGTGATACCTCGGATTCCCCCCCCCCCCGATGTTACAACCACACAGTTACATGACCATGTTACTGGGATCATTGGTGCTTAGATGTTAGGCGGGTGGATTCCCGCGTGTTTGTGTCGATGGCCTAATTAAAATGATAATGGATTTGGGTATTTGATCTGGGTTAGTGGGAAGGCCTTATTACGCACTAACCGTCAGCGTGGGAAGAATTATGGGTACTCGACGTCATGGTATCAGCCGAAGCTCTTCAAACGGCAGCGATTTAGCAGCGCGCGCCCGAGTGGTCCCGAGATGCATCTCTGTTGTATTAAGGGGTGCTAGGACTGACATCGGCCGCCTTCGCATCGTGCAGGATTGCGGAGGGCAAGTGGGCCCACGAAACCTTCGTACTTAGGAGTTAGACCGGCGGGCTGACCTATCTACTAAGCTTAGGTGGGGCTGCGACGTGTCGATATTCCAAGGCCGGGCATAACCCAGAAAAGTGTGTCTGGCAAGAGTGTTATCGAGCGCGTCGGGGAATATGTTGTTCACCCCTGCAGGGAAGAACCTATTTATTCGAATAGCTGTGTCCACGGTTACAGGACGACTTGGAGTTGTGGCCTGATCTTATAGAACTACAACTGTTACTTAACTGGATTTAGTTGCCCCGAGATTGCTTCCTCGGAGGGAGTCGAAGGAGGATCTCAGGGGGTGACCTCATATTAATATTGCTGCAACAGTATGACTATTAACTGTGTTACACCTTTTCTACTCTCGTCCATTGCTGCAAGACCCTGAAGATGCTAGTCTTCGATAGGACTAGGCCTTCTCTCTTATTTTTTCCAATGTAACTTAGAATAGTAATGCATACTTAGAATAGTTCTAGTGTAAGACCTGCGAGTACTTTGGATGAGTACTCACCATTGCTTTTCTCTCCCTTTGTCACCTTGATCCATTGCTGCGACTAGATGATGGATCCCACGAGATGGAGGTTCCTGCCGATGACGAATGGTACCCGACGCTGCCTACTACTACGTGGAGGTCGTTGGAGACCAGGAGTAGTTAGGAGGTTCCCAGGCAGGAGGCCTCTCCTCGTTCGATCGTTGTATCTTTTGTGCTAGCCTTCTCTAAGGCACGCCATGTTTTATGTCTGTACTCAGATATTTTTTGCTTCCGCTGACTGGTTTGTTTATGGAGCTTCCGTATTCTAGCCCTCGAGGCCCGTGGCTTGTAATATGAAGCTGATATTGTTTTATTTGTGTCTAGTGTTGTGTTGTGATATCTTCCCGTGAGTCTTTGAGTTTGATCGTACGCATTCGCGTGTATGTTTAGCGTATGATTAAATCGAGGGTGTCATAGTAACTCATCTTTCAGCATTACAAGACACAAGATTTAGCAGCCATACTTGTATAGATGGTTCACACAAAACACCATAAGTTCACGGCAAAATAATGAAAATAGTAACAACACCAACAAACCAAAAGTTCATAGCAACAGTGTGTACATAGTATCACTATCAAAATAGCAACAACACTACAATAAAAACATCCATGATATTACACATTGGCAACTACTCTTCTCTTCCCTTCATCACCAAACTGTTTGCGCTCAGCACTAGCTTTTGTTCCCATTCACCACAGCAGATGACACTATGCATGTGCGCCGTGTTTGAACCTCTTTCACATCAGATCAAACTTCAGGAGAGATACCACTCGTAGGTAACCATAAAAAAGTTCAGGAATTTATATTCATGGCTTAAACATGTGAAAAGCACCTTACCAAGAGATTTAAGCCTACACAAAGAACCCCTCGTCATAATCCAATTCTTCATCTCCCAAAGGAGCAACATGGCCATCATTTACGTAAGCCTCATCATCAGATTCGAATTGAACATCTTCAAACTCAACAGGTTATATATTTTTTATGACTGAAACATCAACGCTTGATCCTTCGTCATCATGTCTACTCCAACTAGTGATCTCTTCACGTAGTGTAATCTTTGGCATTGTAATTTCTCCATCTATGACATCCATTACATCTGCCTCACCACCTTCATCGTCTTCAACAGCTTCATCAAGGCCTATACCATTTAAAACAAAAGGAGCAAACAAATTGCATCGATTCATTTTAGTAACAGCTGCCCAATCAGGGTTCTTCACATCTCTCACATAGAAAACCTGTTGAGCTTGGAGGCCTAGAATGTAAGGGTCCGCCTTGAATCTGTGTAGAGTAGTGTCGAGATCAATAATTCCATATTTGTTGTCCTTCTTATACCCCTTACTCTCAGTTCTATTGGAAGGAGGCAGATCAAACCAATCACGGTGGAATAGAACAACCACCTTATCAGGAGGAAAGTAAAGAAATATGATTTTCTTGATCACCCCGTAATAATCAATATTGGCCATGGTTGCATCGCCCTTAACTATGACGCCATTATTTTGGGTACTCAAGTCCTTCTCCATATAGGAATTCCGAAAAAATATCCATTCAAAATTGTACGGTTATATACACGAGCTAGGTGATCAGGTCCTTTACACTACAGGAATCTAAGACTTTGCCGTCTTTCATGGCGGACGGCAAAGGGGGCCACCCCGGACGGCAAAGGCCTTTTTCGTCCATCAGCAGATGACAAACTGGATGGCAAACAAAAATCCGGTGAAGGGCCTCTTTGCTGTCTGCATTGGGATAGCTGACGGCAAAGGATCTTTGCCGTGAGGGGGTCACGGCACATCTGCGGGCACCTCCGTCAAGTGCTAACGGCGGCATGCTGGGCCCACAGATAATTTGCCGTTTGCCGTGATGGTGGACTGACGGCAAAGGTACACCCAATGCATCTCTCATTTGCACCTTTGCCATCTGCCCTTTGACCCTTTGTCGTATGCCCTTTGACCCTTTGTCGTCCGTCGTGCTGGTGGGCTGACGGTAAAGGTACCAGCAAAGCCCCTCTCACTTGCCCCTTTGCCGTATGCCCTTTTAACCTTTGTTGTCCGCCCACCAGCACGGCAGACGGCAAAGGGGGCACCAAATTTGAGTCAACAGGCCAGTTTGGACCCTTTGCTGTCTGTTGTAGCTCGTTTGCCGTTGGTGGGCACACGGCAAAGGCTCCAAACTGCCACTGTTTATTTTATTATTAATTATATCCAGCAATTTTCACACAAATCAGGAATATATTTCACACAAACTTCCCCAAAGGACATAATATATTTCACACAAACTACCCATACTCATAACCATATTAAAATAAGTTTCATCCATAATCCGTACATATTATGCAAATTTCATCCATACCAAACCATATATTACACTACTTTCATCCATCCATACAAAGTTTCATATCCATTTACTACAATAGTTTCAATCCAAGCTTTTGTGAAGCCATTTTAGAAGAAACCATATTGAAGCACTCCATCAATATAATCCAAGCTTCCGTGAATTGAATGTAATCTGCAAAATGGGAAATAAGCAAGTTAGAAGAAGAAGACTAGATGAAGAGGAGAAGAAATAAGTATGTTTCATATCCATTTAGCTCCAAAAAGACATACTTAGCTAATGTCACGCCGTCGGTTTAATACTAGGCTAATCATACACGCAAATGCGTACGATTGAATCCAAGGACTCATGGGAAGATATCACAACACAATTCTAGACACAAATAAAAATAAAACAAGCTTCATATTACAAGCCAGGGGCCTCGAGGGCTATAATACAGAAGCTCGATAAAAACAAGAGTCAGCGGAAGCAACAATATCTGAGTACATACATAAAACATGGGGTGCCTTAGAGAAGGCTAGCACAAAAGAAACACGATCGAACGAGGCGAGGCCTCCTGCCTGGGAACCTCCTAACTACTCCTATTCTTCAGCGGCCTCCACGAAGAAGTCACCAACGGGGTGGCAGGCGTCGGTAGGAAACTCCATCTCCTGGGCTCCATCATCTGGTCGCAACAACGGATCAAGGGGACAAAGGGGGAGCAAAGGAACGGTGAGTACTCATCCAAAGTACTCGCAAGTCTTACATCAGAACTATTCTAAGTATGCATCAGTATCAAAGAAGGGGGGTGGTTATATGTGGACAGACTGCAACAATGCGAGAAGAGAGAGAGAAGGCCTAGTCCTATCGAAGACTAGCATCTTCAGGGTCTTGCAGCAATAGACGAGAACAGAGCAAGGTAACACAATTAATAGTCATATTGTTGCAGCAATATTAAATTGCGGTCACGCCGAGAGATCCTCCCTCGACTCCCTGCGAGGAAGCAACCCCGAGGCAACTAATTTATAGTTAAGTAACAATTGTACTTGTATAAGATCAGGGCACAAGTCCAAGTCGTCCTGTAACTGTGGACACGGCTATTCAAATAGTTAATTTTCATCCCTGCAGGGGTGTGCCACATGTCCCGACGTGCTCGATAACACTCTGGCCGGACACACTTTTCTAGGTCCTGCCCGTCCTCTGAATATCGACACGTCGCAGTTCCACCTAAGCTGAGCAGAGAGGCCAGCCCGCCGGTCTAAATCCTAAGCGCAAAGGGTTCGTGGGCCCAGTTCCCCTCCGTGCTCCTACATGATGTGAAGGCGGCCGACGTCAGTCCTAGCACCCCTTAATCACAAGCCCGATGCATCTCGGGACCACTCGGGCACGCGCCGCTACATCGCTGACGTCTGAAGAGCTTCGGCTGATACCGCGACGTCGAGTACCCATAATTCTTCCCAAGAAGATGGTTAGTGCGTAATAAGGCCTTCCGACCAACCCAGATCAAATACCCAAATCCATTATCATGTTAATTAGGTCGTCGACACAATCTCATGGGAATCCACCCGTCTTATCAACTAATCACCTATGATCCCAGTAACATGGTCCAGTAACTGTGTGGTTGTAACATCGGGGGGAATCCGAGGTATCACCCTCGTTGGATTCCGAACGATGTATCCGTCAAGATGGGCTTAGAGGAATCACCCTCGGGGGTCCCACACTTGAGGGGTTGCGGGACAGAGGTATCATTGGGAATGGTGAAAGAGGAATCACCCTCGATACCCACGACCGACTAGCTATACTACAGAGATATCATCAGGAGTACATAGCGAGGTGTCCCCCTTGGTACTCGAGACTATCCCTATAGCGTCTTACAACTAAGGGGGTGTATGTGCTATGTCGGGGCTGGCTCAATGACCAGGGATCGAGATATGAAAACAAGCGGGGCAACTGGACTACGGGGTTAGAGGGGATGACTGCTCCACCTATACTAAGCAGATTTAAAGTACAGTACTGAAAGTAGCAGTTCATCAAAAACGGGCTATGCATCAGATATAGGAGCTATCTACAACAGTAGCAAAATACGAATGCAAGCAGTAGGAAGAAAGACATAGGCGATATAGGAATGATCAAGTGAGGTTTGCTTGCCTTGCTTTTCTGCGGCAAAGAACTGATTGACAGGGTCGTAGATGTACCCGAGAGCAGCGTCAGTCTCGGGGTCTACCGGTAAGAAGAGGGGGAAGAAACAATAAATAATAGCAACGGTGCCACACAACGCGTGACATCGCAAGATGTAGGCTAGACATGAGCTAACGCAGCAACATCCGTCATAGACGGGTCGGAAGAATATCTCATGATATTTTTCGGGTCTCTGGCTACTACCGGTCAGATGGAAAACGATGGAAATGTTCCACGTTTGCTATGCTAGGGACGCGTGATAAACGAATGGACCGTGTATCCGGGTTCGTCTCGTTCTGATGATCAACTTTCACGTTGAAAATAATCTCATCTGACTTATGGATTAATTTATATTAATTTTGAAAGTTTTATTCATTATTTAGTAATTCAAAACAGATTTAATTAATTTAATTAAAAGCTATTATGACATCAGCATGATGTCACGCTGACATTAGCAATTGACTTGTCAACTCACTAGTTGGCCCCGAGCGTCATAGACACAAGTTTTTTATTATGTTTGATTATTAATTATCCAGATTAATTTAGTGGGGGACCCACGAGGCATGCTCTAATTATTCTAATTAACTATTTAATGAATTAACTAAATAATTAAATAATATATCAATTTATTTATTTAATAAGACATATTTTCATTTTTATATATTAATTATCATTTTTCTGAATAGCGTGTGGGTCCTCCTTGTAAGTGGGAGTGGGGGGTTTGGCCCCACCGGTAAGTGACATAGGCCACAAACCACACATATACATAAAGTTTTTCCCTTATATACATGCATGCAACATAATATTTCATACATCAATACGGGATACATACATATGCAATACATACAGGCATTATACATAATTCTATTTTTTTCCAAACATCTCTCTGATCTCCAACCTCGTGGACATGTCTCACACGAGCTTCTCAACAGAGAGAGAGGAGGAAAACTCCACCTCCTCCTACACGAACCTAACGGTGTCGGAACGCGGCGATAGTTGCCGGAATGGAACCGGGGCGGGGAAAGAAGGAAATAGGGTAGCTCACCGAGCCCTGTAGGTGTGCAACGTGGGCTCGAGGGGGGCTCGGTGGAGCGACATGTTGACAACGAACAGAGGTGCGGTGGTGCAGTAAGAAGCCCGGGGCGACGGAGGAGCCAGCGCGGTGGTCGAGGTGTTGACCGATGACGTAGGGGTGCCGCCGGTGAAGCGGCGGTGGTGTCACGGGGCGCGGGAGCCGGTGGCGGACCGAAGGAGGACCGACGGGGAGGGGCCCGGTGGCAGGGCCGCCGTGGCCGATGGGGCCCCGGCTGAGGCATGGGAGGGGCGTCCACCGGGGAGGTGCTCGCCGAGGAGGAGGGGGCCGCCCGGTTCCGGAGGGGGGATGTGCTCGGGCCGGTGGGGAGGGGGAGAGGGAGACCGAGGCGGGAGGAGAGGTGGGGGCCGGCGAGATGCGGAGACTGCCGGCAGGTGATGGGAGGGAGGCGAGAGGAGGGCGAGGCCGACGGGAGGGATCTGGGCTCTCGGTGGGGAGCAGGAGGGTGAGGCCCTCGGTCTCTGGGAGGACGAGAGAAAGGGAGAGAGACCAAGAGAGAGGGAGGTGGGCGTGCTGTCGTGGGGAGGAAGGGGTCTCGCGGGGGGGGGGGGGTTGGTGCGGGGGTGGCCCGGTAGGTGGGAGTGGAGTGTTGCGGTAGGTGGGGGGCCGACGGGGTGGAAGAGTCGCGGCGGCCAGTGGGATGGGCAGGGAGCCGATTAGGGTTAGCCCCCCTGGGAGGCTTTATACCCCACGGAAGGGTGGGCCGAATGGGAGTGGGCTGGTAGGCCCAATTCGGGCCAGGGGGTCTTTTTCCCTTTTTTGATTATTTACTTTTATTCACAATATTATTTTACAATTTTTTTAATAATTTGTTTTATTTATTTATTTTTATTTACTATATTTCCTTTATTTATTTTATTCAAAGCTCCTCTTTTAAATATATAGGGATTACCTAATAATTTCAAAAGCGCCCGATTCACATTTATAATTCGTTAGAAGATTTTTAGAACTCCCTGACGTCTTTATTTTAACAACATAAAACCTCTCTCGTTCGACTTTAATTTTAAGTTTCGAATTTTGATTCGGTTTCAACTAACACGATATCATTAATATAATTAACGGTGACGTGGCACCATTAGCGCGGGATCACTGTCACTTAATTACAATCATCACACTAGCAAAGGTCGAGGATGTCACAACTCTCCCCTACTAACAAGAATTCCCGTCCCGAGAATTAAGATGTAACAGGAAATAGCTCGTGGTATTCATCACAAAGATGATCCTCGCGTTCCCAAGTGGCTTCAGCTTCAAAATGATTTGACCACTGCACTTCAAGGAACTTGGTGACTTTTCGACGAGTCTTACGTTCAGCTTGGTCGAGAATGCGGACCGGATGCTCTTTGTAAGAGAGGTCTTGTTGCATCTCAAGCATATCATGATCCACTGCACGACTATGATCCTTGAAGCAGCGGCGGAGCTGAGAAACATGGAAGACATCGTGAACCTGAGAAAGGTTCGTCGGGAGTTCCAATTGATATGCCACCCTTCCACGCTTTTTGAGAACAGTGAATAGGACCAATATAGCAAGGTGCTAACTCGCCGTTGATCTCAAAACGATGTGCACCTCTCATTGGTGTGACATGAAGATAAGCCTTTTCGCCAGGTTGATAGACCATATCTTGATGATGACGGTCATACTGACTCTTCTAATGAAACTGAGCAGCCTTCAGATTCGCATGAATAATGCAGACTTGATATATAGTATGTTGGATGATATCCGGACCGAAGAGTGATTGGTCCATTGAACGGTGGCTCTGGAATTCCATACGAAGCCAAGTGTAAGGATACTTTATAGTCAAAGATGTACAGGAGAGTCTGGTTTCAATCCTGTGGAACTTTGGGTTATGGGTCCACCATGTGGGCCGAAAGTAGGCAGATGGGTGACATATTATACGGTCTTGGTAGCAAGACATGTTAGAGGTAGTCTGTCAGTTATGTTGGCATCAACGTCGGTACCAAGGGCGGGAAACGAATAGAACCATATTCCTCGTCGTTACAACGACGCGGGCCAATAGGCAAGGCTCTCGTCCACCGGTGGCCACCGGAATGTTATCCACAATAGTAAGAGGGTCTTACCGACAGAGTTGTACCCAAAGTTTTTTACCTAAGCAGGGAATTAACACTGCTTAGAAAAGTAATGCCACAAGAAAGGTCTAACAGACCAATGGGAATGAGAATGTGTTCAAGCACACAAGAATTTAAAGTATACCATTCCCGAGGAAAACATAGAGTATGGTATGCATGATAGGTCATCAAGTACATAACCATTAAGACTAAAAGGCAAAGAGAATCATGATGTTTACCCATACCACGCGGTCTAGATAATTGATCCGGAACAATTTAGCATGGCGCTTCAAATGTTCCTGTTGAAATTTGAAGTACCACATCCGTGCTTCAGTGTAGCATCGACATGGTCATCACGTAAGGGGTGGACTTTGGGGTACACAAGGGGATCCACCAAAAACAACTTATAAAATAAATCATATAGTTTCCGCATGGAATATGGTGAATCCTACATATGGGAGAATGTATAACAATAGGTCCTTCGACCCAGTGTGTTGGAAAGATAGCACCGCACTGGTTTACCTAAAGACCAAAGTTATAATTATTGGGAAATGTTCCAACCATCATATATGCCCGAGATTCAGATTTGATTGGTGTCGGGACCCTCGGACTCAGGATGCGCGAGAAGAAAATGAAGATGCAAGATTTTCATGATCTGAGTTGCACAAGCAATTCTTAAATCATGAGTTCACATGTAAGACATATGAACACAATGAAAAGACATTCGTGCCCACATAGAATTCTTACGTCAAAGTGCAACTGAGTTCTCATTTGGAAACCATCATCGAGAATAACAAGGCTCCATGTGTAAGTCTGGATTAGCTCTTATGAAGGAACTTCTTTTCCCTTGATCAAATCAGTTAGTTGTTTGGCGTGCTAAGAGAAGTTATATGGAGTGAAGATAACAAATCTTCAAAACATATAACACTTCGCACATGCATGAATGATTTGGTATTTCACAAATTCACGGCGGAAAAAAGTGCACGTGAACATTGGGAAATACACTTCTTCTATCCAACATATTCTTCATGAGCTAGGCACAAGGATAATGCTTTCAAGAGCTTCATCATGAAACATGGAGCAGGGGAGGGTGTGGCTGATGGGCTCAACAACAATCCCTCAAGGTTTAGATAGGGTTGAATTCCCAAAATTATAATATCAAGGAGATAGCATTTGTCAAATCAATTGGTCTAATGTCATATGCTCGAGGGAACAATAACAATTAAACATTGATTGAAGGGTGCACTCGGAAATAAGGACGGAGTAGCATAACCAATATAAAAAATGATGAGTTAACACCCAACACACTATGAATGAAACAATCAGTTGTTAACCTCAAGGAAAAAGGGTTGCCAGAAGTATTGGGATCACACATCAGAGTTCACTTGTTGGTATTCCGGTTTGAAACAACATGGGACCAAGAAATGAAGGGTGATGGCGAGAAGTATTACTATATCAAGAATTCTTAAGACGTGTGCAAGTTGCACGACATCCTTGACATAAAAGATAGTAATACTCCAAGGTAGAACATAACATAAGCTGAACTAGCAAGGAACTCAAGGGACAACACAAAACATGAACATGTTTGTGTTGGAGGGAAGGCAAAAAGGTTGCCGATGAAAACACAAACCATCGAGGGGCAAGGATGGTGTTTTCTCATCATGCATTCAATGGATACCCTGCAAGAGCTCAGAATGTTGATGATGAGCACGACACTTTTGTCGAGAAACTTCACGAAGATGTAATCGTTCAGTGACGACATCAAGCGAGGGAATGATGAAGCAAGAGGTTGTCGGAATCACAGATAAGGCTGGTAGCTTAGAATTATGATTGCCTTTCACAACAACCAGCAAGATGTTGAAATCTCGATGCAAGATTAACACATAGTTGGAATTGTGTTTGAGGGATGAAGGGTATAGATAGCATGGTCGAGCTCCAACATGACGATGATGTAGCTCAACAGCTTGGAATGACATGATCGAGTAAAACTCGTAAACAAGGAAGATTACGAAAAGTTGCTGAACCGTAGTGCATACTTGATTCAGTTATCGATGTACTCGCGCTGCCCTTCATAATGGCCCGGTGGACAGGGGTGGAATAGTTGCGGGTAACGCTTACGTTACAAGTAATGTAAGCTTTAAATGCTAATAATGGTGTATGAAAACGTATGACCGTTGTCCTCCTGGGAGGTTACGATGTACAGAGTGGATTCCAGTTGGTACGTTAGATACGCTCCGAGTGGATCGTCGCCGACTGGATGATGGGGGTGTCCTTAGTTCAAGCGGAACTATCTAAGGGCCTTGTCTTCTATGAAGGGTAGTCCTTGGGTAGGACCTATAGGGCAGACCTATGACCCTACCATGGGACTATATGCCCAACATTAGTCCCCGAATGGATCGGGGTTGGAACGATGAAGTGATGTCTGGAGTTTGGAAAAGCCTGGTATTGAGGTGACTTTAGCGTTGTTTGGCTCGATCCATTTTATCTTTTCAGCTAGTGATCCAAGTGAATATGCCAGTGAAACGAACCGTGAGGGACCGAATGCTTCCGCGGAATCTTTCGACGTGACCGGTCATACTGACAGCACCGTTATCTCCTCCACTAATCTTGCAGCGGCTGGTTGGGGGGATAAGATCCTGGGCCCACCTGTAGGTGACTCAGTCGGAGGCCTATTAAAGCTTCCCCGGCGGACCTTCGTGTTGCGTTGCTCATCCTCCTCCCGTTAATCTCGCCCTCTCCCGCAACTCCTTGTGCACCTCTAGCCACCTCCTTCCTCTCCTCCTCTGCGGATCCGTCGCCCTCGCCATGACGAAGGGACAGACCAGCAAGCTCCAGGCGAAGAAGAAGAAGAAGGGGGCGGCCTCCACTGAGCGGTGGCAGCGGGCGTTGCCGGCGGGCTGGATTCAGGGGGATTTCCTCCCCTCCTCGGTGACGAAGAACGACGTGCTGGAGCTGGTGGAGCACGACATGGTCGTCAACAAGTCCTGGAGGCTGCCGGAAGGCGAGACGGAGCCGGCGCCTAAGGAGGGGGAGCGTGTTCTGCTGCTCAGCCACGTGGCCAGAGGTTTCTCCTTGCCTCCCCATCCTTTCTTCCGAGGTATCATGAATTACTTTGGGGCGCATCTCCATCACTTTCCTCCGAATGCGATAGCTCATCTTTCCGCATTCATCCCTCCCTCCAGCTATCCGAGTCGGTTGGGAACTGGTAATCGTCCTGGTTCTATTGCCAGGACATTGCCTGCCCGAATGCCTCGAGTGGGTTGCCACCTTTTAGTTTAGACCGTCCGGGACCTCCTAGGAAGCTAGCGCTCTCTAAGGGAGAAAGAACCCAGATCTAGACTTTGGTTAACGCGCTGATAGCCGTCGTTCGGAGGGGAGTCACCGACATGGACTTGCTGGAGACTTTTCTGGGTCGGCGCATCCAGCCACTGCAGGCCCGAGACCACGCTATGTGGCATTACACGGGGCCTTCGGATACCACTCGGTCTCATCCTGAAGACGTGAACGAGGAGACTATGAGCGCCTGGGTCCGCAGCATCACGGGCACATGTGATAACCTCGTGGGAGCTCGACGGGTGAAGTCCTTCCGCGCCGAAAATCCTCCTCCGAATGAGGTGAGTACATGTCGTCGAGTGCTTTTAACCTTCTCAGTTTTATTGCTTTTCTTGTCTCGCTGGCTGACGTTACCGACTGTGTTTTGTGCAGGAGTGGACGAACTGGCATTCTGAAGTCTCGAATGGGAACTCAGTCGAGGAAGAGGAAGGCAGCATGTAGGGCAGTGCGGATAGCGCCGAGTACGTCTCTTATAGTGGGGAGACGGAGGAGGAGACAGAAGAGGAGGAGGAGGAGAGTGGAGAGCAGAGCTCGTCACCCTCACGACCAGAACACCGAACCAAGCGCCGTCATGACCCCACTGCTCCGGCGCTCCTCCCGTGGCTCCGAGTGCCCAGAGTGTGAAGAGAACTAGGGGTGCTTCTGCCGAGCCCGTGAACCAGCCGTCCAAGGTGGCTAAACCTAGCGGGTCTAAACCTCAGAAAGCCTTGCCCCGGATGAGGATCGCTGTTCTGGTCGCCTCAGCGTAAGTGTCTTTGCTCTTCCAACTTCCTTCAGTATGCGATTGGACTCTTCTTTTCGGGAATTCATATTTACCCGTCGAGTGGAATTCACTAAACAGAGCTGCTACCTCCGCCACCTCTCTGCCACGTCAGGATGATGATCCCACGGACACTGATAACGCCGCAATGTCCCAACAAGGTACGTTGTCTTTGATCTTGACCTTTTTCTGCATTTTTATTTTGTTCAGTCGAGCTTCCTTCGGAGGTGATCCATCTGGACGACGACGACCAATGGAGGTCGGAACCAGCTTTGGCGCCTATCCCTCGGGTCATCCAACCTGCTGCCAATCCCGCCATGAACGTGCCGCCGACTGAGACGGTGGACCTCAAGGCGGAACCGACTGGAGCAGAGCTCGGGATGCCCAGGGAGCCTTCTGCCACGCCGGGTCCGTCGGCTGTTCAATATGACGCCCGACGCCTCCCGGAAGATCAGGTAGGAGC
The DNA here is from genome assembly GCF_904849725.1 of Hordeum vulgare subsp. vulgare. NCBI lineage: Eukaryota > Viridiplantae > Streptophyta > Magnoliopsida > Poales > Poaceae > Hordeum > Hordeum vulgare. The sequence goes on along the minus strand of NC_058520.1, from coordinate 229,527,823 downwards.
CGCCAAGGACGCCTTTATGCAAGTGGACCTGATGGTGGGCGATGCCAAGGGAGCATATGACTCCATCGCGTCCCTCTACAAGAAGAGCTGGGAGCTTCGGGATGATATCCGAGTAAGTGTGCTAGTAAGTGTTTACATTCCTCTTGGAACCCACTGGGTGTTTCAGCGAGATACTCGGATACAGTAGGTTGATTTTCAAGTGGGTTCACTCCATGTGAACCCAGTGGGTGTAGTCCCCGAGACATCTGTGGAGTGCTTGCACTGGCAGTTGTCTTTATATGTACTTTCCATAATATCTACAGATTAGAGCTGATCTGCCCGAATGGTACCAATGGGGGCACGCCGGGTGCACCCACTATGTGTAGTCTCCGAGATTAGTGTCACTCGGGTCGAGTAATAGTAATCTCATAGTGTTGTTTGTTCGCTATGGAGCTCAACGGGACCAACATGTTCGAGCTTCATACCAGTGGGGTCACTCTCAGTGAACCCACTGGGTGTAGTCCCCGAGACCGCTGTCGATTGCTTGCATCGTCAGGGCTCTGAAGAATTTCGAGTTTTGATTGTTTTGTCATATCTGTCGAGACTTTTTCCTTGTTGAATATGGCTGATGCTCCTTTTGTGTCTCTTCGACAGAAGACTTGTGAAATGGGATCGGCCTGTAATGCTCTGAAGGCTGAGAAGACTCAACTTGCTGCGGACTTCGAGGCTGTGAATGATCTGACTGGCATGAAGAAGGCTCTCGCTGAATGAGAGAAATCTTTGGAGGAATCTCGGGAGACTAACAAGGCACTGGTAGCCGAGGTAGAAAAAATGAAGAAGAGAGATCTGACTGGATGGGCCAGCTGAAGTTAATGAACACTCAGTGCAGAGCGCAGGAGAATTACGTCGGCGACTGGGCGAAGAAGATGGTCGCACTGCTTGGGGGTAAGTTGCTTGCCGAGTGCTCTTTGACTTTGGAGTTCACTTCGCGCTTATTTTCTCCCTGTCTTTTCTTTGCAGATTTCTGTCGGGACGTTGAAGCCGAAACTGCTGAAATGGAACGGTCGCTTGGGCAACCGAATGTTCCACTTGGAGATGAAGCTAACTGGGACATGTTCCGAGTGAATTCCCGCCTTAACAAGGTGGGTCCCTTCATTGGTCGCCTAAGAGGAGTTGTCGGCTGAATCGACAAAGAGCTGTGGCCTGAAGATGACTCCCGAAACAAGATAGAGGGGTTGATGACTCGACTGGAGGACGTTCCAAGCAGAGTGCAGGCATGGAAGACGTCTGCCGCTCGGTGTGGCGCGGACGTGGCGCTGTCTCTGGTCCGAGTGCACTGCAAGGAAGCCCGTGAAGACAAGCTGAAGACGTTGCAGGTCGCCAACACCAAGAAGCTTCGATTTGAAGATTTCATGGAGACCTTCCTCGACACAGCCACTCGGATTGCAGATGGAATCGACCTCGACACCTTTGTGGAGCCTGCCAGCCCCGGCGACGCTTGATAAACTTTATGCTGAACGTGCATTTACCTCGGTATGCCGAGTGTAGTCTGTATTAAACTTTGGCCACTGTTGTTGGCTGGTACATTCTTGGCTCGGTGTGGATAAACTTGATTCACACCGAGCCGACTGGTCGTAGAACCAATTCGAATTCGAACCGGATCTTTTGCTCTTCTTTCGCTGAGTTTTTTTGACACGCTTTTGACTCGTGGTTTTTGTTTGGGCGTCTCCTGGTGAAGCCAATGGCAAACATGCGGAGCATGTAGTTGTCAGTTGTCTTCACATCCACATGAGCCTCAATGAGGGTCTGCTAAGCCTCCGAGTGTATCTCGAGTGCCCACTCGGAGGAAGCTTTTTACTTAGGCGACTCTGGTTCACAGCTAAGTCTCCGAGTGTGACTTGAAATGCACACTCGGAGTGAGTTGTTTACTTAGGCGACCGTGAGTCGTAGCTAAGTCCCCGAGTGTGACTTTTGGTGCACACTCGGAGCGAGTTTTTACTTAGGCGACTCTGGGTCGGAGCTAAGTCTCCGAGTGTGACTTTCGGTGCACACTCGGAGCGAGCTTTTACTTAGGCGACTCTGGGTCGCAGCTAAGTCCCTGAGTGTGACTTTTAGTGCACGCTCGGAGCAAATTTTTACTTAGGCGACTCTGGGTCGCAGCTAAGTCCCCGAGTGTTACTTTTAGTGCACACTCAGAGTGAGTTTTTACTTAGGCGACTCTGGGTCACAGCTAAGTCTACGAGTGTGACTTTTGGCACACACTCGGAGTTAGTTTTTTACTTAGACGACTCTGGGTCGCAGCTCAGTCCCCGAGTGTGCCTTTTAGTGCACACTCGGAGCGAGTTTTTACTTAAGCGACTCTGGGTCGCAACCAAGTCTCCGAGTGTGACTTTTGGCGCACGCTCGGAGTTAGTTTTTTACTTAGGCCACTCTGGGTCGCAACTAAGTCCCCGAATGTGACATTTAGTGCACACTCCGAGCGAGTTTTTACTTAGGCGACTCTGGGTCGCAGCTAAGTCCCCGAGTGTGACTTTTAGTGCACACTCGGAGCGAGTTGTTTTACTTAGGCGACACTGGGTCGCAGCTAAGTCCCCGAGTGTGACTTTTAGTGCACACTCGGAGCGAGTTCTTACTTAGGCGACTCTGCGTCGCAGCTAAGTCCCCGAGTGTGACTTCTAGTGCACACTCGGAGCGATTTTTTACTTAGGCGACTCCGGGTCGCAGCTAAGTCTCCGAGTGTAACTGTTGGCGCACACTCGGAGTTAGTTTTTTACTTAGGCGACTCTGGGTTGCAGCTAAGTCCCCGAGTGTGACTTTTAGTGCACACTCGGAGCGAGTTTTTACTTAGGCGACTCTGGGTCGTAGCTAAGTCCCCGAGTGTGATTTTCGCGCACACTCGGAGTTAGTTTTTTAGACCGGAGTCTGCAAACGCGGAAGAATTTTGAATCGGCAAGAAATTAATCCGCTTTGTATTACTTCGATGATACTTGTTCTTTACATTGTATCTGTCGGCGGTTATGTGTAGAAGCGCTTCAGTAGATCTCCATTCCATGCTCGCGGCTCGTCCGTTTCCCTATCGAGGTTGTAGAGTCGATATGCTCCATTGTTCAGCACCTTAGAAATGATGAACGGTCCTTCCCAGGCGGGAGCCAACTTGTGTGGTCTCTGTTGATCCACTCGGAGCACCAGGTCGCCTGCTTGGAACGTGCGGCTCCTGACGTGCCACGCATGAGATCGCCGCACATCTGGTTGATAAATTGTTGAATGGATCAGTGCCATCTCGCGCTCCTCTTCTAAAAGGTCCACTCCGTCTTGCCTGGCTTGCTCTGCTTCGGCTTCGGAGAAGAGTTCGACTCGTGGAGAGTTGTGAAGCAAGTCACTCGGAAGGACTGCCTCTGCTCCATAAACGAGGAAAAATGGGGATCGCCCTGTTGATCTATTCCGAGTTGTTCGGAGGCTCCACAACACCGAAGGCAGCTCGGTGACCCATGAGCCGGCGGCATGCCCAACTTCCCGCTGGAGTCGAGGCTTCAACCCTTGAAGAATAAGTCCATTCTCCCGCTCCGATTGCCCGTTTGTTTGGGGGTTTGCAACGGATGCAAAATCCACTCGGATATCTTGGCCTGCGCAAAAACTTTTGAACCTGTTCGAGTCAAAGTTTGTGCCATTGTCGGTGATTATGTTGTGTGGAACCCCCGTATATGGCGATGATGTCTCTGATAAATTTGTTGGCCGTAAGGGCATCAAGCTTCTTGATATGTTTGGCTTCAGTCCACCTGGTAAATTTGTCGACTGCTACCAGCTGATGGGTGAATCCTCCTTGGCCTGTTCTGAATGGTCCGACTGTATCTAATCCCCACACGGCGAATGGCCAAGCAAGAGGAATTGTCTTCAGCGCAGACGTTGGCTTGTGGGACTTGTTTGAATAGAACTGACAACCTTCGCAATGGTCGACTATATCTTTTGCCATTTCATTCGCCTGCAACCAGAAGAAACCAGCTCTGAATGCTTTGGCGACGATTGCCCTTGAGGAGGCATGATGGCCACAGATTCCCGAATGAATTTCTTCCAAAACTAACTGCCCTTCCTCAGGAGAGATACACCGCTGAAGGACGCCTGAAACACTTTCCCTGTATAACTGGTCATCAATGACGGTGAAGGACTTCGACCTGCGAACGATCTGCCTAGCTTGGACTTCATCTTCCGGTAACTCTTGCCTCATGATATACGCAATGAATGGCACAGTTCATTCGGGAATGAGAGCTAGAATCTCCATGATCAAGTCAACCACAGCGGGAACCTCGACTTCAGTCTGACCTGTTGAGCTCTTCGGTTGTACAGGTTCCTCTGTAAAAGGATCTTCTTTTATTGAGGGGAGGTGTAGGTGCTCGAGGCAGACATCACTCGGGACCGGTCTCCGTGTGGATCCAAGTTTTGCCAATTCATCTGCTGCTTGGTTTTTCAATCGGGGAACATGGTGAAGTTCCAGACCTTCTAACTTCTTCTCGAGCTTCCTTATTGCGTTGCAGTATGCAGTCATGGTGGGGTTCCTTACATCCCACTCCTTCATTACCTGATTAACCACAAGATCTGAGTCGCCATAGACCATCAGGCGACGGACGCCGAGTGTGATGGCCATGCGCAACCCGTAAAGGAGGGCTTCGTACTCTGCTTCGTTGTTGGAAGAATCAAAATGGATCTGCAACACATACTTGAGTTTATCACCTTTCAGGGATATGAGCACTACGCCGGCGCCGGAGCCATTCAACATCTTGGACCCATCGAAGAACATGGTCCAATGAGCCGAGTAGATGTGAGTCGGTTGCTGTTGTTCTACCCATTCTACTATGAAGTCAGCAAGAGCTTGAGACTTTATAGCTTTCTTGGCTTCGAACTTGATGTCGCAGTATAGCATCTCCATTGCCCACTTCGCCACTCGGCTTGATGCGTCCCGATTGTGGAGAATTTCTGACAATGGAGCATCAGATATGACTGATACCGAGTGGTCTTGGAAATAATGAGCCACCTTCTTTGCAGTCATGTAGATCCCATAAATAAGCTTCTGATAATGGGGATACCTCTGCTTGGAAGGAGTGAGGAATTCGGAAACATAATATACTGGCCGCTCAACCTTGTACGCTTTGCCTTCTTCTTCGCGTTCGACTGTCAGAACGGTGTTGACGACTTGATTTGTAGCCGCGATGTACAAAAGAAGGGGTTCTTTACTGAGCGGGGCAGTAAGAACCGGCTGGGTGGAAAGCAGGGCTTTGAGGTCGTCGAATGCGATTTGGGCTTCGTCTGTCCACTCGAAGGTATCTGACTTCTTCATGAGCCGGTACAGAGGTAACGCCTTCTCGACGAGTCGAGCGATAAACCTGCTCAAAGCCGCTAGGCAACCTGTGAGATTTTGAACATCATGTAGTCTTACCGGCCGCTCCATTCGAACAATGGTCCCAATCTTTTCGGGGTTGACATCCATCCCTCATTCGGAAATGAAGAAACCGAGTAACTTCCCACTGGGAACGCCGAATGAACACTTGGCTGGGTTGAGCTTGATATTGTACCTTCGTAGGTTGGCGAATGTTTCTGCTAAGTCAGAAAACAGGTCGGAACCTTTGCGTGACTTGACTACGATATCGTCCATATATGCCTCCACATTTGGACCGATCTGGTCTAGGAGGCATTTTTGGATCATTCGCATAAAAGTTGCTCCTGCATTCTTCAAACTGAACGGCATAGTGATGTAACAGAAACACCCGAATGGGGTGATGAAGGCTGTTTTTAATTCATCTGGACCATACAGACAGATCTGATGATAACCCGAATAAACATCAAGGAAGGATAAGCGCTCGCAACCCGCAGTCGAATGAACGATTTGATCAATGCGGGGGAGCTGGAAGTGGTCTTTCGGACAAACCTTATTAAGATGCTTGAAATCGATGCACATACGGAGAGACTTGTCCTTCTTGGGCACCATGACAACATTAGCGAGCCACTCGGAGTGGTGTACCTCGCGAATGAAGTTGGCTGCGAAAAGTTAGCCACCTCCTCTCCAATTGCTTTCCTCTTGTGCGCAGCGGACCGACGCAGGCGTTCTCGGACGGGCCGAGCGGCAGGATCCACATGCAGTCGGTGCTTAGCCAACTCCCTGGGTACACCTGGCATGTCAGCAAGCTTCCATGCAAAAATGTCCTAGTTCTCATGGAGGAATTGGATGAGCTCGGCTTCCTATTTTGGATCGAGGGTGGTGGAGATGTTTGTTGGGGTGGCGGTGGCATCCGTCGGGTGGATGCTTACTTTCTTCGTGTCTCCCGCCGACTGGAATGCGGACTCGGAAGCTGGCTTCTTTGAATGCATCAGGTCAGCGTGGTCGGCAGTCTTCTTGTACTCATCCAACTCGAGTACCGCCATCTGATGATCTGCAATTCTCGACACCTACTGCAAACACTCCTCGGCCCGCTGCCGATTGCCTGTGACAATAATCACACCTTTGGGACCGGGCATCTTCAGCTTCAAATAGACGTAACATGGACGGGCCATGAAACGCGCATATGCCGGACGACCCAGAATCGCATGGTATGCACTCTGGAAGTCTACCACCTCGAATGTTAACTTCTCTTTGAGGAAGTTCTTGTCGGAGCCGAAAATAACATCCAACGCAATCTGGCCGAGTGATTTGGCCTTTCTTCATGGGACGACTCCGTGGAACTGCATACTGCTCTCGCTAAGTCTGGACATCGGAATACCCATTCCCTTGAGAGTATCGGCGTACATGATATTCAAGCCGTTGCCGCCGTCCATGAGGACTTTGCGCAGCCTAACTCCTTCCACCACCGGGTCGACGACCAGAGCTTGCCTCCTTGGGGTGGGTACGTGTGCTGGGTGGTCTGACTGATGAAAGGTGATTGCAGTCTGTGACCACTTGAGGAACGTGGGAGTGGATGGGGTTGCCATGTTTACCTCCCTGTTGACCAGCTTTAGTCAACTTTTGGGGGTGTACTGTGCTTCCCCTTGCCTTTGAACTTAGCATTTGTAACGACTGCTGCCTCTGCTTGCGAAGTGGATTGAGCTTTCTGTTTCTGCTTCCGACTGTTGTTCCCATCTCCATCGGCGACTGTCTTATGCTTGCCGTTACGTATGCGGTCCTCCTCTTCGCCATTTGCATAGCGCGCGGCTATCTCCATCTTCTTGCTCATGGAGATGTCGCCTGTCCGACCAAACTTCAGGTACAGATCTCTGTACCGAACGCCTGCCTTGAAGGCGCAGACTGCTTGGTGCTCTGTAACATTCTCCACCATGTGGTAGAGGGTCGTCCAACGCTAGATGAAATCGCGCAAGGGCTCGTTCTGCTTCTGGACACAGTGCTGAAGCTCTACGAGGCCAGCAGGGCGTTTGCACATACCCTCGAAGGTCCTGATGAAGACTCGGGACAGATCTGCCCAACTGTAAATGCTTGAAGGGGCTAACTGGATTAGCCAAGCTCGAGCCGAACCGTCGAGCATCAGTGGGAGATGTTTCATGGCGACATGGTCATCTCCGCCACCGATCTGGACCGCCACTCTGTAGTCGTCTAACCAAGTTTCTGGTTTGGACTCTCCTATGAATTTGCTGATTCCCGTCGCCAATCGGAAGTTGGGAGGGATATCAACCGAGCAGATGGCCCGACTGAAGCACTCGGGACCAGAAACAACGGTCCTGCTTCCACTCGGACGGTCTCTATCGTGACCATCACGGTGGGCTCGACTTCTATCGACCTTCTTCTGAGCGATGTACCCTCTTGCATCAGGCCTTGGATCATGCGCCCCACCGCCCGAACAACGATCATCGTAATGTCGGGGTCCGTAAGGTCCACTCCGCGGAGGAGTACGTGAACGGCGACGATCTTCGGGATGAGACCGAATGGAAAGCGTATTCCGACTCGGGTCCCTGGAACGGTTGCCCCCTCTGCGTCGCTGGTGAGAGTCGGTACTAAAAACCGACCGATGTGTGTTCGCCTGAACGAAATTTTTGTGGATCTTATTGTGCGACTGGAAGACTGCTGAGTTTTGCTGCTGCGCCGTGTGCAACAAGGCACGGATCTGCTCGATTCCTCTACCAGCCTCCGAATCAGTCGGCTGGAGAGAATCAGCTATCCTGGCGGCTGAAGCCAAGTTGAGGATGGGTGTACGGAACACCTCGGCGTTGCTCTGGCGAGTGCGTCTACTGGAAGAACCATGATGCTGACGACGAGCGCCGAATAATTCTCCGAACTCACGCTCGTTCCGACCAGTCCCGAGGGGACTTTCGTGGGAATCGGCCATGAGTACTTCGGCTGCAGGCCCGTGACCGTGATACTCGGAAGGTAGTTCAGTCGGAACTGACTCCAAGCACTGGGATGATGGCGGGACCACAACCGACTCGAGCACCGCCACTTGAGAGGACGCGTTTTGTCGCGCTAAGGCGTGTCGCACCCAACGCTGGAGCCGCGAACGACCGGATCGCCTATTGCGGCGCGTGATGGGGGCGAAGGTCGACACCGGGGTCGATGGCTGGAGGAGAAGAACGCCGCAGGTGCTGGCACGGAAGTGCGTAGCCCCGCGACTCGGAAGCATCTTGACGTCGAGGGGCGCATCCCGAAGCCATGCCGAATCGTCGGCGATGAAGGAGAGTGCACCGAAGAGGATCTCACGACCCATGCACAGATCTCCGCCGGATGACATGACGAAAATATGAAATCACAAACTCGCCGGAAGTCGCTTAGACACCTGCACCATGGTGGGCGCCAACTGTCGTGGGTATAAGTCTGACAGTAGAAGTATGGGGTACGAAAGTATATGGGCAGAGCCTTAGCTACGGCGAGGATGTATGAGTTCAGGCCCCTCTACGGTGGAGGTAAAAGCCCTACGTCTCAGTGCTCTTGGGAGCTTTGTGTCGAGTGAATTGTGAGATTACAGCAAGTGCCTACCCCCGTACCAGTGGTGAAGGGCGGCTTATATAGAGTGCGCTGCCCTTCATAATGGCCCGGTAGACAGGGGTGGAATAGTGGCGAGTAACGCTTATGTTACAAGTAACGTAAGCTTTAAATGCTAATAATGGTGTATGAAAACGTATGACCGTTGTCCTCGTGAGAGGTTACGATGTATCGAGTGGATTCTAGTCGGTACGTTAGATACGCTCCAAGTGGATCGTCGCCGACTCGATGATGGGGGCGTCCTTAGTTCAGTCGGAACTGTCTAAGGGCCTTGTCTTCTATGAAGGGTAGTCCTTGGATAGGACCTATAGAGCAGACCTATGACCCTACCCTGGGACTATAACCCCATCACCAACCAAAGTTGCTTTTTCGAGAACCAGCTCTGTCTGGAAGGACGTCTGAGCCGGCAGATAATTTATGAGACACAACATATGATTGTGTGCAGGCACACAAATGTAGAATCAATAAGATCACAGGAAAATCACAAAGGATTTTAGTGGATGCTGCGAGACATACGGATTTAACCATAGCACAAGAAGGTGAGTAAGGTTCCTGGGGTTCCGAAAGATCGAATGGACATTCGAAGAACTTTCGAAACCCATGACAAATGATAATGGACGAATCCCCGATAAGATAGTTTGTTGCATCTCGTAAAACAAGAGCAATTGGAGAAGAAACTATGAACGACATTTGTATGTTGTTATCCATAGGGGTTGACGGAGGAAGGGAAATCGCATAAGCGATGAGCACAAGTTCTTAAGAGAACATCGAAGAGTAACTGCAATTCTTCTGACGGAGAAAGCCATCGTCCGTAATACGGGGCTCTCTGGGAGGAATTAGTTACGAGAACCTAGTGTTAGAGTTAGCAAAATCTTTAACCCGAAAGAGAATAGAGAGTAGAACCCAGAGTGTAGGAAAGGAGTAAAACATACTTATACCACCCGATTGAGACGTGGGCTCCTAAGCCACAACATCAGTGTTAGTAAGGCTTTTCAAACACTAGACTCAACTTCGCCAAGAAGTTGGGAAGGGGGCTACCTACAGGCAGTCGACTCTGATACCAACTTGTGATGCCCTCGGTTTAATCATACGCTAAGCATACACGCAAATGCGTACGATCAAACCCAAGGACTCACGGGAACATATCACAACACAACTCTGGACACAACTAAAAATAAAACAAGCTTCATATTACAAGACAACTTAGAGAAGGCTAGCACAAAAGGAACACGATCGAACAAGGCGAGGCCTCCTGCCTGGGAACCTCCTAACTACTTCTATTCTTCAGCGGCCTCCACGAAGAAGTCACCAATGGGGTGGCAGTCGTTGGCAGGAAACTCCATCTCCTGGGCTCCATCATCTGGTCGCAGCAACGGATCAAGGGGACAAAGGGGAGCAAAGCAACGGTGAGTACTCATCCAAACTACTTGCAAGTCTTACATTAGAACTATTCTAAGTATGCATCAGTATCAAAGAAGGGGGTGGTTATATGTGCACTGACTGGAACAATGCAAGAAGAGAGAGAGAAGGCCTAGTCCTATCGAAGACTAGCATCTTCAGGCTCTTGCAGCAGTAGACGAGAATAGTGCAAGGTAACACAATTAATAGTCATATTGTTGCAGCAATATTAAAGTAAGGTCACACCCAGAGATCCCCCCTCGACCCCCTGCGAGGAAGCAATCCCGAGGCAACTAATTTCCAGTTAAGTAACAATTGTAGTTCTATAAGATCAGGGCACAACTCCAAGTCGTCCTGTAACCATGGACATGGCTATTCGAATAGTTAATTTTCATCCCTGCAGGGGTGCACCACATGTCCCGACGCGATCCATAACACTCTGGCCGGACACACTTTTCTCGGTCCTGCCGGCCTCAGAATATCAACATGTCGCAGCCCCACCTAAGCTCAACAGAGAGGCCAGCCTACCGGTCTAAATTCTAAGCACAAAGGGTTCATGGGCCCAGTTCCCCTCCCACTACTGCACGATGCGAGGGCGGCCGCTGTCATTCCTAGCACCCCTTAATCACAAGCGTGATGCATCTCGGGACCACTCGGGCGCGCGTTGCTACATCGGTGACGTCTGAAGAGCTTCGGCTGATACCACAACGTCGAGTACCCATAATTCTTCCCACGCACACGGTTAGTGCGTAATAAGGCCTTCTGACCAACCCAGATCAAATTCCCAAATCCATTATCATTTTAATTAGGCCATCGACACAATCTCGCGGGAATCCACCCGTCTTATCAACTAATCACCAATGATCCCAGTAACATGGTCGAGTAACTGCCTGGTTGTAATATTGGGGGGAATCCAAGGTATCACCCACGTTGGATTCCGAACGATGTATCCGTCAAGGTGGGCTTAGAGGAATCACACTCGGGGGTCCCACACTTGAGGGGTTACGCGACAGAGGCATCGTCAGGAATGGTGAAAGAGGAATCGCACTCGATAACTACGACCGACTAGTTATACTACAGAGATATTATCAGGAGTACTTAGCGAGGTGTCACCCTCGTTACTCGATGGTATCTCTATAACGTCGTACAACTAAGGGGGGTGTATGTGCTATGCCGGGTCTCGCTCGTCGATCAGGGATCGAGATTTGAAAACAAGCGGGGCAACTGGACTACGGGGTCAGAGGGGATGACTGCTCCACCTACACTAAGTAGATTTAAAGTACAATACTGAAAGTCGCAGTTCATCAAAAACAGGATATGCATCAGATATAGGAGCTATCTATAATAGTAGCAAAATACTAATGCAAGCAGTAGGAAGAAAGACATAGGCGATATAGGAAAGATCAAGTGGGGTTTGCTTGCCTTGCTGCTCTGTGGCAAAGGACTGATCGGCAGGGTCGTAGATGTACCCGACAGCAGCGTTAGTCTCGGGATCTACCGATAAGAAGAAGGGGAAGAAACAATAAATAATAGCAACGGTGCAACGCAATGCATGACATGGCAAGATGCAGGGTAGACATGAGCTAACGCAGCAACATCCGTCATAGACAGGTCGGAAGAATATCTCACGATATTTTCCGGGTCTCTGGCTACTACCGGTCAGATGGAACACAATGGAAATGTTCCACATTTGCTATGCTAGGGACGCGTGACAAACGAATGGATCGTGTATCGGCGTTCATCTCGTTCTGCTGATCAACTTTCATGTTGAAAAAAATTTGATCTGACTTACGGATTAATTCATATTAATTTTAAAAGTTTTATTCATTATTTACTAATTAAAAGTAGATTTAATTAATTTAATTAAAAGCTCTTATCACATCAGCACGATGTCACGCTGACATCAGCAGTTGACTGGTCAACTGACCAGTGGGTCCCGAGCGTCATAAACACAAGTTTTTAATTAGGTTTAATTATTAATTAACCAGATTAATTTAGTGTGGGACCCACGTGGCATGCTCTAATTATTCTAATTACCTATTTAATTAATTAACTAAATAATTCAATAATATATCTATTTATTTATTTAATAGAACATATTGTTATTTTTATATTTTCATTTTCATTTTTCTAAATAGTGTGTGGGGCCTCCGTGTAAGTGGGAGTGCGGGGTTTGGCCCCACCGGTAAGTGACATAGGCCACTAACCACACATATACATAAAGTATTTCCCTTACATACATGCCTACACCATAATATTTCATACATCAATACGGGATACTTACATACGCAATACATACAAGCATTATAAATAATTCTTTTTTTTTGTTCCAAACATCTCTCTCATATCCAACCTCCTGGACTTGTCCCACATGAGCCTCTCAACACAGAGAGAGGAGGAAAACTCCACCTCCTCCTATAGGAACCTAACGGCGTCGGAACGCGGCGATAGTTGCCGGAATGGAACCGGGGAGGGGAAAGAAGGAAACGGGGTAGCTCACCGACCCCTGTAGGTGTGAACCGTGGGCTCGATGGGGGCTCGACGACGAACGGAGGTGCGGTGGTGCAGTAAGAAGCCCGGGGCGACGGAGGAGCCGGCACGGTGGTCGAGGTGTTGACCGATGACGTAGGGGTGCCACCGTGAAGCGGCGGTGGCGTCACGGGACACGGGAGCCGGTGGCGGACCGGAGGAGGACCGGGGGGAGGGGCTATTGGGGAACGTCACATGGGAAACAAAAAAGTTTCCTACGCGCACGAAGACCTATCATGGTGATGTCCATCCACGAGACGGGATTTCCGATCTACGTACCCTTGTAGATCGCACACCAGAAGCGTTAGTGAACGCGGTTGATGTAGTGGAACGTCCTCGCGTCCCTCTATCTGCCCCGCAAACCGTCCCACGAACCGTCCCGCGATCCGTCCAACGATCTAGTGCCGAACGGACGGCACCTCCGCGTTCAGCACACATACACCTCGATGATGATCTCGGCCTTCTTGATCCAGCAAGAGAGACGGAGAGGTAGATGAGTTCTCGGCAGCGTGACGGCGCTCCGGAGGTTGGTGGTGATCTAATCTCAGCAGGGCTCCGCCCGAGCTCCGCAGAAACGCGATCTAGAGGTAAAACCGTGGTGGTATGTGGTCGGGCTGCCTTGGAAAAGTTGTCTCAAATCAGCCCTAATAGCTCCATATATATAGGAGAAGGGACGGGAGGCTTGCCTTGAGGCTCAAGGTGACCCAAGGGCTGCACACCAAGGGGAGGAGGAGCCCTCCTCCAATCCTAGTCCAACTAGGATTGGAAGGTGGAGTCCTTCTCTTCCTTCCCACCTCCTTTTTTTCTTTTCTCTTTGATTTTCTATCTATGGCGCATAGGGCCTTCTTGGGCTGTCCCACCAACCCACCAAGGGCTGGTGCGCCACCCCCAAGGCCTATGGGCTTCCCTGGGGTGGGCTGCCCCCCCCCCCCCGGTGAACATCCGAAACCCATTCGTCATTCCCGGTACATTCCTGGTAACTCCGAAAACCTTCCGGTAATCAAATGAGGTCATACTATATATCAATCTTCGTTTCCGGACCATTCCGGAAACCGTTGTGACGTCTGTGATCTCATCTTGGACTCCGAACAACATTCGGTAACCAACCATATGACTCAAATACAAATAAAACAACGTCGGACCTTAAGTGTGCAGACCCTGCGGGTTCGAGAACTATGTAGACATGACTCGAGTGACTCCTCGGTCATTATCCAACAGCGGGATCCGGATGCCCATATTGGATCCTACATATTCTACGAAGATCTTATCGTTTGAACCTCAGTGCGTAGGATTCATATAATCCCGTATGTCATTCCCTTTGTCCTTCGGTATCTTACTTGCCCGAGATTCAATCGTCAGTATCCGCATACCTATTTCAATATCGTTCACTGGCAAGTCTCTTTACTCGTTCCGTAATACAAGATCCTGCAACTTACACTAAGTTACATTGCTTGCAAGGCTTGTGTGTGATGTTGTATTACCGAGTGGGCCCCGAGATACCTCTCCGTCACACGGAGTGACAAATCCCAGTCTCGAACCGTACTAACTCAACAAACACCTCCAGAAATACCTGTAGAGCATCTTTATAGTCACCCAGTTACGTTGCGACGTTTGATACACACAAAGCATTCCTCCGGTGTCAGTGAGTTATAGGATCTCATGGTCATAGGAACAAATACTTGACACGCAGAAAACAGTAGCAACAAAATGACACGATCAACATGCTACGTCTATTTGTTTTTGTCTAGTTCATCACGTGATTCTCCTAATGATGTGGTCCAGTTATCAAGCAACAACACCTTGTACATAGTCAGAAGACCCTGACTATCTTTGATCAACTCGCTAGCCAACCAGAGGCTTGCTAGGGACAGTGTTTTGTCTATGTATCCACACATGCATATAAGTCTTCATTCAATACAATTATAGCATGGATAATAAACAATTATATTGATACAGGAATTATAATAATAAATATATTAATTAGTTCCTCTAGGGCATAATTCCAACAGTCTCCCACTTGCACTAGAGTCAATAATCTAGCCCTCACATCACCATGCGAATTACATTGTAATAAATCTAGCACCCATACAGTTCTGGTGTTGATCATGCTTTGCCCGTGAAAGAGGTTTAGTCAACGGGTCTGCTACATTCAGATCCGTATGCACTTTGCATATATTTACGTCCTCCCCTTCGACGTAGTCGCGGATGAGGTTGAAGCGTCGTTTGATGTGTCTGGTCTTCTTGTGAAACTGTGGTTCCTTTGCTAAGGCAATGGCACCCGTGTTGTCATAGAACAGGGTTATTGGATTGAGTGCGCTTGGCACCACTCCAAGATCCGTCATGAACTGCTTCATCCAGACACACTCCTTAGCCGCCTCCGAGGCGGCCATGTACTCTGCTTCACATGTAGAATCAGCTACGACGCTTTGCTTGGAACAACACCAGCTTACCGCACCCCCATTAAGAATAAATACGTATCCGGTCTGCGACTTAGAGTTGTTCGGATCTGTGTCAAACCTTGCATCGACGTAACCCTTTACGGCGAGCTCTTCGTGACCTCCATACACGAGAAACATCTCCTTAGTCCTTATCAGGTACTTCAGGATATTCTTGACCGCCTCCAGTGATCCACTCCTGGATTACTCTCGAACCTGCGTGCCATACTTATGGCCAGGCTAACGTCCGGTCTAGTGCACAGCATTGCATACATGATAGATCCTATGGCTGAAGCATAGGGGACGGTGCTCATATGCTCTCTATCTTTATCAGTTGCTGGGCACTGAGTCTTACTCAATCTCGTAACTTGTAAAACTGGCAAGAACCCCTTCTTGGACTGTTCCATTTTGAACCTTTTCAAAACTTTATCAAGGTATGTGCTTTGTGAATTTCCTATCAGGCGTTTCGATCTATCCCTATTGATCTTAATGCCTAGAATGTAAGCAACTTCTCCTAGGTCCTTCATAGAGAAACTTTTATTCAAGTAATCATTTATGCTCTCCAAAAACTATACGTTGTTTCCAATCAGCAATATGTCATCCACATATAATATTAGAAACGCCACAGAGCTCCCACTCACTTCATTGTAAATACAAGATTCTCCAACCACTTGTATAAACCCAAATGCTTTGATCACCTCATCAAAGCGTTTATTCCAACTCCGAGATGCTTGCACCAGTCTATAAATGGATCGATGGAGCTTGCATACCTTTTTAGCATTTTTAGGATCGACAAAACCTTCGGGTTGCATCATATACAACTCTTCCTTAAGGAAACCGTTAAGGAATGCCGTTTTGACATCCATCTGCCAGATTTCATAAACGAAAAATGCAGCTATTGCTAACATGATTCTGACGGACTTAAGCATCGCTACGGGTGAGAATGTCTCATCGTAGTCAACTCCTTGAACTTGTGAAAAACCCTTTGCCACAAGTCGAGCTTTATAAACGGTCACATTACCGTCAGCGTCAGTCTTCTTCTTAGAGATCCATTTGTTCTGAATAGCCTTGCGGCCCTCAGGTAGTACTTCCAAAGTCCACACTTTGTTTTCATACATGGATCCTATCTCGGACTTCATGGCCTCCAGCCATGAAGTTGGAATCTGGGCTCACCATTGCTTCTTCATAATTTGCAGTTTCATTGTTTTCTAACAACATGATTTACAAAATGGGATTACCGTACCACTCTGGAGCAGCATGTGGTCTCGTCGACCTGCGTGGTTCGATAGGAATTTGAACCGGAGTTTCATGATCATCATCGTTAACTTCCTCCTCAACCGGCGTCGCAACGGCAGGGGTTTCCCCTTGCCCTGCGCCACCATCTAGAGGGATGAGAGGTTTGACAACCTCATCAAGTTCTATCTTCCTCCCACTCAATTCTCTCGAGAGAAACTCCTTCTCGAGAAAAGCTCCGTTTTTAGCAACAAACACTTTGCCCTCGGATTTGAGATAGAAGGTGTACCCAACGGTCTCTTTTGGGTAACCTATGAAGATGCACTTTTACGCATTGGATTCCAGCTTTTCAGGCTGAAGCTTTTTGACATAAGAATCACATCCCCAAACTTTAAGAAACGACAACTTTGGACTTTTGCCATACCACAGTTCGTATGGTGTCGTCTCAACGGATTTTGATGGTGCCCTATTTAAAGTGAATGCAGCTGTGTCTAATGCATAACCCGAAATCGGTAAGAGACATCATAGATCGCACCATCTCTAATAAAGTACAATTACAACGTTCGGACACACCATTACGCTGTGGTGTTCCAGGCGGTGTCAACTGTGAAATAATTCCACATTGTCTTAAGTGAGCACGAAACTCGAAACTCAGATATTCACCCCCATGATCAGACCGTAGGAACTTGATCTTCTTGTTACGATGATTTTCAACTTGACTCCGAAATTGCTTGAACTTTTCAAATGTTTCAGACTTGTGCTTCATTAAGTAGACATAACCATATCTACTCAAATCGTCAGTGAAGGTGAGAAAGTAACGATATCCGCCGCGTGCCTCCACGCTCATCGGACCACACACATCGGTATGTATGATTTCCAACAAGTCACTTGCATGCTCCATTGTTCCGTAGAACGGAGTTTTAGTCATCTTGCCCATGAGGCATGGTTCGCACGTGTCAAGTGACTCCAAAAGTCCATGGGTATGCAGTTTCTTCATGCGCTTTACACCAATATGACCTAAGCGGCAGTGCCATAAAAACATGGCGCTATCATTGTTAAATCTTACTCTTTTGGTCTCAATGTTATGTATATGTGTGTTATCACTATCAAGATTCAATATGAACAATCCTCTCACATTGGGTGCATGACCATAAAAGATATTACCCATAGAAATAGAACAACCATTATTCTCTGACTTAAACGAGTAACCGTCTCGCAATAAACAAGATCCAGATATAATGTTCATGCTCAACGCAGGCACTAAATAACAATTATTCAAGTTCATAACTAATCCTGATGGTAACTGAAGTGAAACTGTGCCCACGGCGATTGCATCAACCTTGGAACTATTTCCCACGCGCATCGTCACTTCATCTTTTGCCAGCCTTCGCTTATTCCGCAGTTCCTGTTTCGAGTTGGAAATATGAGCAACAGAACCGGTATCGAATACCCAGGCACTACTACGAGAGCTGGTTAAGTACACATCAATAACATGTATATCAAAAATACGTGATTTTTCTTTGGCCGCCTTCTTATCAGCCAGATACTTGGGGCAGTTGCGCTTCCAGTGACCCATACCCTTGCAATAGTAGCACTCTGTTTCAGGCTTAGGTCCAGCTTTGGGTTTCTTCGTCGGATTGGCAACAGGCTTGCCTCTCTTCTTTGAATTACCCTTCTTCCCTTTGTCGTTTCTCTTGAAACTAGTGGTCTTATTCACCATCAACACTTGATGCTCTTTACGGAGTTCAGACTCTGCGACTTTCAGCATCGCAAACAATTCGCCGGGTGACTTGTTCATCCCTTGCATGTTTTAGTTCAACACAAAGCCCTTATAGCTTGGCGGCAGTGATTGAAGAATTCTGTCAGTGATAACCTCTTGCGGGAGTTCAATCTCCAGCTCAGCTAGACGGTTTGAGTACCCAGACATTTTGAGCACATGTTCACTGACAGACGAATTCTCCTTCATCTTGCAATCAAAGAATTTATTGGAGGTCTCATACCTCTCGATCCGGGCGTTCTTCTGAAAGATAAACTTCAACTCCTGGAACCTCTCATATGCTCCATGACGCTCAAAGCGACGTTGAAGTCCCGGCTCTAAGCCATAAAATACTGCACATTGAACTACTAAGTAGTCCTCCTTACGTGTTAACCAACCGTTCTTAACATCTCCTAGCGCAGCATTAAGTACATAATCCTTCTTCCCAGCTTGTAGGATCAACTTAAGATTACGAGCCCAGTCTACAAAGTTGCTTCCATCATCTTTCAACTTAGCTTTCTCTAGGAACGTATTAAAATTCAGGGTGACTGTCGCGTGAGCCATGATCTACAACACAAATATATTCAAAGTGGACTTAGACTATGTTCAAGATAATTAGAGTTTAACTTAATCAAATTACTTGCTAAACTCCCACTCAAAAATACATCTCTCTAGTCATTCGAGTGGTTCATGACCCACTTACACTAGCTCAAGTCCGATCATCACGTGAGTTGAGTATAGTTTCAGTGGTAAGCATCCCTATGCTAATCATATCAACTATATGATTCATGATCGACCTTTCGGTCTCATGTGTTCCGAGGCCGTGTCTGCACATGCTAGGCTCGTCAATCTTCACCCGAGTGTTCCGCGTGTGCAACTGTTTTGCACCCATTGTTTGTGAACGTTGAGTCTATCATACCCGATCATCACGTGGTGTCTCGAAACGACGAACTGTAGCAACGGTGCACAGTCGGGGAGAACACAATTTCGTCTTGAAATTTTACTGAGAGATCACCTCGTAATGCTACCATCGTTCTAAGCAAAATAAGGTGCATAAAAGGATTAACATCACATGCAATTCATAAGTGACATGATATGGCCATCATCACCTGCTTCTTGATCTCCATCACCAAAGCACTGGCACGATCTTCTTTGTCACCGGCGCCATACCATGATCTCCATCAACGTGTCGCCATCGGGGTTGTCATGCTACTCATGCTATTACTACTAAAGCTACATCCTAGCAATATAGTAAACGTATCTGCAAGCACAAACGTTAGTTTAAAGACAACCCTATGGCTCCTGCCGGTTGCCGTACCATGGACGTGCAAGTCGATATTATCTATTACAACATGATCATCTCATACATCCAATATATCACATCACATCGTTGGCCATATCACAACAAAAGCATACCCTACAAAAACAAGTTAGACGTCCTCTAATTGTTGTTGCAGGTTTTACGTGGTGACCATGGGTATCTAGTAGGATTGCATCTTACTTACGCAAACACCACAACGGAGATATATGAATTTCTATTTAACCTCATCCGAGGACCTAAAGTTGGAGAAACCGACACCCACCAGTCATCTTTGAGCAACGGAGTTACTCGTAGCGATGAAACCAGTCTCTCGTAAGCGTACGAGTAATGTCGGTCCGAGCCGCTTCGATCCAATAATACAGCGGAGTCAAGAAAAGACTAAGGAGGGCAGCAAGACGCACATCACCGCCCACAAATAGTTTTGTGTTCTACTCGATATTACATCTACGCATGAACCTAGCTCATGATGCTACTTTTGGAGAACGTCGCATGGGAATAAAAAAAATTCCTACGCGCACGAAGACCTATCATGGTGATGTCCATCCACGAGAGGGGATTTCCGATCTACGTACCCTTGTAGATCGCACAGCATAAGCGTTAGTGAACGCGGTTGATGTAGTGGAACGTCCTAACGTCCCTCGATCCGCCCCGCGAACCGTCCCACGAACCGTCCCGCGATCTGTCCCACGATCTAGTGCCAAACGGACGGCACCTCCGCGTTCAGCACACATACAACTCGACGATGATCTCGGCCTTCTTGATCCAGCAAGAGAGTCGGAGAGGTAGATGAGTTCTCCGCCAGCGTGACGGCGCTCCGGAGGTTGGTGGTGATCTAATCTCAGCAGGGCTCCGCCCGAGCTCCGCAGAAACGCGATCCAGAGGTAAAACCGTGGAGGTATGTGGTCGGGCTGCTTTGGAAAAGTTGTCTCAAATCAGCCCTAATAGCTCCATATGTATAGGAGGAGGGAGGGGAGGCTTGCCTTGAGGCTCAAGGAGCCCCAAGGGCTGCCCACCAAGGGGAGGAGGAGTCCTCCTCCAATCCTAGTCCAACTAGGACTGGAAGGTGGAGTCCTTCTCTTCCTTCCCACCTCCTTTTTTTCTTTTCTCTTTGATTTTCTATCTATGGAACATAGGCCCTTCTTGGGCTGTCCCACCAGCCCACCAAGGGCTCGTGCGCCACCCCCAAGGCCTATGGGCTTCCCCGGTGTGGGCTGCCCCCCGGTGAACATCCGGAACCCATTCGTCATTCCCGGTACATTCCGGGTAACTCCGAAAACCTTCCGGTAATCAAATGAGGTCATCCTATATATCAAACTTTGTTTCCGGACCATTCCGGAAACCCTCGTGATGTCCGTGATCTCATACGGGACTCCGAACAACATTCGCTAACCAACCATATAACTAAAATACGCATAAAACAACGTCGAACCTTAAGTGTGCAGACCCTGCAGGTTCGAGAACTATGTAGACATGACCCGAGTGACTCCTCGGTAAATATCCAACAACGGGACGTGGATACCCATATTGGATACTACATATTCTACGAAGATCTTATCATTTGAACCTCAGTGCCAAGGATTCATATAGTCCCGTATGTCATTCCCTTTCTCCTTCGGTATGTTACTTGCCCGAGATTCGATCGTCAGTATCCTCATACCTATTTCAATCTCGTTTACTGGCAAGTCTCTTTACTCGTTCCGTAATACAAGATCCTACATCTTACACTAAATTACATTGCTTGCAAGGCTTGTGTGTGATGTTGTATTACCGAGTGGGCCCCGAGATACCTCTCCGTCACACGGAGTGAAAAATCCCCCTCTCGATCCGTACTAACTCGACGAACACCTTCGGAAATACCTGTAGAGCATCTTTATAGTCACCCAGTTACATTGTGACGTTTGATACACACAAAGCATTCCTCCGGTGTCAATGAGTTATATGATCTCATGGCCATAGGAACAAATACTTGACACGCAGAAAACAGTAGCAACAAAATGACACGATCAACATGCTACCTCTATTAGTTTGGGTCTAGTCCATCACGTGTTTCTCGTAATGATGTGATCCAGTTATCGAGCAACAACACCTTGTACATAGTCAGAAGACCCTGACTATCTTTGATCAACTGGCTAGCCAACTAGAGGCTTGCTAGGGACAGTGTTTTGTCTATGTATCCACACATGCATATAAGTCTTCATTCAATACAATTATAGCATGGAATATAAACGATTATCTTGATACAAGAATTATAATAATAACTATATTTATTATTGCCTCTAGGGCATAATTCCAACAGGGGCCCGGTGGCGGGTCCACCGTGGCCGGCGGGGCCCCGGCCGAGGCGTCGGTGGGGAGGGGCGGCCACCGGGGAGGTGCTCGCCGAGGAGGAGGGGGTCGGCCGGATCCGGAGGGGGGAGGTGCTCCGGCCGATGGAGCAGGAGGAGAGGGAGATCGAGGCGGGAGGAGAGGTGGGGGCCGGAGAGATGGGGAGGTGAGAGGAGGGCGAGGCCGACGGGAGGGATCTGCGCTCTCGGTGGGAAGCGGGAGGGTCAGGCCCTCGGTCTCTGGGAGGATGAGGGGAAAGGAGAGAGACCGAGAGAGATGGAGGTGGACGTGTTGTCGTGGGGAGGATGGGGTCTCGCGGGGGGGGGGACTGGTGCGGGGTGATGGCCCGGTAGGTGGGTGTGGAGGGTTGTGGTAGGTGGGGGGAAACGCGGTAGAAGAGTGGCGGTAGCCAGTAGGGTTAGCCCCCGTGGGGGGCTTTATACCCCACGGAGGGGTGGGCCGAATGGGAGTGGGCTGGTAGTCCCAATTCGGGCCAGGGGGTCTTTTGCCCTTTTTTTTGGATTATTTATTTCTATTCACAATATTGTTTTACAATTTTTTTATTACTTTCTTATTTTTATTTACTATATTTCCTTTATTTATTTTATTCAAAGCTCCTCTTTTAAATATATAGGGATTACCTAATAATTTTGAAAGCGCCCGATTCACATTTATAATTCGTTAGAGGATTTTTATAACTCCCCGAAGTCTTTATTTTAACAACATAAAACCTTTCTCGTTCGACTTTAATTTTAAGTTTCGAAATTTGATTTGGTTTCAACTAACACGATATCATTGATATAATTAACGGTGACGGGGCACCATTAGCGCGGGATCACTGTCGCTTAATTACAATCATCACCGTAGCAAAAGTCGAGCATGTCACTGCTAATATAGCTGAGAAGAGGACAAATTAAAAGAAGAACAGAAGAAGAAGAGAAGAAGAAGAAGAAGAAGAAGGAGAAGAAGAAGGAGGAGAAGAAGGAGAAGAAGGCTCCTCCTTCTCCTTCTCCTTCTCCTTCTCCTTCTCTTCTTCTTCTTCTTCTTCCTTCTTTTCATCTCTCCTCTTCTCCTCTTCTTGGAGCTAAATTATCTAAGTATGCCTTTTTGGAGCTAAATGGGATAATTATGTCATTTTAGAGGAAAACAAGCTAAGTACATAATATTCATGAGCTAACCAAGGTTCCTATGCCATTATGAGCTTATTATGTCATTTTCGAGCTAAATTAGTCATTTGAATGAGCTAACAAAGGTTCTTATGATGTTTTGACCTAACTAAGCTAATTATATCATTTTGGAGGATTATTAGCTAAGTATGTCTATTTTGGAGAAAATAAGCTACGTAGAAGAAGAAAGAGAAGAAGAGGAGAAGGAAAAGAAGAAGAAGGAGGAGGAGGAGGAGAATTGGAAGGAGAAGGAAGAGGAGAAGAAGAAAAGAAGAAGGAAGGAGATAAGAAGAAGGAGGGCTCCTTCTCCTTCTTCTCCTTCTCCTTCTTCTTCTCTTCTACTTCTTCTTCCTTCTTTTCATTTTTCCTCGTTCTTCTCCTCTTGTCCCCTTCTTCGGGCTAAATTAGCTAATTGTGCCTTTTTGGAACTAATTATGTCATTTTGAGGATAATTAGCTAAGTATAGGTCATGTTTTATTAAATAGACCATTTTGGACCTAACTAAGCTAATTATGTCATTTAGGTGGAAGCCTACCTAACTATAGGTCATTTCGGAGCTAACTTGGGTAAAATATGTCATTCCGGAGCACACTAACACTACTAGAAAACAGTTTTTTGCCATCTGCCTAGTCTTTGCCGTCTGCTAGCTGATGGCAAAGAGTGTCTTTGCCGTCAGCTTCAGCAAAACAGACGGCAAAGGACAGGCTGATGGCATAAAGCCTTTTTGCCATCTGTCACTTCTTTGCCGTCTGCTAGCGGAGGGCAGAGAGTCCAGAGGGAGACGGCAAAGATATAGATAGGCCCACCTGACCGCGGGATGGCTAGGTCAAATTGGAGTCGGCCCTTTGCCGTCTGCTAGCGGACGACAAAGAGTCCGGAGGCAGACGGCAAAGAGTCTAGACTCTTTGCCGTCCACCGGCAGACAGCAGTACTCTAACACCGTTAACGGCTCCTTCCCCCCCCCCCCCACCCCGCCACTCTCTCTCTCTGTAACGGTCATCCCGCGCGCCCCTCTATCTCTCTCTCACCACCCCGCGCGCCCCTCTCTCTGTAACGTCCGCCACGACCACCGTCGCGCCCCCGCCCCCATCGCATCGCCGCCCCTGTCGCCCTCGCTGCAACCACTGCCGCCCCTGTCGCCCCCGCCGCCGCCCCTCTCTCTCTCCCCACCTCACCCCCGCTGCCGCTGCCACCACCGTCACGCCGCCGCCCCTGTCACCCCTGTTGCCTCCACAGCCACCCCGCTTCCACCACTGCCCCCTGCCGCCGCACTGCCCCCGACGACGCCCCACTGCCCCGTCGCACCCGTCCTCCTCGCAGCCCCGACGCCCCACTGCCCCGTCGCACCCGTCCTCCTCGCAGCCCCGACGCCCTAGCCGCCCCTGCCGGTGAGTCCCCCCTTTTTTTTGTTTTTCCTTATTTTTATTTATGTTAAATTAGTTAGGTTAGTTTTTTAGTTTATTAGGTTAGTTAGGCTAGTTAGTTAGGTTGTTAAATTAGTTTAGTTTAGGTTTAGTTTTAGTTTAGGTTTAGGCTGCGTTTGACAACAAAGTATTGTAAAATCGGTGTAATGGTAAACTCCAGTATTTTAACCCGTTGGTATAAGATATCATGGTTTTTAAATATCAAAGTATTTTAGAGTATCAATGATACAGAGGACTTGTTTGGTTTCTACCTTGTGCATCGACGTGAAAATTGCCGACTAGCCATTAATTGTTGCAAACACACCCGTTTTTTTACGCTAGCTAACAACTAGCTACCACGGACTTCGCTAGTTCTCTACCTCCAGCCTGCCATGTCAATTTTTAATCATGTACTAGACTAGGAGCCAGCCTCACTTTTGGATGTTTTGTTTGAGTCAAATCATAATTGGAGGATCCTAATGGAAAGTAAAATCGCCAAACAGAAGGTACTAATAAACCAGATGCACAATTGGATAGGAAAGAACAACGGCCTTGACACCTTGCTTCGTGCATGGAGTGGATTCACTTTTTCCAGTGGCTTAGTTTTAAACAAGAGGTCAGGGGTTCTCTTTAAATACTGAGAAACTACCATTGTTTTGGAGATACTGTAGTATTAATACCGTAGTTTTTTTGGGTAGCCAAACAGCTCATAGTAATCAAAACTGTAAATACTAGAAAAACTGTGGTATTCTCATAATACATAGAAAATACTAAGCTATCAAACAGGTTAGTTTCATGTTTAGTAAAGGAGAAAAGGAGAAGAAGAAGAAGGAGAAAGGAGAATAAGAAGAAGGAGAAAGGAGAAGAAGAAGGAGGAGAAAGAAGAAGAAGAAGAAGGAGAAAGGAGAAGAAGAAGACGGAGAAAGGAGAAGAAAAAAATAAGAAGAAGGAAAAGAAGAAGGGGAGAATTGATTATCACCCCCCTGTTCGTGCGCCACCACAACATAAGCCCCCCTGTTTTCCTGGCTCCCTTTTAACCTTACCTTGGAAGGGAGCAATGGGGCGGCTAGGGAAGGGAAGAGGAATGCCTTACCTTGGAGCAGCAATGGAGATGGGGCGGCTGGGGCAGCTGCGACGGAGGCGAGGCGCAGCAGCGCTTGGGCTGGCTAGGTCAGGGACGGGAACGAGCAGAGAACGGGAGCAGCTTCTGCCCAGCTCGTGTGACTTATAATAGATGAGGGAGTGCAGTTTTGTCATTTCAGAAAATAATTAGACTAGTCGGTGCTATTATTTGCTTAATGTAGAGCTAATCAACTCAAAGGGGGCCATTAGCAACATCGTTAGCACAACTGGGGGCTTAAAAGGGAGCCAGCCAAACAGGGGGGCTTATGTTGTGGTGGCGCACGAACAGGGGGGGTTAAAAGGAAAAGGAAGGGAAGGAGAAGAAAGAAGAAGAAGAAGAAGGAAAAGGAAGGGAAGGAGAAGAAGAAGAATAAGAAGAAAAGGAAGAAGAAGGAAAAGGAAGGGAAGGAGAAGAAAGAAGAAGGAGGAGAAGAAGAAGGAGAAAGAAGAAGAAGAAGAAGGAGAAAGGAGAAGAAAAAAATAAGAAGAAGGAAAAGAAGAGAAGAAGGAGGAGGAGGAGGAGGAGGTGAAGGCCAAGGACCTTCTAGTCCTTCTCCTCCTCCTCCTTCTCCTCCTTCTCCTCCTTCTTCTGGATTTCTTCTTCTTATCCTCCTCCTCCTCTTTCTTCTTCTCTTTAATTAACCCAACAATGACATAATTAGCCCATTTAGCTCCAAAATACCATAATAAGCTCAAAATGGCATAAGAACCTTGGTTAGCTCATGAATATTATATACTTAGCTTGTTTTCCTCTAAAATGGGATAATTAGCCCATTTAGCTCCAAAAAGACATAATTAGGTAATTTAGCTCCAACAAGAGGAGAAGAGGAGAAGAAATAGGCAAAATGAAAAGTAAGAAGAAGAAGAAGAACAAGAAGAAGAGAAGAAGGAGAAAGTAGGAGGAGGAGGACAAGGAGAAGGCCAAGGACCTTCTAGTCCTTCTCCTCCTCCTCCTTCTCCTCCTTCTTCTTGATTTCTTCTTCTTCTCCTCCTCCTCCTCTTTCTTCTCCTCTTTCAAATTATCATTGCTTTAATTTCCCCAACAATGACATAATTAGCCCATTTAGCTCCAAAATGCCATAATAAGCTCAAAATGGCATAAGAACCTTGGTTAGCTCATGAATATTATATACTTAGCTTGTTTTCCTCTAAAATGGGATAATTAACCCATTTAGCTCCAAAAAGACATAATTAGGTAATTTACCTCCAACAAGAGGAGAAGAGGAGAAGAAATAGGCAAAATGAAAAGAAAGAAGAAGAAGAAGAGAAGAAGAGAAGAAGGAGAAGGAGGACGAGGATGAGGAGAAGGACAAGGACCTTCTAGTCCTTCTCCTCCTCCTCCTTCTCCTCCTTCTCCTCCTTCTTCTTGATTTCTTCTTCTTCTCCTCCTCCTCCTCTTTCATATTATCCTTGCTTTAATTAACCCATTTAGCTCCAAAATGTCATAATAAGCTAAAAATGGCATAAGAACCTTGGTTAGCTCATGAATATTATATTCTTAGCTTGTTTTCCGCCAAAAATGACATAATTAGCTGAAAAACATCATATTTTGTTCTTCTTCTGACTTTCTTATTCACATTTTTGCAGATTGGATATACTACATGCATGGAAGCTGGCTTTCATGGAGTTGAACAATGTCGATGGATGAACTTTATATGTATATCATCTAGTTTTCATTTGAGTTGATGACCAATGTCGAACTATATGTATATGTATATATGGATAAATAGTAAAATACTTTGTATGTTGGTTCTTTGGATATATGGGGATGTACATTGATTTATATGTATATGATATATATGTGGTGAATTATATATATGTGTTGGCAAGTATATGTGTGGTGAACTATATATCATATATGTGTAGTGAATTATATAAATGTGCTGTCAAATATATATATATATGTATATATGTATATATGCTGTGAAATAATATAAAACAAAAAAGGTACTATATGGGCTCTTTGCCGTCTGCCAGCTGATGGCAAAGACCTATGCCATCAGCTGGCAGATGGCAAAGGTGCCACATGGCACCCAGCTGTGCATCCTGGGGTGTCTATATAGTCTCTTTGCCGTCAGCCCCCAGGGTGGCCAGACGGCAAAGAAGAGGGCACAGAGGAGGGGGGAGGAGGAGGCAGACGACAAAGCGTGGTGGGGGGGGGGGAGAGGCATACGGCAAAGAGTGGAGGGGGGAGGGGAGGAGTAGGCAGATGGCAAAGATGGAGGGGTGGGGTGGAGGCAGACAGCAAAGATGGAGGGGGGGAGGGGAGTAGTAGGCAGACGGCAAAGATGGAGGGGGAGGCAGACGACAAAGCCTCCGATAACCCCTAATGGAAGCAACGCCTGTCGGCTGCCGTCTCGAGCCCTTTGCCGACTACTCCTAAGGAAAGCTGACGGCAAAGAGCCCTTTGCCGTCCGCTTGGGGGGGGGGGGGGGGCAGACGGCAAAGAAGGTCCTATGCCGTCGTAGGCTGACGCAGAAATTTTGCCGGCTGTGAGAATCTTTGCCGTCTGTGATTTTGTCTTTGCCGTGAGGGATTTTGTCTTTGTCGTCTGTGATGGCAGACGGCAAAGAAGCTGATTCCTGTAGTGTATGCTCATTAAGCCCTTTTGGATGTAGCTAAGCTAATTATAGGCCATTTAATATCTAAGTTAGGGGGAATAGGTCATATTGGAGCTAAGTTAGCCTTATTATGTCATTTAGGAGAGAACTTAGCTAAGTATAGGTCATTTTTTATTAAATAGGTCATTTTGGAGCTAATTAAGCTAATTATGTCATTTACGTGAAAGCCAAGCTAACTATATGTCGTTTTGGAGCTAACTTGGGTTAAATATGTCATTTTGTAGGACAATTACCTAAGTGTATGTCATTTTTATTAAATAGACCATTTTGGAGCTAACTAAGCTAATTATGTCATTTACGTGGAAGCCAAGCTAACTATATGTCGTTTTGGAGCTAACTTGGGTTAAATATGTCATTTTGGAGCTAACTATGCTTATTAAGCCATATTGGAGCTAAATTGGCTAATTATATCATTTAGGTGGAAGCCAAGCTAAGTATATAATATTCATGAGCTAACCAAGGTTCTTACGCCATTTTGAGCTTATTACTTCATTTTTGATCTAAATTGGTCATTTTAATGAGCTAACCAAGGTTCTTATGATGTTTTCACCTAACTAAGCTATTTACATCATTTTGTAGGAAAATTAGCCAATTTAGTCTTTTTTGGATGAGTGTAAGCTACGTAGAAGAAGAGAAGGAGAAGAAGCAAGAAGAGAAGAAGAAGGAGAAGTAAAACATGAAGGAGGAGGAGGAGGACAAGGAGGAGGAGAAGGAGAAGGAAGAGGAGAAGAAGAACAAAAGAAGAAGGACAAGAAGAAGGAGGAGAAGAAGGAGAAGGAGCTTCTCTCGTCCTTCTCCTTCTTCTCCTTCCTCCTCCTTCTCCATCTCATGCTTCTTCTCTTCTCCTTCTCTTCTCCTTCTTCTTCCTTCTTTTCCATTTTTCCTCTTTCTTCTCCTCTTATCCCCTTGTTCGGGCTAAATTAGCTAATTATGCCTTTTTGGAGCTAATTATGTCATTTTGGAGGATAATTAGCTAAGTATATGTCATTTTTACTAAATAGACCATGTTCGAGCTAACTAAGCTAATTATGTCATTTAGGTGGAAGCCTAGCTAACTATAGATCATTTCAGAGCTAATTTCGGTAAAATAGGTCATTCTGGAGCAAACTATGCTTATTAAGCCATTTTGGATCTAGCTAAGCTAATTATAGGCCATTTAATACCTAAGTTAGGGGGAATAGGTCATCTTGTAGCCAAGTTAGCCTTATTATGTCATTTAGGAGAGAACTTAGCTAAGTATAGGTCATTTTTTATTAAATAGGTCATTTTGGGGCTAACTAAGCTAATTATGTCATTTAGGTGGAAGCCAAGCTAATTATATGTCGTTTTGGAGCCAACTATGCTTATTAAACCATATTGGAGCTAAATTGGCTAATTATATCATTTAGGTGGAAGCCAAGCTAAGTATATAATATTCATGAGCTAACCAAGGTCTTATGCCATTTTGATCTTATTATTTCATTTTTGAGCTAAATTGGACATTTTAATGAGCTAACCAAGGTTCTTATGATGTTTTCACCTAACTAAGCTAATTATGTCATTTTGTAGGATAATTAGCCAATTTAGTCTTTGTTGGATGAGTTTAAGCTACGTAGAAGAGGAGAAAGAGAAGAAGCAAGAAGAGAAGAAGAAGGAGAAGTAAAACAAGAAGGAGGAGGAGGAGGAGAAGGAGGAGAAGAAGGAGAAGGAAGATCAAGAAGAAGAATAGAAGAAGGACAAGAAGAAGGAGAAGAAGGAGGAGAAGAAGGAGAAGGATCTTCTCTCCTCCTTCTCCTTCTTCTCTCCTCCTTCTCCTTCTTCTCCTTCTTCTCCCTCCTTCTCCTTTTCCTTCTTCTTCTCTTCTCCTTCTCTTCTTCTTCTTGTTCCTTCTTTTCATTTTTCCTCTTTCTTCTCCTCTTGTCCCCTTCTTCGGGCTAAATTAGCTAATTATGCCTTTTTGGAGCTAATTATGTCATTTTGGAGGATAATTATCTAAGTATATGTAATTTTTATTAAATAGACCATTTTGGAGCAAACTAAGCTAATTATGTCATTTAGGTGGAAGCCTAGCTAACTATAGGTCATTTCGGAGCTAACTTGGGTAAAATAGGACATTCCAGAGCAAACTACGCTTATTAAGACATTTTGGATCTAGCTAAGCTAATTATAAGCCATTTAATACCTGAGTTAGGGGGAATAGGTCATCTTGGAGCTACGTAAGCCTTATTATGTCATTTAGGAGAGAACTTAGCTAACTATAGATCATTTTTTAGTAAATAGGTCATTTTGGAGCTAACTAAGCTAGTTATGTCATTTAGGTGGAAGCCAAGCTAACTATATGTCGTT
Source organism: Hordeum vulgare subsp. vulgare (assembly GCF_904849725.1). NCBI lineage: Eukaryota > Viridiplantae > Streptophyta > Magnoliopsida > Poales > Poaceae > Hordeum > Hordeum vulgare. The sequence continues at coordinate 229,497,260 of NC_058520.1, read as the reverse complement.
TTGGAGCTAACTTCGGTCAAATATGTCATTTGGGGCTAACTTTGCTTATTAAGCCATATTGGACCATTATGCGGTTGTTCAGCAAAACACTAGAAATAACATACCATTATCGTCATCACGGCGGTGAAGCACGGTGTCTGTGGCTTGTTTTCCCTGGAGAAGGCTCCACTATAGAAGGGTCTTGCGATGCATTTCGGGAGATATTCTGCACCAAACATCGTTTGCAATGTGTCGTTAGCATGAGGACACTCTTAAGATCACTGCACTGAAATGAAACTCACCATCCCCGCCATGTTAATGACTGGCATCGTCGGAGGGACTTGGTTGATCTTCTCACACATGGACTGTACATTTGGTTTCGACAAGTCAAACTTTTTAGTTATTAATGAAATGGACATTAAAATGCAAGATTTGAAATAATATGAAGAATAAACTTACCACGAAGAGCTCGTATATGGCCCCGTTAGACGTATCATTCCATGCCCTCTCCGCCTCCACCAATGCAGTCGTCATCTCCTCCATCTCCCTCATCTCCTTATCCTTCTCCGCCATAACCGCCTGCATTGCCTCTCTCTCTCTTTCATAATAGCATCCTGCAACACAACTCATTGTTAGCATTGTAATCATATTGGTTCCAACGCACAACAAAATGCGGAAAGATAGTTGAGTCCATTAAACTAACCTCGATGGAGAGCTCGACTGGCCGTGGACGAGGTGTTATCTCTGGGCAGGAGCTCGTTTGGCGTGCCTTTATCTGCCGGAGAGTGCTAGGACAACGTATAAGGCCGTCTCCAATGGCGATCGAGCCATGGGGCCTCCCGTTGCAAGCAATCATCAAATGCTATGGATCAATAGGCCCCTCGCTCGGGTTAAAGTCCTCCCCTTTCCTCACCTTCCGGTGATCTCTGTACTTCACGAACTTGTTGTGGGAGGAGAAGTTGGTGAAGTTTTCTGGATGCTCGAGGTCAGACTCAGAGAATGCCTTGACCTTCTTGTACGAGGCGGTATGGGCCATCCCATACAGGTCGTACATTTGTGGCACCTCCGTCTTATTGTGATGCGCCTAAAAGAGAGAGAGAGGAAAATTGTATTAGTAAAGGGCTCAAGATAACATTATGAATGAATTGCATGAGGCATGAAGCAAACCACATACCCAGTTCTCGCCAAATTGGATTAAGTTGATGCTCCCTTGATGGTGTGGCATACCAACCATTTTGCCACACCTCTCCTTGGAGTTGTTGTGGCTGGCTTATCCACACACCATCTCGGGGGCACCTAAGTTAATAAAGAGAAATTTGAGCGCGTAAGAACCAAATCAAGGAAACTAACTACAAAGCGTTAATAATATGTAATTACCTTCATGTAATGCTCCTTCTCCATCTTAGAATCGTGACACTTCGCCTTGTCCTTCCTAATACGCCATGTGGAATAGTAGTCTCGAACAGCCTGCACCCGAGCCTCGTGCCGAAAGTTTTGAAGTAGGCGGCGACATTCGGTTTCGATAACCTTTGCCGTGTCCTCCTCGTAACCCTCCTCACACCTGTAGTTGGTCTGCAAACGAGATAACACCGATTAGTACAATAACTAGCTATGGTTGATTTATAATTGTGTGAAGGAGAAATTACCCAAAACTATCGATCGGATCACCATGTCGGCCCTCGTGTGGCACAAAACACCGTCGATCTCTATCTCCGGCACCCAAGTAGTGCTCCCAGGTCATTCCTACCTCTCGCTCCCGAACGGGCAACGTAACAAACCCTGGGAAGTTTTGACGGCAAAGAACAACAAGGACGCTGTTGGGCTTGCGGACACCCTGGGCAACAATCCAATCCCTGCGGTATGACAAATTAAATCCAAAACATTAGATATTTGAGAAAACATGAAGGCAAAAGGTTAAATAAGAGTAAATTAACTTACTTGTCCCCATTTGGCTTAATCGACCACCTCTACTCGCGGGTCGCCGACACAAGTGGGACCCCCGAACTATCACGCTGGTAGACGGTAGCCCCCTCACCCAGCTCCTCGTCGCTACCAACATGGCAACTTGGCTCAGCCCAGGAATCCCACTGGGTCTCTAGGGACGTACCCTTATCCCTGCTTTGCTCCGGAGTTGGCTAGAACGAATCCTCTGGGACACGAGTCCCGTGGGTCGAAGGCTCGTCGACCTGAGGCTCATCGACCCGAGGCTCGTGAACCGGAGACCGTGTAGCCTCCACCTCAGACGAGTCCACCCTAGAAGTCATGTGCTCAGGTGAATCAGCTTGGGGTGTTGGCGGAGACCGTGTAGCCTCCACCTCAGAAGACGTGTCAGCCACCGCCCTACCTCTCCCACGGCCACGTGTACCTTTAGTACAACATAAATACCAACATGAGTAATAAAATCTATATAAATACCAACATGCATACAACATGATTACAACATAAATACCAACATGAATACAACATGTACCTTTAATACCTCTCGGCTTCGCGGGGGGTCGACCTCCTCTCACGGGGGGCGCTCCTTGCAGAGTAGAGAGGAACGCTCTCCGAAGAGGCGAGGCAGGAATGGAAGTACCCATCCCACCACCCGCCAACGAAGAAGGAGCCGCGGAGTGCTTTCAACCCTTTCCCACCATGTTTCAACACGTGTCATGACAAAGAGTAAATGAAATTAGTACAACATAAATACCAACATGAGTAATAACATGTATATAATTTAAGTGTATCATCGTCATAAATACCAACATGACTAATAAAAATTGAAAACCTAACATGAACTCAGAATTTATATATAGTAATAGTTCAATACCTGACATGAACTAATAACAATCGTGCTCGTCTATATATGCTTCGGGGTCAATAAATGCATCATGATCATCACAATCATCAATAAATGCATCATCATCATCACTATGAGGAAGAACATGTGGAAGGACACCATTATGTAATCGGTCAAGAAGTGGCAGGTCATCCGCAGCAGTAACCTCTTCTTCTTCCAGCTCTTCCTGTCCGGGCTCCGGAGTTAAGACGGATTCACTGTCGATGTCTACTTAAATGTTCTGGGGTGAAGTAGAGCGGTTCTTGAAACGTTTCTTGGACATACGTGTTTCTTGGAAGAATTCTCCTTCATATGTGTCTGGGTTAATGTGAGGTTCATAATCCTCTTCATTGAGGGTAGATGGTCTAAAATGTGGTGGCACTTCATAAACGATATCCCAACCCTTGAGATTTGGATCAGCTTGGCAGGTCCACGGTAGATAGAAAACTTGTGTCGCTTGTTGAGCCGTAATATGGACATCAAAAACATCTAAGTGGGTGTTTAGGTTGACTTCGACTAGTCCTATATGTTCATGAGTCCTTCTAGTCTCCCTTGGCTCAAACCAATAACATTTGAAGACTACGACAGTCAGTGGGTTTTCACCATAGAATAGAAGTTCATAAATTGCCTCAACTCTTCCATAATACTCGGTGCCTCCTTCGCCGATAGCAGAGACAGGACAATTTGTAGTCTTTAGGTTGGGGATAGATAGCTCTTGGCCAAAGATACGAAAGTGATACCCGTTGATGTTGTATTTTTCAAATGAACAGACCTTATAGTCAAAACAATAAACGACTTGTCTCAACTCGGCGTCCATAGACTCTGCATCAGCCTACAAGTTTAATACGAAAGAATGGATGCATTAGCCGCAAATTAGACCAAGAAATCAAATGGGCCCTTAATGGTAATTAATTACCCTTTATTTGAACCAAGAGATGAAACCGGGATAGTCAACTCCAAGCTTTGCGAGAAGCTCATACTCTTCGACGGAATCCTTTTCAATGACCGCTCCATCTGAGAATTTGGCGACTTATCGACTATGTCAAATATCCGCGAATAAGAGTAGTCCAAAGGAATTAGAAGTTGTAGAACAATAATTTACCGAGAACTTACTCGATGTACGGCCGCACTTCTGTTAGGTTGGTGAAGCTATATAATGAAATGGTTCGCCATTCTTCGACAACCAATGATTTCCCTTTCGAAGCACCGGATGGTGCGAGCTTACCTTTGAATAGGTTGAGGTTGGATCGAACTTTTTTTGGATCGCCATCATTGTACCGAGGCTTCGGGTTATTCGAATGATGATTTTTGGCTTCGTAGTGTGCTGTCACGAAGTTTGTCGCGTCCTCAGTAATGAATGCCTCGGTCATCGATGCTTCAATTCTACGTTCATTTTTACACTTAGCTCAAAGCGTCTTCTGCATCCTCTCAGTTGAGTAGCACCATCGATTTTGAACGGGCACCCCCATTCTTGCCTCGGTCGGGAGATGCAAAATCAAATGCTGCATTAGATTAAAGAAACTCGGTGGAAAGATATTTTCTAATTTGCAGATCATCTAGCACGCCAGTCGATATTTCTTTCGCACAAAGTGAACAGAAGAAATAGCTCAACTGTGCCAGTACTACCTATTCATCCTCAGGGATAAAGCCACGCAACATCACCGGCATTACCCGCTCAATCCATATGTGCCAATCATAACTCTTGAGACCAAATATTTTCAATTTATGAAAACTCGCTCCCCTCTTTAGATTCACAGCATACCCATCGGGGAACATCAACCGCATTTTCACCCACAATAGCATTTCCTTCATAGCTGGCCTTTCAAGATTGAACCCTGCCATTAGCTTCGCTATGCTTTGCTTTCCTTTCCGTTGTCGCAAGTTTTGCAACGATCTATCACATAGAGCCTCCAGGTCGATTCTACCCTTAGGATTATCTTTTGACTTCCCCTGTATGCCAACCAATGTGCCCAAAATGGCCTACGCAATATTCTTTTTAGTGTGCATCACGTCGATGTTGTGTGGGCAAAGGAGGTCTTTGAAGTAAGGCAGATCCCATAAGCATGACTTGTGAGTCGAGGCATGTTCCGTATTATACCCTTTGAAGTATCCTGGACGCAAAGGATCAGGCTCGAGAGGGTTTAACTGATCAAGGGTCTGTTGGCCTGTCAACGCAGCTCGTGCAGTGTTTTTGACAACTCTACCTTTGATGAAATTCTTCTTGTCTTTTCTGAACTTATAGTCAGGATCCAGGAATTTTGTATGCATGTCGAAGCAAGAAAACTTGCGACCAGCCTGCAGCCAACGGAACTGAAGAGTTGCCTTGCATGTGGTGCACGAGAACCTTCCATGCACACACCAGCCAGTGAGTAGCGCAAACACCAGATAATCATGCGTCGAGTACATGTACGACACATGCATTTTGAAATTTGTTTTGGTAGCCGCGTCGTAGGTCTTGATCCCATTATCCTAGGCTTCTTGCAACTCATCCTTAAGCGGCTGCATGTACACTTTCATATTCTTCCTCGGATAGTTGTGCCCTGGAATTATCAACGTCAGGAAAATGTTCTTTCTTTACATAATCTCTCCGGGTGGCAAATTGAATGGAATGACAAATACAGGCCAACAACTGTATTGTGATGCCGTCATACCATACACATTGAACCCATCCGTGCTGATGGAAACTCTAGGATGCCTTGGAACATCCAATTTATCCTTATGTAATGCATCAAAGTGCCTCCACGCAAAACCATCTGAAGTGTGTACCAGCATCTTGTTCCCATCCGCATCTAGTTCCGTTCTTTTTCCCAATTTGTGTCATGTCATCTGTCTGGCCGTCTATTCGACCATGAAAAGAAGTTGAAGTATTGGTACGATTGGCAGATACCGAAGAACACTAATGGGGATTTTGGTTTGATTCTTCTCACCCATACCGTAGTCTACCACAATATACCTAGAAGAATTGCAAATGGGGCAATAGTTCAAGGCCGCATACTCAAGCCTAAATAAGGCACATCCATTCTCACATGCATGTATCTTCTCATAGGGCATCTTAAGTACAAGAAGGATTTTCTCTGACTGGTACATGTCTGCACAGAGTACATGGCCTTTGGGTAGAAAGCAACCAAATATCGTCATCATCACATCGTAGAATTTTCTGCCTAGGTTGAATTGAGCCTTTAGAGCCATTACTTGCGCGATGGCATCCAACTGACAAAGCTCGGTCTGCTCGTGGAGAGGACGTTTTGAAGACTCCAACATTTCATAGAAGGCGTTTGCACATTCCTCCATCTCATCGTCGGAATCCTGAGCATCATCAAAGTCTTGCACCATGTCTTCGATCCCGGTACCATGCTCGTCGGTGCGACGCCGACTCACCTCATCTCTAGCACGTTGGTCAGACTCACCATGAAAAGTCCACATCGTATAATTAGGTGTAAAACCCCACTTCTGTAGGTGTTTACCCATTTCAAACTCTGTCTGCTTTTTCCAGTTGTCGCGGTTGGGACAGGGGCACCATGTTTTTTGCTGGCCATTTGCAAATGCGGCTCTCACAAACCCCTATTTTTTGTTAACCATTCATTGGTCATGTCTTTCTGACTAGGGTGACTAGTGTACATCCAAGCACGATCACTCATGTTGCCTAGATACCTATGGGCGCACAAGAAATAAATATATAATTCATCATCTATATTCATCCGCAAATCAATTTTGTCAGTTTTATTACGTCCATGCAACCTACACGCTAATAGGTAAAGATAGGTCCTAATCCCAACCGAGTATGTGTAGATTGGGTTCGTTTTCCCATGGTCTGCTCCAGATGCAACACAGAATTTCGGCAGCACCTCCCCGCTGTTCTTGTGATACACGTCTCAGCAATAAGCAGAGAGGATGTGTACCCAGAGAACAACAGGGAGGTATTGACGAAATTCCACATCGGATCCGGAGCACATCATACGGGAAAACGAACCCAATCTACACATACTCAGGCTGTCCATGGATAACGTTAGACAATTCGAAAAGATGGCGGTTATAAATATGCAAATGCATGCATATTTATAGATGTCACCCTTTTGAACGGGAGACGCATACTGGTCACGCATACTCATGATTGAAGAAACCTATATCTAGCAAGTTTCATCGGCACGAAGACTGGAACAGAGCAAATTAAGGGGGTAGGAGGAGAAGTCATTTGTGCTCACTAACAAACGCAGGGGAGTAGCTCGTCCAATGCACATGGAGGTCGTCGAACAAATGCACATTAAAATTCACACGATCAACACAAATATGATGTTTTTAAAACATAATCGGAAAATACGTGACCTAACTCATAATTTACAAAACTATGACCCTGTCGGTTTCTGGAAGGCCAAAAAGCACGTTCTTGTTCACCCGGAGGCACAAGAGTTGTCGGGGGTTGGGGGTTAGCGACGTCGGGAGTCAGTGTCGTCGAGGGTCTGTGGTGTCGGGTGTCGGTGGCGTCGGGGTTCGGGTGTTACTGGCATCGGTGGTCGGGGGTCAGTGTCGTCGGGGGTCCAGGGTCAGTGGCGTCAGGGGTCGGTGGTCGGGGGACTTTTTGGTCAACAAGAGGACCAAGAGGTCCGGAGGTCGGGGGTTGGGGGCTAGTGGCGTTAGGGGCGGCCTTTTAACAGCTGCGCGGAGTTTTCTGCCAGTGTGTCGTCAGGATGTCGTGTCGGGGTGTCGGGGTGTCAGGGTATCATTTTCTTCTTCTTCATTTTATTTTTTTCCTACTCTTCCTTTTCTTCTTCTTCTTCTTCCTTCCTTCCTTTTCTTCTTCTTCTTCTTCTTCTTCTTCTTCTTCTTCCTTATTTTCCATTTCCCTCTTCTTCTTCTTCTTCTTCTTCTTCTTCCTTCATTTCCTTTTTCGTCTTCTTTATTCTTCTCCTCTCTCCTCTTTCTCTTCTTCTTCTTCTTCTTCTTCTTCTTCTTCTTCTTTTTATCCTCCTCCTCCTCCTCATCTTCTTCTTCTTATTCTTCTTCCCTTATCTACTTATTCTTATTTTATTCTTCATCTTTTTTCTACTTATTTAAATTATGACTATGTGCAATCTAAACCTATCACTAAACCTATCGCTAAACCTATATAGCACTAAAGAGAAAAAAAATAACAAAATCAGAATCTACCAATCTTTAACTAAAAAAGAATATACCACTAATTAACGAAATATAATCTACCTCTAAATTAACAAATAAAAAATAACCTAACACTAATTAACTAAACATAGGACTAAATCTACTATTTAACAAAAACAACTAACTAAACTACCACTAAATCAAACAAGTAAATCAACTAACTAAATCTAATCAAATAAAAAAACTCACCTATTAGGAGGAGGGTAGTGGGCAGCCGGGGCAGTGGGCAGCCGAGGAGGAGGGGCCGCCCGGGCGGTGGGCAGCCGGGGAGGAGGGGCAGCTGGGGTAGTGGGCAGCCGTGGCGGTGGGTAGCTGGGGCGGTGGGCAACCGGGGAGGAGGGCGCGGGGAGGAGGCGGCGGGGAGGAGGGGGCGGGAGGGGAGGCGGCCGGCTGGCGGGAGGGGAGGCGGGCGGCGGGCGGGAGGGGAGGCGGCCGGCGGGCGGGAGGGGAGGCGGCCGGCGGGCGGGGAGGAGGGCGCGGGGAGGAGGGTGCGCGGAGGAGGGGGCGGGAGGGGAGGAGGGGTGCCGCGGTGCTTGGACGAGCAGAGGTGAGGCGGCCGACCGGCGGGGGACGAGCGGCTGAGAGAGACAGAGAGCAGGAGTCTGTCGGAGCGGAGGAGACTGTGGGGTGGGGAGACGGCCGTTAGGGGGGCTCTCTTTGCCGTCTGCCCCCCGATGGCAAAGAGCAGGAGATAGGGGGACGTGGGGTGGGGAGACGGCCGTTAGGGGGGCTCGCTTTGCCGTCCGCCCCCCGACGATAAAGAGCAGGAGGCCAGATGGCAAAGGGAGCGCCCGTTATGGGGTGGGAGGGGGTGTGTGGTGGGCCGCCCAATGCTCTTTGCCGTTTGCCCTCCTGCTCTTTGTCGTGCGCCAGCAGACAGCAAAGAAAACAATGATGGCAAAGAGTACCTTTGCCATCCGTCTGCTCTTTGCCATCAGTTTTCTGGTGACTGACGGCAAATAGGGTCTTTGCCATCAGCCAGCAGACGACAAAGAAGAGGGTGACGAGAAATAACTGAATTCCAGTAGTGTTAGCTAGTGCGTAAATGAGATATTTGACCTAGCCATCATTTGGTGTTCTGTGATCTATTTCATTGAATAGAATATGTGTGAGTGTAATGTACAACATTGATACATTATTATGAGGAACACTAGTGAAAATACGAAAGAAACTTACCCGTCTTTCAAACCAGCTAACAAACTCTTCCTTGTGGTGTTTCTGAGGATTAGGAGAATTGTTACTTGTGAGCTCCTCAAGATGTTCACTTGAAAGAGGAATGATTTTTATTTCAAAATGAAATTATAAATGCATATCACGATGTGAACTAAATACACAAGTATGCTTACTCAATCCATGGTGTAGTTTCCTCACAGTTTGTTATTATGAAATGCCCATTTTATTAATCTCAGCTAAAGAGAATGCTTCACAAACAAAACCTTTCTTCGAGTAATCAACTGTACTCATTATGCTAATCCCTGTTGATGGTTGATCTGTACCTACATCTTCATGACATTCGGACTAACTTAGCTAGGTAGGTATTCCATCAAGGAATCGACTGCAAAAAGTCATGCATTCTTCTAGTATGTACCCCTCTGCAATAGAACCTTCTGGTTGAGCCTTGTTACGCACATATCCTTTGAGCGTACGCAAGTATCACTCAGTTGGATACATCCATCTATACAAGACAGGCCCTCCCAACCGGGCCTCTTCAGCAAGATGAATTGGGAGATGCATCATAATATCAAAGGAAGCTGGTGGAAAGATCATCTCGAGCTGACAAAGAGTTTCTAGAATTGTTTTGCTCAACTTCTCCAAATCTTCATCCCTAAACTCCTTGGAGCATAAATTAGAAAATAATTTACTGAGCTGAAGCAATGGTTTAACAACATTCTCTAGCAAAAGCTTGCGCAACGCAATAGGAAGAAGTTTCTGAAATATAACATGGCAATCATGAGTTTTGAGTCCACTAATCTTGCACTTATCGAGGACCACACATCTCTTAATGTGTGAAGCATAGCCATCAGGCATCTTAATGCTCTGCAGAAACTTGAGGAGCATTATCTTCTCTTCATTTTTAAAGTGTAGCAACCTTTCTTTATTTCATACTTTTGCTTACCGGGCTTTGGATGCTGGTCCTTCCTAATTTTCAAGTCATCCAAATCAAGACGGGCCTTCACACCATCCTTTGATTTCTTATCCATCTCAAGCAAAGTCCCCACAATGTTGTCATAAATGTTCTAATCGATGTGCATAACATCCATATTGTGCCTAACAAGCATGTGCTTCCAATATGGGAGCTGAAAAAAATACACTTTTCTTCCGCCAGTTATGCCAACTATTAGTTGCCGGTCGCTTTCTCTTATTTGACCATCCAAACGGTGCATGCTGAATGCTATCAAGCTCCTGCACAACTTATTCACCAGTAAGTGCCACTGGAGCTTCTCTATTATCTGTCTTGTTGTTGAACAAGCACTTGATTCGACGCCATTTGTGGGTCCTCGGCAAAAAACGTCGATGTCCCATGTAGCAAGGCTTTCGACCATACTTTAGCCATAAAAAACCTGTATGTTTGTGTCAATACGGTCATGCTAGCTTCCCTTTTGTGCTCCAACCACTCAGCATTGTGTAAGCTGGGTAGTCATTGATGGTCCATAACAAGCATGCATACATCTGAAAATTTCTTTTAGTTGCAGCATCATATGTGTAAGCACCATCCTTCCATAGAATATTCAGTTCATGAATCAAGGGCTACAAGAATACATCTATGTTATTTCCTGCTGACTTTGGTCCTGGAATAATCATTGACATAATCCAATTTTGTTGTTTCTGCACATCCAAGGTGGCAAGTTATATGGGATCAGAATGACAGGCCATGTAGTGTGTGATATACTGATGAGCCCAAAAGGGTTGAATCCATCTAAAGCAAGGCCAAGCCAAACACTGCGAGCATCTTTTGAGAATTTCTTAGAATATTTCTTATCAAAATGCTTTGAGGCCTTCAAATCTGTAGGATGCCTCACTACGCCATCGTCCACCCGACCCTCCTTATGCCATTTCATATGTGATGACACAACTTCTGTCATGTACAACCTTTGTAGTCTTGGAATGATCGGGAAATACCTTAGAACTTTCTGTGTCACTCGCTTCCTTAATTTACGAATAGATGCATTGTCTTCTTCACTGGTAGGAGTAGATTTCCATCGATACGCACGACAGACGGGGCATTCTTTGGCGCCAGCATGATTATTACGGGATAGAACACAATCATTAAAGCACGCGTGTATCTTCTTGTAATCCAACTCAAGATCTCGGATCACTCTCCTTACTTTTGCAAGATTACTAGGAATGCAATGACCCTTTGGCAGCACCTGCGCGAACATTTGCAGAACTAAGTGACATGCTCTGTTGGTCATCCAAGACACGCACTTGATTTGGTAATGCTTCACAATGAAAGATAGCTTTGTGACATCCTCGCAACTTGAGTACAACTCTTTTTTTGCCTCGTTCAATAGTTCGAAGAACACCTTGGTTGTTGCATTTGGCTCCTGGTTTCTTCCATCACAGCTGGAATCATCCACACGATTGTCTCTTGTACCTACATCACGATCTGCATTACTTTCCATGCCCGTGCCCCTTATAAGAGTATGAAGCATGTCACACATTCCAACACCGTCATGTACATCGTCTTCATTATCAGAATCTTCAGACATGATGCCCTCATCAGATTATTCACCATGGTATATCCAGTGAGTGTAGCTCTGATCCATCCCATAGTACACCAAGTGAGTATGAACCGCCTTTTTATTTCTCTGAGCACTATTCAGACATTTCCTACATGGACATGGTACAACTGATTTTGGATGAGAACCATCGAAAGCAAAATTACGAAATTCTTCATGCCAATTTGCCACTCAACAGAATCTCTTTCCTTATCCATCCAGCTCTTATTGTTGGAAATATGCCCTAGAGGCAATAATAAATTAGTTATTATTATATTTCTTTCTTCATGATAATCGTTTATTATCCATGTTATAATTGTATTGATTGGAAACACAAATACATGTGTGGATACATAGACAAAAAACTGTCCCTAGTAAGCCGCTAGTTCACTAGCTTGTTGATCAAAGATGGTCAAGGTTTCCTGACCATAGACAAGTGTTGTCACTTGATAACGGGATCACATCATTAGGAGAATCATGTGATGGACAAGACCCAAACTATGAACGTAGCATGTGATCGTGTCATTTTATTGCTATTGTTTTCTGCGTGTCAAGTATTCATTCCTATGAGCATGAGATCATGTAACTCACTCACACCAGAGGAATACCTTGTGTGTATCAAATGTCACAACGTAACTGGGTCACTATAAAGGTACTCTAGAGGTATCTCCGAAGGTGTCCGTTGAGTTAGCATGGATCAAGACAGGAATTTGTCACTCCATGTGATGGAGAGGTATCTCGGGGCCCACTCGATAATACAACATCACATATAAGCCTTGCAAGCAAAGTTACTCAAGTGTGAGTCATGGGATGTTGTATTACGGAACGAGTAAAGAGACTTGTCGATAACGAGGTTGAAATAGATATACGGATACCGACGATCAAATCTCAGGCAAGTAACATACCGAAGGACAAAGGGAATGATATACGGGATTATATGAATCCTTGGCACAGAGGTTCAACTGATAAGATCATCGTAGAATATGTAGCATCCAATATGGGCATCCAGGTCCGGCTATTGGATATATTCCGAGGAGTGTCTCGCGTCATGTCTACATAGTTCTCGAACCCACAAGGTCTGCACACTTAAGGTTCGATGACGTTTTAGTTTAGTTGAGTTATATATGTTTCTTACCGAAGGTTGTTCGGAGTCCCAGATGATGTCACGGACATCATGAGGGTTTCTGAAATGGTCATGAAGATTGATATATAGGAAGTTGGTGTTTGGATTCCAGAAAGTTTTTGGGCATTGCTGGCAGTGTATAGGGAATGACGAATGGGTTCCGGGGGCCCACTTGGTGGGCCCACCATGCCCCTAAGGGTCCACATGGGTTTATTGGATGTACAAATAGGTATAATGGGCTGACAAAGTCATCTAAGGAAAGCCCATTAGGAAAAAGTGGAAAATCCAAAAGAGGTGGGAAAATAAGGAAGGAATCCTAATCCAAGTGGGATTGGAGAAGGACTCCTCCCTCCCACTTCGGCCGACCCGAGGAGGGCATCCTTTGGCCGGTGCCCTATGGCTTTGCCCCACCCCTTGGCTCCTCCTGTATATACTAGAGGTTTAGGGCTGTTTGAGACACAACTTTTTCCACGTGTAACTCAAACCTACACCTCGTAGTTCCTCCTCTTGATTAGATTTCTAGGGTGCTCGGGCGTAGCCCTGCAGGAATAGATCATCATCTACACCGGCACGTCGTCACGCTGCCGGATAACTCATCTACTTCTCTGTCTCTCTTGCTAGATCAAGAATGTCGAGATCGTCATCGAGCTGTACGTGTGCTGAACGCGGAGGTGTCGTCTGTTCGGCGCTAAATCGGAACGGATCATGGGACGACGGCGTTTTGAATCACGAAGCTGTACCACTACATAAACCGCGTTTCTTAACGCTTCCCTCTTAGAGATCTACAAGGTTACGCAGATCTAATCTCCTCTCGTAGATGGACATCACCAAGATAGGTCTTTGTGTGCATAGGAAATTTTTTGTTTCCCATGCAATGTTCCCCAACAGTGGTATCAGAGCCAGGTTCATGCGTAGATGTTATCTCGAGTAGAACACAAAAGGTTTTGTGGGCGTTGATGTTTCATTTGCTGCCCTCCTGTCACGCCCAAGATGCGACCCTATCCTTAATTTGGCACGAAGGCCTCGTCAGGGATAGAAGCGCATCTCGTCGTGTCGCAATAATGGATATCGTTACAAGTACATGTACTGAAAAGATGATATATAAATAGAATTGTCTTACACTCTCCACAAGCTACATCAGAGTCACATCAGTACATTACATAAACATCAAGAGTAAGAGCAGGGTCCGACTAAGGATGAAAACAAACGACAAAAGAAGAACGACGTCCATCCTTGCTATCCCAGGCTGCCGGCCTCGAACCCATCCTAGATCGATGATGATGAAGAAGAAGAAGCAACTCCAAATGAACAATCAACACGCTCGCGTCAAGAAACCTTTACCTGTACCTGCAACTGGTGTTGTAGTAATCTGTGAGCCACAGGGGACTCAACAATCTCCTTTCCAAAGGTATCAAGACTAGCAAAGCTTATTAGGTGAGGTATGGTTAAGTGGTGAGGTTGTAGCAGCGGCTAAGCATATATTTGGTGGCTAGACTTACGAGTACAATAAATAAGAGGGGGGGGAATATATACGCATAATGAACGTGTCTACTGATGATCAAAAGAATGATCCTGAACACCTACCTACGTTAGACATAACCCCACCGTGTCCTCGATGAGAGAAAGATCTCACGAAAGAGTAAGTCACGATTACGCACACAGTTGGGATATTTTAATTAAGTTAACTTCAAGTTATCTAGAACCAGTGTTAAACAAAGCTTCCACGTTGGCACATAACCGCGGGCACGGCTTTCCGAAAAGATTTAACCCTGCAGGGGTGCTCCAACTAGTCCATCACAAATTACCACAAGCCGCATAGAAATGCTCAATCACGAAGCTCGCGATCTCATCGGATTCCCTAGTCGAAAACCTCAACTCTGAGATTACCCAAAGCATCAACGGAATCCCGATGCACAAGATATCTCGTCAAAGGTAAAACTGATCCAGCAAGGCCGCCCGGCGTGTCGACGATCCCGATAGGAGCCGCGTATCTCGTTCTCAGGACACGATGGATAAGCTACGCGTACGAGTGCCAAACCTTGAGTTTCCTCGTGGTGGCCCCGCACGGTGCTCTGTTTTGGACCAGCACCATCAGAACTGGCCCTCCCTGTATTATGTAGAATTACTCCTCGGGTAGCGCTAACTCCCTATGCATTTCAGTATTATCAAATTATTATGTTGGGCAAATAGTACCAATGTTGGGCCTTGCCAGACCAGCTTTAATCTAAAACAAATTATCAAGGGGGTCCCCATAACAACCCCGATCGTGTTAGGAGCGCTCAATTATGGAACATAACACCGGTAGCCGAAACTAAGGGGGCAAAGGTGGAACAAAACACCAGGCTAGAAAGGCCGAGCCTTCCACCTTTTACCAAGTATATAGGTGCATTAAATTAAATAGAAATTAATATGGTGCTATAGCAAGGAACCCATGTTAACACATGGAAACAACTGCACCTGCAACTAGCAACGCTAACAACAAGGGGGCAACTAGCAACGCTAACAACAAGGATAAGCAAGCGGTAACATAGCCAATCACTGGTTTGCTAGGTCGAACAGGTTGAAGGTTTTCATGGCATTGTTGAGAGGCTGATATTAAACATGTGGTAGGCAACGAGACATAATCGATAGAAGCGATAAAACTAGCATGGCAATGATAGTAATGGTATCTGGGGAAATGGTCATCTTGCCTGAGATCCCGCTTCGAAGAAGAATGACTCCGTGAAGCAGACGAACCGACGTAATCGAACGGGTCCTCACAATCCGGCACGCTACGGAACTCTATCGAGATGAAGCAAACCGGAAACACAAATCAACACACGGAATTCACCACACGAGGAACAACACATATGATGCATGAGCAGCTGAATATATGCAAGTCACGGCATGACAATTCACCCAATCAAACACTACACGTTAAGTGAAGTTCAATATGCCACGAGTTGCATATTGACGAAACCCCACGTTTAATTATTCAGTTCTATCCCGATTAGGTACAAGACAATATTAAATGTGGTTAAACATGGCAAGAGGTGAAGCGTAATTAAACTACCTATCTAGGCATTTTAAATGAGGTCGGAAATGACATATAGCATCTCCGAGACGACCTCATATGTTAATTTACAATTCTGTCCAGATGTGAAGTAATGCATTTAATTAGTTGTGAAATAGCAAAACTAATAGGTTCACGTGATTCTACGCGTCGATACAAGCAATCTACACATAAAGAACATCCCCAACGGAGCTACAGGTCAAATGTTACAAGCACCGCAAGATATGATGGCATGAATGCAATATGTGTGCAACAACGGTCACCGGCACTTCAAAACATACAACCAGCAAGAGAATATGAAACTACATGAGATTCTAAGCAAGTTTCATGTAGGACACGATCAAATCGGAGCTACGGTTCAACATCTACGAGAAAAACGAGAAATCACTACAATCTGCCAAAATCAGCCAGTAGCACTTTCTACGCCCCACAACTACGGGCTACACAACTCCGATGAACTCAAGCAAGGCATGACACGCAAGAGGGCAAGAATCACTACTACAAACAACTAACAACAACTAGCATGGCAGGAAGGAACACTAGGAAAAGAAGTCACAAAATGGCTTCCCACACACTATTTCAGACTTAGTGAAAATAGCACTTCATGAAAGTGCAGTTTTCGATCTGAAGCAATATTGACAGCAGCAAAACCTATAACTACAGGACTCCAAATGGCACTAAAATTCACAGCATGCTAGATAAACACAAGGGGTACAACTAACTCCATTGGACCAACCTCAAAAGAGCTATACATCACAAGATGCAAGCAAGACAAGACAACAACAAAATATAACAGATTCCAGACTTAGAAATATTTCAACTCCTCCAAATCAGCACTATTTCTAGCAACTTGAGAGCAAGCAAATCACACCTCAACATGCATTTCTGTTGCAACCAAAAATACCAGGGGCTAGTCTAAACACCCAAGAACAACTCCCTAGTTGACAACTTAATCAAACGAAGCACGGAATAAATCCTACGAATTAAACAAAAGGGCATCACAGCAAAATATCGCGGGAACTAACTTACTCAAAAGCTAAAACTAATTGCACAGAAAAATCCAATGGAGTTTTCTACCCCGAAAACATATAAGATATGTGGGGTCACGCAACAAAATAATGCCACACGAAAATGCGGGAAAGATAACCTATACACGGGAAAATAAACTACCGGCAAACCATACACGTAAAAAATACCAATGACCGCTCTAGAATACATGGAAAAATAGTTCCTAAAACATGGGCATTTTTTCTACGGCATCCGAGCAATTCGAACACGCGCGGAAAATAAATACGGGTCGAAACCTATTAGGACAGCACGCATATCTAGGCATTCGGCATGCAAAACTACATCAAACAACTATGCAAGTTGGAAATTCGAAATCTACGCGGAATTCTACATGAGATACATATCTAAATCTTCGTGATCCGACTTACGGATTAAAAGATACGCGCGTTTAAACATACGGTTATTTTTCTGGAATTTAAATAATCCCGAAAACAATAAAAAAATCTATCGGGCCGTATTGCCTAACGGGCCTAAGCAGGCAGCGCAATATAGCAACAATATGCTCGGGGCGGGGGATAGAGCTCGGGCTCACCTTGGGGGGAGCCTCTTGGACCGGTTGGAGGCTTGGGCCGCGGAGGAGGCCGAAGGAGCCAGCTCGCGTGGAGGGAGGCCGATGATGGGCCTCGGGGCCACAGCTACAGGAAGTGGGCCGGGGCGAGGCCGGCTGGAGGATGGGCACGGCCCACCACGGCGACCGGGTCTGGAGCGGTTCCTCGATCGGGCGACCGGGGGGAAGCTGAGGCGACCGCGGGATCCGGCTGGGAGGCTGGATGCGGCCGGCTGACATGGCGACGCTTGCAGGGAAACCAGCGCGGCGGAGGAGCTCCGGCTGGGTTCCGGTGGTGGCCAGCGACGAGAGGCGCCGTGACGAGGAGCTTCTCGGCGACCACGCGAGGAACACGGGACCTCCGGGGATCGGGTTCCCGATTTAGCGCTCGACCGGCGGATGGGCGACGAACCGGGCTCGGGCGGGCCCCAGATGGTCTTCGCGGGCCCGGCGGGTGGAGAGGGCGGGAGGATACTGGCTAGGGTTTGAGGGTAGGTGGCGCACAAAACGAGGCAGGGGAGGGGTTGTCTAAAATAATGGCACGGGGCCTATATATAGACAAACAGGGGGGCTAGGTTAGCCGGAATTTTGTTCCGGATCCAACCGCGGGGTCGGATTCGAGCGATTCCGCACGCGGGAACGGGTACGGGGCCGCGTAGAGGGGATATCCGGAGATGAGAGGGAGAACGGGCGGCACGGTAACAATTTTTAAAACACCGATGACCGTCCGACGTTAGACCGAATAGGGTGCCGCTATAGTCGACTGTTCGGGTACCGGACGGACTCCGATCGCGACGAAACTCGACAGGCGGCCTAGCCATATTAGAATAAGACCGCACGTCAAATCTCAACCCGATCAGAGAAAGTTTTAAACGCACCTTAAAAACAGGGTTTCGACGATGCCGCGGGCGCGTGCGAGTGCGGTCGGACTCGGAACGAACAACGACGAGAACCGGCAACTAACAACGGATGCAAGTTTTGAAAACAGACGTCAAAGGAGATGCCGATGCAATGCAGATGATGCGCATGATGCGATGATGATGCAACAAATAAAAATACCCACACGAGGGAAACGGAAAGGAATGGGGAATCTTCCGGAACGCCGGCATCCGGCTGTCACAACTCTCCGACACTACAAGAGGATCTCACCCCGATATCCAAGAATGAAAGGGGGAGAGGATGAGAAAGAACAAGAGGTAAAAGTTAGTCGCTTCTTTGACAAACGAGTGAAACCAACAATCCTTGAAGGTTGCAAAGAGATGACGAATGATATGGGAAAGAAGCAAGAATTCACGGAAAATTTCGGCAGCACTTCGGTAGGAAAATGGGACAAAAAATTCGATAAGATGGTAGAAATAGACAATATTCACAACAAACAATTAAATAGAACAAGGGAACACCATGATCTTGATAGAACAACAAGATTGACCCAAAAGAGCAACATCACAATGCCTCCGGAACAAGAGAATATGAACTAGCTCATACGGAAGAAGAGAATGAAGAAAGAATGACAACTATTATCACAATAGGATTGAAGAGCCTCCGGGCAGAGAATTGACTTAGTAGTTGGAGAACCAACAACGAAAACAACAAGATAGTAGTGGGCTTGTGAATATCATCTCAACAAATATGAGGTGACAACCAACCACTAAAAGAAAAAAGGATAGCTTGGGTGCAACAAGAAATGCACACTTCTTACACCAAGAGGGTACATTGAGAACTTATATTAATGACAAGCACCATGATAGCAACAATCCATAGGAAAAGCTTTAGGTGAAATCCAAACCAAGATAGCTCAATGAAGAAATCATGAGTTGAAATATCTCATGATCATAGAATTGGTGGTTTAATTATCTCATTCTTGAGAGAAATCTCTTCGAGGCTCCTACACTAACAAGAATGCTATAATACCACTTAGAAATGTGAGAGAAAGGATATTTGATGTTCTCGAACAAGAACTTGAAGAACACTTGAGAATGAATTGAAACCTTGATGAACCACCATGAAGGACCTCCGTATACAAAAGAATGATGCAAAGATATCAAGGATGAAAGAATAAGATTATGACCTGACCAAGATTTAGATGAAGCAACACGAAGAGATACTTGAGAAAACTTGGAACTCCAGAAAAGAAAGATAAGAACACTAGAGAAAAGGAATTGATATCGAGAGCCACTCCGGACGAAGAATTGAAATCATTTGATGAAACAAGAATAAGAATTATGTTATGCTTATCCTTCATCAAGTTTAATTGATGACAATCAACGGATCTAGCATACAACTTATTCCTCTTGAAAGAACCTTGAAGAGACAGAGAGATAAGCACCACTTGAAGCATATTTGAAGGAAGCACTGGTAAGAATTCACAATTGAATGGGAACACCACGAATTAATGGAGATACATGCGAATGAAGAGATCATGAGCCACCTGAGAAAAACTAGAACAAGGCACCGGATAAACGAGAGACGAACGAAGAGACAACAATGGAGAAGAATTGAGGATGAAAGCTGCAAGTTGAGATCGAAGAATCTTCAGAAATGATGGCCTTCGGAGGAACGAGAAATAAAAACAACTCAGAAATGCACCGGATAGCAAGAAAGGGATACTCATGATTAACAACAATTAAGATGATGGCACAAAGCTGAAATGATGAATCTCCAAGAGAATGAACCAAGATCGAGAGAAACACTCCTTCAGATTTTGCAAACTGAGAATGATGACGAGCAACAACACCAAGAATACTGAGACACTCCGGAATAATAAAGAATGGAAGGTTGAACAAATATGATAATTAATTCAAATTGATCTGGACGAAGGGATATGACTGATGGAAATCATACTTACGTCATAGTTGAAAAGAATTAATGATCTCCGGAAGATTACAAGAGATAGATAAGATCCTGGGAAAGAACCTGTGGGTTATGGGCCCACTCAGAGAAACCACCGTTGAAAAGATTGAAAGAAAGATTGAATGCACCGGTATAAAGAAAACTTGATGAGTTTAGCACTTCGAAATAATTAAAGAATTGAAAACAAGAAACTCTGGGACATCTTCAACGCTCCGGACAGAATAGAGATAACTGAATAAACAAGATAGACTGATAAGGATCTCCAACATTGGAAAGAATTAACAGCATGAATAGGATGTAATGAACACGGATACTTAAATTGAATTCACCGGAAAAGATGACAAGAATGAATAAAGATAAACATTAAGCTCATGAGAATCTTCACAACGAATCATCGGATAAGATAGAAAAGAACAGACATCGAAAGCACAATGAAAAGAAAACTCCTAGATAAAAAAAATGAATCACTGAAGAAAAAGGGCAGGAGGGCGGGAAAAACAAAGATAACTTGGGACAGATGAGATTAAGAGAATGATCCGCAAAAACTGGAGAAGATTGATTCAGTTGCAGAGAAGCACACCGGTTGAATGGAATTGATACGATGACTCCGGTTGAAAGGAATTGAAAAGACAATTGATAGAGCAAAGAATTAATACTCTCATAAAAATATGAGAACACCTCTTAGAAAAGATCTGAAATCACCACTTGACATCGAAGCAACTCGAATTACCATATTCAACAAAACAAAGGATGCGGCTTACAATTAGCCAGAAGAAACTCATGAGAAAGATTTCGTCCGATATTTTCGTGGACAGGAATCCACTAGATGTCGAACCCCAACCTAACATCATGCATTTGTTGGAAAATTGTCCTATAAGCAACTACTTGAATTCCCACCTATGAATTCCCGAAATATCTGGTCATGCAATCTGGTACACGGATACAAGGAGTAATATCACACAACTCCTATACTAACCCGTCACATGTATCACATCCGTCAACACACAACCAGAATCTCGGACCTTGATCTAGAACAGACCCTCGTGATCACAACGATACAAAGTATGGAAGTACTCCTGAATAACCTGCACCAGTACTAGGGACATCGGGGTTATCTTGCCACAACTAGTATTGAAGCAATTACGAACATCCTTCGTTCTGATATACTAAGAAATCTTAATGATAACGATGTGCTCAAGAATCCCCTGGAGCTCAACTCCCCTGAGACTTAGAGCAGATAGGAGGCACCAAGACAGAACTCCATCACATCGGCATCATATAGATTCCATAAATATCCGCGTGATCCTAAAAAAATTTGAGTGAGAAGAGGAGTAGAATTAAATTATTACGTCAAGATTCCTCACCAGAGCATAGAAGAGGAGAAAAAACGAATCCTACAATCCGGTATATAACTAGACTCAAAGTATTTTTTTCACTAGACTCAACTCGGACAAGTTCGATCAATCAAGGGGCTCCTAGGTCGGTACTGCTCTGATACCAACTTGTCACACCCAAGATGCGACCCTATCCTTAATTTGGCACGAAGGCCTCGTCAGGGATAGAAGCGCATCTGATATCGTTACAAGTACATGTACTGAAAAGATAAGATATAAATAGAATTGGCTTACACTCGCCACAAGCTACATCAGAGTCACATCGGTACATTACATAAACATCAAGAGTAAGAGCAGGGTCCGACTACGGAAGAAAACAAACGACAAAAGAAGAACGACGTCCATCCTTGCTATCCCAGGCTGCCGGCCTGGAACCCATCCTAGATCGATGAAGAAGAAGAAGAAGAAGCAATTCCAAATGAACAATCAACGTGCTCGCGTCAAGTAACCTTTACCTGTACCTGCAAGTGGTGTTGTAGTAATCTGTGAGCCACAGGAGACTCAGCAATCTCATTTCCAAAGGTATCAAGACTAGCAAAGCTTATTAGGTGAGGTATGGTTAAGTGGTGAGGTTGCAGCAGCGGCTAAGCATATATTTGGTGCCTAGACTTACGAGTACAAGATATAAGAGGGGGGGAAGATATACACATAACGGACGTGTACTGATGATCAAAAGAATGATCCTGAATACCTACCTACGTCAGACATAACCCCACCGTGTCCTCGATCAAAGAAAGATCTCACGAAAGAGACAGTCACGGTTACGCACACACTTGGCATATTTTAATTAAGTTAACTTCAAGTTATCTAGAACCAGTGTTAAACAAAGCTTCCACGTTGCAACATAACCGCGGGCACGGCTTTCCGAAAAGATTTAACCCTGCAGGGGTGCTCCAACTAGTCCATCACAAATTACCACAAGCCGCATAGAAATCCTCAATCACGAAGCTCGCGATCTCGTCGGATTCCCTAGTGGAAAACCTCAATTCTGAGATTACCCAAAGCATCAACGGAATCCCGATGCACAAGATATCTCGTCAAAGGTAAAACTAATCCAGCAAGGCCGCCCGGCGTGTCGATGATCCCGATCGGAGTCCCGTATCACGTTCTCTGGACACGACGGATAAGCTACGCGTACGAGTGCCAAACCTCGAGTTTCCTCGCGGTAGCCCCGCACAGTGCTCTGTTTTGGACCAGCACCATCAGCACTGGCCCTCCCTATATTATGTAGAATTACTCCTCGGGTAGCGCTAACTCCCTATGCATTTCAGTATTATCAAATTATTATGTTGGGCAAATAGTACCAATGTTGGGCCTTGCTAGACCAGCTTTAATCTAAAACGAATTATCCAGGGGGTCCCCATAACAACCCCGATCGTGTTAGGAGCGCTCAATTATGGAACATAACACCGGTAGCCAAAACTAAGGGGGCAAAGGTGGAACAAAACACCAGGCTAGAAAGGCCGAGCCTTCCACGTTTTACCAAGTATACAGGTGCATTCAATTAAATAGCAATTAATATGGTGATATAGCAAGGAACCCATGTTAACACATGGAAACAACTGCACCTGCAACTAGCAACGCTAACAACAAGGATAAGCAAGCGGTAACATAGCCAATCAGTGGTTTGCTAGGTCGAACAGGTTGAAGGTTTTCATGGCATTGTTGAGAGGCTGATATTAAACATGTGGTAGGCAACGAGACATAATCGATAGAAGTGATAAAACTAGCATGCCAATGATAGTAATGGTATCTGGGGAAATGGTCATCTTGCCTGAGATCCCGCTTGGAAGATATGACTCCGTGAAGCAGATGAACCGACGTAGTCGAACGGGTCCTCACAATCCGGCACGCTGCAGAACTCTATCGAGACGAAGCAAACCGGAAACACAAATCAACACATGGAATTCACCACACGAAGCACAACACATATGATGCATGAGCAGCTGAATATATGCAAGTCACGGCATGACATTTCACCCAATCAAACACTACACGTTAAGTGAAGTTCAATATGCCACGAGTTGCATATTGACGAAACTCCACGTTTAATTATTTAGTTATATCCCGATTAGGTACACAGCAATATTAAATGTGGTTAAACATGGCAAGAGGTGAAGTGTAATTAAACTACCTATCTAGGCATTTTAAATGAGGTCGGAAATGACATATAGCATCTCCGAGACGACCTCATATGTTAATTTACAATTCTGTCCAGATCTGAACTAATGCATTTAATTAGTTGTTAAACAGCAAAACAAATAGGCTCACATGACTCTACACGTCGAGACAAGCAATCTACACATAAAGAACATCTCCAACGGAGCTACGGGTCAAAAGTTACAAGCACCGCAAGATATGATGGCATGAATGAAATATGTGTGCAATGACGGTCACGGGCACTTCAAAACATACAACCAGCAAGATGAAATGAACTACACGAGATTCTAAGCATGTTTCATGTAGGACATGATCAAATCGCAGCTACGGTTCATCATCTACGAGCAAAACGAGAAATCACTACAATCTGCCAAAATCAGCCACGTAGCACTTCCTACGCCCCACAACTACGGGCTACACAACTCCGATGAACTCAAGCAAGGCATGACACGGAAGAGGGCAAGAAGAACTACTACAAACAACTAACAACAACTAGCATGGAAGCAAGGAACACTAGGAAAAGAAGTCACAAAATGGCTTCCCACACACTATTTCAGACTTTGTGAAAATAGCACTTCATGAAAGTGCAGTTTTCGATCTGAAGCAATATTGACAGCAGAAAAACCTATAACTACATGACTCCAAATGGCACTAAAATTTACAACATGCTAGAGAAACACAAGGGGTACAACTAAGTCCATTGGACCAACCTCAAAAGAGCTACAGATCACAAGATGCGAGCAAGACAAGACAACAAAAATATATAACAGATTACAGACTTAGAAATATTTCATCTCCTACAAATCAGCACTATTTATAGCAACATGATAGCAAGCAAATCACACCTAAACATGCATTTCTACTGCAACCAAAAATACCAGGGGCTAGTCTAAACACCCAATAACAACTCCCTAGTTGACAACTTAATCTAACGAAGCACGGAATAAATCCTACGAATTAAACAAAAGGGCATCACGGCAAAATATCACGCGAACTAACTTACTCAAAAGCTAAAACTAATTGCATAGAAAAATCCATGGATTTTTCTACCCCGAAAACATATAAGATAGGTGGGGTTACGCAACAAAATAATGCCACACGAAAATGCGTGAAAGATAACCTATACACGAGAAAATAAACTACCGGCAAACCATACACGTAAAAAATACCAATGACCGCTCTAAAATACATGGAAAAATAGTTCCTAAAACATGGGCATTTATTCTACAGCATCCGAGCAATTCGAACACGCGCGGAGAATAAATCCGGGTCGAAACCTATTAGGCAACACGCATATCTAGGCATTCGGCACGCAAAACCTCATCAAACAACTATGAAAGTTGGAAATTCAAAATCTACGCGGAATTCTACATGAGATACATATTTAAATCTTCGCGATCCGACTTACAGATTAAAAGATACACGTGTTTAAACATACGGTTATTTTTCTGGAATTTAAATAATCCCGAAAACCCTAAAAAAATATATCGGGCCGTATTGCCTAAGGACCTAAGCAGGCAGCGCAATATAGCAACAATATGCTCGGGGCGGGGGATAGAGCTTGAGCTCACCTTGGGGGGAGCCTCTTGGGCCGGTTGGAGGCTTGGGCCGCGGAGGAGGCCGAAGGAGCCAGCTCGCCTGGAGGGAGGCCGATGATGGGCCTCGGGGCCACAGATGCAGGAGGTGGGCCGGGGCGAGGCCGGCTGGAGGATGGGCGCGGCCCACCACGGCGAGCGGGTCTGGAGCGGTTCCTCGATCGGGAGGCAGCTGCTTCGCTCCCGATCCCGATGGGATCGAGGAGGCAGGCCGGCGAGGCTGCAGCCGGCGGCGGGGCTGGGGGAAGCTGCGGGGGTGGCGCACGGCGTGACCGGTGGAGCTGCGCTGCAGGCGACCGGGGGGAAGCCGAGGCGACCCGAGATCCGGCAGGGAGGCTCGATGCGGCCGGCTGACATGGCGACGCTTGCAGGGAAACCGGTGCGGCGGAGGAGCTCCGGCTGGGTTCCGGTGGCGGCCGGCGACGAGAGGCGCCCTGGCGAGGAGCTTTTTGGCTACCACGCGAGGAACACGGGAACGGCGGGGATCGGGCTCCCGATCTGGCGGTCGGCCGGCGGATGGGCGACGAACCGGGCTCGGGCGGGCCCTAGATGGGCTTCGCGGGCCCGGCGGCTGGAGAGGGAGGGAGGAGACTGGCTAGGGTTTCAGGGTAGGTGGCGCACAAAACGAGGCAGGGGAGGGGCTGTCTAAAATAATGGCACGGGGCCTATATATAGATAAACGGGGGGCCTAGGTTAGCCGGAATTTCGTTCCAGATCCAACCGCGGGGTCGGATTCGAACGATTCCGCACGCGGGAACGGGTACGCGCCAGTCTAGAGGGGATATCCGGAGACGATAGGGAGAACGGGTGGCACGGCAACAATTTTTAAAACACCGATGACCGTGCGACGGTAGACCGAATACGGTGCCGCTACGGTCGATCGTTCGGGTACCAGACGGACTCCGACCGCGACGAAACTCGACAGGCGGCATAGCCATATTAAAATAAGACCGCACGTCAAATCTCAACCTGATCAGAGAAAGCTTTAAGCGCACCTTAAAAACAGGGTTTCGACGATGCCGCGGGCGCGTGCGAGTGCGGTCGGACTCGGTACGAACAACGACGAGAACCGGCAACTAACAACGGATGCAAGTTTTGAAAACGGGCGGCAAAGGAGATGCCGATGCAATGCAGATGATGCGCATGATGCGATGATGATGCAACAAATAAAAATACCCACACGACGGAAACGGAAAGGAATGGGGTATCTTCTGGAACGCCGGCATCGGGCTGTCACACCTCCTTAGTCTTTTCTCCATTAGTCGGTATTGTTGGATTGAAGCAGGCCGGACCGACATTACTCGTACGCTTACGAGAGACTGGTTTCATTGACTAACATGCAACTCGTTGCCTAAAGATGATTGGCGGGTGCTTGTTTCTTCAACTTTAGTTGAATTGGTTTTGACCGAGGCAGTCCTTGGAGAGAGGTTAAATAGAAATTTGCACATCTCCGTTGTGGTTTTTGCGTAAGTAAGATGCGATCATACTATATACCCATATGAGCCACGTAAAACATGCAACAACAAATTAGAGGACGTCTAACTTCTTTTTGCAGGGTATGCTTGTGATATGATATGGCTTATGACATGATGCAATATGTTGGATGTATGAGATGATCATGTTGTAATAGTTAATATCGACTTGCACGTCGATGCTAAGGTAACCGGCAGGAGCCATACGGTTGTCTTTAAACTAAAGCTTGTGTATGCATATGCGTTTACTATATTGCTAGGTCGTAGCTTTAGTAATAATAGCATAGATAGCACGACAACCTCGATAGCAACATGATGATGGAGTTCATGGTGTGGCGCCGGTGACAATAAGATCATGCCGGTGCTTTGGTGATGGAGATCAAGAAGCACAAGATGATGGCCATATCATGTCACTTATGAATTGCATGTGATGTTAATCCTTTTATGCACCTTATTTTGCTTAGAACGACGGTAGCATTATAAGGTGATCCCTCACTAAAATTTCAAGATGAAATTGTGTTCTCCCCAACTGTGCATTGTTGCGACGGTTCATCGTTTCGAGAAACCACATGATGATCGGGTGTTATAAACACAACTTCACATACAACGGGTGCAAAACAGTTGCACACGCGGAACACTCGGGTTAAACTTGACGACCCTAGCATGTGCAGACATGGCCTCGGAACACAAGAGACCGAAAGGTCGAGCATGAATCGTATAGTTGATACGATTAGCATAGAGATGCTTACCATTGAAGCTATACTCAACTCACGTGCTCATCGGACTTGAGTTAGTGGATTTGGATCATGTACCAATCAAATGACTAGAGGGATGTACTTTTTGAGTGGGAGTTCTTAAGTAATATGATTATTTGAACTAATTATCATGAACATAGTCAAATGGTCTTTGTGAATTATGATGTAGCTTGCGCTATAGTTCTACTGTTTTTATATGTTCCTAGCAAAAATTTAGTTGGAAGATTATAGTAGCAACTTTGCGGACTGAGTTCGTAAAACTGAGGATTGTCCTCATTGCTGCGCAGAAGGCTTATGTCCTTAATGCACCACTCGGTGTGCTGCAGCTCAAGCATCATCTGTGGATGTTGCGAACATCTCACATACACGTTTTTGATGACTACGTGATTGTTTAGTGCGTAATACTTAATGTCTTAGAAGCAAGGCGCCGAAGACGTTTTTGAAACGTCACAGAACATAAAGATGTTCTAAGAGATGAAATTGAGATTTCATGCTCGTGCCTTTGTTGAGAGGTATGAGATCTCCGACAAGATTCTTTGTCTACAAAGTAAAGGAGAAAAGCTCAATCATTGAGCATGTTCTCAGATAGTCTGAGTACAACAATCGCTTGAATCAAGTGGGAGTTATTCTTCCAGATGAGATAGTGATGGTTCTCCAAAGTCACTGCCACCAAGCTGCTAGAGCTTTGTGATGAACTATAACATATCAAGGATAGATATGATGATCCTTGAGCAATTCTCAATGTTTGACACTGTGAAAGTAGAAATCAAGAAGGAGCATCAATTGTTGGTGGTTAGTAAAACCACTAGTTTCAAGAAGGGCAAGGGCTAGAAGGGATACTTCATGAAACGGCAAAGCAGTTGCTGCTCTAATGAAGAAACCCAAGATTGAACCCAAACCCAGGACTAAGTGCTGCTGTCATGAGGGGAACGGTCACTGTGGCGGAGCAACCCTAAATACTTGGTATATAAGAAGGCTGGCAAAGTCGACAGAAGTATATTTGATATACATGATATTGATATGTACTTTACTGGTATTCCTAGTAGCACGAGGGTATTGGATACCGGTTCGGTTGCTATGTGATTAGTAACTCGAAATGAAAGCTACGGAATAAACGGAGACTAGCTAAAGGCAAGGTGATGATATGTGCTGGAACTGTTTCCAACGTTGATGTGATCAAAAACATCGCACGCTCCCTCTACCATCGGGATTGGTGTTAAACCTAAATAATTGTTATTTGGTGTTTGCGTTGAGCATGAACATGACTGGATCGTATTTATTGCAATACGATTATTCATTTAAAGAGAATAATTGCTATTCTATTTGCTTGAATAATTACTTTCAATAGTTTATTGAATCTCGATCGTAGTGTTATGCATGTTCATAATATTGGTGCCAAAAGATACAAAGTAATAATGATAATACCACTTACTTGTGGAACTGCCGCTTGAGTCATGTTGGTGTAAAATGCATGAAGAAGCTCCATGCTGATGGATCTTTGTACTAACTCATTTTTGAAACGTTTGAGACATGCAAACCATACCTGTTGTTATAAGCGCATGAAGAAACTCCATACAGATGGATCGTTTGGACTCACTTGATTTTGAATCACTTGAGAGATGCAAAATAATACCGCATGGAACAAGAAAGTAATTGTTGGATGCAATACATTTTTTGATGTGTGCAGTCCAATGAGTGTTGAGGCATGTAGTGGATATTGTTATGTTCTTACTTCACTGATGATTTGAGTAGATACAGGAGTATTTACTTGATGAATCACAAGTCTGAAATATTGAAAAGTTCAAAGCTATTTCAGAGTGAAGATTATTGTGACAAGAGGATAAACTGTCTATGATATGATCAAAGAGATGAATATTTGAGTTGCGAGTGTTGGTACACGGTTAAGACAATGTGGAAATTGTTTCACAGTTCATGCCACCTAGAACACCATAGTCTAATGGTGTGTCCGAACGTCATAGCCGCGCCCTATTTGATATGGTGCATACTATGATGTCTCTTATCAAATTACCACTATCGTTTATGGGTTATGCATTAGAGACAACTGCATTCACTTTAAATAGGACACCGCGTATTTCTGTTGAGATGACACAGTATAGACTATCGTTTGGAGAAACCTAAGTTGTTGTTTCATAACAGTTTGGGGCTGCGATGCTTATGTGAAAAAAGTTTCAGTCTGATAAGCTCGAACCCAAAGTGGATAAATGCATCTTCATAGGATATCCAAAACAATTGGGTACATCTCCTATCTCAGATCCGGAAGAGAAGTGTTTGTTTCTTGAAATGAGTCCTTTCTCGAGGAAAGGTTTCTCTCGAAAGAATTGAGTGGGAGGTTGGTAGAACTTGATGAGGTTAGTGAACCGTTAGTTCAACTAGTGTGTAGCAGGGCGCATAAGTTAGTCATGTGGCGCCTACACCAATTGAAGTGGAAACTGATGATGGTGATCATTCAGCTTCGGATCAATTTACTACAAACCTCATAGGTCGACAAGGTCACGTACTACAACGGAGTGGTACGGTAATCTTGCTTGGAGGTCATGTCGTTGAACAACAATGAACCTACGAGCTATGGAGAAGCGATGGTGGGCCCGGATTCCGACAAATGGCTGAAGACCATGAAATCCGAGAGAGGATCCATGTATGAAAACAAAGTGTAGACTTTGGAAGAACTAGTTGATGGTCGTAGGACTATTAAGTAAACATGGATCTTTAAAGGGAAGACAGACGATGATGGTGAAAAGTCACCATTAAGAAAAACTCGACTTATTGCAAAGATGTTTTCGACAAGTTCAAAGAGTTGACTATGATGAGACTTTATCAGTCATAGCAATGCTAAAAGATTGTTGGAATTGTGTTAGCACTTGCTGCATTATTTATGAAATATTGCACATAGGATGATGAAACATTGTTTCCTCGACGGTATGCTTGAGGAAAGGTTGTATGTGATACAACCAGAAGGTTTTATCGACCCTAAGGATGCTAACAAATATGCAAGCTCCAGCGATCCTTCTACGGACTGGTGCAAGCATCAAGGAGTTGGAATATACGCTTTGATGAGATGATCAAAGCTTTTGGTTTTGTACAAGGTTTATGAGAAACTTGTATTTCCAAAGAAGTGAGTGGGAGCACTATAGAATTTCTGATAAGTATATGTGGTTGACATATTGTAGATCGGAAGTAATGTAGAATTTCTGTGAAGCATAAAGGGTTGTTTGAAAGGAGTTTTTCATAGGAAAACCTGGATAGAGCTACCTTAACATTGAGCATCAAGATCTATAGAGATAGATCAAAACGCTTAATAGAAGTTTCAATGAAATGCATGCCTTGACAAGTTTTTGAAGGAATTCAAAATAGATCAGCAAAGAATGAGTTCTTGGCTGTGTTGTAAGGTGTGAATTTGAGTAATACTCAAAGCCCGACCACGAGAGAAGAAAGAGAAAGGACGAAGGTCATCCCCTATGCCTTAGCCATAGGCTCTAAAGTATGCCAAGCTATGTACCGCACGTGATGTGTGCCTTGTCATGAGTTTGTCAAGGGGTACAAAAGGTGATCCAGGATTGAATCACTAAAACAGCGGTCAAAGTTATCCTTAGTAACTAGTGGACTAAGGATTTTTTTCTCAATTATGGAGGTGATTAAAGAGTTCGTCATAAAGGGTTACGTCGATGCAAGCTTTGACACTAATCTGAATAATCTGAGTAGTAAAATAGATTCGTATAGTATAGTAGATATTTGGAGTATTTCCGAATAGCACGTAGTAGCAACATCTACAATTTGACATAAAGATTTGTAAAGCACACACGAATCGGGAAGATTCAGAACCATTGACTAAAACCTCTCTCACGAGCAAGACATGATCAAACCCCAGAACTATATGGGTGTTGGATTCGTTAAAATCACATTGTGATGTGAACTAGATTATTGACTCTAGTCCAAGTGGGAGATTGTTGGAAATATGCCCTAGAGGCAATAATAGATTAGTTATTATTATATTTCTTTGTTGATGATAATCGTTTATTATCCATGCTATAATTGTATTGACTGGAAACACAAATACATGTGTGGATACATAGACACAACACTGTCCCTAGTAAGCCTATAGTTGACTAGCTCATTGATCAAAGATGGATAAGGTTTCCTGACCATAGACAAGTGTTGTCACTTGATAACGGGATCACATCATTAGGAGAATCATGTGATGGACAAGATCCAAACTATGAATGTAGCATGTGATCGTGTCATTTTATTGCTATTGTTCTCTGCGTGTTAAGTATTCATTCCTATGACCATGAGATCATGTAACTCGCTGACACCGGAGGAATACCTTGTGTGTATCAAACGTCACAACATAACTGGGTGACTATAAAGGTGCTCTACAGGTATTTCCGAAGGTGTTCGTTGAGTTAGCATGGATCAAGACTGGGATTTGTCACTCTGTGTGACGGAGAGGTATCTCGGCGCCCACTTGGTAATACAACATCACATATAAGCCTTGCAAGCAATGTGACTCAAGTGTGAATCACGGGATCTTGTATTACAGAACGAGTAAAGAGACTTGCTGGTAACGAGGTTGAAATAGGTATATGGATACCGACAATCAAATCTCGCGCAAGTAACATACCAAAGGACAAAGGGAATGATATACAGGATTATATGAATGCTTGGCATAGAGGTTTAACCGATAAGATCTTCGTAGAATATGTAGGATCCAATATGGGCATCCAGGTCCCGCTATTGGATATTGACCGAGGAGTGTCTCAGGTCATGTCTACATAGTTCTCGAACCCGCATGGTCTGCACACTTAAGGTTCGATAACGTTTTAGTTTAGTTGAGTTATATATGTTTGTGAACGAAGATTGTTCGGAGTCCCAAATGAGATCACGGAAGTCACGAGGGTTTCCGGAATGGTCCGAAAACGGAGATTGATATATAGGAAGTTGGTGATTGGATTCCGGAAAGATTTGGAGCATTGCCGGTAGTGTACTTGGAGTGACGAATGGGTTCTGGGGGCCCACCATGCCCCAAGGGGTCCACATGGGTTTATTAGATGTATAATAAGGTATAATGAGCTGACAAAATCATCCAAGGAAAGCCCATGAGGAAAAAGTGGAAAATCCAAAAGAGGTGGGAAAATAAGAAAGGAGTCCTAATCCAAGTGGGATTGGAGAAGGACTCCTCCCTCCCTAATCACTAGATGCATCACAAGACAAGACAACAAGGATACATACGGGATACCACATACAACCTTAATTCTTTTCTGTTATCTTTAGTGAGTCACACAAGACAACAACATTATAGGCTGCTTAAAATCACAAGTGTTGAAGCCTGAATCATTTATCTGATACAATACATAATGAAGCTGAAGTGTATAATTCCTCTAAATAAATTTTTAGAGTAGCAAAGCAAATTTATACAATAGGAAAGCAAATTTTTACAGTAGCCTGAATCATTTATAAATTTTTACAATAGCATAGCAAAGCAAACTTTTACAGTTGCCTGAATCATTTATAAATTTTTACAGTAGAGAAGGAAAGCTAATTTTTACAGTAGCCTGAATCATTTATAAGTTTTTACAGTAGCAAAGCTAATTTTTACAGCCATAAAGGATAAAAGAAGGTTTGATTTCAACCATACGATACAATCTACTTAACAAAAGATATATGGATATTCATAAACATAGAGAAATCTAAATTTATTGCACTTTGCTGCACTTGCAATGAAAAATAGTACACATGGAAACAGGGAGGGGAATACTCTGAATTTGCTGCACTTTGCTTACTCTGAATTTTTTGCACTTTGCTGCTCTCACAAGAGGGATGGTTGACCAGGGGAGAGCTTCTGCAGGTTGTTCCACTCATGCGCACGGGACTCCTGGGCAGGCGACCAGGATGGCGGAAGAGCCGGAGCAAAGCCGGTCAGCA
This sequence comes from Hordeum vulgare subsp. vulgare, assembly GCF_904849725.1. Taxonomy (NCBI): domain Eukaryota; kingdom Viridiplantae; phylum Streptophyta; class Magnoliopsida; order Poales; family Poaceae; genus Hordeum; species Hordeum vulgare. Next base: position 229,463,631 of record NC_058520.1, on the reverse strand, counting down.
CGGGAGTTCAGGTGTCGGGCGATCCAACCATGCGCCCACTGGCAGGATCAACCAGTAGAAATCCAGGGAAGAGGAGGCGGAAGGGCAGAAGGCATCGAGCGAAGGGTGCCGGGTCAAGGTTAGAGGGAGAGGGGAGCGTCAGGGAGGTGCCAACCCGGGCTGCTTTGTCGCGCCGCCAAGGTGTGCCTGCTAGATGCGGCCAGCGCTCGGGTCATACCGTGGCGAAGCAGGGGATTTGGGGAAGTACTTTTGAGGATGTGGGATAGTATTTTTTTGTGTGTATTTTCTTTTGTTTCAAATTTATTTTATGCACTATGAAATAAGATGTGGCTGACGGAGCGAGCACACACTTGCACAAATTTTGGTACCGTATATACGTGCACATCACAACCTTCGGTGCTAGATCATAGTTGTAGTTTATACAGGAATAAGAACTATAGTTACATAGCGAACAATTTTGTCTCTTGCATTCCAGGATTCACAATGACAACGTGGATGTATTTCTAAAAATAAGAGGACAGTTCGGAGATCATGCCTTCCTCATTCCGGCAGCGGCAACGACATTTGGCGCTTCATCGATCCGGCAGCTTCGACGGCGTCTTAGTGCTTCCTCGATTCCGGGACGATGCTTCCTCGACCCACCAGCGATGACGCCGTCTTGCCGGTTTCCTGATCCGCCACCGGAGTCGGAATTGGCGGCGCTTTCTCAACTACTAACGGCGGCGACATTTGCCGCTTCCTCGATCGGGTAGCTTCGACGGTGTCTTGGCGCTTCCTCGATCCGTGACAACGCATCCTTGGCCAAACATCGATAACATCGTCTTGTCGGTTTCTAGATCCACCGTCGGAGTCGGCATGACGACACTTTCTCGACCTGCTAGCAGAGACGACAGTTGGCGCTTCCTCGATCTGACAGCTTCGATAGCGTCTTGGCGCTTCCTCGATTCATGAGATGATTCCTCGACCCAACAGCGATGACAACATCTTGCCGGTTTCCCGATCTGTGACCAAAGTCGGCATGACGGTGCTTTCTCGACATGCTAGCGCGACGACATGTTGGCGGTTCCTTGATCGGCCAGTGGAGAGGGTGTGACATCCTCATCTTAAGCTATAGTGATCCCACGGTAATGATGCCACGTCATCGTAAATTTTATCGTTGATCTCGTGTTAGTCGAAAACCAAGTCGAATTCAAATTTTAAAAATAAATCGAATGGGAAAAGTTTTTGAATGTAAAAATGAAAATGTGGGATGAGCTGCAAGAATTCCATAATACTTCATAAAATTGAATCGGATATTTTTAGAGTTAATTAAAACACTTAAGTATTTAAAACAGAAACTATTACAAAAAATATATAAATAAAAGAAAGTAATTTAAAAAAAACCCTCAAAAGCCCCTGCCCAACTGGGCCAAATTGGCCGAGCCGGTCACCCCCGAGGGCAAACACTAGCGAGCCGCTACTCCCTCCTTTCCCCGCCACCAGGAGACGAGGGCAACCCCCTCGCCACCTACCCCCACGCGCCTCCCTAGCCCATCGCCCCACCGATCCCACGAGGGGATCTCTCCCTCGTCCCTTTCCCTCCCCAGCGCCTCCCTCCTCTCGCCTCATCACCTCTCCCATCGCTCGCCCCAGCCCCCACCAACCCCTGGCGCGAGCCCTCCCCATCCCGCACCCCACGACGCCCAGCGCCCTGGATCCCCCGCGCCCGAGCGCCCTGGATCCCCCACTGTGACGCCCTCGATTTAATCGTACGCTAATCATAACGCAAATGCATATGATCAAACTCAAGGACTCACGGGAAGATATCACAACACAACTCTATACATAAATAAAACAATACATGCTTCATATTACAAGCTAGGGGCCTCGAGGGCTAGAATACAGAAGCTCGAAAAACACACTAGTCAGCGGAAGCAACAATATCTGAGTACAGACATAGAACGTGAGGTGCCTTAGAGAAGGCTAGCACAAAAGAAACATGATCTAATGAGGCGAGGCCTCCTGCCTAGGAACCTCATAAACTACTCCTGTTCTTCAGCGACCTCCACGAAGAAATCACCATCGGGGGACACGCGTCGGCAGGAAACTCCACTCTTGGGCTCCGTCATCTGGTCGCAGCAACGGATCAAGGGGACAAAAGGGGGAGAAAAGCAATGGTGAGTACTCATCCAAAGTACTCGCAAGACTTATATCAGAATTACGCTAATTATGCATCAGTATCAAAGAAGGGGGGGTTATATGTGGACTGACTAGAGCAATGCGAGAATAGAGAGAGAAGGCCTAGTCCTATCGAAGACTAGCATCTTCAGGGTCTTGCAGCAATAGATGAGAGTAGAGCAAGGTAACACAAGTATATAGTCATATTGTTGCAGCAATATTAAAATGAGGTCACGCCCTGAGATCCTCCCTCGACTCCCTGTGAGGAAGCAATCCCGGGGCATCTAATCCAGTTAAGTAACAGTTTTAGTTGTATAAGATCAGGGCACAACTCCAAGTCATACTGTAACCGTGGACACGGCTATGCGAATAGATAAGTTCTTCCCTGCAGGGGTGCACAACATATTCCCCGACGCGCTCGATAACACTCTGGATGGACACACTTTTCTGCGTCCTGCCCGGCCTCGGAATATCGACACGTCGCAGCCCCACCCAAGCTCAGCACAGAGGCCAGCCCGCCGGTCTAACTCCTAAGCACAGAGGGTTCATGGGCCCACTTGCCCTCCGCGCTCCTGCATGATGCGAGGGCGGCAGATGTCAGTCCTAGCACCCCTTCATACAAGAGCGATGCATCTCGGGACCACTCGAGCGCACGCCGCTCCATCGCTGACGTCTTAAGAGCTTCGACTGATACCGCGACGTTGAGTACCCATAATTCTTCCCACGCACATGGTTTGTGCGTAATAAGGCCTTCCGTCCAACCCAGATCGAAAACCCAAATCCATTATCATTTTACTTAAGTCATCGACACAAACACCCGGGAATCCATGCGCCTAACATCTATTCATCAAAGATCCGAGTAACATGGTCAAGTAACTGTGTGGTTGTGACATCGGGGGAAATCCGAGGTATCACCCTTGTTGGATTCCGAACGATGTATCCGTCAAGGTGGACCTAGAGGAATCACCCTCGAGGGTCCCACACTTGAGGTGTTGTACGACAGAGGCAACGTCGGGAATGGTGAAAGAGAAATCACCCTCGAAAATTGCTATGGAGACATAAATCTACTCTCGTCTCTTGAGCTTGCGTTGGTTTTTCCATTGAAGAGGAAAGGGCGATGCAGCACAGGAGCAGTAATTATTTCCCTCAGTTTGAGAACCAAGGTATCAATCCAGTAGGAGAATCTCGTCAAGTCCAGAGTACATGCACAAACACAAAAGAGCTTGCACCCAACGCTATAAAGGGGTTATCAATCCCTTCAAGATTGATTGCAAAGTGAGATCTGAAGGCGGAAAGTGTAACGAAGAAACCGTGTAAGGCTGAAAATATGGTGTGAAGTAGACCCGGGGGCCATAGTGTTCACTAGAGGCTTCTCTCAAAATAACAAATATTACGGTGGGTGAACAAATTACTGTCGAGCAATTGATAGAACCTTGCAAAGTCATGACGATATCCAAGGCAGTGATCATACATATAGGCATCACGTCCGAGACAATATACTTTCCGCATCTAGTACTATTACTCCACACATCGACCGCTATCCAGCATGCATCTAGTGTATTGAGTTCATGACGAACAGAGTAACGCCTTAAGCAAGATGACATGATGTAGAGGGATAAACTCAAACCAATGATGAAAACCCCATCTTTTTACCCTTGATCGCAACAACACAATGCGTGCCTCGCTACCCCTTCTGTCACTGGGTGAGGTCACTGCACCGTATGAACCCAAAACCAAGCACTTCTCCCATTGCAAGAATCACAGATCAAGCTGGGCAAACAAAACCCACAACTCGGAGAGAATTAAAAGGATATGAAATCATGCATAAGAGAGATCAGAAGAAACTCAAATAAGATTCATAGATAATATGATCATAAATCCACAATTCATCGGATATCGACAAACACACCGCAAAAGAAGATTACATCGGATAGATCTCCACGAAGATCATGGAGAACTTTGTATTGAAGATCGAAGAGAGAGAAGAAGCCATCTAGCTACTAGCTATGGACCCATAGGTCTACGATGAACTACTCACGCATCATCGGAGAGGTCATGGTGTTGATGAAGAAGCCCTCCGTATCTGAATCCCCCTCCGGCAGGGCACCAGAACGTGCCCCAAATGGGATCTTGCAGAGACAAAAGCTTGCGGCGGCGGAAAAGTACTTTCGATGATCTCCTGATTTTTTCTGGAATTATTGGGAATATATAAGCAAAAGACCTAGTGTAGAGGTGGCCCACGGAGCCCACAAGCATGGGAGGCGTGGGCCCCCCTAGCCGCGGCTAGGGGGCTTGTGGGGTCCCTAGTGCCCCCTCCCTTGGTTCTCAAGCTTCCCGATCTTCTTCTGTTTCGGAAAAAATGTTTTTGGAAGTTTTATTCCGTTTGGACTCCGTTTAAAATCCTCCTCTGAAAAGGGTCAAAAACACGGAAAAAACAGCAACTTGCACTTGGCACTGACTTAATAGGTTAGTCCCAAAAAAGATATAAAAGGCATACAAAACATCCAATGTTTGACAGGATAATTGCATGAAACCATCAAAAATTATAGATATGTTGGAGACGTATCAAGCATCCCCAAGCTTAACTCCTGCTAGTCCTCGAGTAGGGAAGTGATAAAGACTGAACTTTTGATGTGGAATGCTACCTAGCATAGTTGTCCTTTGCAACTTCTTTCGTGTGACATGAATGTTCCGATCCGTAAGATTCAGTATAATAGTTTGCTATTGACATGAAAACTATTATACTTCAAGCAAACTAGCAAGGTAATTATGGACTTTCGAAATAACAAGGCCAAAGAAAGTTATCCCTACAAAATAATATGGTATGGTTATGCTCCATCATCCCCACACAACTAATTTAAATCATGCACAACCCCGGTATTGGCCAAGTATTTGTTTTCGCACTCTTACTTTCTCAAACCTTTTACAACTATCACGCAATACATGAGCGTGAGCCATGGATATAGCACTATAGGTGGAATAGAGTGTGGTGGTGGTTGTGAGACAAAAAGGAGGAGATGGTCACATTGACTCGGCGTATCAAAGGGCTATGTAGATGCCCATTAATATATATCAATGTGAATGAGTAGGGATTGCCATACAAAGGATTCACTAGACCTATAAGTATGTGAAAGCTCAAAAGGAGAACTAGTGGGTGTGCATCCAACTTGCTTGCTCATGAAGACCTAGGGCATTTTTGAGGAACCCATCATTTGAATATACAAGCCAAGTTATATAATGAAGATTCCCACTAGCATATGGTGGTGACCAAATGAGAGGTTGTCAATCATGAAGAATATGGTGCCATTATGAAGCACAAGTGTGGAAAAATATAGTAGCATTGTCCCTTCTCTCTTTTTCTCTCTTTTTTTATTTGGGCTCTTTGGCATCTTATTTCTCTTTTTTTTATTTGGGCTCTTTGGCCTCTTTTTTTATTTCCTCACATGGGACAATGCTCTCATAATGATGATCATCACTCTTTTAGTTACTCATAGCTCAAAGCTTAGAATGATGATGACTCTATAGGAAATGCCTCCGGCAGTGTACCGGCATTCGCAACGATCTAGCTTGGCCTATGACGTTGAAACATGTCGCTAGCTATCTTACGATCATGCAATACAAATATTAGAGTGACGGCACAAGTCATGAGACGGAACGGTGGGAGTTGCATGGCAATATATCTCAGAATGGCTATGAAAATGCCATAGTAGGTAGGTATGGTGGCTGTTCTGAGGAAGGCATATGGTGGGTTTGTGCACCGGCGAGAATTGTGCGGCACTAGAGAGGATAGCAATGGTGGAAGGTGAAAGTGGATCTATACCATGGACTCACATTAGTGATGAAGAACTCACATACTTGGTGCGAATTTTTTTATTAGTAATCGAAACAAAGTGCTAAACGCGTACTCCTAGGGGAAGGGTTGGTAGGTGTTAGCCATCGCGCGATCCCGACCGCAACACAAAGGATGAAAATCAATAGATAAATTATGCTCCGACTTCCTAACTGTTAGAGCATATTTCTCCATACACTACTGAAATTCAGAAATTTGCCGTCTGCCATGGCAGTCGGCAAAGGGGGCAACCACGGACTGCAAAGGCTTTGCCGTCGGTCAGCAGACGGCAAACTAGACTGTAAAAAAAATCCGGTGAAGAGGTTCTTTGCCGTCTGCTTTTGAAAAGCGGACGGCAAAGAATCTTTGCCATGAGGGGGCAGACGACAAATTAAATGGGACGACATATACTGCAACGTCCCCGTTAAGTTTTAACGGCTGGCGTCTTCTCTTTGCTGTCTCCCGTCCCCCCCTTTGCCATGTGGGGGCAGACGGCAAAGAGGGGAGAGAGGGGGGCTGATTCACCCCTTTGCCGTCTGCCCACCCCCCTTTGCCATGTGGGGGCAAACGGCAAAGAGGGGAAACAGAGGGGGTAGATTCCCCCTTTGCCGTCTGCCCACCCCCCTTTGCCATGTGGGGGCAGACGGCAAAGACGGGAAACAGAGGGGGCAGATACCCCCCTTTGCCTTCTGCCCACCCCCCTTTGCCATGTGGGGGCAGACGGCAAAGAGGGGAACCTGCCCCATTTTAATTTATTTTTTATTATATCCAGCATTTTTAACAATAATCAGGATATATATATATATATATTTGACATAAATAAATTTCTTTCCATACTCATAACCATATTAAAATAACTCTCATCCATAGTGCATACGTATTATGCAAGTTGCATCTGTACCAAACCATATATTACACCAGTTTCATCCACATGCATACAAAGATTCATATATATCCATATACTACAATAGTTTCAATACAAGCTATGGTACAAGAAATCATCTTCAAGCATTCCATCAATATAATCCAAGCTTCCCGTGAAGTGAAGGTAATCTACAAAATGACAAATAAGAAAGTTAGAAGAATAATACTAGATTAAGAAGTGTATATATAGGTTATTTCGGAGAGAAATTAGCTAAGTATAGACCATTTAGGAGCTACCTAAGCTAATTATGTCATTTAGGTGGAACCCTAGCTAACTACAGGTCGTTTCGGAGCAAACTTGGGTAAAATAGGTCATTCCGGAGCAAACTATGCTTTTTAAGTCATTTTGGATCTAGCTAGGCTAATTATAGGCCATTTAATACGTAAGTTAGGGGGAATAGGTCATCTTGCAGCTACGTAAGCCTTATTATGTCATTTAGGAGAGAACTTAGCTAACTGTAGGTCATTTTTTATTAAATAGGTCATTTTGGAGCTAACTAAGCTAATTATGTCATTTCGTAAGATAATTAGCCAATTTAGCCTTTCTTGGATGAGTCTAAGCTACGTAGAAGAAGAGAAAGAGAAGAAGAAGTAAAATAAGGAGGATGAGGAGGAGGAGGAGGAGAAGGAGAAGGAAGAGGAGAAGAAGAAGAAAAGAAGAAGGAGAAGGAAAAGGAGGAAGAAGGAGGAAGAAGAAGGAGAAGGAGGAGCTCCTTCTCCTTCTTCTCCTCCTTCTTCTCCTTCTTCTTATCCTCCTCCCTCTCCTTCTTCTTCTTCTCCTCTTCTTCTTCTTCCTTCCTTTCATTTTTCCTCTTTCTTCTCCTCTTATCTCCTTCTTCAGGCTAAATTGGCTAAGAATGCCTTTTTGGAGCTAATTATGTCATTTCGAGGATAATTAGCTAAGTATAGGTCATGTTTTGTTAAATAGACTATTTAGGAGCTAACTAAGCTAATTATGTCATCTAGGTGGAACCCTAGCTAACTATAGGTCGTTTCGGAGCTAACTTGGGTAAAATAGGTCATTCCGGAGCAAACTACGCTTATTAAGCCATTTTGGATCTAGCTATGCTAATTATAGGCCATTTAATACCTAAGTTAGGGGGAATACGTCATCTTGCTGCTACGTAAGCCTTATTATGTCATTTGGGAGAGAACTTAGCTAACTGTATGTCATTTTTTATTAAATAGGTCATTTTGGAGCTAACTAAGCTAATTATGTCATTTCGTAGGATAATTAGCCAATTTAGCCTTTCTTGGATGAGTCTAAGCTACGTAGAAGAAGAAAAAGAGAAGAAGAAGTAAAAGGAGGAGGAGGAGGAGGAGAAGGGGAAGGAAGAGGAGAAGAAGAAGAAAAGAAGAAGGAGAAGGAGAAGGAGGAAGAAGAAGGAGAAGGAGGAGCTCCTTCTCCTTCTTCTCCTCCTTCTTCTTGTTCTTCTTATCCTTCTCCCTCTCCTTCTTGTTCTTCTCCTCTTCTTCTTCTTCCTTCCTTTCATTTTTCCTCTTTGCTCTCCTCTTGTCCCCTTCTTCGGGCTAAATTGGCTTAGAATGCCTTTTTGGAGCTAATTATGTCATTTCGAGGATAATTAGCTAAGTATAGGTCATGTTTTATTAAATAGACCATTTAGGAGCTAACTAAGCTAATTATGTCATCTAGGTGGAACCCTAGCTAACTATACGTTGTTTCGGAGCTAACTTGGGTAAAATAGGTCATTCCGGAGCAAACTATAGTTATTAAGCCATTTTGGATCTAGCTAGGCTAATTATAGGCCATTTAATACCTAAGTTAGGGGGAATAGGTCATCTTGCAGCTACGTAAGCCTTATTATGTCAGTTAGGAGAGAACTTAGCTAATTGTAGGTCATTTTGGAGATAACTAAGCTAATTATGTCATTTCGTAGGCTAATTAGCCAATTTAGCCTTTCTTGGAGCTAACTAAGATAATTATGTCATTTAGATGGAAGTCTAGCTATTTTTTATTAAAACACTAGAAATAACATACCATTATCGTCATCAAAGCGGTGAAGCACGATGGCTGCGGCTTGTTTCACCTGGAGAAGGCTTCCCTGGAGAAGGCTCGACTGTAGAAGGGTCGTGCGATGCGTTTCGGGAGATATTCTGCACCAAACATCGTTTGCAATGTGTAGTTAGCATGAGGACACTCTTAAGATCACTGCACTGAAATGAAACACACCGTCCCCGCCACGTTAATGACTAGCATCGGCGGAGGGACTTGGCCGTTCTTCTCGCACATAGACTGTACATTTGGTTTCGACAAGTCAACCTTTTTATTTATTAATGAAATGGACATTCAAATGCAAGATTTGAAATAACATGAAGAAGAAACATACCACGAAGAGGTCGTATATGGCCCTGTTAGACGCATCATTCCGTGCCGTCTCCACCTCCACCAATGCAGTCGTCCTCTCCTCCAGCTCCCTAATTTCCTTATCCTTCTCCGCCATAGCCGCCTCCATTGCCTCTCTCTCTTTTTGAATAGCAGCCTGCAACACAACTCATTGTTAGCAATTTAATCATATTGATTCCAACGCACAACATAATGCGGAAAGATAGTTGAGTCCATTAAACTTACCTCGATGCCGATCTCGACTGGCCGTGGACGACGTGTTATCTCCGGACAAGAGCTCGTTTGGCGTGCCTTTTTCTGCCGGAGAGTGCTAGGACAACGTATAAGGTCGTCTCCAATGGCGATCGAGCCATGGGGCCTCCCGTTGCCAGCTATCATCACCACCTCTGGATCAATAGGCCCCTCGCTCGGGTTAAAGTCCTCCCCTTTCCTCGCCTTCCCGTGATCTATGTACTTCACGAGCTTGTGGTGGGAGGAGATGTTGGTGAAGTTTTCTGGATGCTCGAGGTCACACTCAGAGAATGCCTGGACCTTCTTGTACGAGGCAGTATGGGCCATCGCATACAGGTCGTACATCTGTGGCACCTCCGTCTTATTGTGACGCGCCTAAAAGAGAGAGAGAGGAAAATTATTAGTAAAGGGCTCAAGATAGCATTAAGAATGAATTGCATGAGGTATGAAGCAAACCACATGCCCACTTCTCGCCAAATTGGATTAAGTTGATGCTCCCTTGATGGTGTGGCACGCCAACCATTTTGCCACGCCTCTCCTTGACGTCGCTGTGGCTGGCCTCCCATGTTTTGGAGCACCACTGATCCACCAAGGCCTCCCAACAATCCATCTTATCCACACACCATCTTGGGGGCACCTAAGTTAATAAAGAGAAATTTGAGCCCGTAAGAACCAAATCAAGGAAACTAACTACAAAGCCTTAATAATATGTAATTACCTTCATGTAATGCTCCTTCTCCATCTTAGCATCACGGCACTTCCCCTTGTCAAGCCTAATACGCCGCATGGCATAGTAGTCTCGAACAGCCTGCACCCGAGCCTCATGCCGAATGTTTTGAAGTAGGCGGCTACATTCGGTTTCGATAACCTTTGCCACGTCCTCCTCGTATCCCTCCTCACACCTGTAGTAGGTCTGCAAATGAGACAACACCGATTAGTACAATAAATAGCTATGGTTGATTTATAATTGTGTGAAGGAGAAATTACCCAGAACTTTCGGATCACCATGTCCGTCCTCGCGTCGCACAAAACACCGTCGATCTCCACCTCCGGCGGGGTCGGGGCACCCAAGTAGTGCTCCCAAGTCATTCCTACCTCTCGCTCCCGACCGGGCAACGTAACAAACCCTGGGAAGTTTTTACGGCAAAGAACACCAAGGACGATGTTGGGCTTGCGGACACCCTTGGCAACAATCCAACCCCTACAGTATGACAAATTAAAGCCAAAACATTAGATATTTGAGAAAACGCGAAGGAAAAAGGTTAAATAAGAGTAAATTAACTTACTTGTCCCCATTTGGCCTAATCGACCACCTCTGCTCGGGGGTCCCTGGCACGAGCGAGAGCCCCGAACTACCACGCTGGTTGACGGTAGCCCCCTCACCCAGCTCCTCGTCGCTACCAGCATGTCCACTTGGCTCAGCCCAGGTATCCCACTGGGTGTCTTGGGACGTACCCTCATCCGTGCTTTGCTCCGGAGTCGCCTGGAAGGAAGCCTCTGGGACACGAGTCTCGTGTGTCGAAGGCTCGTCGACCTGAGGCTCGTGGACCCCCGTGAACCGGAGACCGTGTAGCCTCCACCTCACACGAATCCACCCTAGAAGTCATGTGCTCAGGTGAATCAGCTTGGGGTGGTGGCGGAGACCGTGTAGCCGCCACCTCAAAAGGCGTGGCAGCCACCGCCCTACCACTCCCGTGGCCACGTGTACCTTTAGTACAACATAAATACCAACATGAGTAATAAAATGTATATAAATACCAATATGCATACAACATGAGTACAACATAAATACAACGTGTAGCTTTAGTGCCTCTTGGCTTCGCGGGGGGTCGACCTCCTCTCACGGGGGGCGCTCCTTGCATAGTAGAGAGCAACAGTCTCCGAAAAGGCGAGGTAGGAATGGAAGTATCCATCCCATCACCCGCCGACGAAGAATGAGCCACGGAGTGCTTTCGACCCTTTCCCACCATCTTTCAACACCTGTCATGACAAAGAGTAAATGAAATTAGTACAACATAAATACCAACAGGATTAATAAAATGTATATAGTTCAAGTGTATCATCGTCGTAAACACCAACATGACTAATAAAAATTGAATACCTAACATGAACTCAAAATTTATATATAGTATAATAGTTGAATACCTGACATGAACTAATAACAATCGTGCTCGTCTATATACGCTTCGGGGTCAATAAATGCATCATGATCATCACTATCATCAATAAAGGCATCATCACCACTATCACGAAGAACATGTGGAAGGCCACCATTATGTAATCGGTCAAGAAGTGATAGGTCATCCATAGAAGTAACCTCTTCTTCTTCCAGCTCTTCCTGTTCGGGTTGAGGGGTTAAGACGGATTCACTGTCGCTGTCTACTTCAACGTTCTTGGGTGAAGTAGAGCGGTTCTGCAAACGTTTCTTGGACATACGTGTTTCTTGGAAGAATTCTCCTTCATATGTGTCTAGGTTAATGTGTGGTTCGTAATCCTCTTCATTGAGGGTAGGTGGTCTAAAATGTGGTGGCACTTCATAAACGACATCCCAACCTTTGAGATTTGGATCAGTTTGGCAGGCCCACGGTAGATAGAAAACTTGTGTCACCTGTTGAACCCTAATATAGACATCGGGAACATCTAAGTGGGTGTTTTGGTTGATTTCGACTAGTCTTATATATTCATGAGTCCTTCTAGTCTACCGCGGCTCAAACCAATAACATTTGAAGACTACGACGGTCGGTGGGTTTTCACCATAGAATAGAAGTTCATAAATTGCTTCAACTCTTCCATAATACTCGGTGTCTCCTTCACCGATAGCAGAGTCAGAACAATTTGTAGACTTTAGGTCGGGCATAGATAGCTCTTTGCCGAAGGTACGGAAGTGATACCCGTTGATGTTGTATTTGTCAAATGAACAGACCTTATAGTCAAATCCATTAGTGACTTGTCTCAACTCAGCGTCCATAGACTCTGCATCAGCCTACAAGTTTAATACGAAAGAATGGATGCATTAGCCGTAAATTAGACAAAGAAATCAAATGGGCCCTTAATGGTAATTAATTACCCTTTTTTTGAACCAAGAGATGAAACCGGAATCCTAAACCCTTCAACGGAAGCTCATACTCTTCGACGGAATCCTTTTCAATGACCGCTCCATCCGAGAATTCGGCAACGTATCGACTATATCAAATATCCTGGAATAAGAGTAGTTCAAAGCAATTAGAAGTTGCGGAACATTAAATTACCGAGAACTTACTCGATGTACGGCCGCACTTCTGTTAGGTTGGTGAAGATATACAATGAAATGGTCCGCCATTCTTCGACATCCAAGGATTTCCCTTTCGAAGCACCGGATGGTGCGAGCTTACCTTTGAATAGGCTGAGGTTGGATCGAAATTTTTCTCGAGCGCCATCACTGTACCGAGGCTTCGGGTTATGCAAATGATGATTTTTGGCTTCGTAGTGTGTTGTCACGAAGTTTGCCGCCTCCTCAGTAATGAATGCCTCGGCCATCGATGCTTCAATTCTACATTTAGTTTTACACTTAGCTCGAATCATCTTCCAAATCCTCTCAGTTGAGTAGCACCATCGATTTTGAACGGGCCCCCCCATTCTTACCTCGGTGGGGAGATGCAAAATCAAATGTTGCATTGGATTAAAGAAGCCCGGTGGAAAGATCTTTTCTAATTTGCAGATCAACTCCGGCGCCAACTCTTCCATTTCATCTAGCACGCCAGGCGATAGTTCTTTCACACAAAGAGAACAGAAGAAATAGCTCAGCTCTGCCAGTACTAGCCATTCATCCTCAACTCTGCTAGTACTAGCCATTCTTTCGCACCGGCATTACCCGCTCAATCCATATGTGCCAATCATGACTCTTGAGCCCAAATATTTTCAATTTCTCAAGACTCGCTCCCCTCTTTAGATTGGCAGCATACCCATCAGGGAACATCAACCGCATTTTTACCCACAATAGCATTTCCCTAATAGCTGGCCTTTCAAGATTGAACCATGCCTTTCGCTTCGCTATGCTTTGCTTTCCTTTCCGTTGTCGCAAGTTTTGCAACGGTCTATCACATAGAGCCTCCAAGTCGATTCTAGCCTTAGGATTATCTTTTGACTTCCCCTCTATGCCGAACAATGTACCAAAAATGGCTTCTGCAATATTCTTTTTAGTGTGCATCATGTCAATGTTGTGTGGGCAAAGGAGGTCCTTGAAGTGAGGCAGATCCCATAAGCATGACTTGTGAGTCCAGGCGTGTTCCGTATTATACCCTTTGAAGTATCCTGGACACAAAGGAGCAGGGTCGAGAGCGTTTAACTGTTCAAGGGTCTGTTGGCTTGTCAACACAATTGGTGCAGTGTTTTTGACAACTCTACCTTTGATGAAATTCTTCTTGTCTTTTCTGAACTTATGGTCAGAATCCAGGAATTGTCTATGCATGTCGAAGCAAGAATACGTGCGACCAGCCTGCAGCCAACGGAACTGAAGAGCTTCCTTGCATGTGGTGCACGGGAACCTTCCATGCACACACCAGCCAGCGAATAGCGCAAACGCCGGATAATCATGCATCGAGTACATGTACCACACATGCATTTTGAAATTTTTTCTGGTAGCCACGTCGTAGGTCTTGATCCCATTATCCCAGGCTTCTTGCAACTCATCCTTAAGCGGCTGCATGTACACATTTATATTCTTCCCCGGATAGTTCGGCCCTGGAATTATCAACGTCAGGAAAATGTTCTTTCTTTTCATAATCTCTCCGGGTGGCAAATTTAGTGGAATGACAAATACATGCCAACAACTGTATTGTGCTGCCGTCATAGCTTACACATTGAACCCATCCGTGCTGATGGCAACTCTAGGTTGCCTTGGATCTTCCGATTTATCCTTATGTAATGCATCGAAGTGCCTCCACGCAAAACCATCTGAAGTGTGTACCAGCATCTTGTTCCCATCCGCATCTAGTTCGGTTCTTTTGCCCAATTTGTGCCATGTCATCTGTCTGGCCGTCTCTTCGACCATGAAAAGACGTTGAAGTCTTGGTACGATTGGCAGATACCGAAGAACACTACTGGGGATTTTGGTCTGATTCTTCTCACCCATGCCGTTGTCTACCACAATATACCTAGAAGAATTGCAAATGGGGCAATAGTTCAAGGACGCATACTCAAGCCTAAATAAGGCACATCCATTCTCACAGGCATGTATCTTCTCATAGGGCATCTTAAGTACACGGAGGATTTTCTCTGACTGGTACAGGTTTGCAGGCAGTACATGGCCTTTGGGTAGAAAGCGTCCAAATATCGTCATCATCGCGACGTAGCATTCTCTGCCTAGGTTGAATTGAGCCTTCAGAGCCATTACTTGCGCGATGGCATCCAGCTGACAAAGCTCAGTCTTCTCGTGGAGAGGACGTTTTGAAGACTCCAACATTTCATAGAAGGCCTTTGTAGATTCCTCCATCTCATCGTCCGAATCCCGAGCATCATCAAAGTCTTGCACCATGTCTTCAATCCCGGTACCATGCTCGTCGGTGCAACGAAGAATCACCTCAGCTCTGGCACGTTGGTCAGACTCACCATGAGAAGTCCGCACCGTATAATTAGTGGTAAAACCCCACTTCTGGAGGTGTTTACCCATTTCAAACTCTGTCTGCTTTTTCCAGTTGTCGTAGTTGGGACAGGGGCACCATGTTTTCTGCTGGCCATTTGCAAATGCGGTTCTCACAAACCCCCGGGTTTTTGTTAACCATTCATGGGTCATGTCTTTCTGACTAGGGTGACCAGTGTACATCCAGGCACGATCACTCATGTTGCCTAGCTACCTATGGGGGCACAAGAAATTAATATATAATTCATCATCTATATTCATACGCTAATCAAGTTTATCAGTTTTATTACGTCCATGCAACCTACACGCTAATAGGTAAAGATAGGTTCTAATCCCACCCGAGTATGTGTAGATTGGATTCGTTTTCCCATGCTCTGCTCCAGATGCGACCCAGAATTTCAGCAGCACCTCCCCGCTGTTCTCCTGATACACGTCTCGGCAATAAGCAGAGAGGATGTGTACCCGGAGAACAACAGGGGAGGCAATGACGAAATTCCGCATCGAATCCGGAGCACAGCATACGGGAAAACAAACCCAATCTACACATACTCAGGCTGTCCATGGATAATGTTGGACAATTCAAAAGGATGGTGGTTATAAATATGCAAAGAAATGAATATTTATAGATGTGGCCCTTTCGAACGGAGACGCATAGTGGTCACGCATACTCATGATTGAAGAAACCTATAGCTAGCAAGTTTCATCGGCACGAAGACCGGGACAGAGCAAATTAAGGGGGTAGGAGGAGAAGTCATTTGTGCTCACCGGCAAATGCAGGGGCGGAGCTCGTCCAACGCACGTGGAGGTCGTCGAACAACTGCACATTGAAATTCACACGATCAACACAAATATGATGTTTTATAATTAACATAATCAAAAAATATGTGGCCTAACTCATAATTTACAAAACTATGGCCTCGTGGGCCTCTGGAAGGCCGAAAAGCACCTTCTCGTTCAAAAGAAGGCAGAAGAGGTGTCGGGGGTCGGGGCTTAGCGGTGACGGGAGTCAGTGCCGTCGAGGGTCGGTGGTGTCGGGTGTCGGTGGTCGGGAGTCGGGTTAAATGCGTCGATAGTCGGGGGTCAATGTCGTCGGGGGTCGAGGGTCACTAGCGTCGGGGGTTGGGGTCTTTTCGATCAACAAGAGGCCAAAGAGGTGTCGGGGGCCCGGGGTTGGGGGTTAGTGGCGTCGGGGGTCAGGAGTAGGGGGCCAGCGGATGGCAAAGAGATGGCCGACGGCAAATTAAAACTTTGCCATCAGCCACCTCTTTGCCGTCAGCACTATGACAACTGACGGCAAAGAGTACCTTTGCCATGCATCTGCAGACGGCAAAGGCAAGGCAGACGGCAAAATTCTGAATTCCAGTAGTGATATGTGGATTTGGTAATTGATGAAAATTCCTATGGACTAATGGTTCCCTTAAGTTATATTTATAGGATTTCTCCATAGGCACTTCTTGAAGTTCATCTGTTGGGTTCAAGGAGTTTATATGATGACTAAGATGGTATTCAAGGTATTATCCAAAGAATGGTCATAGAGACACAAGGTTGATCAAGATCGTGGGAGAAAGAGTAAATCAAGATGATCAACACATAAAGCGTACAAGATGTACCGTGAGTGATGAAGTGATCCCATGGTGTGTTAAGCATTGTCCATTACGTATTCGTGTACTAACCCATGGTCTTCGTGAGAGTTCTATGTGGGGTTAGGTGTGTTTCCATGGGCTTGCGTCAAGAGAAAGCTCTCATACAACCCATGGAGGATGACGTCAAGTGGTGGAGGATGGTGGCAATAGACTGGTGAAGATATGCTAAAGAGTGGCTCACCCATAGGGTGTATGGGGGAGCAATCAACTAGTCTTCATCATGCCAACGCAATCAAGAAAGGTGGTCCATCTTGAGGAAGCCAAGATCATCGTCATCTAGCTCAAGAGGACGAGGTGCAAGGTATAGGTTTGCCCTTTGAAAGTGCGTTATATCGACTAGAGGGGGGTGAATAGGAGATTTTTAGAATTTTTAGGAAACAGTATTTTAGAGTGAAGAATGTGAAAACAGATTGCATTGTGAGTAGGCATGAAGAATACAGATGAGGATTAATTGATGTGAAGAATTTGGGGTTGAGGAAATTCAGAGAAAGTCTTCAACAAATTCTTCAAACAGTCGTAGTGAAAGTTATCAACACATAATACGAGGAAAGTAAGGAGTTGACGAATTAGAACCCGTTTCTCCGTGAACACAGTCGTTGATGACCCAGTTCCAACTGCTGTGACTGTCGTACATCTGGTTTGGAGCGGCATGGTATTGAAACCAAAGGACACCCAGTCCCCGGACACACAGTCCCTATCGTATTCTCCTTGAGCTAAGGACACACAGTCCTCGCCCAACACTCGTGGTAAGTCTTCAGGTCAGACTTCCAAACCCTCACAAACTTGGTCACCCGACGATCCACAATTGACTGCTGGAAAGCTCTAGACCATGATGCCTAACCGACTGGAGGATCCACAGTCCTCAAAGGTAAAAGGCTTCAGTCCCACACAGGAACAACTTCTTCAGTGATGCTTAATCACTAGGTTTGGTTTGTGGTTTCGGTGTATGGTGTATTTCCTCACTGATGAATTACTCTCGAAGGCTCTGAGGAATTGGGTTGCTCTTATGACAAGTGTTAGTTTCTAACGGAGCAGCCAACCAGCTAGTGGTTGTGCGGGTGGCTATTTATAGGCTGGGAGCATCCCGACATGATTTGACACTAATGCCCTTAAGTAATATGACCGTTGGAGTGGATAAGACCAATGAGTTGGCGTGGCTATTGAAAGGATTAGGCTTAGGTTGAGCATCATGAGGAAATTCATTCCATAGTGTAACCTTGACCCCCTTTAACAGTACGGTGTTCCTATTACTCGAATGCGAATGAAGTAAAACAGAAAGTGTAAATCTTCATGCTTAAAATTCTTCAGAGTGATTTTCTTCAGAAACCACCGGACTTCTCAATATCAGTATCTTCATGGGGAATATCAATTTCATCGCAGATTCCTCGCGATTCATTTCTTCAGCTTCAGACCAATCTCTTCAACTGAAGACATATATTTTTAGGGGTCGATATTCTTCAAATATCTCAAACTCCTCAATGACTTATAGATCTTGTGTACACTCACAAACACATTAGATACTTAACCTATAAGTCTTCAAACCACAAAAATCACTAAGGGGCACTAGATGCACTTACAATCTCCCCCTTTTTGGTGGTTGATTAAAATTAGGTTAAGTCTTCAACAGGGATAAAAAATATGAAGTGTAAATACTCATTTCAGGAATTTGAAATCAAGATTCAGAGAGACTCCCCCTGAAGATGTGCATATCTTGAGGATTTTGCTTTTTACAGCAAATGCACATTGATGATTTATGTCATGGAGATCTCCCCCTGAGTCTTGTAAATCATGCATACATGTAACATATCATTTGAAGAATATGAAGATGCATGATGACAAATGGTATCTGACGAATTCCAGCATGCGTGCATTAAAACTTGAGGAATAAGCATGCGAAGAAAAACGTTCAAAAGCGTCAGAGTACCATCGGGCTTAAGTTACAACTCATTACATAAAAACTTCAGAAGAGCCAAGAGTTTGTAACTTAAATATATTTCATAAGCCCCAAAAATATCCCGCTTGAGGACTAACTCTCAAGTTTCTCCCCCTTTGTCATCAAGTGACAAGAAGGGACAAACTGAGGACAAACGCCCGTGAAGACTTCACTTCTTGGCGGTTGAGGAAGAGCCGTGATGCTTCTTGGGAGTAGTCTTCCTCCTTGGATCGGTAGTTGTGTCGAGCTGTTCTTCATCAGTTTCAGCAGTGTGGAATGAAGAGAAGGAGCTGTCTTCAAGGTTGGCACTGGAATAGGGCTGAACTTCTTCTTGCGAGGCCACGACCATTCAAAGTCTCGCTCAAAGTCCATTTCTTCAAGCTCAGTCTGAGTCTTCAGATGTGCAAGTGTAGCCCAGGTGCGATCGAAAACCTCATGCAGATAGTAATGGTTCAGTTTCACAGAGTTCTGTGTTTCAGTGAGGGTTTTCACAATGGCACCAAACTGGCCTTTGACCCATTTGTGGTTGCGATCTACCTTCTGGTGAAGACTGAGGAGGAGCTCTCTGGTATTCATCACGCGAGGAGGAACGGGGCTTGCCGGATGAGTCTCAGTATCATCCCATGAAGAATAATCTTCTGGCTCTCTGAACTGGCCATCAAGGGGCCTACTGCCTTCGTCAAACACAGATTTGCCTTTTCCTTCAATGGACTCGAAAGTCTTCTTGTTGACCCGGATAGGAGGCATATAACCCATATGGTTTTGGAAATCAGCGTGGAAGTTGATGCCTGTCCTTGTCCTGATGAATCTCATGATCCATGGAGCATATATCTTGTGGTCAAAAGGACACATAGCATTGTCGGACAAAGTCCTCAAGAAGAAATCATGGATGTTGATAGGAATACCATGAATGATGTTGAATAGGATATTCTTCATGAGGCCTACAACATCTTCTTCATCATCATGTCCTTTGATCGGCGCGAGCACACTGCAGAGGATTCTATAGACAGACCTGGGTGTGTACTTGAGCTCGTGGATGAGGAAGGTTTTTCTCGGAGATTTTCCTTCAGCCAAAGGTTTCATGAGGACTTCCATCATTCCATCTGGCAGCTCACGCTCGCCATAAAGCTTCACAGCCTCATCTGAGGGAATTGGTACGGGCAGTTCACTCAGGAGTTCAGTAGCAGGAGCCTTGTAATGAGTGTTTTGTGACATCCAGTCAAACACCCAAGTGTTAATGTCTTCAGGGTTGCCAGATATGTAAAGAGTGGCATAGAACTGAAGAATTAACTCGCAGTTCCAGTCAGATATGCCAAAGCACATTGGGAGTAAACCTGCATCATGGAGTACACTAAGGACTAGCTCCAGGAACGGTATTGCTTCTAGTTAAACATGAGGAATATGCCTGTACTGAATATCTTGTTTCGTCCACATAGCACAGAGGCAAAGTAATTCATCTGAGTCCTAGTCCAAAACTTCAGATGCGTCATTTGAGGCTTGTCATAGGGGTTCTCTCCAATGAAGTACATGCGTTCTTCAAATAAATTTTCCTTTTGAAACTTTGGATGCTTGGAGAATGGCTGACGCTGAACTGGCTGAAGATTTTGCTGAGGAATAGGAGGGGGGACAACAATGGCAGTCTCTGGGTTGAGCACGACGAAAGCATTGTCTTGGTCAGGCGCATTTTCCTCAGCATTTTCCTCAAGGTGAGGAATTTCAGCAGCTGGTACTTCAGGCTAAGGTGATGGTGCTTGCTCGGCGTCAGGCTGAGGGGCTTGCTCTGGTTGTGCTTCAGGATGAGGAATAGCTTCTTCTTGCTCAGTTGGAGGAGTTGGATCAGCCTGTTCCTCATCTTGAGGATTCTTCTCAGAGTGATGAATTTCATCAGCTTGAGGATTTTCAGTTTGCATTTCCTCAGCTGGCTTGGTGGTAGAGGCAGTTTCATCAGCTGGTGTAGCTAATGCTTGAACATTGTCTGTTTGAGGGATCAAAGGTTGAGGACTGTCGTCTATCTGAATTTCCTCATCAATGTGTTCCTTCGAGGCGACATCTTTCATTTCCTCATCTGCCATTTTTGCTAGATCATCAATAATGACCATTTCATAGGAAGGAGCGACATTCAGGGGCACAGGGTCTAGAGGAGCAGATTCTTCAAGTGCTTTGAGGCGCTTTGCCTCTGTTTCTTCTTCTCCTGAGGAGGCCTTTCTCTTTTTGGCTTCCTTTTCAGCAGCCCTGGTTTTCTTCACGTCTGATGCAGACAGAGTCATCTTCTTCACCTTTGAAGATTTTGGTGAAGGGGTTCTCTCTACAGATTCTTCAGCTGGTATTGAGGAACCAGCTGGAACAGAGTCATCAGCCTGCTTTGATGAAGCAGCTGGATCAGGGGCAGTCTCATCAGCTAGAGTTTCCATGATGATTTCTTCAATAGCCGGTTCATCAACACGGCGCTCTTGGTGTACTTCCTCAGCTTGAGGAGTTTCCTCATTATGAGGTGATTCATCTGTTGGCTCCTCAATCAAGAGCTGAGGAGTTGGTGCTGGGGGTGCGGCCTTCTTATTGCAGTCATCAGCAGCACTAGTGGCTAGCTTGATGAAATTGCTCTAGAGGCTTTTACGATCTGACAGCTTGGAGTACTTGTCAGTCAATTTCTTCAGCTCTGCCTGTGTTGACACCAGTGCATCAGGAGTCAGTTTGAGGAGATCCTGCTTGAGGAATTTCTCCTTTTTAATCTTTGCAACTTTGGCGTGCCTAGCCTGCTGTTCTTTCCACTTGGCTTCATTGATGAAAGTGGTCACCATGCGGCTGATGCCAGGCGGAAGCTTCAAATCATCAACTCAAGTGTTTGGATCCTCATACCAGATGTTGATGTAATCAAGGAGGACCTTGGGGTCGATTGCGAGAGGAATGGCACTGGCTGATGCTTGAGCTACTCTTTCCTGCTTGTTTCTTATGATGGCTTGCAGGGTTTCATCATCAAATTCATCACTTCCCTCTGATGCAGACGGGACGGTGATGATTTTACTAGGGCTAGGCAGAGTTGCACGTTCAGCAGTTACCAAAGTCTTTGCAGGAGGTGTTGAAGACTTTGTCCCCGAGCTGGTTGCAGCTAGGAGTGAGGAGCTGGAGCTGGCAGTCATAGGCTTCATGACTTGCTTCTGTACTGGTTTCTCTTGAGGCTTTGGAGGTGGAGCTGAGGAGATTGGTACTGAGGGCTTTGGCACTGATGGTTTTTGTGTTGAAGGTTTTGGTGCTGAAGGTTTTGGTGCTGAAGGTTTTGTGACTGAAGCCTGAGAAAACTTCTCTTGAGGCTTTGGAGCCCTTGGATTTGATGGAACAGACTGCATTTGAGGAATTTCTGAGCCAGAGGTTTCTACGGCAGAGGAACTAGCAGCAGCTGAGGCAGCAGCTAAGGATTCATTGAATTTCCTCACTGCAGCTTCTGCCTGCTTTTTGAGCTTAGCCAGATGCTTTTCCTTCTCATCTGGATAGTCATCAATAGTCATGAGGCTTGAGTGATGTGCTACTTGATGATCCTCAAGTGGGGCCCTTCTGCTAGGGGGCTTCAGAGTGAATTTCTTCGCATATTTGGGAGTCACAAACTTGTATTCCTTCCATTCCTTCGCCCATCGGCGTTCTATCTTCTGCAGCCGTATCTTTCTCTTGGCCATTGTATCATTTTCATCAGGCGTGCAATAGTCCAAGTAAATATCCTCAGGGATATCCACAGCTGTGTTTTGCTCAAGTTTCTTTCCTCCCTTCTGTTTTCTGTCATCCTCCATTTTCTTCAGTTGAAGATTTTGCTGATGAGATTGAACTCTTGAGGATTCTGATGAGACTTGAAGAGTTTCTTCCAGAAACGCTGCAAATGAGATAATGTGACGAGAACCGAGAGATTCATCAGCTCACATGTGTGTACCTATGAACAGAGTATAGTTGCGAGGAATTTGGAGAGGTCATATGCGTTCTCAGATTTGAAGAAAATGAAAAAGTTTGACAGTTTGAGGAATATAACCAGTGGTTGAGGAATTTGCCTAAGCATACTATTCTTGGGTTCCAAAGTTGTACAGATCCGAAAATTCGCACAATTGAGGAATCTCGTGGAAATCTTAGATGCTTAGCATAGTTCATCAATGATGTGGTGATAGGCAGTGTTTGAGGAATCAAGTGCTTATCGTTTCTTGAAGAAAAACAGATTTCACATAGAAGATGTAAAATTTTAGATCTAACATGTTGTAAAAATGGGATTTATTTACCCTGGAAGGTGCGCACGAAGAACACAGAAAGGTGTGTGTGGAGAAGCTCTTCGTTCGTGTGTCCAATGCACCCTAACCCGGCGACAAAGGACGTCTACAACGGCGGCGGACGAAGATAGTCCGACTCCGGCGTGGTTCCGGCGATGGAGAAGTCGAGGCAGTGAAGCTCTTCCCCACCGGCGACGAGACTACCAGCGATGGCGCTAGGGTTCGGTGGTGTATACTGTGGCAGGAGAGCGATGGAGCGAAGAAGAGTATGCCGAGGGGGATAAGGACATATTTATAGCCAAAAGTTACTGTTGGCGCAAGAATTTCAGACCAAACAGCCCCTGCCTCTACGTCTCTGCAGGACACGTGTAGCTCCCGAACGGTGCGGTGGAGATAGTGGAGATCGTGGTTATCCGATCGAGGGAAGTGGGGTTCAGTTACTCTGTATTGAAGAAACAATTTTTGAAGATTTGAGGATTTTCGTTACAAAATCATCAGCTGACAAGGACGCAGTGAGGATTTTGAACAAAGTTTCTAGTAGAACGCATATGAAGAATTGAATAGACTGGATGAGAATAGCATAGAGGGAAAGTAGGGTCCGATCACGTTCACTTAGCAGAAATATCAAGTTGAAGAAATAGCAATAAGTGAATGATGTTGAGGACTTGAAATCATAGTCTATCTAGTCAAATGAAAGTCATCAAGTGTTTTTGAAGATTTTGTGATAAATCATCACAATGAAGAACAACTGTTTTGAAGAAAAACACATTTTGAGGAAATAGAGCATTTGAAGAAAATCAACTTGAGGAATTTCACATTGGGCGGTGTCGTGACCACCATGTAAGAATGTTGATTACAGATGTCGCGTACAATTGTCGTAGGGCCCTGAGAATCAATTTCTTCGTTAATTTCTTCACATTCAGAGTGACATTCTTCATTAGTTGAAGAAAATCAATTCATCATGTGTTGCACATCATCAACTTTGCATAAGTGTTAGGATGTGTGCATGTTTTTACAAAACATTTGAAGATTCTAAGATATTTAGCTCACACCGCAACTTGCAAAACCTTTTCTCATCCAAGGGCTTAGTCACGATATCTACCAGTTGATCATCAGTCTTCACATGGTCGATGAGGATATTGCCCTTGAGGACATGGTCCTGAAGAAAATGATGACGAATCTGGATGTGCTTGGTCTTCGAGTGTTGTACTGGGTTGTATGCAATCTTGATAGCACTCTCATTGTCACAGTAGAGAGGCACATTCTTCATGTTGATGCCGTAGTCCTTGAGGGTTTGCTTCATCCAGAGCAATTGAGCATAGCAAGAACCAGCAGCAATGTACTCAGCTTCTACAGTGGAGAGTGATACGCATTTCTGCTTCTTTGAGGACCAGCAAACTAGTGATCTTCCGAGGAAATGGCATGTGCCAGAAGTTGACTTGCGATCCACACGTTCACCAGCATAGTCAGAATCAGAATACCCTACCAAATGAAGATTGGAGCCCTTGGGATACCATAATCCTAGTGTTGGTGTGTGAGCTAAGTATCGAAGAATATGTTTCACAGCCTTATGGTGTGATTCCTTCGGTTTTGCTTGAAAACATGCACACATGCAAACACTAAGCATTATATCTGGCCTAGATGCACATAGATACAATAAAGAGCCAATCATAGAACGATATACCTGCTGATCAAAGTCTTTACCATTTTCATCAGTGCCGAGGTGGCCGTTGGTAGGCATTGGAGACTTGGCACCTTTGCATTTATGCATGTCGAATTTCCTTAGAACATCCTTGAGTTATTTCTCCTGTGATATGAAGATTCCATTGCTTTGTTGACGAATTTGAAGACCCAAGAAGAATTTCAGCTCCCCCATCATGGACATCTGATATTCTTCACTCATCATGTAGGCAAATTCATCACTGTATCGTTTGCCAGTACAACCAAATATGATATCATCGACATATATTTGACATACAAATAGCTCATTATCCTAGGATTTTGTGAAAAGAGTTGGATGGAGTGAACCAGGTTTGAAGCCTTTCTTCATGAGGAATTCCTTCAATGTATCATACCATGCCCGAGGGGCTTGCTTGAGACCATAAAGAGCCTTTTTGAGTCTGAAGACTTTGTTTGGATTATTTGGATCCTCAAAACCTGGGGGCTAAGCAACATATACTTATTCCTCAAGCTTACCATTGAGGAATGCACTTTTCACATCCATTTTATATAAAATGATGTTATGATGATTAGCGTAAGCAAGTAGTATTCGAATAGGTTCAAGTCTAGCAACAGGTGCAAAAGTTTCATCGAAATCTCTTCCTTCAACCTGGGTGTAGCCTTGGGCTACAAGTCGTGCCTTGTTCCTCACCACTTGACCGTCCTCATCTTGCTTGTTTCAGAAAATCCACTTGGTGCCGATGATGTTGTGCTTGCGAGGATCTGATCGTTTGACTAGCTCCCATACATCATTCAGCTTGAATTGAAGAAGTTCGTCTTGCATAGCTTGGATCCACTCCGGTTCTAGAAAAGCCTCAGCAACCTTTGAGGGTTCTGTGATGGATACAAAGGAAAAATGCCCACAAAAGCTAACTAAGTGTGAAGCTTTTGAGTGAGTGAGAGGACCTGGCGCGTTGATGTCGTTGAGGATTTTGTCAAGTTCTACTTCGTTTGCAATCCTTGGATGAGCTGGATGAGCATTTTGTCTAGGCTGAGGAAGTGGTGCTGGTGCAATTTCCTCAGGAGCATCTTCTTGATTTTTATCAGTGATGGGGATTGTTTCTTCACCAATTTCCTCAGTGGGGACAATGTCTTCTGTAGGCTTGAGCTTTATTTCTTCCTCAGGAGACAACTTATCTGGATCAAAAGGCAATTGCTCTCTTTGCGGGCCATTAGTTTCATCGAACCGCACATCTACAGTCTCAACAACTTTGTTGTGATAGTTGTTGAAGACTCTGTAAGTGTGCGAATCCTTTCCATAACCGAGCATAAAACCTTCATGTGCCTTAGGTGCAAATTTTGAGCTATGGTGAGGATCTCTAATCCAGCATTTTGCATCGAAGACTTTGAAATAACTTACATTGGGTTTCTTGTCAGTGAGGAGTTCATATGAGGTTTTCTTGAGGAATTTGTGAAGATATACCCTGTTGATGATATGGCATGCAGTGTTGATTGCTTCAAGCCAAAAGCGACGAGGAGTCTGATATTCTTCAAGCATAGTTCTTGCCATTTCAAGCAGAGTCCTATTCTTCCTTTCAACGACACCATTCTGCTGAGGAGTATAAGGAGCAGATAATTCATGAGTAATACCAAGTTCATCAAGATAATCATCAAGACCAGTGTTTTTGAACTCAGTTCCATTATCACTCCTGATATGTTTGATCTTGATGCCAAAGTTCATCGAGACCCTTGAACAAAATCGTTTGAAGATTTCCTGCACTTCAGTTTTATACACTATGATATGCACCCAAGTATATCTGGAATAATCATCAACTATGACGAAGCCATATAATGATGATGCATTGGTTAGTGTGGCATAGTGAGTAGGTCCAAATAAATCCATATGAAGCAATTCGAATGGACGTGTAGTGGTCATGATCGTTTTTGAGGGATGCTTGGATCTGGTCATTTTCCCAGATTCACAAGCACCGCAGAGATGATCCTTGAGGAATTTGACCGATTCGATGCCGATGACATGCTTCTTCTTCGCGAGCGTGTGCAAATTCCTCATGCCTGCATGACCTAGTCTTCGGTGCCACAACCATCCTTCTGAGGTTTTTGCTAGTAAGAAAGTGGCTGGTTGAGGACCTATAGAGAAATCAACAATGTACAAATCCCCTCTTCTTACACCTTCGAAGACTTTGGATCTGTCAGATTCCATGGTTACTACACATCTATATCTACCAAAGATAACAATCATATCAAGATCACAAAGCATCAAGACTGACATAAGGTTAAAACCAAGGGATTCAACAAGCAGCACTTTGTCCATATGCCTATCCTTGGAAATAGCCACTTTGCCAAGTCCCAATACCTTGCTTTTACCTTTGTCAGCATATGTGATTTGCTTCAGAGGTGATGGAGTTAGTGGCATATTCATCAGTAAGCTTTTATCACCAGTCATGTGATGTGTGCAGCCACTATCGAGAACCCACTCAGTATTCTTGGGTTTGTCATCCTGCAGATGAATTAGTACAGCTTACCATCTCATATGCTTCAGATTTGAAGAATATGATACTAATTTCATCAGATCAGTAATTTCATCATAACATAAATGTAAGGACGTGTGAAATATTTCTATTTCATCAATCATTAGCTTGCGTCCTATCAAGCATTTTCCTCAGGTCTCCAGCAAATTCTTCATATGATGATTTTCATCTGGAGACCTGACCTGCAGAAGTGATTAGTTCGATTTCTTCACCACCCATATCTGAAGGGGTGGCAAAGCATTCATCATCCTGCGAGCACCATATGAGAAAGGTGGCATTGAAGCCAATGCACTTCTCTTAACAGTAGGGGGGTTAAAGTACTCATATGAATATGCAGAGAACTGGTTAGAGGATTTATGAACATAATGATTTGAGGAGTAACGCTCATATTCATATTCCTTGTAGTTTCCCTAGACGTTAGACACATTAGCACGAGTACGAGCATAGTTTTGACCAATTGAGGATTTTGATCCTCTTGAAGACTTTGGTCCTCCTGAGGAATTTGATCTGGGGTTCAGATTCTTCGGTGGTGGTGTCATGAGGACATTCACCTGAAAATTTTCAAGACAGCTTTTGGGAACCCAGATTTTCCTCAAGGGAGGGTCATTCCTGCAGTTAGTTCCAACATATCGAGCAAATACTCCACCAGATTGATTTTTGAATAGTTTATAGTTGGAGTCAAATGACTCATCTGACGAATAGGATAATTCACATGAAAAACCAGTTAGGTTCGATGGATCAAAAGGAGGCCCAGTAGCAGCAACCCATGAGGTTTTGGGATACTGCTCAGGTTTCCAATAGGATCCATCAGCATTTAATTTCCTCTCAAAGGCAATTCCTTCTTTCCTTGTGTTCCTGTCCAAGATCTGCTTTTTTAGCACATCACAAAGGGTTTGATGCCCTTTGAGACTTTTGTATATGCCTGTCACGTACAATTCCTTCAACCCTCCATTTTCATCAGTAACATTTGTGTTTTCCTCAAGTGAGGAAATAGACACAACAGGTGCAGTTGAAGAATTTGTAGCAATGGTAGCATTTGATGATTCTGGTGAGGAATTAGCAGTTTCGCGTTCAATGCATTTAAGACATGGAGGAATAAATTCAACTTGACCAGCATTGATCTGTTGAGCTAGTAATGAATCATTTTCCATACGAAGATCATCATGAGACATCCTCAGCTTCTCAAGATCAAGCTTCCTTTGAAGAAATTCATAGGAAAGCTTCTCACGATCAGTGAGGAGTGTATCATAACGATCCTGAAGTTTATCAAATCTAGACTGAAGACTTTTCACATCATCAGTGAGGATTTGGGTAAGGTTCATTTCATCATTCAATAGATCATCACTTTTATCTAGCAGTTTCTTAAGCTTTTCCAGAGAAGTTTGTTGTTTAGTGGCAATGATAACTGGGTTTCTTATAATCATTAGGTTCAGAGTCACTTGAATCAGAGGAGGAGGCATTATTTGGTACCTTCGAACCTTTTGCCATGAATCAATAGGTTGGAGCGAAGTCATCAGCATAGTCATCAGTATGGATGGTGCAATCATTTTCTTCAAGATTGAAGATTGACTTGCTGACGGAAGTGGTTGCTAGTGCAAGACTAGCCTGTCCGGATTCTGAGTCTTCATCAGAACCCTCTTCTTCATCACATTCCTCTGATTCTGCCTCGGAGTCCATTTCCTTGCCAATACGTTCCCGAGCCTTTCTGAAACTAGTCTTCTTTTGTGATGAGGGCTTTGAAGATGAGGATTTTGAAGATTTCTTCTTCTTCTTCGAGTCATCAGAACTGTCATCCTTGAATTTCTTCTTCTTTGATTCCTTTCCCCAACGGGGACAATCAACAATGTAATGACCTGATTTCTTGCACTTGTGACAGGTTCGTTTCTTGTAGTCCTTAGATGAAGATTCTGATTTCCTCATGTCTCTTCTTGAAGATTTACCGAACTGGCCACGTCGTGTAAATATCTGGAATTTCCTCACGAGCATTGCAAGCTCCTGTCCAAATTCTTCAGGGTCACAAATGCTGTCATCTGTGTCTTCTTCTTCAGATGAGGAAATTTCTCTAGCCTTCACTGCACGTGGTCTGGAATAGCTTGGTCCATATAGATCTCTCTTTTCTTCTAGCTGGAATTCATGAGTATTTAGCCTTTCAAGTATATCAGCTGGATCAAGAACCTTGTAGTCTGGTCTTTCTTGAATCATCAGAACTAAAGTATCAAATGAAGAATCCAACGAACTCAGCAGTTTCTTCACAACTTCGAGATCGGTGATGTCTCGAGCTCCCAGTGCTTGCAGTTCATTTGATATGTCAGTGAGGCAATCAAAGGTGTCTTGGCAGCTTTCATTGTCATGTCTCTTGAAGCGATTGAAGAGATTGCGAAGAATATTAACACGAGAGTCACGCTGGGTTGATACTCCTTCATTTACCTTGCACAGTCTCTCCTAGATCAGTGTTGCAGAGCCCAAAGCACTTACTCTTCCAAACTGGCCTGGGCTCAGATGGCCACAGATGACGTTCTTCGCTTGAGAATCTAGTTGCATGAATTTCTTCACATCAGCCGCAGTGACATTGGTAGAGATGATGGGGACGCCATTTTCCACAATATACCAGAGATCATTATCAGTAGCTTGTAGATGCATTTGCATTTTGTTCTTCCAGAAGGGAAAGTTCTTTCCTTCGTAGGTAGGACATGCTGCAGTCACCTTAAACATGCATGCTGTCGACATAACTAAAACTCCAGGTGGTTAAACCAAAATCACACAGAACAAGGGAGTACCTTGCTCTGATATCAATTGAAAGTGCGTTATATCGACTAGAGGGGGGTGAATAGGAGATTTTTAGAATTTCATCACTCAGGAAATTCCTTTTGAGGAAATTCCTCACTGATGACAAACTTACAGCGGAAACAGTATTTTAGAGTGAAGAATGTGAAAACAGATTGCACTGTGAGCAGGCACGCAGAATACAGATGAGGATTAACTGATGTGAAGAATTTGGGGTTGAGGAAATTCAGAGAAAGTCTTCAACAAATTCTTCAAACAGTCGTAGTGAAATTCATCAACACATAATACGAGGAAAGTAAGGAGTTGAGGAATTAGAACCCGTTTCTCAGTGAAGACAATCGTTGATGACCCAGTTCCAACTGTTGTGACTATCGTATATCTGGTTTGGAGCGGCTTGGTATTAAAGCCAAAGGACACCCAGTTCCGGGACACACAGTCCCTGTCGTATTCTCCTTGAGGTAAGGACACACAGTCCTCGCCCAACACTCGTGGTAAGTCTTCGGGGCAGACTTCCAAACCCTCACAAACTTGGTCACCCGGCGATCCACAATTGACTGCTGGAAAGCTCTAGACAATGACTCCTAACCGTCTGGAGGATGCACAGTCCTCAAAGGTAAAAGGCTTCAGTCCCACACAACAACAACTTCTTGAGTGATGCTCAATCACTAAGTTTGGTTTGTGGTTTCGGTGTATGGTGTATTTCCCCAGTGATGAATTACTCTCGAAGGCTCTTAGGAATTGGGTTGCTCTTATGACAAGTGTCAGTTTCTAACGGAGCAGCCAACCAACTAGTGGTTGTGGGGGGTGGCTATTTATAGCCTGGGAGCATCCCGACATGATTTGACACTAATGCCCTTAAGTAATATGACCGTTGGAGTGGATAAGACCAGTGAGTTGGCGTGGC
Source organism: Hordeum vulgare subsp. vulgare (assembly GCF_904849725.1). NCBI lineage: Eukaryota > Viridiplantae > Streptophyta > Magnoliopsida > Poales > Poaceae > Hordeum > Hordeum vulgare. Next base: position 229,432,795 of record NC_058520.1, on the reverse strand, counting down.
TATCGAAACGGTTGGAACCCTCAACTGTGAGAGTCCTCATGTCACTCATATTCCTCACTTGAGGCTTTTGGTAGGATTAGGCTTAGGTTGAGCATCATGAGGAAATTCATTCCATAGTGTAACCTTGACCCCTATTACTCGAATGCGAAGGAAGTAAAACAGAAAGTGTAAATCTTCATGCTTCAAATTCTTCAGAGTGATTTTCTTCAGGAACCACTGGACTTCTCAATATCAGTATATTCATGCTTCAAATTCTTCAGAGTGTTCCTATTACTCGAATGCGAAGGAAGTAAAACAGAAAGTGTATATCTTCATGCTTCAAATTCTTCAGAGTGATTTTCTTCAGGAACCACCGGACTTCGCAATATCAGTATCTTCATGAGGAATATCAATTTCATCGCAGGTTCCTCACGATTTATTTCTTCAGCTACAGACCAATCTCTTCAACTGAAGACATATATTTTTAGGCGTCGATATTCTTCAAATATCTCAAACTCCTCAATGACTTATAGATCATGTGTACACTCACAAACACATTAGATACTTAACCTATAAGTCTTCAAACCACCAAAATCACAAAGGGGCACTAGATGCACTTACACCCTTGATAGGTTTTCTGTTTTAGGATAGATTGTCGTACTGTCAAGGGGGGCTCTCAAGTGAGTAGCTTGATCGTATCGTTCGTTGAGAGCTCAAAGAAATTGCATCCTTGCATCATACTTCTTGGTTCTTGTTTGGTTTTTCTCTTTGTGAGTTTTAGAGATTATGGTCATCTTCATGACAAGCTCGAGTTCATAATAAAGGAGTCCATATGCATCTTCTATGATGTTTTCGGTGTTGGGATATTTTACCGGTCTTATTCGAAGAAGGGTTCTCACCATTTTCTTATGGGACTTTTATAACTTCCTTTTTATTGATATTTCTATCAAGATTATGTTAGCCCATGTCGTTAGCTTTCGAACAAGCGTGGTTTCGTTGAATTCGGAGTCCGTATGCGAAAGTTACAGCAGTTTCAGTATCCAGCGTTAGTACCGCTCCTGGTGCGAGCGGTAGTACCACTCCTATAGTGGTAGTACCGCCCTTGGAGAGGTAGTACCGCCCCCAGAGCGGTAGTAATTTTTTACTACCGCTCCAGGAGCGGTAGTACTGCTCCGTCGGACTATTTATCGTGGCCTCAGCATGGTTGGTGAACCTACCGAGCGATAGTACCGCTCCCATGAGCGGTAGTACCACTCTGTGCAGGCTGTGAGGCTTAACGGTTGGATTTTTCCCCACCTATAAAATGGGGTCTTCTTGCCCATTGAACTTTATCTCTTTAACTCGTGTTCTTCCCCCATTGTTGACCTTCTTCGAGCTTGCTAAGTCTGAATCCCTCCAATCATTCTTTCTAGTTCTTGAGGGAAAAGAGAGAGGAGATCTAGATCCACATTTCCACCAATCAATTCTCCTCTAAGTGAGGGGAACCCCTTGGGTCTAGATCTTGGAGTTCTTCATGTTCTTCTTCGTTCTTCCTCTCATTTTCCTCCCTAGCATTAGTTGCTTTGGTGGGATTTGGGAGAGAAAGATTTGGGCACTCCGTGTGCCCTTTCCATTGCATTAGTTGCATCGGTTTGAGTACACCACGGTGATACGTGGAAGAGAAGTTTGAGAAGCTTATTACCTTTGGTACATAGTACCCTAGATATTGTTCTTCATGGATGCTTTGGCGTCCTAGAAGCTTGGTCGTGTCTCGAAGTTCAATCATTGTGGTGTAAAGCTCCGGGCAAGCGTCGGGGTCTCCAATTAGGTTGTGGAGATTGCCCCGAGCAATTTGTACGGGTACCGGTGACCGCCCCCAAGGTTTGCCATTTGTACGGGTTCAGTGACCGCCCTCAAGGGTCCCTTAGTGGAATCACGGCATCTTGCATTGTGCGAGGGCGTGAGGAGATTACGGTGGCCTTAGTGGCATCTTGGGGACCATTGTGCCTCCACACCGCTCCAACGGAGATTAGCATCCGCAAGGGTGTGAACTTCGGGATACATCATCGTATCCGCGTGCCTCGGTTATCTCTTACCCGAACCCTTTACTTATGCACTTTACTTTGTGATAGCCATTTTGTTTCTTGTCATATATCTTGCTATCACTTAGTTGTTTATCTTGCTTAGGATAAGTTGTTGGTGCACATAGTTGAGCCTAGTTGTTTTAGGTTTTGTGCTTGACAAATTAAACGTTAGTTTTATTCCGCATTTATTCAAGCCTAAACCGTACTTATTTTAAAGCGCCTATTCACCCCCCCTCTAGGCGACATCCACGTCCTTTCAATCGGTATCAGAGCCAGGTCTCTCTTTATTAGGTTTAACCACCTAGATAGTAAGGATGTCGACTAGGGGTTTAGGATTCTCTAACACTCTTAGTTTCGATGGAATTTTTTTTATGTTTGGGTAATTCGCATGCTTAATCACTTTAGGGTCATGGACCCAAACTTGGACCGAATTGTAGATATGGGTTTTTCTCCTCCAAAGGATTCTCAAAAAATATCTTTAGAGGATGAGAAAACTCTTATCTCAATGCTCAAGCTTCTAATGTACTTTTTGATGCTTTGAGCAATGTAGTTATATTTCAACTCATGCCATTCCGGGATGCTCATGATTTGTGGACAAAGCTTCAAGATAAATATGCTATGTCCAAGATTTGTGGGAATGATTGTTCTCCCTCCACCTCCGGTCGTGTGGTCTTCTCAACTTCATCTACTTCACCTACATGTGGATTGCCACAAGGTAATGATATGGTGAGTAGTGGTGATCATTGCAATGATGATAGTGGGTTTATTGTTGATGATCCTTCATCACTATATTATTGCAATGCTTCATCTTTGGTCATTAACACTTCGAGCACTCTAAATGTTTTACATGCTTGAGTTGATAGTCCTTGCATATCATGTGAAAAATGCTTGACTAAATCTCATGATGATATGCTTCCTATATCTTGTTGCCATGATAAAAATGTATATATTTCCTCGAGTTGTTGTGCTAACAATATAGAGGAAATTAATCACTCCATGGAACAAGATGTGGCCTTGAATGATGCTTCAAGGCATCCTACATCATCATCTATTGTTACTCACTTTTGCCTTATGGCTAAGGCTTCAAAGGTATCTCCTACTTCGAATCCCAATATATCTCATGATGATGATTTTGATGATAATGGGGATGAGGATAATGATGAAGAGAGTGATAATGTTGCATCCTTAAAAATTAAGTGTGAAATGATTTTTAAATCTCTTTATAAGAATAAACTTTCTTGTTCCAACTTCTTGGAAATCATGTATATTGCCACTGAGGGCAAGAAATACATTGAGGAGTTGGAAGCTCATATCGAGGAGCATGAGGCAACCATTGAGACAATGGAAGGTCATGAGCGTGAATACGCTAACAAGATCGCAGAGCTATCTCAAGCTCTTGAAAATGAAAAAACCACCAAGGAATCTCTTGAGGAAACCTTTGCTATAGAATTATCTAGATTAAAGGAATCCCATGATCGAGGTGGCTATTGATTTTAGAACTAAAAACGATAAGATTGAAGTTGCACATGCTAAACTAGTTGAGGACTATAAGCACCTCGAAAATGGCTCAAAGGCTATTAAGAGTTCGCTCATCGAACTCACCGAGTCTCATGCTCAACTTCAAGCTTCATATGCTAAAGATCTTGCCAAGTTGCCTTCTCCTCTTATTGTTAATAATGATGCATGTGCTACTAATTCTACTTCTTGTGAAGCATCCATTTTAAAGGAGAATGTTGAGCTAAGGGCTCAACTCGAGTTGCTATCTAGCAATTATGGGAAATTGGAAGAAAGTCATGTAATGCTAACAAGCTCTCATGATGATCTTCTAGTATCCCATAATGTGCTAAAATTAGCTCATGAGGCTATTACTACCAAGGTAACATTGAGTGAGCCTCATGTGGACATTAGCACTACTTCTAGTCAAAAAGCTGTTGGAATTATGCCCTAGAGGCAATAATAAATATAGTTATTATTAGAATTCCTGTATCAAGATAATCGTTTATTATCCATGCTATAATTGTATTGAATGAAGAATTATATACACCTGTGGATACATAGACAAAACACTGTCCCTAGCAAGCCTCTAGTTGGCTAGCGAGTAGATCAAAGATAGTCGGTGTCTTCTGATTATGAACAAGGTGTTGTTGCTTGATAACTGGATCTCGTCATTAGGAGAATCACGTGATGGACTAGACCCAAACTAATAGACGTAGCATGTTGATCGTGTCTTTTTATTGCTACTGTTTTCTGCGTGTCAAGTATTTGTTCCTATGACCATGAGATCATATAACTCACTAACACCGGAGGAATACTTTGTGTGTATCAAACGTCGCAACGTAACTGGGTGACTATAAAGATGCTCTACAGGTATCTCCGAAGGTGTTCGTTGAGTTAGTATGGATCGAGACTGGGATTTGTCACTCCGTGTGACGGAGAGGTATCTTGGGGCCCACTCGGTAATACAACATCACACACAAGCCTTGCAAGCAAAGTGACTTAGTGTAAGTTGCGGGATCTTGTATTACGGAACGAGTAAAGCGACTTGCCGGTAAACGAGATTGAAATAGGTATACAGATACTGACGATCTAATCTCGGGCAAGTAACATACCGAAGGACAAAGGGAATGACATACGGGATTATATGAATCCTTGGCACTGAGATTCAAACGATAAGATCTTCGTGGAATATGTAGGATCCAATATGAGCATCCAGGTCCCGCTATTGGATATTGACCGAGGAGTCTCTTGGGACATGTCTACATAGTTCTCGAACCCACAGGGTCTGCACACTTAAGGTTCAACATTGTTTTATGCGTATTTGAGTTATATGGTTGGTTACCGAATGTTGTTCGGAGTCCCGGATGAGATCACGGACGTCACGAGGGTTTCCGGAATTGTTCGGAAACGAAGATTGATATATAGGATGACCTCATTTGATTACCTGAAGGTTTTCGGAGTTACCGGGAATGTACCGGGAATGACGAATGGGTTCCGGGAGTTCACCGGGGGGGCAACCCACCCCGGGAAGCCCATAGGCATTGGGGGTGGCGCACCAGCCCTTAGTGGGCTGGTGGGACAGCCCAAAAGATTCCTATGCGCCATAGGAAGAAAAATAAAAGAGAAAAGGAAAAAAAAAGAGGAGGTGGGAAAAGGGGGAAGGACTCCTCCTTCCAAACCTAGTTGGACTCGGTTTGGAAGGGGACGGTTGCCCCCCTTGGCTCGGGCGAAGCCCTTAGGGGTCCTTGGACCCCAAGGCAAGGCTCCCCCTCTTCCCCCTATATATACGGAGATTTTAGGGATGATTTGACACAACTTTGCCACGGCAGCCCGACCACATATCTCCACGGTTTTACCTCTAGATCGCGTTTCTGCGGAGCTCGGGCGGAGCCCTGCCGAGACGAGATCATCACCAACCTCCGCAGCGCCGTCACGCTGCCGGAGAACTCTTCTAGCTCTCCGTCTCTCTTTCTGGATCAAGAAGGCCGAGATCATTGTCGAGCTGTACGTGTGCTGAACACGGAGGTGTCGTCCGTTCACCACTAGATCGTGGGACTGATCGCGGGACGGTTCGCGGGGCGGATTAAGGGACGGGAGGACGTTCCACTACATCAACCGCGTTCACTAACGCTTCTGCTATACGGTCTACAAGGGTATGTAGTTCACACATCCCCTCTCGTAGATGGACATCACCATGATAGGTCTTCGTGCGCGTAGGAAATTTTTTGTTTCCCTTGCGACGTTCCCCAACGAAAGCTATATTGCCATGTGCTAGCGCTCGTAATTCATCTACGTTCCCCAACAGTGGAATCATGAGCTAGGTTCATGCGTAGATGTCTTCTCGAGTAGAACACAAAAGTTTTTGTGGGCGGTGATGTGCGTTTTGCTGCCCCCCTTAGTCTTTTCTTGATTCCGCGGTATTGTTGGATCGAAGCGGCTCGGACCGACATTACTCGTACGCTTACGAGAGACTGGTTTCATCGCTACGAGTAACTCCGTTGCTCAAAGATGACTGGCGGGTGTCAGTTTCTCCAACTTTAGATGAATCGGATTTGACCGAGGAGGTCCTTGGATGAGGTTAAATAGCAACTCATATATCTCCGTTGTGGTGTCTGCGTAAGTAAGATGCGATCCTACTAGATACCCATGGTCACCACGTAAAACATGCAACAACAAAATTAGAGGACCTCTAACTTGTTTTTGCAGGGTATGCTTGTGATGTGATATGGCCAACTATGTGATGTGATATATTGGATGTATGAGATGATCATATTGTAATAGATAATATCGACTTGCTCGTCGATGGTACGGCAACCGCCAGAAGCCATAGGGTTGTCTTTATACTAACGTTTGTGCTTGCAGATGCGTTTACTATTTTGCTAGGATGTAGCTTTAGTAGTAATAGCATGAGTAGCACGACAACCCCGATGGCGACACGTTGATGGAGATCATGGTGTGGCGCCGGTGACAAGAAGATCGTACCGGTGCTTTGGTGATGAAGATCAAGGAGCACATGATGACGGCCATATCATGTCACTTATAAATTGCATGTGATGTTAATCCTTTTATGCACCTTATTTTGCTTAGAATGACGGTAGCATTATGAGGTGATCTCTCACTAAAATTTCAAGACGAAATTGTGTTCTCCCCGACTGTGCAGCGTTGCTACAGTTCGTCGTTTCGAGACACCACGTGATGATCGGGTGTGATAGACTCAACGTTCACATACAACGGGTGCAAAACAGTTGCGCACGCGGAACACTCGGGTTAAGCTTGACGAGCCTAGCATGTGCAGACATGGCCTCGGAACACATGAGACCGAAAGGTCGATCATGAATCATATAGATGATATGATTAGCATAGGGATGCTTACCACTGAAACTATACTCAACTCACGTGATGATCGGACTTGAGCTAGTGTAAGTGGATCATGAACCACTCAAATGACTAGAGAGATGTACTTTTTGAGTGGGAGTTTATCGAATAATTTGATTAAGTTAAACTCTAATTATCTTGAACATAGTCTAAGTCCACTTTGAATATATTTGTGTTGTAGATCATGGCTCACGCGACAGTCACCCTGAATTTTAATACGTTCCTAGAGAAAGCTAAGTTGAAAGATGATGGAAGAAACTTTGTAGACTGGGCTCGTAATCTTAAGCTAATCTTACAAGCTGGGAAGAAGGATTATGTCCTTAATGCTGCGCTAGGAGATGAACCACCCGCTACGGCTAATCAGGATGTTAAGAACGCTTGGTTAGCACGTAAGGAGGTCTACTCAGTACTTTAATGTGCAGTCTTGTATGGCTTAGAACCGGGACTTCAACGTCGCTTTGAGCGTCATGGAGCATTTGAGATGTTCCAGGAGTTGAAGTTTATCTTTCAGAAGAACGCCCGGATCGAGAGGTATGAGACCTCCAATAGATTCTATGCTTGCAAGATGGAGGAGAACTCGTCTGTCAGTGAACATGTGCTCATAATGTCTGGGTACTCAAACCGTCTAGCTGAGCTGGGGATTGAACTCCCGCAAGAAGCTATCACTGAGAGAATCCTTCAATCACTGCCGCCAAGCTATAAAGGCTTTGTGTTGAACTACAACATGCAAGGGATGAACAAGTCTCCCGGCGAGTTGTTTGTGATGCTGAAAGTCGCAGAGTCTGAACTCCGTAAAGAGCATCAAGTGTTGATGGTGAATAAGACCACTAGTTTCAAGAGAAATGGCAAATGCAAGAAGGGTAATTCAAAGAAGAGCGGCAAGCCTGTTGCCAATCCGATGAAGAAACCCAAAGCTGGACCTAAGCCTGAAACAAAGTGTTACTATTGCAAGGGTATGGGTCACTTGAAGCGCAATTGCCCCAAGTATCTGGCTGATAAGAAGGCGGCCAAAGAAAAATTAGGTACATTTGATATACATGTTATTGACGTGTACTTAACCGGCTCTCGTAGTAGTGTCTGGGTATTCGATACCGGTTCTGTTGCTCATATTTGCAACTCAAAACAGGAACTGCGGAATAGACGAAGGCTGGCGAAAGATGAAGTGACGATGCGTGTAGGAAATGGTTCCAAGGTTGATGCAATCGCCGTCGGCACAGTTTCACTTCAGTTACCATCAGGATTAGTTATGAACTTGAATCATTGTTATTTAGTGCCTGCGTTGAGCATGAACATTATATCTGGATCTTGTTTATTGTGAGACGGTTACTCTTTTAAGTCAGAGAATAATGGTTGTTCTATTTCTATGGGTAACATCTTTTATGGTCATGCACCCAATGTGAGAGGATTGTTCATATTGAATCTTGATAGTGATACACACATACATAACGTTGAGACCAAAAGAGTTAGAGTTAACAATGATAGCGCCATATTTTTGTGGCACTGCCGCTTAGGTCATATTGGTGTAAAGCGCATGAAGAAACTCCATGCCGATGGACTTTTGGAGTCACTTGACTTTGATTCACTTGACACCTGCGAACCATGCCTCATGGGCAAGATGACTAAAACTCCGTTCTCCGGAACAATGGAGCGTGCAAGTGACTTGTTGGAAATCATACATACCGATGTGTGTGGTCCGATGAGCGTAGAGGCACGCGGCGGATATTGTTATTTTCTCACCTTCACTGACGATTTGAGTAGATATGGTTATGTCTGCTTAATGAAGCACAAGTCTGAAACATTTTAAAAGTTCAAGCAATTTCAGAGTGAAGTTGAAAATCATCGTAACAAGAAGATCAAGTTCCTACGGTCTGATCGTGGGGTGAATATCCGAGTTTCGAGTTTGGTGCTCACTTAAGACAATGTGGAATTGTTCCACAGTTGACACCGCTTGGAACACCACAGCGTAATGGTGTGTCCAAATGTCATAATCGTACTTTATTAGAGATGGTGCGATCTATGATGTCTCTTACCGATTTGCCGTTATCGTTTTGGGGTTATGCATTAGAAAGAATTGCATTCACTTTAAATAGGGCACCATCAAAATCCGTTGAGACGACACCATACGAACTGTTGTATGGCAAAAGGCCAAAGTTGTCGTTTCTTAAAGTTTGACGATGTGATGCTTATGTCAAAAAGCTTCAGCCTGAAAAGTTGGAACCCAAAGCGAAAAAGTGCATCTTCATAGGTTACCCAAAAGAGACAGTTGGCTATACCTTCTATCTCAAATCCGAGGGCAAAGTGTTTGTTGCTAAAAACAGAGCATTTCTCGAGAAGGAGTTTCTCTCGAAAGAATTGAGTGGGAGGAAGATAGAACTTGACGAGGTTGTCGAACCTCTCATCCCTCTGGATGGTGGCGCAGCGCAAGGGCAAACCTCTGTCGTTGCGACGCCGGTTGAGGAGGAAGTTAATGATGATGATCATGAAACTGCAGTTCATGTTTCTATCGAACCACGCAGATCGACGAGACCACGTGCTGCTCCAGAGTGGTACGGTAATCCCGTCTTATCAATCATGTTTTTGGACAACAATGAACCTGCAAATTATGAAGAAGCAATGGTGGGCCCAGATTCAAACAAATGGCTAGAAGCCACGAAGTCCGAGATAGGATCCATGTATGAGAACAAAGTGTGGACTTTGGAAGTACAACCTGGGGGTCGCAAGGCTATTCAGAACAAATGGATCTTTAAGAGGAAGACGGACGCTGACGGCAATGTGACCGTTTATAAAGCTCGACTTGTGGCCAAGGGTTTTTTACAAGTTCAAGGAGTTGACTACGATGAGACATTCTCACCCGTAGCGATGTTTAAGTCCGTCAGAATCATGTTAGCAATAGCTGCATTTTTCGATTATGAAATCTGGCAGATGGATGTCAAAACGGCGTTCCTTAACGGTTTCCTTAAGGAAGAGTTGTATATGATGCAACCCAAATGTTTTGTCGATTCTAAGAATGCTAACAAGGTGTGCAAGCTCCAGCGATCCATTTATGGACTGGTGCAAGCATCTCGGAGTTGGAACAAACGCTTTGATGAGGTGATCAAAGCATTTGGGTTTATACAAGTAGTTGGAGAATCTTGTATTTACAAGAAAGTGAGTGGGAGCTCTGTGGTGTTTCTAATATTATATGTGGATGACATATTGCTGATTGGAAACAATGTAGAGTTTTTGGAGAGCATAAAGGATTACTTGAATAAAAGTTTCTCTATGAAGGACCTAGGAGAAGCTGCTTACATTCTAGGCATTAAGATCTACAGGGATAGATCAAAACGCCTGATAGGACTTTCACAAAGCACATACCTTGCCAGTTTTGAAGAGATTCAAAATGGAACAGTCCAAGAAAGGGTTCTTGCCAGTTTTACAAGGTACGAGATTGAGTAAGACTCAGTGCCCAGCAACTGATGAGGATAGAGAGCATATGCGCACCGTCCCCTATGCTTCAGGCATAGGTTCTATCATGTATGCAATGATGTGCACTAGACCGGACGTTAGCCTGGCCATAAGTATGGAAGGTAGGTTCCAGAGTAATCCAGGAGTGGATCACTGGACGGCGGTCAAGAATATCCTAAAGTACCTGAAAAGGACTAAGGAGATGTTTCTTGTGTAAGGATGTGACGAAGAGCTCGCCGTAAAAGGTTACGTCGATGCAAGCTTTGACACAGATCTGGACGACTCTAAGTCGCAAACCGGATACGTATTTATTCTTAATGGGGGTGCGGTAAGCTGGTGCAGTTCCAAACAGAGCGTCGTAGCAGATTCTACATGTGAAGTGGAGTACATGGCTTCCTCGGAGGCGGCTAAGGAGGGTGTTTGGATGAAGGAGTTCATGACGGATCTTGGAGTGGTGCCAAGCGCACTGAATCCAATAACCTTGTTCTGTGACAATACGGGTTGCATTGCCCTAGTAAAGGAACCACGGTTTCACAAGAAGTCCAGACACATCAAACGACGCTTCAACCTCATCCGCGACTACGTCGAAGGGGAGGACGTAAATATATGCAAAGTGCACACAGATCTGAATGTAGCAGACCCACTGACTAAACCTCTTCCACGGGCAAAGCATGATCAACACCAGAACTATATGGGTGTTAGATTTATTACAATGTAATTCCCATGGTGATGTGAGGGCTAGATTATTGACTCTAGTGCAAGTGGGAGACTGTTGGAATTATGCCCTAGAGGCAATAATAAATATAGTTATTATTATAATTCCTGTATCAAGATAATCGTTTATTATCCATGCTATAATTGTATTGAATGAAGACTTATATACATGTGTGGATATATAGACAAAACACTGTCCCTAGCAAGCCTCTAGTTGGCTAGCCAGTTGATGAAAGATAGTCGGTGTCTTCTGATTATGAACAAGGTGTTGTTGCTTGATAACTGGATCACATCATTAGGAGAATCACGTGATGGACTAGCCCAAACTAATAGACGTAGCATGTTGATCGTGTCTTTTTATTGCTACTGTTTTCTGCGTGTCAAGTATTTCTTCCTATGACCATGAGATCATATAACTCACTAACACCGGAGGAATACTTTGTGTGTATCAAACGTCGCAACGTAACTGGGTGACTATAAAGATGCTCTACAAGTATCTCCGAAGGTGTTCGTTGAGTTAGTATGGATCGAGACTGGGATTTATCACTCCGTGTGACGGAGAAGTATCTCAGGACCCACTCGGTAATACAACATCACACACAAGCCTTGCAAGCAACGTGACTTAGTGTAAGTTGCGGGATCTTGTATTACGGAACGAGTAAAGAGACTTGCCGGTAAACGAGATTGAAATAGGTATACGGATACTGACGATCGAATCTCTGGCAAGTAACATACCGAAGGACAAAGGTAATGACATACGCGATTATATGAATCCTTGGCACTGAGGTTCAAACGATAAGATCTTAGTAGAATATGTAGGATCCAATATGGGCATCCAGGGTCTGCACACTTAAGGTTCAACGTTGTTTTATGCGTATTTGAGTTATATGGTTGGTTACCGAATGTTGTTCGCAGTCCCGGATGAGATCAGGGACGTCACGAGGGTTTCCGGAATGGTCCGGAAACAAAGATTGATGTATAGGATGACCTCACTTGATTACCGGAAGGTTTTCGGAGTTACCGGGAATGTATCGGGAATGACGAATGGGTTCCGGGAGTTCACCAGGGGGGCAACCCACCCCGGGAAGCCCATAGGTATTGGGGGTGGCGCACCAGCCCTTAGTGGGCTGGTGGGACAGCCCAAAAGAGCCCTATGCGCCATAGGAAGAAAAATCAAAGAGAAAAGGAAAAAAAAGAGGAGGTGGGAAAAGGGGGAAGGACTCCTCCTTCCAAACCTAGTTGGACTCGGTTTGGAAGGGGAGGGCTGCCCCCCTTTGCTCGGCCGAAGCCCTTAGGGGTCCTTGGACCCCAAGGCAAGGCTCCCCCTCTTCCCCCTATATATACGGAGGTTTTAGGGCTGATTTGACACAACTTTGCCACGGCAGCCCGACCACATATCTCCACGGTTTTACCTCTAGATCGCGTTTCTGCGGAGCTCGGGCGGAGCCCTGCCGAGACGAGATCATCACCAACCTCCGGAGCGCCGTCACGCTGCCAGAGAACTCTTCTACCTCTCCGTCTCTCTTGCTGGATCAAGAAGGCCGAGATCATCGTCGAGCTGTACGTGTGCTGAACGCGGAGGTGCCGTCCGTTCGGCACTAGATCGTGGGACTGATCGCGGGACGGTTCGCGGGGCGGATTGAGGGACGTGAGGACGTTCCACTACATCAACCGCGTTCACTGACGCTTCTGCTGTACGGTCTACAAGGGTACGTAGATCACACATCCCCTCTCGTAGATGGACATCACCATGATAGGTCTTCGTGCGCGTAGGAAATTTTTTGTTTCCCATGCGATGTTCCCCAACAAAAGCTATATTGCCATGTGCTAGTGCTCGTAATTCATCCACTCACAATGTTTCTACATCTTGTGACGAATTACTTTCCATGCCTTGTTGCTCTAACAATGAAGCTTATACTTCCTCTAGTACTTGTGTTGATACTAACCATGTTGAGGAAATCAAAGAGCTCAAGGCCCAAGTCACTTCCTTGATGAAAGACTTGGAAAAGAGTCATGAAGGAATGTCCACACTCAACAATGTCTTGTGTGGGCAAAAATCCCCAAATGAAAAATATGGACTTGTATTCAACTCCAACTAGAAGAATAAGTCCAAAAGCTGCAAGAAGAAGGGCCAAGAACATATGAAGAATTCGGCCAAGATTATTTGCTTCAAGTGCAAAATTGAAGGGCACCATGTTAGATCTTGCCCACTAAAGAAGAAGCCCCAAAGTCACAAGCAACAAGGGAAGATGCCACAAGTGCACTCACATACTCAACTACAAGTTGAAGAAAGGGCCCTTCCCAAGAAGACCCAAGCCATACCTCCTCATGTTGAGAAATCAATAGGTTAGAAATTAAAGGGTAGATGTTGCTACTTATGTCGTGAGAAGGGTCACTTCGCTTCTCCTTGCACGAGAGGTAATTTATCCAACCCAATCATTATTGATGATATCTATTTACTTGGGAAGGATAAGGTTGGCAATGTGTTTGCCAAGTTTGTTGGTACTCAAAGTGGTGTCAAGAAAAGTACCATTTGGGTTGCCAAGCCTATTGTGACTAACCTCTTTGGACCCAATGTGGTTGGGGATCAACAAGCTCAAACTTCATCAATAGGTGTTTGTGGAGGACATTAGAGACCAGGATACATAATGAAGAATTAAGGGGTCTTCATCATTCATATTTTCTCTAGCCAAGTCATTTGGATTATCGAGTTTCTATCTTATATCCAATGTGCCTCCTTACGGTATCTTGTACTTAAACTGTTTTGTCACATCCCTAACCCTTAAGCAAGATAGTCTTGTGCTCATGTCTTCTTTGCATTTGCATCTAAGATTTTCCAACAAGATCAAGAAAGTGGCAAAGGAAAAACTCAAAAACCTAGCCACTACTTTAAATAAAGAAAATCTCAAACTAGTTAAAATCAATGAACCCAAAATGGCCTCAAGAAATGTTCAAACTTTCTGATAAATCATGAAAGTAAATAAGCATTGGAGAAAACTATTTTCTTGACACTTTAAGCATTTTAAATAAATGCAAAAGGCCACTGGTTTCAAACTTTAAATTTGAAATCAGAAACTATAAATTTTCAAAAATGTTGAAAACTTTGGAAATGGTTGGGAATATTATAACAAATATTCAGGTGTGTTTAAAATAATTTTTACCACCATTTTGGAGCTGAAATAAATAGCAAAACATGAATTAGCAAAACAGAACAAAACAGAAAAGTATTAAGAAGAAGAAAAACATTACCTGTCGCCTATAGCCTGGCCCAGCCCATCTAAGCCCTGTCGTCTTCCTCCCGCCAGTAGGCAGCAGGAGGTGGCCGCCGCGTTCCCCGGCGCGGCCACGCACCTGTGCGCCTGCCTGGTCGCCGCCTCGCGCTGGCAAGGCCGGGGATAAGCTCCCCGAGGCCTCCGCTATCCATTCCCATCGCCTGTTCCTTCCCTTCCTCTCGGATATCTCTTCCCCCTCCTGCCGCCATTGGAGCCGAGCAAAGCTCGAGCTGCCCGTGACCCTAGCCTTAGCCTCCTCTTGCTGAGCACGCCGTTAGCTCCGCCTCATCGCGCCGGTCCTCTCTACAGACGCCGAAGCTTCCCCGAGCTGTGCATCGCCCCCAACGCCATCGTCTTCCACCTCCAGCCGCCGGACCTCTCGCGTCGATTCGCTCCCTCCGGCGCACCCCCGAGCCCCTCAGCAGCACCATCGGAACCGCCGTGAACTCGTCATCATTTCCCCTCTCGCCCCACGCTCTCCCATGCATCGTAGCCCCGTTCCCCACCAAGGCCGAGAGATCCTCGCCGTCGGTCATGTCGTCGTCGTCGCTGTGGTGTCCGATCCACGCGCTCGAGCTAGGGATCGAGCTCCTGGAGCCTCCAGGAGCGTGATGAGCCCTCCAGCTGCCCTCCCCGTGCCCTAGAGCCGTCTCTCATAGAAGGCCGAGTTTCGGCCGCCGCTTCGGCTCGTCGCCGGCGCCCCTCCCGGCGACCCTAGCTTCCCCCTGATGCCCCCGATAGATGCGGCGTTGCACCAGCTACCCGTAGCTGCTTTCTGCGCCCAAAACCGACGGCATATGCGCAGTCTAGCTTCCTCCAGTGAGCCCTCCACCGCGCCCGTGGTCGCCGCCGGCCATGCTCCGGTGCGGGTCGACATGGCAAAGCTAATCCAGCAGATTAGAAGCTTAATCTCTCGCTGATAGTGGGCCCAAGGCCAAGTCAACTCGGTTTAGGGACTGGTCAGCGCGGGATTAGTCCCAGAGAGGCTGACCAGTGGGGCCCCCCTGTCAGGTTTGACCGAACAGGTCGGCTGACCTGCTGACGTCAGTCTGATGCAATAAAGAGAATTATCAGTATAGAAATAATTCCTGGAATTTGCTAGAACTTGTAAAAATCATAGAAATTAATCTGTAACTCCAATGTATCAGAAAAAGTATCAGAAAAATTCAAGGATTCTGATTATGCTATTTTCAACCATGTTTGAAAAAGTTACAGAACCCTAACATGTATAATAAGGAATAATTCAATTCTTATAATCACTTTATAAATGGAATTTGGAAAATATTCAAATTTCAATATGGTTGCCATGATCACACACTGTCCTAGTTACAAATCAGTACATTAACATGACATTTCATGCATGCTAACCTCAAGTTGATATGAGCATCAGGTCGAATCAATTAAACCGGTATCCGAGAATACCCCGTTTGAATTGCTATTCGAATGTGATTCAAATCAACTCTAAACCTAATACATGTTGAAAATTATAACTTATCACTTTGCATTCTCATGCCATGCTCATGCATCATTTTGATTGCATATGATTGTTATTGAATGTTACCATTCTTTTCGGTAGGCTCCGCACCCCCGGATTCCACCGAATATCCGTTTGACGGATATCGTTCCTCCTCTGAGCAACAAGGCAAGCAACCCTTTTGATCATCCCGATAATTCCAATGTTCTTGCTCCTGCACTTATTTATTGCATTAGGATCAAATGCTTCAACTGCTTTTGCCACGTTAGTTGAACCCACTTCCTTTGCATGACCTAACCATGTCATAGTAAATAGCCGAACCTTGCAACCTAGCATACCTGATAGTTGCTTGAGCTATGATGTGCCTTATCCTGCTATGCATGCTATGCTTAGAGTTGTGTATGGTCTGTCATCTGGGAGATGAATAGAATTGTGAGAATGTGTTCGGTGAGCAAAGGTTGTGTGTTGAACTTGATTTGGTAAAGGTACCGGTGAAAGGCTGTGTAGGAGTACATGGCGGGTTGTTTCATTGGAACCGTCCTTAGGAACTGAGTTCCGTGTATGTAATCCAAGACTAGATACTACCACATGCTGGGCCCTGAAATATGACCCCGCTCGGCCTATTAATCGCTTAGTACTCAGTCCAGGAGTTGCAAGTAGTTTCTGGTGTTTATAGTAATGCTGGAGGTCGTGCATGGTGCTGACCTGAGAGGTGGACCGTGATGCGGTAGGCAGTGGCACGGTGTACCAAGTGGCACCCGGATGGTGGGCTTGGGAACCCTGCGCACATCGTTTGAGGCCGTGGCGGAAACCTCGGCCGGACTTCCGTACGGGTTACTCTCAGATAGGCGATAAACCTGGACTAGGTACCAGTGTGGTTAACGGTCGTGGCCGACTCCCTCGCTGGGCTTCCGCTTGAAGATTGCCGAGGTGCATGACGTGCACATGGCGATAAGTGGCGAGAGCGTGTGTGACGAAGTACACCCCTGCAGGGTTATGATCTATTCGAATAGCCGCGTCCGAGGATATGGACTACTTGGAGACATATGTTGTTCATAGATAACTTCAATGGCTACTCATAAAATTGCCAAGATAAGCGTGAGTGTCGTGGACGGCATTTCCGTACGGAGACGTAATGATTCCACGATAGTGTACTGTTGTGGTGTTAGTGGACTCGCGTGCAAGAAATCAAGCTGTCAAAATTATTTTAAAAATGCAAGTTGTCTAGCCACGAGTCAAATGCTCGCTTTCCGCATGAAACCCCAAAATACCTTTTGATACCTTGCATGAGTAGTTATTTGTCCTAAAGTCTTTCTGAGTACCTTCGTACTCATGTT
This sequence comes from Hordeum vulgare subsp. vulgare, assembly GCF_904849725.1. Taxonomy (NCBI): domain Eukaryota; kingdom Viridiplantae; phylum Streptophyta; class Magnoliopsida; order Poales; family Poaceae; genus Hordeum; species Hordeum vulgare. The sequence goes on along the minus strand of NC_058520.1, from coordinate 229,415,640 downwards.
TGCTTAATACATGTTGCAGAGGTTGCTAATGACCCTAATGGAGGGTTCTTCGTAGACATCGACGACGACGAGTAGCTGGTGTCCCAGCTACGATCTGGCCCTACGTTGGATCTGTAGTATAGTCAGGCCATGTGCCTTCTAGTTGCCCTGTCTGTACTCAGACAGTTTAAACTCTTCCGCTGGCTTGTAACTGAATGACTGCTATTATGGGTCGTGAGACACTTGATGTGTAATATTATGTGTGTGGCTCTTCCGAGCCTCTTAAATAAACCTTGTATGTTTATGGTTATGTTGTGATGCCATTGATGTATCTATACATATCGGTATGCCATGCGTACGTGTGTCGTACTTGATATGTATGGGGTTCGATTACCTAGTCGTGAACTTTAGTAGCACTCCTTACAAGGAAATGCCCCTTTGTGATCCAACGAGCCTTGGTAGTTCGCTACTGCTCCGGACACATTGGTTGACCGGCATGTGTCCTTCTTAGCTGTTGTGTCTGTCCCCTTTGGGGAAAAGTCACGCGATGTAATGGAGTCCCTGTAGCTTGCTACGACTCGTCTACATTCGCTGATGACTGATACCTGCTTTGTTGGGTCATGTATGCCTGTCCTTGTGCGGTACTGCCACTTTGGTTTATGACTAGACATGTCGATCCGGGTTCTTTGACATTGGAATGCTAGCGACACTATTGCATACGTGAGTCAAAAGACGCAAACGGTCCCGGCTAAGGTAAGGCTGCAGCCGTGGAGTTAACCGTGCGTGAGACCGCAAAGGGATGCGATGTGTTACCGGCTGGATTCCTATGGCTTAGGATCGGGGTCCCGACATGTTTACATTATTAGTTGCTTGCCCCTTTGCATGTTGTGGTTTTGTACCTTGCATGTGTTTGTACATGTTGTGCTTCCAACTTGCTTATGTTGAGTAATCGAGTATGTGTATGTTGGTTTGCATATCATGTACATGTGAGTCTTGTATTGAGCCTTTTTGCATCTTGTTTGTATCTTTTTGGCTCTTGTGAGAGATTAATGGATTATCCCATTGGGGGGAGTGATGTGCTTTGCACACCTCACAATCCTATAAATGTGTATACATGGGGAATACCACTTAGGATTGATATTTCAACATTATCTAGTTTCTATGTGGTATGTCTTACTCACGAGAAGTTCAAATTCTATATGGTCCATTAATTATCTCTTGTTGGTTTTAATTTTCCACTTGCTAATATTGTTGGGTTATCACATTATGGGGGAGTAATATGCTATGTGCATATTACAAGCCTAGAGAATGTGTACATTTGAGGTATTGCCACTTAGTGTTGATATTGTAAATTATCTTGTTCCTAGGTGGCATGTTTTCTCTACAAGTGTCATTTTCTTGCATTTTATGGGTAAAGATGATCTTGTATATATTTGCGATCTACCAATGAGTATCATGTCCAAAATACTTCTTGTCCTTGACAATTCGTATTCCCATCATGTGGTAGGAATTGCTAATCGTCTTTACATTGGATTTTGTGTTTCGTTTGTCTTCCTTGCCTCTTGTGGATCTATTTTAACATGTCTAGTGTTTTTATAGATATAGAGAAAGTGATGATCCCATCTTGTGCATTTTGTATTTAAATGCAAATTCTATATAATGCACGTCCCTTGGGGGAGCTATCCTATTTTCTTTAGAACACTCTCTTTATTCGCCCATCATAAAACCTTTTGATCCCAATCAAGTGTGTGTTGATGGGAGGCAAGTTTTGCTCTTTATGATGCTTTGTGCCATCATGAAAATTTGTCGAGGGTTTGGTTTGTTGGAACCTAGCTCTCTTTTGGAAACTAGATACCTCGTCTTTGTTTTCCTTTAATTGGTATCTTGTTTCCTTTTATTTGGCATGTGTCAATGGATATCTCATTCCTTGAGGTATCTTTTAATTGATATCCTTCAAGTGATAGGTTTTTGTTTGGTATCTTATTATCACTTGATACCTTGTCTTTTGGTGTACTATCAACTTTGTGTTCAGTTGATTCTTGAAAGCCTTGAGCATGCATATTTACTATATATAGCTTCTTTTGCTTGCTTTCTTTCTTTGACCCAATATGTAGGGGAAACTCCACCTTGTCATAAATTGGCTAAAGTGTGCATGAAATTGAAATTCATATCCTTGTGCACATATGTATGTGGAGTTTGTCCTATATATTGTTGGTTTTCTAATTCTTTGGTCCCAATGAGCTTGTGCACCATTTTGTTTGTTTTGTTGTTCCAAGAACAATTGGAGATGTGATGGATGCTCGGCTGACCTACAAGGAAGGTGTTGAGACCATGTAATTATTGGAGCCAAGTTAGGATGATCAACGAACAACTATCTACTACATCAATCCATTGTTGTCTCAGTAACAAGTATCTACTTCATGCATTCATTTCTTGCAAAGGCCCAAACCTGTCTTTTTCTTTTCTAGTTTGCATCATGGCATGAATCTCTTGATTCGTTCTTGTAGTACTTGTTTCCTTTCTCAAAGCATCCAAACGATGATGTCTTATTGCTAGTTGGGATATCTTTGATGTTCGTATGTCGGAATTCCATATTGTACAATAAGAAAATACTAGGCTTCCAAGCAAAGATCTTATTGATATATTTATGACTTCCTTTTGGATATCTTGTTTGTTCCTTCTTGTAACCATTTCGTGTGTACATCCTTCTTTGTGGATATATATCATCATGATTGTCTTCTACTTAGAATCTTTTACACATGAGAGAAGTTACATCTCTAATTGATATCCTCTTTTCTTTCACGTCCACCGTTGCATTTGTTTTTTTAGTTTTGGTGGCTTCATGAAAGGATTTATCTTGAGTGTTCATCTTATTTTCCCACATCTTGATGCACTCTTTGCCGTGAAGATTATTTTTCCTCATGCTTGTCTTGATGAGGGTTTTGCCATTTCGATTGGTATTCCTCCTCTTGACAAGGTTCTTATTTCCTATCTTCACCATGGGTTGTCACAAGCATTGGTTCTTATTTTGTTTATTAGTAAGCTTGTGAACCCATTTTCTAGTATGTGTGGGTGGGAATGATATGTCTTGCACTTTGTTTCTCATTTCATCAAGACTATGTTGATGAGTAATGCTCATCCTTATCTTAGTCTTCTCAAGTGCTTTGCCATGAATCACACACATTATTTTGGTTGAGCCTATTCCTAAGTTGCTTCTTTTATATTTTTCTCAACCATTTTTTTGTGCAAGTGATATGCTTATTGTCTCATCTATCTTCTTGCACTCGTTCTGTGTTTTTATTAATTTCGGGGAGCAATGATCCTATTTTGTGCACTTGTATCAAATACCAAAATCTCTTATTAGTGCACAAATCATGGGGAGCTTCTCTAGTTTTGATAAAACACTCCTTTGTCTTTATCATAGTATCTTTTATTCATGTGGTTCGAAGGACAATATGATTGTTTGTTCCATCCGGTATCTTTTGATTGCTTGCCTCTATTTTTTGTATCTCCTTGTGGCATACGATCCTTTTATTTGCAATCTTTGGGTCCTCGATATAGTTCGTTTTCCTCCAACTTATTATCATTGTATATGTGTATTTCTCTGCACTCATTTGTTGAGAAGTACACACTTTTTGTCCATTTTGATAATCGATGCCAATGGGGGTGAAGTTTAGAGAGTTTAGTTTGGTTATGCTTAGATGGTTTTACTTTTATTGCATAAGCATTTACGTCTTGTACGCATGCATTATTGCTTTACATGTGTGTTCTTGGTTATGCTTATTTCCTTATATAAACTCTCTTTAAGTGGTTGTCATCAATTACCAAAATGGGCGATATTGTTAGAGCATAATTCTCCATATGTGGTCTTGGTAATTGATGAAAATTCCTATGTACTAATGGTTGCCTTAAGTTATATTTATAGGATTTGTCCATAGGCACTTCTTGAAGTCCATATGTTGGGTTCAAGGAGTTAATATGATGACTAAGATGGTATTCAAGGTATTATCCAAAGAATGTTCATAGAGACACCAGGTTGATCAAGATCGTGGGACAAAGAGTAAATCAAGATGATCAACACATAAAGCGTGCAAGATGTACCGAGAGGGATCAAGTGATCCCATGGTATGGTAAGCATTGTCCATTAAGTATTTGTGTACTAACCCATGGTCTTCGTGAGAGTTCTATGTGGGGTTAGGTGTGTTTCCATGGGCTTGCGTCAAGAGAAAGATCTCATACAACCCATGGAGGATGACGTCAAGTTGTGGAGGATGGTGGTAATGTACTTGTGAAGAAATGCTAAAGAGCGGCTCACCCATAGTGTGTATGGGGGAGCAATCAACTAGTCTTCATCAAGACAATGCAATCAAGAAAGGTGGTCCATCTTGAGGAAGCCAAGATCATCGTCATCTAGCTCAAGAGGACGAGGTGCAAGGTATAGGTTTGCCCTTGATAGGTTTTCTGTTTTAGGATAGATTGTCGTACTGTCAAGGGGGGCTCTCAATTGAGTATCTTGATCGTATCGTTCGTTGAGAGCTCAAAGAATTTGCATCCTTGCATCATACTTCTTGGTTCTTGTTTGGTTTTTTTCTTTGTGAGTTTTAGAGCTTATGGTCATCTTCATGACAAGCTCGAGTTCATTAAAAACGTAGTCCATATGCATCTTCTATGATGTTTTCGGTGTTAGGACTTTTTACCGGTCTTATTCGAAGAAGGGTTCTCACCATTTTATTATGGGACTTTCATCACTTGCTTATTATTGATATTTCTATCACCATTGTGTTATCCCATGTCGTTAGCTTTCCAACAAACTTGGTTTCGTATAATTCGGAGTCCGTATGGGAAAGTTACACAAGTTTCAGTATCCAGCGGTAGTACCGCTCCTAGTGCCAGCGGTAGTACCGCTCGTGTAGCGGTAGTACCGCCCGTGGAGAGGTAGTTCCGCCCCCGGAGCGGTAGTAATTTTTTACTACCGCTCCGTCGGACTGTTTTTCGTGACCTCAGCATGGTTGGTGAACCTACCGAGCGGTAGTACCGCTCCCATGAGCGGTAGTACCGCTCTATGCAGGCTGTGAGGCCTAACGGTTGGATTTTTCCCCACCTATAGAATGGGGTCTTCTTGCCCATTTAACTTTATCTCTTTAGTTCGTGTTCTCCCTCCATTGTTGACCTTCTTCGAGCTTGCTAACTCTCAATCCCACGAACGATTCTTGATAGCACTTGAAGGAAAAGAGAGAGGAGATCTATATCCACATTTCCACCAATCACTTTCTCCTTTAAGTAAGGGGAACCCCTTGGGTCTAGACCTTGGAGTTCTTCATGTTCTTCTTCGTTCTTCCTCTCATTTTCCTCCTTAGCATTAGTTGCTTTGGTTCGATTTGGGAGAGAAGGATTTGGGCACTCCGTGTACCCTTGCCATTGCATTAGTTGCATCGGTTTGAGTTCTCCACGGTGATACGTAGAAGTGAAGTTTGAGAAGCTTATTACCTTTCGTACTTAGTACCCTAGATATTGTTCTTCGTGGATGCTTTGGCGTCCTAGAAGCTTGGTGGTGTATCAAAGCTCAATAATTGTGGTGTAAAGCTCCGGGCAAGCGTCGGGGTCTCCAATTAGGTTGTGGAGATTGCCCCGAGCAATTTGTACGGGTACCGGTGACCGCCCCCAAGGTTTGCCATTTGTATGGGTTCGGTAACCGCCCTCAAGGGTCCCTTAGTGGAATCACGACATCTTGCATTGTGTGAGGGCGTGAGGAGATTACGGTGGCCTTAGTGGCATCTTGGGGAGCATTGTGCCTCCACACCACTCCAACGGAGATTAGCATCCGCAAGGGTGTGAACTTCGGGATACATCATCGTCTCCGCATGCCTCGGTTATGTCTTACCCGAACCCTTTACTTATGCACTTTACTTTGTTATAGCCATATTGTTTCTTGTCATATATCTTGCTATCACTTAGTTGTTTATCTTGCTTAGCATAAGTTGTTGGTGCACATAGTTGAGCCTAGTTGTTTTAGGTTTTGTGCTTGACAAATTATGCGTTAGTTTTATTCCGCATTTTTTCAAGCCTAATCCGTAATTATTTTAAAGCATCTATTCACCCCCCCTCTAGGCGACATCCACGTCCTTTCACTAACATAGCGGTTCACCATACGTGGATGCTACGGGAATCACTAATTTCAACACAAGTATTTCTAGATTCACAACACCCTACTAACATAAATTTTAATATTACCAAATCCATGTCTCAAAACTAATTGAGAGTAATCAAAACTTCTCTTTCTACTCAATGCACATGAAGATGGAAATTTTTGTATCCTATTTGGGTACCTATCACCTTTGCACTACTAGGAAAAGGCCTGCTAATGACGCACCTATTTTGGCTACTAATGGCGCACTATAGGTGCGCTACTAGCATCACGCCATTAGATTTTTTTACTAATGGCACACCACAAGTGCGCCATTAGTATCTGGTATACGAATGGCACACCACGCAGTGCGCCATTAGTATTGCTCACGGTCCGCCATTAGTATCTGGTATACTAATGGCGCACCAAGTAGTGCGCCATTAGTATAGATCCTGGTGCGCCATTAGTATAGCTTATGGTGCGCCATTGGTATGCCTCCCAGGGCCATATTTACCCATATGCTCTGGCTTACTAATGGCGCACTAGTTGACGATGCAGCACTAGTGTGCTTTTGAAGTGCGCCACTAGTGTGCTGAGTGATGCGCCACTAGTATGAATATTAGGTATTTTTTTTATTTTTTCTGATATTTGCACAGATTACAAAATATATTATTGCACACAATATAGAGAGCACAACATATAAACAACAGATTTATCGGATACAACAGAAGATTAGTCTCAGAATACAATTCATCATATTAGTCTCCGAATTTCAAATACCGAACAAAGTTCGAACATTACAAGTCTCGAGACCGCGAGTAGCGAGTTTGTCTTCACATTACAAGTCGATATCGACCATCTAAACTATCATCACATAGAAGAGAGTTGCGGTCATCACGATGAGCATAATCGCAATGAAACTGGTCTTCATACGGTTCCTCCTCTCTCCCGCTAGATAGCGCGCGTATTTAACTTCCGCCTCCGCCCTTGTGGTGTACACTTTGTAACCGTTACCACTGAATCGGTGAACCTGTCTCCGACACTCCTCCTAGTCGTCGTAGACTCCAGGAACCTTACCCTTGTACCCGACATACGACGACATCTCTATGCACTAGCCAAACAAAACGTTAGTAGCAATTCACAAAGACATACAAGTTCATTAAAGTTTAATATTACAACTATAACAGCACGATTCATGGTCCTACTAATAAATAGCATCGATTACATATAAGTTGAACGACTATCCAAACCAAAGAGACATACAAGTTCATTAAAGTTTAATATTGCAACATGAATTAGTAGCGATTCACGGGAAGGTGGATGAAGCCGCCGTCTTTCGTGATGGTCATGAAATTGCGGTCATTGTCAGCCTCCATTTGTAGCATTGTATCTATCTCACAATTGGACAACGGAGGTCTGAGGTAGAACTGCCCCGAGGTACGAAGGACATCTTGATGGATGATTTCCGCAAACTCCGACTGGATGCGAAAGAATTCTTGTCTGATGTCCGCATCCTGGATTGCCGACAAGCGTGCGGCCCAATCTTTGAGATTATTTGGTAGCCGAAGGTGATTACTGTACCGTATAATCGCCCGCATGTGATGGAGGGCGTAGTAGGCATCCTTCTGACTGCCAGGCGGCTGCTTGACGCAGGCGAACGTCGTATTGTGGGTGAACATGTGCTTGCCGTGCCTAAGACTTGTCCTGCTGAAGGTGCCTCCAGATATGGTGTAGCCGGGAAGAGGTTCATCAAGAACTTTCTTGATATTTGTGTAGTCTATTTTTGACTGGCGGTCCGAGTCGAAATACGTAGCCGTGGAATATTTCAGGCTTAAGAGGATGAGTGTGCAACATGTGTCACTGCACAAAACACGGAATGTTAGAAAAAAAAGGACGATCAAAATCTAAGAAATCATATGTTACGGGGCGATGAGGGGATAACTTACCAGGGAAAGTAAGGCACGAGGAAGGTATCCTTTTCTGAGTTTGCGAGGATGACGCCTTCGAGGTATGAACTCGCGACTTGCCAGTCCCCAGCGCTGCCCAAGATCTTGGCACGCATATAGAAGGGGTCGACTATCACTAGGTCCGGGGTCTTGTCTCTAATGATCCGCATCTCCATACTCAGCGAAAATAGCCGAACGAAGGTGTAGTGCAGCGGATGAAGGTTAAACATAGCGAAGATGTTAGCAAACCGTAGGACGATCATACCCCCGATGGCGCTATCGACAAAGCCCTTGCCCTCTGGCACCTTGGCCACGAAAACCGGGTATGCCACATTATTCTCAGAGAGACGCCACTTCTCCAAACAAAGAACAGTGTCATGCAGACTCCGCATAGCACCGGTTCCAGCATTGAGCAGATTAGTCGGCAGCATCGGCCTACCCGCCACATGAACCCTCCTCGAGATATCCTTAGGTGAAGGTGTCCCGTCCAGATCACGGATCGTACTCAGTGCCGGCTGGCTCGCACCCTTGTTAGTCTTTCTTTTCCGTCCCTTCTTCTGCTAATGTAATGGGATCGAGTTCATCTGCTCAGAGACCACCTTCTTGAGTGTGTTGGGGCTGATAATATTTCGCACCTCGGCTATCTGAGGCTCGGTGAAGGCGGCAGCTGGAGGTGTCTCCTCAAAACTAAACACCAGACAACGCCTGTTGCAATTAGGTTTCTCCACGGTACCAGCTAGATCGCGGTCGTCTTTTGCAGGGTTGGGTTCTTGAGAAGGAGGCCCCAAGAATTCCTCACCGTACCCATGTTCGGCAAAGTACTTATCGACCGTGGTAAATGTACCATCGTCGTCATCGTCGTCGTCCGGATACTGTGCCATATGCTTGTCCGGATCCTATGGCATATGCATGTCCGGTAGCGTTGCGGCGCTCTTGTCATGGCTTGTAGCCAGCACGACTGGCGGTGTTGTCTGTGGGGTGGCGTCCCCCGCCCCCAAACGAATCTGGCTCTTCGGCCAAAGCAAGGGCCAGCTTAAGCAGGCGCGGAGGGTCATCACATCATCTTTGTCGGCCCCAGCGGAGTGGAACGGAGGTAACAAGTCGTCGCAGCCTGGCAGCACCCGAACCAGTTGAACCCTATACGTGGTGGGTGGCATCGGTTTACCGTGGAACATGGGGTTGCCCGGTTGAACGATTCTGCCCTTGGCGACATCGATCAACTCGCCGCCCATGAAGTGCAGGAGAGTGCATGGAACGTCGGCGCCTATGCCCTGCGAAAACATGTAGGGCGTCAGGGGATGCCGAGTCAAAGGCAAGGAGATGAAGTCATCGGCCGAGAGAGGCTTAGTTACCATGATGGCGTCGAGCTCGGCTAATGTCGAGGCACCGCCAACGGCGGGCGTGCAAGTGACGGAGGGGACGCTTGCTGCCGAGGTGCCGGCCGGCGCCGGAGACATCATTGGCGCCGGCGCCGGAGACACCAATGGTGTCGCCTGCGTGTTGTGCGAGGTGCTGGCCGTGAAGATGGGAATCGGGGGCGGCCCCTGTTGGCCGCCCGCAATCCAGGGCTGCAGCCCCTCAATAAAGGTAGGCACAATGGCGGTGATCACCCCTCCCACTTGGTGTTGCACTAGCTCTTGGACCATCTCCAGAATCCGCGCCACTTTTGCCTTGAGTTCTTCAACCTCGCGCGACTGGATTTCCAAGTTGGTATTTCTCTCCTTTCGCCCACCAGCGTTATAGTATGACGACCATCATGGACAAGCCTTTGCCGGCCACACGACCAGCTGACGGCTTACTAGACTTATCCTTGTTTTTCATTATGTTAAACGCCCTATTTAAATTGGTGTCCCAATGGGTGCTCTGAGACGACCCCGCGCTACTGCTTTCAGTGTCCTGCGGAAGGAATGAACCATTTAGAAATTTGGCTTCATTAATTAGAATGCAACCATATGGAGCTAATTATATCGGGTGTATTCCTTACCAGAACATGCTCAAGCACCCTCGTCCTCGCATCCGTGGTAAGATCCTTTGGTACCGGGTCCACCTTGTACCGGGCCCTAACATAGTTCCCGGTCTACTTGTCACCATATTTCGCAAAGCGGGGTGGTAGGCATTGCTCGGCACGCTCCGTGTCCTCCTTGTCCCATATAGGTTCCGCCACTCTGTAACCGCCGGGACCGAGTTGGTGGACCCCTGAGTTCAACTCCCGCATTTCTTTCCCCCACTGACTTGATTCCGCAGTTGCCTTGCTCTCGCACTTGATCTTGAACTCCTTGTAGTCATCTTCACTGATCGAAGGATTTTTCGCCTTGATCTTCTCATAACTATCACCTTTGTCAATCATTCTCTTCACCACGCTTCTCCAAGTAGACAGGCCCTTTCTCATCTTCGTGAGGGCGGCACTGTTCACTTTATTCCTTGAGAGGCATGTATTTGCGACGTCACCGGGGAACTTGTATAGTTCATGCAGCTTCGTGAAGAGGAGGTTGCGCAAATTCCCTCGGTCCTTATGCCGTAGGTTCTCGGTGTTGATCGAGACAGTGCTCCGGAGAATGCACCCAAGCTGAACCGCGTACCCCTTGACTATTTCTTTGTGCGCCATTGGATACCCGTTGGAGTTCACTTCAGTAAATTCATCCTTTACGGTGCTGAGCACGTTCGGGCGCCGGTCCTTCCGTTGCCTCTTCAATTGGCTGCCATCTGTGCGTGCGCTGCCATCATCAGTGGTGGCATCCACGGCGGCACCATCAATGGTGTCATCCCTGACGCCACTAGGGGTTGTGTACTCGGGATCGGTTTCTTCCGCGGCGTCCTCATAGCGGTGAGGTTCTTCCTCCATCTCCTGGGACAGCTCCCAGAATGGCTTGCCCGAACCGCCGGCCTCATCGTTGTGGGCCATGTTTCGCTCTAAATAGGAAAAAGTTTGGTCAAAAAGTTGGTTATTGTCAAGGAACAAGATCATGGTCTCATCATTTAGGGTTTGTCGACACCGAGGCATCCTAAAAGCTAAGATTTTGTCATTTAGGGTTTGTCGACGCCGAGGCACCCTAAAAGCCTAAGCTTTCATCATTTAGGTTTTTATTGACACCGAGGCACCCTAAAAGCCAAGCAAAGGGAAGGAGAATTCGAAGTTGGGCCTAATCACTTGGCTCTATTGCCACCTATGGTTTAATGCAGCAAGAATAAAGGGGCAGTTGATCCTACTTAATTAAGTACTAAGATACCCCGGGCCATGCATTAGTCGCAAGTACCCGATATGTCCTATTTTTAGCAAAGTCATGCTAAAATTCACGGAAAATTTCAGAATGACCTTTGCTGAAAATAGGACATATGGAGTACCCGAATTTGCCGGAACGGAATTTAATCGACATTCCGGCAAACTCAAGGGCCTCTCGGGGTACCTGCAAAATCATCACGACACGATGGTCGAAAACAAAACCCAGCAAACTAGCACCACAATGTGCCTCTACTTTCATATGGATGAAAAGGACACAGACCATATGGTGCTCTGCTTTCATATGGACAAAAATAGGTCACCCAACAAAAACTCATCAATAGTTTAGCAAGTCTGTACACTCAAGAATGAACATATAGCAATATCTGTTGTCCCCCCATAACATACGGAAATCAAAATCAGCTCAACATAGATGACTAGCTAACTCATTTTTCAGATAGCATAAGTAAAGGGGCCAACTCAAAATCCTGAGCCTAGCTATCTCATTTTTCAGATATAAGCTTGCTTATTTTCCATTGTACCTGAAGAACTAGCTGCTGCTGCTTCTCTGCCCGTGCTGCTAATGCTCCTGTGCCCGTGCTGCTAATGCTCCTCTTCCGCTTCAGATATAGGCATGCGTTAAGTATGACCTTTTGACAATGCTAACCTGTAGTAAATCATCGGCCATAAAAAGCATACACCGAAAACATCAAGCTAGCACAATACACAAACTACATACATGAAACGGGAAGCAAACAATAAATGACTGTACCTGGGTAAATCTAAAGGGAAAGAGCGAATGACAAAAAAAACAAAGCATATTTGTAACTTTCCATCAATAGCCTTTACAATGGCAAATAGAACATAACACGCCATGCTAATATGCTAGTATCAAGTAAAATTCAATGCACGTAAACTAGACAATGTCGCAAGATGATCAGATAATAGCAAGAATGGATCCTAATTTTGGCATCACAAATGGAGCTAATCATTACAACAGATTACTAATTCAGTATACATGACCTGCAGGTAATGCAAGTGTTGATACTAGCTGATGAAGCTAATGTTAATGTCTTGCATGGCATGCAAGATTTAGAAATAAGTACACATGCTTGCTGGCACCTTGCAGGTTTACCATGCTGTCATTTACCAGCTGGAATATAATCGGAACCACTAATAACCAACACACTATGTAAACAGATGATTAAACTGGATGTGGGATCTAGCTAGGATTAGTCGACCAGACTCATCTACATCTTGAGCAAATATAGCAGATCAGAGCAAGGCTCAGCAAAGACACACAATTCATGGATACAAGAATCATCTTACTGCAATTTGCATAAGGTAAAATGCACTCAGCCAAATATTATTCAAGCAGTGTCCAAGGCATGCCTTACAAGGTCAAGAATATGATAAGGTAACAGGAAAAAAATTTGGTAAGCAGTAAGATCAGGATTTCCCCATCCCAATGCAAGAAGAAGAAAATGGTACTGCTTCTATATGCCTGATCCTAATCTCAACCGGGATAGCAACAAAACTAGCATCGAAGGGTTGCGCAGGTTGCTGATACCTTGGGGTTCTAGTTATGTGGTTTCCCAAAGCACCCTGACAGAATGAAAGATTAAACAGATAATTAAGTATGAACCTGGCACTAGGTTATTTATATATTCAAAATAAAAAATAGTACAAGTCCACTAACTTTTGCATCATGCAATTACACCTATTTTATACACTCAATCCAATGCCCTCTCAGCTCCGATATATGCAGTATGTAGCCAGAAGAAATATCTCTCCAGAGCCGCCTCGTATGGAGCGGTCACTCTCTAACGAAAAATCGATGCAAATCGTACCTGAAGGACAGAGAGGATCCACTGAGCAGATGAAACAGCGATCCAAGGCTGACGATGAACCGAGCAGTGCGTTTTCTGAAGAAAAAGGAATTGTAGACATAAAAACAAACACCTTATGAGCGTCAATGAACTGAGAAATGTAGCATTTGTTATATGATTGTACAAAAGAACAACTATCTGAATGTTTATAATATATCTAAAGGAAGTAAAAGGATAACACCAAAAGCCACACAAAGAATATTCACTCAATTAAGAAAGAGGTTGTTCTAATCGAACTTCATAGAGAAAATAACAAGAGGGGCAAGGAGAAGAAGAGAGCACATACATGAACTTGACGGGGTTAGGATCAGCGGGCCACCGGCTGCCGATCTGTGTCCCCATCGTGGCCTTCAATCACCTTGAACTCCAGCACCGCCTCACCTGAGGGCAGGCCAAGCATCAGCCACGGAGATTCAGAGATTTATTGAAGAGAGGGAGTAAAGACTGGACAGGGTGAGTGGACTTCCACCAGCGGCTTCCTTGCCAATGACAAACTCGAGGGGCAAGCATGACCAGGGACAACCAACATGTAGACAAACAGGGGAGAGAGCCTGGATTGGATCAGGGACTCACCGGTGACGAAGCCGGTTCGGTGCTTCGAGCCTGGATTGGAAAGGGGGTAGGGGGGAGGCCGCGGGAGAAGAGAGGAGGGCGCAGTTGGGTGTGCGGCTTCGGGGCTGGAGAAAACCCTAGCGCCACCAGAGCTCCGTGGGCTGCATGGACGAAGGTGGGGGAAGGGGTGGGCGGGGACGAGGGCGTGCGAGGTCAGATGGAGTAGAGGCGCGTGAGGGCAGCCTGCTTAGGAATGGCGCACCCCGAGTGGTGCGGCATTAGAATTATATATATATATATATATATAGAGTAATGGCGCATGTATATGAGGTGCGCCTTCTCTACCTTGTTAATCTCCGAAAGACTGGCGCAGTGGTGCGTGGGTTTTGCCTGCTAGCAGGAGGTGGCGGGTTTGATCCCCCATCAGCACCCTTTTTGGGGTTATTTTCCTTCGGCAGACTAGCCATCAGAGAGTATTCCTTGCCCTCTTGCACTTTTCTGTCAAGAAGATGCTTCTTAGCCTAGTGGTTTGATGCAGGATTGAGTACCAGGGGGACAGGGTTCGAATCCTCTTCCCCCCTCCTTTTACTTTTTCCTTTTTTTCTATGCATTGTTTTCTTGTGCTGGTTGCACCTTGGTTTGAGAAGTTGATGCTGTGGTGTGCATCACACCATGAGGGTGATTTATCTTCCCTCACAATAACATCTACTGCCTAGTATATATTTTTTTATGTTTGCAAGTAGATGCCTATGAATAGGAGTTGAATCTTGTGAATAGGTGTTCTAGTAGTAAGTATGCCGACGGCGGCGGCGGTGGAGCGGGGAGGGTGCATGGGGTGCTCGGCGGCGAGGGGGATCTTGCGAGGGGTGATAGAGATCGAGATGGAGGGGATCGAGATCGAGTGTCCTCATGAATATTCAATATTTTTTCATATCGAATATGAAAAAATATCATCAAATTTGAAAATGTCGAAATAGAATCGAGAAATGAAGGCTACAATTTAAATACAATCAATGTTAGCTAGCTATTTGTTCACAATCTTCTTGCCCTTATTTTTTGTAAATGGAATTCTTCTCTTGAACGGACGTCCTTTAGGTTGGGTGGTCCTGCTTCTTCTTGTGGTGTATGATGACTCTTCATCATCGTCGTCATGTTCCATCTTCGGGTCGTCGTACTTGTCGAAGTCTTGCTCATTGGCGACTCCATCCATTCCGATGATCTTCCTTTTGCCTCTCCTCACGACAACACGACTGGGCTTTGGCGGGTTGGTAATGCAGAAGCATTGGTCCAATTGGGAAGCCAGTACCCATGGCTCATTTTTCGCGGTGACGTTTGCGCCCGCGGTCTTGGATTTGGCTTCGGGTATAACCATGGTGGTGAAATACCGGTCTTCTTTTGTGACACTCTTGGTCCATCTTACAGGAACATCGGGACCTTCTCTCCAGCGTAGCTGAGCTT
The DNA here is from genome assembly GCF_904849725.1 of Hordeum vulgare subsp. vulgare. Taxonomy (NCBI): domain Eukaryota; kingdom Viridiplantae; phylum Streptophyta; class Magnoliopsida; order Poales; family Poaceae; genus Hordeum; species Hordeum vulgare. The sequence goes on along the minus strand of NC_058520.1, from coordinate 229,400,475 downwards.
CGAGATCTCCTCGATCCTTCCGTAGTATCTGTCCTTGTCGTTACCTCGGAGTTCTGATAACCATCGCTCTTCATGTCCTTTCCCTCGGTGTAGAATGTGTAGCCGTTGATATCGTACGCCTCATACGTCATCAGGTTGTGCTCGGCGCCCTGTGACAAGGCGAATATGAGTTGTTCTTCTGCGGAAGAATCCTCATGTAAAGGGTACGACAGAAGCTTCTGCTTGAACCAACGCGTGAAACATGAGTTGTGCTCTTTGATTATATCTTCGTCCGTCCTCTGTTGGCCTCGATCATTGTACGTCTTCTCAATAAAGGTTTTGTGCTCTACGACCCAAGGATCGACCACGTCTATGTGTTGTAGCGCGACTAGGTTTGCTCTTTCTAAGTCGGCGAGTCGACCCTCGAAGTCGACATGCATTTCGCGGCGACCCTCACGGTGACCCCATCCTGCAAGCCTGCCGAGGTGCATGTTGACGGGCAGACCAACAGGGTTCTCGATGCCTAGATAATTCGTGCAGTAGGAGATGCACTCTTCGGTCAGAAACCCCTGGCTATGCTTCCCTCTGGACGTGACATGTTGCGAACGTATCCTTTGATGACACTATTCATCCTTTCGAACGGCATCATGCTGTGCAGGAACGTCGGCCCGAGTTGGATGATATCCTCCACGATATGGACCAGCAGATGCACCATAACATCGAAGAATGCGGGCGGGAAGTACATCTCAACCTCGCATAGTATCACCACGATCTCTTCCTGTAGCCTTCTGAGTTGCCTCACGCCAACCGACTTCCGAGAGATGACGTCGAAAAAGTTGCATAGGCCAAATAGCGTTTCACGGACGTGCGCGTCCATGATCCCACTGATTGCAACTGGAAGTATCTGCGTCATCAGCACGTGACAGTCGTGAGACTTCATCCCGCTAAACTTCTACTTCGCTGAGTCTAGGTATCTGCTTCTCTTCCCTGCGTAACTGTAAGGAAGTTTTACTCCTACGAGGCAGGTGAAAAACTGATCGATCTCCTCCCGACTTAGAGCGAAACATGCGGGAGGGAAGTCATTTCCGGTCTTCTTGGACTTTTTGCTTTTGCGACGACTTTCCGTGTCCTGCTTCGCCTCATCATCATCATTATTAGCGTGAAGCTCCTCCCTGATGCCCATTGATTTCGAGTCTTCTCTTGCTTTCGGTCCATCTTTGGTCCTCTCTGGCATGTTGAGGAGGGTACCAAGCAGACTCTCGCACACGTTCTTCGTTATATGCATGACATCAAGGCTGTGAGGCACACGGAGGATCTTCCAGTACGGCAATTCCCAGTAAACAGACCTCGTTTTCCATACCTTCAGCAGCGGCTCTGGCGCCTTTACTTCTTTCCCGGCTCTGGCGCCTTTCCCAGCGGTGGGCACTCTTTCCAATTTTTCAAGAGCTCGTTTATTTCCTCGCTGCTCCTCATAAGGGGGCGTCTTCATGGTTCGGTTTCACCATCGAACAGATCCTTGCGTTTTCTCCATGAGTCATCGGCGCGAAGCCACCTTCAATGTCCCATGAACACGGTTTTTGAAGACCCGGGATCTCTATCTAGCTGGCGATACATTGTTTCATCCATGCACCTGACGCATCCAGAAAATCCGTGGACCACGTCCCCCGCGACATATCCGTAACCGAGATAGTCGTGCACCGTCGTGAGCAGTGCGGCTCTCATAGGGAAATATTCTTTCTCTACAGCGTCCCACGTATTGGCTGGCGTTTTCCATAGCGTGTCTAGCTCCTCTTTCAGCAGCCCTAGAGATAGATTGATGTCGTTCCCAGGTTGTTTTGGCCCTTCAATTAGCATACTCATGTGAATGTACTTCCTCTTCATGCACAACCAGGGGGGAAGGTTGTACATCGACACAAACACAGGGCAGGTGCTATGTGTGCTTCTCTTGCTGCCAAACGGATTGACTCCATCGGTGCTCGCGCCCAGCACGATGTTCCTTGGATCGTCCCCAAATTCTGGGTATTCGTAGTTCAACGCTTGCCACTGGCTCGCATCCTTAGGGTGACTCTGCATCTTGTCTTTTTTATTTATCTCCGGATCATTTCCGTCATCTTCTCGCTTTTTCTCCTCCCTATCCGTGTGCCAACGCAGGAGCTTTGCTACCTTAGGGTCTTCTAAATACCGTTGCAGACGAGGAGTGATCGCAAAGTACCACACAAATTTTCGAGGAGCTTTCTTCCTCTTCTTGTATCGACTGACGCCGCACACCGGACATATGGTAGACTCTGCGTGCTCGTCCCGATAAATGATGCAATTGTTCATGCACACATGATATTTCACGTGCGGTAAATCCAGAGGACACATGATTTTCTTCGCCTCCTCGAAACTGGTCGGGCACTTGTTCCCCTTGGGAAGACGTTCGTGCCAGAATGACATGTTCTCGTCGAAGCATGCGTCAGTCATTTTGTGTTTTACCTTCATCTCCAGAGCCATGAGCGTTACTTTCAGGCGGGTATCCTCGGGCCTCCATCCTTCATACAATGGAGTAACCGCGTCTATCTCCAGTTGATCCAGCTTGGCTTTCTCTCGGGCGGCAGCTCTTGCGTTATCCGTCTGCTTGAGAAGCAGCTCTTGAATACGAGGGTCATGCACCCAGGCCATCGATGGTCCATCGTCGTCTGCTCCGGCATCTTCATCTTCATGAGCATGCCCTTCGTCTGCTCCAGCATCTTCCTCATCATCATGTCCGGCATCTTCTACATGATGACTGTGTCCTGGAGATTCTTCGTCTTCTCGCCCGCCCTCACCGCGGTTGTCTTGCTCATGCCCTTCCTCATTTCTTTCCCAGCCCCCATGGACGACTTCATAATCATCTTCATCACCTTTCCACCGATAGCCATCCAAGAGCAGGTGGTCCCGCACCTTTACGGAATCCGGGTCCATAAGGCTCTTCAGCTTGCAACTTCGACACGGACATCTTATCTCCGTCTCGTTCTTTTGAAGCATCTCGGCCTTCGCGGAGCTCAAAAACCTATTCACGATGCCTTCGGTCATCGTGCGGACCATGGTCACCTGCGGGGTAGAGCAAAACGAGATTTTAGAACCAAATTTTTTTTTGGCATGACTTTGCCTAAAAATAGGACAAAAAAGAATGCATAGTGCCAAATTCTCGCCGAAACGGAAATGAATCAACATTCCGGGAAAATATTGGCAACTATTGCATTTCAAATACCGGTACCTGCAAACACAAACATATATGCAACACCACAAACATACCTAGATCTAGCAAGGCCATAAAAAGTGCATGTGCACGTTGTTGGAGGGAGAAAAAAGTAGATCTACAACATAAAAACTTTCTCCTTACTTACCTATCAAAAAAGGTAATTTAACCACTTAATTTGGGTGAATCTATGATGCAAATGAGGTGAGGATCAGGAGGCACCCGAGACAAGCTTGGAGGAGGAGGTGGAGAGAATGAAAGTGGGGAAAGTGAGTGTGGTAGGTGGCTGTCCAAAATATCTAGCTGGTCACAGGTTACTAATGGCGCACCACCTACATATGCGCCGTTAGTAACCCTGGTTACTATGCCCCCAATCACGCTGCCTATGTGAACAAATTCTAAAACTTTGCATAAGCAGCCGCGCACCATCTGTGGTGCGCCATTAGTAGTTCTGCAAAAAAAAATAGTACTGGCGCACCACCAACAGATGCGCCATTAGTAACACTGGTTACACTACTGGAATCTGCTGGTTTGCCGACAGCCAGAGCTGACGGCAAAGGACAGTTTAACTGATGGCAAAGGCTTTGCCGTCAGTGAGCTATCGGCAAAGGTGTCGGCCAAGATTTTATCGGCAGTCACCTTCTTTGCCGACAGCCGGAGCTCCACCAACGACAAAGACTTTGCCATCAGCTTTGTGGCACGGGCTGACGGCAAAGAGCAGTGGCGGCAACGGCGCAGGCCGAGCTCCGTTAGAAGGTTAAGGGCAGGCTTTGCCCACAGCCGTAGCAAAGCTGCGGCAAACCCTCCCCTCTTTGCCCACAGCCGTAGCAGAGCTGACGGCAAAGCCCAAACACCTGGGTCCCCTTGGCCGCCTCTTTGCCGACAGCTAGAGCCCAGCTGACGGCAATGCCTACCCCTGGGTCCCCTTGGCCACCTCTTTGCCGACAACTTTGTCCCAGCTGACGGCAAAGCCGAAAAATTGGTATTCCCAGAGTTGCCAGAATGCACAAGCTGCCGCCACGTGTCTTCTTTGCCGACAGCCCACCGATGGCAAAGCCTTTGCCGTCAGTGAGCTGTAGGCAAAGACCCTCTTTGCTTTTTTTCATATTTGTTTTCTGTTAATTCCCTGCATTTGCAAAACATAGATACAAACAGCAACATATATATATTGAATCTGCCCCTAAACAGCACCACAAGTGCATCACAAAGTGCAAACAGCACAACACAAGCGCAAGCAACACGAATATATGTCACTAAAGTGCAAACAAGATCACAAAGTATTACAAAGCGTCACAAGTTCATCCACAAATAAAATTGCATTACAAAGTTCATCTAGGACTACACAAGTGCATTACAGAGTCTCGAGCATCCATCCATATGCCATGCTGCTTTATCAAAATCTGCATAATGAGAAAGAATTTAGAAGAAGAATACAATAAGAAAGAAGTTATCTAAATTAAGCTAAGCAATTAGAAGAAGAAGTGGAAGAAGAAGAAGAAGAACAAGAAGAAGAAGTGGAAGAAGTGGAAGAAGAAGAAGAAGAAGATAGAGAAAAAGAAAGAAGAGAAGTTATCTTTTTCTCCTCTTTCTTCTTCTCTTATTTCTTCATCTCTTGTTTGTTCTTCTCTTCTAGTTTCTTTTAAAACTTTCTAAACTAATTATGTCATTTTTGAGCTCTAATATCAACTAGAATTTACTAAGCTAACTAAACCATGGCTAATATCAACTAGAATTTACTAAGCTAACTAAAGCCTGGCATAATCTAAGTTGATCTAAACAATAAGAAGAATAAGAAGGAGAGGAATAACTTACCAAATGCCAGGAAACGAAGGAGAAGCTGCATCTCCGTTGGTCGCTGGGTTGCTAGGGCTCTCACCAGGAGAAGTAAAGGGATCGTGGGATTCAACTCTTGAATGATGCTGCAACAAGGAAAGAGTTAAAATATGTGGTTAGCACGGCAACAGACAATGGTATAGGACCGTGCAAGGTTGGTCATTGAAAGGGAACTCACCGTTCCCACCGGAGAAGTCATCGGCGGAGGGGGCGGCAAACCTTGCTTCTCACACATAGCCTGCAAATTAGTTTTCGAGGTGTCAAAGAAATAGCCTTGTTGCGTCTCACACATGGCCTTGCTTCTCACACAACTGACTTACCATAACGAAGTCGTGCATGGCCTTCGCATGGGCATTATTGCGTGCCCTCTCCTCGTCAAGCAACCTCTGCGTATTCCGTTCCCTCTCCTCCAACAAGAGCCTGGTGGCCTCCCTCTCCTTCATAAGTGCGGCCTGCAACCACTCCTCAAAAGGAATTTTCATCATCCATCCAGGGACAAAAGAACGAAAGAACTAATGAAGAAAACTAACCTCGATGGCAAGATCAGCTGGCCTCGTGCGTTGCCGTATTGCAGGAGCGGAGCTCGTTTGCCTCGACTTGATCTGAGATAGAGTCTCATTGATAGGGACGAAGCCATCACACATGGCCAGCGTTCCATGACTCTTACCGCCACCAGAGATCATTAACGCCTCTGGATCGATAGGATTCTGGCTCGGGTGAAAGTCAGGCTCGCGCAGCTGTGTGACCACCTCAGAATAAGACGTCATCTTGCTGTAGGCGGACAGGCTTGTGTAAGCCGACGGCCCGTCCCCCTCAGAATATGCCTTCGCCGTCTTGTACGAGCCCTTATGGGCCATGCTAAATGCGGCGTATCCCTCAGGCTCGGGCTGGTTATTGTGTTTGGCCTACACGAAAAGACAAAGAATTAGTACAACAAAAATCATGAACGAACGAATTATTGATGAAACAAAAAAGGCACACATACCCATTTTTTGGCGTATTGCTTGATGTTGGCATTGCCTTGGTGGTGTGTCACACCAACCAATTGGGCACGACGGTCCTTGGCCATAGTGTGGGTGCTCAACCAAGCCTCTGTGCACCACCTGTCCGCTATCATCTCCCAACAATCCATCTTATCGGCCAACCATCTCGGTGGCACCTATGAATGTAAGTTAATGAAGAATGAAACTAAGTATTATAACTAAATAGACCTAACTAGCCCTAAGAATTGATCTTTGGAATGTACATACCTCCATGTACTCGGTCTTATCAAGGAAAATCTTTCGACATTCAGTCTTTGTCTTCGGCTCCCCTTGCTTGGCGTACCAATCTCGAACAGCCTGAACACGCATTTCGTGCCTCGTGTTATTCAATAAACTCTTGCACTCTTTCACGAGGTTCTTCTTGGCCGCCTCCACCGTCCCCTCCTCAACCCTAAAGTGACTCTGCAATATGCCAAATAGATGCACAGATGAATAGTGAAATGATTTGGAAGGAAATAACAATATATAACATTGTATACTTTTTATTGGGTAAAATAATAGTTACCCAAAAATCAGCAAACACCTTGTCGGCCACGCTCACGCAAAAAACACCATTGACATGTGTGTTTTCCGGGGGCAGAGCGGCTTGGTAGTGCTCCCAGTTGAGTCCTGGCTCGGGAACCATACCCTCACCGGGCAACTGCACTATCCCGGGGGAGTGCTCCCTAAGTAAAGCACCAAGGAGGCAGTTTGGATTCCGGGTATTCTACGGGTAATCCCACCCCCTACATAATGATAAGGCAAAGACATTAGCTACTTGGTGAAATATAATGATATAAGGTACACAATATATATCAACTTACTTCTCGCCTTCTGGCTTAATTAACGGCCTGTGCTGCAAGTCCAATCGGTCTGGAACTCGTGTCATACCACGTTGGTAGACCGACTTGCTGGCAGCCCCTCAGCCTCCGCCTCAGCACCCTCCGCCTCAGCCTCCGCCTCAGCACCCTCCACCTCAGCACCCTCCGCCTCAGCACCCTCCGCCTCAGCCTCCGCCTTAGCACCCTCCGCCTCAGCCTCCGCCTCAGCCCCCTGCATCGGTGTCTCCTCCTGGACGATAGGATCCCGCACCGGCGACACCCTCGTCTGCAAGGGTGAAGTGGCCGAGGGTGGTGGCGACTGGCTCCTATCATGCAGCCTCCCTCTCCCACGACCACGTCCTCTGCCTCTCTTCTTTCCAACGCCTCTCCCACGGGGCTCCTCGGCAAAGCTCTGCAACAAAGTTCTCCGTAGATGCCCAGGTGCTATCCTCAACTTATCCCTGCCTGCCATGTCTCACCACCTGTAACGATAAATAGTTAAATAATTAGTACAAATTCAAGGACAATAATTAAGTGAACAATAATAAATACATGAATAATTCAACTAATAATTGAATAATTAAACAACAATGTTTGGATGCATACAAAGTACTAATAGTCTGGATCATCTGTCTCTTCTCCATGGTCAATTGAAGCAAAATCATCATCAGTATCACACGTGTCGTCATGACTGATATCGTCATCGGGTTCAAGGACATCATGTGGAAGGCCTTTTTGTAACCGATCAAGCATTGATAGCTCATCGGCATTGGTAACTTCTTCTACTTCCACTTCTTCCTGATCATCACGTGAGTCTTGTTCCTCCGTGTTCAGGGTGGACGTAGAGCAGTTTCGGGTACGACGCCTGACACCACGTGATTCTTGGAAAAATTCTCCATCATATGTTATTGGGTCAATTTGAGGTTCATAATCGTCTTCATTTGGGCCGGAACAGAGCAAAATAAAGGGGGTGGAGGAGGAGTTAACAAATGTGCTCACTTTCGAATGCAGGGGAAGTCGTCGAAAACCAATCCCTCGCGGAGAAGCTACTACACATTTAAATGCACTCAATCAACACAAATACGCACTCGCGATAATTAAGCTAACTAATACTAACATCTATCCTTTAAATGCATTTTTCTAAAACTCTGAATCTCCATATCTTTACATGCGAAATACTTAAAGTTCACTTCTAAATTGTGATCTTCGGGGGCATAATTCATAGAGTTCTCCAAAACTACTTCGAGTGTGATGCATTCAGGTTTGTTGCGTAGAGCTAATATTACTTCCCCTATTTTGTAGATTAATAAAGTTCTTCGAGTAATCTATACTTATACTAATTAGGGGCTCCCATGAAATTCCTACATTAATTAGAAATTAGGAGCCGTTAATCTGGTGGGACCAAGTTATTACGGTGTAGATTACTCTATATAATATGAAGTTTGCAATATATATTATGTTATTTTTATACTATGGAAATACCAGATATTTCCAATTCAATCTCTCACATATCTGTTTTTGTCAGTTACGCATCCCTCACGTATCTCTATCTCAAAAAATAATATCTCTAACCTCTCTCTCTCTCTTAACATATAGTCCAAGTTTTTTACAACTGCACCACGTTCTACATCAAACATAGTCCAGCCAGTATAATAGCGCCTTCTCTCTCCTGGAAACAAATATAGGCTGCTCTGATCCTCCGCCTCACGCACTCCTCTCCAGCACACATTCTATCCTAGGCCGACTGTCACCTTGGGATAGGGAAAGATTGATCCAGGTTTGATCTACTTATAATTTTATCCTTGCTTTATTCCTATTTAGATGATTAGATCACACTTCATAATGCATGGATGGGAATTTCGGAAATTCGATCATTGATGCATTGTGCTCTACTATGATGCAGATCATATATGCGACATGTGAGCATGTACGCTGGGTAGGCTCTCAAAGCTAATTATTTCTTCATCTCAGTAGTACCAGGAAACAAAATTAATTACCTTCTGCTCTCTGAATTTGTTCCCCTCTCAGTCAATCTTCTCTGTTTTTCCACGGTCATAGCTTTTACATAATGTATAGTAGTGCAGGCGAGTATAATATGGAACGACCAGCTCATCCTTCATATTAAAAACCTTGATTTTAATTAACTATTATCTCAATCAATCTAAAACTTCCCATATATTAGCTTACAAAAAACTTTTGATTTGTTCGATCAACCTACGTTAACTGTCCCGATTTAATATACCGATTTTGGTATACAGAACATAGTATGAACAAACTCTAACCTGAGATTTTATACTCCAAAACAAAATCTCACCTAACTTCATGTATTCTGTTTCCCTGCATATTCACGTACAAGTATTATACCGAACCTGGCACGGACGGATCGGCGGGAGGGAGAGGCGGGGGCCGCGGAGGAGGGGAGGAGGAGGGGACTCCGGCGGCGTCGGGCGGGCGGGGGCCGGGGCCAGCGGCGCCTCGTCGTGCGGCGGCTGGCGGCAGGCCGGAGGGGGCGGCGCAGGGCCCGAGCCGGAGGAGGCGGCGCGGGGCGGGGCGGGCGAGGGGCGGCGCAGGGCGGGCGGCGCATGGCGGGGCGGCGAGGGGCGGCGCGGGGCGGGCGAGGGGCGGCGTGGGAGAGCAGGGCGCGCGTGCACGGGACGGTGAGAGAGAGAAGGCACGGTGAGAGAGTGAAGGAACGGGGGGATAAGGCAGGTTTATGGGGTTAGCCTCTTTGCCCTCAGCCAGCTGTCGGCAAAGACAGTCGTTAGTCTTTGCCCTCAGCTGGCTGTCGGCAAAGAAGGCCCCCGTTATTTTTTCTGGCCGAGGCGGCGACTGGGTTAGCCCCTATGCCGTCAGCCTTCCTATGCCGATCGCTTTTTTGTCCTTTGCAATCAGCTGGCTACCGGCTTAGATAAAGCGGATGGCATAGATTTTATTTGCCGTCAGCCCCTCCTATGCCGTCAGCATTTATTTTGGCTGAGGGCAAAGTCTCTTTGCCGTTAACCCCGTAAAATTGCTGACGGCAAAGCTTAAAGCTGTCGGCAAACTAGCAGATTCCAGTAGTGTTACTAATGGCGCACTAGCTATGGTGTGCCATTAGTAGTTTGCAAAAAAAAACCAATTTTTTTTATAGTACTGGCGCACTACCAACAGTCGGGCCATTAGTAACCCTGGTTACTAATGGCGCACCAGCTGCTGGTGCGCCATTAGTAGTTTTGCAAAAAAAAAGAAAAAAAAATAAAAAAAATATAGTAGTGGCGCACCGAGTGTGTGGTGCGCCATTAGTGGCCATCACACTAATGGCACCCCTACACATGGTGCGCCACTACTATATAGTAGTGGCGAACTGCTTGTGTGGTGCGCCATTAGTATCTATATCATTTATAGCCCTTTTCCTAGTAGTGTTGGGACTAGTTTCATAGCACAAGCCAACTACCAAGTTACGCACCGCCGTGCTCTAAAAGATCTAAGTGAAGCACATAGAGGAAAATTATCTAGCTCAAAAGATATAAGTGAAGCACGATTAGCATTCTAGCAAAATCATGATGAGTGCATGTCTCTCTCAAAAGGTGTGCAGCAAGGATGATTATGACACAACAAAAAGAAAAGGCTCCTACGATACAATACGCTCCAAGCAAAACACATATCATGTGGTGAATAAAAATATAGCTCCAAGTAATGTTACCGATGGATTGAAGACGAAAGAGGGGATGCCTTCCCGGGGCATCCCGAAGCTTAGGCTTTTTGGTGTCCTTGAATTTGGCTTGGGATGCCTTGGGCACCCCCAAGCTTGAGCTCTTTCCACTCCTTATCTCTTTGTCCATGAGAACATCACCCAAAACTTGAAAACTCCACAACACAAAACTTAAACAGAAACTTGTGATAACATTAGCACAAGAAAACAAACTACCACCTCTTTAGGTACGGTAGCAATCTTGATTTCTATTTATATTGGTGTTACATTACTGTATTCTCACTTTTCCATGGCTACTACCTCCCGATGCTATCCATAGTTTCATCAAAACAAGCAACCAACTCAACAAAAACAGAATCTGTCAAAAACAGACCAGTCTGTAGCAATTTGTATACTTCCTATACTTCTGGTACCCCAAAAATTCTGAACCATTACGACTGCGTGGGCAAAAGGCATATCAACCAGAAGCAAAACGATTCAACTCAAAAGCTTTATCTGAAGAAAAATGAAAAATAATCTCGTGAGCGAAAAGTTTATGTGTTTTTCCAGCAGGATCAAAAAACCATCACCAAAACTAGTCATAAAGTGTTGCTTGGCTCAAACACAAAAAGAAACACAAAATACACAATCCCAACAGAATTATGATGATGTGAACGCAACAAAACAGAAAGAAAAAGATAAATTCATTGGGTTGCCTCCCAGCAAGCGCTATTGTTTAACGCCCTTAGCTAGGCATAAAGTGATGGAATCATGTATCTTCGTCTTTCGTGCTCAAACCATAAGTAGCGTGATCACTTATCATCTTAAGGTCTTCATCGTGCTCAAAACAGACTTGGTGACCTTATTGTGGACAAAGTTTGGAGTATTCTGCACAGCGGCAAAAGCGGAACCCAAGTTGGTTATAACGTCCTCTAGTTTGCCAATCCTAGCGGAATCATGACCTAGTTTTTCGTTAACTGTGGGTTCCTTCTCCTTTAAATTTTTCAAAACCATTCCCACCTTGGATCCGTACTGAGTGATTTGATTGTGGATCTTTTTATCCAAATTCTCAATAAGTTCGATCATAGCAACTTTATTTTTAATGACGTCCAGCCTACACATCACATGTTCCAGAGTTAAGGTAGTTCCATTAACCATGAGTGGGGGTAAGCCTACCAAATTAATTAAAGCTCCGTAAGAATCAACGGTATGGCTATCCAAGAAATTTCCGCCTGCGATGGTGTCAAGATTATACCTATTCCAAGGACAAATACCCACATAAAAACTGCGAAGCAGGACGGTAGTGGATTGCTTATGAGTAGATCGACTCTGAGCATTGCAAATCCTATACCAAGCGTCCTTTAAGTTTTCTTCCTCAATTTGTTTGAAATTGAGAACTTTGTTCTCGGCGTATCGTTCGAAGTGGTGGATCTATCCATGAGGACAAGTAGACTATCCCACACAAACAAACAGAAAACAAGCGAGAAAAAAGGGCAAACGAAAAAGGCAAACGAAAAAGGCAAATATTTTTTTGTAAATTTATGTTTTTCAGAAGTGGGGGAGAGCAAAACAAGATGCAAAAATTGTAAATGCAAGAGATGAGTTTGCGACACTTACTTGGATGAGTTCTTGACTTGATCCTCCCCGGCAACGGCACCATAAATCCTTTTGCTACGGTGACAGAAATCTTGTGTCGTCTCTTGAGCTTGCGTTGGTTTTTCCCTTGAAGAGGAAAGGGCGATGCAGCACAGGAGCAGTAAGTATTTCCCTCAGTTTGTTAACCAAGGTATCAATCCAGTAGGAGAATATCGTCAAGTCCAGAGTACCTGCACAAACACAAAAGAGCTTGCACCCAACGCTATAAAGGGGTTGTCAATCCCTTCAACATTGATTGCAAAGTGAGATCTAAATGCGGAAAGTGCACCGAAGAAAAAGTGTAAGGCTCAAAATATGGTGTGAAGTAGACCCGGGGGCCATAGTGTTCACTAGAGGCTTCTCTCAAAATAGCAAATATTATGGTGGGTGAACAAATTACAGTCGAGCAATTGAAAGAACCGCGCAAACTCATGACGATATCTAAGGCAATGATCATACATATAGGCATCATGTCCGAGAAAAGTAGACCGATACTTTCTCCATCTACAACTATTACTCAACACATCAAACACTATCCGGCATGCATCTAGTGTATTGAGTTCATGACGAACAGAGTAACGCCTTAAGCAAGATGACATGATGTAGATGGATAAACTCAAACCAATGATGAAAACCCCATCTTTTTACCCTTGATGGCAACAACACGATGTGTGCCTCGCTACCCCTTCTGTCATTGGGTGAGGTCACCGCATGGTATGAACCCAAAACCAAGCTCTTCTCCCATTGCAAGAATCATAGATCAAGCTGGCCATACAAAAACCACAACTCGAAGAGAATTACAAGGATATGAAATCATGCATAAGAGAGATCAGAAGAAACTCAAATAAGATTCATAGATAATCTGGTCATAAATCCACAATTCATCGTATCTCGACAAACACACCGCAAAAGAAGATTACATCGGATAGATCTCCATGAAGATCATGGAGAAGTTTGTATTGAAGATCCAAGAGAGAGACGAAGCCATCTAGCTACTAGCTATGGACTCGTAGGTCTATGGTGAACTACTCACGCATCATCGGAGAGGTCATGGTGTTGATGAAGAAGCCCTCCGTATCCGAATCCCCCCTCCGGCAGGGCACCAGAACATGCCCCAGATGGGATCTTGCGAAGACAGAAGCTTGCGGCGGCAGAAAAGTACTTTCGATGATCTCCTGATTTTTTCTGTAATTATTGGGAATATATAGGTGAAACACCTAGGGAAGAGGTGGCCCAGGGAACCCACAATCCTGGGAGGCGCAAGCCCCCCTTGCCGCGGCTAGGGGGCTTCTGGGGTCCCTGGTGGCCCCCTGCCTCGGTTCTCAAGCTTCCCGATCTTCTTCTGTTTCGGAAAAAACTTTTTAGAAGTTTTATTCCGTTTGGACTCCGTTTAAAATCCTCCTCTGAAAAGGGTCAAAACACGGAAAAAACAGGAACTGGCACTTGGCACTGAGTTAATAGGTTAGTCCCAAAAAAGATATAAAAGGCATAGAAAGCATCCAAAGTTTGACAGGATAATAGCATGAATCCATCAAAAATTGTAGATACATTGGAGACGTATCAATAACCACGACCGACTAGCTGTACTATAGAGATATCATCATGAGTACTTAGCGAGGTGTCACCCTCGGTAACCGATATTATCTCTGTAGCGTCGCACAACTAAGGGGTGTAAGTGTTGTGCTGGGTCTAGCTCGTCGATCGGGGATCAAGATTTGAAAGCAAAGCGGGGCAACTGGACTATCAGGTCAGAGGGGATGACTACTCCACCTATACTAAACAGTTTAAAGATACAGTACTGAAAGTAGCAGTTCATCAAAATTAGGCTATGCATCAGAAATAGGAGCTAACTACAATAGTAGAAAAATTCTAATGCAAGCATGAGGAAGAAAGAATTGGCGATATAGGGATGATCCAGGGGGTTTGCTTGCCTTGTTGCTGTGCGGCCAAGGGCTGGTCGTCAGGAGGGTAGGTGTACCCGGCCGCAGCGTCAGTCTCAGGGTCTACCGGTAAGAAGAGGGGGGGGAAACAATAAATAATAGCAACAGGTGCAACACTGAGCATGACATGGCAGTATGCAGACTAGGCATGAGCTCAAGTAGTAACATCCGTCATAGACGGGCCGGAAGAATATCTGACAATATTTCCCGGGTCTCTGGCTACTACCGGTCAGACTGAAAATGATGGAAAAGTTCAACGTTTTCTATGCCAGGGACGCGTGACACACGAATGGACCGTGCATCCGGGTTCGTCTCGTTTTGGTGATCAACTTTCATGTTGAAAATATTTTAATCTGACTTACAGTTTATTTAATATTAATTTTTCAAGTTTTATTCAATAATTAGGAACTAAAAACAGATTTAATTAATTTAATTAAATGCTATTATGACATCAGCATGATGTCATGCTGACATCAGTAGTTGACGGGTCAACTGACCAGCGGGTCCCGTGCGTCATAGACTCAAATTTTAGTTAGGTTTAATATTAATTAATCAGATTAATTTAGTGGGGGACCCACGTGTCATACTCTAATAAGTTAATTATTTATTTATATAAACATATTACTGATTTATCTTTTTAATTAGTTAACTAATTAAATAAATAATATGTCTATTTATTTAATTTAGTGGGGGACCCACGTGTCATACTCTAATAAGTTATATATTTTTACAATTTATTTTTATGCATTTTCTTTTTCTTCTACATACATGCATACATACACAATACATACCTACATACATACACATATACATTATCTTTCTTCTTATTATTTTCTTTTCTCTCATCTCTAACCTCTCTCGTAGCTAACAGGAAACTCTCAACAGACTCTCAATAGAGAGAGAGAGAGAGAGAGAGAGGAGGCTAACTCCACCTCCTGCTACAGGAGCCAAACGGCGTCGGAACACGGCGGCGATCGCCGGAATGGAACCAGGACAGAGAGAGGATGAGAGGGGTGTTCTCACCCACGTTTTAGGGGGGCGGGTTCGGCGAGGCTTGGTGTAGCCGTTTAGGAGGACGTGAGGAGACCATTGACGATGGATGCACGGTGAAGTGGTGGCCTGGGCTGGGCGCCGCGGCCAAATCCGGTGGGGGCGTAGAAGCGTCGGCGCAGGCGAGTCAGCACGGGGCGTCACCGGGGTCGGCCCCGATCCAGATCGACGGGCGGAGAGTAGAGCCGCCAGGGGATGCTAATGGGGCGACGAGGAGAGAGAGAGCCGGTGGTGGGGGACCCGGTGGCATCAGAGGGGGGTCGGGCTGGTGCAGAGCGGGATCAGGAGAGCACTGGGGTGACATGGGGAAAGGTGGGGCGAGGGAGCCATAGGGAGGGGCGAGGCGAGCGGGAGGCATGGTGTCCAGAGGGTGCCAGGGCGGCGCTCTGGGGTGGGGCCCTGGATCCAGGGAGGATTGAGGCGAGGAGCGGCGGTGAGACGAGGGAAGGGAGGCAGCGACGTGGGGGTGTGCCTAAGCGTTTCGGTCGTGGGGGGGAAGTCACGAGAGGTGGGAGTGATGGGGGCGGTAGGTCGTGATGGGATCCTCCTGGCGAGGGAAAAACTTGACGAGGGGTTGAGCCCCTCGTTCTTGTCGGCGGGGACAGGGTGCCGGGGGCGCTGCTAAGGTTTGCCCAGGGTGCTTTATACCCCCTGGGTGGGCCGGTCGTTGGTGGCTAGCTGGGCCACTAGGCCCGGATGGGCCAGGGGGGTTTTCCTTTTTGATTTTTTAATTACTTTCTTTTTATATATATATAGCTCCTGTTTTAATTATATACGGATTGTAATAACTTTAAAATGCCCAATTCACTTTTATAACTTATTAGGAATTTTTTAATAACTTCGCCCGACAATTTTTTATTTTAAACATTACAAAACTTTTTCCGTTGATTTATTTTAAACTTCGAACTTTGACTTGGTTTCAATTAACACGTGATCAACGATATAATTTATGATGACGTGGGATTCATTGCATAGATTTATTGTAGCTTAATTACATCCAACACTGTAGCAAAAGCTAAGTATGTCACAACTCTCCCCTACTAACAAGAATTCTCGTCCCGAGAATTAAGAGGTAGCAGGAAAAAGCTCGGGGTATTCATCACGAATATGATCCTCGCGTTCCCAAGTGGCTTCATCTTCAGAATGATTTGACTACTGCACTTTAAGGAACTTGGTGACTTTGCGACGAGTCTGACGTTCAGCCTAGTCGAGAATGTGGACCGGATGCTCTTTATAGAAAAGTTCTTGTTGAATCTCAAACATATCATGATCCACTGCTCGAATAGGATCTTTGAAGCAATGGCGGAGCTGAGACACATGGAAGACATCGTGAACCCGAGAAAGGTTCGCCGGTAGTTCCAATTGATAAGTCACTTTTCCACGCCTTTCGAGAATAGTGAAAGGACCAATATAGCGAGGAGCTAACTTGCCATTGATCTCAAAACGATGTGCACCTCTCATTGTTGTGACACGAAGATAAGCCTTTTCGCCGGGTTAATAGACCATATCTTGAAGATGACGGTCATACTGACTCTTCTGACGAGACTGAGCAGCCTTCACATTAGCATGAATAATGCGGACTTGATCTTTAGTATGTTGGATAATATCCGGACCAAAGAGTGATTGGTCCACTGAACGGTACCTTTGGAATTCCATACGAAGCCAAGTGCAAAGGATACTTTGGAGTCAAAGATATACAGGAGAGTCAGGTCTTAATCCTGTGGAACTTTGGGTTATGGGTCCACCATGTGGGACAAGAGTGGGCAGAGCAGCGACAACTTATACGGTCTTACCATGTCAGAGGATAGCCTGTCAGTTATGTTGGCAACAACATCTGTACCAAGGGCGGGGACGAATAGAACCATTTTTCCTGCTGGTTGGAACGAGGCGGACCAATACGCAAGGCTCTCGTCCACCGGCGGCTACCGGAATGTTATCCACAATAGTAACACGGTCTTACCGACAGAGTTGTATACTGAGAATTTTACCTAAGCAGGGAATTAACACTGCTTAGATAAGATATGCCACAGGAAAGGTTAAACAGACCAATGGGAAGGAAAGTGTGTTCACACACACAAGAATTGAAGTATACCATTCCTGAGGAAAAGATAGAGTATGGTATAGATGATAGGTCATCAAGTACATAACCTTTCAGATAAAGAGGCAAGAAAAATCATGATGTTTACCCGTACCATACGGTTTGAATAATTGATCAAGAACAATTTAGTATTGCGCTTCCAATGTTCCTGTTGAAATTTGAAGTACCACATTTGTGCTTCGAGGTAGCATCAACATGGTCATCACACAAAGGTTAGACTTTGGGTACACAAAGAATTTATCCAAAAGAACTTATAAGATAAGCCATATAGTTTCCGCATGGAAGATGGCAAATCTTACATATGGAAGAATCTATAACAATAGGTCCTTCAGTCAGGTGTGTTGCAAAGACAGCACTGTACTGATTTACCTAAAGACCAAAGTTATAATTATTGGAAAATGTTCCAACCATCTTATCTTCTCGAGGTTCAGATCTGATTGGTGTCAGGACACCTCAGACTCAAGATGCGTGAGAAGAAAGATGAAGATGCAAGATTCTCAGGATATGCACTACACAAGCAATTCTTGAATCATGAGTTCGATTGTAAGACACGTGAACAACAGTGTCAAGACATTCGTGCCCACGTGGAATTCTTACATCGAAATGCGCCTGAGTTCTCATTTGGGGACCACCATCGAGGATAACAAGGTTCCATGTGTAAGTCTGGATTAGCTCTTATGAAGGAACTTCTTTTCCCTTGATCAAATCAGTCAGTGGCTTGGCATACTAAGAGAAATTATATGAAGTGAAGAGAACATATCTTCAAAACATATAACACTTCACACATGCGTGAATGATTTGGTATTTCCCAAGAGGAAGCGAAACAAAACTTACACATATTCACGACGGAAAGAGTGCACGTGAACTTTGGGAAAATACACTTCTTATATCAAACATATCCTTCATGAGTTAGGCACAAGGCTAATTCTTTCAAGAGCTTCACCGTTGCACCATGAATAAGTTGAGGGTGTGACCAATGGGTTGAACAACAGACCCTCAAGATTTTGACAGGGGTGAATTTCAAAAATTACAACATCAAGGAGATAGTATTTGTCAAGTCAAAAGGTATAATGTCGTATGCTCGAGGGAACAACAACAATTAAACATTCGTCTAAGGGTGCACTCGGAGATATGGACAGAGTAGCATAGCCAATGCTAGAATGGTGAGTCAACCGTCAACACACCAAGGATGAAACTATCAGTCATAAACTTCACAGCGATAGGGTTGTTAGAAGTACTGGAATCACACATTAGCATTCACTTGTCGGTATTCCTGTTTGAAACAACAGGGGACCAAGAAATTAATGGGGACGGCGAGAAGTATTACTGTATCAAGAATTCTTAAGACGTGTGCAATTCTCACGACATTCTTGACATTCCAGATATTAATACTCCAAGATAGAAGATAATATAAGCTGAGTTCGCAAGGAACTCAAGGGACAACACAAAACATGATCAAGTTTGTGTAGGAGGGAAAGCAAAAAAGGTTGTTGATGAAAACACAAATCATCGAGGGGCAAGAATGGCATTTCTCATCATGCATTTGATTGATACCATGCAAGATCTCGGGATACTGATAATGATCACGACACATTTGTCGAGAAGCTTCACGAAGATGTAATCGTTCAACGACCACATCAAGCAAGGGAATGATGAAGCGAGAGGTTGTCGGAATCACAGATAATACTGCTAGCTTAGAATTGAGATTGCCTTTCAGGACAACCTACATGATGTGGAAAGCTCGGTGCAAGCTTAACGCACAGTTCGAATTGTGTTCCAGGGATGAAGGGTATAGATAGCATGGTCGAGCTCCAACATGACGATGATGATGTAGTTGAACAGCTTGGAATGACATGATCGAGTACAAACTCATAAACAAGGAAGATTACTAAAAGTTGTTGAATCGCAATGCGTACTCGATTCAGTTATCGATGTACTCGCGTGTCCAACAACTCAAATACGAGGAAACTAGAATTAATGAAAATATCATAGTTGACGAGGAGCTCATAAGAAGTTATATAGCTTCGGGATATCCTCGGAATACGAGGGATAATACTAGAAGGTAGTTCAACAGTAAGGCTTCGGCCGATGTGTTGATCTGAAGAAGACAAGTACTTTAACTCATCTGAGAATGAAATTGAGGCATGATAACAAGGTCGGAACCACGATTGCAAAGGACAAGATCACAGATACCAGATTAAACCACATAATGAATGATTAGTGATATGAGAAGCTTCTATGGTAGGATCAACGTCGTTTCCATGGGCATGAACTCAAAGTTCAAGGTCGACTCCCACTTCATCAATGAATCACCTGCCATTTACTCCTCGCCTTTGATCAGGTTGTAGCTTTGAAAGGATATTCGGCAAAGCACCAGAAGAGTCGGACTCACGAAAACTCGTCGGATCATATTGTTTTAGGAAGGCATAGGTTCAACCTATCAGGGCATCTTAGGAACATATCCCATCAACTTCACGAGTAATTAACACATGCTTGACAACAGAGCATGGCGGACAGAAGCATAGGATACAATTTATCAGAGGGAGAAGACACAATTTACCAATGGCATCATGTGTCAGGGGAATCAATCACAAGAATTTTCGAAAGCAAAGGATGTCGTCGCATAATAACCCGGACTAAGTCTGGCAGTCCACAAAAGATCTGATGTGAGTATCGGTACTCAATCAGGGGGGTGTAAAACGCAAGGCATCGGATTATAGAACATCTGAACAATACTGAAACTTAATTACCAAAGGACTTAGGATTTTGAGGTTGGTGTATCATAATCACATGCTCCGATCAAATACAAGTAAGTTGAATGGACATAGATGGATAACCAACCAAAGTTGATTTGTCGAGAACCAGCTCCTGTCTATAAGGACGTTTGAGCCGGAAAGATAATTTACAAGTATCAACAGAAGATTGTGTGCATTCACACAAAGGTAGAATCAATAAGATCATTGGAGAATCAAAAAGGATTTAAATGAATGCTGCTAGAGATATGGATTTAACCATAACAAAAGAAGGTGAGAAAGGCCAAAAGCAATAGTTTACTTGGGATTCCGAAAGATCGAATAGTAATTCGAAGAACTTTCGAAACCCATGACAACTAATGTCGGACGAATTCCCGATAAGATAATTCATTGCCTCTCGTAAAACAAGAGCAATTGGAAAATAAGTATGGACGAGATTTGTATGTCGTCATCCATAGGGGTTGACAGAGGAAGGAAAAATCGCAGAAGTGATGAGAAACAGCTCTCGAGAGAACGTCACAAAGTATCTTTTGAGTCTTCTGACGGATCAAGTCATCGTCTGGAATACGGGGTTCTCCTGGAGGAAATATTTACAGGAGCCTAATGTTAGAGTTTGTAAAATCTTTAACCCACAAGAGAAGGGAGAGTAGAACCCAAAGTATAGAAAAGGAGTAAAAGATACTAATACCACACGATTGAGATGTGGGCCCGTAAGCCACAACATAAGTGTTAGTAAAGTTTTTCAAACACTAGACTCAACTTCAGCCAAGGAGTTAAAAAGGGGGCTACCTACAGGTAATCGGCTCTGATACCAACTTGTGACGCCCTCGATTTAATCGTACGCTAATCATACACGCAAATGCGTACGATCAAACTCAAGGACTCACGGGAAGATATCACAACACAACTCTAGACACAAATAAAACAATACAAGCTTCATATTACAAGCGAGGGGCCTCAAGGGCTAGAATACAGAATCTCGAAAACACACGAGTCAGTGGAAGAAACAATATCTGAGTACAAACATAAAACATGGGGTGCCTTAGAGAAGGCTAGGACAAAATAAACACGATCGAACGAGGCGAGGCCTCCAGCCTGGGAACCTTCTAAACTACTCCTGGTCTTCAGCGGCATCTGAAGAAATCACCATCGGGGGAGAAGAGTCGGCAGGAAACTCCACTCTTGGGCTCCATCATCTGGTCACAGCAACGGATCAAGGGGACAAAAAGGGGAGCCAAGCAACGGTGAGTACTCATCCAAAGTACTCGCAAGACTTATATCAGAACCATGTTAACTATGCATCAATATCAAAGAAGGGGGGTTATATGTGGACTGACTGCAGCAATGCGAGAATAGAGAGAGAAGGCCTAGTCCTATCGAAGACTAGCATCTTCAGGGTCTTGCGGCAATAGACAAGAGTAGAGCAAGGTAATACAAGTATAGAGTCATATTGTTGCAGCAATATGAAAATGAGGTCACGCCCTGAGATCCTCCGTCGACTCCCTGCGAGGAAACAATCCCAGGGCATCTAATCCAGTTAAGTATATAGTCATGTTGTTGTTGTTGTATAAGATCAGGGCACAACTCCAAGTCATCCTGTAACCGTGGACACCGCTATTCGAATAGATAAGGTCTTCCCTGCAGGGGTGCACAACATATTCCCCGATGCCCTCGCTAACACTCTGGCCGGACACACTTTTCTGTGTCTTGCCCGGCCTCAGAATATCGACACGTCGCAGCCCCACCTAAGCTCAGCAGAGAGGCAAGCCCGCCGGTCTAACTCCTAAGCACAGAGGGTTCATGGGCCCACTTGCGCTCCGTGCTCCTGCACGATGCGAGGGCGGCCAATGTCAGTCCTAGCACCCCTTAATAAAAGAGCGATGCATCTCGGGACCACTCGGGCGCGCGCCGCTCCATCGCTGACGTGTGAAGAGGTTCGGTTGATACCACGACGTCGAGTACCCATAATTATTCCCACGCACACGGTTAGTGCGTAATAATGCCTTCCGACCAACCCAAATCAAATACCCAAATCCATTATTATTTTAATTAAGTCATCGACACAAACACGCGGGAATCCACCCGCCTAACATCTATTCATCAAAGATCTCAGTAACATGGTCAAGTAACTGTGTGGTTGTAACATCGGGGGAAATCCGAGGTATCACCCTCGTATGATTCCGAACGATGTATCCATCAAGGTGGACCTAGTGTAATCACCCTCGAGGGTCCCACACTTGAGGGGTTGCACGACAGAGGCATCGTCGGGAATGGTGAAAGAGGAATCACCCTCAATAACCACGACCGACTAGCTGTACTACAAAGATATCATCAGGAGTACTTAGTGAGGTGTCACCCTCGGTACCCGATATTATCTCTGTAGCGTCGCACAACTAAGGGGGTGTAAGTGTTGTGCCGGGTCTGGCTCATCGATCAGGGATCGAGATTTGAAAGCAAAGCGGGGCAACTGGACTATGGGGTCAGAGGGGATGATTGCTCCACCTATACTAAACAGTTTAAAGATACAGTACTGAAAGTAGAAGTTCATCAAACTTAGGCTATGCATCAGAAATAGGAGCTAACTACAATAGTTGCAAAATTCTAACGCAAGCATGAGGAAGAAAAAATAGGCGATATAGGGATGATCAAGGGGTTTGCTTCCCTTGTTGCTCTGCGGCAAAGGGTTGGTCGTCAGGAGGGTTGGTGTACCCAGCAGCAGCGTCAATCTCGGGGTCTACCGGTAGGAAGAGGGAGGATAAATAATATATAATAGCAACAGGTGCGACACTAAGCATGACAAGGCAATATGCAGACTAGGCATGAGCTAAAGCAGTAACATCTGTCATAGACGGGGCGGAAGAATATCTGACGATATTTCCCAGGTCTCTGGCTACTACTAGTTAGACTAAAAACGATGGAAAAGTTCGACGTTTGCTATGCTAGGAACCCGTGATAGACGAATGGACCGTGTATCTAGGTTCGTCTCGTTCTGCTCATCAACTTTCATGTTGAAAATATTTTAATCTGACTTACGTTTTATTTAATATTAATTTTTAAAGTTTTATTGAATAATTAGGAATTAAAACAGATTTAGTTAATTTAATTAAATTCTATTATGACATCAGCATGATGTTAGGCTAACATCAGTAGTTGACTGGTCAACTGACCAGTGGGTCGCGTGCGTCATAGACTCAGTTT
The DNA here is from genome assembly GCF_904849725.1 of Hordeum vulgare subsp. vulgare. Taxonomy (NCBI): domain Eukaryota; kingdom Viridiplantae; phylum Streptophyta; class Magnoliopsida; order Poales; family Poaceae; genus Hordeum; species Hordeum vulgare. The sequence goes on along the minus strand of NC_058520.1, from coordinate 229,377,256 downwards.
TTAACTAGGTTTAATATTAATTAATCTGATTAATTTAGTGGGGGACCCACGTCTCATACTCTAAAAAGTTAATTATTTATTTATATCAACACATTACTGATTTATCTATTTAATTAATTAACTAATTAATTAAATAATATACCTATTTATTTATTAGATGATGTATGTATGTATGTATGTATTGGGTATGTATGCATGTATGTAGAGAAAATAAAATAAAAATAAAAGGATATATATGTTTTTAAGAATAAGTAACTAAATAAATAATTAGATATATTATTTAATTAATTAAATAGATATTTAGATAATCTGTTAATTAGGATAATTAAATTACCCTATTAGAGTATGACACGTGGGTCCCCCACTAATCTTATTATTTAATATTAAACCTAATTAAAACTTGTGTCTATGACACATGGGACCCTCTAGTCAGTTGACGTGTGAGCTGTTGACGTCAGCATGACATCATGCTGATGTCATAATAGTATTTAAATAATTAATTAAATCTGTTTTTAATTCCTAAATAATTAATAAAATTTTAAAAATTAATATTAAATAAATCGTAAGTCAGATCAAAATATTTTCAACATGAAAGTTGATCAGCGGAATGAGACGAACCCGGATTCAAGGTCCATTCGTCTGTCACGCGTTTTCAGTCTGACTCGTAGTAGCGAGAGACCCGAGAAATATCTTGTGATATTTTCCCGACCCGTTTATGACGGATGTTTCTGCGTTAGCTCATGCCTAGTCTGCATATTGCCATTTCATGCTTAGTGTTGCACCTGTTGCTGTTATTTATTGTTTCTCCCCCCTTAATCTTACCGGTAGACCCCGAGACTGACGATGCTGGCGGGTAGATCTATGACCCTGTCGACCAGCCTTTTGCCGTAGAGCAACAAGGCAAGCAAACCCCCTTGATCATTCCTATATCGCCTATTCTTTCTTCCTCATGCTTGCATTAGAATTTTTCTACTGTTGTAGTTAGCTCCTATTTCTGATGCATAGCCTAATTTCGATGAACTTCTACTTTCAGTCTCGCCCTTTAAACTGTTTAGTATAGGTGGAGCAGTCATCCCCTTTGACCCCGTAGTCTAGTTGCCCCGCTTGTTTTCAAATCTCGATCCCTGATCGACGAGCCAGACCCGGCACAACACTTACACCCCCCTTAGTTGTGCGACACTACAGAGATACTATTGGGTACCGAGGGTGACACCTCGCGAAGTACTCCTAATGATATCTGTAGTACAACTATTTGGTCATGTTTATCAAGGGAGATTCCTCTTTCACCATTCCCGACGATGGCTCTGTCGTGAAACCCCTCAAGTGTGGGACCCTCGAGGGTGATACCTCTAGTTCCACCTTGAAAGATACATCGTTCGGAATCCAACGAGGGTGATATCTCGGATTCCCCCCCCCCCCCGATGTTGCTACCACACAGTTACTTGACCATGTTACTGGGATCTTTGATGAATAGATGTTAGGCGGGTGGATTCCCGCGTGATTGTGCTGATGACTTAATTAAAATGATAATCGATTTGAGTATTTGATCTGGGTTGGTCGGAAGGCCTTATTACGCACTAATCGTTTGTGTGGGAAGAATTATGGGTACTCGACGTCGCGGTATCAGCCGAAGCTCTTCAGATGTCAGTGATGTAGTGGCGCGCGCCCGAGTAGTCCCGAGATGCATCGCTCTTGTATTAAGGGGTACTAGGACTGGCATCGGCCGCCCTCGCATCGTGAAGGAGCACGGAGGGAAAGTGGGCCCACGAACCCTTTGTGCTTAGGAGATAGACCGGTGGGCTGGCCTCTCTGTTGAGCTTAGGTGGGGCAGCGTCGTGTCAATATTGTGAGGTCGGGCATGACCACAAAAAGTGTGTCCGGCCAGAGAGTTATCGAGCGCGTCGGGGAATATGTTGTGCACCACTGCAGGGAAGATCTTATCTGTTCGAATAGTCGTGTCCACGGTTACAGTACGACTTGGAGTTGTGCCCTGATCTTATACAACTACAATTGTTACTTAACTGGATTTTGTTGCCCCGGGATTGCTTCCTCGCAGGGAGTCGAGGGAGGATCTTTGGGCGTGACCTCATATTAATATTGCTGCAACAATATGACTATTATTTGTGTTACCTTGCTCTACTCTCGTCTATTACTGCAAGACCCTACAGATGCTAGTCTTCGATAGGATTAGGCCTTCTCTCTCATTATCGTATTTCTGCAGTCAGTCCACATATAAACCCCCCCTTCTTTCATATTGATGCATACTTAGCATAGTTCGGATATAAGTCTTGCGAGTACTTTGGATGAGTACTCACTGTTGCTTTCCCCCCCCCCTTTGCCCCCTTGATCCGTTGCTGTGACCAGATGATGGAGCCCAGGAGATGGGGTTGTCCTGTCGACGCATGCCGCCCCGATGGTGTCTTCTTCATGGAGGCCGCTGAAGACCAGGAGTAGTTTAGGAGGTTCCCACGCAGGAGGCCTCGCCTCATTCGATCGTGTTTCTTTTGCGCTAGCCTTCTCTAAGGCACCCCTTGTTCAATGTCTGTACTCAGATATTGTTGCTTCCGCTGACTCGTGTGTTTGTCGAGCTTCTGTATTCTAGCACTCGAGGCCCCTGGCTTGTAATATGAAGCTTGTATTATTTTATTTTTGTCTAGAGTTGTGTTGTGATATCTTCCCATGAGTCCTTAGGTTTGATCATACGCATTTGCATGTATGATTAGCGTACGATTAAATCGAGGGTGTCACAAGTTGGTATCAGAGCTGACTGCCTGTAGGTAGCCCCCTTTCCAACTCCTTGTCCGAAGTTGATTCTAGTGGTTGAAAAACTTTACTAACATTGATTTTGTTGCTTACGGGCCCACATCTCAATGGGTGGTAATAGTATCTTTTACTCCTTTCCCATACTCTGGGCTCTACTCTGTCTTCTCTTTCGGGATAAAGATTTTGCTAACTCTACCATTAGGTTCTCGTAAATACTTCCTCCTGGATAGCCCCGTATTCCAGACGATGGCTTTATCCGTCAGAAGACTCCGAAGTTACTCTCTGATGTTCTGTCGAGAGCTGATGCTCATCGCTTCTGCAATTTCCCTTCCTCCGTCAACCCCTATGGATGACGACGTACAAATGTCGTCGATACTTTCTTTTCCAATTGCTCTTGTTTTACGAGATGCAAAGAATTATCTTATCGGGGATCCATCCATCATCAGTTATCAGGGATCCGTCCGTCATCAGTTGTCATGGATTTTGAAAGTTCTTCGAATTGCTTTTGACCTTTCTCAGCTGCTTGTGTTATGGTTAAATCCATATGTGTAGCAGCATTCATTAATAGCCTTGGTGATTTTCCTTTGATCTTATTGATTCAACTTTTGTGTGAATGCACACAATCATTTGTTGATACTCATAAATTATCTTTCCGGCTCAGGCGTCCTTTCAGACAGGAGCTGGTTCTCAACAAATTAACTTTGGTTGATTGCCCATCTAATTCTAATCAGCTTATTCATCCTTCATCAGAGCATCTGTTTATGATACACCAATCTGGAAATCTTAATTCCTTGGTAATTAAGTTTAGATATTTTTCAGATGTTCTATGACCCGATGCATTGCATCCTATCTCCCTCTGATTGAGTCCTAGTATTCACATGAGGTTCTTGTGGATCGTCAGACCCATTGTTGGGTTATTATCCAACGGAATCCTTCACATTTAAAATATTCTTGTGATTGCTTCCCCTGGCACATGATGCCATTGGTAAATTGTTTCTTCTCCCTCTGATAAGTTTTAACCTATGCTTTTGTGAGCCATGGCCTTCAAGCATGTGTTAATTACTCTTGGAGTATATGGTATATGTTCCAAAGATACCCCGACGGGTTGGACCTATGCCTTCATAAAACAATATGATCGGACGAGTTTTCACGAGTCTTGCTCTTCTGGTGTTTTGCCGGATATTCTTTCAAAGCTACAACCTCATCAAAGGCGAGGAGTAAATAGTAGGTGATGCATTGATGAAGTGGGAGTCGACCTTGAACTTTTTGTTCATACCCATGGAAACGACGTTCATTTTACCATAGAAGCTTCTCGTATCAATAATCATTCATTATGTGGTTTAATCTGGTATCTGTGATCTTTTCCTTTCCAATCGTGGTTCCGACCATGTTGTCCTACCTTGATTTCATTCTCAAACGAGTTAAAGTACTTGTTTTCTTCAGATCAATACATCGGTCCAAGCCTTAATGTTGATCTACCTTCGAGTTTTGTCTCTTGTATCCCGAGAATATCATGGAGCTACATATCTTCTTGTGAGCTCCACATCAACTATGATATTTTCATTAGTTCCAGTTTCCTCGTGTTTGAGTTGTTGGACACGCTAGTACATCGACAACTGAATCGAGTACGCATTGCGATTTAACTAATTTTTGTAATCTTCCTTGTTTACGAGTTTGTACTCGATCCTGTCACTCCAAGCTGATAAGCTACATCATCATCACATAGAGCTTGACCATGCTATCTCTGTCCTACATCCCCAGAGCACATATCCAGCCATGCAATACGCTTACATCGAGATGTCGACATTATGTTGGTTGTCTTGATAGGCAATTTTGATTTTGAGCTAGCAGTCTTAATTGTGATTCCGACAACCTCTTGCTTCATCATTTCCTTGCTTGATATCATCACTGAACGATTACATCTTCATGAAATTTGTCGACAAATGTGTCGTGATCATCATTAGCATTCTGAGCTCTTGCAGGGTATCAATCGAATGTATGTTGAGAAATACCATCCCTTCCCCTCGATGAATTGTATTACCATCGACATCCTTGTTGCCTTCCCTCCAACACCAAAGTGTTCCTGTTTTGTGTTGTCCTTTGATTCCCTTGCTAATTCGACTTATGTTATGTGCTACCTTGGAGTATTACTATCTGGTATGTCAAGAATGTCGTGAAAATTGCACACGCCTTAAGAATTCTTGATCTAGTAATACTTCTCGCCATCACCATTCATTTCTTGGTGCCGTGCTGTTTCTAACCGGAATACCAACAAGTGAACTCTCATGTGTTATTCCAATACTTCTCGCAACCCTATTGCCGTGAGGTTTACAACTAATTGATTCATTCTTATAGTGTTGGGTGTTGACTCATCATTTTTTGACATTGGTTGTGCTACTCCGTCCGTATTTCCGAGTGCACCTTTTCACCAATGTTTAATTATTGTTGTTCCCTCGAGCATACGACATTATATCATTTGATTGACAAATGATATATCCTTGATGCTATAAATTTGGAAGTCCATCCCTGTCAAAATCTTGAGGGATTGTTGTTGAGCCCATCAGCCACGCCCTCAACTTATTCATGGTGCGACGGTGAAGCTCAAGAAAGCATTAGCCTTATGCCTAGCTCATGAAGAATATGTTGATAAAAGAAGTGTTTTTCCCAAAGTTCACGTGCACTCTTTCCGCCGTGAATATGTGAAAGTTTTGTTTACCTTCCTCTCGGGAAATACCAAATCATTCACGCATGTGTGTGGTGTTATATGTTTGGAAGATTTGCTATCTCCACTTCATATAATTTCTCCTAACACCCCTAGCCACTGACTGATTTGATCAAGGAAAAGAAGTTTCTTCGTAAGAGCTAATCGAGTCTTACACAAGGGCCTTGATATCCTCGATGAGGGTTCTCAAATCAAAACTCAATTTCATTTTGGCGTAAGAATTCTTTGTGGGCACGAATGTCTTGACAATGTGTTCATATGTCTTACAATCGAACTCCTGATTCAAGAATTGCTTGTGTAGCTCATATCATGAGAATCCTATATCTTCATCTTTCTTCTGAGGCATCTTGAGTCTGAGATGTCCTGACACCAATCAGATCTGAATCTCGGGTAAATATGATGGTTGGAACATTTCCCAATAATTATAGCTTTGTTCTTTAGGTAAATCACTACGGTGCTGTCTTTCCAACACACCGGGCCGAAGGACCTTTTGTTATAAATTCTTCCATATGTAAGATTCGCCATACTTTCATGCGGTAACTATATGACTTATTCCATAAGTTGTTCCTCATGGATCCTCTTCGTAGACCCAGTGGTCCGACCCTTACCTGATGACCATGTCGATGCTACCTTGAAGCACGGATGTGGTACTTCAAGTTTTAACAGGAACATTGTAAGCGCAATGCTAAATTGTTCCTGATCAATTATCCAGACCGCGTTGTATGGGTAAACATGTTGATTCTTCTCGCCTCTTTATAAAAATGGTTATGTACTGCATGACCTATCATGTATACCATACTCTATGTTTTCCTCGGGAATGGTATACTCTAATACTTGTGTGTGTGAACACATTTTTCCTTCCCATTGGTCCGTTTGACCTTTCTTGTGGCATAACTTATCTCAAGCAGTGTGAATTCCCTCCTTAGTTAAAATTCTCGTTATGCAACTCTGTCAGTAAAACCCTGTTACTATTGAGGATATTATTCCAGTAACCGCCGGTGGACGAGAACTTTGCCTATTGGTCCGCCTCGTTTCAGCGAGCAGGAAAATGGTTCTATTCGTCCCCCACCCTTGGTACCAATGTTGTTCCAACATAACGGATAGGCTATCCTCTGACATGTCTTACTACCAAGACTGTATAAGATGTCGCCTCTTTGCCTATTCTAGGCCCACATGGTGGACCCATAACCCGAAGTTCCACAAGATTGAAACATGGCTCTCTTGTACATCTTTTAACGCCATGTATCCTTTGCATTTGGCTTCATATGAAATTCCAGAGCCACTGTCCAATGGACCGATCACTCTTCGGTCCGGATGTCGCCAACATGCTTAAGATCGAGTCCGCATTATTCATGAGAATCTGAAGGCTGCTCAGTCTACTCACAAGAGTCAGTATGACCATCATCATCAAGTTATGGTTATCAACCTAGCGAAAAGTCTTATCTTCGTGTCACACTAATGGGAGGTGCACACCGTTTCGGGATCAATGGCATGTTAGCTCCTCGCTATATTGGTCCTTTCATTGTTCTCGAAAGGCGTGGAAAAGTTGCGTATCAATTGGAACTGTCGGTGAACCTTCCTCAGGTTCACGGTGTCTTCCATGTATCTCAGCTCTCTGGCTGCTTCAAAGATTTTATTCGAGCTATGGATCATGATATAATTGAGCTGCAACAAGACCTCTCTTATAAAGAGCATCCGGTCCACATTCTCGACCAGGCTGAACGTCAGACTCGTCGCAAAACTCACCAAGTTTCTTAAAATGCAATGGTCTAATCATTCTGAAGATGAAACCACTTGGGAATGCAAGGATCATCTTCGTGATGAATACCCCGAGCTCTTTCCTTCTACCTCTAAATTCTCACGACGAGAATTCTTGTTAGTAGGGGAGAGTTGTGACATCCTCATCTTAAGCTACAGTGATTCCATGCTAATGATGCCATGTCATCGTAAATTCTATGTTGATCTCGTGTTAGTCGAAAACCAAGTCGCATTCAAATTTTAAAAATAAATTGAATGGGAAAAGTTTTTGAATGTGAAAATGAAAATGTCGGATGAGCTGCAAGAATTCCATAATACTTTATAAAATTGAATAGGGTATTTTTAGAGTTAATTAAAACACTTAAGTATTTAAAAAAGAAACTATTAGAAAAAAAATATAAATAAAATAAAGTAATTTGTTTTAAAACCTCAAAAGCCCTGGCCCAATTGGGCCAAATTGGCCCAGCCGGCGACCCCCTAGGGCAAACCCTAGCGAGCCTCTGCTCCCTCCTTTCCCCGCCGCCAGGAGACGAGGGCAACCCCCTCGCCACCTACCCCCACGGGCCTCCCTGGCTCGTCGCCCCACCAATCGCACGAGGGGATCTCTCCCGCGTCACTTTTCCTTCCCCAGCGCCTCCCTCCTCTCGCCTCATCATCTCTCCCGTTGCTCGCCCCAGCCACCACTAACCCCTGGCGCGAGCCCTCCCCATCCTGCACCCCACGACGCCCCCAGTGCCCTGGATCCCCCACGCCCGTGTGTCCAACTGGCCCTGCTCCTCCCTCACGCGCCGCCATGTCTTCCCATCCGCGCGCCGCCGCCTCTCCTCCCGTACCCGTCGCCCCTGGCGCGCGGAGGCCCCTTCCAGCCTGCACTGGCCGGCCCCGGCACCACCCGCACCAGATCTGGCCGCGGCGCCCCTCCCCGGCCACCTCCGCCTCCGGCTCCCCTCCAGCGGCCCCCCCATCCAGCCGCCACCGGGGTCCCCTCATCGCGTCCACCCCGAGAACCTCCTGCAGCATCGGACGTCGCCACCAGCGTCCTCCTCCGGAGGCCGGGCCCCTTCTTCCTCGGCAGCCACCGACCTCCTCCGCCGTTCCGGAGCCCCACGGCGGCTCCACCAGCCCCATGCCGGATCCACATAAACCTTCAACCGTGTCATCTCCTCCACCGGCTTCCCCATCCTCCTCCTCAACGGCTCCACCAAGCCTCGTAGCCCCGTTCCGTGGCAACGCCGGTGAGCCCTTTTTTGGGCTCCTCCCACCCTCTCATTCCGGCGATCACCGCCTCGTTCCGGCACCGTTGTGTTCGTGTAGGTGGAGGTGGAGTTGCCTTTGTCTCTGTGTTGACACAGAGAGAGGAGAAGAGAGTTTGAGAAGCGAGATAGGTTAGATGAAAATAAAAAAGAAAATGGATGTATTAGATGAGGTATGTATGTATGTATGTATTGGGTATGTATGTATGTATTGGGTATGTATGCATGTATGTGGAGAAAGAAAAATAAAATTAAAAAGATATATATGTTTCTATTATTAAGTAAATAAATAAATAATTAGACATATTATTTAATTAATTTGTTAATTAATTAAATGGATATTTAGATAATCAGTTAATTAGGATAATTAAATTACCTATGAGAGTATGACACGTGGGTCCCCCACTAAAGTAATCTGATTAATTAATATTAAACCTAATTAAAACTTGTGTCTATGACACATGGGACCCACTGGACAGTTGACCAGTCAACTGTTGATGAAATAAACCGTATGTGAGATCAAAATATTTTCAACATGAAAGTTGATCAGCAGAACGAGACGAACCCGGATTCACGGTCCATTCGTCTGTCACGCGTCCCTAGCATAGCAAACGTGGAACTTTTCCATCGTTTTCAGCCCGACCGGTAGTAGCCAGAGGCCCGGGAAATATCATCTGATATTTTCCCGATCTGTCTATGATGGATGTTGCTGCGTTAGCTCATGCCTAGTCTGCATATTGCCATGTCATGCTTAGTGTTGCACCTGTTGTTGTTATTTATTGTTTCTCCCCCCTCTTCTTACCGGTAGACTCCGAGACTGACGTTGTTGCCCAGTACATCTACGACCCTGGGGACCAGCCTTTTGTCGCAAAGCAGCAAGGCAAGCAAACCCCCTTGATCATTCCTATATCGCTTATTCTTTCTTCCTCATGCTTGCATTAGAATTTTGCTACTCTTGTAGTTAGCTCCTATTTCTGAGCATAGCCTAATTTTGATGAACTGCTACTTTCAGTCTCGCACTTTAAACTGTTTAGTATAGGTGGAGCAATCATCCCCTCTGACCCCGTAGTCCAGTTGCCTCGCTTATTTTCAAATCTCTATCCCTGATCGACGATCCAGACCCGGCACAACATTTCCACCCCCCTAGTTTTGCGACGCTATAGAGATACTGTTGGGTACCGAGGGTGACACCTCACGAAGTACTCCTGATGATATCTCTATAGTACAGCTAGTTCGACGCGGTTATCGAGGGTGATTCCTCTTTCACCATTCCCGACGATGCCTCTGTCGTGCAACCCCTCAAGTGTGGGACCCTCGAGGGTGATTCCTCTAGTTCCACCTTGATGGATACATCGCTCGAAATCCAACGAGGGTGATACCTCGGATTCCCCCCCGATGTTGCTACCACAGTGTTACTTGACCATGTTACTGGATCTTTGATGAATAGATGTTAGGTGGGTGGATTCCCGCGTGATTGTGTCGATGACTTTATTAAATTGATAATGGATTTGGGTATTTGATCTTGGTTGGTCGGAAGGCCTTATTACGCAGTAACCGTGTGCGTGGGAAGAATTATGGTTAATCTACGTCGCGGTATCAGCCGAAGCTCTTCAGATGTCAGCGATGTAGCAGTGCGCGCCCGAGTGGCCCCGAGATGCATAGCTCTTGTATTAAGGGGTGCCACGACTGACATCGGCCGCCCTCGCATCATGCAGGAGCACGGAGGGCAAGTGGGCCCATGAAACCTTTGTGCTTAGGAGTGAGACCGGCGGGCTAGCCTCTCTGCTGAGCTTAGGTGGGGCTGCGACATGTCGATATTCCGAGGCCGGGCATGACCCAGAAAATTGTGTCCGTCCAGAGTGTTATCGAGCGCATCGGGGAATATGTTCTGCACCGCTGCAGAGAAGATCTTATCTATTTGAATAGCCATGTCCACGTTTACAGGACGACTTGGAGTTGTGCCCTGATCATATACAACTACAATTGTTACTTAACTGGATTTCGTTGCCCCGGGATTGCTTCCTCGTCGGGAGTTGATGACCCACAAGTATAGGGGATCAATCGTAGTCCTTTCGATAAGTAAGAGTGTCGAACCCAACGAGGAGCAGAAGGCTGTGATAAACGATTTCAGCAAGGTAATAACTGCAAGCACTGAAAGTAACGGTAACAAGTGATGGTGTAGCGAGGTGAAACGTAGCAAGCGAAAAGTAACTAGTAACAAGTAGTAGCAACGGTGCAGCAAGTGGCCCAATCCCTTTTGTAGAAAGGCACAAGCCTGAACAAACTCTTATAGGAGGAAAAACGCTCCCGAGGACACACGGGAATTTCTGTCATGCTAGCTTCATCATATTCATATGATTCGCTTTCGTTACTTTGATATGTGGGTGGACCGGCGCTAGGGTACTGCCCTTACGTGGACAAGCATCTGACTTATGATTAACCTCTCTCGCAAGCATCCGCGACTAAAAAAGAAGAATTAAGATAACGTCTAACCATAGCACTAAACTAGTGGATCCAAATCAGCCCCTCACGAAGCAACGCATAGACTAGGGTTTAAGCTTCTGTCACTCCAGCAACCCATCATCTACTTACTACTGCCCAATGCCTTCCTCTAGGCCCAAATATGGTGAAGTGTTATGTAGTCTATGTTCACATAACACCACTAGAGGAAAAGACAACATACAACATATCAAAATACCAAACGAATATCAAATTCACATGACTATTATCAGACGACTTATCCCATATCCTCAGGAACAAAAGTAACTACTCACGAAGCATAATCATAATCGTGATCGGAGGTGTAATGAATAGCATCAAGGATCTGAACATAAACTCTTCCACCAAGTAATCCAACTTGCATCAACTACAAAGAGTAATCAACACTACTAGCAACCTTACAAGTACCAATCGGAGTCGTGAGACGAAGATTGGTTACAAGAGATGAACTAGGGATTGGAGAGGAGATGGTGCTGATGAAGATCTTGATGAAGATGCCTCCGCTCCGACGAGAGGAGTGTTGGTGATGACGATGGCGATGATTTCCCCCTCCGGGAGGGAAGTTTCCCCGGCAGGATCGTCCTGCCGGAGCTCTAGATTGGATCTGCTCAAGTTCCGCCTCGTGGCGGCGACGAAACCACGAAAAAGCTCCCGAATGATTTTTTTCTGGAACGAAACCCTTCATATAGCAAAAGAGGGGGCTAGTGGGCCGTCAGGGAGCCCACAAGCTTGCCCTCTTCCACCAGCGGGGTGGCGGTGCCAGGGCTTGTGGGGCCCTGGCAGCCCCCTCTGGTACTTCTTTCGCCCAGTATTTTTTTTATAATCCCAAAAAAATCCACGTAACTTTTCAGGGCATTTGGAGATGTGCAGAATAGTGGACTAAGATTTGCTCCTTTTCCAGTCCAGAATTCCAGCTGCCTGAATTCTCCCTCTTCAAATAAACCTTGCAAAATAAGAGAGAAAAGGCATAACTATGGTACCACAAAGTAATATAACAGCCCATAAAGCAATAAATATCAACATGAAAGCATGATGCAAAATGGACGTATCAGGAGTCGAGGGAGGATACCTGGACGTGATCTCATATTAATATTGCTGCAACAATATGACTATTATTTGTGTTACCTTGCTCTACTCTCGTCTATTGCTGCAAGATCTTGCACATGCTAGTCTTTGATAGGACTAGGCCTTCCATCTCTTTCTCGCATTTCTGCAGTCAGTCCACATATAAACCCCCCTTCTTTGATACTGATGCATACTTATCATAGTTCTGATATAAGTCTTCCGGGTATTTTGGATGAGTACTCACCATTGCTTTTCTCCCCCTTTGTCCCCTTGATCCGTTGCTGCGACCAGATGATGGAGCCCAGGAGATGGGGTTTTCCTGCCGACGCCTGCCGCCCCGATGGTGTCTTCTTCATGGAGGCCGCTGAAGACCAGGAGTAGTTTAGGAGGTTCCCACGCAGGAGGCCTCGCCTCGTTTTATTTTGTGCTAGCCTTCTCCAAGGCAACCCTTGTTTAATGTGTGTACTCAGATATTGTTGCTTCCGATAGCTCGTGTGTTTATTGAGCTTCTCTCTTCTAGCCCTCGAGGCCCCTGGCTTGTAATATGAAGCTTGTATTATTTTATTCGTGTCTAGAGTTGTGTTGTGATATCTTCCCGTGAGTCCTTGGGTTTGATCATACGCATTTGCGTGTATGATTACCGTACGATTAAATTGATTAAATCGAGGGCGTCACAGAGGGCAAGACGATGCTTCATCGACCCAATAGCGTCGACATACTCCGCATCCTCTCATTCCGCTGTTGATGAGGCATCGGCTAGAACATGTGGGTTCTTCATCGATCCACATTTGTCAATTCGCCATTGGAGAGGCCGTGCTGCAGCCGCATGATAGGAAACCTTCTTCTTCTTCTCCATTTCCTCCAAAATGCGTCGGACGAATAAGTATAACCTAGTAGGGATGAATGAAAGTGCTGCAACTACTAGGGACGAATGGCACCAATCCTTTTGTTAATTTACATAGTTCAATCTATGGTTATCATTAAAAAAATACGACATGATTATATTGGACCTATTCTAGCGCGGACGAACCCTCCGTGGACTGTCCGATAAGATGAAACATGTTGAGATCACCCCATCTCAACATAGAAATGTGGGATCGAAAGTGATATAGATCGACCATCTGATCAACCCATCCCATTTGTACTTATGTTTCAAGGCAATAGTATAACCTAGTAGTTTAAAACAGATCAAAATTTTGCTTCTTTGATGAACAATTCACCAAAGCACAATTATTTGACATATCTCAAGTTTTTTTTTGGTGATAACTAGGGAGTAACCAAATATACACAATTATAGATCCGTGATGAATAAATGCGTTTCTAACATAAAAAATCTCAAAACTAATTTGGTCTTGTTGTTAATTTAAATAGTTGAATCTTTAGGGTTTTCATTTAAACAAAAGCGACATGATTATGTTGGACTCACTCTGGCACGATGGAACCGTCCACGGATTGTCTTCGAGCTCCTCATCCTGGCGGCGGTGCTCCACCTCCTCGCGCAAGCTCTATTCGGCAATGGCGGCGGCGACCGCGTCGACATCGTCGCCCATGTATTCTTTAGGCCCAACCATGCCTCGTGCCGGCGGTCATACTCGTCCATCTCGCAATGGAGGAGCCTTGATGGTGGATCGAGGTCTTGGTTCGTCCACCTTATCGCCTCGCACCTTCCCATGAATGCATCGCTTGCGCTTGGGGTTGCCGCCACCACATGGAGTTCACCGACGCCGAGAAATGTGTGAGAAAGAATGGGGAATCGCGGCGAAACGCGTCGACGGGGGGATAGGGTTCCGACCCGTATCTGCCCCGTAAACCCATAAATATACGGCTTCGAGGTTGAGGTTTCCGGGCCACGGTAAAAATTTATGGGTAGGACGAGCATACGGGCTCTCTTTTGGCCAGAAAATTGGATCGAGCCCGTATACACGTCGAAATTATACGGGTTTGTACGTTATAACGTGTCGCCCCACCATGATTCTCGAATTTGGTGTTTTTTCACCACGATATAACTTTTTACAAAAAAAATAGTATTCCTTGCGTCTCAACATAGATTTCTTAACCCTAAAAAAATAGGTTTCTCAGATTTATCAAAATAAGGATGTAGCTGAACTAGAACATTCCCTCTAAAAATAATTACTTTTTTCAAAACAACAAAATTACTTTACCACCACTTAATTTAGGTGTAGTGTAGTTTGCGCCAAAAAAATTTAGCTTCCGCTGAAAGTTCCCACAAAAAATAGCCTATATTTAACCCTCCCGCTAAATACCTTCCTAATAGATTATTACCCCGATTATTATTCTAAACCGTGTGTTTGTGGGCGATTGGATCTGAGCTCTCCTCCGACGGTGTCATGACGACGTCAACACAACAAACCACGTCGGAGTCAACCACAGGGGGAATGTCTCAGGTTGTTCTTTCCCCCGATCTCCTCCCATTCTATAACAGAAATCTTTTGTGCATCGTCCAGTGCTTAGCAGGCCCCGACAACGACACTAGAAGAATGTTGTTGACGAGTCCCTGACTTGATGCCTTCACGACAACAGAGCCAGAATTGTCTTGCAATGGCCCATCAGCGCGTGGGTTCGCGACAATTTTCGAGGGTAGGGTATTCGACCCAAATGTGTTGGTACGCCAGTCAGGAGGTGAGAGAATACTCTAGAGTATTAGCAGCTAAATGTGTCAGATTCAACCACACCTGAAAGATTAGTATCTGCAACCAAAGTATCAGCAGCAAAGTAGGATGATAACAACGGTATCAGAAACGATCTGTTGACACGGCAGACTATTTCTAACGGTCGTATCAATGGCGCCAGAAGTTGCCCGTTGACAGAAATTGTCTTTCCCCGTCAACGACGAGCGAACCAGAATTGTAGCAGGTAGTAGCAGTGTAACGAGTAGCAGCAGTAGAAAGGAACATCAGTAGTGACAGCAATAGCAAGTAACAGCAGTAGCAAGTAACAATTGCAGCAATAGTAGTAACAGCAGTAGCACCAGTGCAAAACAAGTAACAACAGCAGTGGGACAAACTCGTAGGCAATGGGTCGGTGATTCGTTTGGATGATATTCATCGTGCAACAGTTATAACACGGAGAGATATGTGGCTAGCTCCCGTTCGTCAATGTGATGTAGGCATGCATTCCGTGTGTAGTCATACGTGCTTAGGGAAAAGAACTTGCATGACATCTATTGTCCATCCCTCCCATGGCAGCAGGGTCCAAAAGGATACTGCAGGATATTAAGGTTCTCCTTTTAATAAAGAACTGAAACAACGCATTAGCACTTGGTGAACACATGAACTCCTCAAACTATGGTCATCACCGGGAGTGGTTCCGGTTATTGTCACTCCTGGGTTGCCGGGTCATAACACATAGTAGGTAACTACAACTTGCAAGATCGGATCTAAAACACACATATATTGGTGACAACATAATAATTTCAGATCTGAAATCATGGCACTCGGGCCCTAGTGACAAGCATTAAGCATGGCAAAGTAGTAGCAAAATCAATCTCAGAACATAGTGGATACTAGGGATCAATCCCCGTCAAAACTAACTCGATTACATAATAGATCTCATCCTACTCATCACAGCACAGGCCTACGAATAGATTACTCACGAACGATGAAGAGCTTCATGTAATTGGAGAGGGAAGAAGGTTCATGATTATGATGGCGACGATTTCCCCTCTCCGGAGCCCAAAACGGACTCCAGATCTATCCTCCAGATGAAGAACAGGATGTGGCGGCGCCTCCGTATCGCAAACGCGATGAAATCTTCTCTTCTAATATTTTCTATTTCTGGGGGTGGCCGCGGCAACACGGCTTGTGGCCCACTGGCCCATCCCCTCCGGTGGATCTTTGCACAGGTATTTTTCATATTTTCCAGAAAAATTCTTCGTAAATTTTCAGGACGTTCCGAGAACTTTTATTTCTGCACAAAAACAACACCATGGCAATTCTGCTGAAAACAGCGTCAGTCCGAGTTAGTTCCATTCAAATCATGCAAATTAGAGTCCAAAACAAGGGTAAAGGAGTTCGGAAAAGTAGATACGATGGAGACGTATCATCCAGCGATAGCGAGCGCATGCGGTTGCCGCCGACGAGGAAGAATCCAATCCACTCTGTTTCCGCCTCCACCACCGCGTGAGAGACATCAGAAATCCCCCAAATTCCCCATCTCCTTCTCCAGAGTAGCAGCATTATATGAATGGCTCCCATCCCCCTGTGATACCCTCCACTCCACCAATCCAATTTCTCCTTCACCTTGGGGGAGTCGGCAGTAGCAGAGAAATCCATCACAGGGGGGAGTAGCTATGGCAGGCAATTTCTCTGCCCAATTAAAAATCCATACCGCACATGCGGCACTTTCCCCTTCCTCTGTCTAATTTCTCTGCTCCCTTACACTAGGTAGAGTCTGCCTCGCCCTCCCTCTCCTCGGCGCCGCCAACGTAAGCATTATTTCAGTGTCCTCGACCATGCAGCCGGTGGCAGCGATGCAGTCTAGCGTCGGTGCCGGTGGAGTTTCCTTCTAGGCTGCAGGTGGCCGGCCGCCTTCCTAGCTCCTGTTGTCGTGGCCCTCGTCAACTGCTGAATCCATTGGTTGGGAGTCACGGAGAGATGGTGAGCACGCAGCTTGAGAATGGATGTTCTGGTGCGTGCTGTTGAGGGCCATGACTACTTGGACATGTTGACAGAGGTGTTCTGATGCTTTCCTCTATTTTTTCCTGTGCTACATCTGAGGTTCAGTTGCTTTCCTCTCCATTTCTGGTGACTTGGTTCTTTGGTGAATATCCCTGACGGATTTTATTATAGACTATCTCCAATATAGAAATAGCAGGATTGTCGTGCTTCATGCTTTAATTACACGGTAAACAAAACTGTTGGACTTGCTTCATATTTTTGTATGTCATTTGTTTAGCCTAAAAAATGCAGTCCCTCCATTCCCTTATACAAGGCCACAAACTCATATCACAGGTACCAAGACAAAATTTAATGACAGGTTCGAAAGTCAAGCTTTCTTTTTGTTAGCCGGAATCATTAATACACTGCATGCACGCAAGGAATGAGTGAGAAGAAAGTAGCTAAGTGTCATTATGAATACATGCATGCAATTATTAGACAAGTTGCTAGTATGAGGAAACACCATTAATGTTACCTCGAGTACTGTTGGTGGACTTATATAGATGCAAAATGTATTTTCCATAGTGGCCTTGTATAAGGGAATGGAGGGAGTACCTGGTACTTAATAAATAGATACTATAATATGTAGGCTCAAGAAAATGTCAACCGTTTCTCAGTCTTTAAATGAATGTGAAGCACCCGCAGCGTGAACTTGGGTCAGAAAATTGGGTCGAGCCCGTATAATTCTCTACCACTCCCACCTGCAGCTTGAAATTTTAGGTCTGTCTTTTTGTTTTCCCTTGCAATACCAACATTGAAGCAATGAAGCAATCAAGGAACTACAACAACTTTTCCTTCACTACTTAGTAGTCACCCAGACTGTTACTGTCTTCGACGATTCCGTGGGCTGCAACTGCGAGCACAACGATTGTGAGCAGTATTTTTGTTTCCTAGCTGCAGCACTAGGCTGATGAACCTATTTTATATATATATATATATATATATATATATATATATATATATATATATATATATATATACGAAACAAAAGGATTGTTTGTAGTACGTCTTAATCAGGCGGACGTGGCGTCAACATCGACGCGCGAGCAGACTATATGTAGAACAGAGAAGAAGCAAAGCAGGTTCATCACCCCTGAACCTTCATAGCCAGCTCTGTAGATTAGTCAATGGAACATAGAAGAAGCAAAGCTGGATTCAAGGCCAGCATTGTAGAGCGCAGTGCCGGCCTGCCCACGTCAGGGTTGCTCTGTAGATAATCGCAAGCTAGCATCTAGGATCAAAAGAAGACCCTCATAGATATTGTTTGGTCATTTTTTATGCCTACTTTAAGTATTGTGTTTCTTTCAATATTTTTTCAAATTATGATATTGCCTACAAAATGACACAATGATTAATTCAACACAAGATCCTGCTGGTAGGAGATCGAGTACAATACAACGACAACTTGGTAATAACATTTATATTCACTTCAATTTATGCCATATCAGAGTTGGTAACTAACATTTTGGATTAACATGTAGTTAGGGATGAGTCAGGTAATGTTCACACTTCAGAGGAAAGAGATGATGCACATGACTCCTTTATGCAAGGTATAGGACATCCTTATTTCTTAATCACTTATGTGAATGGTGCACATTATAATGCTATGTCCCTTAATTTTTTTGTGTTCACTGAAGAAAGGATATGTTCTGCTATCAAGGATGGAAAGTATAACAACTTATAAAAACCAACATGGACAGCCGAGATCCGGTAAATTTTTTTTGGCATTTAAGCTATCTCTAACATTTGCTATAATGCAGAAAAACCTAAATTGCTTAATCTTGAAAAATATTAAACATTATACAGGAACTCAAGACCAATTTGACACTCTAGTGTTTGCTAATGACATGTGTGCACTAGAGGAATGGCCATCCCATGCTCGCCACAACCGTGCGCAACTACAGGATGGTACTTTCTTTAGTTTATATTTGTGTCATCATTTCTTAGAATCTAATACCCAGTAATAAATAGTTCTTGTATGATGTGAGATGTAGAAGCTGGTGGACAGAAGAAGAAAGGGTGAGATGTTCTAAAAGGTTCTAAAGCATCTAAGAAGCATTTTGCTAATGGATCTGCAAAGCTAAATGTTGCATTCTCTGAAAAATTGTGTGGTACAGTAGGAAAGAACTATCGTTCATTCAATGATGACGTGGTAGTCATAATGAAAAGAAAGTTACCACTCATTGGAGTAAGGAGGTGGTCGGACATTCACCCTACCATACATCGACTCATTGTTGCAGATATGATAGTGCGTACAATATTTTCCACATGTGTTATCTTACTTTACTATATATAATGTAGTGCTTATGTATGTTCATTTGTTGTATGCTTTACAGGATAGATGGGATCTGGAAGACGCACCAGACACAGAAGAAAAGTTACTCAAAATTGCGAAAGAGCGATACAGAGGCTGGTGATCAACTCTAAGCTCCACTTACAAGGCATACAAAACAGATGGAACTTGATTGGCTAATCTACCAGAAGATTTTCCAACCAAAAGAATGGGAATGGATGATTGAGTATTTTGGCACTGATTTAAAATCCCAGGTTATCTCTAAGAACACAGTTTGTCTACTATGTATTAAGATGAAATGGTTTGTTTGACTCGTTATGCTTGGTTTTCATGAATTGATAGTAACGCAGCCAAAAGAACACCGATAACCATAAGAAACAGAAGACAAAACACAGAATTGGAACAAAATCTTACTCGCAAGTAAGTTTTGAGAAGGTATCAGTCTAACTAATTATTTATGCCTCGTTGTTATTATGGTTTCATGTTGCAACAACTCATTGTTATATCACTTGTAGAGAAACCCTGAAACTGGAGAAGAACCAGATTGTATTTCTCTGTGGGAACTCACCCACACGAAGAACGGAACATGGTTTGCCATAGAGTCACAGGATGTTTACGTGGGTACACTGAATTTTGGTTATTCTACAGTTATTTAATGATGTGCATTCAACATGCTTCATCATGAGCTGGGATTATTCATGCGTTGGATTGTTTAATTCTTGTATCATCTTTTATAGTGTCAATATTGATGCCATATCTATAATTGTTCTTTTCATTTTTAGGACAAAACATGTGAAGAGGTTAGAAACAAAGAGACTGAAACTCAATGTCCACTTTCAGATGAGCAAAGAAACAATATTTTCCAACCACATACAAAGGCACTCGACAATGCTAGTCATGGCAGCCTCGTGGGTACGGAAACATGGCCAAACCTTCAACTGGTTCTGAAAGGTTTCGTACCTAGTTTGAAGAGCAAGCTCATGCTACATCACCCACCCAACAACGAAACTCTGAGATCAGCAAGCAGGTTAATGATTTACAACATCAACTACAAGTTGAGCGTGCAAACACACAAGAGATTATTAACTTGGAGCGCGCTGAGAGAGAACGACTTGAGGGGAAGTTAAAAGAAGAGTGTGGTGAAAGGGAAATATTTTTGGAAGCGGAGCGAACATCAAGATTGAAATTTGAAAAAAAAACATGATGGCAAAGTTTGCAAAATTGAGCAAACACATGGGAACCCAACAGGTGATTACATGCATATGCTTCAAACCTCTTAAAATTTATGTTGGTAATTGCATTGTTAAAAGTGCACTTCTAATTACACGTGTTTACGAACATAATTGACAAAAAAATAGTAATCTAAACTTCAAAAATACTCTTTTACAGAGACCTAGTCATAATAAGGCTGCAGGTGCAAGGCCAACTATTATTTCTTCAAATGTGCTCATACATGCTTCAACAAGGAACTCTTGACTGTCTAAAGGAATTGCAAGTGACAACTTTTCTTTTTATCTTCATTTTCACCAGCATTTTATATGTCATCGGACTTCATAATTATCTAGATGCTTCTTCTTTTTTACCATGTGTTGTTGTTGCATCGAGTCACAACTTGTACGAAAACCAAATACGTGCTAGGTAGGACATGAACTTAACTAAAATTATACACTGAGTCACAACTTATATAAATAGTGGAAGCCATACACTCTAGGCGACCACTCTCAGGAACGCAGTAATCCGAGTACCTTGGCTACTGGCCACAAGGAAACTGCAACGTAGTTGTAGCCTCAACCGTTTGTTTCTACAGTTTGACTATCTGGTATAAATCTCATAGAGATAAAAACCAATAATAATGTTCCACATGTTGATCTTAAAGATTAGGTTTCGGACGACCGTGCAATGCCAGCGTAAATTAGGGTAATTTACTCTTACTTTGATCATTTGTACAACTAGATTAGAATAACGAGATTCACTTGAAGAAATACACGATGAATACTATGTGATGGATATTACGTACCCAAAAGTATAGCGCCATGGGCATATTGTTTGCTTGAACTGGACTAAGGTTCAACCATTCATGTCATACTACTGAAAGAGATCGCAATGCATGTATGTAGATGAACAGATGCAGTTACATGTGTAGGGTGGTCTCCTAAGTTCCGGAGTAAATATTCTCAGTCTTCCACCATTAAAAAATATAACCACACATCCCCTGCTATTTGGTACACGCAAGTAAATATACAATATGACATATATAGGTAACTACTAATTGTATTTTGCTAGAATAATTAATCAATACAAGTTTCTCCACGGTTCACATATAATTGCAAATAAGATCTTGCAATATCTAAACATTACTTCACTGTGCAAGGAATTATATCAATTCATGGAGATTCTTCTCATCATCTTACCTCGATGATGCATGAATAAATAGGATTCTCAATCTTCAAAGAAACTAATGCTTAGTGGAGGTCAACACCTTAATCAAGAATTAAATAGATAGTCAGGGCAGAAAGGAGACGTCGGAATTTTAATCATGGTCCACTAAAAAAGCATGTGAAAATAGGAATTTCAGGTTCAAAATATGCTTACTAAAATTCATATATTTATCCTAACCTCGTCGGAAGAGATTCGGTTTCAACAAGTAAGAAGCGAGAGGATTCATATGAAGGAGTGCTACATGGGGCTTTCTTAGGGAGAGGTGTACGTACAGTTTTTTGTTTGACAAAAGAGGTAGCTACACCTATTGGTACATGGAGTCATGGTATAGGACTCTTGACGTTAAAAAAGTAGACTTCCAGAACGATTGAGTGGTTTGATTGATACAACGTCATTAAGATTAACCAACTTGACTCGTAGTGTCCATATCCTACTCCATC
This sequence comes from Hordeum vulgare subsp. vulgare, assembly GCF_904849725.1. Taxonomy (NCBI): domain Eukaryota; kingdom Viridiplantae; phylum Streptophyta; class Magnoliopsida; order Poales; family Poaceae; genus Hordeum; species Hordeum vulgare. The sequence continues at coordinate 229,355,348 of NC_058520.1, read as the reverse complement.
AAACTGATGTAGATTAGTTTAGGTTTGAGCCTTGTCATGTGTATTTTTAGTGTTTTTTGTCCACCATGAGAGTAACATAAATTGTGGGGTTAAGATTGATCAATTATATAGTTCAATGGTGTAATTAATTTTAGGGATGTGGATTATTGTGGAGAGTCCTATGGTGCATACAATTAGTAAATAGGAGATTTTGCATTATTGCAGTACCATCGACATGATTTTTGAGGTATGCTATACTGAGCTCATTAACTAGATTTTTTTTGATTTCGTGATTGCAGGGTCCAAATAACTAGCTGGACTGGATTTGAGATGACGGAGGATCCAAAGAACTACCTGGACTAGACTCGAGACCACACACAATTTAGTCTTCGCACTTAACTAGGATGGCTCGGCCAGTTTCATTTGATGGTTTGCTATGAGAATTATGAGTTTTATGAATCGATTATATGTACAGTTTTGAATAGTGTAACTGAATGCCATATTTTTTTATGGTTGCAATAGGCTATTACCACGACCCACTTTTGGTTGCCACATGTTTGCACAATGAAAAATATTGTGTTGCAACAGAGCACTCTATATTGTCGCAATAGCTTTGGCACCACAATTTTTTCCCATGATGCAATAATTGTGTGGCGCGACAAAAGCAAGTTTTGTTGAAATAGAGTATCACCACGAAAAGTTAACATTGTCGCGGTAGCTTCTCATTACAGACATGTTGGTCCCTGCGATAACTATTTGGTGCCACCAAGCTAAGTTTTGTTGAAATACAGTATCACCACGAAATGTGTAAGTTGTCGCAATAGTTTCTCGCTGCAAACATTTCATCCACTATGATACCTATTTATCACCAACAAAATGAGTTTGTTGCAATTTCCTGTTACGATGAATGGAATATTTGTTGGGATAAGTTAACGGCACAAGTGTAGTGGTTCGTGGAAAAATTCCTAATGCCACGAAAATAAGGATTGTTTCCATAGTTTGTTGCCATAATTTACTATTGCCACGAAAGAGTATGCGCCACGAAATGACCGTCGTTGTTATAGGTTCTTGCTGCAAATGTCTATTGCCACGAACTATCATGCGCCACGATTTGTGGCACGTTGCATTAAAGCTATCTCCACAAATCAAATTATGGCATCATGTGAGTATTGCAACGGGGGAACATGTGGGAACTTCTCGCAATGGATGTTGCAATAGAACACTTTATTGCCACGATTGATTTTTTGTGGCAATACCCTATTACCACGCGTCTAGTCGCAACGGCTATCATCGAATGTCATTTTGTGGCAATAGGTACTTATCGCCACCAATCGTCATGTATCACAACGAACGATTTCGTTGCAATAAACCCAAATCCGGAAGACTAGAAGGAGGAGAAGAAGAAGAAGGTGAAGATGATTACTTATCTTGTTTTGAGCTTATTATGTCATTTTGGAGAAACATACATGAGCTGACCAAGGTTCCTTTGTTATTTTTGACCGAACTAAGCTAATTATGTCATAAATGAATTAAATAAGCTAATTTGTCATTTGGAGGATAATTAGCTAAGTATGTCATGTTGGGGAATAAAACTAGAAGAAGAAGGAGGAGGAGGAGAAGAGTAGAAGGACGAAAAAAGAAGAAGAAGGAGAAGGAGAAGGTGATTACTTATCTTGTTTTGAGCTTCTTGTGTCATTTTGGAGGATGATACACTAAGTTATGAGCTAACCAAGGTTCTTGTGATATTTTTGACCTAACTAAGCTCATTATGTCATAAATGAACTAAATAAGCTAATTATGTCAATTTGGAGGATAATTGGCTAAGTATGTTATTTCAGAGAATAAAACTAGAAGAAGAAGGAGGAGGAGGAGAAGACTAGAAGAAGGAGGAGAAGAAGAAGAAGAAGGTTAAGATGATTACTTATCTTGTTTTGATGTTATTATGTCATTTTGGAGGAAGATGCCCTAAGTTATGAGCTAACCAAGCTTCTTGTGCTATTTTTCACCTAACTAAGCTAATCATGTAAATGAACAAAATAAGATAATTATGTCATTTTGGAGCATAATTAGCTAAATATGTCATTTTGGATAATAATACTAGAAGAAGAAGGAGGAGGAGTACGAGAAGACTAGAAGAAGGAGGAGAAAAAGAAGAAGAAGGAGAAGATGATTACTTATCCTGTTTTGGGCTTAATATGTCATTTTGGAGGAAGATACGCTAAGTTATGAGCTAACCAAGGTTTTTATGCTATTTTTGATCTAACTAAGATAATTATGTCATAAATCAACTAAGTAAGCTAATTATGTCATTTTGGAGGATAATTAGCTAAGAATGTCATTTTGGAGAATAAAACTAGAAGGAGAAGGAGGAGGAGGAGGAAAAGACTCGAAGGAGGAGAAAAAGAAGAAGGAGAAGAAGAAGAAGGTGAAGATGATTACTTATCTTGTTTTCAGCTTATTATCTCATTTGGAGGAAGATACACTAAGTTATGAGCTAACCAAGGTTCTTGTGATTTTTTTACCTAACTAAGCTAATTAAGTCATAAATGAACTAAATAAGGTAATTATGTCATTTTGTAGGATAATTACCTAAGTATGTAATTTTGGAGAATAAAACTAGAAGAAGAAGAAGAAGGAGCAGGAGAAGACTAGAAGAAGGAGGAGAAGAAGAAGGACTTGAAGAAGAAGGTGAAGATGAATACTTATCTTGTTTTGATCTTATTATGTCATTTTGGAGGAAGATACGCTAGGTTATGAGCTAACCAAGGTTTTTGTGCTATTTTTTTACCTAACTAAGCTAATCATGTCATTTTGGAGGATAATTAGCTAAGTATGTCATTTTGGATAATAACACTAGTAGAAGAAGAAGAAAGGGGAGTAGGAGAAGACTAGATGAAGGGGGAGAAGAAGAAGAAGGAGGAGAAGAAGAAGGTGAATATTATTATTATATCATTTTGGAGGAAGATATGCTAAGTTATGAGCTAACAAAGGTTCTTATGCTAGTTTTGACCTAACTAAGCTAATTATGTCATAAATGAACCATATAAGTTAATTAGGTCATTTTGGAGGATAATTAGCTAAGTATGTAATTTTGAATAATAAAATTAGAAGAAGAAGATTGAGGAGGAGGAGAAGAAGAAGGACAAGAAGAAGGTGCAGATGATTACTTATCCTGTTTTGAGCTTATTATGTCAGTTTGGAGGAAGATACGCTAAGTTATGAGCTAACCAAGGTTATGGTGCTATTTTTGACCTAACTAAGCTAATTATGTCATAAATGAATTAAATAAGCTAATTATGTCATTTTGGAGGCTTATTATCTAAGTATATCATTTTGGAGAATAAAACTAGAAGAAGAAGGACGGGGAGGAGGAGAAGACTACAAGAATGATGAAAAGAAGAAGGTGAAGATGATTACTTATCTTGTTTCGGCCTTATTATGTCCTTTTGGAGGAACATACGCTAAGTTATGGGCTAACCAAGGTTATTGTCCTATTTTTGACCTAAATAAGCTAATTATGTCATAACTGAACTAAATAAGCTTATTATGTCATTTTGGAGGATAATTTGCTAAGTATGTCATTTTGGATAATAAAACTAGAAGAAGAAGAATGACGAGGAGGAGAAGACTAGAAGGAGGAGAAGAAGAAGAAGAAGGAGAAGAAGAAGAAGGTGAAGATGATTACTTATCTTGTTTCGGCCTTATTATGTCCTTTTGGAGGAACGTACGCTAAGTTATGGGCTAACCAAGGTTATTGTGCTACTTTTGACCTAACTAAGCTAATTATGTCATAAATGAACTAAGTAAGCTTATTATGTCATTTTGGAGGATAATTAGCTAAGTATGTCATTTCGGAGAATAAAACTAGAAGAAGAAGAAGGACGAGGAGGAGAAGACTAGAAGGAGGAGGAGAAGAAGAAGAAGGAGAAGAAGGATAAGCTGAAGATGTTTACTTATCTTTTTTGAGCTTATTATGTCATTTTGGAGGAAGATACGCTAAGTTATGATCTAACCAATGTTGTTGTGATATGTCTTACCTAACTAAGCTAATTATGTGATATAATGAACTAAATAAGCTAATGATGTCATTTTGGGGGATAACTAGCTAAGTATATCATTTTGGTGTATAAAACTAGAAGAAGAAGGAGGAGGAGAAGACTAGGAGAAGGTGAAGATGTTTATCTTTTTTTGAGCTTATTATGTCATTTTGGAGGAAGATACACGAAGTTATGAGCTATCCAAGGTTATTGTGCTTTTTTGACCTACCTAAGCTAATTATGTCATAAATGAACTAAATAAGATAATTATGTCATTTTCCAGGATAATTAGCTAAGTATGTCATTTTGGAGAATAAAACAATAAGAAGAAGAAGGAGGAGAACAACAACAAGAAGGAGAAGAAGAAGGTGAAGATGAGTACTTATCTTGTTTTGAGCTTATTATGTTATTTTGGAGGAAGATACGCTAAGTTACGAGCTAACCAAGGTTATTGTGCTATTTTTGACCTAACTGAGCTAATTATGTCATAAATGTACTAAATAAGCTAATTATGTCATTTTGTAGGATAATTAGCTAGGTATGCCATTTTGGAGAAGAAAACTAGAAGACGAAGCATAATTAGATAAGTTATGAGCTAACTATGCCGTAAAACACCAGGGAAAACTTACTGTCGTCGTCATCAAGGATGTGAATCATAGGGGTTGCTAGGGCCGGGTTCACTTGGAGAAGGTTTCCTGGAGAAGGGGTGTGCGATGCAACTCAGGAGTTATTCTGCACCATAGATATTTTGCAATCTCTCGTTAGCGTGATGACACTCAAATGTTCATACTAGTAACTAATGACCATTGAAATGAAACTCACGTTCCAACCCTAGAAATGTCCGGCATCGGCAGAGGGGTGTGACCGTTCTTGAGGCACATAGACAACACATCTCGTTTTGAAGAGTCAGTCATATTAGTTAGTAATCGAACAGACATTACATGAATGATTTAGCTAATGTTCGTATATGGCCCGGTTAGCCACCTCATTCCGTGCCCTCTCCTCCTCCAACAACTGAGTCGTGTTCTCCTTCATGGTCTGGTCCCTCTCCTAAAAAAATGGATTCGTGTTCTTCTTCGCAGCCAGGTCCCTCTCCTGCAGAAGCGTCTTGGTTGCCGCTCTCCCTTTGTGAAGAGGAGCCTGCAACACCATTCCTTGTTAGCATTGTAATCATCGATGGCCACACAGACAATGTTCGTATAACTAACCTCTATGGAGAGATCGACTCGCCGCGGGCAAGGCCTTATGTCAGGAAAAGAGCTCGTCTTGTACGCCTTGATCTCCGGGAGAGTGAGAGGACAACATATCAGCACATCTCCAATGGCTGTCAAGCTATGGGGCCTCCCTCCACCAGATATCATCACCAGCTCTGGATCCAAAGATTCATGGCTCGGGTTAAAGTCCTCCCCTCTACTTTTTTCCCCTCTTCCTTGTATCTCACAAGCTTGTGGTGGGAGGATATGTTGGTGAACTTCTCTAGATGATCGAGGTCAGACTCAGAGAATGCCTCGGCCTTCTTGTAGGAAGCAGTATGGGCCATGCCATAGAGGTCGTACAAATGTGGCACCTCCGTATTTCTGTGATGCACCTAAGCGAGAGGAACAAAGTATTAGTAAAGGCTAAATCTAGCATGAAGAATGAATTTCATGAATAATGAAGAAATCCACATACCTAGTTCCGTCCGAATTGAAATAAGATGGCGCTGCCTTGATGGAGTGGCACACCAACCATTTGGGCACGCCGGTCCTTCACATTGTCATGGACGGCTCGCCATTGGCTTGTGCACCACTCATCCACCAATGCCTCCCAACAATCCATCTGATCCGCACACCATCTCGGGGGCACCCGTAAGTTAGTAAGGAGAAATTTAAGCGCTACACCTACGAATCAAATCAACAAAACTACGTACAAGGCCTTAAGAATAGGTAACTACCTTCATGTACTCCTCCTTCTTGAGATACTTTTCACGGCACAACTTCTTGTCCTTCTTAAAACCACACTTGGCGTAGTAGTATTGAACAGCTTGCGGCCGAGCCTCGTGGCGTAAGTTCTGTAATAGGCACTTGCACTCGGCCTCAATAACATTGGTCGCCGCCTCCTGATATCCCTCTTCAAACATGTTGAAGGTCTGCAATAAAACAAGCAACACTGATTAGTACAATAACTAGCTATACTGTTAATTTTATATTGTGTAAATGGATAAATTACCGACAATCTGTTGATCACCATCTCGGCCCTCGTGTGGAATAAGACACCATTGATAATCTCCTCCGGTGGGGCCAAGCCACCCTGGTAGTGCTCCCATGTAAATCCTAGTGTAGGAAGCTCACCCTCACCGGGCAACGTGACAAACCCTGGGAAATTTTCCCGGCAAAGCACACCATGGACAGTGTTCGGCTTGCGGCCTCCACGGGGGTGATCCCAAACCCTGCAGTATGATAAGGTGAACACGTTATATATTTGAAGAAATTTGAAGGCAACAGGTACAAAAACAGTAAATGCACTTACTTCTCCCCTTTAGGCCTAATCACCGGCCTCTGCTCACGGGTCGCTGAAATGACCGGGAGACGTATACTACCATGCTGGTGCACGGTGACCCCCTCAACCACCTCGCCCTCACAATGAGTAGACTCATCACCGGCCTCGCCGCCTCCATCAGAATAGACACCCGACCTGTCGGTCCGATCCAGCCAGGTATCCCATCCAGACGTCTCCGCATTGGCCGGAGCCTCTGGGGCGGGAGTCTCTTGGGATGTATCCCTGGGTACAGAAGTCTCGTGGGCCGAACCTTTAGGAACTGGAGTCTCACGTGTCGAATGTCCGTTGACCCGAGGCTCCTGGACCGCAGTCCCCATAGCCTCCACCTCAGACGGGTTCACCATTGTAGTCGTGTGCTCGGGTGAATCAGCTGGGGGTGGAGGCAAGGACATCATAGAAGTCTTTCTACCTCCCCCACAGCCACGTCATGTACCCTTCACCTTCTTCTGACCTACCCGACCTCCTCTCCTAGTGGGAAACGACACCGATGAAGAAGCCCCCGCGGGTGTCCCCAGAGTGTCTACCAAGACTCTACAGAGAGACTAGGGTGGAATGGAAGTACTCCTCGCATGGGCCACCGAGTGATCTGGACCCGTGCCCACAATCTTTCAACACCTGCCATGATAAAGAGTAAAAGAAATTAGTACAACATAAAAAAGTGAATATCTGACGTGAATAACAATATGTACATATATAATTTAAGTTGGGATGCATACAAACTAATAATAGTCTTAATAAATGCATCATCATCACTATCACGTGTGTCTTCATGAATGACGTGCTCATCGGGTTCACCGACAACAACTTGTTGAAGGCCTTTCTATAATCTGTCAAGCATTGACATTCATCTGCAATAGTAACCTCTTCTAGGTTTGGCTCTGTTGGTACCGGTTTAGGGGTCAAGTCGTATTCACTTTCATTGTCTACTTCCATGTTATGGGGTGAAGTACAACGTGTCTTCGAAATACGTGTTTCTTGGAAGAATTCTCCGTCATATGTGTCTGGGTTAATGTGAGGTTCATAATATTCTTCATCTGGGGGAGGTGGTCTAGCATGTGGCCGCACATCATAAACAACAATCCAACCATTCAGATTCTTATTAGTTTGGTAGGCCAACGGTAGATAGAAAACTTGGGTCGCGTGTTGAGCCGTAATATAGACATTGGGAACATCTAAATGGGTCCTTTTCTTGATTTCTACTAGCCCTATATGTTCATGAGTCCTTCTAGTCTCGTTTGGCTAGAACCAATAACATTTGATGACTACGACATTCGGTGGGTTTTCACAATAGAATTGACTTTCATAAATTGCATCAACTCTTCCATAATACTCGGTACCTCCTTTGACGATAGCATAGACACCAAAACATTAGATTTCTAGTCACGCATAGTTACCTCTTTGCTGAAGGTACGAAAGCGATACCCGTTGATGTTGTATTTCTCAAATGAATGGACCTTGTAGTTAAAACCATTAGCGGCATGTCTCAATTCAGCGTCCATAGATTCTGAATTAGCCTACACAAGTTTAATACAAATAATTGTTGCATTAGCCGCAAATTAGACAAAGAAATGATTTTTCCATTATTGGTAATTCCGTTTGTTTGAACCAAGAGATGAAACCGGGATAGCCGCCTTCATGCTCTGCCAGAAGCTCATACTCTTCGACGAAATTAATTTGGATGACCTCTCCATCCGAGAATTTGGCGACGTATCAACTGTATCAAATTTTCGCAAATAAGGGCAGTTCCGAGGAATTTGGAGTTGTGGAAAAATATACGGAGAACTTACTCGATGTACGGCCGCACTTCTGTTAGGTTGTTAGATATATAATGAAATGGTCCACCATTCTTCGACATCCAACGTTATTTGTTTCCAAGAACCGGATGGTGCGAATTTCCCTTTGAATAGGCTGAGGTTGGATCCACCTTTTTTAGGGTCGCCATCAATGTACGGAGGCTTTGGCTTACGCAAATGATGATTTTTGGCTTTGTTGTGTGCTGTCACGTAGTTTGCCACCTCCTGAGTAATGAATGCCTCGTCCATCGATGCTTCAATTCTATGTTTATTTTTACATTTAGCTAGAAGCGTATTCTGCATCCTCTCAGTTGCAAAGCACCAACGATTTTGCATGGGCCCACCCAATCTTGCCTCGGTCGGGAGATGTAAAAGAAGACCGGTGGAAAGATATTCTCTAACTTGTAGAGCACGCCAACTCCTCCATGTTATCCGCCAATCCAGACGACAGCTCTGCCAGTACTAGCCATGCATCCTCGGGAATAAAGCCACATAACATCACTGACATTACCCGCTCAAGCCATATGTGCCAATCATAACTCTTGAGACCAACTATTTTTATTTTTTCATGAATCGCTCTCCTCTTTAGATTTTTTGCATACCCATCGGGGAACATCAAGTGCATTTTGACGCACAAGATATTTTCCCTCATAGCCGGCCTTCCATGATTGAACGAGGCCTTTGGCTTCGACCAGTTTTGCTTTACTTTCGATTTTCGCATGTTTTGTAACGGTCTATGACATAGTGTCTCTTGATCGATTCTAGCCTTAGTATTATCCTTTGACTTCCCCTCTATGCCGAGCAATGTACCGAAAATGGCCTCTTCGATATTCTTTTCAGTGTGCATCATGTCGGTGTTGTGTGGAAGAAGGAGGTCTTTGAAGTAAGGCAGATCCCATAGGCATGGCTTGTGAGTCCGGGTGTGTTTTGAATTATACCCCATGAAATAGCCTAGACGCTCTCGATCAGGCTCGAGGGCGTTTAATTGATCCAAGATCTGTTGGCCTGTCAACGCAGGTGGAGCCGAGCTTTTGACAACTTTACCTTTGGTAAAGTTCTTCTTGTCTTTTCTGAACTGATGGTGAGGATTCAGTAACTGGTTATGCATGTCAAAGCGAGAATATTTGCCACCCGCCTGCAACCAATGAAATTGAAGAGATACCTTGCACGTGGGGCACGAGAACCTTCCATGCACACACCATCCAGAGAATAGCGCATATGTCGGCTAGTCATGCATCGAGTACACGTACCACACATGAACTCTGAATTTTTCTTTTCTAGCGGCGTCATATGTCTTGACCCCATTATCCCACGCTTCTTCAGTTCATCCTTAAGCTGTTGCATGTACACATTCATATTCTTCCTCGGATAGTTGCGCCCTGGAATTATCAACTTCACGAATATGTTCTTTCTTTGCATAATCTGTCCGGGTGGAGATTGAGTGGAATGACAAATACAGACCAACAACTGTATTGGGTTGCCGTCATACCAAAGGGATTGAACCTATCCATTCCGACGCAGACTCAAGAATGCCTTGGATCTGCCGCTTTATCCGGATGTATTGCATCGAAGTCCTTCCATGCTTCTCCTTCCGTTGTGTGTACTGCCATCTTATTCCCATTTGCATCTAGTTTGGTTCTTTTGCCCAATTTGTGCCATGTCATATGTCTCGCCGTCTCTTCGACCATGAAAAGACGTTGAAGCCTTGGTATGATTGGCATATACCGTAGAACATTAACTGGGATTTCGGTGTGGCTCTTCTCACCCATACCGTTGTCTACCACACCATACGTGGAAGACTTGCAAATGGGACAATATTCCAAGTCTGCATACTCCTTCCTAAATAAGGAACATCCTTTCTCACACACATGTATCTTCTCATAGGGCATCTTAAGTACACGAAGTATTTTGTATGATTGGTACAGGTTTGCAGGCATGACATGGCGTTTAGGTAAAATGCCTCCAAATAGTGTTATCATCGCATTGTAGCATTCCCTTCCCAAGTTGAACTGATACTTTAGAGCGAGTACTTGTGCAATGGCATCCAGCTAACGAAGCTGAGTGTGCTCATGGAGAGCACATTTCATATACTCCGACATTTCATAGAAGGCCTTTGCAGATTCCTCCATCTCACCACCCGAATCCCTAGCATCATCAAAGTCTTGCACCATGCTTTCGATCTCGGTACCATGCTCGTCGGTGCGATGACGAACCACCTCAGCTATGGTGCATTGTCTAGACTCACCATGATATGTCCACACCATAAAATTAGGCTTAACCCCCCCCCCCTCTGCAGATGTTTAATCATTTCATCCTCTCTCCTCTTTTTATAGTTGTCGCACCCAACACAGGGGCACCAATTTGTTTCCTGGCCATTTGCAAATGTGGCTTTCACAAAATCCCTAGTTTTTATAAACCATTCTTTGGTCATCTCTTTTTGACTAGTGTGACCGGTGTACATCTACGCACGACCATTCATCTTGCCTAGCTGCTAAAGACACCGGATATATACATATATATAATTCAGCATCACTACTGGAATCCAAAAATTTGTCGTCTGCCATGTATTTCACGTCCGCTGACACACGGCAAAGATCCTCTTTGTCGTCAGCTGGCACAAAGCTGACGGCAAACAGAAGCATGATGGAAAAGGTGTTATTTCCCAGCAGCCTTGCTTTTGCCGTCGGCCAGCCGACGGCAAAGACACCAAAGGGGGACGACAAAGGAGAGGCTGATGGCAAAAGGTGGCGCCAGCCTTAATGACCGAAGCCCACCCACCCCATCCACACCTATGTCGTCCGCCAGCCTACCTTTCCAGATGGCAAAGGGGGCGCCGCCCTAACGGCAGCCGGGCTCTATCTCTCACACACAAGCCTGGCCCCGTCTCTCTCTCTCGCGCCCCCTACCCACCCAGGGCCGCCGCCACCACCACCAGAGCCGCTCCGGCCCACCACCGTCGACCACGGCCGAAGCTCCCCGTGCTCCTCCTCCCCGCGCCCTACCCACCCCAGGACCGCCACTACCACCATCGGAGCCTCTCCGGCCCACCACCGCTGCCCAAGGAAAGAGGTCGCCCTCCCCTCCTCCTCCCGCCCCTGCTACCCGCGCCGCCGGAGTTGCCCTCACCACCTCCAGCGCTGCCGGAGCTCGCCCTCCACCACCACCGGCCAGGTCCCCCACGCCCCTCCTCCCCGCCCCGGCACCCACTGCCCCTACACGTATGTTTTTTTTGTTTTTTTCTTTATTTACTATATTTTATTTTAAATTAGATAGTTAATTTAGATAGTTAGTTTATTTTCTGTTTTTTGTGTTTAACTCGATAGTTAGTTTTTTCTGTTTTATGGTAAATTAGATAGTTAGTTTGTTAGGTAGAAAAACTAAATAGAAAAGAAAAAAAATAGATAGAAAAAACTTAGAAGAAAATAAGAGAATAATAATCTAGAAGAAAAAAGAAGAAGAAGAAGAAGAAGAAGAAGAAGAAGGAAGCGGAGAGGAGGAGAAAGAGAAAAGAAAGAAGAAGAAGAAGAAGAAGAGGAGGAGGAGAAAAAAGAATAATAATAATAATAAGATGATGATCAAGAAGAAGAAGAAGAAGAAGAAGAAGAAAAAGATGAGAGAGGAGAAGAAGAAAGAAGAGGACCCCGACCGCCGGCCCACGACCCCCGACGCCTGACGCCACTAACCCCCGACCATCGACCCCCGACCCCCGACGCCACTGACACTCGACTCCCGTCCCCCGACGCCCGACACCCTGACCCCTGACCCCCGACTCCCGACCTCTGACTCCACTAACCCCCGACCCCCCGACGCCTGACGCCACTCACCCTCGACTCCTGACGCTAAGGACCCTCGACCCCCGACCTCCGACGCCCGACGCCATTGACCCTCGACTCACGACGCCACTGACCCTCGACCCGCGACCCCCGAAAGATGGTGGGAAAGGGTCGAAAGCACTCCACGACTCCTTTTTCGTCGGCGGGTGGTGGGATGGGTACTTTGATTCTTATCTCGCCTCTTCGGAAAGCGTTGCTCTCTACTCTGCATGGAGTGGCCGCTTTTTCGACTCTCGCGGCTCCCGTGAGAGGAGCTCGACCCCCCACGAAGCCGAGAGGTACTAAAGGTATTACTCGTGTTCGTATTTATGTTGTACTCATGTTGGTATTTATGTTGTACTCATGTTGGTATTTATATACATTTTATTACACATGTTGGTATTTATGTTGTACTCATGTTGGTATTTATATACATTTTATTACTCATGTTGGTATTTATGTTGTACTAAAGGTACACGTGGCCGCGGGAGAGGTAGGGCGGTGGCCGCCACGCCTTCCTCGCCACCACCCCAAGTTGATTCACATGAGCACATAACCTCTAGGGTGGATTCATCTGAGGTAGAGGCTACACGGTCTCCGGTTCATGAGCCTCAGGTCGACGAGCCTCGGGTTGACGAGCCTTTGACCCATGAGACTCATGTCCCAAAGGCTTCGTTCCAGGCGACTCCGGAGCAAAGAAGAGATGAGGGTACGTCCCCAGAGTCCCAGTGAGATACCTGGGCTGATCTGGGTGTGCTTGAGCCATGTGGCCATGCTCATAGCGACGAGGAGCTGGGTGAGGGGGCCACCGTCTACCAGCGTGGTACTTCGGGGATCCCGCTCGTGCCGACGACCCACGAGCAGAGGTGGTCAATTAAGCCAAATGGGGACAAGTAAGTTAATTTACTCTTATTTAATCTTTTGCCTTCATGTTTTCTCAAATACCTAATGTTTTGGATTTAGTTTGTCATACTACAGGGGTTGGATTGTTCCCATGGGTGTCTGCAAGCCCAATAGCATCCTTGATGTGCTTTGCCGTCAAAACTTCCCGTGGTTTGTTATGTTGCCCGGTCGGGAGCGAGAGGTAGGAATGACCTGGGAGCACTACTTGGGTGCCCCGGCCCTGCTGGAGGTGGAGATCGACGGTGTTTTGTGCCACACGAGGGCTGACATGGTGATCCGATAGTTCTGGTTAATTTCGCCTTTAAACAATTATAAATCAACCATAGCTAGTTATTGTACAAATCGGTTTTGTCTCGTTTGCAGACCTACTATAGGTGTGAGGAGGGATACGAGGAGGACGTGGCAAAGGTTATCGAAACCGAATGTCGCCGCCTACTTCAAAACTTTTGGCACGAGGCTCGGGTGCAAGCTGTTCGAGACTACTATGCCTCACGGCGTATTAGGAAGGACAAGGCGAAGTGCCGCGATTCTAATATGGGGAAGGAGCATTACATGAAGGTAATTACATATTATTAAGGTCTTGTAGTTAGTTTCCTTGAGTTGATTCTTATGCGTTGCACTCAAATTTCTCTTTATTAATTTAGGTGCCCCCGAGATGATGTGTGGATAATATGGATTGTTGGGAGGCGTTGGTGGATCAGTGGTGCTCCGAAATGTGGGAGGCCAGCCACAACAACGCCAAGGAGAGGCGTGGCAAAATGGTTGGTGTGCCACGCCATCAAGGGAGCATCAACTTAATCCAATTTGGTGAGAACTGGGTATGTGATTTTCTTAATTCCTCATGCAATTCATTCTTAATGCTATCTTGAGCCCTTTACTAATACATTTTTCCTCTCTCTCTCTTTTAGTCGCGTCAGAATAAGACGGAGGTGCCACAGATGTACGACCTGTATAGGAAGGCCCATACTGCCTCATACAAGAAGGTCACGGGATTCTGTGAGTCTTACCTCGAGCATCCAGAAAACTTCACCAACATCCCCTCCCACCACAAGCTCGTGAAGTACAGAGGTCACGGGAAGGCGAGGAAAGGGGAGGACTTTAACCCAAGCGAGGGGCCTATTGATCCAGAGCTGGTGAGAATAGCTCGCAACGGGAGTCCCCATGGCTCGATCGCCATTGGAGACGGCCTTATACGTTGTCCTAGCACTCTTCGGCAGATAAAGGCACGACAAACGAGCTCCTGTCCTGAGATAACACCTCGTCCACGGCTAGTCAAGCTCACCGCCGAGGTTAGTTTAATGGACTCAACTATCTTTCCGCATTATGTTGTGCGTGGGAACCAATATAATTACAATGCTAACAATGAGTTGTGTTGCATGCTGCTATTCTGAAAGACAGAGAGGCAATGCAGGCGCTTTTGGCAGACAAGGATAAGGAAATGAAGGAGCCGGAGGAGAGGACGGCTGCATTGTTGGAGGCGGAGAGGGCACGGAATGATGCGTCTAACAGGGCCATGTACGAGCTCTTCGTGGTAAGTTTCTTCTTCATATTATTTCAAATCTTGCATTTTAATGTCCGTTTCATTAATAACTAAAAAGTTTGACTTGTAGAAACCAAATGTACAGTCTATGTGCGAGAAGACTGCCCACGTCCCTCTGGCAATGCCAGCCATTAACATGGCGGGGAAGGTGAGTTTCATTCCAATGGAGTGATCTCAAGAGTGTCATCACGCTAACGACACATTGCAAACGATGTTTGGTGCAGAATATCTCCTGAAACGCATCGCACAACCTTTCTATAGTGGAGCCTTCTCCAGGGCAGCCTTCTCCTGGTGAAACAAGCCAGAGCCACCGTGCTTCACCGCCATGATGACGATAATGGTATGTTATTTCTAGTGTTTTGCTTAACAACCGCATAATGGTCCAATATCGTTAATTAAGCATACTTAGCTACAAAATAACATATTTAACCCAAGTTAGCTCCAAAACGACATATAGTTAGATTGGCTTCCACCTAAATAACAGAGTTAGCTTAGTTAGCTCCAAAATGACCTATTTAATTAAAAATGACCTATACTTAGCTAAGTTCTCTCCTAAATGACATAATAAGGCTTACGTAGCTCCAAGATGACCTATTCCCCAAAAATGACCTATACTAAGCTAATTATCCTCCAAAGTGACATATTTAGCTCCAAAAAGGCATAATTAGCTAATTTAGCTCGAAGAAGAGGACAAGAGGAGAAGAAAGAGTAAAAATGAAAAGAATGAATAAGAAGAAGAAGAGAAGAAGAAGAGAAGAAGGAGAAGGAGGAGAAAAGGAGAAGGAGCCCTCCTTCTTCTTCTCTCCTCCTTCTTCTCCTTCTTCTTCTCCTTCTTCTTCTCTTCTTCTTTTATTCTTGTTCTCCTCTTCCTTATCCTTCTCCTTCTACCCCTCCACCGCCTCGTTCTTGTTTTTCTTCTCCTTCTTCTTCTCTTCTTGCTTCTTCTCTTTCTTCTTCTACGTAGCTTATTTTCCCCAACAAAGAAATGGTTAGCTAATTATCCTCCAAAATAACATAATTAGCTTAGTTAGGTAAAAACATCATAAGAACCTTGGTTAGCTCATTAAAATGAGTAATTTAGCTCCAAAATGACATAATAGGCTCAAAATGGCATAAGAACCTTGGTTAGCTCACGAATATTATATATTTAGCTTGTTTTCCTCTAAAATGACATAATTAGCCCATTTAGCTCCAAAAAGACATACTTAGCTAACAATAAGCTATTAAATAGCATAAAATTAGCTTAGCTAGCTCCAAAATGCCTTAATAATCATAGTTAGCTCCAAAATGACATATTTTACCCAAGTTTGCTCTAGAATGGCATATACTTAGCTTGGCTTCCAGCTAAATGACATAATTAGCTTAGTTAGCTCCAAAATGGCCTATTTAATAAAAAATCACCTATACTTAGCTAATTATCCTCCAAAATGACATAATTAGCTCCAAAAAAAGTATAATTAGCTAATTTATCTTGAAGAAGAGGACAAGATTAGAAGAAAGAGGAAAATGAAAAGAAGGAAGAAGAAGAAGAGAAGAAGAAGGAGAACGAGAAGGAGGAGAAGAAGGAGAAGGAGACCTCCTTCTTCTCCTTCTTCTTCTCCTTCTTCTTTTCTTCTTCTTCTCGTCTTCCTTATCCTTCTCCTCCTCCTCCTCCTCCTCCTTCTTCATCTTCTTCATTTTCTTCTTCTTCTTCTTCTCTTATTGCTTCTTCTCTTTCTTCTTCTACGTAGCTTGTTTTCCCCAACAAAGACATACTTAGCTACTTATCCTCCAAAATGACAAAATTAGCTTAGTTAGGTAAAACATCATAAGAACCTTGGTTAGCTCATTAAAATGACTAATTTAGTTCGAAAATGGCATAATAAGCTCAAAATGGCTTAGTAACCTTGGTTAGCTAATGAATATTATATATTTAGCTTGTTTTCCTCTAAAATGACATAATTAGCCCATTTAGCACCAAAAAGACATACTTAGCTAACAATCAGCTATTAAATAGCCTAAAATTAGCTTAGCTAGCTCCAAAATGCTTAATAATCATAGTTGGCTCCAAAATGACATATTTTACCAAAGTTAGCTTTAGAATGGCATATACTTAGCTTGGCTTCCACCTAAATGACATCATTAGCTTAGTTAGCTCCAAAATGACCTATTTAATAAAAAATGGCATATACTTGGCTAATTATCCTCCGAAATGACATAAATAGCTCCAAAAAGGCATAATTAGCTAATTTAGCTCAAAGAAGAGGACAAGACGAGAAGAAAGAGGAAAAGTGAAAAGAAGGAAGAAGAAGAAGAAGGAGAAGGAGAAGGAGAAGGAGGAGAAGAAGGAGAAGGAGCCTACCTTCTTCTCCTTCTTCTTCTCCTTCTTCTTTTCTTCTTCTTATCTTCTTCCTTCTCCTTCTCCTCGTCCTCCTCCTGCTCCTCTTCCTCCTCCTTCTTCTTCTTTTTCTTCTCCTTCTTCTTCTCTTCTTGCTTCTTCTCTTTCTTCTTCTACGTAGCTTATTTTCCCAACAAAGACATACTTAGCTAATTATCCTCCAAAATGACATAATTAGCTTAGTTAGGTAAAATATCATAAGAACCTTGGTTAGCTCATTAAAATGAATAATTTAGCTCCAAAATGACATAATAAGCTCAAAATGGCTTAATAATCATAGTTGGCTCCAAAATGACATATTTTATCCAAGTTACCTCTAGAATGTCCAATACTTAGCTAAGTTCTCTCCTAAATGACATAATAAGGCTATGTAGCTCCAAGATAACCTATTCCACTTAACTTAGCTATTAACTGGCCTATAATTAGCTTAGCTAGCTCCAAAATGGCTTAATAATCATAGTTGGCTCAAATATGCCATATTTTTCCCTAAGTAGCTCCAAAATGACATAATAAGGCTATGTAGCTCCAAGATGACTTATTCCCCCTAACTTAGCTACTAAATGGCCTATACTTAGCTAAGTTCTCTCCGAAATGACCTATACTTCTCTTCTTCATCTAGTTTTCTTCTTCTAACTTTCTTATTTTCCATTTTGCAGATTACATTCACTTCACGGGAAGCTTGGATTATATTGATGGAGTGCTTGAATATGGTTTCTTCTACCATGGCTTCACGGAAGCTTGGATTGAAACTATTGTAGTATATGGATGTATATGAAACTTTGTATGCATGGATGAAACTAGTGTAATATATGGTTTGATACGGATGCAACTTGCATAATATGTATGTATTATGGACGAAAGTTATTCTAATATGGTTATGAGTATGGAAACAAAATTATTTCTGAAATATATATATATCCTTATTATTGTGAAAATTATTCCTGATTTGTGTGAAAATTACTGGATATAATAGAAAATAAAGTAAATAGGGGTTGTATTGAGCCATTGCCGTATGCCCACCGACGGCAAAGGGCTTAGAGGAGACGGCAAATGCTCCACATCCTGGGCTGAAACACACTGGGGGTGCCACCTTTGCCGTTTGTCTCAAACATGGCTAACGACAAAGGGGAAGTGGCAGACGATAAAGGTGGAGGGAGAGAGGGGTGGGTGCCCCCCTTTGCCGTCGGCCTCAAACATGGCTGACGGCAAAGGGGGGAGGGCAGACGACAAAGGTGGGTAGGGTAGATGACAAAGGACAGGTGGGCCCAGCAGGCTTCCGTTAGCACTTAACACAGGCGCCTTGCGGATCTGTCGTCCCATTTTATTTGCCATGTGCCCCCCATGGAAAAGATTCTTTGCCGTCCGCCGTCTAAAGGAAGACGACAAAGAACCTCTTCACTGGATAAATCTTTACCGTCTAGTTTGCCGTCTGTTGACGGACGGCAAAGGCTTTGCCGTCCGAGGTACTCCCTTTGCAGTGTGCCATGGCAGACGATAAAGTCTTAGATTCCTGTAGTTAATATAGATTGTCAATTTTATTACGTCCATGCAACTGATGACCCACAAGTATAGGGGATCAATCATAGTCCTTTCGATATGTAAGAGTGTCGAACCCAACGAGGAGTAGAAGGCTCTGATAAGCGGATTTCAGCAAGGTAATAACTGCAAGCAATGAAAGTAGCGGTAACAAGTGATTGTGTAGCGAGGTGAAACGTAGCAAGCAAAGAGTAACAAGTAACAAGTAGTAGTAACGGTGCAGCAAGTGGCCCAATCCCTTCTGTAGCAAGGGACAAGCCTGAACAAAGTCTTATAGGAGGAAAAATGCTCCCGAGGACACACGGGAATTTCTGTCATGCTCGTTTCATCATGTTCATATGATTCGCGTTCGTTACTTTGATAGTTTGATATGTGGGTGGACCAACGCTTGGGTACTGCCCTTACTTGGACAAGCATCCCACTTATGATTATCCTCTCTCGCAAGCATCCGCAACTAAAAAAGAAGAATTAAGACAAAGTCTAACCATAGCATTAAACTAGTGGATCCAAATCAGCCCCTCACGAAGCAACACATGGACTGGGGTTTAAGCTTCTGTCACTCTAGCAACCCATCATCTAGATACTACTTCCCAATGCCTTCCTCTAGGCCCAAATATGGTGAAGTATTATGTAATCGACATTCACATAACACCACTAGAGGAAAAACAACGTACAACATATCAAAATACCGAACGACTATTATCAGCTTGACTTATCCCATGTCCTCAGGAACAAAAGTAACTAATCACAAAGCATAATTATAATCATGATCAGAGGTGTAATATATAGCAGCAAGGATCTGAACATAGACTCTTCCACCAAGTAATCCAACTGGCATCAACTATAAAGAGTAATCAACAGTGCTAGCAACCTTACAAGTACCAATCGGAGTCGTGAGACGAAGATTGGTTACAAGAGATGAACTAGGAATTGGAGAGGAGATGATGCTAATGAAGATGTTGATGAAGATGCCTCCCCTCCGACAAGAGGAGTGTTGGTGATGACGATGGCGATGATTTCCCCCTCCGGGAGGGAAGTTTCCCTGGTAGGATCGTCCTGCCGGAGCTTTAGATTGGATCTGCTCAAGTTCCGCCTCGTGGCGGCGGCCAAACCACGAAAAAGCTCGCGAATGATTTTTTCTGGACCAAAACCCTTCATATAGCAAAAAGGGGGAGCTAGTGGGCTGTCAGGCAGCCCACAAGCTTGCCCTGCGCCACCAGGGGGGTGGTGGCGGTGGCAGGGCTTGAGGAGCCCTGGTGGCCCCCCTCCGGTAGTTCTTTCGCCCAGTATTTTTTGTATAATCCAGAAAAAATCCATGTAACTTTTCAGCACATTTGGAGATGTGCAGAATAGTGGACTAGGATTTTCTCCTTTTCCAGTCCAGAATTCCAGCTACCTGAATTTTCCCTCTTCAAATAAACCTTGCAAAATAAGAGAGAAAAGGCATAAATATGGTACCACAAGTAATATAACAGCCCAAAAAGCAATAAATATCAACATGAAAGCATGATGCAAAATGGACGTATCAACTCCCCCAAGTTTAGACCTCGCTTGTCCTCAAGTGAAAACCAAGTTCCACAAACATGTCCACATGTTGAGGGACGAAGGTCTCGATAAAACATAATACGGACATGAGTGCATCATGATCTGTCACATCCCTGACACCTTAATCAAGTTAGCTTTGTGCTCATGTTTTCTTTGCATTGCATCTAGAAAATTTTCAACAAGAAGCAATCAAGTGGTGAAGGAAAATCCTAAAACCCTAGACACTTTTTAAATTAAAGGAAATTCCAAACTAGTTAAAATCAATGAACCCAAAATGGCCTCAAGAAAAGTTCAATCTTTCTGATAATTCATGAAAACAAATAAGCAATAAAGGAAACCATTTATTTTATACTCTTGGGATTTTAAATAAATGCAAAAGCTACTGGTTTCAAGTTTTAAATTTGAAATCAGAAACTTTAAGCTTTCAAATTTGTTGAAAACTTTAGGAACGGTTGGAAATATTCCAACAAATATTCTGGGGTGTTCAACATAGTTTTTACAAACTAATTGGGAGCTGAAATAAATAGTAAATGAGTGAAATAGCAAAACAGAAACAAAACAGAAAAAAAGAGAAAAGAAACTACCTGACGCTCATCTGGCCCGGCCCAGCTCTTCCTATCGTCTTCCTCCCCCGCCAGTGGGCAACAGGAGGTGGCCGCCGCGTACTCCGGCGTGGCCACGCACCTGTGCGCCTGCCTGGCCGCCGCCTCGCGCTCGCAAGCACGGGGATATCTTCCCCGAGCCCGTCCCTATCCATTCCCCAGCTCCAGTTCCCCCCTCCTCTCGGGATCTCTCCTCCCTCCTTCTGCCGCCATTGCCAAGAGGCCGAGCTCGAGCCGCCGCGCCTCTAGCCACAGGACCTCCCCTCCGAGTAGTCCAGTAGCTTCGCCTCGTCGAGCTGGTTCTCTCTGCAACGGCCGAAGTCTCCCCGAGCTCTGCAACGTCTCCAACGCCATCGTCTTCTACCTTCGGTCGCCGGCAAATCGACGGTGAAATGCCGGCAACAGCCTTCCCGAACCGTTTAAGCCCTTCTCTGCACTCCCCGTGAGCCTGCGATCGTTTCCCCTCTCCTTCCCCTCGGATCCGTGCCCCCTAGCCACTGGACCATCGAACCCGTACTCCGGCAGCCACCCCGGCTCGTCGCCGGCTTACTCCGGCCACCTATAGCTCTCCCTGAGGCCAGCGCTGGATGAGGTCGAGCCTGGAGATCACTCCAGTGCTCTCAGCATCCTTTTTCGAGCACCACAGCACGTTTTAGCATGTCTCCGGCGAGGTTCTGCCGCGGATCTGGTCTCCGCTGGCCAGGCTCCGGCGAGGAACGACGTGGCCAACCTAACCCAGAAGTTTAAAGCCTAAACACTCACTGAAAGTGGGCCCAAGACCAAGTCAAACCCAATTAGGGGCTGGTCAGTGCGGGATTAGCCCCTGAGACGCTGACCAGTGGGTCCCCCCTGTCAGGTTTGACCTGATCAAGTCAGTTGACCTGCTGATGTCAGGATGACGCAATAAAGGGGTTTTCCAGTATAAAAATAATTCCAGAAATGTTTAAAATTTCAAAAATTCATAGAAATTAATCTGTAAATCCAATGAAATTAATTTATATATAAAAACTATCAAAAAAATTCAAGGAATCTGAATATGTCATTTTCAAACATGTTTGAAAATGTTACAGAACCCAAACATGTAGATTAATGAATTAGTTAATTCTTATAAATACTTTGTAGATGAAATTTGGCAAATATTTCAATTTCACTATAAATGACATGATCAAACACTGTCCTAATTACAAACCAGCAACCTAACATGTCATCCCATGCATGTTAAAAGCAAGTTGATCTGAGCATCAGGTCGAATCAATTAAAATGGTATTCGAGAATACCTCGTTTGAAGTGATATTTGAATTTGATTCAAATCAACTTCAAACCTAATACATGTTAGCCATAATAGTATACCATCTTGCATTCTCATGCCATGCTCATGCATCATCTTGATTGCATATGTTTGTTATTGATTGTTGTCATTCCTTTCGGTAGGCTCCGCTCCCTCGGATTCCATCGAATATCCGTCTCACGGATATTGTCACTCCTCTGAGCAACAAGGCAAGCAACCATTTTGATCATCCCAATAAATCCCATGTTCTTGCTCCTGCACTTACTTATTGCATTAGGATCAAATGCTTCAAATGCTTTTGCCACGTTAGTTGAACCCACTTCCTTTGCATGACCTATCCTTGTCACAGTAAATAACCGAACCTTGCAACCTAGCATACCTGGTAGTTGCTTGAGCCATTATGTGTCTTATCCTGCTATGCATGCTATGCTTAGAGTTGTGTATGGTCTGTCATCTGGGAGATGAACAGAATTGTGAGAATGTGTTCGGTAAGCAAAGGTTGTGTGTTGAACGTGATTTGGTAAAGGTACCGGTGAAAGGCTGTGTAGGAGTACATGGCGGGTTGTTTCATTGCAACCGTCCTTAGGAACTGAGTTTCGTGTATGTAATCCAAGACGAGATACTACCACATGCTGGGCCCTGAAATATGACCCCGCTTGACTTATTAATCGCTTAGTACTCGGTCCAGGAGTTGCAAGTAGTTTCTGGTGTTTATAGTCATGCTGGAGGCCGTGCATGGTCGTGGGCAAGTAGTTGCAAGTAGTTTCTGACCTGAGAGGTGGGCTATGATGCAGTACGCAGTGGCACGGTGTACCAAGTGGCACCCGGATGGTGGGCTTGGGAACCTTGCGCACGTCGTTTGGGGCAGTGGCGGAAACCTCGGCCTGACTTTCGTGCGGGTTACCCTCAGATAGGCGATAGACCTGGACTAGGTACTAATGTGGTTAACGGTCGTGGTCGACTACCTCGCTGGGCTTCCGCTTGAAGGTTGCCGAGGTGCATGACGTGCACATGGCGATAAGTGGCGAGAGCGTGTGTGACGAAGTACACCTCTGCAGGGTTATGATCTATTCGAATAGCCGCGTCCGCTGATATGGACTACTTGGAGACATATGTTGTTCATAGATAACTTCAATGGCTACTCATAAAATTGTCAATAGAAGCGTGAGTGTCGTGGATGGCATTTCCGTATGGAGACGGAATGATTCCACGACGGAGTATAGTTGTGGTGTTAGTGGACTCGTGTGCGAGAAATCAAGTTGTCAAAATTATTCAAAAATGCAAGTTGTCTAGCCACAAGTCAAATGCTGGCTTTCCGCATGAAACCCCACCATACCTTATTGATACATTGCATGAGTAGCTAGTTATCCTAAAGTCTTGCTGAGTACCTCCGTACTCATGTTTGCTTAATAAATGTTGCAGAGGTTGCTAATGACCCTAATGGAGAGTTCTTCATAGACATCAACAACGACGAGTAGCTGGTGTCCCAGCTACGATCTGGCCCTAGGTTGGGTCTGTAGTATAGTCAGGCCATGTGCCATCTAGTTGCACCTGTCTGTACTCCGACAGTTCTAAACTCTTCCGCTGGTTTGTAACTGAATGACTGCTATTATGGGTCGTGAGACCCTTACTGTGTAATATTATGTGTGTGGCTCATCCGAGCCTCTTAGATAAAGCTTGTATGTTTATGGTTATGTTGTGATGCCATCGATGTATCTATACATATCGGTATGCCATGCGTACGTGTGTCGTATTTGACATGTATGGGGTTCGTTTACCTGGTCGTGAATTTTAGTAGCACTCCTTACATGGAAATGCCCCTTTGTGATCCAACGAGCGTTGGTAGCTCGCTACTGCTCCGGACACATTGGTTGGCCGGCATGTGTCCTTCTTAGCTGCTGTGTCTGTCCCCTTTGGGGTTATTTCACGCGATGTAATGAAGTCCTTGTAGCTTGCTACGACTCGTCTACACTCGCTGGTGACCGACACCTGCTTTGTTGGGTCATGTATGCGTGTCCTTGTGCGGTACTGCCACTTTGGTTTATGACTAGACTTGTCGATCCGGGTTCTTTGACATTGGAATGCTAGCGACACTATTGCATACCTGAGTCAAAAGACGCAAACGGTCCCGGCTAAGGTAAGGCTGCAGCCGTGGAGTTAACCGTGCGTGAGACTGCAAAGGAATGCGATGTGTTATAGGCTGGATTCCTAAGGCTTAGGACCAGGGTCCCGACATGATCACACATACGACAGCAATATATCATAAAGATTCTTATGGGAAAGTAACAATTCCTTCACAAAGCAAAGCATAAAGCAAAAACCTTATCGAGAAGTAACCAACAATAATCCATAGTCATTGAAGCAATTGCAATTTATCACAACATCAGAAAGTCTCAAATAAGAGCTTGTAAGGCAAACCCACATACTCACTCATCTCTTTCGTTTTCCAGAATTGTTACAACTCACGTGGTACTCATGGTGTCAAAGTTTCAGCTGGACACAGAGGAAGATAGGGGCTTATAGTTTTGCCTCCCAACCATTTACCTCAAGGGTAAAGTCAACAACAATAAAGCATAAGTACTCAACTCGAAGTTGATATATGAATATAGATCTTTCCCAAGCATGTGACGGTACCCAAGACAAAGGCGAAAAGGGAATTGGTGAAGATCACCATGACTCTTACAAGGGTCAAAAGTAAAGGTACAAGATAGGCCCTTCGCAGAGGGAAGCAGAGGTTGTCATGCGCTTTTGAGGGTTGAATGTGTGTCCTCTTAGTGTGGAGGAACGTCACTTTATATTGCCTCCTGTGATAAAGAACTTAATTATGCAGTCTGTCGCTTTTATGTCTTCCTGATCACAGGTTCGTACAAAGCTTATTTTCCACACACTAATAGATCATACATATTAAAGAGCAATTTTTATTGCTTGCACCGATGACAACTTACTTGAAGCGTCTTATTCAATCCATAGGTAGGTATGGTGGACTCTCATGGCAAAACTGGTTGGAGGTTTATGGATGCACAAGTAGTATCTCTACTTGATGCGGGAGTTTTGGCTAATATGGGGTGGAACCAATCGTCACATGCTAAGGGATCCCTAATCATATAACATTGTTTGGAGCCAAGGAAACACAATTCATTATGTTGTCTTCCTTGTCCAACATCTACTCCTAGGCATGTAATAGTTTGGTGAGTGCTCACAATTGTAAAAAGTGTCTAAGATGATATATTTATATGTGAACCTCTCTTTCCTTATTACTTCTTATTAATTGCAACAATGACTGAGGTCTATGTTGATTTATTCTCAACAAGTTTCAATCATCATACGTGTCATAAGTGAAGTTATCACTTTCCATAAGATCATCTCATGATCTTTCATGCTATCGTTCTTTTCATACTTTTTGATCATGGCACAAAGCAAAGCCCTTGACTAGGACACTCTTTATTATATAGCTCGTAAACGCGAATACATCGGTGTTGAGACAAAAGCAAAAGACTCAAACTAAAAACTAAAGACTTATTCCTCTAAGAGAAGAAATAAAAACTGAAAAGGAAAGAACTAAAACAAAGGTAAAAGCAAAAGATATGAAGGTGATATGATACCAGGGCAACTCCCCCAAGCTTGCCAGAAGCCAAGGGGATTGCCCATACCAATGCTTAGTTGTCTTCCTTTGGTGGTGATGGCGGAGTTGTTGGAGCAGTCTTCAGCTTGTCTAATTTCCACTTGAGCAAAAATTTCTGCTCCCTTAGATCGTCATTTTCCTCCTCAAGTTTCGAAACTCTATGGCAAAGCTCCTACTTACTCTCCTGCAAGAAACGAGAAGGGATAAACAAGGTCTTAGGCTTCTTCCTATGGTTAGGGAGGCTTGACTTCTTGAACTATACATGGGTGTTTGCAGGTTGAGGTAGAGGAGCCTCCTCTTTATCGGAACTCGTTTGCTCCTTCCCTTTGGGCTCATAGTCCTCTTCCTCATCAGTGGTCCAGCCATATGGTTCCAAGTCCCCATGGACCTTGGCGTTAGCAAGGTAGTCAGCCACATAGCTCTCTCCCTCTGAATCTTGAGAAGACATCTTGACCTAGATCTGCGGCAGAACAAGCTCGAAACGAAAACAGAGGAAAACTACGCGATACAGAGATCAAAACCTTCGGGCGACTATATATTGATTTTTTCTGGACCAGAAGGAGTCCTCCACGAGAAAACGGAGTCCGGGAGGCACACAAGGTGCCCACAAGCTTGCCCTCCGCCACCAGGGGGTAGGGGCGGTGGCAGGGCTTGTGGCCGCCTCGTTCGCTCTCTGGACTGCTTTTTATTTTTCTAATTTTCCAAAAATTCCAAAATGGAAGAAATTTCCTATTGGAAAAGTATCGGAGTCCAATTTCTTGCCGAAAAAAATACATCTTCGTTTTCATGGACTGAAACAGGCTGATAAACATCCCTTATGTACTCCTCTAGAGTTATGACATTGATGATATTGGTCTCAACATTTATGGGAGTACCAGAGATGTATTGCTTGATTCTTTGCCCATTTACCACTCTAGGAAAGTTTCCTTCGGTGTTATTGATTTTGATGGCACCGGAACGATATACTTCCTCGACAACATAGGGACCTTCCCATTTAAACAGAAGCTTGCCTGCAAAGAATCTCAACCGAGAATTGTATAGCAAGACATAATCACCTAAATTGAACTCTCGTTTCTGTATTCGTTTGTCGTGCCATCTCTTAACCTTTTCCTTGAACAACTTGGCATTCTCATATGCCTGGGCTCTCCATTCATCTAACAAGTTAATATCAAACAACCGCTTCTCACCGGCAAGTTTCAGATAAAAGTTGAGGTCTTTGATTGCCCAATAAGCTTTGTGTTCCAGCTCAAGAGGTAAATGACATGCCTTATCGTAAACCATTTTAAACGGTGACATGCCCATGGGATTCTTATAAGCAGTCCTATAAGCCCATAGTGCATCGTCAAGTTTGCTAGACCAGTTCTTTCGAGATCTATTGACGGTCTTTTGTAGGATCAACTTGATCTCCCTATTACTTAAATCCACTTGACCACTAGACTGAGGATGATAAGGAGATGCAACTCTATGGTTGACATCATACTTATCTAGCATCTTACGGAAAACAACATGAATGAAGTGTGAACCGCCATCAGTCATCAAGTATCTAGGGACTCCAAATCTTGGGAATATGACTTCTTTAAGCATCTTAATAGAGGTGTGGTGATCAGCATTTTTAGTGGGGATAGCTTCTACCCACTTAGTAACGTAATCCACCGCAACTAAGATGTGAGTGTACCCATTGGAACTCGGGAAGGGTCCCATATAATCAAAGCCCCAGACATCAAATGGTTCAATGACAAGTGCATAGTTCGTAGGCATTTCCTGACGCTTACTGATGTTCCCCATCCTTTGGCATTTGTCACAATACAAGACAAACTTACGGTCATCCTTGAAGAGAGTGGACCAATAGAAACCTGATTGCAATACATTATGGGTAGTTCTATCTCCAGCATGGTGTCCTCCGTAGGCTTCGGAATGCCAATTTTGCAGGATCTGTCCCTGTTCATGTTCAGGCACACAACGTCTAATAACACCATCTACTCCTTCCTTATAAAGGTGAGGATCATCCCAAAAGTAGTGTCTCAAATCAAAGAAGAATTTCTTCTTTTGCTGATAGGTGAAACTCGATGGTATGTATTTGGCTACGATATAGTTTGCATAATCGGCATACCACGATCCACTATGTGAAGTGCGGATGACACTTAATTGCTCATCAGGAAAGTTGTCATCAATAGGTAGTGGGTCATCAAGGACATTCTATAGCCTAGACAAGTTATCTGCTACAGGGTTATCAGCACCCTTTCGGTCAACGACGTGAAAATCAAATTCCTGTAGCAGGAGAACCCATCTGATCAGCCTAGGCTTAGCGTCCTTCTTCTCCATGAGGTACTTAATAGCAGAATAATCAGAGTGAATAGTGACTTTGGAGTCACCTATGTAAGATCTGAGCTTTTCACATGCAAACAGGACTGCTAAAAATCACTTCTCCGTAGTGGCACAGTTTCTTTGGGCACTGTCTAGAGTTTTACTAGCATATTGAATGACATTCAACTTCTTGTCAACTCTTTGTCCTAGAACAGCACAAACAGCGTAATCACTAGCGTCACACATGATTTCAAAGGGCAAGTTCTAGTCAGGTGGTTGAACAATAGGTGCGGTTATCAAAGCCTTCTTAAGTATTTCAACGGCTTCCTCACAATCCTCATCAAAAACAAAAGGAACATCCTTCCGCAAGAGGTTCGTAAGAGGCCTAGAAATCTTAGAGAATTCTTTAATGAACCTTCTATAGAAACCAGCATGACCTAGGAAACTTCATATACCTCTGATATCTATGGGGCAAGGCATTTTCTCAATTGCATCAACCTTAGCCCTATCAACTTCAATGCCTCTCTCAGAAATTTTGTGTCCTAAGACGACACATTCATTAACCATAAAGTGGAACTTCTCCCAATTCAAGACGAGGTTGGTTTCTTCACATCTCTGTAAGACTCGATCAAGTTTGCTGTGGCAATCATAAAGGAAGACCCGTAAACGGAGAAGTCATCCATGAAAACCTTGACAATATTTTCACAAAAGTCAGAGAATATAGCCATCATACATCTTTGGAAGGTGGCAGGTGCATTACATAAGCCAAAAGGCAAACGTCTATAGGCAAAGGTACCGAAAGGGCAGGTGAAAGTGGTTTTCTCTTGATCAGATTGTGCAACAGGTATCTGCGAGAAACCTGAATAGCCATCTAGAAAGCAAAAGTGTGTGTGCTTTGATAGCCTTTCTAGCATTTGGTCGATAAACGGTAAAGGATAATGATCTTTCCTGGTTGCCTTGTTCAGTTTCCGGAAGTCTATCACCATTTTATAGCCGGTAATAATCCTTTGTGGGATTAGTTCATCCTTATCATTAGGAACGACGGTGATACCTGCCTTCTTAGGTACGCAATGTACTGGACTTACCCAATCACTATGAGAAACATGATAAATGATTCGTGCTTCCAGAAGCATTAATATTTATTTTCTAACGACCTCTTTCATCTTAGGATTTAATCTCCTTTGATGATCAACAACTGGTTTAAAGTCAGGATCGGTTTTAATCTTGTGTTGACATTGAGTAGGACTAATACCCTTAAGATCATCCAGAGTATATCCAATAGCAGCGCGGTGCTTCCTCAGAGTTTTTAGTAACTTCTTCTCTTCGCGCTCTGAGAGGAGAGCACTAATAATGACAGGATATATCTCCTTCTCATCAAGATAGGCATACTTAAGAGTATCAGGCAACTGTTTAAGCTCGAACACAGGATCACCCTTTGGCGGGGGAGGATCCCCAAGTAGTCAACAGGCAGATTATTCTTGAGAATAGGACATTGTTCTAAGACAATTTTATCTATCTCATCTCTCTCCTCCATATGCATATCATGCTCAAGCAGATATTGCTCTAAAGGATCCGTAGGAGGTACGACAATAAAGGCAAGAGCAATGATTTCATCCCTACCAAACGACTCTCTTTCATGGGGTTGTGTTCCAAACTTGGAGAAGTTAAATTCATGAGACACACCCTCAAAACTTAGCAGAATAGAGTAATAGTGAAATCAATGGGTTCTAACTCAGCAGGTGCAATCTCATCGTTGATTTAATCATATAGAGAATGGGGTATTGCACTAACACTAGCTCCCATATCACATAAACCATGGTAACAGTGATCTCCTATCTTAACAGAAACAACGGGCACGCCAACTACAGGTCTGTGTTTTTCTTTCGCGTGAGGTTTAGCAATTCTAGCGGAGTCCTCACAGAATTTGATAACATGCCCATCTATGTCTTCGTCTAAGAGATCTTTGATAATAGAAACACTAGGTTCAATTCTATTCTCCTCAGGGGGCGCAAGTGATCTAATGTAACCCCTACGTATCACAGTTGGAGCTTTAGAGTAATCCTTTATCCTAGCAGGGTATGGTGGTTTCTCAGTGTAAGCACAAGGAACAACAGGATCACTAAAAGCAATGACTTTCTCCTCAACTAGATTGGTTTTGGGTATGTTTCTTTCTATAGGAGGGTGATATTTAAGCCACTTCTCTTTGGGAAGATCAACATGAGCAGCAAAAGATTCACATAGAGAAGCTACTATCTCAGAGTCAAGTCCATACTTAGCGCTAAAATCTCTAGAAGTGTTTGTCTCAACAAAAGGTTTAACGCAATCAAACTGGAAATTCATACCTGAATCCTTACCTTCCTCCAGCTCCCAACCTTCAGAGTTGCGTTTGATTCTCTCCATTAAATTCCACTTGTGATCAATATCCTTCTTCATAAAAGAACCGGCACAATAAGTGTCAAGCATGGTACGATCCTCATGAAAAAGCCGAGCATAAAATTTTTGAGTGATGATTTCTCTCGAGAGCTCATGATTGGGGCATGAATATAGCATTGATTTAAGCCTCCCCCAAGCTTGCGCTATGCTTTCCCTGTCACGAGGCCAAAAGTTATAAATAAAGTTCCGATCACGATGTACTAAATGCATAGGATAGAAGTTTTGATGAAATTCCAATTTCAACCGATCCAGTATTATCACACAGCCTATACCATGTCAACGCCTTATCCTTCAAAGATAAAGGAAATACTTTCTTCTTTAGCTCATCCTCGGGAAAACCTGCAAGCTTAAATAAACCACAAACTTCATCTACATATATCAGATGCAAGTCTGGATGTGAAGATCCATCTCCTGTGAAAGGATTAGCTAGGAGTTTCTCAAGCATACCCAAAGGAATTTCATAAAAGATATTTTCAGTAGGTACCTCAGGTTGAGGAGCAACTTATCGTTCTTCGGTTCGTGGTGAAGATACCCCGAACAAACTCCTCAAAGGAACAGTTTCCATAGTGACAAGTGACAATAAATTTCAGCACAGTATAAAAATATTTCCTTACCAATTTCCACTTACCAAAGGCGCTTCACTCCCCGGCAACGGCGTCAGAAAAGAGTCTTGATGACCCACAAGTATAGGGGATCAATCGTAGTCCTTTCAATAAGTAAGAGTGTCAAACCCAACGAGGAGCAGAAGGCTCTGATAAGAGGATTTCAGCAAGGTAATAACTGCAAGCACTCAAAGTAGCGGTAACAAGTGATTGTGTAGCGAGGTGAAACGTAGAAAGCAAAGAGTAAAGTAGTAGCAACGGTGCAGCAAGTGGCCCAATCCCTTTTGTAGCAAGGGACAAGCCTGAACAAAGTCTTATAGGAGGAAAAACGCTCCCGAGGACACACGGGAATTTCTGTCATGCTAGTTTCATCATGTTCATATGATTCACGTTTGTTACTTTGATAGTTTGATATGTGGGTGGACCGGCGCTTGGGTATTGCCCTTACCTGGACAAGCATCCCACTTATGATTAACCTCTCTCACAACCATCCGCAACTACAAAACAAGAACTAAGACAAAGTATTTCCATAGCATTAAACTAGTGGATCCAAATCAGCCCCTCACGAAGCAACGCATAGACTGGGGTTTAAGCTTCTGTCACTCCAGCAACCCATCATCTACTTACTACTTCCCAATGCCTTCCTCTAGGACCAAATATGGTGAAGTTTTATGTAATCGACATTCACATAACACCACTAGAGGAAAAACAACATACAACATATCAAAATACCGAACGAATATCAAATTCACATGACTATTATCAGCATGACTTATCCCATGCCCTTAGGAACAAAAGTAACTACTCACAAAGCATAGTCATAATCATGATCAGAAGTGTACTGAATAGCATCAAGGATCTGAACATAAACTCTTCCACCAAGTAAACCAACTAGCATCAACTACAAAGAGTAATCAACACTACTAGCAACCTTACAAGTACCAATCGGAGTTGTGAGACGAAGATTGGTTACAAGAGGTGAACTAGGGATTGGAGAGGAGATGGTGCTGATGAAGATGTTGATGAAGATGCCTCCCCTCCGATGAGAGGAGTGTTGGTGCTGACGGTGGCGACGATTTCCCCCTCCGGAAGGGAAGTTTCCCCGGCAACATCGTCCTGCCGGAGTTCTAGATTGGATCTGCTCTAGTTCCGCCTCGTGGCGGCGGCGAAACCACGAAAAAGCTCCCGAATGATTTTTTTTTCTAGACCAAAACCATTCATATAGCAAAAGGGGGGAGCTAGTGGGCCGTCAGGCAGCCCACAAGCTGGCCCTACACCACCAGGGGGGTGGTGGCGGTGGTAGGGCTTGTGGAGCCCTAGTGGCCCCCCTCCGGTAGTTCTTTCGCCCAGTATTTTTTATATAATCCAGAAAAAATCCACGTAACTTTTCAGGGCATTTGGAGATGTGCAGAATAGTGGACTAGGATTAGCTCCTTTTCAAGTCCAGAATTCCAACTGCCTGAATTTTCCCTCTTCAAATAAACCTTGCAAAATAAGAGAGAAAAGGCATAAATATGGTACCACAAGTAATATAACAGCCCAAAAAGCAATAAATATCAAGTGAAAGCATGATGCAAAATGGACGTATCAGCAACCTACACGCTAATAGGTAAAGATAGGTCCTAATCCCACCTAAGTATGTTTAGAGTGAGTACGTTCTCCATTCCCCACCCCATTCTGAGACAAAATTTCGGTTGTGACTCCCCTCTGTTCTCCGAATACACGTCTTGGCAAAAAGCCGAGAGAATGTGCATCCGGAGAACAACGGGGAGGCGTAACCAAAATTTTGTCTTGGAATGGGGTAGATCATGAAGAATGTACTCACTCTACACATACTCGGGTTGTCCGTGGAAATCTCTAGACAATCCAAATGAGTTACGAGGATAAATATGCAACTGAATGCATATTTATCGACGCAACCCTTTCGTACGGGAGACGCATAGGTTACACGGGACAAGATTAAAAGATTAAAAGAGCATAGGAGGTGAAGGTGGATTCATAGCCGACCCTTGGCAGTAGACAAAGTAGTCGAACAACGACGGGATCACAGAACAAAATCTTCAACGACGATGACTCCAAGGATATGAAATAGCACACAACATGTAAATTTTACCGAGTGAAAAAAATGTAGGACATCACATCACATAAAGACTTGACAATTCAAACTATGAAAAAAAATATTATTAATGACATCACATCACATAAAGCAATGATAGTTCCTCTTATTCTTCTTCTTCTTTCCTTATCCATTTTCTACTTATTCTCCTCTACTTCTACTTCATCTTCTTCTTTCCTTCTCCTCCTCTTCTTGTTTTCTTATTCTTATTGTTCTTCGTCTTCTTCTTCTTCTTCGTTCTTCTTCTTCTTATTATTATTATTATTACTATTATGATTATTACTACTACTACTATTATTATTATTATTCCTTCTTTTCCTTTTTCCTCTTCTTTCATCTCCTCTTCTTCTTCTCCTCCTCCTCTTCTTCTTCTCCTCCTCCTCCTCCTCCTCCTCCTCTTCTTCTTCTTCTTCTTCTTCTTCTTCTTCTTCTTCCTTCTTCTACTTATTTTTTTTCTTGTTCATCTTGTTTCTACTTCTTTTAATTATTATTAAACATATATAGTACTAAACTAAAACCTATCACTAAACTAAAGCCTAGCACTAACCTATGACTAAACTAAAACCTATCACTAACATAGCACTAAACTAAACCTATCACTAGTCTACCATAACACTAAAATAAACTAACACCACATTAAACAACAACAAAAATGAAAAAAAAACTAAACTTGGTGCGGTGGCGGGTGTACTGGGGGCCGGGGCGGTGGCGGACCGGGCCAATGGGTCACCGGGGCCGGTAGGGGCGTCGGGCAGGGTAGGGCACCGTGCAGGGAAGGGGCGCCGCGCGGGCAAGGGCGTAGGCTGCGGGTATGGGTGGCCGGCGCGGGGAGATCTGCTGGGAGGGGGTGGTCGGAGCAGGGGTGGCTAGTGCGGGGAGGGGTGGTCGGCGCAGGGAGAGCTGCAGGGTGGAGCAGGGGTCGCCGACACGGGGAGTGGTGGCCGTTGTGGGGCCTGCGCAGGGAGAGGGTGTGGCGAGGGGTGGCCCGCATGGGGGGATCTCATGGGCGGCTGTCGGGAGCTCGGGGCGAGTACGAGGGAGAGACAAAGAGAAAGAGGGTGGAGTGGGGTGGGATGGGTGGCCAATCGGGGGCTCGCGAACGGCAAAGTGGGGGTGGGGTCTTCAACCTTTTTCGTCTGCCTTATCCTTCTTTGACATCTCGTGGTAGATGGCAAAGCTTTGGCTGATGTTGAAAAGGACCTTTGCCAACAACCATATCTTTGTCGTATGTTTTCTGAAAGCGGACGACAAAGAGGCTCTTTGCCATCAGCTAGCAAACAACAAAGAACTGGCTGATGGCAAATTCCCTGATTCTAGTAGTGGATGGGCCCCGCATTCCCTTCACACGCTGGACTCGTGCCCCTCTAGATGGATAGCTTAGGGATGCGATTTGGTCTCGTTTACACACAACCTATGTGAACTATTATGCATGATGCTCTCGATAGTTTGACCACACCCTCCATAGGTCGTATGATAACACCACGACAGGACCCATGAAATTCCGGTGCCTCGTGAATTTGCACGGATTATGGCGGTAGCTGACGACACACCAACATCCTTGTTGTAGACAACGGCTCCGAGGTGGCCCTTCCCTTTGGTACCACATGGATGATTGCCCATATATGGACCAAAGAGCTTAGAAAATGTCCCGAATATGGCATGCGTGCCCCAAGAAAGGTTGGGGTCTCGCATGCACATTTGGATTGTTCACCGTTGACCCCATATAAAGCAATGACGGAAACCACGACAAGAAAGTTTAGATCCCATCAACTAAAGTCACACACAATTCTACCTGCCCAAGACCCAAAATTATACACGCGTTTCCCAAACTTAGGCACGCGACTCCAATTTAACCAAGAAGGTTATTTTCCAATGGATTATTTTGGTGGCTAATGTCCACGAACCGATTTAAAATGAAACCAAACAGTAATAAGCATATTAACCAAGTGAGAACCCCTAGGTTCAGTGTAGGTGCCTAGGCGGCGCTCCACACGACACCAAGTTAAACCGGCCTTTATTTTAGGTAAAAAATCCACCTAAACAACCATGTGCATTGTCGTATACCAAACGCACATCAAAGTGATGGAAGGGTTCAAGGCAAATAGTCTACTTATAAATAAATTTAATAGCCCAGTCCTAGTTAAGGTCTACTATTCATTCGCAGGGGTGGTGGATGCAACATGATCCCTTCTTTTTAGCCTTCACCATCCCTAATATGTTGACCAACTCAGAAGGTTTTGCCTTGAGATGCCACCTCTTTTTGTAAGTTGCAATTAACGTGGTTTTGGAATGCTGGTTCTCTTTCCTACAGAACACTCATTTATAGCACGCGTTACGTCGGTACATAATCTTTGCAACCATGAGCCACTTGAAGATTTTCTTTCTGAAAGTTTCCCTCGACTGTAGGTAGTTGTCCCAATGCTCCGAATCCGCAACGATCTATTCGAAGAAAAAAATCTCATCTCAGCAAATTGAACACAATATAAAAGCCAGGCACAAAATGGGTTGTTTTTTCTTTGCATTTAGTTTCCTAAAACTTTGATTATATCGAAAATAGACATAAAACAAAGGGGTATTTGCATTTTGTTTATTTGCATTTGGTTTCTTTGCATTTGGTTTCTGACACTAAACGATTTACGTTGTTGGTAATATCTTGGACCAGCTATAGTTGCGAATCTGCGGCAACGACGACGTCCTTGTCGATCAGTTCCTGCATGGGGCCCACATCTGTAGCACGGAGCGTACCAGCCACACACCCTCCTAGGGAAGCTAGGATCGTCCTCGCTGGCAAGGCATTTGGGTGGTGACGAGTACTGCACAGCGGCAAAGACGTGGATTGATAGGCAGAGGCGATCAAACGATGGAGGCGGGAGCGAAATTTGGGGAGTGAAGATTCAATTTTTTTTACATTCAATTTGTTCGGATGAAAGCGGTCAAGGCTGTTTGAGGTAAATGAAGGAAACGGCCGCACACTTCCTTCACAGGCCTTATGTATGCATTCCGTCTCGATGGCTAGATCCAACATCCGATATTGTCCCATTTGCACATAACCTACATGGGGGCTTATGAATATCACTCCTGATGTTTGACCACACTCTCTAGGAGTCTTATGAGGACACCGTGCGAGGTCTCGTGATTTTTGGCACCTCGTGAATTTGCGTGGATTATAATTTATAAAGGCAACGGACGGGCATCATGTTCACAGAGAAGGGCACTGAGGCCATGCCTCCCATTGGTAGCATATGATGCATGTATGGACCAAAGAGCTTAAACAGTGGCTTTCATCACATTCCCTGCTATGATTTCATGTGGTTGTAGTCTAGATCTTGAAATACGGTAATGTCATGAATATGGGAGGGAGGGATGGGGAGAAAGGCTATTCAATAAACTACCCCCATAATTTAAGTTTGTTTTCCTAGCAGGAAAAACAAGTTGTTTTAAATAAGGATTTTAGCACTTTTTAATAAGGATTGTATAATTTCACATTATAAGTTTCTTTGTTTTCTAACACAAAGGTGTTGTAATCACATAGAACTCCACCTTGAGCCTCTCACTATCACGTTCACGTTGTACTCACCCTAAAATCAAGCTGAGGTCGATCAAATCTCCCCAGTCCACGGGCAACCTCGACGCAATAGCTAAATATGGTTAGCAGAGCGTTTCTCCCCAAGTCGTTTTTTGAGGGAAATCACATTCTTATTTCTTTCCTCCAATATATGTGGCGAAAAACATGGAATAGAAATCGTGTGAGGCATGGTTGAACAAGTGCACCTGTTTTTTCCTCCAAAAGTGCAATTGTTGGCAAACTATATGTGAGCGTGTCATATTTCACATTTTCCTTAAATCATGTTGTACTCTTGCACAAACTATTGAATTGTTGTTTTTTATTTTGTTAACAATTTCTAAATATTGAATTTCAGCATGCACCTATCCCATGGCGGTTAGATTAAAATTTTCTCATCCAAGCTCCGCCAGCGACCACGCAGATTCTTCTACCTTGCATGTGCTCCTCTGCTGTCAGGTACCAGAGAGGGGAATCTGGATGCTATAAGATGTGATACATGTCGACACATATCATGCACCCCTAGCCAACAGGCCGATGTGTGGTCAAGGGTGGATGGATGGTGTGGGTCAACTTGGCTAAAGGTGCATAGTTTGAGTATATAGGGGCTAGCTTTGCATGGTTGTTTGTCTAGAAGGCTAATAAGTGTGCATGTGTCATGTCTATCTATTGTCAAGGATTACCGGTGGGTGTCTACATGGGGAAATGTGCATGCACGGCGTGGGTCTAGCTGAGTGCGATACATGACAAGAGCCTTTGTGGCTAGTGTTGGAAATGTGCCATAGAGGCAATAATAAAATGGTTATTATCATATTTCCTTGTTCATGATAATCGTCTACTGTTCATGTTATAATTGTATTAACAGGAAACAGTAATACATGTGTGAATAAATAGGTCACAATGTGTCCCTAGCAAGCCTCTAGCTGGCTAGCTCGTTGATCAATAGATGATCATGGTTTCCTGATCATGGGCATTAGATGTCATTGATAACGCGATCACATAATTGGGAGAATGATATGATGGACAAGACCCAATCCTAAGCATAGCACTAGATCGTATTGTTCGTATGCTAAAGCTTTTCTAATGTCAAGTGTCTTTTCCTTTGACCGTTAGATTGTGCAACTCCCGGATACCGTAGGAGTGCTTTGGGTGTATCAAACGTCACAACGTAACTAGGTGACTATAAAGATGCACTACAGGTACCTCTGAAAGTGTCTGTTGGGTTGATACGAATCAAGATCGGGATTTGTCACTCAGTGTGACGGAGAGGTATCTCTGGTCCCACTCGCTAGAACATCATCATGAGCTCAATGTAACTAAGGAGTTGGTCACACGATAACGTGCTACGGAACGAGTAAAGAGACTTACCGGTAACGAGATTGAACAAGGTATAGGTATACCGACGATCCAATCTCGGGAAAGTTCTATACCGACAAACAAAGGGAATTGTATACGTGATTGATTGAATCCTTGACATCGTGGTTCATCCGATGAGATCATCGTGGAACGTGTGGGAGCCACCATGTGTATCCAGATCCCGCTGATGGTTATTGGACGGAGAACGTCTCGGTCATCTCTAAATGCTTCCCGAACCCGTAGGGTCTACACACTTAAGGTTCGACGATGCTAGGGTTATAGGGAAATGTGATACGAGGTTACCGAAAGTTGTTCAGAGTCCCGGATGAGATCCCGGACATCACGAGGAGCTTCGGAATGGTCCGAAGGTAAAGATTGATATATAGGATGGATGGTTTTGGACACCGGAAATGTATCGGGCGCACAGGTAGCGTACTGGGACCACCGGAAATGGTCCCGGGGGTCCACCGGGAGGGGCCACCAGGCCCAAGAGGTACCATGGGCCAAAAGGGGGAGGGAAACCAGCCCAAAGTGGGTTGGTGCACCTCCCACAAGAGGACTAAGGCGCAGGAGGGAGAGAAGGGGGGTGAACCCTGGCACTGGTGGGCCTAAGGCCCACCTAAGGGGTGCGCCACTCCCTCCCCCTGCCCTAGCCACCGCACCTCTCATCTGGGGGGCTACCGCACCACCTAGGGGGGAACCCAAGGGGTGGCACCCCCCTCCCCTCCTCCTGTAAATGCCTAGGGGTTTGGGGTTGTTTTGCACACGGTTTCTTCTCCTCTCGGCACAGCCCTGCTTCCCTCCTTCCTCCTCCTCCCACGGTGCTTGGCGAAGCCCTGCCGGGAGACCTCGTCTCTCCATCGACACCACGCCGTCGTGCTGTCGGAGATCTTCCCCAACCTCTCCCTCCTCCTTGCTGGGTCAAGGTGTGGGAGACGTCACCGGGCTGCACGTGTGTTGAACGCGGAGGTGTCGTGGTTCGGCACTAGATCGGAATCTCACCGCGACTTGAATCGTCGCGAGTACGACTACATCAACCGCGTTCTAGAAACGCTTCCGCTTAGCGATCTTCAAAGGTATGAAGATGCACTCGACCCTCTCTCGTTGCTGGTCTCTCCATAGGAAGATCAGAATATGCGTAGGAAATTTTTTGAATTTATGCTACCTTACCCAATAGCGTGGGCCCACATTAAGGACACTGAGTTCTGAGGAAAATGAAGGAAAGGGCCCGGCACTCTGTCCGCATGCCGGACTCGTTCCTAGATCTAAGAGTACGTCCATCGAGAGAATCCTCCAGTAACGAGCGAGATGCTTCTATTATGTATGCTCCCTATTTCCCAAAATATTGGGCATCTAATTTTTTGCAGGATACCCATAATTTACAGTGCACTTGCCTCCTTCTCTCGTTATGTTACAGCCATAACAAACTATCCCTATTTTGTACTGGAAGGGAGATCCTGGATGCCTTCCTCTCTTCTTACTTTCTAGTCGTGAATGCCTCTCTCTCTGTAATGACGGACGTGGCCCAATTTTTGTATTGCGAAGTACTACGCCTAACGCTAAGGAAAGGAGGGAGTTGTAATTTTACTTTGTATAAAACTAGCTACTAAGTTATCAATATAATCGAAGTACACATATGTGCCTGATCAAAGACGCAGTAGACATAATACTAAGTAGTTTTGATAATTGTTCTCTTTTTCTTGATTCACTTGGTTTATACTCCCTCCATAAACTAATATAAGAGCCTTTAGATGACTAAAGTAGTGATCTAAATGCTCTTGTATTAGTGATAATTGGGCGAACTTGTGAGTTGTGCGCGTTTCAACGATCACAATCTACATGATTTACTAAAAACATACAAAATATGAAAATTTCTCTCACTTAATTGTCATGGAGAACATCAAATATATGTACTATATTAAATTTTCATATTCTCTTGTAGTTAGACCATTTGATCACCATATGTAGCACTTAATTTGACTGGTGAAGTGCTAAGAAAAACAACATGTATAATAATGTTGATTGAACATTTGCTCTCTTCTATTGTACCTATATAAAAAGAACATATATAAAAACTGGTTCTGGTTTTTAAAAAACTGATGGGAACTAAGGAGTATTTGCTCTTGAATGCTAGCAATGGAACTGCTACTTTCTTTTATTGAGATTATCTATAAATTGTTGTCTTCCAAACATCTATGCAATTGTTTTTGTAAGTTTGGTCCCTCAACTTCAGTAGTCTATATCGACCAAACTCTCCTAGTTCTACTAGATATCTATACTCGTATCAATTAGTTTGCTGAGATAGATGAATAGCTTCTCGTGTTGATTATAAGGCCGAGAAGCTTTATGAGTTTTCATGCAGTATGGTAGAGCACAATTTTTATATTCACATACATTAAATCTAGTTTGTTATATCATTGTTCATCTGTATACCATAAAAAATCTAACCACAAATTTGGCACATTCACGGAACCCAGATTGCTTCTTTGTTGCAATATCAGAAGTTCATAAAATAATTAAACACACAACAACGGATGCACATCATGTTGATATGACTGGGTGAACTTCTCAAGACACCTGGCACGAAAATGAGACGCTTACTATGCCACGCCATCGCTTATTCATATGATGCAGCGAAGGATGCCTTTATCATTAATGGGAGAGCATGTAGGATCACACTACATGATGTAGAACATATAACGGGCCTCCCTTGCATGGGGAAGAAACATGTCCCTTCAAATCACAATGATACTATGGAGTTGTGGATGGAACTGAAAGACCCCAATGACATAAAAGTAACTTTGAAAGGATTGCTAGCCAAGATGAAAGGCGACAACGCACCTAATTTTGTCAGGCCATTTGTCTTTTACGCCATAGGGAAATATATATGCCCGACAACACAGCAATATGTGGACAACAGATACCTTGGGATTGTTACAAACGTTGAGACTATAAAGAACACAAATCTTGGACAGCTAACACTTGAACATCTTATTTTTAGCATCAAGAAATTTGTAAATGGTTGAGCAAATCTGGAGGGGAACCTACCACTTCTGCATGTAATTCCTAGTAGTACAATTATCAATTGCCTAACTTACATTATGTGATCTATGGCAAAGTTTCTAAACGAGTTTTGTTGTCATGCAGACGTGGTAGTACGTGAAGTTCCGGTTGCACCAATTGGACTCCAACATCTCGTATGCATCAAGGTTAAGGCTGTTGATCCAGAACTGGAGTGAAGAGAAGGTACACAAGGTTGACAACATAATCAACAAAAAATATATAGGAGTTGGAGAGGTAAAGAGTCAGTATTATGTGCCTGAATTATGAACCATATATTTCAAATCACTCTAACGACACTAAACTTTAGTATGTTGAGGACCTGCTGCGGCCTTTCAACCCACCATTAGATGGTACGCCGGCCAAACTGAAGACTAACAGTCGGGTAAATGAGTTACATGAGGTGCAAATCTATATTGTTGCTTTGAAAGTACAATTGAAGTATATGCTTCTAACTTATTGTAAGTTGCAGGATAAGGCACTCATCTCTCTTGTATTGGCTTTTGAAAGATGTTGCCTCCATCGTGTGGGAAGCGGGTGGACAAAAATTCAATAGGATGTGCACCCTTGAAAAAAATGGATGAGTGCCTTAGGCATACCCTTGCGAATGGTAGACGCGTGCACGACCTCAACACATAATTCAATGTGAGGATACCTTTATGATTTTCTTAATAATTTTACTATCAATACTCCCCGGATTAACACTTATTCAGAACTACCGCTATGGACTATTGGAAGTTGATCGTCCAGGAGTCAAGGGCATACAACTATCTCACCTGAGAGCACCTGCATACCCAGGAGAGAATGCTCCTCACCGAGGAAAACAAAAAGATCACACAAAGGTCGCTGCCAAATGCATTCTGGCTAAAGGAATAGAGAAGGATGAGACAGATGCCCCCATGAAGAAGGTTAATGAACATTTTTAGGCTGCTCCTATTTTGCATTTGTGAAATCATTCCAAAACCACCACAAGCTTTGGAGCTCTCATGGTGATACACATTTTACAATAAATTTATTCTATTTTAAGTTAACGCAGATTGCTAGCTAACATATGTTGTTCCACATTCAGGATGAAGAAGACAGAGCTATTGGTGCAGCTTGCAAGGAGAG
The DNA here is from genome assembly GCF_904849725.1 of Hordeum vulgare subsp. vulgare. Classification (NCBI taxonomy): domain Eukaryota; kingdom Viridiplantae; phylum Streptophyta; class Magnoliopsida; order Poales; family Poaceae; genus Hordeum; species Hordeum vulgare. Next base: position 229,313,233 of record NC_058520.1, on the reverse strand, counting down.
TCTCAGGAATGTTTCAGAGATTTATAAAGAGGTGGATGCTTTGTAGGGTGCTCCGAGTTTTGATTAACGAAAGCATTCAAAACTGACCCCAAACCTTGAAGCTTTCCTGGTGATGCACATTTTACATTAAACTAATTTTGATTTTAAGTTCACGCATATTTCTACCTAACAACCGCTTTATTTCGAATCGTGGGATCCTTTGGATTTGAGGCGCATTCAGAATTTGCGGAAGGCTGAAGAAAGAAAAAATCAAGTTCACAAAAATGTCAGTATTGAAATGGGGGAAGAGACAGGTAGCAAAAGAAAACAATTGTCTGCCAAGGCAAATGGAACATGGGAGCGAGAAGAACCCCATGTCTTCCCAATTGATGAGGACAACTATGAAGATTCCTTCGAAAAGGAGCGAGGAATTGTGGTTGAATCCATGCCACCAACAGGTTTGAGAGGCCGTAAAAGAGTGGTATATTCATTATTCAAGAATGAAGATTACATTCTGTATGATAGTGATAAGAGAGAAAGAACAACAGGACTCCATTGGACTCTACCAACGAGTCCAGGGGCACAAAGAATACAAAGAGGAAAAACTGCCCAAGCAATTTAAAAAATACAAACACATGTGCTTCGAGGATGGAGGGCGAGCTTCACAAGTTTCGACATGATCGCGTGGCTGAAATTGTCAACACCTCGGATATTGAAAAAGAATTGGTGCTAATGGATGACATTGTTCAATGACAGAAGCATTTGCAATGCCTCACATTGATAGAAGGATCCGAAGATGAGAAATGGTTGGGTGACGAAGTAATATATTTCCAATTTAGTTTATCAATTTTCTTTTGCACAGTACAATGAACTTGAATTTTGTTTTAGGTAATTGATGTTGTGATTCAGCTCATGTGTCACGATCGTCCGAAAGACATAAGGGACGGGAAACTTGTTTACATTGAAAGGGTGGTCGGCGTTGCTACGCTCGAAACAGATGGTAAGGGTAAGAACTGCCACGAGCACGCTTTGGCGGGCAGTCATGGAACAAAAAAAGGGAACAAGTACCTCACACATGATATGGAACCATATAACCATGACTTAAAACACATTTCTTTATCTTATTATTATGCATGTTGATCCGATCATCATTGCTTTACAGGGTTTCCTACCTACGAACATGACAAACACCCACTAGTTCCTTGTGGTCGTAAACCCCAAATGGAGGGAGATTCAGATTCTTGATTCACTTTACTGCTACATAGAACACACACAAGTAAATCACGTGGTGGGATTTTGAACGTATTTCAATAAAACACATGATCTAATATCATACCAACCTATGAATCATGAGCAAGTTCTAATCCGATGGACTTGCAGATACGTGGGGTGGAAGCACATCTGAGAGTATCGTTGCGGACCAATGGACCACAAAGCCATGCATGGAAAGACATTAACATGACTCAATTGTTAGTAAAGTTTGTTCCTTTGCCAAGACAAGATGACATTTCAGTCAAAACTTTTAGCTTTCATTTTTGTTTTTCATTCTTAATACGTGAAATGCTGCTAACAGAATTAAATTTTTTAGTTCTTCTTGTGCACTCTACATGTTGAAGAACATCTAATTTTTACGGGGGATGATCTTATACTATAATATGACCAAGTACATAGAGTAACACCTATATCAATTTTTTGAACCTATGTAATGATCCTGACATATCCTTCCGTGAAGGCCTACATCAACTATTATAGAAGAGAGCTGCCTCTTATGACTTTTAATTCACACTACAACAAATTGAAATCCATTAAAAGGTTGAAGGTGAACATTGTTATCCTATCGGATCCATCCGCGACTAACGACTATGACGATGCAAGCACTTAGTCTAGTAGTGCTTGATTCTTGGATGCGGAGTTTACACTTGGTTATAAAGCGATAGAGTGGGTTCGGTTTGGTTTTATTCACGTAGAAGGTTTCCTAGCCATGTTCTTAGTCCATTGCGGATTAATCAAGTTGTAATACTTCATAGTAATGGTTCTAAATACTATTCTTGACATAAATTTGGTCTGCATGGCATCACCTTCAAATATATATTTTGTTTTTAAAACCATACTTTTTGTTTCAAGGTTAAGTGGTTAATAGGAAGGTTAAATAAAACTGAATTTTATAATTAAGTTTCGCTGGAGTGTGGACAAGATTCAGACCAATTACGGAGTGCACGATCAAACCTAGATGAAGTTCTTAACGGAGAAACAAAATAAGTGTGTGGGTTTATTCAAATTTTCTAACGCTAACTCGAAGTGTCGTACAAGCTATTCACTTTCAGTTTTAGAAAAATTTCAGCACCAACCGAATCACCGAATTGCAGTGTGTGCTCAAATATTTTGGCCAAAAGGTAAATATTTCAGTGAGTGCTGAAATGAATGAAACTCGGTAAATTTCTTCGAAATCTCACTGAAAGTGAAAACCATGGTCTCATGGCATCGAAGTTGGGAGATGTGATTTTCAATATTCTGGGAGAATTGTGCAAAAGAACTGGTCCTAAAGCACATAACGAAGGGGGCCTCCGGTGGATGGTATAATGAAATAAGGCCCAACGATTGACTCTTATTGTCAAATAGAATATATTCCTTCCTTTTTTGCACAATGGTACCTGATATGACGTAGCTAGCGATTCCTTGTTATATGCCTCTACGCAATCTCGGAAGGGAAATACCAGTCGGGGTGGTTACTACTCCTTGTAAATAGGAATCCTTTGAAACCTCTAGATCGTACTTCGCCAACCTATGCCACAGAAAAATTGCTACCAAGGAAACGAGCAAGACTGAAGGATGGAGCGAACGATGAATCCTCTGGTAACACATCATGCAACCCCAACTATTTTCCTCCCATGATCTCCATGTAACCCCACCTTTTTTTACTCCCACTATCTTCCACCTACGACTTTTGCGTGCAACCCTAGTTTCGGTTTATTCACACTAGTTGCACATGTATGGATCTTAGGATGCTTATTTTCTACCATATGAGAAGTTCATAGATGGATTAAATAGGCAGCAAAGGTTGTACATCATGTTGATAGGACTAGGTGAACTTCTCAGGACACCTCACATAAAAATTAGACATGTATAGTGTGAGGACATTGCTAATTGATATGATGAAGAGAATGATGACTTTATCGTTAATGGGAGACCATATGGGATCGCACTAGAATATGGGGCGCATATAACAAGCATGCCCTGCATGGGGAAGATGCACATCCCTTCAAGTCTTGACGATACTATGGAGTTGTGGAAGAAACTGAAAGACCGTAATGACACAAAAATAACTTCCAATGGATTGCTAGCCAAGATGGAAGATGGCATTGAGAGGGTGGTCGGCGTCGCTATGCTCGAAAGAGATGGAAGCATAGAGGATTGCCACGGGGACGTTTTGTCGGGCATTCATGGAACAACAAAAGACGAACTGTACCTGAGACATGATTGGTACCATTTAACCATGACTTAAAACACATTTATTTATCTTATTTTTATGCATGTCGATCGGATTGTCATTGCTTTCTAGGTTTTCCTACCTACGAACATGGCAAACACCCACTGGTTCCTTGTGGTCGTAAACCCCTGAATGAGGGAGATTCAGATTCTTGATTCACTTTTCGGCTATGCACTACGCACACAAGTAAATCATGTGGTGAGATTTTAAACGTTTTTCAATAAAACACAATATTCAACATCATACATAACTATGAATCGTGAGCAACTTATCATACCACGGACTTGCAGATACGTGTGGTGGAAGCACATCAGAGCATCTCAGCGAATCTTTGGACAATAAAGCCATGCATGGCAAGACATTAACGTGACCCAATGGACAGTAAAGCTTGTTCCTGTGCCAACACAAGATGACATGTCACTCAAAAAAAAATATCATTTGTTTCTATTTTTCATTGTTAATACGTGAAATGTTGCTAGCAGAATTAAATGTTGCAAATCTTCTTGTGCACTCTACAGAAGAACATCCAATTCTTTACTGGAGAAGATCTGACACTGCCATTGTAACCAAGTACGTAGAGTAACAACTACATTTGTGTCAATTTTTTGAACCTGCATAACGATATTGACATATCCTCCCATGAAGGCCTACATCAACGATAACATAAGAGAGTTGCATGTTATACTTCTTAATTCACCCTACAACAAATTTAAATCCCTGAAAAGGCTGAAGATGCACGCTGTTAGCCTATCTGATACAGGTGCGGCTGAAGACGATGAAGATGCAAGAAGTTAGTCCATAGTGATTGGTTCTTGGATGTGGCGTTTACACTTGGCTGTAAAGCGGTAGAGTTGGTTTGGATTGGTTTTAGTCCCATAGAAGGTTTACTAGCCATCTTCTTAGTCCATTGCAGATTAGTCAAGCTGTAATACTTCACAGTAATGGTTCTAAATACTTGTTTTCAAATAAATTAGGTCGGCATGGGATCACCTTGAAATGTATATTTGCTTTTTACAACCAGGCTTTCTGTTTCAAGGTTATGTGGTTAATAGGAAAGTTCACTGAAATCTGAATATTATAATTAAGTTTCATCAGAGTCTGGACAAGATTCAAACCAATTACAGAGTGCATGAGTAAACCTAGATGAACCTCTTAACAAAGAAACAAAATAAGCATGTGGGTTTATTCAAATTCTCTATCACTAACTGGTAGTGTCGTGCAAGATATTCACTTACAATTTCACAAAAATTTCAGCACCAATAGACTCACCGAAATCTAGTGAGTGCTCAAATATTTTGGCTGAAAGGTAAATATTTCAGTTAGTGCTGAAACGAATGAAACCAGTAAATTTCATTGAAATCTCACTGAAAGTGAAAACCATGGTGTCGTGGAATCAAAGTTGGGAGATGTGATTTTCAAGATTCTGGGAGAATTGTGCAAAAGAACTGGGCCAAAAGCACGTAAGAGAGGGGGCTTGCGGTTGATGGTACAATGAAATAAGGCCCAAAAATTTACACTTATTGTTAAAGAGAATATATTCCTTCCTTTTTTCACAATTGTACATCATCTAACGTAGCTAGGAAATCCTTGTTATACACCGCTACACAATCTGAGAAGGGAAATACCAATCGAGGGTGATTACGAATCCCTATAAATAAGAATCCTTCAATACCTCGTGATCGTACTTCGCCCATCTATACTACCGAAAGATTCATACCCAGGAAACCAATAAGACCAAAGGACGGAGCGAACGATGAATCCTTTGGTAACTCACCATGCAACCCCAGCTATTTTCCTCCCACGATCTCCGTGTAACTCCACCTTTTTTTCCAGCCATGATCTTCCACCTTCTTTTCTGCCATATGAGAAGTTCATAAACGGATTAAACACGCAGCAAAGTTGTCCATCAAGTTGATAGGACAGGGTGAACTTCTCAAGACACCTCGCATCAAAATTAGATCTGTATCTGCCAGGCCATCGCTAATTCATATGATGAAGAGCAAGATGCCTTTATCATTAATCGGAGACCATGTGTGTCGGTGCACTATAGATTAGGGTCTTCTATGCCCCAGACTTGTGAACGTGCACCAGCAGCACACTTGGCGGCAGTACACTAAGAGAGCCGACGGGAAGTTAACAAACTAGGCTTGCCAAGACCATGTTGGGGAACGTCGCATGGGAAACAAAAATTTTCCTACGCGCACGAAGACCTATCATGCTGATGTCCATCTACGAGAGGGGATATTCGATCTACGTACCCTTGTAGATCGCACAGCAGAAGCGTTAGTGAACGCGGTTGATGTAGTGGAACGTCCTCACGTCCCTCGATCCACCCCGCGAACCGTCCCGCGATCAGTCCCACGATCTAGTGCCGACCGAACGGCACCTCCCCGTTCAGCACACGTACAACTCGACGATGATCTCGGCCTTCTTGATCTAGCAAGAGAGACGGAGAGGTAGATGAGTTCTCCGGCAGCGTGACGGCGCTCCGGAGGTTGGTGGTGACCTAATCTAAGCAGGGCCCTGCCCGAGCTCCGCAAAAACGCGATCTAGAGGTAAAACCGTGGAGATATGTGGTCGGGCTGCCGTGGCAAAGTTGTCTCAAATCAGCCCTAAAACCTCCGTATAAATAGGGGGAAGAGGGGGAGCCTTGCCTTGGGGTCCAAGGACCCTCAAGGGGTTCGGCCGAGTCAAGGGGGGGAGTCCTCCCCTTCCAAACCGAATCCAACTAGGTTTGGAAAGAGGAGTCCTTCCCCCTTTTCCCACCTCCTCTTTTTTTTCTTTTCTCTTTGATTTTCTTCTTATGGCACATAGGGCCTTCTTGGGCTGTCCCACCAGCCCACTAAGGGCTGGTGCGCCACCCCCAAGGCCTATGGGCTTCCCCGGGGTGGGTTGCCCCCCCCCCCCGGTGAACATCCGGAACCCATTCGTCATTCCCGGTACATTCCCGGTAACTCCAAAAACCTTCCGGTAATCAAATGAGGTCATCCTATATATCAATCTTCGTTTCCAGACCATTCCAGAAACCCTCGTGACGTCTGTGATCTCATCCGGGACTCTGAACAACATTCGATAACCAACCATATAACTCAAATACGCATAAAACAACGTCGAACCTTAAGTGTGCAGACCCTGCGGGTTCGAGAACTGTGTAGACATGACCCGAGTGACTCCTCGGTCAATATCCAATAGCGGGACCTAGATGCCCATATTGGATCCCACATATTCTACGAAGATATTATCGTCTGAACCTCAGTGCCAAGGATTCATATAATCCCGTATGTCATTCCCTTTGTCCTTCGGTATGTTACTTGCCCGAGATTCGATCGTCAGTATCCGCATACCTATTTGAATCTCGTTTACCGACAAGTCCCTTTACTCGTTCCGTAATACAAGATCTCGCAACTTACACTAAGTCACATTGCTTGCAAGGCTTGTGTGTGATGTTGTATTACCGAGTGGGCCCCGAGATACCTCTCCGTCACACGGAGTGACAAATCCCAGTCTCGATCCATACTAACTCAACAAACACCTTCGGAGATACCTATAGAGCATCTTTATAGTCACCCAGTTACGTTGCGACATTTGATACACACAAAGCATTCCTCCGGTGTCAGTGAGTTATATGATCTCATGGTCATAGGAACAAATACTTGACACGCAGAAAATAGTAGCAACAAAATAACACGATCAATATGCTACGTCTATTAGTTTGGGTCTTGTCCATCACGTGATTCTCCTAATGACGTGATCCAGTTATCAAGCAACAACACCTTGTTCATAATCAGAAGACCTGACTATCTTTGATCAACTGGCTAGCCAACTAGAGGCTTGCTAGGAACAGTGTATTTTCTATGTATCCACACATGTATATAAGTCTTCATTCAATACAATTATAGCATGGATAATAAACGATTATCTTGATACAGGAATTATAATAATAACTATATTTATTATTGCCTCTAGGGCATAATTCCAACAGTCTCCCACTTGCACTAGAGTCAATAATCTAGCCCTCACATCATCATGCGAATTACATTGTAATAAATCTAACACCCATACAGTTCTGGTGTTGATCATGCTTTTCCCGTGGAAGAGGTTTAGTCAGCGGGTCTGCTACATTTAGATCCGTGTGTACTTTGCATATATTTACGTCCTCCCCTTCGACGTAGTCGCGGATGAGGTTGAAGCGTCGTTTGATGTGTCTGGACTTCTTGTGAAACCGTGGTTCCTTTGCTAGGGCAATGGCACCCGTGTTGTCACAGAACAAGGTTATTGGATTCAGTGCGCTTGGCACTACTCCAAGATCCGTGATGAACTGCTTCATCCAGACACCCTCCTTAGCCGCCTCAGAGGCAGCCATGTACTCCGCTTCACATGTAGATTCTGCTACGACGCTTTGCTTGGAACTGCACCAGCTTACCGCACCCCCATTAAGAATAAATACGTATCTGGTCTGCGACTTAGAGTCGTCCGGATCTGTGTCAAAGCTTGCATTGACGTAACCCTTTACGGCGGGCTCTTCGTCACCTCCATACACGAGAAACATCTCCTTAGTCCTTTTCAGGTACTTCAGGATATTCTTGACCGCCGTCCAGTGATCCACTCCTGGATTACTCTGGAACCTGCCTGCCATACTTATGGCCAAGCTAACGTCCGGTCTAGTGCACATCATTGCATACATGATCGAACCTATGGCTGAAACATAGGGGACGGTGCTCATATGCTCTCTATCCTCATCAGTTGCTGGGCACTGAGTCTTACTCAATCTCGTACCTTGTAAAACTGGCAAGAACCCTTTCTTGGAATGTTCCGTTTTGAACCTCTTCAAAACTTTATCAAGGTATGTGCTTTGTGAAAGTCCTATCAGGCGTTTCGATCTATCCCTGTAGATCTTAATGCCTAGAATGTAAGAAGCTTCTCCTAGGTCCTTCATAGAGAAACTTTTATTCAAGTAATTCTTTATGCTCTCCAAAAACTCTACGTTGTTTCCAATCAGCAATATGTCATCCACATATAATATTAGAAACGCCACAGAGCTCCCACTCACTTTCTTGTAAATACAAGATTCTCCAACCACTTGTATAAACCCAAATGCTTTGATCACCTCATCAAAGCGTTTGTTCCAACTCCGAGATGCTTGCACCAGCCCATAAATGGATCGCTGGAGCTTGCACGCCTTGTTAGCATTCTTAGGATCGACAAAACCTTCGGGTTACATCATATACAACTCTTGCTTAAGGAAACCGTTAAGGAACACCGTTTTGACATCCATCTGCCAGATTTCATAATCAAAAAATGCAGTTATTGCTAACATGATTCTGACGGACTTAAGCATCGCTACGGGTGAGAATGTCTCATCGTAGTCAACTCCTTGAACTTGTGAAAAACCCTTTGCCACAAGATGAGCTTTATAAACGGTCACATTGTCGTCAGCGTCCGTCTTCTTCTTAAAGATCCATTTGTTCTGAATAGCCTTGCGGCCCTCAGGTAGTACTTCCAAAGTCCATACTTTGTTCTCATACGTGGATCCTATCTCGGACTTCATGGCCTCTAGCCATTTGTTGGAATCTGGGCCCACCATCGCTTCTTCATAATTTGCAGTTTCATTGTTGTCTAACAACATGATTGACATGACGGGATTACCGTACCACTCTGGAGCAGCACGTGGTCTCGTCGACCTGCGTGGTTCGACAGGAACTTGAACCGGAGTTTCATGATCATCATCATTAACTTCCTCCTCAACCATCGTCGCTATGACAGAGGTTTCCCCTTGCCCTGCGCCACCATCTAGAGGGATGAGAGGTTCGACAACCTCATCAAGTTCTATCTTCCTCCCACTCAATTCTCTCGAGAGAAACTCCTTCACGAGAAAAGTTCCGTTTTTAGCAACAAACAATTTGCCCTCGGATTTGAGATAGAAGGTGTACCCAACCGTCTCTATTGGGTAACCTATGAAGATGCACTTTTCTGCTTTAGGTTCCAGCTTTTCAGGCTGAAGCTTTTTGACATAAGCATCACATCCCCAAAGTTTAAGAAACGACAACTTTGGCCTTTTGCCATACCACAGTTCGTATGGTGTCATCTCAACGAATTTTGATGGTGCCCTATTTCAAGTGAATGCAGCTGTGTCTAATGCATAACCCCAAAACGATAACGGCAAATCGGTAAGAGACATCATAGATCGCACCATCTCTAATAAAGTACGATTACGACGTTCGGACACACCATTACGCTGTGGTGTTCCAGGCGGTGTCAACTGTGAAACAATTCTACATTGTCTTAAGTGAGCACCAAACTCGAAACTCAGATATTCACCCCCACGATCAGACCTTAGGAACTTGATCTTCTTGTTATGATGATTTTCAACTTCACTCTGAAATTGCTTGAACTTTTCAAATGTTTCATACTTGTGCTTCATTAAGTAGACATAACCATATATACTCAAATCGTCAGTGAAGGTGAGAAAATAATGATATCCGCCACGTGCATCTACACTCATCGGACCGCACACATTGGTATGTATGATTTCCAACAAGTCACTTGCACGCTCCATTGTTCCGGAGAACGGAGTTTTAGTCATCTTGCCCATGAGGCATGGTTCGCACGTGTCAAGTGAATCAAAGTCAAGTGACTCCAAAAGTCCATCGGCATGGAGTTTCTTCATGCGCTTTACACCAATATGACCTAAGCGGCAGTGCCACAAAAATATGAAGCTATCATTGTTAACTCCAACTCTTTTGGTCTCAATGTTATGTATGTGTGTATCACTATCAAGATTCAGTATGAACAATCCTCTCACATTGGGTGCATGACCATAAAAGATGTTACTCATAGAAATTGAACAACCATTATTCTCTGACTTAAAAGAGTAACCGTCTCGCAATAAACAAGATCCAGATATAATGTTCATGCTCAACGCAGGCACTAAATAACAATGATTCAAGTTCATAACTAATCCTGATGGTAACTGAATTGAAAGTGTGCCGACGGCGATTGCATCAACCTTGGAACCATTTCCTATGCGCATCGTCACTTCATCTTTCGCCAGCCTTCGTCTATTCCGCAGTTCCTGTTTCGAGTTGCAAATATGAGCAACAGAACCGGTATCGAATACCCAGGCACTACTACGAGAGCCGGTTAAGTACACATCAATAACATGTATATCAAATATACCCGATTTTTCTTTGGTCGCCTTCTTATCAGCCAGATGCTTGGGGCAGTTGCGCTTCCAGTGACCCATACCCTTGCAATAGTAACACTCTGTTTCAGGCTTAGGTCCAGCTTTGGGTTTCTTCGTCGGATTGGCAACAGGCTTGCTGCTCTTCTTTGAATTACCCTTCTTGCCTTTGCCGTTTCTCTTGAAACTAGTGGTCTTATTCACCATCAACACTTGATGCTCTTTACAGAGTTCAGACTCTGCGACTTTCAGCATCGCAAACAACTCGCCAGGTGACTTGTTCATCCCATGCATGTTGTAGTTCAACACAAAGCCTTTATAGCTTGGCGACAGTGAATGAAGGATTCTATCAGTGATAGCCTCTTGTGGGAGTTCAATCCCCAGCTCAGCTAGACGGTTTGAGTACCCAGACATTTTGAGCACATGTTCACTGACAGACGAGTTCTCCTCCATCTTGCAAGCATATAATTTATCGGAGGTCTCATACCTCTCGATCTGGGCGTTCTTATGAAAGATGAACTTCAACTCCTGGAACATCTCAAATGCTCCATGACGCTCAAAGCAACATTGAAGTCCCGGTTCTAAACCATACAAGACTGCACATTGAACTACAGAGTAGTCCTCCTTACGTGTTAACCAAGTGTTCTTAACATCCTGGTCAGCCGTAGCGGGTGATTCGTCTCCTAGCGCAGCATTAAGGACATAATCCTTCTTCCCAGCTTGTAAGATTAGCTTAAGATTACGAGCCAAGTCTATAAAGTTGCTTCCATCATCATTCAACTTAGCTTTCTCTAGGAATGCATTAAAATTCAGGGCGACTGTCGCGTGAGCCATGATCTACAACACAAATATATTCAAAGTGTACTTAGACTATGTTCAAGATAATTAGAGTTTAACTTAATCAAATTACTCGCTAAACTCCCACTCAAAAAGTACATCTCTCTAGTCATTTGAGTGGTTCATGATCCACTTACACTAGCTCAAGTCCGATCATCATGTGAGTTGAGTATAGTTTCAGTGGTAAGCATCCCTATGCTAATCATATCATCTATATGATTCATGATCGACCTTTTGGTCTCATGTGTCCGAGGCCATGTCTGCACATGCTAGGCTCGTCAAGCTGAACCCGAGTGTTCCGCGTGTGCAACTATTTTGCACCCGTTGTATGTGAACGTTGAGTCTATCACACCCGATCATCACGTGGTGTCTCGAAACGACGAACTGTAGCAACGGTGCACAGTCGGGGAGAACACAATTTCGTCTTGAAATTTTAGTGAGAGATCACCTTATAATGCTACCGTCGTTCTAAGCAAAATAAGGTGCATAAAAGGATTAACATCACATGCAATTCATAAGTGACATGATATGGCCATCATCACGTGCTCCTTGATCTCCATCACCAAAGCACCGGCACGATCTTCTTGTCACTGGTGCCACACCATGATCTCCATCAACGTGTCATCATCGGGGTTGTCGTGCTACTCATGCTATTACTACTAAAGCTACATCCTAGCAAAATGGTAAACGCATCTGCAAGCACAAACGTTAGTTTAAAGACAACCCTATGGCTCCTGCCGGTTGCCGTACCATAGACGTGCAAGTCGATATTATCTATTACAAAATGATCATCTCATACATCCAATATATCACATCACATCGTTGGCCATATCACATCACAATCATACCCTGCAAAAACAAGTTAGACGTCCTCTAATTTTGTTGTTGCATGTTTTACGTGGTGACCGTGGGTATCTAGTAGGATCGCATCTTACTTACACAAACACCACAACGGAGATATATGAATTTCTATTTAACCATATACAAGGACCTCCTCGGTCAAATACGATTCAACTAAAGTTGGAGAAACTGACACTTTTCAGTCATCTTTGAGCAACGGGGTTACTCGTAGCGATGAAACTAGTCTCTCGTAAGCATACGAGTAATGTCGGTCCAAGCCGCTTCAATCCAACAATACCGCGGAATCAAGAAAAGACTAAGGAGGGTAGCAAAACGCACATCCCCGCCCACAAAAACTTTTGTGTTCTACTCGAGAAGACATCTACGCATGAACCTAGCTCATGATGCCACTGTTGGAGAACGTCGCATGGGAAACAAATATTTCCTACGCGCACGAAGACCTATCATGGTGATGTCCATCTACGAGAGGGGATATTCGATCTACGTACCCTTGTAGATCGCACAGTAGAAGCGTTAGTGAACGCGGTTGATGTAGTGGAACGTCCTCACGTCCCTCGATCCGCCCCGCGAACCGTCCCGCGATCAGTCCCACGATCTAGTGCCGAACGGACGGCACCTCCGCGTTCAGCACACGTACAGCTCGACGATGATCTCGGCCGTCTTGATCCAGCAAGAGAGACGGAGAGGTAGATGAGTTCTCCGGCAGCTTGATGGCGCTCCGGAGGTTGGTGGTGACCTAATCTCAGCAGGGCTCCGCCCGAGCTCTGCAGAAACGCGATCTAGAGGTAAAACCGTGGAGATATGTGGTCGGGCTGCCGTGGCAAAGTTGTCTCAAATCAGCCCTAAAACCTCCGTATATATAGGGGGAAGAGGGGGAGCCTTGCCTTGGGGTCCAAGGACCCTCAAGGGGTTCAGCCGAGCCAAGGGGGGGAGTCCTCCCCTTCCTAACCGAATCTAACTAGGTTTGGAAGGAGGAGTCCTTCCACCTTTTCCCACCTCCTCTTTTTTTTTCTTTTCTCTTTGATTTTCTTCCTATGGCGCATAGGGCCTTCTTGGGCTTTCCCACTCGCCCACTATGGGATGGTGCGCCACCCCCAAGGCCTATGGGCTTCCCTGGGGTGGGTTGTCCCCCCCCCCCCCCCCCCCCCCCGCCCCCGGTGAACACCCGGAACCCATTCGTCATTCCCGGTACATTCCCGGTATCTCCGAAAACCTTCCGGTAATCAAATGAGGTCATCCTATATATCAATCTTCGTTTTCGGACCATTCTGGAAACCCTCGTGATGTCCGTGATATCATCCAGGACTTCGAACAACATTCGGTAACCAACCATATAACTCAAATACGCATAAAACAACGTCGAACCTTAAGTGTGCAGACCCCGCGGGTTCGAGAACTATGTAGACATGACCCGAGTGACTCCTCGGTCAATATCCAATAGCGGGACCTGGATGCCCATATTGGGTCCCACATATTCTACGAAGATCTTATCGTTTGAACCTCAGTGCCAAGGATTCATATAATCCTGTATGTCATTCCCTTTGTCCTTCGGTATGTTACTTGCCCGAGATTCGATCGTCAGTATCCGCATACCTATTTCAATCTCGTTTACCGACAAGTCTTTTTACTCGTTCTGTAATACTAGATCCCGCAACTTACACTAAGTCACATTGCTTGCAAGGCTTGTGTTTGATGTTGTATTACCGAGTGGGCCCCGAGATACCTCTCCGTCACACGGAGTGACAAATCCCATTCTCGATCCATACTAACTCAACGAACACCTTCGGAGATACCTGTAGAGCATCTTTATAGTCACCCAGTTACATTGCGACGTTTGATACACACAAAGCATTCCTCTGGTGTCAGTGAGTTATATGATCTCATGGTCATAGGAACAAATACTTGACACGCAGAAAATAGTAGCTACAAAATAACACGATCAATATGCTACGTCTATTAGTTTGGGTCTAGTCCATCACGTGATTCTCCTAATGACGTGATCCAGTTATCAAGCAACAACACCATGTTCATAATCAGAAGACCCTGACTATCTTTGATCAACTGGCTAGCCAACTAAAGGCTTGCTAGGGACAGTGTTTTGTCTATGTATCCGCACATGTATATAAGTCTTCATTCAATACAATTATAGCATGGATAATAAACGATTATCTTGATACAGGAATTGTAATAATAACTATATTTATTATTTCCTCTAGGGCATAATTCCAACATACCACACCCCACCAAACGTGTGAAGAGCCAGCCCACGCTACAAGGCCCCGACAAGGAGGGCTCACAAGGCCCCGGCAAGCCCTCCTTGCCGGGAAGACTTGCAAGGCCCCGAAAAGTCCTCCTTGCCGTGAAGATGTCCGGGGCCCCGGCAAGAAGACCTTGCCGGGAAGACGAGCTAGGCCGCATGCTAGGACGCCAGGCCGGCAAGCTCCCTTGTCCTGCCAGGTGTCCCTCCTGCCACATTGCCGCCAATCGCCACCGCTCCAGCGCATCCCTCATGCTCCAGCACAAAGCCCAGGTTTCGACACAACTGTGCACGTGTCGAAGCAACCTTGATGCAGGTCAGGGGCCAGACAAGGCATTTACTACCCCTGAGACCACAATAGAAAGATTAGCGGTGAACCTTGTTCACTATGCAACCCGTGAGCACACTTTTGGTGACCCCTTTGCCTATAAAAGGAGGCCCAAAGCTCATTTATGGATTGGACCTTTTGGGAGTTAGACTCTTCAATCACCAGCTAAATTACTGTAGCAAATAACCGTACAGCAAGCACCCAATACAAACAAAGCAGGAGTAGGGTTTTACGCGCCAAGCAGCCCGAACCTGGGTAAACGACCTTGCCGGTGTGGATCGCTAGTTTTACTCTTGGCACCACCTCTCTCCCTCTGTCGAGCGATCAAGGGATCCTTAGATTTTCCCATAGGTGTCAATTTGCTGACATCTTTGGCGCGCTAGGTAGGGGGAGGAGGTCGCGTTGATCCGACCTAGCCATCAGCGCACCAGCTTTTCTTCACCACCATGGCCGCCAAGAACAGGGTTTCTCCGGCGACCGACGCACCCGCACCCATTGCTCCTACCCCGGCACAGGCGAGAGAGGCTGTGGGCTCAGGACAAGGAGGTGGAGGTGCCAAACTTCCGCAAAATTCTAGAGAGCAAACCCGGGCCAGTGGTATCATCCACAACCGCGACGACCATCCGCGCGCAGCCCGCGGGCGGCGCAGCTACTTCGAAGGATGTGAGGACATACAACGACGCATACGGACCCACCCCAACCTTCCTACGACACGCGCGGCGGACCACGTGAGAACGGCGGCGATTCGCCACCCCCACGAAGGACTCTGGGGCCTCCTTCCCATGACTCACTTGGCTGACACACACACTCTGGGACCGGCCAGGGCAGCGCACCACCACGGGACCAAGGGGGCACTGATTTTAACGTAGTTAGAAGTAAGAGCCCCTCATGGTCTTTGCACATATCGCCACTGCCCACGCCGGCAGAAGCCCTGAAGCGAGCTCAGCTCCTCTTGGACTTCTCCACAACAGCGGACGGGCTCAAGGAGTGGAGGGCCACCATCCAGAGTCTCGTCGCCCTCTCCAATGGGGACCGGCCCCAGCAGACGGGGACGTCGAAACGACCCTGAATCAAGAGCACCCACGACTGTACCGAGAACACTAGAGCTGTACCGGCCATGGTGCACTCTCCCCCACGGCGGCGTCAACAGGTTTTCGTCTCTAACGATTTGCCCTGGTCTTCCGAATCACGGACCCGACGCGATCAACGTGATGTTATTCACGAGCGGCGCAAGGAGGACGCGCGCACTCTCATCAAGCAACGACGAGAAACGCACCGTCAATCAAACAGACGTGTTGGAGCCGCTGCAGACACTCCTGCATCGGCGTATCCTGGCGAGCTATCTTACGAGGTGGGTTGTCCGGCATTTACCCGCGAGTTGCCGCAGGTCTAGTGGCCCAGGTCCCGTACCTTCAAGCCGGAGATCCCGGAGAAGTACGACGGCAAGACCCACCCGTCCGAGTTCCTAAGCATCTACACCATTGCGGTGCATGCTGCCGGGGGCCGAGACGACAAGATACTAGCCAACTACTTCCCCTTGGTGCTCAAGCCCAACATCAGGTCGTGGTTGATGCACCTACTCAAGATCTCCATTTCCTCCTGGAAGGAGTTGTGTGATGATCCACAGGTCTAGGGGATCTATCGTAGTCCTTTATATAAGTAAGAGTGTCGAACCCAACGAGGAGCATAAGGAACTGACAAGTGGTTTTCAGCAAGGTATTCTCTGCAAGCACTGAAATTATCGGTAACAGATAGTTATGTGTTAAAATAATTCGTAGCGAGTAGCAAGTAACAATAGTAACAAAGGTGCAACAAGATTTCCCAATCCCTTTTGTATCAATGGACAAGCCTGGACAAACTCTTATATGAGGTAAAGCACTCCCGAGGACACATGGGAATTTCTGTCAAGCTAGTTTTCATCATGTTCATATGATTCACGTTCGCTACTTTGATAGTTTGATATGTGGGTGGGCCGGTGCTTGGGTGCTGACCTTACTTGGAAAAATATCCCACTTATGATTAACCCCTCTCGCAAGCATCCGCAACTACGAAAGAAGAATTAAGACAAAGTCTAACCATAGCATTAAACTAGTGGATCCAAATCAGCCCCTTACGAAGCAATGCATAAACTAGTGTTTAAGCTTCTGTCATTCTAGCAATCCATCATCTACTTGTTACTTCCCAATGCTTTCCTCTAGGCCCAAATAATGGTGAAGTGTTATGTAGTCGACGTTCGCATAATATCACTAGAGGAAACACAACATACAACGCATCAAAATATCGAACGAATACCAAATTCACATGACTACTTATAGCAAGACTTATCCCATGTCCTCAGGAACAAAAGTGACTACTCACAAAGCATAATTATGTTCATGACCAGAGAGGTATTGAATAGCATTAAGGATCTGAACATATAATCTTCCACCGAGTAATCCAACTAGCATCAACTACGAAGAGTAATTAACACTACTAGCAACCTTACAAGTACCAATCGGAGTCGCGAGACGGAGATTGGTTACAAGAGATGAACTAGAGTTTGGCGATAAGTCGGTGCAGATGAAGATGTTGATAAAGATGAGTCCCCTCCGATGAGAGGAGTGTTGGTGATGACGATGGGGACGATTTCCCCCTCCGAGAGGGAAGTTTCCCCGGAAGGACGGCCCTGCCGGAGCTCTAGATTGGTTCTGCTCAAGTTCCGCCTCGTGGCAGCGGCGATTCCTCCCGAAATCCTCCTCTTGATTTTTTTCTCGACAAAACCCTCCTTATAGCAAAAGATGGGAGCCGGAGGGGCAACAGGGGGCCCATAAGCCACCCAGGCCCGGCCAGGGGGGTAGGCCGGGCCTGGCAGGCTTGTGGCCTCCTGGTGGCTCCCCTCCGGTACTTCTTCCGTCCAATATTTTTTATAAAATCCAAAATAATTCCTCATTGATTTTCACGGCTTTTGGAGTTGCGCAGAATAGGTATCTCAAACTTGCTCCTTTTTCAGACCAGAATTCCAGCTGCCTGCATTCTCCCTCTTCATGTAAACCTTATAAAATAAGAGAAAAAAGGCATAAGTATTGTACCGTAAAGTGTTATAACAGCCCATAAAGCGATAAATATCAACATAAAAGCATGATGCAAAATATAGTATCAACTCCCCCAAGCTTAGACCACGCTTGTACTCAAGCAGAAGCCGAGATCAATAAATATGCCCACATGTTTAGAGATAGAGGTGTTGATAAAAAAAATTACGGACATGCAGGCATCATTATCATAATAAGAACATCAATATCGTCATATAACCTCTTATGCTCAAGTGAAAATTCCTTCACAAAGTAAAGTATGGATCAAGAACCTTATTGAGAATTAACAACCAATAGCCTTTAATCATTGAAGCAATTGCAATTTATCATAACATCGGAAAGAGTCAAATAAGAGCTTGTAAAGAAAATCCACATACTCAATCATCCTATCGTCCTCTACAATTGCTAAAACTCATGTGGTACTCATGAGATCAAAGTTTCAGTTGAACACAGAGAAAGATAGGGGCTATAGTTTCGCCTCCCAACTACTTACCTCAAGCGTAATGTCAACAACAATAATTCATGAGTACTTACTTCCAAGTTGACATATGAATATAGATCTTTCCCTAGCACATGACGTTAGCCAAGATAAAGGTGAAATAAGGAATTGGTGTCGATCACCATGACTCTTTTAAGGATAAAAAGTAAAGGTACAAGATAGGCCCTTCGCAGAGGGAAGCAGAGGTTGTCATGCAATTTTGAGGTTTGGATGTGTGATCTCTTAGTGTGGAGGAATGTTACTTTATACTGCCTCCTGTGATAAAGAACTTTATTATGCAGTCTGTCGCTTTTATGTCTTCCTCATCACAGGTTCGTACAAAGCTTATTTTCCACACACTAATAGATCATACATATTTAGGGAGAAATTTTTATTGATTGCACCGATAACAACTTACTTGAGGGATCTTATTCAATCCTTGGGTAGGTATGGTGGACTCTCATGGCAAAACTGAGTTGAAGGTTTATGGATGCACAAGTAGTATCTCTACTTAGTGCGGAAGTTTTGGCTGATATGAGGTAGTAAGCGTCACATGCTAAGGGATATCTAGTCATATAACATTTCTCGGAACCAAGCAAACATAATTCATTATGTTGTCTTCCTTGTCCAACATCTACTTCTAAGCATGTAATAGTTTAATGAGTGTTCACAATCATAGATGGTGCTCAAGATGATATATTTATATGTGAACCTCTCTTTATTACTTCCTATTAATTGCAACAATGACCAAGGTCTACATTTGTCCACCCGCAACAAGTTTCAATCAACATTCTTTTTATATGTGAAGTCATCACTTCCCATAAGATCATTACATGATCTTTCATGTTATTGTTCTTTTATTATTCTTTTATTTAGATCATGGCATGAGGCAAGGCCCTTAACTAAAACACTCTTTATTATATGAATCGTGAACTCGATTACATTGGGGGTGACACAAAGCAAAAAATCAAGCCTAGATCATACTAAGAACTTTATTCTACTAGAAAAAGATAAAATAAAAAAGGATCCAACTAAGAAAAAGGTAAAGGCAAAAGATGTGATCGTGATACGATACCGGGGCCACTCCCCCAAGCTTGGCACAAGCCAAGGGGAGTGCCCATACCCGTGCTTAATTGTCTTCCCTCGAAGGTGATGGTGGTGGAGTTGTCGCAATCTGGGGTTGATTCTCCGTCTTCCAGGGCATAGGTGCTCCATCATGGAAAGATGATCGAGTCTCCGGAATCCTCAAATCTGCAGCCAATTGTATTGATTTAAATCTATACTCATACTCACAGTTTTGGTTCTGCAGGTTGTAGATCTGGGTTTGGAGGTGATCAATTCTATCATAGAGCCTAAAGAGGTGCTTCCCGATGTCATTGGCATTGATCTTGTGCTTGTTGGTGAACTATGTGATCATGATGTGGTTGGTGTTGAGTCCGCGTTCCACCATCCCTTGGCACTTGAAGACTTGCTGCTCCATTGCTTCGAGCCTCGCCTCCATGTTTCTGGTCTTCTTCGGCCCCTCAACATCACGGATGTGCAGCACCCCCTCATGCATTTCTATAGATTAAGGATGTTGCAATACTCCCGCGAGGTAGGGATTGATAACCTTCTCAAGGAACTTGTCCTTCGGAACTTTTGGGGACGCCATAGCGATCTAGATCTGTCTGCACAACAGCTCGAAACAAAAACAGAGGAAATTTGCGTGATACGAGGGTCAGTCCTTTCGGGAGAATATATAATGAATTTTTCCAGACCAAAAGGAATACTCCGCAAGAAAACAAAGTCTGGGAGGCACACGAGGTGCCCACAAGCCACCCAGGCCCAGCCAGGGGGTATGTAGCGCCTCGCAGGCTTGCCGCGTCCTCCTGCGCTTTCCGGACTACTTTAAATTTTTCTAATTTTCTAAAAATTCCAAAACGGAGTAATATTTCTACTGGAAAAGTTTTGGCGTTGGTTTACTTACGAAATCACATACCTTTTCATTTTCGGAGTCTCGAAGAGGCTGATAAATATTCCTTATGTACTCCTCCGAAGTTATGGTATTAATAATATGCTTTCAACATTTACGGGTGTACCTGAGATATAATGCTTGATTCTTTGCACATTTACAACTCTCGGAAAATTACCTTCCCTGTTGTTGATCTTGATGGCACTCGAACGATACACTTCCTCCACAATGTAAGGACCTTCCCATTTAGAGAGAAGCTTGCCTGTAAAAAATCTTAAACGAGAATTGTATAAAAAGACATAATCACCTACATTGAACTCACATTTCTGTATCCTTTTATCATGCCACCTCTTAACTTTTTCTTTGAACAACTTGGCCTTTTCATATGCCTGAATTCTCCATTCATCTAGTGAGCTAATTTCAAATAACCTCTTCTCACCAGCAAGTTTGAAATCAAAGTAGAGCTCTTTGATTTCCCAATAAGCCTTATGCTCTAGCTCAAGAGGTAAATGACATGCTTTACCGTAAACCATTTTGTACGGAGACATGTCCATGGGATTCTTATAAGCAGTTCTATAAGCCCACAGTGCATCATCAAGCTTCTTAGACTCATTCTTTCTACACCTATTAACAGTATTTTGCCGAATTAGTTTAATCACTCTATTTCTTAGCTCTACCTGACCACTAGACTAAGGATGATAGGGCGATGCAATTCTATGGTTGACATCATACTTAGCAAGCATTTTACGGAAAGCACGATGAATAAAATTTGAACCACCATTAGTCATTAGATATCTAGGGACTCCAAATCTAGGGAAAATAATTTCTTTAAGCATCCTAATAGAGGTGTTATGATCAACACTACTAGTTGGGATAGCTTCTACCCACTTAGTAACGTAATCAACAGCAACTAGGATATGAGTATATCCGTTGGACTTTGGAAAAGGACCCATATAATCAAAAACCCAAACATCAAATGGTTCAATAACAAGTGAATAATTCATAGGCATTTCTTGACGTTTACTAATATTACCTATCCTTTGACATTCATCAGAAGACAAGACAAACTTACGGGCATCCTGGAAGAGGGTAGGCCAATAGAAACCGGATTGCAATACCTTGTGTGTAGTTCTATCTCCCGCATGGTGTACTCCGTAAGCCTCGGAGTGACACTTCTGTAGGATCTGTCCCAGCTCATGCTCAGGTACACAACGTCTAATAACACCATCTACTCCATGTTTATAAAGGTGAGGATCATCCCAAAAGTAATGTCTCAAATCAAAGAAGAATTTCTTCTTTTGTTGGTATGTGAAACTAGGTGGTATATATTTGGCAACAATATAATTTGCATAATCAGCATACCACGGTGCACTATGTGAAGCATTGTTGACATTTAATTGCTCATCTGGAAAGCTATGATCAACAGGTTGTGGGTCATCAAGAACATTCTCCAACCTAGACAAGTTATCTGCTACGGGGTTCTCAGCACCCTTCCTAGCAACAACATGCAAATCAAATTCTTGTAGCAAGAGAACCCATCTGATAAGTCTAGGTTTAGCATCTTTCTTTCCATAAGATACTTAATAGCAGCATGATTAGTGTGAATAGTAACCTTGGAATCAACAATGTAAGATCTGAACTTTTCACATGCAAACACGAGTGCTAAAAATTCCATTTCAGTAGTAGCATAGTTTCTTTGGGCACTGTCTAGAGTTTTACTAGCATAATGAATAACATTCAATTTCTTATCAATTCTTTGTCCTAGAATAGCACCAACAACATAATCACTAGCATCACACATAATTTCAAAATGTAGGTTCCAATCAGGTGGTTGAACAATAGGTGTAGTTATCAAGGCCTTCTTAAGTATTTCAAATGCTTCCTCACAATCATCATAAAAAACAAATGGAATATCCTTTTGCAAGAGATTGGTGAGAGGCCTAGAAATCTTAGAGAAGTCTTTAATGAACCTTCTATAGAAACCAGCATGACCAAGGAAATTTCTTATACCTTTAATGTCTATAGGGCATGGCATTTTCTTGATCGCATAAACCTTAGCGTTATCGACTTCAATACCTCTTTCAGAAATTTTATGTCCTAAAACGATGCCTTCATTAACCATAAAGTGGCACTTCTCCCAATTCAAGACAAGGTTGTTATCTTTACATCTCTGCAAAACTCGATCAAGGTTGCTGAGGCAATCATCAAAAGAAGACCCGTAAATGGAGAAGTCATCCATGAAAACCTCAACAATCTTTTCACAAAAGTTAGAGAATATAGTCATCATACATATTTGAAAGGTAGTAGGTGCATTACATAAGCCAAAAGGCATACGTCTCTAAGCAAAGGTACCGAAGGGGCAGGTAAAATTGGTTTTCTCCTGATCAGATTGCGCAACAGGTATTAGGGAGAAACCAGAATAACCATCTAGAAAGCAGAAGTGTGTGTGTTTAGACAATCTTTCTAGCATTTGGTCAATAAAAGGCAAAGGGTAATGATCTTTCCTAGTGGCTTTATTCAATTTCCTAAAATCAACTACCATCCTATAGCCAGTAATAATCCTCTTTGGGATCAATTCATATTTATCATTAGGGACAAGGGTAATACCTCCCTTCTTAGGGACGCAATATACAAGACTTACCCAATCACTATGAGCAACGGGATAGATAATACATGCTTCCAGGATCTTTAGTATTTCTTTTCTTACTACCTCTTTCATCTTAGGATTTAATCTCCGTTGATGATCAGCAACTGGTTTGGAATCAGGATCGGTTTTAATTTTGTGCTGGCATAGAGTGGGACTAATGCCCTTAATATCATCAAGAGTATATCCAATAGCAGCACGATGCTTCCTCTGAGTTTTCAATAATTTCTTTTCTTCATGCTCTGAAATGCTAGAACTAATAATGACAGGATATATCTATTTTTCATCAAGATAAGCATACTTAAGAGTATCAGGTAATTGTTTAAGCTCAAACACAGGATCACCCTTTGGTGGGGGTGGATCTCCATGCAGTTCAACAGGCAAATTATTCCTAAGGATAGGATGTTGTTCAAAGATTACTCTATCTATCTCATTCCTTTCATCCATATGCATATCATTTTCATGCTCAAGCAAGTATTGCTCTCAAGGATCAGTAGGAGGCATAACAATAGAAGCTATGGCAATAATTTCATCCTTACTAGACAATTCTGTTTCATGAGGTTGTCTACCAAACTTGGAGAAATTGAATTCATGTGACACACCTTCAAAGCCAACAGTGATAGTTTGCTTCTCACAGTCAATATGAGCATTGAAAGTATTGAGGAAAGGTCTGCCAAATATGATGGGACAAAATCTATCTTGTGTGGTATCAAGAATAAGAAAATCAGCAGTATACTTAGTTTTACCACACAAGACTTCAACATCTCTAACAATTCCCAAAGGGCAGATAGTATCTCTATTGGCAAGATGGATAGTGACATCAATAGGTTCCATCTCAACAGGTGCAATCTCATCTTTAATTTCATCATATAAATATTGATGTATTGCACAAACACTAGCACCCACGTGACATAAACCATGAAAACAATGATCTCCTATCTTAACAGAAACAACAGGCATGCCAACAACATGCCTATGTTTGTCTCTAGTATGAGGTTTAGCAATTCTAGCAGCATCTTCACACAAGTGAATACCATGGCCATCAACATTGTCGGACAGGAGACCTTTGATAATAGGAATGCTAGGTTCAACTCTAATTTGCTCAGGGGATGTAGGTGTTCTAATGTAGCCCCTACATATCACAGTTGAAGCTTTAGAATGATCCTTTATTCTAACAGGGAAAGGTTGTTTCTCAATATAAGCACTAGGAACAATAGGATCATTATAAGCAATGACTTTATCTTCAACTGGATTGGGTTTAACTACATTGACTTCTATGGGAGGATGATATTTAAACCACTTCTCTTTAGGGAGATTAATATGAGAAGCAAATGATTCACATAATGAAGCTAATATCTCAGAGTCATGTCCATGTTTAGCGCTAAAATCACAAAAAGTATTTGTTTCAACAAAGGATTGAACGCAATCGAACTTAAGACTCATACCTGACTCCTTACCAACATCAAACTCCCAATCTTCAGAGTTGCGTTTAATTCTTTCAATAAATTCCATTTGAAGTCAATATCTCTCTTCATAAAAGAACCACTACAAGAAGTGTCAAGCTTGGTGCGATTATCATGAGAAAGCCAAGCATAAAAGTTCTGAATAATAATTTCTCTCGAGAGCTCACGGTTGGGGCATGAATATAATGTTGACGGTACAAGAAGTTTGACTTAAGCCAAAAATTATAGATATAATTCCGATCACGATGTACCAAATGCATATGATAAAACTTTTGATGAAATTCCAATTTCAATCGGTTGTAGTTCCATGATCCAGTATCATCACATAACCTATACCATGTCAATGCTTTATCCCTCAAAGATAAGGGAAAGACCTTCTTCTTGACCTCATCCTCGGGCAAACCTGCAAGCTTAAATAAACCAAAAACTTCATCTACATAGATTAGATGCAAGTCGGGATGTGATGTTCCATCTCCTGTAAAAGGATTAGCCAATAGTTTCTCTAGCATACCCGAATGAATTTCATAACAACTATTTTCAGTAGGTGCAGCAGGTTGAGGAGCAACTCCTTGTGCTTCCGTTTGAGCTGAAGATACCCCGAACAAGCTCCTCAAAGGGTTAGTTTCCATAGTGACAAGTGACAATAAATTTCAGCACACTATATAAATGTTTCCTTACCAAATTCCACTTACCAAAGGCGCTTCACTCCCCAGCAACGATGCCAGAAAAGAGTCTTGATGACCACAAGTGTAGGGGATCTATCGTAGTCCTTCCGACAAGTAAGAGTGTCGAACCCAACGAGGAGCAGAAGGAACTCGCAAGTGGTTTTCACCAAGGTATTCTCTGCAAGCACTGAAATTATTGATAACAGATTGCTGTGTGATAAGATAATTCGTAGCGAGTAGCGGGTAGCAGTTATCAAGGCCTTCTTAAGTATTTCAAATGCTTCCTCACAATCATCATAAAAAACAAATGGAATATCCTTTTGCAAGAGATTGGTGAGAGGCCTAGAAATCTTAGAGAAGTCTTTAATGAACCTTCTATAGAAACCAGCATGACCAAGGAAATTTCTTATACCTTTAATGTCTATAGGGCATGGCATTTTCTTGATCGCATAAACCTTAGCGTTATCGACTTCAATACCTCTTTCAGAAATTTTATGTCCTAAGACGATGCCTTCATTAACCATAAAGTGGCACTTCTCCCAATTCAAGACAAGGTTGGTATCTTTACATCTCTGCAAAACTCGATCAAGGTTGCTGAGGCAATCATCAAAAGAAGACCCGTAAACGGAGAAGTCATCCATGAAAACCTCAACAATCTTTTCACAAAAGTTAGAGAATATAGTCATCATACATATTTGAAAGGTAGTAGGTGCATTACATAAGCCAAAAGGCATACGTCTGTAAGCAAAGGTACCGAAGGGGCAGGTAAAAGTGGTTTTCTCCTGATCAGATTGCGCAACAGGTATTTGGGAGAAACCAGAATAACCATCTAGAAAGCAGAAGTGTGTGTGTTTAGACAATCTTTCTAGCATTTGGTCAATAAAAGGCCAAGGGTAATGATCTTTCCTAGTGGCTTTATTCAATTTCCTAAAATCAACTACCATCCTATAACCAGTAATAATCCTCTTTGGGATCAATTCATATTTATCATTAGGGACAAGGGTAATACCTCCCTTCTTAGGGACGCAATATACAAGACTTACCCAATCACTATGAGCAACGGGATAGATAATACATGCTTCCAGGAGCTTTAGTATTTCTTTTCTTACTACCTCTTTCATCTTAGGATTTAATCTCCGTTGATGATCAGCAACTGGTTTGGAATCAGGATCGGTTTTAATTTTGTGCTGGCATAGAGTGGGACTAATGCCCTTCATATCCTCAAGAGTATATCCAATAGCAGCACGATGCTTCCTCGGAGTTTTCAATAATTTCTTTTCTTCATTCTCTGAAATTCTAGAACTAATAATGACAGGATATATCTATTTTTCATCAAGATAAGCATACTTAAGAGTATCAGGTAATTGTTTAAGCTCAAACACAGGATCACCCTTTGGTGGGGATGGATCTCCATGCAGTTCAACAGGCAAATTATTCCTAAGGATAGGATGTTGTTCAAAGATAACTCTATCTATCTCATTCCTTTCATCCATATGCATATCATTTTCATGCTCAAGCAAGTATTGCTCTAAAGGATCAGTAGGAGGCATAACAATAGAAGCTATGGCAATAATTTCATCCTTACTAGACAATTCTGTTTCATGAGGTTGTCTACCAAACTTGGAGAAATTGAATTCATGTGACACACCTTCAAAGCCAGCAGTGACAGTTTGCTTCTCACAGTCAATATGAGCATTGAAAGTATTGAGGAAAGGTCTGCCAAATATGATGGGTCAAAATCTATCTTGTGTGGTATCAAGAATAAGAAAATCAGCAGTATACTTAGTTTTACCACACAAGACTTCAACATCTCTAACAATTCCCAAAGGGCAGATAGTATCTCTATTGGCAAGATGGATAGTGACATCAATAGGTTCCATCTCAACAGGTGCAATCTCATCTTTAATTTCATCATATAAATATTGAGGTATTGCACTAACACTAGCACCCACGTGACATAAACCATGAAAACAATGATCTCCTATCTTAACAGAAACAACACGCATGCCAACAACATGCCTATGTTTGTCTCTAGTATGAGGTTTAGCAATTCTAGCAGCATCTTCACACAAGTGAATACCATGGCCATCAACATTGTCGGACAGGAGACCTTTGATAATAGGAATGCTAGGTTCAACTCTAATTTGCTCAGGGGGTGTAGGTGTTCTAATGTAGCCCCTACATATCACAGTTGAAGCTTTAGAATGATCCTTTATTCTAACAGGGAAAGGTTGTTTCTCAATATAAGCACTAGGAACAATAGGATCATTATAAGCAATGACTTTATCTTCAACTGGATTGGGTTTAACTACATTGACTTCTATGGGAGGATGATATTTAAACCACTTCTCTTTAGGGAGATTAATATGAGAAGCAAATGATTCACATAATGAAGCTAATATCTCAGAGTCATGTCCATGTTTAGCGCTAAAATCACAAAAAGTATTTGTTTCAACAAAGGATTTAACGCAATTGAACTTAAGACTCATACCTGACTCCTTACCTTCATCAAACTCCCAATCTTCAGAGTTGCGTTTAATTCTTTCAATAAATTCCATCTGAAGTCAATATCTCTCTTCATAAAAGAACCGGTACAAGAAGTGTCAAGCTTGGTGCGATTATCATGAGAAAGCCAAGCATAAAAGTTGTGAATAATAATTTCTCTCGAGAGCTCACGGTTGGGGCATGAATATAACATTGACGGTACAAGAAGTTTGACTTAAGCCAAAAATTATAGATATAATTCCGACCACGATGTACCAAATGCATATGATAAAACTTTTGATGAAATTCCAATTTCAATCGGTTGTAGTTCCATGATCCGGTATCATCACATAACCTATACCATGTCAATGCTTTATCCCTCAAAGATAAGGGAAAGACCTTCTTATTGACCTCATCCTCGGGCAAACCTGCAAGCTTAAATAAACCAAAAACTTCATCTACATAGATTAGATGCAAGTCGGGATGTGATGTTCCATCTCCTGTAAAAGGATTAGCCAATAGTTTCTCTAGCATACCCGAATGAATTTCATAACAAATATTTTAGTAGGTGCAGCAGGTTGAGGAGCAACTCCTTGTGCTTCCGTTTGAGGTGAAGATACCCCGAACAAGCTCCTCAAAGGGTTAGTTTCCATAGTGACAAGTGACAATAAATTTCAGCACACTATATAAATGTTTCCTTACCAAATTCCACTTACCAAAGGAGCTTCACTCCCCGGCAACGGCGCCAGAAAAGAGTCTTGGTGACCACAAGTGTAGGGGATCTATCGTAGTCCTTCCGACAAGTAAGAGTGTTGAACCCAACGAGGAGCAGAAGGAACTGGCAAGTGGTTTTCACCAAGGTATTCTCTACAAGCACTGAAATTATTGATAACAGATTCTTGTGTGATAAGATAATTCGTAGCGAGTAGCAAGTAACAATAGTAAAAAAGGTGCAGCTTGATGGCCCAATCCCTTTTGTAGCAAGGGACAAGCCTGGACGAGCTCTTATATGTGGTAAAGCGCTCCCGAGGACACATGGGAATTTCTATGAAGCTAGTTTTCATCATGTTCAAATGATTCTCGTTCGCTACTTTGATAGTTTGATATGTGGGTGGACCGGTGCTTGCGTGCTGCCCTTACTTGGACAAACATCCCACTTATGATTAACCCCTCTCACAAGCATCCGCAACTACGAAAGAAGAATTAAGACAAAGTCTAACCATAGCATTAAACTAGTGTATCCAAATCAGCCCCTTACGAAGCAACGCATAAACTAAGGTTTAAGCTTCTGTCACTCTAGCAACCCATAATCTACTTATTACTTCCCAATGCTTTCCTCTAGGCCCAAATAATGGTGAAGTGTTATGTACTCGATGTTCACATAACACCACTAGAGGAAAAACAACATACAACGCATCAAAATATCGAACGAATACCGAATTCACATGACTACTTATAGCAAGACTTATCCCATGTCCTGAGGAACAAAAGTGACTACTCACAAAGCATAATTATGTTCATGACCAGAGAGGTATTAAATATCATTAAGGATCTGAACATATAATCTTCCACCGAGTAATCCAACTACATCAACTACGAAGAGTAATAAACACTACTAGCAACCGTACAAGTACCAATCGGAGTCGCGAGACGGAGATTGGTTACAAGAGATGAACTAGGGTTTGGAGATGAGTCGGTGATGATGAAGATGTTGATGGGGATGAGTCCCCTCTGATGAGAGGAGTGTTGGTGATGACGATGGTGACAATTTCCCCCTCCGGGAGGGAAGTTTCCTAGTAGGCTGGCCCTACTGGAGCTCTAGATTGGTTCTGCTCAAGTTCCCCCTCGTGGCGGCAGCGATTCCTCCGGAAAGCCTCCACTTGATTTTTTCTGTAACGAAACCCTCCTTATAGCAAAAGATCGGAGCCGGAGGGGCAACAGGGGGCCCACAAGCCACCCAGGCCCGGCCAGGGGGGTAGGCCGGGCCTCGCAGGCTTATGGCCTCCTGGTGGCTCCCCTTCGGTACTTCTTCCACCCAGTATTTTTTATAAAATACAAATTAATTCCTCGTAGATTTTCACGGCTTTTGGAGTTGCGTAGAATAGGTATCTCAAACTTGCTCCTTTTGCAGACCAGAATTCCAGCTGCCTGCATTCTCCCTCTTCACGTAAACCTTACAAAATAAGAGAGAAAAGGCATAAGTATTGTACCATAAAGTGTAATAACAACCCATAAAGCGATAAATATCAACATAAAAGCATGATGCAAAATGGACGTATCATTGTGCCAGAACTTCGTTGGCTCCTTCACAGGCGGCCACCGGGCCCCTGGACAAGAGAGAGACTTGCACATCATCCCCCAGAAGGAGGGTGAGACTCTACACAAGTACATCCCGAGATTCAGCCCCATACAGCACAACATCCCGGACGTTCACCCAGCCGCCGTCATCAGCGTGTTCCATCAGAACATGTGAAACCAGAAGATGCGCGAGGAGCTTGCGATAAACAAGTTCCGTGATGTCGCCGAGCTTTATGCCCTGGCAGACAAGTGTTCACAAGCGAAAGAAGGGAGAAGGCTTCCCGGCGAATATGCCCGTGCAGAGGCTGACTCCGAAGACGAAGACGCCGATGTCCCTAGGAAAAAGGGGAAACAACACAACAAGAAACTGAAGGGCAAAGCCGTGTTTGCCGTCAACACATCCGATAACGACGACAGCTCCAAGAAGGCGAAGGTTGAGGCTCCCATCAAGGACGCTGCCGGGTGCAGCTCTAGCCAGGCCTTGGCGGCCGTCGACAAGCCGGAGGGCTCTGATGCCCAATACTGCAAGATCCACCGCACCAAGGGTCACGATCTACAACACTGCCGACAAATTGAACAACTTGTCGAGAAGCAGGGGGCAGAGTACCAAAGACGTGACAAGGAAAAGGCCTGAGAAGATGGCGAAGGATTAGGGAGGAAGAAGGGCGGCCAAGGGGGTACCCCCAGCAAGTTGAAGAACAAGAGGGTGACGCCCGCTCCAATGCGGGAAAGAAATGAGGAGGATGAGGACTGGCCAGACGACGACTCCAGCAACCACGAGTTTAAAAGGAAACATATATGATGAGCCTCGACGGAGGTGCATCGCTTCACTCTTCCCACCGCCAACTGAAGAAGTGGGTGTGTGAGGTGAGCACGGCGGAGCCCTCCATCGGCACTCATAGGCCCTTGAAGTGGTCGCACACACCGATCATCTTCAATTTTGAGGATCATCCAGACCGCATTACAGCGGTCGAATGTTTGCCGTTGTTGGTCTTCCCAATGATTTGCAACCTCAGGGTCATGAAGATGTGGTGGATGGCGAGTCAGGTCTAAATCTCATCTCCCCCGACGTGATCCAGAGGTTGCAGATTCTCGACGAAGATCTCAAGGAAACACGAGCGTTCCAAGGGATCAGCCCAAGGGAAGATCATGCTGCCGGTGACCTTTGGTAGCGACCAGAACTACCGAACGGAGAAGGTCGTCTTCGATGTTGATGACAATCCGTTTGCGTACAACAGGATCCTCAGGCGCACTGCACTGGCCAAATTCATGGAAGCCTCCCACTACGCCTACAACACCCTGAAGATGCCCGGACCGGTCGGCGTCATCGTCATCAGCGCAACCAGAAGGATGCACTCGTGTGCACCAACCGCCTCTACTGGGAGGCAGTGGCAGCTCCTGCCGCCAAGGCACAAACCGCCGCCTCCCAGGCCCTTGGGGATAAGAATCCCTACCAGAGGGCTTCCCACGCTGATCTCGGCAAGCACGCATCATCAAAGTACTTCGCTGCCGCCGGGGACGCGCCGGAGAGCTGCGCTGCCCGGAACAAGAAATCCAGGGCTGCCCTGCCAGAGACCAAGAGGATGCCCGCCCAAGAGGATGGCACGGGTGGAACTGTCACCATAAGTTCCACCCTTGACAGCAAACATGAGAGTGTGCTCATCGCCTTCCTGTGGGCGAATCTCGATGTTTTTTCATGGCAATCATCAGATATCTCGGTGTTCCTAGGAAGGTGATTGAACACCACCTCGCTGACTTGCCCCACGCGCAGCCGGTCAAACAAAAGGTGAGGAAACAAGCCCTCGAGCGGCAAGAGTTCATTGTCGAGGAAATTAAGAAGTTAGAAGCAGCAGGAATGGTTAGAGGAATCATCCATCCTACATGGTTGGCCAATCCGGTTGTAGTGTGCAAGGCGAATGGGAACTGGCGGCTATGTATCGACTTTACTGATGTAAATAAAGCTTTCCCAAAGGACTATTTTCCCTTGCTGCGCATTGACCAGATTGTTGACTCCACTGCTGGCTGCGACCTGCTATCCTTCCTCGATGCCTACTCAGGGTATCACCAGATTTATATGGTCGAGGAAGATGAAGAGAAATCCTACTTCATCACCCCATGTGGCACGTACTACTTCGTACGAATGGCCTTCGGGTTGAAGAATGCTGGTTCCACCTTTGCAAGAGTGATCCAAATTGGTTTTGGGCTCCAACTCCATAAGAATCTAGAAGCCTACATGCATGACATAGTGGTCAAGACCAAGGACAGATCAACACTCGTGCAAGATCTCAAGCTCAACCCCGAAAAGTGCATCTTCGGTGTCCCATCTGGTAACCTTCTCGGGTTCTTCGTGTCCTAGCGCGAGATCGAAGCCAACCCCGACAAGATGAAGGCCATCGAACAGATCGAGGCGTCGAAGCACGTCAAGGATGTGCGACTCCTAGACGGCCGTGTAGCCGCCCTGAGCAGGTTCATTTCCAAGTCAGCTGAACATGCCCTGCCCATCTTCAAAATCTTGAAGAAGGCAGGACCAATGGAATGGACCTCTAGGCGGAAGCAGCGCAACAAGACCTGTAGAAATACCTTTCCTCTGTGCCAATCCTGTTAGCGCCTAAATCACAAGAGCCACTACTCATGTACCTAGCAGCAACCAACCAAGTCGTTAGCGCTTCCCTGGTGGCGCAGAGGGAAGACGGCGAAGATACGCCAGCAAAGGCTGCGCCATCGAATGAGGAAGCGCACACCGGCAATCAAGGACACCCGACACAGTCCGGGAGTGATCAAGAGAAACCCCCGCCAGCAGGCGGGCTTGTGTAGAAGAAGAGGATGGTGCAGCGCTCGGTCTATTTTGTCAGTTCCCTCTTGCAGGGGGCCAGATCGAGATACTCCGGTGTGAAAAAATTGCTTTTCGGCCTCCTCATGGCCTCGAGAAAGCCGTGCCACTACTTCCAAGCACACGAGATCACCATCGTCACTCGCTTTCCGTTGCAAAGGGTTTTGTGGAACCCCGATGCAACTGGCAGGATCGTTGGAATTGTCCAGCTTCGGCCTCAAGTTTGAAAGCATATCAACCATCCAAAGAAGGGCCTTGGTGGAGTTCATTGCCGAATGGACCCTGATGCCAGAAGAAGAAATACTAGAATCAACCCTCCCGGGCAAGGAGTCCAACCAAGAATGGATCATGTATTTTGATGGAGCGTTCTCACTTCAAGGTGCTGGAGCGGGTGTGCTGCTAGTTGATCCTACTGGAGAACACCTCAAGTACGTAATCCAGATGTACTTTCTCCAGGAGAAGTCATCCAACAACACCGCCAAATATGAATGGGTACTTTCCGGCCTCAAGATCGTGGTAGATCTGGGGATCAGGAAGCTCATCGTCAGAGGAGACTCACAACTAGTAGTTCAGTAGGCCAACAAGTACTACCAGAGTCCACTGATGGAGGCTTACGTGGAGGAAGTGAGAAATTTGGAAGGGCGCTTCGACGGTCTGCAAACGGAGCACATACCTGGTGCCGAGAATACCATCGCCAACGACTGGTTGAAGCGTACAACCCTTAAGTTGCGTCTGGAACCAGGAAATTTTGTGCTACGACTGACTCAACCCTCCATAACACCATTGACCAAGCCCGACAAGAGAAGGAAGCTAAGCTTCGTCAAGTACTTTCTGACAGACCTGCCAAAGTACCCCAACAAGGATCTTGCCAGAGAGAAAATTGCCGAAGGAGATACCGAGCCTACCAGGAAGGATGCCATCTTGGCAGAGGATATGCCTTTAGTCCTCGTCGTCGAACCTCTGGCTCCGGCATGGGCGCAATACATAGTCCGGTACCTCCAAACTGGGGACTTGCCTGAAGAGCAGGAAGAAGCAGAAAGAGTAGCCTGTCAGTCGAGCATGTACCAGTTCATGGATGATACCCTCTACAGAAGACAACTGAACGACGTGAAACTTAAATTCATCCCCAAGAGGAAGGACTGGAGCTGTTGGCCGACATACATGGGGGGATATGTGGCTCCCACATAGGGTCAAGAGCCCTTGTCGGCAAGGCATTCCGACAATGCTTTTTCTGGCCCACAGCCCTCCAGGATGCGACTGCACTAGTAAACAAGTGTGAAGCGTGTCAGTTCCATTCAAGGAAGCTTAATCAGCCATTCCAAGCTCTATAGAAGATCCCTCTCTCCTGGCCATTCTCGGTCTAGTTGTCGATATTCTCGGCCCTTTCCCCCGCGCTGCCGGGGGCCTTGAGTACTTGTATGTCGCAACTTAAAAGTTCACCGAGTGTCCAGAGGTAGAACCAGTGAGAAAGGTCACAGCCCAATCAGCCGTCAAGTTCTTCAAAGGAATTGTCTGCCGTTTCGATGTCCCGAATAGAGTCATCATGGACAATGGCACTGAGTTCACGAGCCGCGCCTTCATGCAATACGCCCAAGACCTTGGCAGCAAAATATGCTTCACTTGTGTTGCCCATCCAAGGATCAATGGTCAAGCTGAAAGAGCAAATGCCAAAGTACTGCGGGGTCTCAAGACAAGAACTTTTCACAAGCTGCGAAGGCATGGCAAGCACTCGATTGATGAACTGTCGGCGGTTCTTTGGTCCATCACAACGACGCCAAATCGAGCCACCGGCCAGACACCCTTCTCCCTGATCTACGCGGTGGACACAGTTCTTCCCACGAAACTCACTTATGGGTCACCTCGAGTGCTCGCTTATGATGATCTTGAGCAAGAGCAATTGCATCGGGATGATGAAGTGATGCTCGACGAGACCCGGATTCAGGCGGTTGTGCGAGCCACTCACTATCAGCAAGCCTTGGGTCGCTATCATAGCTGCAAGGTCCGAGCCAGAATTCTTGAGGAAGGCGACCCTGTTCTTCACCATGTTCAGTCGGCCAAGAACTCAAACAAGTTGACGCCAAAGTGGGAAGGACCATATCGGGTAGTACGAGTCACCAGGTCGGGCGCTGTCCTCCTGGAGACCGAAGATGGGACACAGGTGAGCAATTCTTGGAACATTGGACATCTTCGAAAGTTCTACACGTAGGGAGAGTTTGCCAGGTCTACCGACGGCCACCTTTGGTACAAGTCATGCTGAAGTTGCATGTAATCCTTTGTACAAAGCGAGGGGAAGAACTTGTGCACAGTTGAATAAAGCACAGCGTTCCGCATTATAATTTAGATTTCCATGTTAGATCATGTGCATACATAATCTAAGAATTTGGGAAACGCCTAAATTAATGGACTGTCAAGGCCCCAACACCTATTTTCTCTTCTTTCTTTTTCCTAAAAGACAGATGCAACCCCACGCATAAGTTTTTCGGGGGGGAGATAGTGGGGACACCCACACAGCGGAAAGGACAAGGACAATCTACTCGAGGCAGAAAGAAGTACCACAACCTAGAGATAAGTTGCAGAAACTTTAAGTAACTCATCGAGTAGATACAACACTCCCCTTTACGTGTCATTGGCACGTTTGTATGGAAAACCTGTGCACGAGGGAACTTCATCGCGAGCCTCCTAAGCGTTGTCTCGAAGCGCAGTCGATAGCTTAAGCGGCCCGCCCCGCATGCCCCTTCTGCTTAAAGAGCATGCTCGACAACCTACGGGAAAGCCCAGAGGGAGACAGGTCGTCTTGCCGGCAGTGACTACTCCGACAAGAGCCACCCCTCAGAGCGCTTACGACAAGGCTAGTTGAGACAGCAAATCCCCAACAAAACACAAGGACAAGCCATACAAAAAGAGAAAAAGAGGGAGATAGGGCTTGTCAAGAACATCGAATATATTACAATACTAACAGTTGAACAAGATACATCAACTCTTGATTCAAAATTGTAGCGAGAGGAAGAACACGAAAAGTTAATCCCGGCGTGGACCTTGCACCCTCTTGATGTGGTCCACCTTGTCAACGATGGGCATGACCAGGTTCTCAAGTACCTTGAGGTTCGCCTCTTTTGGTCGATGCTCGGATTGTTATACGCCAATCTGGTGAGGACCCTGAGGAGGGCGCCACAACACAACCTCTAAGACTCATTCGCCAGGCACGCCACCTCGCCAACTCGAATCTGGTTCAAAGCGTCGACCACGCTCTCGAAGAACAGAGTCATCTTGGCGCTTGGAGATACCTCTGGGCCCGAAGAATAACCGAAGCCTTGGAGATCCATAGAAGATAGATACGCGGCGATCCCCTCCATGGCGTTGACAAGACATTCAGTCCACAACTCCACGCCACGCGTGTAACTCTCGCGGGTGATGGAGGCAGCCTCGACCCGATTTTTCGCGTCGAGGAGCTTTTGAGTCAAGACCTCTTCACGGGCTTTACCTTCATGAAGTGCCTGCTCTAGGGGAGCCAATTTATCCTGCACGGTGGCAAGGGATGCATTGGTAGAGCAGAGTTTAGCGCTCTTGTCGGAAACGGCAGCTTGGATCTCAGTCAAGTTGGAGAGAGTTTTCTCTCTCTCAATAGCGAGGGTTGAGATCTCCTTGCTGAGTCCTTGAAGCTCCTATTCCAACTGCTTCAACTTGCCGGCAAGCTCCTCCCTGCAGCCTCAATGCGTGCAGCCTTGTCAGCAACCTCCTGCAACTTGTCGGCGTGATCTGAAGCTTGGGGAGTGTGGGCGTCCTTGTGCTGATCCATCAGCTCTTGGGTATGTTGCGCCACGAGCCTCTCGACTTCTTCGTCCTTGGCACGGAGCTTGTTGGTCAGAGCCTTCTCACGATCGGCGAGTTCCTTTTCTTGGGACTCGAGGATGATCCGAAGCGCATTGAGGTGGGTGTCTTCATCGGAAATGCGATGTTGGGCCTCTTCCTCCTCCTTTCGGATGTCAGACGACTTCAGAAGGAGCTCATCCTACTCGGCCCTCCGCTTTTCATGATAGATCTTCACCTCCTGGTGAGCCTCGGCGAAGTGGATTCGTGTCTCCTCGAAGCACTTTTCGAAGGCCTCCTCTACTGCCTCGACAATCACCGCCCGGGAGTCTAGTTTCTCTTTTCGGGCCTAATAGAGGGCATGGAGCTGGCTGACGTTGTCCCTCATGGACTGGAAGAGCTGCACTTCGCTGAGTTTCCCACCGCGGATCTCTGATCCCCCCACGATCTTGGTCCCAATACTAGCGGAGATTTCGGCATCGAAGCTCTCCCCCTCCGTAGCTATCCTCGTGCGACTCACCCATGGCGCTTTGATGAATCGACCCTCGCCGGTGTGAATGTACTCGCTGGCTGGCGGGGGCCCAGACATGGGAGGTTGGTCGTCACCAACATCCTCACCGGCAAGAGGGGGCTCCTCGTCCAGTGCTGCCTCGTCAGCCCTGGTAGCAGAAGAACCGCCGGCACGTGCTCCTGGTCTTTCGGTGGACTCCTCCGTCGGTTCGTGGGTGGCCCGTTCCCGCGCCTCCTTGGCGGACTCGCTCGCGACAACCTTCTCGGCTACAGCAGCCGCGTCCCGTGCGGTCTCATTGATGATGGAGTCGACGTTCATGTCCTCCACAGGGGAAAGACCCGAGGTACAAGACAAGGAAGAAGGTGATCCGAACAAGATGGGCATTCAAGAACACAAAAGGAAAAGCTTGCAGATGTCCTTTGTCGGGACTCTCACCCTAGTCGAGCCGGTGAGGGGTAGTTGTCGCCTCTCCGGCATAATCAGTTTTAGGGGTTCGTCTTCAGGCGTCACGGGCCTCGGCGAGTCCCGCTGGGGGCTTAGCCGGGGGCTGGTCACCGAGGTGGCGAAAGATGCCGGCGGCGCCTCTGTGGTACTTGTCGATGGACCGACGCCTGCCAACACCTTGGCCCTCTTCGCCATCCTCTGGGGCAGAGTCTCCATGTCTCCATGGAGAAGAACCAGCAACCGATGAGTAAGAACATAAAGCAACTGGTTCGAAGAAGGTAAAGGGTCAGGTGCGTACTCTCCCTCCTCCCCTGAGCTGAAGGCCGAGAAATCAAAATCCACATCCTCTTCGACATCTGCCGGAGGGGATGCGGCCGTGGGATGCTTGACGGGCGCAGAGGACGGAGCCGGCCGGATGGGGAGATTGGATCCAGCATGTTGAAGCACTCGCTTGGGATTCCGGTAGGCTAGAGGCACCTCCTCTTCCTCCTCCTCCTCCTCTTCGTCGGGCGCCCGTTCCTCCAAAGGTCCCCCGGCAGCCGAGCTGCTAGGCTTCCCAATAAGCTCTCCCTCCAGCAGCGCCCCGTTCTCACCCCGGTTGGCGATGTATGCCATTTCCTCGTTGGTGGTGTCACGGATGAGGCCGGTCTCTTCCCTCATGGGCTTCTCCGACAAGCAGTCAAAAAAAGACAAGGCCTCCTCCTCCTTGGGCTCGATCCACGTTGCAACCACACCGTGAGCATTACGCTCTGGCATCATCGCCATGAGAGCGCTTAAGGCCGAGTTGTTGCACAAGGGGATGACACCATGCGGCAGCCGAGGCCTAGAGTCAGATTTGAAAAGCTATTCGCAAATGAAGGCATGTTGAAGCCATGTTTTGTTAGGTTGTTGTTCAAACCAGTCCGCAGTCGCATAACATCCGCGACATTCACGAAGGTCATGGCTGGCCTGCCTCCCCTTCTCTGGAGGGGGGGCGATGCGCCTGAGGACAAAGTCAGCACCCACCATCTCTATCGTCAATCCTGCTGCCCTGAGACGCAGGATCCTGTTGACGACGACGGTCAGCTTCTTATCATCTGGGTCGAAGTCACTCAAATGCTTGTCGCGGGAATCGATCTTAGCGGTCGTGGGCTCGCACAATGGCAGATACCCCTCCTCGCGGATCCAACACCATTCCCCCGCCATTCTTCCCACTTCTCGCCAAGGGCCCCATCCAGGTACAACTTCTTGCATCCGGACCTTGGAATCCAGGTAATGGAGCCCGAAAGGGCGTCCCCTCCCAGGATGCGAGGAGTGAAGTAATGGTGTAAAAGGGTCGTGTTGGGAGTAATCCCGACGAAGTTCTCGCAGAGTTGCACGAATATGGACATGCATGGCACTGCATTAGGTGTGAAGTCTAAAAGATGGAAGCCATAGGTGTGCATGATGTTGATGAAGAATTCAGAGAAGGGCGGGCAGAGCCCGCAATAGAAGTAATCGGCAAAGAAAGCATACTTACCATGGCCACCGCCAGCCTCTCCGGAGGTTACGCACGTAGCGAGATGCACCGTTGTCCGAGCCGCCCACATGAACTGGTAGCGCCGCTTCAAGGTGACGGCATCAGGACCCGGGGAGAAATAGGCGAACTCCTTGCACATCTTCACCAACTCCTTCTCCGTGAGAACAACCTTCCCCTTCTTGCCTTTGTTCCCCTTCGGCGCCATAATGACGGCGGAAGCTGCGGCTACCCGGAGCGCAACTATAAGACGTGGGAGGGGGAAGGGGGTGGTTTCAGCTGAAGGAAGCCGACGACAGCGGCTTCAAGATTGAAGGAAGTTGGGGGCAATAGGCTTATGTGCTTGCATTCCCCCTTCTTATGTGGGGGGATATGCGGCCCGACCCTTGCGTACCCAACCAATGGCTCTACGCGCGCGTGGCCACCTCGGCCACTATGGGCACGCCTCCCCACTTCACGCGTTCAATGCGCGACGTGGGGAAAGGGCCACTCGCAACGGCTCCAAGCTGCCAAGAGCCCTATCACAAAAGCCCGTGCACCACTTTGGGTGTGATAGACGGGCTTATTAGGGATGATAGACTACTCATATCAATAAGGAATTCCTTCTTTTCCAGGATCCCATTCGAACGGAACTACCAGGTTAAGCGTGCTTGGCTTGAAGTATTTCTAGGATGGGTGACCGACCGGGAAGTTGATCCCGGGTGCGCATGAGTGAGGACAAAGCGCGCAGAAAAGACTAGTATTGATATGTGGGGCCAGTCTAGATCCCGGCAGGAGGAACGACCGCCAGCGGGTGTGTCCGGGGTGTTACAAGTTTGGTATCAGAGCAGACCCTCGCGGTTGCACGTGACCCGTCGTGGCACACGGCATGGTACATGTACTGGAATGGATGCGAGGACATCGGTTCCTCTGAGTAGTGGTGTATGTGATAGCCTGGCTTATTAGGGATGATAGACTACTCATATCGATAAAGAATTCCTTCTTTTCCGGGAGCCCATTCGAACAGAACTCCAAGGTTAAGCGTGCTTGGCTTGGAGTAGTTCTAGGATGGGTGACCGGCTGGGAAGTTGATCTCGGGTGCGCATGAGTGAGGACAAAGTGCGCCAGCACAAAGCCCAGGTGTCAACACACCTGGGCACGTGTCGTAGCCACCTTGATGCATGTTAGGGGCCACACTAGGCATTTACTCACACGGCATGGTACATGTACTGGACTGGATGCGAGGACGTCGGTTCCTCTGAGTGGTGGTGTATGTGATAGCCTGGCTTATTAGGGATGATAGACTACTCATATCAATAAATAATTCCTTCTTTTCCGGGAGCCCATTCGAACAGAACTCCCAGGTTAAGGGAAGTTGATCCCGGGTAAGCGTGAGTGAGGACAATGTGCGTAGAAAAGGCTAGTATTGATATGTGGGTCCAGTCTAGATCATTGGCCAGCACAAAGCCCAGGTGTCAACACACCTGGGCACGTGTCGAAGCCACCTTGATGCAGGTTAGGGGCCACACTAGGCATTTATTGCCCCTGACACCACAGTAGAAAGATAAGCGGTGAACCCTGTTCACTATGCATCCATGAGTACACTGTTGGTGACCCCTTTGCCTACATAAGAAGGCCCAAAGCTTTTGCCCTACAACTAGCACCCAATACAAACAAAGCAGAAGCAGGGTTTTACGCTCCAAGCGGCCCGAACCTGGGTAAATGACCTTGACGGTGTTGATCGCTAGTTCCGCTCTTGGCGCCACCTCTCTCCCTTTGCCGAACGATCAAGGGATCCTTAGAGTTTCCCATAGGTGTCGATTTCCCAACAATGTTGGATCACACTAGAAGATGGGGCGCATATAACAGGCATGCCCTGCATGGGGAAGAAGCACATCCCTTCAAGTCTTGATGATACTATGGAGTTGTGGAAGAAACTGAAAGACCTTAATGACACCAAAAGAACATTCAAAGGATTGTTAGCCAAGATGGACGGCGACGACACACCTAATTTTCTCATGCCATTTGTGTTGTACCCCATAGGAAAATATGTGTGTCCGAAAACACACTAGTATGTGGATAACAAATATATTGCGATTGTTAGAAATGTCAACACGATAAAGGGCACCAATGTTGGATAGCTAGCGCTCCACTATCTTATGGATAGCGTCAAGAATTTTGTAAATTGTTGATGAATTCTGGAGGGGGACTTACCACTATTGCAGGTAATATTTATACATTACGTAATGAGTTCCCTACGTAATCTATGAAAAAGTTTCTAAACTGCTTTTGTTTTCATGTAGACGCGATACTACGAGAAATTCTGGATTGTAGCATCTCATATGTATAAATATTAATTTCGCTGATCCAGAACTAGAGTGAGGAGAAGGAACAAAAGTTTGACAAGATAATGTAGGATAATTATCTTGGGGTTTGAGAGGTAGAGTGTGAGTACTGCGCATGGATTATGTACCATATTTTTCAAATCGTAGTAACGACACTAAACTACAGTATGTTGAGTACCTGCTACGGCCTTTCATTCTGCCACCAGATGGTACGCTAGCCAAACCGAAGACCAGCGGTCAGGTAAATGAGTTACATCATGCACAAATATATATTGTAACATTGCAACCACTACCAAAGTTATATGATTCAAACTGTTTCAAAGTTACACGTTAAGGTACATGTTGGTCGTGTATTGACTGAGCTGAAATATTGCGGGAGGCCGATGCACAATAAGACCATAGGATGTGCACCCTTGAAAACAAAATCAATGAGTGTCTTAGGCGTACCGTTACAAATGGCAAGCTCATGGAGGACCTCATCAAAGAATTAAGTGTAAGCAGATGTAAATCATCCAATTGTGAGATTAATATAATTGGAAATATACAAGTAGAGGATTTTTTGTAAATAACTTTACTATGAAAACACACTAGACTAACATCTATTGAACTTCTATGGAATATTTCCACGAGTGGAAGACATACGTCTGGCTTACTTCAGGGTATCTTTACAGCCAATGGAGGCCCCTGCTGAGAATGTCAAGCATGGTTCTGAAAAGGGAAAACAATAGGATGTCATGGAGGTTGCTGCTAAGGACCATTCTAACCAGGGAATACAAATGGATGACACGGAGGCCCCCATGAAGAACCTTGATGAAGATTTTGTCGTATGCATAATAACAAAATTATTAAAGAACCATTTTAGTTTCAGAAATAACATGTGATCTTTCATGTATAGGATGAAGAATTCTACTATGGTGTTGTCGCGATCAAGGACAATCTCAGGGGTATGAAAAATCTCTTGAAAGAGGTGGATGATTTGCTGGGAGGCCCTAGTTCGGATTTGCAAATGGATTCCATAGGCACCACAAGACTTGAAGCTTTCTAGGTGCACATTTTACCTAAAGTTGAGCATGAATCTGCTAGCTAGAGGCTAACACGCAGTTTATTTTGTATAACAAATTACGTTGAAGAGACGAAGTAGGCACCACGGTGAAGGCTACGGGATCGCAATAGTCTGAAGAACCCCGGGCCTTCAAAAATGATGACAACCATGATGAATCCTTTCGAAAGCAGTAAGAACTAAGTTTGGTTGAATCGACGGCACCAAAACATGGAAAATTTAAGGATGACAAATACGTTTCGTATGGTATTGAAATGGAAAAAAGGGAAAGCAATATTCCATGATAGTCTACCAACGATTCCTAGGAGAGAAACAATAAAAAAAGAAAAATCGGCTCTAGCAATTCAAAGAAGAGGGCAGAATCTCCTTTACAGAAGAGGAGGGATGAGCTAGACAAGGCTCGACTGGATATAGTGGCCAAACTGATGAACACTATAGATCATGAAAAGAAATGGTGTTAGTTGATGACACTGTTGAGCTATCGAAGCATTTGCAATGCCTCACACATAGAAATGTAGCCAAATATGGCACATGGTTGGGCCATGATGTAAGATATTTCAAAAATTAGTTTATTGATTTTCATTTGTAAAACAAATCTAACTTGATTTTTTTGTAGGTGGCTAGTGCTGCAATTCACCTCATGAACCATGATGAACCATTCAACACAAGGGACGGGCAACTTGTTTACATTGAGCGGATGGTCGGCGTCGCTAACCTCGAAAGAGCTGGTAGGATAGAGAAGTACTACGAGGACACTTTGTAAGGCATTCCTGGGACAACACACGGCAAC
Source organism: Hordeum vulgare subsp. vulgare (assembly GCF_904849725.1). Classification (NCBI taxonomy): domain Eukaryota; kingdom Viridiplantae; phylum Streptophyta; class Magnoliopsida; order Poales; family Poaceae; genus Hordeum; species Hordeum vulgare. The sequence continues at coordinate 229,269,992 of NC_058520.1, read as the reverse complement.
TACCTGAAACATGATCTGGTACTGTAACCACGACAACCTCCACATTTTCGGTATTACTATAGTTACATGATCTAATTATATGTGCTCTCTAGATTTTCCTACCTACAAACACTTTCAGCTGCATCTGGTTCATTCTGGTCGTAAACACCAGAAGGAGGGAGATTCAGGTTCTTGATTCACTTTTCCACTATATGATCCACAAACAAGTAAATAACATGGTGAGAATTTTAAAACCTTTCATTACAACAAAGGATTCAACATCCTACCTACATATTAATCGTAAGCAAATTTGCACCTCATGGACTTGCAGATACGTGGGATGGAAGCACATTTGAGAGCGTCGATAAGAATCAGTGGGCCACAAACCAGTGGTGTAACGCCCAAGATGTGATCCTATCCTTAATTCGGCACGAGGGCCTCGTCGGGGATAGAAGCGCATCTCGTCATTTTGCAAGAAAGGATATCGTTACAAGTACATTACTGAATAGAAGAGTATATATAGAATTGGCTTACACTCGCCACAAACTACATCAGAGTCACATCACTACAATACATAAACATCACGAAGAAGAGCAGGGTCCGACTACGGACGGAAACAAACGAGAAAAGAAAACGACGTCCATCCTTGCTATCCCAGGCTGCCGGCCTGGAACCCATCCTAGATCGATGAAGAAGAAGAAGCAACTCCAAATGAACAATCAACACGCTCGTGTCAAGTAACCTTTACATGTACCTGCAACTGGTGTTGTAGTAATCTGTGAGCCACAGGGGACTCAGCAATCCCATTTCCAAATGTATCAAGACTAGAAAAGCTTAATAGGTGAGGCATGGTTAATTGGTGAGGCTGCAGTAAGTGACTAAGCATTGTATAAGGTGGCTAACTTACGAGTACAAGAATAACGAGGTGGATGATCGACGCATAGCGGAGGTGAACTACTGGTGATCAATGAATGATCCAGAACACCTACCTATGTCAAGCTTAACCCCACCGTGTCCTCGATTAGAGAAGGAGCTCACGAAAGAGACAGTCAAGGTTATGCACTCAGTTGGCATATTTTAGTTAAGTTACCTTCAAGTTACCTAGAACCAGTGTTACACAAAGTTTCGACGTTGCCACATAACCGCGGGCACGGCTTTCCGAAAGATTTATCCCTGTAGGGGTGCTCCAACTAGTCCATCACAAATTACCACAAGCCACATAGAAATCCTCGATCACGAAGCTCGCGATCTCGTCGGACTCCTTAGTGGAAAACCTCAACTCTGAGATTACCCAAAGCATCACCGGAATCCCGAGTAAAACTAATCCAGCAAGGCAACCTGGTGTGTCGAAGAACCCGATAGGAGTCGCGTATCTCATTCTCAGGACACACCATCTATGCATAGTGGACGGTAGCCAAACGCTCGAGTTGCCCCAAGGTGGCACCGCCGACTGCTAGGTGGGTGGACCAACACTCATGCGGAGCACTGGCCCGGGGGTTGATTAATTAACCTCGGGGTCCGGAAAGTCCCTATGCAATTTTATTAGGTTATTAGGCAAATGTAAAACCAATGTTGGGCCTTGCCAGACCAGCTTTAATCTAAAACAAATTATCAAGGGGGTCCCCATAACAACCCTGATCGAATTAGGAGCGCTCAATTATGGAACATAACACAGGTAGCCGATACTAAGGGGGCAAAGGTGGAACAAAACACCACGCTAGAAAGGCCGAGCCTTCCACCTTTTACCAAGTAATAGGTGCATTAAATTAACTAGCAATTAATAGGGTGATATAAGAAGGAACCCATATTTTCACATGGAAGCAACTGCACCTGCAACTAGCAACGCTAACACGTGGTTAAGAAAGCAGTAACATAGCCAGTCAGTGGTTTGCTAGGTTGTGAACAGGTTGAAGGTTTTCATGGCAATGTTGAGAGGCTGATATTTAATAGGTGGTGGGCAACGAGACATAACGATAGAAACGGTAAATCTAGCATGGCAATGATAGTAACGGTATCTCGGGAAATGGTCATCTTGCCTGAGATCCCGCTTGGAAGAAGAATGACTCCATGAAGCAGATGAACCGACGTAGTCGAACGGGTCCTCACAATCCGACACGCTTGCGGAACTCTATTGAGACGAAGCAAACTGGAAACAAGAATCAACACACGCACGACAATATACAATCCACATATGATGCATGATGAGCTGAATATATGCAAGACATGGCATGTCAATTCACAACAATCAAACACTACACATTAAGTGAAGTTCAATATGCAACGAGTTGCATATGGACGAAACTCCACATACGGATTATTTAGTTCCACCCCGATTAGGTACATGGCAATATTAAATTTTTTTAAACATGGCAAGAGGTGAAGCGCAATTAAACTACCTATCTAGGCATTTTAAATGAGGTCGGAAATGACTTATAGCATCTCCGAGACGACCTCACATGTTAATTTACAATTCTGTCCATATCTGAACTAACACGTTTAAATGTTTGTTGAACAGAAAAATAAATAGGTTCACGTGTTTCTACGCATCGTTCCAACCAATTTACCCATAGAGATCATCTCCAACGGAGCTACGGTACAAAAGATACGAACACCGCAAGATATGATGACATGAATGCAATATGGGTGCAAATGGCATCCACAACATTTCAAAACACACAACCAGCAAGATATTATGAAACTACACGGGATTCTAAGCAAGTTTCATATAGGACATGATCAAAACGAAGCAACGGTTCAACAACTACGAGCTAAACAAGAAATCACTACAATCTGCCAAAAACAGCCACATAGCATTTTCTACACGCCACAACTACGAGCTCTAGAAATCCAAAATGCTCAAACAAGGCATGAGGCAATAGAAGTCAAGATGCACTACAACATACAACTAATAACACCTAGCATGGAAGCCTGGAACACTAGGAAAAGAACTCACAAAATAGCATCTCACACACAGTTTCAGACATAGAGAAAAACACAGTTTATGAAAGTGCTATTTTCGATCTGAAGGCATATTGACAGCAGCAAAACCATAGGCTACAGGACTCCAAATGGCACGAAAATTTGACTGCATGGTGGAGAATCCTAAATTCTACAACTAACTCCATTGCACCAACCTTATAAGAGCTACAGATCACTAGATAAAATCATGACAAGACAACAACAAAATATAACAGATTTCGGACTTAGAAATATTTCAGCAACTCCAAAACAGCATTACTTTCTAGCAAGTTGAGAGCAAGAAAGCCACACCTAAACATGGATTTCTATGGCAACCAAAATTACTAGGGGCTAGTCTACACATCCAAGGACAAATCTCTAGTTGACAACTCCATCATATCATGCACGAATTAAATCACACAAAATAAACAAAAGGCAACATGGCAAAATATCATGTGCACTAACTTGCTCAAAATCTACGACTAAATGCACAGTTAAATTGTATGGATTTTTCTACCCCGAAAATATATATAACATGTGGGGATGCACAACAATAATATCGCCACACGTATATGGAAGAATATGTCCTAAACGCGATATAGCAAACTAGCTACGGAATCCTACATGCAAAAATACAAATCACTACTCTAAAATACATGGCAATAGGTCCCTATAACATGAGCACTTTATCTATGGAGTTTGTGCAAACCGGGCACGCGAAAAAATTAATACGGGACAATCCCCTATTGGGACAGCACGCTAAACTAGGCATATGGCAAGTCAAACTATTTCAAACATGCATGCAAGTTGCAAATTTAAAACATCTTGATCCGACACACAGTTAATTAATTACGGACGTTTGAAATATCTAACATATTTCCTGAAATATAATTCGCAAAATCTGAAATCTAAACGGGCCGAACAAAGAGGCGCAACATAGTAAAAGGTGCCTAGGGCGGGGGATAGGCTCGGGTGTTCACCTTGGGCCATCGGGCCTGGTCTGGAGAGCGAGGTGGGCCTCGGGGCGGGCGGGGCATTGGATTAGGGAGGAGATGGTGGGCCGGCGGACCTGGGGGAAGCCGACCTGGCCTGGGCCGCTGCGGCGGCTCCTGGCGCTGGCCACGCGAGCGCTCGGCCTGGCTGGCTGGCGCGGAGGCCACGAGGCGGTCAACGGAGCGGCGCACGAGGAGCTCCCTCGTCTCGGTCCAGATCGGGACAGAGGCGAGGCGGCGGAGGTTGTTGGAAATATGCCCTAGAGGCAATAATAAGTTAGTTATTATTATATTTCTTAGTTCATGATAATCGTTTATTATCCATGCTATAATTGTATTGATTGGAAACACAATACTTGTGTGGATACATAGACAAAACACTGTCCCTAGTAAGCCTCTAGTTGACTAGCTCGTTGATCAAAGATGGTCAAGGTTTCCTGGCCATAGGCAAGTGTTGTCACTTGATAATGGGATCACATCATTAGGAGAATCATGTGATGGACTAGACCCAAACTAATAGACGTAGCATGTTGATCGTGTCATTTTGTTGCTACTGTTTTCTGCGTGTCAAGTATTTGTTCCTATGACCATGAGATCATATAACTCACGGACACCGGAGGAATGCTTTGTGTGTATCAAACGTCGCAACGTAACTGGGTGACTATAAAGATGCTCTACAGGTATCTCCGAAGGTGTTCGTTGAGTTAGTATGGATCGAGACTGGGATTTGTCACTCCGTGTGACGGAGAGGTATCTCGGGGCCCACTCGGTAATACAACATCACACACAAGCCTTGCAAGCAATGTGACTTAGTGTAAGTTGCGGGATCTTGTATTACGGAACGAGTAAAGAGACTTGCCGGTAAACGAGATTGAAATAGGTATACGGATACTGACGATCGAATCTCGGGCAAGTAACATACCGAAGGACAAAGGGAATGACATACGGGATTATATGAATCCTTGGCACTGAGGTTCAAACGATAAGATCTTCGTAGAATATGTAGGATCCAATATGGGCATCCAGGTCCCGCTATTGGATATTGACCGAGGAGTCTCTCGGGTCATGTCTACATAGTTCTCGAACCCGCAGGGTCTGCACACTTAAGGTTCGACGTTGTTTTATGCGTATTTGAGTTATATGGTTGGTTACCGAATGTTGTTCGGAGTCCCGGATGAGATCACGGACGTCACGAGCGTTTCCGGAATGGTCCGGAAACGAAGATTGATATATAGGATGACCTCATTTGGTTACCGGAAGGTTTTCGTGCATTACCGGAAAAGTTTCGGGCTCATCGGTAGTGTACCGGGAGTGCCGGGAGGGGTGCCGGGGACCATCAGGAGGGGTGTCACGCCCCAAGGGGTCTCATGGGCTATGGGAAGAGATAAACCAGCCCCTAGTGGGCTGGAATAAGTTCCCACTAAAGCCCATAAGGTTTGAGAAGGAAAAAACACAAGGTGGAAAGAGTTTCCAAGTGGGAAGGTGGAATCCTACTCCAAGTAGGATTGGAGTAGGACTCCTCCACCTCCAATTTCGGCCAAACCTTTAGGTTTTGAGGCTGCCTCCTCCCCTCCCTCCCACCTATATATACGGAGGTTTTAGGGCTGATTTGAGACGACTTTCTCACGGCTGCCCGACCACATACCTCCATAGTTTTTCCTCTAGATCGCGTTTCTGCGGAGCTCGGGCGGAGCCCTGCTGAGACAAGATCATCACCAACCTCCGGAGCGCCATCATGCTGCCGGAGAACTCTTCTACCTCTCTGTCTCTCTTGCTGGATCAAGAAGGCCGAGATCATCGTCGAGCTGTATGTGTGCTGAACGCGGAGGTGCCGTCCGTTCGGTACTAGATCGTGGGACTGATCGCGGGATTGTTCGCGGGGCGGATCGAGGGACGTGAGGACGTTCCACTACATCAACCGCGTTCTCTAACGCTTCTGCTGTACGATCTACAAGGGTACGTAGATCACTCATCCCCTCTCGTAGATGGACATCACCATGATAGGTCTTCGTGCGCGTAGGAAAATTTTTGTTTCCCATGCGACGTTCCCCAACAGTGGCATCATGAGCTAGGTTCATGCGTAGATGTATTCTCGAGTAGAACACAAAAGGTTTTGTGGGCGGTGATGTGCGTTTTGCTGCCCTCCTTAGTCTTTTCTTGATTCCGCGGTATTGTTGGATTGAAGCGGCTTGGACCGACATTACTCGTACGCTTACGAGAGACTGGTTTCATCGTTGCGAGTAACCCCCTTTGCTCAAAGATGACTGGCAAGTGACGGTTTCTCCAACTTTAGTTGAATCGGATTTGACCGAGGAGGTCCTTGGATGAGGTTAAATAGCAACTCATATATCTCCGTTGTGGTGTTTGCGTAAGTAAGATGCGATCCTACTAGATACCCTTGGTCACCATGTAAAACATGCAACAACAAAATTAGAGGACGTCTAACTTGTTTTTGCAGGGTATGATTGTGATGTGATAAGGCCAATGACGTGATGTGATATATTGGATGTATGAGATGATCATGTTGTAATAGAAATATCGACTTGCACGTCGATGGTACGGCAACCGGCAGGAGCCATAGGGTTGTCTTTATACTAACATATGTGCTTGCAGATGCGTTTACTATTTTGCTAGGATGTAGCTTTAGTAGTGATAGCATGAGTAGCACGACAACCCCGATGGCGACGCGTTGATGGAGATCATGATGATGGAGATCATGGTGTGGCGCCGGTGACAAGAAGATCGTGCCGGTGCTTTGGTGATGGAGATCAAGAAGCACGTGATGATGGCCATATCATGTCACTTATGAATTGCATGTGATGTTAATCCTTTTATGCACCTTATTTTGCTTAGAACGACGGTAGCATTATGAGGTGATCTCTCACTAAAATTTCAAGACGAAATTGTGTTCTCCCCGACTGTGCACCGTTGCTACAGTTCGTCGTTTCGAGACACCACGTGATGATCGGGTGTGATAGACTCAACGTTCACATACAACGGGTGCAAAACAGTTGCGCACGCGGAACACTCGGGTTAAGCTTGACGAGCCTAGCATGTGCAGACATGGCCTCGGAACACATGAGACCGAAAGGTCGAGCATGAATCGTATAGTTGATATGATTAGCATAGAGATGCTTACCACTGAAACTATTCTCGACTCACGTGATGATCGGACTTGAGATAGTGGATTTGGATCATGTAACACTCAAATGACTAGAGAGATGTACTTTTTGAGTGGGAGTTCTTAAGTAATATGATTAATTGAACTAATTGTCATGAACATAGTCTAATGGTCTTTGCGAATTACGATGTAGCTTGCGCTATAGCTCTACTGTTTTTATATGTTCCTAGAGAAAATTTAGTTGAAAATTGATAGTAGCAAACTTTGCAGACTGAGTCTGTAAAACCGAGGATTGTCCTCGTTGCTGCGCAGAAGGCTTATGTCCTTAATGCACCACTCGGTGTGCTGCACCTCGAGCGTCGTCTGTGGATGCTGTGAACATCCGACATACACGTTTCTGATGACTACACGATAGTTCAGTGCAAAGTACTTAATGGCTTAGAAGCAAGGCACCGAAAACGTTTTAAACGTCACGGAACATAAGTGATGTTCTAAAGAGATGAAATTGTGATTTCATGCTTGTGCCCTTGTTAAGAGGTACGAGACCTCCAACAAAATTCTTTGACCACAAAGTAAAGGAGAAAAGCTCAATCGTTGAGCGTGTGCTCAGATTGTCTGAGTACGACAATCACTTGAATCAAGTGGGAGCTAATCTTCCAGATGAGATAGTGATGGTTCTCCAAAAGTCACTGCCACCAAGCTTTGAGAGCTTCGTGATGAACTATAACATATCAAGGATAGATACAATGATCTTTGAGAGATTCGCGACGTTTGACACTGCGAAAGTAGAAATCAAGAAGGAGCATCAATAGTTGATGGTTTGAAAAACCACTGAGTTTCAAGAAAGGCGAGGGCTAGAAGGGATACTTCGTGAAACGGCAAAACAGTTGCTGCACTAATGAAGAGACCCAAGATTAAACCCAAACCCGAGACTAAGTGCTTCTGTAATAAGGGGAACAGTCACTGAGGCGGAGCAACTCTAGATACTTGGTAGATAAGAAGGCTGGCAAAAGTCGAGAGAAGTATATTTGATATACATAATGTTGATGTGTACTTTACTAGTACTCCTAGTAGCACGAGGGTATTGGATACTGGTTCGGTTGCTAAGTGATTAGTAACGCGAAATGAAAGCTACGGCATAAACGGAGACTAGCTAAAGGCGAGGTGACGATACGTGTTGGAAGTGTTTCCAAGGTTGATATGATCAAACGTCACACGCCCCCTTTACCATCGGGATTGGTGTTGAACCTAAATAATTGTTATTTGGTGCTTGCGTTAAGCATGAACATGATTGGATCGTGTTTATTGCAATACGATTATTCATTCAAAAGGAATAATGGTTACTCTATTTGCTTGAATAATCACCTTCAATGGTTTATTGAATCTCGATTGTAGTGTTACACATTGGTGCCAAAAGATACGAGTTAAATGATGATAGTACCACTTACTTGTGGCACTGCCGCTTGAGTCATGTTTGTATAAATTGCATGAAGAGGCTCCATGCTGATGGATCTTTACTCACCTGATTTCGAATCACTAGTGACATGCAAATCATACCACATGAGCAAGGCCTTGTTTTCATTGAGATGAAACAAGATAGTAACTTGTTGGAAGTGATACATTTTGATGTATGCAGTCCAGTGAGTGTTGAGGCACGCAGTGGATATCATTATGTTCTTACTTCACTGACGACTTGAGTAGATACAGGAGTATTTACTTAATGAATCACAAGTCTGAAATATTGAAAAGTTCAATTCTGTTTCAGAGTGAAGTTCGTCGTAACAAGAGGATGAACTGTCTACGATATGATCATAGAAATGAATATCTGAGTTATGAATTTTTGGTACACAGTTAAGACAATGTGGAAATTGTTTCACAGTTCATGCCACCTGGAACATCATGGTGTGATGATGTGTCTGAACGTCATAGCCACGCACTATTTAGTATGGTGCATGCTGGGATGTCTCTTATCGAATTACCACTATCGTTTATGGGTTGTGCATTAGAGACAACCACATTCACTTTAAATGGGGCACCGCGTATTTCCGTTGAGATGACACAGTATAGACTGAGGTTTAGAGAAATCTAAACTGTCGTTTCTTGAAAGTTTGGGGCTTCGAAACTTATGTGAAAAAGTTTCAGTCTGATAAGCTCGAACCCAAAGCGGATAAATGCATCTTCACAGGATATCCAAAACAGTTGGGTACATCTCCTATCTCAGATCCGAAAGCAAAATGTTTGTTTCTAGAAACGGATCCTTTCTCGAGAAAAGGTTTCTCTCGAAAGAATTGAGTGGGAGGGTAGTAGAACTTGATGAGGTTATTGAACCATCACTTCAACCAGTGTGTAGCAGGGCGTAGGAAGTTGTTCCTGTGGCGCCTACACCAATTGAAGTGGAAGCTGATGATGGTGATCATTAAGCTTCGAATCAAGTTACTACAAACCTCGTAGGTCGACAAGGTCGCGTACTGCTACAGAGTAGTACGGTAACCCTGTCTTGGAGGTCATGTTGTTGAGCAACAGTGAACCTACGAGTTATGGAGAAAGCGATGGTGGGCCCAGATTCCGACAAATGGCTGGAAGCCATAAAATCCGAGAGAGGATCCATGTGTGAAAACAAAGTGTAGACTTTGGTAGAACTACTTGATGGTCATGGGACTATTGGGTAAAATGGATCTTTAAAAGAAGACAGACGATGATGGTGATAAGTCACTATTAAGAAAAGCTCGACTTGTCGCAAAGATGTTTTCGACAAGATCAAACAGTTGACTATGATGAGTCTTTCTCACTCGTAGCGATGCTAAAGGTCTGTTAGAATTATGTTAGTAGTTGCTGCATTATTTATGAAATATTGCACGTAGGATGTCAAAACATTGTTTCCTCGACGGTTTCCTTGAGCAAACATTGTATGTGATACAACCAGAAGGTTTTGTCGATCCTAAAGATACTAGCAAGTATGCAAGCTCCAGTGATCCTTCAATGGACTGGTGCAAGCATCTCGGAGTTGGAATAAGCACTTTGATGAGATGATCAAAGATTTTGGGTGTGTACAAGGTTTATGAGAAACTTGTATTTCCAAAGAAGTGAGTGGGAGCACTATAGAATTTCTGATAGGTATATGTGGTTGACATATTGTGGATCAGAAGTAATGTAGAATTTCTGTAAAGCATACAAGGTTGTTTGAAAGAAGTTTTCAAAGGAGTACCTGGATTATGCTACTTGAAGGTTGAGCATCAAAGATCTATGGAGATAGATCGAAAGCGCTTAATAGAAGTTTCAACAAGATGCATGCCTTGACAAGTTTTTGAAAGAGTTCAAAATAGACCAGCAAAGAAGGAGTTCTTGGTTGCGTTGTGAGGTGTGAATTTGAGTAAGACTCAAAACCCGACCACGGCAGAATAAAGAGAATAGATGAAGGTCGTCTTCTATGCCTTAGCCGTAGAATCTAAAGTATGCCATGCTGTGTACCGCACCTGAAGTGTGCCTTGACTCAAAGTATGTTGAGAGGTACAGAGAGTGATCCATGTTTGAATCACTAGCAGCGGTCAAAATTTATCCTTAGTAACAAATGGACTAAGGAATTTTTCTCGATTATGGAGGTGGTTAAAGAGTTCGTCGTAAAGGGTAACGTCGATGCAAGCTTTGACACTAATCTGAATAACTATGAGTAGTGAAACGGATTCATATAGTAGAGTGGATATTTGGAGCATTTCCGAATAGCACGTAGTAGCAGCATCTATAAGATGACATAAAGATTTGTAAAGAACGCACGGATCTGAAAGTTTCAGAACCGTTGACTAAAACCTCTCTCACAAGCAAGACATAATCAGACCCCATAACAATATGGGTGTTGGATTCGTTGGAATCACATGGTGATGTGAACTAGATTATTGACTCTAGTGCAAGTGGGAGACTGTTGGAAATATGCCCTAGAGGCAATAATAAGTTAGTTATTATTATATTTCTTAGTTCATGATAATCGTTTATTATCCATGCTATAATTGTATTGATTGGAAACACAATACTTGTGTGGATACATAGACAAAACACTGTCCCTAGTAAGCCTCTAGTTGACTAGCTCGTTGATCAAAGATGGTCAAGGTTTCCTGACCATAGGCAAGTGTTGTCACTTGATAATGGGATCACATCATTAGGAGAATCATGTGATGGACTAGACCCAAACTAATAGACGTAGCATGTTGATCGTGTCATTTTGTTGCTACTGTTTTCTGCGTGTCAAGTATTTGTTCCTATGACCATGAGATCATATAACTCACGGACACCGGAGGAATGCTTTGTGTGTATCAAACGTCGCAACGTAACTGGGTGACTATAAAGATGCTCTACAGGTATCTCCGAAGGTGTTCGTTGAGTTAGTATGGATCGAGACTGGGATTTGTCACTCCGTGTGACGGAGAGGTATCTCGGGGCCCACTCGGTAATACAACATCACACACAAGCCTTGCAAGCAATGTGACTTAGTGTAAGTTGCGGGATCTTGTATTACGGAACGAGTAAAGAGACTTGCCGGTAAACGAGATTGAAATAGGTATACGGATACTGACGATCGAATCTCGGGCAAGTAACATACCGAAGGACAAAGGGAATGACATACGGGATTATATGAATCCTTGGCACTGAGGTTCAAACGATAAGATCTTCGTAGAATATGTAGGATCCAATATGGGCATCCAGGTCCCGCTATTGGATATTGACCGAGGAGTCTCTCGGGTCATGTCTACATAGTTCTCGAACCCGCAGGGTCTGCACACTTAAGGTTCGACGTTGTTTTATGCGTATTTGAGTTATATGGTTGGTTACCGAATGTTGTTCGGAGTCCCGGATGAGATCACGGACGTCACGAGGGTTTCCGGAATGGTCCGGAAACGAAGATTGATATATAGGATGACCTCATTTGGTTACCGGAAGGTTTTCGTGCATTACCGGAAAAGTTTCGGGCTCATCGGTAGTGTACCGGGAGTGCCGGGAGGGGTGCCGGGGACCATCGGGAGGGGTGTCACGCCCCAAGGGGTCTCATGGGCTATGGGAAGAGATAAACCAGCCCCTAGTGGGCTGGAATAAGTTCCCACTAAAGCCCATAAGGTTTGAGAAGGAAAAAACACAAGGTGGAAAGAGTTTCCAAGTGGGAAGGTGGAATCCTACTCCAAGTAGGATTGGAGTAGGACTCCTCCACCTCCAATTTCGGCCAAACCTTTAGGTTTTGAGGCTGCCTCCTCCCCTCCCTCCCACCTATATATACGGAGGTTTTAGGGCTGATTTGAGACGACTTTCTCACGGCTGCCCGACCACATACCTCCATAGTTTTTCCTCTAGATCGCGTTTCTGCGGAGCTCGGGCGGAGCCCTGCTGAGACAAGATCATCACCAACCTCCGGAGCGCCGTCACGCTGCCGGAGAACTCTTCTACCTCTCTGTCTCTCTTGCTGGATCAAGAAGGCCGAGATCATCGTCGAGCTGTATGTGTGCTGAACGCGGAGGTGCCGTCCGTTCGGTACTAGATCGTGGGACTGATCGCGGGATTGTTCGCGGGGCGGATCGAGGGACGTGAGGACGTTCCACTACATCAACCGCGTTCTCTAACGCTTCTGCTGTACGATCTACAAGGGTACGTAGATCACTCATCCCCTCTCGTAGATGGACATCACCATGATAGGTCTTCGTGCGCGTAGGAAAATTTTTGTTTCCCATGCGACGTTCCCCAACAGTGGCATCATGAGCTAGGTTCATGCGTAGATGTATTCTCGAGTAGAACACAAAAGGTTTTGTGGGCGGTGATGTGCGTTTTGCTGCCCTCCTTAGTCTTTTCTTGATTCCGCGGTATTGTTGGATTGAAGCGGCTTGGACCGACATTACTCGTACGCTTACGAGAGACTGGTTTCATCGTTACGAGTAACCCCCTTTGCTCAAAGATGACTGGCAAGTGACGGTTTCTCCAACTTTAGTTGAATCGGATTTGACCGAGGAGGTCCTTGGATGAGGTTAAATAGCAACTCATATATCTCCGTTGTGGTGTTTGCGTAAGTAAGATGCGATCCTACTAGATACCCTTGGTCACCACGTAAAACATGCAACAACAAAATTAGAGGACGTCTAACTTGTTTTTGCAGGGTATGATTGTGATGTGATATGGCCAATGATGTGATGTGATATGGCCAATGATGTGATGTGATATATTGGATGTATGAGATGATCATGTTGTAATAGAAATATCGACTTGCACGTCGATGGTACGGCAACCGGCAGGAGCCATAGGGTTGTCTTTATACTAACATATGTGCTTGCAGATGCGTTTACTATTTTGCTAGGATGTAGCTTTAGTAGTGATAGCATGAGTAGCACGACAACCCCGATGGCGACGCGTTGATGGAGATCATGATGATGGAGATCATGGTGTGGCGCCGGTGACAAGAAGATCGTGCCGGTGCTTTGGTGATGGAGATCAAGAAGCACGTGATGATGGCCATATCATGTCACTTATGAATTGCATGTGATGTTAATCCTTTTATGCACCTTATTTTGCTTAGAACGACGGTAGCATTATGAGGTGATCTCTCACTAAAATTTCAAGACGAAATTGTGTTCTCCCCGACTGTGCACCGTTGCTACAGTTCGTCGTTTCGAGACACCACGTGATGATCGGGTGTGATAGACTCAACGTTCACATACAACGGGTGCAAAACAGTTGCGCACGCGGAACACTCGGGTTAAGCTTGACGAGCCTAGCATGTGCAGACATGGCCTCGGAACACATGAGACCGAAAGGTCGAGCATGAATCGTATAGTTGATATGATTAGCATAGAGATGCTTACCACTGAAACTATTCTCGACTCACGTGATGATCGGACTTGAGATAGTGGATTTGGATCATGTAACACTCAAATGACTAGAGAGATGTACTTTTTGAGTGGGAGTTCTTAAGTAATATGATTAATTGAACTAATTGTCATGAACATAGTCTAATGGTCTTTGCGAATTACGATGTAGCTTGCGCTATAGCTCTACTGTTTTTATATGTTCCTAGAGAAAATTTAGTTGAAAATTGATAGTAGCAAACTTTGCAGACTGAGTCTGTAAAACCGAGGATTGTCCTCGTTGCTGCGCAGAAGGCTTATGTCCTTAATGCACCACTCGATGTGCTGCACCTCGAGCGTCGTCTGTGGATGCTGTGAACATCCGACATACACGTTTCTGATGACTACACGATAGTTCAGTGCAAAGTACTTAATGGCTTAGAAGCAAGGCACCGAAAACGTTTTAAACGTCACGGAACATAAGTGATGTTCTAAAGAGATGAAATTGTGATTTCATGCTTGTGCCCTTGTTAAGAGGTACGAGACCTCCAACAAAATTCTTTGACCACAAAGTAAAGGAGAAAAGCTCAATCGTTGAGCGTGTGCTCAGATTGTCTGAGTATGACAATCACTTGAATCAAGTGGGAGCTAATCTTCCAGATGAGATAGTGATGGTTCTCCAAAAGTCACTGCCACCAAGCTTTGAGAGCTTCGTGATGAACTATAACATATCAAGGATAGATACAATGATCTTTGAGAGATTCGCGACGTTTGACACTGCGAAAGTAGAAATCAAGAAGGAGCATCAATAGTTGATGGTTTGAAAAACCACTGAGTTTCAAGAAAGGCGAGGGCTAGAAGGGATACTTCGTGAAACGGCAAAACAGTTGCTGCACTAATGAAGAGACCCAAGATTAAACCCAAACCCGAGACTAAGTGCTTCTGTAATAAGGGGAACAGTCACTGAGGCGGAGCAACTCTAGATACTTGGTAGATAAGAAGGCTGGCAAAAGTCGAGAGAAGTATATTTGATATACATAATGTTGATGTGTACTTTACTAGTACTCCTAGTAGCACGAGGGTATTGGATACTGGTTCGGTTGCTAAGTGATTAGTAACGCGAAATGAAAGCTACGGCATAAACGGAGACTAGCTAAAGGCGAGGTGACGATACGTGTTGGAAGTGTTTCCAAGGTTGATATGATCAAACGTCACACGCCCCCTTTACCATCGGGATTGGTGTTGAACCTAAATAATTGTTATTTGGTGCTTGCGTTAAGCATGAACATGATTGGATCGTGTTTATTGCAATACGATTATTCATTCAAAAGGAATAATGGTTACTCTATTTGCTTGAATAATCACCTTCAATGGTTTATATAATGTATAGGTTAAATGATGTGTGCATATGACTGTGTGAACATGGCAGAAACAATATAACAATTAATTTTACCTGTGAAAACATTGTTCTGTTCACATCTATATGGCATGTAAAGAATGTAAATTCCGATTTAGTGCATATAAAGATAATGACATTTGTTGTTTGAAAACTCACAATATGCATATTTCAAAATCACAAGGCAATCTATCAGAAGCACAAACAGATAACAATTTGAATACCAAGTTGACATAACTCAATGTCGAATTAATAATAATTTTGCAACATGCAAAATTTTTGTTGAAATTTAGGTAGTAGTTAAAAACATGGGTTCATATGACCAATACCATTTATCATGCTCAATTGTAAGTAATAAAACAAAAATGCAATAGGAAGTTTACATGGAACAGAGGGATCAACCACATTGATATTATCAAACACCACTCTATTTCTAAGTTTCCAGGAAGTCCACAAAATAGCAAAGATGCCTACTGTCATAAGACTTGTATCAGTTTCATCAAATTTACTAATCTACATAGCAAAAAAATTTCAATGTTGTCACGTATGTAAATGACATGTGCATGAAGTACACAAGGATTAACAAAACACCTACAAGACATTCAACCAAAAGAGCCATGGATAAATTACTTGCACTCAAGCAAAATACTAAACAACACTACAACATGACTAAGCCAACACCCTGATTGTACGCATGAGCAGATGAAAAATCAAGTCGAGTGCAAAGCTTAGCCTAAACACCACCGCTGTCCTTGAGCAAAGGGCATCATCGAAGGAACCGTGGAGAACGGTGGGGAAGCGATGTCGTGCCAACCGAGTGTCTCCTTTTGCGTATGGAGGACAACCACTTTGGTGGCTCTGCTTTGAATAACAACCACACGAACGACACCCCGTATCTGATCGAGGCATCATCTTATGGATGCTTGATCTTGGATCTGTATTCCCACTACATGCACCCGACTTTCTGCTTCTTCGAATACGCCTGCTCAATCGCCCAGAGGAAATACTCAATGGACTCGACGGACTCCCGCTTGACTCCATCTAGGAGAACATGGTCGCACTCTCGCCCCCTCTGAGATACTTCGACATCGCCCTCGCCATCCTCGCCACCTCCCAGCCAGTGTTGAACCAAGAAAGTATCTCCATCAATCTAGCTAACTTCGCCTCATTGATGTAGGTGGTAGTCGTGAGTCTATCGTGTAGCGCCATTGATCTGCTGCTAGTGTACGGAGGAGGGAGGCGGTGCTGGAATTGGACGAGGAGTGGACATATGGTGGTTCTGTAATGGAGATGAGGAAGAGGAGAGGAGGGTTTTATGCAATGGAGAAGAGGGAGATGAAGGGGTGGTTTTCCAATGGGGTAGTGGGAGGGGATCGCGCGGCGGCGGTTTAGGAAACCAAGAGACGGTGGCAGTTTTTGATTTGATGAGACGGCGGAGGTTTAGGATTGGACGAGGAGACCGGCTGTTCATTGCGTTGACCTACTATTGGGCAGCGGCCACCATGGGGTGAGCGTGAGGGAATTAGTGTGGATGGAGGGAGGGGGCGTGACGTGCGGCTAGATCCAAACGACGGGATGAAACCCTACCGTCGAGGATCCGTTTCATATCGACGACGCACAAGAACAATGAAAAAATCATACCGAAAATACCCCACATATTTGTACTGAGAATACCCTTGAAATATTTCAGAGGGAAAACCTGATAAGTTCTATTTTTTTGAAAATGTCCCTCAGGCTCTGTTTTAATACACATGACGCCATAGTATTGCATTGCATTTGGATCGTCACATCCACTTAAACGGATGTTCCATATGGACCAGATGCACTATCAAAGAACTCTGTTTTATTATGTGGTCATCTGCTGGGATAATCTATCCTTACTAGAAGTGTAAGAGTAGACAGCAGCTCTAGCTTTCACACACAATGACCACAACATAATGCCCATGTATAGTAAAATACACGTGTCAAGTATCATGTGGTAAGCATATTGTCTTGAAAGGGCTCCTTAGTCATTTGAGATGGATACCTTTATTATAAAAATAAAACATCAATGTTTCAATCTTGCAAACAAATAACATGTCTAGGCAAGATGCCAAAGCTGGAGTAGTAGACTATATATGAGAATACAAACATGCCAAATATGTATCGTCCGCGTATATATATATACTATCTAATTTGGCCAACTGAATCACTGAGTAATTTTTTGAATTTTTTTTCCCTTTCTTTCCTCGATTTTTTATTGTTTATATTTGCATTGTCTTGTTTAAACGTCAGTAGGAATCATTAGGTTTTTTGTCCACCTAGTTCTTCAGTCATTGATGCTAACCCACTATTGTTTACATCAAGCAAAAAAAGTGGTTAAAATGTGATGCTAAATATCAAGGGGTACATAATATATATGTGCCAATGCTTCATTTTATGGTATTAGGAGAAGGCAAGGCTACATCCATTTGGTGGTATTTGTTTCTTTTTCTCTCAGCACATCTACTATGATTCTATCCAACATGAACGAATGAAATCTAAATCTGGCTTTTATGACTTTTTTCTTGCATGATATTAGGGTTATACATTCCATTTTTTCTGTTAGAATTATGAGCTAGATATGCTTTTGTTCACCATGAATAAAAGAAAAACAAATATGGTTTCTATGCGTTTTCTCTTGCATTGTATCACGGCTTATTATGAATGCATCGAGCTATTGGGTCAAAATAATGAATTAGAGATACTTGACCAATGTAGATTTTGGAGGGAAATGATTTCTATTAACATGGAATACTTGCATGCGAATATCATTTATTAAAAATGTATTTTGTAAACTTTTTGGTGGTGGAAGTTATTTGGTCCCTTACATATGAATCTGAATTTACATCCATCCTATTCTTCCTATCTAATTAACCACTCCTATAAAATTATGTTGCTCTTCTAGGGAAGAAATAGATCTAAAAGATTATGTTTTGATGATACCAAAGTATTATTGATAATGATGTCCTAAGATAGCTGTAATTATAACCTTCAATAAAAATGGATCATATTTTCTTCCAAATAATAAATATAGGATCTAGGTAATTGCCCAATGTTTTTCAGTAATAAAGTGGATGGAAATTCTCCTTCTATCGTCCCTCACTCCTCATGAGTAGTGCCAAACTTGTCCTATCATGGTAACATGTGTTTTTCTCGTTCTTCACTTCTCTTAATCACACATGAATGTCTATAAATGTTCAGCATGACTTCCCTTTTTTCCTATGTGTATAATTAACTAGCATGGCCACTATGAATTGAGAGGGCAATTACAGCATAGTTAGCGTTCGACCGCATGAAAGGATTTGTTTCTCCCTTTGCAACGCACGGGCACATTTGGTAGTAGAAAATGACTGCAAGTGAAACCACGGAAAAATAATGTCCCACAACTAATCACGGTGTGGCAAAGAGCGTAGACTTCTTCTAGTTTTTCATGACTAGGTCATTGGTTGCTCTGTTGCCACTCCCGTCTATTATCTTTACGGAATTGTAGCTATGATCGTAAGCGCATTAACTAATCCGTACTTTGTCAGTAATCATTGTTGGAAAATTTAAACGGGATGCAGCCAAGGATCATGAGGTTAGTAAAGGGACGATGAATATTGTTTTGGTCCGAGAAGGACGAGGGTGGTATTACTAATGGGATCACAGCTCAAGGCTGACAAGGATTTTAGTTTTCAGTGTTGGAAGATGTAATATTAGAAGATTGGTGTTCAACTTGGAGAGCAATGCCAATGCAAGGTTTAAGGTAGACTACTCTCTTACAACAATAATCATGCTTAACATAGACTACTCCCTTACTCGTCTACAAAACCAACTTTTAGCCTTTAACAAACCAATGAATTAAATATGACATTATTAATTGTAAACTCCAACATATCATTATGGAACACATAACCATAGAAAAATCAGCACAACACAAAAAAGATATGATTGAAATAATAGATGGCATGTATTATAGAATCTAATAACTTCCTAGGCATAAATTATCAAATCCATATATTGTAAATTTGCAATACAAAAATTCTTTAGAGATTCTTATTTAAGATGAAAATTGAATTTCGGAATATTTTTGTGGGGATAAATATGAACAAAGCCTCATATACGACATACATGCCCTGGCCCCAACAATCACACCCAGCGGTGGCATACATGATCGACTTAAATATTACAAATAATTTTGCTGAGTACCTCGCCACAAGAATGTTAACATTATGTGTATTTAAGTACTCACGACTTACGATAAGTATAAATCAAGCCCGTGATACAAATGCACACAAATCTGGGTTTTCTCATCACCAACCGTTTTGTCTTAGTTACGGAACTTTTGCACAAGAACAGAAACAGAACCAACATCGTTTTCATTACAAACAATTACACAAATACAGGGGTTCAACAGTCACATGTTTCATTCATTCTACCTATATTATTTCTAAACAGAATAGTAAAGGCACTCACTTCCTGTTTTGGAACACGCACACTTGTGGAAAAAAATATTCCATCTTTGCTCCTTTAGAAAGAGAAGCCTTGTAAGTTCTAGGAACAACTTTAAATTTGACCTTTCCTACAAACTTTGGCCTGCTCATATAAGCGGTGAGAATCAACATTGAACATTCACTAACTGGATAGAAGATGATACAAAGCTATATGAAAAATTAATTACTTATTATTTCTTAGCAGAATAAAAAATCTGAACAGTAAATCCATTATCTACTAAAGAATAGTTCTCCCTCCATCCTACATATAAGATGTTTTAGGTAATTCCAATGTAGACTACATACGGATTGAAATGGGTGAACATACACGTTAAATTAGGTCTAAATACATGTGAATGAGAAAAATGCTACAACATCTTGTACTTAGGAACAGAGGGAGTAGAGTTGAAGACTGAATAGCACAGATGTAGTTGTTGTATTCCCTCATCGACTCTTTACATATACAAAGACGTAGCAAGAGAGAGGGCGATAGTGCAGGGGCACACGCAGGTGTATGCACGCCTCATCTGTTGCTATCCCTATAGAATATGATCGGGGTTATAGCCCATGTACCCACATACAAGACATGACGTACGGTACATCATAGACATACATGGCATTTCACCCCCCCCCCCCCTCGCGTGCAGTGGCAACTTCGTCGGTCGTGATGTTGAGACAAGTGCAAAACTCGGTGAAGATAGCCATCGGGATCCCCTCCATGAAGATATCGGCTAACTGTGATGATATGGGTACATGCAGAACTCAAGCTTCACCCAAGATGACATGATCTCGAACAAAATGAAGATCAACCTCCACATGTTTCATCCACTGATGCTGGAGCGGGTTCGAGGACAAATACACGTCACTCACATTATCACAATAAACTATGGTGGCATGATTCGATGGATAACAACCCTCGATCAGGAGTTGGCGAAGCTAACTTGACTCAACAACACATTTGTCCACTTCAATATACTCTGCCTCAGCACTAGAGTGAGACACATTGTGTTGCCATTTTGGGGGCCATGACACGATGTTGTTGCCCAAGAAAACACAAATGCCATAGGTGGACTTGCGATTGACCGGACACCCCGCCCAATCAGCATCCGAGTACGTGACCAAATCTTGAGTGGAGGCACGATAGAGTTGCAAGACAAGGTGCATCATGCCACGGATGTAATGCACAGTGTATTTGATGAGCTGAAAATGTGAGTCACAAGGATCATGCATGAATAGGAAGACATGTTCCATAAGAGATATCAAGGCATGTCAAGGTAAGATACTGAAATGCCCCTGCCAGACTGCGGTAGAGGGAAGTGTTAGAATATGGAGCCCCATAAGTGGACGAAAATTTAGAATGTGTGTCAATAAGGGTAGACATGGGGTTGCAAGTAAGGATGTGAGAGCGATCAAGAGTCTCAAGGTCTTACTACTGCTAAGACAAGAAGATGTCATGTGTGTTATGGTGCACATTAATCCCAAGAAAATGGTGTGTGTCGCCAAGGTCGTTCAAGGAAAACTCATGTTTTAGGGAGTTGATGATGGAAGTAAGGAAGTTAGTGTTGTTGGTAGTAAGTATGATGTCATCAACATAGAGAAGTAAGTAAGCGACATGTGACCCACTTTGGAGTGTGAATAACGAGGAATCACACTTGGAAGCCTGAAAGCCAAGTTTATGGAGGAAAGTGGTCAAATGTTGGAACCTTCTACGTGGAGCTTGCTTAACACCGTACAGTGATTTACGAAGATGACACACATGTGTGGGGTTATATGAGTCAATGAAACGAGAAGGTTGTTGGCAATATAACATCACTTGGAGGTGACCATGCAAAAAGGCATTCTTGACGTCTAACCGATTCAAGGCCCAAGACTAGGAGGTGGCAAGACTAAGCATGACACGAATAGTGGTTAGCTTGACCACTGGGTTGAACGTCTCGCCATAGTCAATTCCTTCACATTGAGTGAAACCATGAAGAACCAAACACACTTTGTAATGAGAGAAAGAGCCATCCGAATGTAGCTTGCGGCGAAAAATCCACTTATCAGTGAGTATGTTCACACTTGCAAGATATGGAACCAAGGACAAAGTGCATTCTGCATCAAGGCATTATATTCATCTAACAGTGCATGATGAAAATTAGGGTCCATAAATGCCATTTTTGTAAGAAGTCGGTATGGGTGAGAGGGTGGAAGGAACATCAAGGGAGAAGTGTTTGTTCTATTGGTTCGGCAGAAAATAGCTAGCTTGGGCACGAGTGTGTATTCTATGCTCGTTCGGTGGTGGTTGCACGGGAACAACGTAGGCGGGGGTGGAGGAACACGTGGTAGGATGGAAGAGGGCACAATGGATTGAGACAAAGAGGCTGTCTGGTCAGCAATGGAGGTGGGGCTGGAAAGAGAGGGAGACACGGGCGGGGTTTGTCCGAAAGGCGCCGGATCTGAGGGATCATGGAAGTGGTCGGTAGGTACGATAGGCATGGGGGACAATCCGCGGAAGGGGCTATTCGCGTGTCTGCTAGACATGGGAATCGACGTGGATAGCGGGAGACCGGCACGGCTAATGGGCTACACGGGAGTGGAGGGCTGGGAGTTAGGAACAAGATACATTGTCGATGCATTCGGCCAGGTTGAGGTAGGTGCATCGTGAGGATGGAGAAAAGGGCGGTCATGGGCTTGGTGCAACGGAGGATCTTGTGTGGAGGGCTGCTCTGAAGGTGGGGTATGGGAAGTTCGTAAGGGAATTTTGTTTCATAAAAACTAACATGTGTGGAGATGATAATGCAACGTGAAGCAAGGTCTAGACACATGTAACCCTTATGTTTGAGGGGGTAGCTAAGGAAAATGATGTGGATAGACCAAGGGGCCAGTTTGTGAGAAGAAGTGGCATGGGTGATAGAGAAGCATAAGCAACCAAAGGCAAGGAGATGATCATATGTAGGATGTGCACCAAAGAGAAGGTAATGGGGCATGAGAAAGTTAACAGGGCTAGAGGGGTAGCGATTGAGGATATAAGTAGCGGTATCTAGGGCTTCAACCTAGAATGTTTGTGGGAAGTTGGCTTGAATAAGTAGCGTTAGAACAATGTCATTGTTGGAGTAAATGAGTCTCTTGGCTTTGTCGTTCTGAGGTGGGGGTAGGGGCAGGAGAGGCGAAATCTAATGCCATTGTTCGAGAACAATGTCGTAGGGAAGAGTTTATGAATTCACCACCATTATCGCATTGGAAACATTTTATGAGAGTATGAAATTGTGTGAGGATTTATTAGAAGAAGCATTGTAGAGTGGATGAGGTGTCGGACAAACAACGCAGAGGGAATGACCATGAGTAATGCGAGAAGTCATCTAATACAATAAGATAATATTAAAAACCGGAGAAGCATGCAATGGGTGAAGTCCAAGGTTCGCAACAAATTATTTGAAGTGGTGGAGTGGTAAAACTTTTAAAGGTAGGAAAAGAAAGTCTTGGCTGCCTCCCAAGCTCACAAGTAGAGCATACAAAGGGAGTGATACGTCTCTGACGTATCTATAATTTTTGAATGTTGCATGCTGATATATTATCATTCTAGGATAATGTTTGGGTATTTATTTACCAATTTATATTATTTTTTAGCACTAACCAATTGACCCAGTGCCTAGTGCCATTTGATGTTTTCTGCATGTTAGTCAATTTTCAGGTTTTCAATACCAAACAAAGTCCAATTGACCTAAAACTTTTTGGAGATTTTTCTCGACCAAAAGAGGACCAATGAGTATCGGAAGAAGGTTGAGGGCCACCCGAGGGCCCCACAAGCCAATAAAGCACAACCTGCGGGCGCCCTGATGGTTTGTGGTCCCCTCGAGGCTCTCCCAACTCTGTTCTCTTGCTTATAAATTCTCACATATCCCAAAAACCCTAAAGGTAGTCTCGTAACACTTTTTACACCGACGCAAGTCTCTGTTACAACGGGAGGACATCTGGAGCTCCGTTCCGGCACCCCAGCGGAGGGGTTCGATCACGGAGGGCCTCTTCATTAATCTTGCTATCCACATGATGATGTGTGAGTATCTCACCACACACCTACGGGTACGTGACTAGAAGTTAGATGGCAACGTCTCTCTCTCTCTTGATATTCAATACAATTATCATCGCATCTTTGCTTTGATCCGTGTAATGTAAACCTTTTGTGTGGTGCGTTTGTTGGGATCCAATGAATTGTGGATATATGTTCCGATTATTCAAGATAAATATTTGATTCTTCTTTTAATTCTAATTTGATTCTTATGTGCATGAATTTGATAGCTTTGTAATTCTCTCTAATCTATTGAAATAGTTTGGACAACTAGATTGGTATTTCTTTGGTGAGACGGGTGCGCTATAGTAGATTTAACCTGGCGAGTTTCTATATCCCATTCACAGAATGGGACAAGATGTGTATTTGTGTTTCTTCTACTTAAGATAACACGATGGGGTTTATTCATATTGCTTGAGTTTACTTTATCTACATGATGCCATCGTTCTCCATGCTTTACTCTGTTTTACTTAATACTCTAGATGCATGTTGGATAGCAGTCTATGAGTGGATTAATAATAATTAGTGTAGACAGGAGTTGGCCTATTTTTTAATGGATGCGATGCCTATATACGCATGGTCATTGTCGCGAATAACACATAACTATTCATTTTTTTATCAATTTCCCAACAGTAATTTGTTTGCCCGCCGTATGCTATTTTCAAGAGAGATGCCAATAGGGAAAGTTCTGACCCCGGGTTTGTTCACCATATATTTACAAAACCATCAATACCTTTCTACCATTTACATGCTTTCCATTTATTTTGAAATTTACAATTATTTACAATTATCTACACATCTCACTTGCTTGCAAATAATGATACCAAGGGGATTGACAACCCTCTTGCCCGTGTTGGGTGCAAGTTGTTTGTTCTTTTGTGTGCAGCCGCTGAAGATAGTTTTTTTTTATATTCCTATTTTTCGATAATCCTTGGTTTCATAACTGAGTGAAGCACTTACCCACATATTGCTACAATAACCCGTTCCTTTTCACGGAAAACCCAACGCGGATCACTAGTATCGGGAAGGATTCCTCGCGCCGTTGCCAGGAATATCATCATCACTTCACACAAATTTCCATCCACTTGTTCCTATTTTTATTGTCTAGTATATTCAGCTTGTCTCGACAAAAAATAAAAAAATTATTTATATTTAATTGTTACTAGTTTTCTTGCTTGAAATCATGGCTAGTTCCTCCTTTGTTCGCGTTACTCCCAGTAATGATGTTGTCAATTTTAAACCAAAAGGAAAAGAATGTTTGAAAGATGCACGGTACATGATTTGCTACCCTCAAAATAAAGAAACTAATAAGCTATCTACCACTACCTTGCTTCATAAGTTTAATGTTGGTGTGACAACTTGGTATAGGTTTGTCCTTGACACCATCACCGGTTGGAACTTTTTAATGTGTCACACATTGGATGCCTATAATGCCATTGAAAATCTTGTTGGAACACCACCCATTGTCATTAATGAAACCAATTTAACCTTTGAGCATGTTATGCAACACTTGATGCTTTTTAAAGGAAAGTGGTTACTAATGAACCAATTGAGGAGTATAACCATATCACTCAACCTGGGGTACATGTAGGAATTACTTTGAAAACTTCAAATGACAAGGATAATATTATTGATGAGAGGGTAGAATAAGGTTTGAATATAATTTTTAAAATGGAGGAGGTGAATGACAACGTGGGTTCCGCCTTCACACAATCTAACACTAATGCTAGTACCTCTCGAAATAAAAGACCCAAGTTCATATACATTCCTAAGAGCATTAGTACACATTCTACCAAAAGAAACAAAGATATCAAAACGATTAGTGTTCAGCCCAACTTTGTAAAACTGATAAAATATCTTATTCTCAAGACCCCTATTGTTCCTATTATCCATGATTGTGTTATGAAGGAGCTTGATGTCAAAGATGACAACCCTTGAAACTATGCAATATGCCTAGCTAGGGGCGTAAAACAATAGCACTTGTTGTGAGGCAACCCAATAGTTATCTTTGTTTCTGCTTTTACTTTCTATTTCTTTGTGATAAAATGATTGTTACTAATGTAATGATTGTATTTTTATGTTTTAATTTGTGTTTGTGCCAAGTAAATCCTTTGGGATGATTTGTGTAATGTGTAGAATTGTTACGGTGCAAAAACAAAAACTTTTATGTCTAGTGCAGAATTTCTATGATTTTATTGGAACATTTTTTAAGCTAATCTTTATACACAACACTGATATACAAATTCTTAAGGGCGTACTAATATTTTAGATGCATGGCAATTAAATGTATCTTTAGAGATTGTTCTGATTTGGGAAGATTCTATTTTTGCTTGCATAGTTTGCTTGTTTTCATTATGTTATGGGTTGTATGGGGGGTATAAGCCAATGAGAAGTTAGAATAGAGTACGTTATGAAAAAATAAAATAAGAATCAACTTATAACAGTACCTAATGTATTTTATATGTTGCTTATACTAACGGAGATCATGAAGTTTTGTTGAGTTTTATGTGATTGAAGTTTTGAGTTTTTGGGTATTGTCCCGATGGACAAAGGAATGAGGAGCAGGAAAAGACCAATATCGTGGATTCCCAAGGCACCCCAAGGTAATATTGTAGGATGAATCAAGTGTCTAAGCTTGGGGATGCCTAGGAAGGCATCCCCTATTTCGTCTCAATCCATCGGTATGTCACTTGGAGCTAGATTTTTATTCATCACATGATATGAGTTTTGCTTGGACCGTCAATTGCTTTTGTTTACTTGTACTTTCAGTTTTCCACAATCATTGTTTTCTGGACACAACTATTTGAGAGACACACTATTATTATAATTTGTTAGAATCTATGTGTGCTTCACTTATATCTTTTGAGCTTAGCAGTTGCTCTAGTACTTCACTTATATCTTTTTTAGCAAGGTGGCATGTAGATTTTATGGAAATATTATGCTCGTCTTCTTAACTTATATTTATTTGAGAGTTAAATAAATAGTGACGGTAATTTGCATGGGTCATACGACTAGACCAAAAATAACAGGTGTTCAATGAGTGATAATTAAATCCATCATGTAGCACATATAGAGAAACCATGGGTTAATAATATTGATGTGGTGATATGAAAAAGGTGTGAGTGCATTACTATTAATTCAGAGAGGTGTCGATAATAAGAGATGGTAAGTTATTGTTTGTCTAAAAATTAAAAAGGCATGTTGATGATGTGTGAGCATTTCTATTCCTCGTTGAAATCCTAGTGTTGTTTCGCGTCGGGGGAGCGCGATGGTTAATTCCTACCAACCCCCTCCCTCGGGGCATGTGAGTAGTAATTTGATTTGTGATAAAACTCATTAAACTTTGGAATAATTATACAAGTTCTTTATGACTAACGTGATACCATGGACATACACAAACTCACCTCCTCATATTTGCTAGCATCTTCAGTACTGTGCATTGCGTATTCTCACCTCGAGGATCGGTGCAACTTTTGCCGGTGCATCCAAACCCCATGACATAAAACGCTCTCTTGCACATAAGCCCCACTATACCTAACTATCATGGAATTTCCATAGCCATTCCGAGATATATTGCCATGAAAACTCCATCGTCATTTCACATGACTAGTTCGTTCATCATCATATTGCTTTGTGTGATCATATAGAGCTGACATAGTATATTTGGAAAAGCCACAATTCATCATATTTTTGATACATGTCACTCTAGATCTTTGCACAACCAGATCTTGTGTGATATTTTGCGATCATACAATACACTGCCAGAGGCATTCATAGAGAGTCATACCGTCATATCAGTCTTCATTTGAGTTCTAAGTAAATAAAAGTGTGATGATCATCAATATTAGAGCATTTTCCGAGTGAGGAAATAAAAATGTGGGAGGCCAAATGAGCTCACCATAATAAAAAATGAATGAGAGAAAAATAGAGAAGGGACTTTGCTACTATCCTTTACCACAATTGTGCCTCAAAGTGGCACCTTGTTCTTCATATAGACAGTCTCATGTTATACTATTCATATGCTAGTGGGAATCACTTTTTCATAAAGTTGGCTTGTATATTCTGATGACGGGTTCCTCAAATGCTCGGTGTCTTCATGAGCAAGGAAGTTGGATGCACACCCCACTTAGCTTTAGTTGAGCCTCCATACACATATATCTCTAGTGCGGCATTTGCATGGCAATCCCTGTTCCTTGCATCGATCTCTATCGACGGGCATCACCATAATCTGTTGGTACGCCTAGTTGATCTGAGACTATCTTATCCACATTTTACCCCTTTTCCTACCTACCACACTATTCTATTCCACCTATATGCTATGTCCAATGGTTCACGCTCATGTATTGCGTGAAAAAATAAAAAGTTGATGCATATTGAAAAAGACGATCCAATAGTATGACTTGGCCACAGTGGTGCTCGAGATTTGTATTAATGTGGTGAAGATGGAGCCATGCCTTGCCAATAAAATAAGATGAATGGGGGTAAAACAATATTTGAGGGACATATACTTTGAAATATTAATGATTTTGTTGCTTATACGTCTAAGTATTTCTATCTTGATGTTTTTTAATTCATCATTTCTCAATGAGCATACATGCATAAGGCTACATAATGGGTAGCATGTCATATAAAAAATTATGTTTTTATCATTTACCTAACTGGGGATAAGTAGGAATTAAGGTTGGGAATGCTTCATACGTCTCCAACGTATCTATAATTTTTTATTGCTCCGTCCTCATATATTATCATTCTAGGATACTTTTGGGGTATTTATTTGCCAATTTATTTTATTTTTAGTACTAACCTATTGACCCAGTGTCCACTGCGAGTTGCTGTTTTCTGCATCTTTTTTGACTTTTCTGGTTTTCAATACCGAACGAAATCCAAGTGACCTAAAAGTTTTGTAAGATTTTTTATGGACCAAAAGAAGACCGATGAGTATTGGAAGAGGGCTGGGGGACACCCGAGGACCCCAGAAGCCAACACGGTGCAGCCTGGGGGTGCCCTGATGGCTTGTGGGCCCCTCAAGGCTCTCCCGGCTCCGTTCCGTGGCTTATAAATTCTCATATATCCCGAAAACCCTAAAAGCAGTCCCGGAACAGTTTTTACACCCTCGCAAGTATTTGTTCTTATGGGAAGCCATCTGGAGCTTCGTTCCCGCACCCTACTGAAGGGGGACCGATCACGGAGGGCCTATTCAACAACCTTGTTGCCCTCATCAGAATGTGTGAGTAGTTCACGACAGACCTACGGGCCCATGGCTAGTCCCTAGATGGCAATCTCTCTCTCTATTGTTCTTCAATACAGTTATAATTGCATCTTTGCTTTGATCCATATGATGCAATCCTTTTGTGCGATTCGTTTGTTGGGATCCGATGAACAGTGGGTTTTTGTTCAGGTTATTCATGATAAATATTTGATATTTTCTCTTAATTGTAATATGATTCTTATGTGCATGATTATGATAGCTTCATGATTCTCACTGATCTATGGAAATAGTTTGGCCAACTAGATTGATATTTCTACGGTGAGACGGCTGTCTTGGAGTAGGTTCAACCTGGCGAGTTTCTATATCCCAGTGATAAAGGGGACAAGATGCATTTTTGTGTTGATGGTACTAAGGATAACACGATGGGGTTTATACATATTGCTTGAGTTTACTTTATCTACGTCATGTCATCATTCACCATGCATTAACCTGTTTTACTTAATACTCTAGATGCATGCTCAAGCAGGAGTCGGCCTATTTTTTTATGGATGTGATGCATATATACACATGAGCATTGTCGCGAATATTGCATAACTATCCACTTTTCTATCAGTTGCACAACAGTAATTTGTTTACCCACTGTATGCTATTTTCATGATAGATACCACTAGGGAAACTATGGCCCCGGGGTCTATATAGCCATATATTTACAAAACATTCAATACCTTACTGCCATTTACTTGTTTTCATTCTATTTTGCCACTTACAATTATCTACACATCTTACTTGCTTGCAAATAACGGGACCAAGGGGATTGACAACCCTCTTGCCCGCATTGGGTGTAAGGTGTTTGTTCTTTTGTGTGCAGCCGCTGAAGATGGTTTTTGTTGATATTCCTATTGGTAAGTTAAACCTTGGTTTCGTAACAGAGGGGAAAACTTACCCACATTATGCTACGATAACCCATTCCTCTTCACGGAAAACCCAACGTTGATCACAAGTATCAGGTAGCTACATTATTTTGCGAATGAAGGAAACCATGATAAACCCTAGAAAGTGAGGCATGCTGTCACATCCCTGGAACCCTAATCAAGTATAGCATTGTGCTCATATCTTCTTTGCATTGCATCCAAGAAAATTTCAACAAGATCAAAGCAAGTGGTGAAGAAAAACTCAAAAAAAACCTAGCCACTTTTTAAATTCAAAGAAATTCTAAACTTGTTCAAATCAATGAACCCAAAATGGCCTCAATAAAAGTTCAACTTTTTTGATAATTCATGAAAGCAAATAAGCAGTGAAGAAAACTATTTTCAAAACACATTTGGCATTTTATTTAAATGCAAAAAGCTACTGGATTCAAGTTTAAATTTGAATTCAAAAACTTTAAGTTTTCAAAAATGTTGAAAACTTCAGGAATGGTTGGATATATTCCAACTAATATTTTGGTGTGTTCAAAATAATTTTATAAACTATTTTGGAGTTGAAATAAAAAAATATCAAAATAGTTAGCAAACCAGAAAACAAAACAGAAAAAAAGGAAAAGGAGCTTACCTGTCGCTCACCTCAGCCCAGGCCCAGCTCCCGTGTCGTCTTCCTCCTCGGCAGTAGGAGCAGGAGGTGGCCGCCGCGACGCCCGGTGCCTCCACGCAGCTCCTTGCGTGCCTGGCCGCTGCTTCGCTCTGGCACGCTCGGGGATAACCTCCCCGGGCACTGCCCTGTCCATTCCCGTGATCCATTTCTCCCCTCCCCTCTCGGTTGCTCGATCCCCACTACCGCCATTGACAGGAGCTCGATCACGAGCTGCCCGTGCCTCTAGCCACATGATCTCCCTCCCGAGTGTTCCATTCGCTCCGCCTCGATGAGCTGGTTATTCCTGTAGAAGAAGAAGACCCCCCGAGCCCTGCAACGCCCACGGCACCGTCGTCTTCAAGCTTCGGCCGCCGGCGAGCTTCGATCGATACGTCGCCCACAGCACCTCCCCGAGCCGTCTAAGCCTTCCACTGCACTACACGTGAGCCTAGCAAGCTTTACCCCAAGCTTCCCCCTTCGATCTCTTCCTCTAGGCCTAGTTCCACCGGAGCCCGACGAGGACCGCCGCTGCAGCTCGTCGCCGGTAGCTCTCCGGTGAACGGCTCGTCCTTCTGAGGCCACCAGCAGCTTCAGGCCGTCGCGTAGATGCTTTAGGAGCCCAGCCCCGCGCGATTTGACCTTGTTTCTGATGACCTAGATGATGGCCGAGGTTCGGTCGCCACCGAGCTCGTCGCCGGCGTCGATTCCGGCACCCCAGCCCCTGGGGTTTGCTCCGTCGTGCGCGCCCTCGAGTGGCCGTTCTCCCTGTGTCCTCCGTCGTGCGTTTGGTCGTCAGGGACGCGTTTCCGATGCCCTCCGTCGTCTCTGGTGTGGCCGGAGGCTCACCGCCGGCGAAGACGACCTCGTCGTCGGTGGATCTCATCTGGCCTAAGCCACTGACACGTGGGCCAGCCTCTGGATGATTTTGGTTAACAAAAATAAAATTAATTAAACTAATAAGTCACTGACATGTGGGTCCACTTCTGTTAACTAGCTAATTAAGTTTAAAACTAATCTAAAACTGACCAGAGTCACTGACCAGTGTGTCCCACTGGTCAGGTTTGACTTTCAACGGCCAGTTGGACCTGCTGATGCCATGCTGACGCAATATGTAGCTTTTCTGTTTAAAAAGAATTCCAGAAAATGCCCAAAACTTCTAAAAATCATAGAAATTAATATGTAACTCCAATGAAAATAATTTATATATGAAAAAGTATCAGAAAAATCCAAGGACTCGGAATATATCATTTTCAAACATGTTTGAAAATGTTACTGGACCAAACAAGTAGAATAATGAATACGTTAAATTTAATAAATGCTTTGGAGATGGAATTTGAAAATCATTTGAATTCCACTTCAAATGCTATGACCAAACATTGTCCAATCACAACCAGCAACTTAACATATCATTCCCATGCATCTTAAAAACAAGTTGATCTGAGCATCAGGTCGAATCAATTAAAATGGTATTCGAGAATACCTCGTTTGAAGTGATATTGAATCTGATTCTAATCAACTTCAAACTTAATAAATGATAGCTACATTAGCATACCACCTTGCATCTCATGCCATGCTCATGCATCATTTTGTTGCATATGATTGTTATTGATTGATGTCATTTCTATAAGTAGGCTCCGCTCCTCCGGATTCCACTGAATATCCGACTGACGGATATTGTCCCTCCTCTGAGCAACAAGGCAAGCAATCAATTTGATCATCCCGATAAATCCCATGTTCTCGCTCCTTCACTTACTTATTGCATTAGGATCAAATGCTACAAATGCTTTTGCCATGTTAGTTGAACCCACTTCCTTTGCATGACCTGTCTTTGTCACAGTAAATAGCTGAACCTTGCAACCTAGCATACGTGGTAGATGCTTGAGCCATGATGTGCCTTATCCTGCTATGCATGCTATGCTTAGAGTTGTGTATGGTCTGTCATCTAGGAGATGAACAGAATTATGAGAATGTGTTCAGTAGGTAAAGGCTGTGAGTTGAACCTGATTTGGTAAAGGTACCGGTGAAAGGCTATGTAGGAGTACATGGCGGGTTGTTTCATTGGAACCGTCCTTAGGAACTGAGTTCCGTGTATGTAATCCAAGATGAGATACTACCACATGCTGGGCCCAGAAATATGACCCCGCTTGACTTACTAATCGCCTAGTACTCGGTCCAGGAGTTGCAAGTAGTTTCTGGTGTTTATAGTCATGCTGGAGGCCGTGCATAGCGCTGACCTGAGAGCTGGGCTGTGATGCGGTAGGCAGTGGCACGATGTACCAAGTGGCACCCAGATGGTGGGCTTGGGAACCCTGCGCACATTGTTTAGGGCCGTGGCAGAAACCTCGGCCGGACTTCCTTGCGGGTTACCCTCAGATAGGCGATAGACCTGGACTAAGTATTAGTGTGGTTAACAGTCGTGGCCGACTCCCTCGCTGGGCTTCCGCTTGAAGGTTGCCGAGGTGCACGACGTGCATATGGCGATAAGTGGCGAGAGCGTGTGTGAAGAAGTACACCCCTGCAGGGTTATGATCTATTCGAATAGTCGCGTCCGCGGATATGGACTACTTGGAGAAATGTGGTTCATAGATAACTTCAATAGCTACTCATAAAATTGTCAAGATAAGCGTGAGTGCCGTGGACGGCATTCCCGTATGGAGACGGAATGATTCCACGATGGAGTATTGTTGTGGTGTTAGTGGACTCGTGTGCGAGAAATCAAGTTGTCAAAATTATTTAAAAATGCAAGTTGTCTAGCCACGAATCAAATGCTGGCTTTCCGCATGAAACCCCACAATTCCTTATTGATACATTGCATGAGTAGATAGTTGTCCTAAAGTCTTGCTGAGTACCTCCGTACTCATGTTTGCTTAATATTTGTTGCATAGGTTGTTAATGACCCTAATGGAGGGTTCTTCCTAGACATCGACGATGACGAGTAGCTGGTATCCCAGCTACGATCTGGCCCTAGGGTGGGTCTGTAGTATAGTCAGGCCATGTGCCTTCTAGTTTCATCTGTCTATACTCAGACAGTTTATCTACTTCCGTTGGCTTGTAACTTGAATGACTGTTATGATGGGTCGTGAGACCCCTACTTTGTAATATTTTGTGTGAGGCTCTTCCGAGCCTTTTAAATAAAGCTTGTATGTTTATGGTTATGTTGTGATGCCATCGATGTATATATACATATCAGTATGCCATGCGTACGTCTGTCATACTTGATATGTATGGGGTTCGATTACCTAGCCGTAGGCTTTAGCAGCATTCCTTACAGGGAAATGCCCCTTTGTGATCCAACGAGCCATGGTAGTTCGGTACTGCTCCGGACACATTGGTTGACCGGCATGTATCCTTCCTAGCTGCTGTGTCTGTCCCCTTTGGGGAAATGTCACGCGATGTAATGGAGTCCCTGTAGCTTGCTACGACTCGTCTACATTCGCTGGTGACTGACATCTGCTTTGCTGGGTCATGTATGCCTGTCCCTGTGCGGAACTGCCGCTTTGGTTTATGACTAGACATGTCGATCTGGGTTCTGTGTCACTGGATTGCTAGCGACACAATTGCATACACGAGTCAAAAGGCGCAAACGGTCCCGGCTAAGGTAAGGCTGCAGCCGTGGGGATAACCGTGCGTGAGACCGCAAAGAGATGCGGTGTGTTACAGGCTAGATTCCTATGACTTAGGATCGGGGTCCCGACACATGCCCTGGATGGCCAAGTTGGCCCGGCAAGAGCGAAGGTGGCCGCCTCGGCCGGGGTGTTATAGGGCGCCAATCCAATGTACATAACAGGGTAATCGTGAGTTGGAGTAGGCGGACGTGGGCTAAGGACGTCGGTGGCGTTCGGAGGCACATGCATGATGGACGAGGGAATGCCATCCCATAGGGGAGAAGTAGCCTATCCATGCCGTGGGTGCTGCTGTGTTTTGGTGACCGCGGCCATTGTCGCCTCGGCCACGCCCACGACTGCGCCCGCTGGAGTCTTCGCCACTACCATTGCCATTACCTGTTGGGGAACGTAGTAATTTCATAAACTTTCCTATGTCACACAAGGATCTATCTATGGAGAAACCAAGAACTAGCAAAGGGGTAGAGCATCTTCATACATTTGAAGATCGCTAAGCGGAAGCGTTGCTAGAACGCGGTTGATGGAGTCCTACTCGCAGCAATTCAAATCGCGGTGGATTTCGATCTATGCACTGAACTATGGCGCCTCCGCGTCCAACACACGTGCACACCGGTGACGTCTCCAACATCTTGATCCAGCAAGGACGGAGGAGAGGTTGAGGGATAGCTCTGGCAGCACGACAACGTGGTGACAGTGGAGCTGCGTCGTACTACGACAGGGCTTCGCCAAGCACTATGGAGGAGGAGGAGGAGCAGTACGGCTGCGCCGAGAGAAAGAGAAAATTGTGTCTCAAAAGAGCCCCAAACCCTCCACTATATATAGGAGGAGAGGGAGGAGGGTGCCCACCCCTAGGTTTTCCACCCTAGGGGTTGCGGCAGCCCTAGATGGGCAAGGGGGCGGCGGCCAAGGGTGGAGGAGGTGGCGCCCTAGGGTGGGGAAGCCCACCACGCCAAGGGTTAGCCCACCCTCCCTCTCTCTTGCGCCTGGGCTGATGGTGGTGGCGTACCAGCCCACTTATGGGCAGGTTCCCATCCACTTTTGGCCCATGCACCCCTTCGGGGCTAGTGGCCCTTCCCGGTGGACCCCCGGAACCCTTCCGGTGGTCTTGGTACATTACCAGTGATGCCCGAAAACTCATCTGGCGATCAAATCCTCATTTCCTATATATGAATCTTTACCTCCGGACCATTACAGAACTCCTCGTGACGTGCGGGATCTCATCTGGGACTCCGGACAACCTTCGGTAACCACATACATTATTCCCATATAAACCTAGCATGCATGACCGAGACACCTCACCGGTCAATAACCAACAGCGGGGTGTGGATATCCATGTTGGTTCCCTCATGTTCCATGATGATATCATCGAATGAACCACGATGTCGGTGATTCAATCATTCTCGTATGCAATTCCCTTTGTCTACCGGTATGATACTTGCCCGAGATTCGAATGTCGGTATCCCTATACCTTGTTTAATCTCGTTACCGTCAAGTCTCTTTACTAGTTTTGTAACACATCATCCCGTGGCTAAATCCTTAGTCACACTTAGCTCAATATGATGATGAATTACCGAGTGGGCCCAGAGATACATGTTCGTCACACGGAGTGACAAATCCCAGTCTTGATTCGTGCAACCCAACAGATACTTTTGGAGACACATGTAGTGCAAATTTATAGTCACCCAGTTATGTTGTGACGTTTGATACACCCAAAGCATTCCTATGGTATCCGGGAGTTGCACAATCTCATGGTCTAAGGAAATGATACTTAACATTAGAAAAGCTTTAGCAGTCGAACAATACGATCTAGTGCTATGCTTAGGATTGGGTCTTGTCCATCACATAATTCCCCAATGATGTGATCTCGTTATCAATAACATCCAATCTCCATGATCAGGAAACCATGATCATCTATTGATCAACCAGCTAGCCAACTAGAGGCTCACTAGGGACACATTGTGATCTATATATTCACATATGTATTACGTTTTCCATGTAATACAACTATAGCATGAATAATAGACAATTATCATGAACTAGGAAATATAATAATAACCACTTTATTATTGCCTCTAGGGCCTATTTCCAACAGTCTCCCACTTGCACTAGAGTTAATAATCCAGTTACACGGTAATGAATCGAACACCCATAGAGTTCTGGTGCTGATCATGTTTCGCTCGTGGAAGAGGTTTACTCGACGGGTCTACGACATTCAGATTTGTGTGTACTTTATGGATATCTATATCTCGATGTATCCACGAATGGAGTTGAAGTGGCGCTTGATGTGCTTGTTCTTCTTGTGATACCTAGGCTCCTTTGCAATTGCAATAGCTCGAGTGTTGCCACAGAACAGAGTCATCGGGCCCGACGCACTTGGAATCACTCCTAGGTCCGTGATGAACTCCTTCATCCAGACTCTTTCCTATGCTGCTTCCGAAGCAGCTATGTACTCTGCTTCACATGTAGTTGCCGCCACGACGCTTTGCTTGCAACTACACTAGCTAACTTCCCCATTATTCAAAATATACACGTATAAGGTTTGTGACTTGGAGTCATCCAGATCTGTGTCAAAGCTAGCATCAACGTAACCCTTTACGACGAGCTCTTCGGCACCTTCATAAACGAGAAACATATCTTTAGTAGTTTTCACGTACTTGAGGATGTTCTTGACCGCTGTCCAGCTATCCACTCCTGGATCACTCTGGTACCTCCCTACCAAAATTATGGCAAGGTTCACATCAGGTCTGGTACACAGCATGGCATACATAATAGAGCCTATGGCTGAAGCATAGGGGATGGTACTCACCTTTTCTCTATCTTCTGTCGTGGTCGGGCGTTGAGTCGTACTCAACCTCACACCTTGTAATACAGACAAGAACCCCTTCTTAGCTTTATCCATATTGAACTTCTTCAATATCTTGTCAAGGTATGTGCTTTGTGAAAGACATATGAGGCGTCTCGATCTATTTCTATAGATCTTGATGCCTAATATGTAAGCAGCTTCTCCAAGGTCCTTCATTGAAAAACTCTTATTCAAATAAGCCTTTATGCTTTCCAATAGTTCTATATCGTTTCCCATCAGCAATACGTCATCCACATACAATATGCGAAATGCTACGGAGCTCCCACTCACTTTCTTGTAAATACATGCTTCTCCATAAGTCTCACTACAAGAAATATGTCAACTAACGACCTTCTGGCAGTGACGCTGGCAGAAATGGTTGTAAATCTACGACCATTTGAGACCAATTGGTCTAAGCTGTCCAGAGGGGTCCTAACCCCAAAAACTAACGACCATTTTCATCAGAAAGGTCGTAAATTCCTTACTGGAAATGGTCGTAAAGTGGATAGCACTGGTCCAGTGCCTAATTTGAAGCTAATTACGACCAATATAGATGGTCATTGCTACGACTAAGTGCCACATCATCAGTTTTGCCTACGTGTCATGTCCATGCGTTAATTTTTGCCTAGTTTGTGAAGGAACCTACTATTCTGTAATTCCAAAAATTCTCGAAAAATTCTCATAAATACGTTGGATCATATATTCCTCAAATATGTGAAAACCCTTCCTTCCATCGTTCGATTTTTTAGCAATATTCATTTTCCTATTCTGTTCAGAGTAACACTTTGTGAAGGAAGTGTTAATTTTATTTCTTTGATTACCCTCAAATTTTTTGTGCACTCTTTCCTATCCAAAGCATTGCCTCATGAAACTTTCGTAACCATTTGCCTAGTAAATCTTTCTCAGCAAATTTTCAAAGTTTGTGTTCAGCTAACAGCTTTGTGAAGGAAGTACTAGATAGGAATATCCTAATGAGTTGAATTTTTTCCACATCTTCTATGTGCCCAAAACATAGCTCTCCACAAAATTTGAGTCCCATCTAACAATACATGTGAGCTCATCATCAAATCTTTGTTTCTGGTAATATTTCCAGTTTGTGAAGCAACTACATTTTCTATTGCTTTATAGTTGATGAAAATTTACCACGGCATGAAACGGAACATATAACCTCACTCCACCAAATTTTAGCTCATTTAATTCAGCTAGTTTCCCTCAATATTTTTCCCAATATTCTGTTCACCACAGAGCATTGTGAAGGAAGTAAAAAAAAATTATCCAAATTTTATGAAATTTTGACCGTGCCTTAATGTGCCTAAATTATCATCCACCTCCAAATTGGACCTCAATCCCATAATCTATGTGTGCCCAGTTTCAATTATCATTTTCTGTCCAGATTGGCACATTTTGAACGAAGTTCACTTTGGCATGTCCAAATGGTATAAATATTTTACAGTGCCTTCCTATGCCTAAATTAAGATCATCCACCAAATTTCATCTCAATCCATTCATTCATTTGATCCCAGCTTCGACATCCATATTTCTGCACAGTGTGGTACTTTGCAAAGCAAGTGTCACCTAGGTTCATCCATTTGAGCTAAAAAAATTCCAAGAGAGTCTCCTTTGTAGATTATCATCCTCATTCATAATTTAAGCCCATTTTCTATGTGCATTTCCCTCACCGCTAATCAAACACTTGGGTGCTAATTCATGTTTGAGCTTAGTTCGGTCACCATGTGAGATTCTTCTATTGTATTCTTCTTCCTAACCCCTACCTAGGGAGGGTCCAACCCACCAGACATGCCTATTCCACCCAGAATGCGTAGCAACGCAACGGTCGGGCGGTGACCACGCGGCTTGCATGCAAGTTTACGCGATCTAGAGTTGGGGCCCTCGACCACCATCCAAACCTCGACATCAAGCCACCACACCATGTATTTCTGATTAAATACATACTTATGTACCTATAAATGATTTTTGGCAAAAATAAAGAGCAAATTATAATGCACCTGGAGTTCAAATTTAACTAGTTTCCAACTAAATCGACATAAATTTGTCTTTTTCACGAGAGGTGGATAAAAGCTTTTAACACCCAACCATTATTTCAATTGTACATTAAACTTGACCTAGTATTTTATAAAAATGGTTTGGTCCATCTTTGAAACAAATATATGGTAGGTCCTTCACAAAAATAATCATTTTGGGCACTTCAAAAATGGAAAATGAATTTTTCATACAAATAAAATGAAAATTTTCTAAATTAACATTGTTTGACATTCTAACATGCACCCTTAGACAAAATATGAGATGATTTGAACAAACTATGCCATGAATGTGGTCATGAGATTGATCATTTGGCTTGAAGTCCATGATTCTTTACACATGATAGCTCATTTCTGAGAACACAATTTTAAAAATAATTGCAGTATTACAAGTTTATTACGTTTCCTGGTAACTTTTTCACATATAATGACACAATGCAAAGGTTTTCCAATTTTTTGATTTTTTCTCAATTTTTCATGCCCATTTCAAAATGCGGTCAAAAAGGTGGGTATGACCATTCCTAGCTAGTGGTTGAATCTTAAAAAAAATTTGGTGTTTCTATGATTAAATATATACTTTTGTACCTAGAAATGATTTTTCGGAAAAATAAAGAGCAAACTATAATGCAGCTGCCGTTCAAATTTGACTCGCTTCCAACTGATTCGACGAAAACTCGTCTTTTTCATGAGAGGTGGATAAAAGCTTTAGACACCCAACCATTTGGTCAATTGTACATTAAATATGTCCTAGTATATTAGAAAAATGATTTGGCCCAATTTTGAAACAAATATATGGTAGGTCCTTCAGAAAAATCTATTCCTTAGGCAATATTGTTTGCCATTCCAATACGCACGCTTGTGCACAATATGATATCATTTGAACAATCTATTCCATGAATGTGGCCATGAGATTGATCATTTGGCTTGCAATCAGTGAATCTTAACACATGATAGCTTATTTATGAGAACACTTTTTAAAAATATTTGTCGTATTACAAGTTTATAATTTTTCCTGGTAACTTTGTCACATATAATGACACGGTGCGAAGGTTTTTCAATTTTTTGATTTTTTTTCAATTTTTCATGCCCATTTCAAAATGCGGTCAAAAAGGTGGGTATAACCATTCCTAGCTAGTGGTTGAATCTTGAAAAACTTTTGGTGTTTCTCTGATTAAATAGATACTTATGTACCTAGAAATGTTTTTTGAAAAAATAAAGAGCAAACTATAATACGGCAGCAGTTCAAATTTGACCCGGTTCAAGCTTATTCGATGAAAATTTGTCTTTTTCACGAGAGGTGGATAAAAGCTTTTCACACCCAACCATTGTGATAATTGTACATTAAATAAGTCCTAGTAATTTAGAAATATGATTTGGTCCAATTTTTCAATAAATATATGGTAGGTCCTTAAAAAAACTCATTTTGGGCACTAAAAAATTGAAATATTGAATATTTATTTTTTTTGAAAATGTAAATAAGGTCTAAACAATAAAAAAATTGACATGGTATTAATTCATATTTTCTAGAAGGTGTGGAAAATATTTGAGAATTTTTGATGAATATTAACATGTTTATTTTATCAAAAATATTAGGGTAAACAAACACAATTTTGTTTGTTGATTCCCTATTGGCTATACCTCCTTCTCCCATATCGATGACGTGGCAGGGAAAAAAGAAAAAAACGCAAACCCTACCCACCCAGACCGATCAAGATCTCATCCGCTCGTATCGTCTCTCCAAGTGTCCAGATCTGATCCGCCCCGCCTCCGTCTCCGACCAACCACCGCCGCCCCCACCCATTCCTCTCCTCTCCATCTCTCTCCCTCCCCCATTCTTCCACCGGCATGGCGGAGCAACTCATCTCCACGGCCGTGCACCACATGCTTCCCGACATCTAAGTCCGCTCGGAGGCGGAGCGGTCGCGCCTCGACGAGGTCATGCCCGATGCCGACATCCCCGTCATCTACCTCACCGACCCCGACCGCACCGCCGTTGTCTCCCAGATTGGCGCCGCCTGCACCTCCCATGGCTTCTTCCTGGTTCTGATTCCCATTCTGTCCCACTTGCATGGTGCTCTGTTTTCGACACAAATGGCGTTGCTCTGCTTTCGCTCACAGTGCGTGGTTTCTGATCGCCAGGTGCTCAACCACAGGCTGCAGGTGGCGCACGACTTCTTCCGCCTCTCGCTGGAGGAGAAGGCGAAGCTCTACTCCGACGACCCCGCCAAGAAGATGCGGCTATCCACCAGCTTCAACATGCGCAAGGAGACCGTCCACAACTGGCGCGACTACCTCCGACTGCACTGCTACCCGCTCGAGCAGTTCGTGCCGGAGTGGCCGGCCTATCCACCGCCCTTCAGGTACTTCCCACCAATTCCCGCCATTACACTTTCTTCCTCGCTGAAAGAACAAAAGTACTCAGAATTTGTGTAGCGTCATCTTTTGCTCCAACACCGAAAGATAATAGAGCGGCACCCAAACGAAATTTGCGTTTCTTAGAACAGTAGTGTTTCACAAATTCTTGCAGATTTCATAACACATGTGTTTCCTAGAGCTTAACGCAGGTATATGTTACTCCATAAATTTGGTTGGCTTCTGCTGCTTTTTGATTGCAGCTATCGATTCCAATGGAATGTACATCGTAACTCACACCGTAAGGGCCCTGTCCGGCCGCACCGGACGCAACTGCCTAGGTCTAGCTGATCATAACCATGACACCTTGCTCTAGATTATTATTACCTGACAGAACCGAGGATTACACTATTTTCTTCTATAATTTATTTATCATATTTCACTACCCTATTTTAGCCTAGCTCTATTATTGCATTGTCAAATATTTTCAGTCTGTCCAATAGAATAGCAACCTGCAATTTAGTCTCCTGCGCTTATTTGTTGGGAAGAATGTGAATATGCCTATTCTAAATTATGAGGGAGGAATAGTGCCAGTATTCAGTGCTGCGTACTGTCA
The DNA here is from genome assembly GCF_904849725.1 of Hordeum vulgare subsp. vulgare. Lineage (NCBI taxonomy): Eukaryota > Viridiplantae > Streptophyta > Magnoliopsida > Poales > Poaceae > Hordeum > Hordeum vulgare. The sequence goes on along the minus strand of NC_058520.1, from coordinate 229,227,943 downwards.
AATATTGCAGTTTGTCAAGTAGAGTTCATCTCTACCTGCAGCCTGCAATTTAGTCTCTTGTGCTTCTTTGTTTGGTAGAATGTTAATATGCCTATTATAAATTACGAGGGTGGAATAGGTTGAGTATTCAATGTTGTGTGTTGTAAAATATTGCACTCTGTCAAGTAGAGTTCATCTATACCTACAACCTGCAATTTAGACTCTTGTGATTCTTTGTTTCGGAGAATGTTAATATACTTGTTCTAAATAAAGAGGGAATTTTTTTCGTTTTGGTTGGGCTGACATAAATATCAACTGAGTTAAGTTTGGTTGGGGTTGCCACGTTCAATCCATCTACTGATGATGCTAGTTGCTTTACTGCTATGATGTTGCTTGCCTGATTCACGAGTGCTTCTTAGCTTTAATAAGAATAAGAAGAATACCATGCATTTAACTCAGTAGACAAGTAGCACTCCTAGTATTTGCATGTTTGCAGCAACCATTTATATATAGAAAAAGCTTCAGTTTCGGACTATTGATTTAGCAGCATCAAACATTAATTTTGATCCAATTTCAGTTTTTGTTGATTGTGGAATGTTGATTTAGCATTCGGCAATGCAACATCCAGCTTCAGTTTCTGCATCTCCTCTTATTCTGATGACTGCGTTTGTTTTGCGTGCAGTTTGCTATGACGCGGACAAGCTGCTCCTGTAGGTGGAGGATTCCTCATGGGTGATCAACATATCTCTACTACCCTCACACATGGTGAGCTCCACCCCGTGTTTGTACCCATGCAGATCTGATGTGATGTGCACAAAATACTTGCAATTGTTCTTAACACAAGAACACATCACGTCTTGTTCTATTTGGATGTACAATTTCATTGCTATTGTGTTGTTTGATGCTTGCTTCACAAGAGGAAATCATGGATATAAGTTGAGCTTCCTTTTAAGTTGATAGTAATAATAATTATTTGGTTCCATTTTCTTTGAGTATAGTTTGTTGTTGTAGTAATCTCATGGCGATGAACTCTGCAATAGTTTGCTGCTGCAATACCTAGTTTTCTGTAGATTGGGCCTTATTTAAACTGAACATGAGAATTTTACTGTGTTATTATATCCTAGCACTACAGTACTAGTATTAGTATTTTGCTGACTGAATAATATCTCGAAAAGAACATGAGTTTCGCAACATTATTTGGTCCCTAAATTAATACAGAAGAAAGAAGGGCATGAATTTATGCTAGTACTCCTACCAAAGTTTGTATTCCTATTTTTGTTATCGTTCGAGACCAGTCGGTGCCTGCTGTAGCTTACTGAATATATCTCTTTTTCTGGACCAGTTTTGGTTCCGTAAAGCAAAAAAAGTATAGATTTGCACATACGGATTAACCCTTTTGGCTATCCATTTTACTCATGTAATTATTGATCATAAAGTATATAATCTGATGAATATTTCTTCTACATATCTTATACCAAAATTAGTTGGATCATTAATTCTGTTTTCTACCTGATTGTAGTTTTCGTTCATTTTGTTTTCTACCTGATTGCAGTTTTCATTAATCTTAAATTGTGTTTGTGATTGCAGATGCAATATTTCTAGCTGAGGGAGTACAAGTAGACTCTTAATGGTTACATGGATAGAAAACGGTATGTCAGATTTGATATGTGACCGACCAGGAACCCGTTTACTTGGATCCATCATTGTCTAATGTTTGATGTCCTGTACATGTTATTCTTATTTTTTGCACAGGTGAATTACGAAGCCAAGTGTGAAGCTGTGAAGTGTATCAACAAAGAGTAGCATATGTATTGTAATAGTAGGCAGTAGTAGGCATATTTGGGTTGTGGTGTAGTGTAAAGATTGTAATAGACAAAATTAATGTTGGTTTGGACAAATTTATTTGCTCCCTAGCCTATTTGAAATATTGATTGTGAACGTGATTTGAATACCTATGAAATGGAAACTTCACAAGGGGGGCCAAGTTATGATATTTATTTGACAAAATTTGAAATTTCTCGCGTGTGGGACTAATTTTGAGATCAGCATGACATGTGGGACCAGTACAAAAATAAAATGTCCAAAACAGAAAATCAATAGAAAGTAAAAGGCCACATCCCAAAATTAAAAAGGCTAAAATGTTGGGCCTGGCCCATGTAGCTAACCAAAATTAATAGAAAAAATGTAAAAAGGCCGAATTATTGGGCTCGGCCCATGTAAAACACCAAGTTGGACCGGGCTGAATCTTACCATCGACCAATCTAATTGTTCGTAACTTTGCCACGTCAGATTGACACGTTGGATCCGACGTGGCCTAGGTAAACAACCAACGACCAAAATGACTGGTTGTAGAACCAGCGACCTTTTGTTTGGTCATAAAATTCTATGACGATTCTAGCAGAAAGGTCATTATAGTTCATTAGAGACCCTCAGCTTTTGACCTTCTCTTTTTGGTCATTAAAAGGTCGCAAATGGAAACCAACGACCATTCGGTGACAAATATTGCAGGTCGTAAGGAAGCATGTTTCTTGTAGTGTCTATACAAACCCAAACGCTTTGATCACCTCATCAAAGTGAATATTCCAACTCTGACATGCTTGCACTAGCCCATAGATGGAGCGCTCGAGCTTGCATACCTTGTTAGCAATGCTAGGATTGACAGAACCTTTCGGTTGTATCATATACAATTCTTCCTTAAGAAAGCCGTTCAGGAATGCCGTTTTGACGTCCATTTGCCAGATTTCATAATCATAAAATGCGTCAATTGCTAACATGATTAGGACTGACTTCAGCATCACTATGGGTGAGAAGGTCTCATTGTAGTCAATCCCTTGAACTGGTCGATAACCCTTAGCAACAACTCGAGCCTTATAGATGATCACATTACCATCCGCATCAGTCTTCTTCTTAAAAATTCATTTATTTTCTATGGCTCGCCGATCATCGGGCAATTCCTCCAAAGTCCATACTTTGTTCTCATACATGGATCCTATCTCGGATTTCATAGCCTCAAGCCATTTATTGGAATCCGGGCCCGCCATTGCTTCTTCATAGTTCGAAGGCTCACTATTGTCCAACAACATGATTTCCATGACAGGATTGCCGTACCACTCTGGCGAAACCTGTCCTTGTGGACCTTCGAGGTTCAAAAGCAACTTGATCTCAAGTTTCATGATCATCATCATTTACTTCTTATCTAGCCGGCGCTGGCGCCTCAGAAACATTTTCTTGCATTGCGCTACTCTCCGTTTGAGAGGAGGTACAATTACATGATCAAGTTCTATTTTCCTCCCACCTACTTATTTCGAGAGAAACTCTTTTTCTAGAAAGGATCAGTTCTTGGCTACAAAGATTTTGCCTTCGGATATAAGATAGAAGGTGTACCCAATAGTTTCCTTAGGGTATCCTATGAAGATGCATTTTTTCGCTTTGGATTCGAGCTTCTATGGTTGAAGTTTCTTCACATAAGCATCGCAGCCACAAACTTTCAGAAACGACAACTTAGGTTTCTTGCCAAACCATAATGCATACAGTGTCATCTCAATGGATTTAGATGGTGCCCTATTTAAAGTGAATGTGGCAGTTTCCAATGCATATCCCCAAAATGATAGCGATAAATCAGTAAGTGACATCATACATCATACCATATCTAATAGAGTGCGATTACGATGTTCAGACACATCGTTACGCCGCGGTGTGCCAGGCGGCGTGAGTTGTGAAACAATTCCACATTTCCTTAGGTGCGTGCCAAACTTGTGACTCATATATTCTCCTCCACGATCAGATCGTAAGAACTTTATTTTCTTGTCAAGTGGATTCTCCACCTCACTCTGAAATATCTTGCACCTTTCAAAGGTTTCAGACTTGTGCTTCATTAATTAGACATACCCATATCTACTTAAATCATCACTGAAGGTGAGAACATAATAGCCACCATATCTACTCATTGGACCGCATACATTGGTATGTATTATTTCCAATAAGTTGGTTGCTCGCTCCATTTTTTCAGAGAACGGAGACTTGGTCATCTTGCCCATGAGGCACGGTTCGCATGTGATGTTTCATACACCCAAAGAACATTGTGATGTTTGATACAACCAAAGCACTCCAACGGTATCCGGGAGTTGCACAATCTCATGGTCTATGGAAATGATACTTGACATTAGAAAAGCTTTAGCTGACGAACAATACGATCTAGTGCTATGCTTAGATTGGGTCTTGTCCATCACATCATTCCCCAATAATGTGATCTCGTTATCAATTACACCCAATGTCCATGATTAGAAACCATGATCATCTATTGATCAACATGTAGCCAACTAGAGGCTCACTAGAGACACATTGTGATCTATATATTCACCCATGTATTACGGTTTCCTGTTAATACAATTATAACATGAATAATAGAAAATTGTCATGAACTAGAAAATATAATAATAACCACTTTATTATTACCTCTAGGCCATATTTCCAACATTACTTGTGTAGAAGCCTTGGGTGTCACCAGCGTCCGAACCGGTAACGTAGCCGCCATGCCTAGCGGGAGGGTCGGGTGCCCGAGCATCGTCATGGGAGGCGCCATCGCGATTGTGGAGTGAGGAAGAGTAGCCCTGGATCATGAGGGCCATGGTCCCCTTGATGAGAGCGCGCTGCTGCATCTTGTCTTTGGTGTTGGAAAGGCTAAAGATCGCAGTCTTGAAATCCGGCTAGGGGTCAGAGTCGTCGATAATGTCGCCAAGGGCATGGAAGGGATTTCTTAGACCATAGGGTAGTTGTGAGAGAAGATCATCCTAGATACAGGCTTACCAATGTCACTCAGAGCAGTCGCAAGGTTCTTGAAGTAACGAGTATATTTGGCAATCGACAAATCACCATGTTGCAGGTTGTTGAACTAGCGGCAGAGGTGGATCCCGCGGGAGGCGGGTTTGGATAGGAAGTATCGCTGGAGGCGTTGCGAGATGGCGAGGGTGGTGGCATCATCAGTCATGACGATGTTGAAGAGGCTGTCGATAATAGTGGCATGCTACCACAACAACACCGAGATGTAAGCCTGACACCACTCGGATCAATGGTGTCGGGGATGTAGGTCTCATCGAGGTGGTTGAGCCCACCATATTTTGCAGCGACGGACCAGAACAAATGCCGCCAGTAGTTATAGTTATTCCGGGAAAGATCAAGCATGAAGCAGATGTAGGAGGTTATATTGAGATTGTGGACAGTGAGGGAAGGCGAAGAAACAGTGCAAGGGGCAAAAGAAGTGATGGCACCGCTAGAAGTGGAAGCAAGCACCGGTGAGGTTTGGCTAGACGAGGCAAAGGGGATAGGTGAAGAATGGACCAATGCAGTGTTAGCCGCAGTGCGTGCCATGGCTTTGATTACCAAGCTCAAGAGTGATTAACGCAGATGCAGTTATTGTATTCCCTCATCGACTATTTACATATACAGAGAAGTACCGAAAGAGAGGGAGATCGTGAAGGGCGCACGCAGGTGCATGCACGCCTCATCTCTTTCCATCCCTACAGAAGAGGATCGGGGGTTACAACCCATGTGTCCACGTACAAGAAGGGATAGAGGTATTTGTGCGGAATATGATGGATGTTGTATTGAGCCTCATGCTCGAGTATATATAGGAGTACACACTTGGAGGGCAAGAAGCCTCTCCTATAGATAAGGTAGGAGACGGATTACAAACCCTAGACTACCAAATACATGTACACAAAATATATCTTTAACATCGCCCCAAAGTCGTAGTGGTAGCATTGCAAACAACAGGAGCATCGCAGATGTCTAGACTGGAAAGAACAACAGCCGACGGGCTAACATCCCCGTGAAGGAACAGAAGGAGTGGGGACGGTATCGCATTGCAGACGCGTGGATTGTAGAGGAACCCAATGAGTTGCTCAAGTGAGGTGATAGCCCTTTGTGTTGTTGTCAAGGTAGCTGAGAGCGTAGAGTGGTGTAGTGGTGGTCAACGTAGCCATGAGAGAATATTGTGGTCGATGTCAAGTTGGGGTAGCTAGTGTCGAGGAAGTCGTCGTGGAGCTGCGGACGCAGGGAGGCACCGAGTTAGTCATAGGAGAAGTGGTGTCAAACTAGTGGTGCGTCGCGTGTCGTTCTTTTCGCACTTGGAGGGGTAAAAGGGAGAAACCAAAGAGAAAACTCAAACACTCAAGAATGATTCCTCATCACACATCCACTAGATCCACATAAACACATGAGATACATAGATCCAAAGTCAACAAAAGTACACAAGTAATTAATAGTCTTGCCTAAAGAGGGGCCTTGATATCCCGTGGGATCTTTCCTTAAGAGGGGCCTTGACATCCATAGGGATCTTTTCATGTGGAGGTGTTAAACTCCGAGGGACAAGGATATGGAGGGAGCAATGCTCAACTAATCTTTGAACCAACACACTGTTAACCCTAGATGGAGGTTTGGGTACAGTATTTATAATCAAAGTCAAAATAGAGGGGTACATGGCCCAAGACCCAAGAGCTTGTGTGCACAGAAGGTCCGGACATCCGGAGGTGGCCGGTCGTTTGGAGCATCATGAAGGGACAGATGTCCGGATCTATCCAGTCTTTGGAGGATAAGGCTCGGGTGTGCATACGCTGGATTTTAGGTGAGTGTCAGACGTCCGGGGCACCATCTTCGGAAGGCCTCAAGTCTTCCCTAGATTTGGTCCTTGATTAGCGATGTTAAAATGAGGAGGGTCTCACTCATCCGGACTCTGACTTGGATGAGCTCCAGCGGTCGGACGTTCGTAGGTGGCCGGTCGTCCGGAGGCTGTAGCGTGTCTGCAGCTCCTCATTGGTCCTTTCAATCTTGATGTCCTTGTGGTCCTTAGTAGTTTTTCCACGATCTTCTTCCGAGTACCTGAGTATACAAATGGTTTCCGTTTGAGGTAGTGACCATGTATGGAGTGGATGAAACAATGGTGGAGCAAGGAGAGATGTCACCCCGGTTTCAATGGGAAGTGAACATGCTCTTTTCATGGGACCACTTGGACCTTGAGTTCTTGATGATGGATATATGGGGATGTCCATGGGATGATCCACATCATCTCCCCCCACCTTGCGAAAGATCCGTCCTTAGATCGAGATCTTCATCACCACGGAAAGGAAAAAGGTCCCTGGCATTGAATATGTCTCTCACTATGCACTTGTCACGTGGAATGTTGCGCTTGCGGTGACTCGTTCCACTTAACATTGGATCGGGTGCCTTGTATCTTCATGCATCTTCGTCATATAACTTGCCCTTGCACTTGCGTCCATGTTCAGTCGCTCTTGTAGTGGTTGCGGAAGTATGTCCAATGGGGACAAAGGGTTGAAGCCATACACCACCTCGAACTGAGACTTGCGAGTGGTGAAGTGACTTGCGTGATTGTAAGCATACTCGGCGATGGGGATACATTCTTCCCAATCCTTGAGATTCTTCTTGATCAACACGCAGAGAAGCGTTGAGAGCATTCGGTTCATCACGTCCATTTGTCCATTGGTTTGTGGATGGTATGCCCAAGATAATAAGAGCTTGACTCCAAGCTTTGCGCATAGCGTATTTCAAAAGTAGCTAAGGACCTTTACGCCGCGGTCTGACACAATGGTCTTGGGAACTCCATGTAGTCTCAAGATGTCCCTACAAAAGAGATTTGCAACAAGTGAAGCATTGTCTATCTTGTGACATGGAATGAAATGAGCCATCTTGGAGAAACAATCCACAACAACAAACAAGGAATCATGACCATTTTTAGTTCTTGGCAAACCAAGGTGAAAGTCCATGCTAATATCTTCCCAAGGTTGAAAAGGTATAGAAAGAGGCATGTAAAGACCACTTGATTGAGCTTTAGACTTAGCTTTGAGACATGTACATCATCGGTTGGTGAAACGTGCAACATCAAGAAACATGTTTGGCTAAAATTACCTATTGGAATGTGTGGCATATGTCTTGTCACGACCAAAGTGACCCATATGTCCTCCACCATGATCTTCTTGCAAAAGCAACAAACGAAGATAATACTCAGGTATACATAGTTTGTTAGCACACACAAGTGAGCCACCGTTCATGTAATAGTTTTCACAACAAGGTTTAACAAGGCACTTAGCATATGGAGTCGCAAAATAAATGCCAGGCTCATATAAATCTTTGATATGCTCAAAATCAATGACATTCAATTCAAGTTGAGTAACTAGCATACATTTGCGGGAAAGAGCATCCGCCACAACATTTTATTTACCCTTAATGTGTCTCATGACATAGGGAAAAGACTTAATGAATTCACACCAGCTTGTAAGTGCATCTAGCGCCACCCTTTGTTGGTTTTGGAGTATTGAAGACAAACATGGTTGAGGGATTAATGTTTTTCTGAGAGTTCAAAGGATAACACAGATAGAATTCCCTGAAGATTTGGTTTAACCGCTGAAGACGACCGAGAAAAATGTCTGAAGACATTGATAATGGACGAAGCCATTGGTGGTGTGCGAAGATAATCACTTGAAGATAATGAAATGCGAAGGTGAAGTGTTTTGTTGTTTTGTTTCCTCTTTCCCGAGTGATAGGAACCACCGTAGTGCTAAGTGGGGTTGATGTGATCGAAGTCAGATGCTATCATAATGCTCAACCCACAATTACCTATGTCTTCAAGTGAGGACAATGAGAGGAAATATCTTCCAGAGTTGGTTGAGTCAGCATTGCTTGCAGCCCAAGTAAAGTTGTCATCTGTGTCTTTGAAATCCGATCGTTGGAACACGTGACAATTGGCCATTGACCCAGGGTCCTTTTGGTCATATCAAGTAGGGTTGCATGTTGGCGATAAATAGCCCGCCCCATCCACCATAAGTTGGTGGATGCTTAGGATTGATACGGCTATTGTCGTTTTGGAGCAACCCATCTAGAAGACATTCAAAGAGGGAACTATCCTGCAATGATAAACCCAAACACCTAGAGCTAGAGTGTTTGAGGATTACCAAAGTCATTCTATTCTGAGAGAACTGAAGACTTGTTACACTTGAAGACTATGATCTTACAGACGATTAGGCGTCATGGTCTAGTGCATCGAAGTGTCTTTCTAGATTTCCGGTGACCATGGTCTAGATCAATACAAGAGTCATTGTGGATTGATGAGTGACCAAGTTTGTATGGGTTTCAGAACTCTCCCTGAAGACTTACCTGAGTGATTGGGCGTTGTCTGAGAGACTTTGGCTCAAGGGTATCAAGGTGAAGACGAGGTCTAAACCTCCCCAACAAGAAGTACAGTTGTCACATCAACTAGAAGTGGTCCAATAAATCATGTGTCTTCGTTAAGCTACTCGTTCTATCCTTTACTCTCTTTACTTACTCTATTGTGAAGTAATTCCTTTATCATGTCACCCCGAAGATTTTTTTGAAGACATTCCCAACTGTTGTTTATCTTTACACTACCTAAGTTTATCTCTCATATATCTTAGTGTGCATGATAATTATGTATTGGATGATTGGATGTCTTTGTAGTATTGCACGTTTTGCATAGATCCTTGATACTTATCCATACATGATCATTTATTGCTTCCGCTTAACTTCGAATAGATTTAGTGTTTCGAAACTTTTCATAAAAATCGCCTATTCACTACCCCCCCTCTAGTCAATAACTAGCACTTTCAATTGGTATCCGAGCGAGGTACTCCCTTGTTCTGTGTTTTCCTTTAACCACCTAGAGTTTTAGTGATGTCTACTTCCTGGATAATCAAATCTTCCGCTACATGCCTTGTCTTCGATGGCACGAATTATCCATTATGGAATAAGTTGATGTGTAATCTTATCTAAGCATCAAAGGATGATCTACAGACTATTACTTATAGGGGCATCTGAGAGCTTCTGCAATGACGGCACCAACAAAGACATGCGTATGTACACTCACCTAGATGCCCGCGCCAAGAATGTCATATGTTTGCGCCTCTCCAAGACATGGTTCACTCATGTATGTAGTTTAGGCTCTGCGAAGCTTATCTGGTACATGATCTCAAACATATTTTAAGTAGCCTCAACTCGTCAATATTCCTTCATCACTGGATTCAGGAAGCACCTCGATGAAATGAAGGAAAACATCATACAGAATGATCCTGTGATCTACCTCATGGCCCGAGGTTCTAAGGTCTCTTCTTATGCCTCATCATCTTCAAGTGAATATGAATCCGATACTAGTGGTAATTTTGAACATGAATTCAAATATAGCTATTCAAAAAATTTCAAAATTGCTACTAAGCAAGAGAATACTATGGAAAAAATGCAACTTACTCTAGAGAAAAGTGATGACATGTTGTGTAGCGAGACGAGTCTGAATGAAGATATGGCAAACGATATGCTTGGTCTTTGTTCAAGGTTTGAGGATCTCAAAAACTGTCATGACTCCCTCTCAACTGATTATGAGAAGATTTCTCTTGAATATCTTCAAAGAAAACTTGATCTTGAGAAGTTGAAAGAGGCTTATGAGGATCTTCGGAAGGAAAACAACTCATTCCTTGATAAAATATCAGTACCGCTCAGGATGAATTTGATGCTCCATGCTTAAAATGCCTTGCTCATGAAGCTAATGATTCCACTTATGAATGTTCAAATGCTTCTGATCTTCAATTGTATATGTGGTATATAACCCCTCATCTGAGGTAACCATTGCTATCACTGATGACAATGATAAGTTGAAGACATTGGTTGAGACAGGTATGTACAAAAGTCTGAAGGGACATCAGATCTTATGTGATGTCCTCAACAGGACAATCCCAAACAAAAACCCAAGGAAAGTGTGTGTTGGCTTCGAAAGAAACATCAATGTTGATGGATCTTACTCGAAGCTTGAGAAGTACCCCAAAAAACATGGGTTACTACAAAGGGCCCCTTAGTTGATCCATCCACATTATCTGGCTTTACTTGTGCTAATCTTATCATCATTGATGAGTCCTTTGATTCCAACTGTAAATTGTTGGAATGTAAAAATCGTGAAGTATTTGCTAGGTTCATTGGCACTAACTAAATGAATGGTTCACCCATGAAGAGGATCTGGGTTCCCAAATGTCTTCTTGAGAAGCTTCCTGTGAATGTCATGACGACATCTCTCAAGAAGAAGACATATGCCCAGATCAATATGTTCAAGAAGACAAAGGTCTTCATGTGATCACACTAACAACTATGTTTTGCAGGGGAGGACTCAAAAGACTCATGAATATAAAGCACTATGGCATGAACCGTTATGTTCACCCATGTAAGAACTTTTTTGCTTACTCATTTGAGTACTCTAACCCTCCTATGCAACGTTCTATTAGGGCAACATTGCCTAAATACTCTAATGTTGCTTTAGGTCTTATTGCTTCTAAGACACCCCTTAGGATGTGGGTGGTTAAGAAGAACTTATTTCTTCTTGCAACATCGGATCTTTGGTGAGGATGAAGCCTATGTCAAATACTACCTCTAGAGACCCAAAAGATTCTTGTGTGGATGCAAGAAATCTTATGAAAATGGTGTTACCATTTATCTCGTCCAGTATTACTATTACTATCACTGCAATATCTTCATCAATGCATGATGTTACAACATGCATTGGTGAACAAGACAAATTCTCAATGAACCAAGACAAGTCCAGTCCAACTGAATGGATCATGGATAGTGGATGCACTAGTCTCATGACTAGTTATCGTAGCCTATTGATGGACTCTTCTCTTCGACCTCCAACCAAAGATCACACCGCCTTTGCCGACAAAAGCAACAACAAGGTGCTGGGACTAGGTAGAGTTTCTATCTCAAGGGTTAGGCACATGGAAAATGTGATCCTTGTCGAATCCCTTGAATACTACTTAATGTTTGTCTCGATGCTTAGTGATCTTGACATGCTTGTCATCTTTGGCAAATTCTGATGCATTGTACTAATGGCATATGACAAAACCAAAGTCTTTGATGGTTTTCGACGAGGTTATCTATACATGGTAGACTTCTTTGCAAGACCACGGGTCGCCACATGTGTTTAGAATGTTGGTTATGGCATCAAAGGCTAGGACATGCTGGTATGAGTAACTTGCATAGACTCGCCAAGAAGCCAAGAAGAATCACACCATTGCCGTCGAGGGTGTCAAGTTAAAGAAGGATAATTTGTGTGGAGCGTGCGAAGCCAGGAAGATGACTAGGGCCAAACATCCCCCGAATACTATCACGACGACTTCCAGTGCCTTTGAGCTGCTCCAAATGGACTTATTCAGCCCTACAGACTATCCCACTTTCTCTGCCACTTCAAATCTATATGGCTTCGTAATTGTTGATGATTACTCTAGATATACATGGGTGCACACCTTACTTTCTAAGACTGATGTGTGGGAGTCTTCAGGCGCTTTGCAAATAGGTGCATGACCAACTACAACGTCAAGATCAAGCATAAATGGAGTGACAACAAAATAGAGTTCAAGAACATGGGTCTGGATACCTTTCTTGACTCCCTTGGTATAACTCACAAGTTCTGTGTTCCACACACACCACAACAGAATGGAGTTGTGGAGTGAAAGAATAGGACACTTATTGAGATGGATTGCACTATGCTTGACGAATACAAGACGCCAAGAAACTTCTGACATGAAGCCATTGACACTACATGCCACATCATCAACACGGTATGTCTTCATAAATTCCTAAAGAAAATCTCATACGAGCTACTTGCCAGTAAGAAACCCAATGTAAGTTACTTCAAAGTCTTCAATGCAAGATGTTGGATTAGAGATCCACACCAAATCTTAAAATTTGCACCAAAAGCGCATGAGGGTTTTATGCTTGGTTATGGAATGGATTCACACACCTACAAGTCTTTAACATTTTCCTTAATAAAATTGTTTAAAATGTAGGTGGGCGGTTTGATGAAACTAATGGTTTGCATAGAGAGGACCTGACTCCTGTGCTAGATGAACTTCCTTCTCATGAAGCTATTAGGCTGATGGGTACTGGTGAGATCATACCTAGGAACCAGTTGTCGAGGAAGTCATCATTCCTCCACCAACCCATCATGAAGACAATGATGCTCCTAAAGGCAATGCTACTAACGAAGACAATGCTCTGCAAGAGAACAAAAGTCTTCGACCTACTCATCCTCGTGTGCCAAATGAACTTCAAATCAATAAGACGCGCGACACAATTAATGCACCATGTGCTCTAACTCTCTCAAGAGCTAACCAATTAGCTAACTTTTATGGGTACTTCGCTTTTGTGTCTATCTCAGAGCCCAACAAAGTAGATGAAGCCTTCATAGAATTGGAATGGATTCAAGTCATGCAAGAGGAGCTTCATCAATTTAAGCTCAACAATTGTGGGGACCCCGACTTACGAGTCGAGATCAACGAATGAACGTGCGCAATAATCCCAGAGATCAATGCTCATTGAACACACAAAAACTGAATAACAAGAGTCTTACATCCATACACACCGTTTGATACAAATAATGACCATTGCGGTCAAGCCTTACATATATAGGGCCTTGAAGTCCAACACACCAAACTGGACCAATAGCGGAAATATTGGTCGAAAGCGTGAACCCATGCCATCATCCTTAACCTACAGGCATGCTGTCTGGGAAGCGTCCCATCTCACAGGTATGACACCAAGGTACTCTTCACCATCTCCTGTTCTCTCTTACCTAGTCAATGAAATAACCAGTGGTAAGCCAATGAGTACTTTGAATGTACTCTCAAACAACCCATGATGCGGATTATGTAGTTGAGTGCAATATGAAGTATAATTCAGCCTTTGCGCAAAGCAGATTTTTATTAATGCATAGACATGGTCAAGTATTTAGATGGTCAGGCATCACTAGGAAAATAGTAACCATAAGAACAGGTTACAGATATCAACATAATTGTTCCGTGAACTGAACACCTCATGTTCATCCTCCATGTCAAGTCACCAAACTTGACCAAGTAACACCTTTATACACACGCACACTTGGTTTATGCAGAAACGACTAGACGTAGTCTAAGAAGGATTACCCAATTGAACTTGACTGTGGACACAGCTATTCAAATACTTTTACACTCGGTAGAGGTTGTACGCTGTACCCACAAGATTCAGAAAACTTCCGTGTCATCCACGATTCATAGTATATAACATACCCAATGTAAGTACCCGATCAATGCCTTTCCCTTGATGACACTAGACAAAGATTCCACTCGATCGGTACCCAGCCCATATGATGTATGTCTTATGAGCACCAACTCTAGACCGTATAATCCATGCAGGGACCAACGGTGTGCCCGGAACACGTAAAAACGGCATAGTCGTCCTACCTGGCACGACCCCGTCACGAGAGTGATCATATCACTCCCGTCACTAGTAATGCGGGCTCTTTGGTAGGAGAGGTGGTTTGAATTAGTTTCTACTCAGCTTAAGTTTGCAGGAGAAAACTTGGGGCTCGCAAAAGTTCTCTTCCGTGGGGGAATCTTGGGATGAAACCATGTCTAATAGTCTTTGGCACGGAAGGACTACAATACTGCAAAGTTTTAGATCAAGGAGAGGTGGTTAGCTAGTACTTGTAGTTCAAAGCCGTATTTCTGCCAAAAACAAGTTTTCGAAGGGCTGCTCATTTTTCCGACATGAGCATGCCATACTTTGGTTTGAAATGATGCATTAGCACACTAGATGTGATCTGGAAAGAGGTGGGGTCTTTGTCTTGAGCGGAAGTATAGCAAGAGGGATACAATAGTGTTGCCAAGGTAAAAATGAGAGGTAGATAGATGGATTCACCCTCCAATAATTGATCAGAGGCCGTGGCAAAGTTACTGAAGGTGAAAGGGGTTTATAGAGACCTATGGTAAAAATTTAAGCTTAAGGGAAATAGTGTAAGGGTCCAAAGGAAGAACTTTTGTAAATGGAAATGAGGTGTTTGATGGATGTTAGGGCTACCAGATGGGTTCCAATTGTTATGAAACTTAACAGGAACACATGAAAGGTAGAAATGAGCTTCTGCACCAATTGAGGATTTGTTGGAGGAAGTTTCCAATGTAGACTTCAAAAACTCACGAAATACGCAGAAATGGCTTTCTGCATATAAAACCATGCAATTCAATTTCCACTTATCCACTACTTGGTGCGGTGGTATTATTTGACCATAAAAGAATGCCCAAAAAGTTAGGGATGAATTGGATAAACTTTATAATGCAAAGTTTCCAAAATCTAGAAATTAACACAGAAGGTTTTGAGGGGATTGGGACAAGTCCATATACTCTCCTTGATGCACCACTTGGTGTGGATGCATTATTGGAGTATAAGAACATGTCCACCGAATTTGAGAAAAATTGGAGACACTTGGCAATGTCTATTTGCTCAAATTTGGATCTGGACATATAGGGTTTTGTAATATTTAGCTGAACCAAATCGACTTGTATTAAGATGAAACTTGGCAAGGTCATCACATATATCATGTGTGACATGGTAGAATTTTACTGGGATTTATTGAGAATATTTCTTATAGAAATATTCCAAAAGCTTGAGATAGGAAGGAAGGGTTTTAAAGGGGTTTGCCCTTTATTGTGAACATGAACATGTGTTGAAACTCTCATATATGGAAAATATATGTCCACTTAGTTTCCCAAAATTTTCTCAAATTTTTTGAAAGCAATAAAAATAACTTTCCTTTATAAGGGACCATTTCTAGCCTTACAGAAAGGCATTTAAATAAAATATTAAAATAACTTTTAAAATATTAATCTTGTGGTTTTGGGAAGTCTTTTTGATGATGGGATTTAAATAAAATATTTGTTGCAAAACAACTTCCATAATTTGGGGACTTGTAGTACAAATCCCAACTTGTGGGTTTTTGATTCCTTAAATCAAGTACATCCTTTTTGGTCAAAATATTATTTGGTAAAAATAGTTTGTGGTCCTATACACATGGCATGATCATTAGGCAAGGATTTGAGTCAAGGAGGTGGGTGTGGAGAGTAGCAGGAACATTGGGATTTAAACACACGCAAACAAGCAAGCAAGCAGCAATCATATCAAGCATGAACAATAGTCATAATTTTTTTAATTGGTCCTGATTTTTGAGATAAGTTAATTTAGTTAGGAGAGTCAAACAAAGGGTGTGATAGACCAAATTATACATCTTCGAATGCTCTGCATGTCCTTGCCTGACAGTGAGCGGGTTCTGGCAATAAGTTAGGTTTGACTGAGAGTCAAGGGCTTGGTGAACTATGTTGTGCAGGGTTCTCGCTTGCACGTGTACTCCTAGGTCGGATTACATGTCCAGGTAATGTGTGTGGGTATTGGTCCTGGGGCTTCTCATGTCGGTTGGTGACATCTAGATGTCTCGTGTTAGAACATAAGGGTCAAGGTCTTCATGTAGCTGCCTTCTGACGGGGAAGTCCTTGACTCCCTTAAGGCAGGCGAGTTATGGTCACAGGTGGTGTTCATCCTGGAGGGTGTTGCAGTGGGTCTTTGAAGGCTTCTCGTGAAAGGGTCTGGGTTGGGTCTTGCCCATGAGTCTAGGCTCGGTGTCTCAGTGTCCAGAACTGGTTCTACCATCTAGGAAGGTTTGTGAGGGGTTTTGGATGAGCTGGCTACCCAAGAGTATAGGACTGTCATCCAGTACCTAAGGTCTAGGGTTCGGCAAGCGAGTGAACCTCCTTTAGTAGGTTTTCACCATGATCCAATAAGGACTCTCGTTCTTCATTTGAACCAAGAAGAGGCTCTTTGATTTCTCTCGCTGTCCAAAGACTATCGGCTTGAATCGTCGAGGCTTCTTGACATGGTTGATGTAGCCGGCGCAGGAGCGATGGTTGATTTATACTCTTTATTCTTCATCATCGTGGTTTCCCAACTGATACGTCTCTGTCGTATCAACTTTTCCGAACTCTTTTGCCCTTGTTTTGGACTCTAATTTGCATGATTTGAATGGAACTAACCCGGACTAATGTTGTTTTCAGCAGAATTGCGATGGTGTTGTTTTTGCGTAGAAATATAAGTTCTCGGAATGACTTGAAAATTTATGGAGAATTTTTGTGGAATATATAAAAAATACTGACGCAAGAATCAGTGGAGGAAGTGGAGCGTGGAGCCCACAAGCCCACCAGGCGCCCCCCCTGGCCGCGCCTGGCAGGCTTGTGGGGCCCACAAAGCTCCACCGCCTCCAATCTCAGCTCTATTTAGTTCGCCTCGCCCAAAAAAAATCAAGGAGAATAGTTCATCGCATTTTATGATACGGAGGCGGCGCCACCTCCTGTTCTTCATCTTGAGGGCAGATCTGGAGTCCGTTTTGCGTTCCGGAGAGGGGAAATCGTCGCCATCGTCATCATCAACCTTCCTTCATCGCCAATTCCATGATGCTCTTCATCGTCCGTGAGTAATCTCATCGTAGGCTTGCTGGATGGTGATGGGTTGGATGAGATCTATCATGTAATCAAGTTAGTTTTGACGGGGATTGATACCTAGTATCCACTATGTTCTGAGATTGATGTTGCTACTACTTTGCCATGCTTAATGCTTGTCACTAGGGCCTAAGTGCCATGATTTGAGTTGTGAACCTATTATGTTGTCGCCAATATATGTGTGTTCTTTTTCCTATCTTGCAAGTTGTCGTCACCTACTATGTGTTATGACCCGGCAACCCGGAGTGACAATAGCCGGAACCACACCCAGAGATGACCATAGTATGACGAGTTCATGTATTCACCAAGTGTTAATGCGTTGGTTCGGTTCTTTATTAAAAGGAGAACCTTAATATCCCTTAGTTTCCATTAGGACCCCACTGCCACGGGAGGGATGGACAATAGATGTCATGCAAGTTCTTTTCCCTAAGCACGTATGACTACATCGGAATACATGCCTACATTACATTGACGAACTGGAGCTAGTCACACATCTCTCCGTGTTATAATTGTTGCATGATGAATAGCATTCGGCATAATCATCCATCACCGATCCAATGCCTACGAGTCTTTTCCTACTAGTCCTTGCTACTTTACTTTGCTGCTACGGTTGTCACTGCTGCTACTGTTACTCTGTTGCTACTACTGTTACTTTGCTGCTACTGGTTATTGTTGCTACTGCTGCTATCACCCTATCTTGCTACTAATACTTTGCTGTAGATACTAAATCTTTCTTGTGTGGTTGAATTGACAACTCAACTTCTAATACTTTAGAATATTCTCTGGCTTCCCTTGAGTCGAATCAATAAATTTGGGTTGAATACTCTACACTCAAAAACTGTTGCGATCCCCTATACTTGTGGGTTATCAATACTATTTTCTGGCGCCGTTGCCGGGGAAGCAAGTAATATTCTCACGTCAATGTGCTATTTTCTGGCGCCGTTGTCGGGGAAGCACAAGAATATTCTCTGAGTCACTTGGGATTTACGTCTGCTGGTCACTATGAGGAATCCGAAAGATCGAAGAACTAAAGTCTTGCCCTCAACTACGAGGACAGGTAAGTGACTCCGTGACAACAGACCAACCCCTGCAACGGCACCAGAAGAATGCTGCTAGCACTCCCTCGCAACGAAACTAGAAGAATGTTGTTGACGGCCCACCAGCGCGTGGGATCGCAGCAGTTTTCGAGGGTAGATTATTCGACCCAAATTTGTTGATACGCCAAAAGGAGGTGAGAGGATACTCTCAAGTATTAGCAGCTGAATGTGTCAGATTCAAACACACCTGAAAGATTAGTATCTGCAACAAAGAGTCAGCAGCAAAGTACTATGATAACAACGGTGTCAGAAACGATCTGTTGCCGGCAGACTATTCCTAACGATTGTATCAATGGCGCCAGAAGTTGCCCGTTGACGGAAATTGCCTGTTCCCGTCAACGACCAGCGAATCAAAATTGTAGCAGGTAGCAGAACTATAACGAGTAACAGCAGTGGCAAGGAACAGCAGTAGAAAGTAGCAACAGTCGCCAACGACAGTAGTAACAGTAGTAGCAAGTAGCAACAATAGTAACAGCAGCAGACCAAAGCAAGTAACAACAACAGCAAGTAAGAGTAGCAGCAATAGTAGTAACAACAGTAACAGCAGCAGTGGGACAAACTCGTAGGCAATGGGTCGGTGATTCGTTTGGATGATATTCATCATGCAACAGTTATAAGACGGAGAGATATGTGGCTAGCTCCCGGTCGTCAATGTGATGTAGGCATGCATTCTGTGTGTAGTCATACGTGCGTAGGGAAAAGAACTTGCATGACATCTATTGTCCATCCCTCTCGTGGCAGCGGGGTCCAAAAGGATACTACATGATATTAAGGTTCTCCTTTTAATAAAGAACCGGAACAACGCATTAGCACTTGGCGAACACATGAACTCCTCAAACTATGATCATCACCGGGAGTGGTTCCGGTTATTGTCACTCCGGGGTTGCCGGATCATAACACATACTAGGTAACTACAAATTGCAAGATCGGATCTAAAACACACATATATTGGTGACAACATAATAATTTCAGATCTGAAATCATGGTACTCGGGCCCTAGTGACAAGCATTAAGCATGGGAAAGTAGTAGCAACATCAATCTCAGAACATAGTGGATTCTAGGGATCAATCCCCGTCAAAACTAACTCAATTACATGATAGATCTCATCCTACTCATCACCGCCCAGCGAGCCTACGAATAGATTACTCACGAACGGTGAAGAGCTTCATGGAAGTGGAGAGGGAAGAAGGTTGATGATGACAATGGCGACGATTTCCCCACTATTTGTCCTCCAGATGAAGAACAGGATGTGGCGGCGCCTCCGTATCGCAAACGCGATGAAATCTTCTCTTCTGATTTTTTTTGGGCGAAAGTGAATTTATAGAGCTGAGATTGGGGGCGGAAGATTGAGCCAAGGTGGTGGCCGCGGCAACAGGGCTTGGGGCCCACTGGCCCACCCCCTCTGGTGGATCTTTGCGCAGGTATTTTTCATATTTTGCAGAAAAATTCTCTGTATATTTTCAGGACGTTCTGAGAACTTTCATTTCTGCACAAAAACAACACCATGGCAATTCTGCTGAAAACAACGTCAGTCCGAGTTAGTTTCATTCAAACCATGCAAATTAGAGTCCAAAACAAGGGCAAAAGAGTTTGGAAAAGTAGATACGGCGAAGACGTATCAAACTCCCCCAAGCTTAAAACCTTGCTTGTCCTCAAGCAACTCAGTTGACAAACTGAAAGAGAAAGAAAAACTTTGACAAACTCTGTTTGATCTGGTTGTTGCAACTATGTCTAACTCATAACCAGAATTTGAGCAAGATCACAAGTTAACCACATAAGCAAGTGACACAAAGGTCTCACGGTAAACTAATATCAATGGCATAATCAGCTAGCGAGCAAATAATAATGAGTTTCAGATACCAACAATTCAATCAAAACAAGCATGAAGCAATATGAATAGGTGGTATCTCGCTAGCTCTTTCTGAGACCGCAAAACATAAATGCAGAGCACTTTGAAAGATCAAGGGCTGACTAAACATTGTAATTCATAGCAACAAAGATCCAGTCATAGTCATACTCAATATCAATCAAAAAAAAGCATAAAAAATGACAGAGGTGCTCTCTAATTGGTGCTTATATAGGAGGAGGATGACTCAACAGGAAAATAAATAGACAGACCCTTCGCAGAGGGAAGCATTGATTTGCAGAGGTGCCAGAGCTCAAGCTTTGAAAACAGAGATAATAATTTTGGGTGGCATGCTTTCATTTTCAACGCAATGACCAAGAGTTCTCAATATCTTCCACGCTACTCATGCTATAGGCGGTCCCCAAACAGAAAAGTAAAGTTTTAACTCCCGCAGCACCAATCATTCACAGTCCACGGCTAGCCGATCCTCGGGTACCGTCCATACTAACATCAATCCGGGGGGAGTCTTGTTTTATAGTTATGTTTTTGATTTAAGCGTGGAACTGGGCATTCCAATTACCGGCCCCTTTCTCGTGAATGACAGTGAATAAACACATGTCGAGGATAACACGCCTAACATGGAAGATACCAATAGCCCCCCTGTCACCACATGAGAGGTTCGGTCATTCAAAACAGATTATTTCTTGAAGGTTTAGAGAATGGCACATGCAAATTTACTTGGAATGGCAGGTAAATACCGCAAATAGGTAGGTATGGTGGACTCTCATGGAAAAACGTTTGGGTTTATGGAAGTGGATGCACAAGAAGTATTCCGCTTAGTACAAGTGAAGGCTAGCAAAAGACTGGGAAGCGACCAACTAGAGAGCGACAACGGTCATCAAGATGCAATGAGTTTGACTAACATAGAGTGCAAGCATGAACAGGATATAAACCACCATGAACACAAACATCATAGAGGCTATGTTGATTTTGTTTCAACTACATGCATGAACATGCGCCAAGTCAAGCCACTTGAAACATTCAAAGGAGAATACCATCCTATCATACTACGTGATAGTCATCTCAAAATCTATGTTGGCATTCAAGACAAACCATTATAAGCTCCTAGCTAAATAAGCAAGGCATCAGAAACTATGATCTCTAAGTTGTCATTGCAAACATGGTTCTCTCACAACAAAGCTGAATCTAGGACGACAAGCTAGTCATATTTACACAAACAAAATAGATAGAGTTCATACCAGCTTTTCCAGTCTCAGTCACTTAATCATATATCAACATTATTGCCTTTCACTTGCACGATCAAACGATGTGAACAATAATAAGCGTGCTCGTGCAATGGACTAAGCTGAATCTGGAGGCAAACACAAAGGAGAAGACAAAGCAATATGGCTCTTTGAAAGCTAAACAGGTATGCATGCAAGAGCCACTAAACATTATAACCTATATCTTCTACCTTGACCCAAAGAAAAAGAAAACTCTTTACACGGGAAAGCTCCCAACAAGCAAAAGAATAAAGGAAAAATCTTTTTGAGTTTTCTCAAAAGGACACAAGACAAGAAAACAAGAAAACGAAAATAAAGTAGCATGGTTCATACATTGGCAAAGTGTAAGCACCGACTAACAAAGTAAAAGCATAAGCACGAATGTAAGGTCGGTGAGAACACGTACTCCCTCAAGCTTAGGCTTTTGGCCTAGCTTGATCTACTCCCAAGGACGGTCCTAATGAAATCCAAAATCATAATCGGGGTTATACGGGAGCGCTGTAGCCACTGCCTAAATAGCTGCCTCACGAAGACGAGCAGCCGTCGCCTCCCTCTCATACTCATGTGTCTCTCCTATAGTTATGTAGTATCTCCATTTAACCTGCAAGTCAAAGAAAGCATAAGCAGGAAGGGTAATATAGAAAACACGCTGCCGGTTAAATATCAATCGGTATAGGAGGGATTCATCATCCCTCTCAAGAAACTAGTAGCGTTTTAAAGCGACGTGGTCAAGGAAAGGTGTATGGAGCGGGGGATCTCCTGCGCGGATGGGTACTCCAAGAAAATTTGCTGTAACATCCCAATTTTCCTAATTGGGAATGTTCTACAAATGAAGCTAAGCATCTATGCATATTGAATGGCAATAAAGATTTGCATTTGAGTTCTTTCAAATTTTATTTCGCATTTCTATTTGTTCTCTACGTGCAAGAAGTGCTGGGAAATAATTTCTTGCAAGCAAGAAAGAGCGGAGGAAAATGACCGTCCAAAATGTGAGGAATTTTTGAAATTTTTTTGAGCCAAGAAAAACCCAAGTTTATGGGGAAAATATTTTGCCAAAAGAAAATATAGCATAAGGATTTTTTTTCTGAAAAAAACATTTTTTTAAGTTTTTATTTTGGTTTTGGAAAAATGATAAACAATTAGGAAATATTTTTCTGATCGATTTGGTATATAATACCCCATATAAATTATTTTATTTTTGTTTCCTTTTTATTTTATTCCTTACTGTTTTTGAGAAAATACAAAATCGGGAGATATTTTTTTATTTTAGGAAGGCACCATGGGCGCGATTTTTAACTTGGGCCAGAACCCTTGAGGCCCGGGACCAAATCCTCTTAGTTTTCGGCCACCGAAACCCCCCTCGCCCTCTTTTCTTTCTCTGCCGCTGGGACCCGCGCCGATCACTCTCCCCTCGATCTCCTTCCTTCTTCCCCGCGAGCTCCTTCCTTGCCAGCGGCGAGTTCTTCCCAGGACGAGCAGGAGACGATCTCCTTCCCCTCTCGAACCCCTCCTCTCCCCTATAAAACCCCAGCCCCACGCCCCCCCTCGGCCCCTCCTCCCCACGCCGCCACGCCCCCTCGCCGCCTCGCCCTGCCCTCACTGCCTCACTGGAGCCAGGCTCCAGGAGAAACATCTCCTCGCCGCCCCGGCCACTACCGCCCCTCCCCGCACCAACCAACGCCACCAACAGCACCCTCGCCTCCACCACGTTCCATTTTTTCACCAAACACCGAGATCCATCGCTCCACGCCACCCCCCACACCTCGCCGGAGTTCGGCCAGCACCGAACCTCCCCAAGCTTCCCCTGCTCGCCCCCGGCTCTCTCATGCCTCGCCGTCGCCTCCCTCGGACGACGGAGCCCCGCCGCCACCCTCTGGACACCTCGGACGCCGCCGAATATCGCCGGAGCCCCCTCCCCGAGCACCACCTCTTCTCTGTCTCGCTGGAGAAGAAGCAGCCCCTGCAACCCCCACGGTGAGCAACCCCCACCTCCCTTAGCCGTCTGATTCATTTTCAACGCGTGTGATTAGATCGCCATACCCCTTCGGCTTTAGACAAAAAACCGAAACGGTTTTTATTTACTTATTAGTTTAGCCGGCGCTTTTGCTTAGATTGCGGCCGTTTGCTAGAAAGCCCAGCAGCACACACCACCTAGGCCAACCAGAAGCTGCCACGTGTACCCCTGTCCGTTAGAATCAGTTCTATTTTTTTCTGTTTACTTCCAAAACAGAGAAAGTTCTAATTTTGTTTGGCTCGTAACTTTTGATCTAGAGATCCAATGAGGTTGATTCTTTTTCTAGTAGATCCCAATTTTCCAGTTGATTCTTTTTCCAGTAGGTCCCAACTTGAATTAGATCAGATTTAGTTTAAACCTTGTTTTGCTTATTCCAGTAGTTTAAAAATGATTTTTATTTGATTCTTTTTGCTACAGCTTCCTAGTGATTATATCTTACTGTAGTATAAGTTTCAAATTTTTTTAAATACTTTTACTTGGGGTTTTAACAGAAACAATTTATGCCTCAGTTAGGTGAAGTGAATTCTATCACTTTATGCCATAGCTACTTTATGCTTGTGATGTTATTTTACTTGTTGATGATTGTAGTGCTTATGGTGTGTATTTGTTTGTATCGGTAGATCACCCGGAGTGTGAAGCTTGTTACTTAGAAGCGCTCGATCAAGACAACTATCATCAAGGCAAGTCATTTTGATCATACTATTCGCCTATGTTTTCTATGCATGGTAGTTTCACCTTTCTTTGCCCAATTGCATGCTGAGTAGGTACTTAGAAATTTTAGTTATAGGTTGTAGTATCATGTGGTAGGCACAAAACAACCCCGATACTTGGCCCGAGACGACAAATTTCATATTCCTATGCTTGAGTAGACGGGATTCTGGTTGAGTGCATAACACGAGTGATGTGAGGCTAATTAAATAACCAAGACCGGTTAAGTCAAGATTTTCAAGACCTTGTGAAGCAATGCAACTGTGGGTGAAGGACGGTTTGACGGGCTCCCTGGAGAAACCAGCGGAAGACCCCGGGATGCTGGAGACGTGCCTTGACATCTTGTGGAAAGCTTCACCCAGGCTCGAAGAGACGGACGGAGGCTTCAAGACCCAAGGCTTACCTGCACAACCACAAGTCATTATGGGCTCTGGCTTGGTTGGACAACGCGGCGACTCTGGACAGGCGGTGCTAGCAGATGTAGAAGAACAGTAGGAATGGATGGGCACCGACAGGGATTCAGAGGGACCCATTGAAAGACCATGTTTTGATCATCCGGTCTTCAAACACCGTGACACTACACGAATCGGGTATTTTGCCGTCAGGACGCTACAGACGGCAAAGAGAGAATTACAAACGGCAAAATTTTTGCCGTCATCCCATGACGGCAAAAAATGTCGTCAACCCATGTGCCCCCAAAGGGTAATTTTGCCGTCAGCGTTTTTTCTAGTAGACGACAAAAAATTTGCTGTCAGTGAAAATGGTTTGCCGTCAGCTATTATGAGGCAGACGGCAAAATACATAACAGAACCACCCGGACGACGTTAACTCTTTGTCGTCAGCCAAAGAACTACATACATCAAATTATATGGGGGTTTTGCCGTCTCCCGAGGTTCTACAGACGGCAAAGCAAATGAGGGTTTTGCCGTATCCCGAGGTTATACAGACGGCAAAGCAAATGACACTTAGCCGTCAGCGAGGGATCATCTGCAGACGGCAAAGCGTATGTACACACTTTTTTTTTGCATTACTTTATTTTGGTACTTCAACAGACAATACATATTCTTATAAACACCGATGATCCGTATAGACAGAAATGTTTACACGAATGCAACTGACACACATAGTACAAATGATCCATATCACATATATGAACAGAACCTGTTCATGCATGATCCATATATATCACATGTCATGGTGATCCATATCACACATAGATAAATAGATATCACTATGAGAAATTTTGGCACTACATGATTTGTCACCTTAGATACAAGCTACAGGCTAGACCCACTACAGGAAGCGACATACATTTCTTGAGCACGATGGCAACTGCTGCTCCTTTTACTCCTTCATCGTCGCTGAGCCAACTTCTGCTGGTCGAAGAAACTCGGCTGGTTCATCCAGCATCTGCACCACAACACACCAAGAAAGGTTCACATCCACATACAACGGACACAAGAAACAGTTATTTGGGGCACAAAAATAACTTCACTAGGCATCAACATGGGCACAAAAGCATAAGGCTAGAATACTAGATGGTTTTATGTGCAATAATGCCCACCCACAGGTGTCTAAAATTGATGTAATGCATTTCCAATATTTTTTGATTAAATGCAGGAACAATTTATTTATGGAAATCATGGTGAGTGGGATGGTAATGTACAAGATACGTACCTAATGTTTTGAATCTTGTTTAGATGAGTAGTGGAAGTTTGAAGCTCCGTTGTGGCTTTATCCTTGCCCTTAGCAAGCTCAGATCAGATGAGCATCAGCAATATATAAATACAACACACTATTTGAGTTCCTTGGCATACACTAGATAGCACACTGAATAAATACGAGTGATCAAATTAAATTGTACTGCATGCAAGCATTACTACAGAATAGATTTACTACTGGCTGCTCCTTTGCATCCTTGGCATTGTCCCTCAATAATCTTCTCAATAATTCTATACAAATGGAAGTAGAATTGAACAAGATAAATTGGGGTGCTCAACCATTCCATTAGGATAAACATACTCGGGCATGCCATAATAAGCCATATTTTACAAAAGTTTTGGCAATAGTATACAACTGCGGAGGCTGCTAGCAGAATATGGAGAGGAAGTTGACAAACCTAAATAAAGCCATCGGACCCGTCGGGACCCACCTTAAATGCAGATATGGAAACATCTGAAGTAATGCTATAGCGTTGTAGGAGCCTTTGTTGTCTCATATAAATAGATAATAAGCCATTATGTTAGAATCTTACATAAATCTAGCTATACGTATTGCATAGAACTATGAAGTATCAAATGAATCAGTAGTCTAAAGATATAAGGGTGACCAGAAATACAGAAAATTGCAGAGTTCTTAGTTGTTAGCCTTTTTACCCAAACCCCACATAACTGAGAGCAGGCATGTAAAATCAAAAAAGCAACAATAATCCTTTAGGTATTACAGATATGTTTACTTACACGTCTTGTATATCATTCCTTCCTTCTTACCTGCAGAATGCCAAACGTGACCAATGCGAGAAGGCATGTGCAAGTTCACCTAAATGAAAGAATTTGAAAGAGCAAGGCGTAAAAATTGAATTTATTGAGACCGCAAAGGCCATAATAAGGAGTTGGACTGTAAAGTAAAAGCTTTTAGGTGGAACCATCAAGCATTGCATAACTATATATCAAGGATGCAAGGGAAAGCGGTAGTGCTAAGACGATTGTGAACCTAAAAATTCAGCATTGGGGAAATAAACATACATAATATGAGCTATAGGTCATTGCTCTCAACTTAAATATAGGAAATAAACATACATTGAAAAATAACTTCAACTTATTTGCACTTCAACTTAAATTGGTTTGTGCTATAAAAGCAGTACTCTGATCTTCAGAGTTCCAACTCTGTAGGGAATTCATAAGCATTTGGTGTGTAACACGTGACCTTTGTAACTATAGAAGTACCAAACGAACAGTTGTGACCCATCTTTTCCCTAAACAGAACGGCTCAGGAAAGAAACACAATCCTGAAAATAATTGAGATGGGAAGCATGTGGCTTAGGAAACTAGTTGGCCTCTCTCCCTCTCTCTCGACTGCATTGCAGATGAAGTGTCGGTTTAGATCATGGACCCCTTTGTCCCTCTCTCTGCTGATGGATTTCATAGAATTCTAAACTAAATTTTCAGATATTTGGATGTTCATTGGATCAACTTGAAGGAAAATTGCAGATAGTACCAAGCATGAAGCGGATCCATATGATTGAAACAGAGGCAATCCCCGAAAAATTACCTGTAGCCACCACAACACAAGGTGGTGCAGGACGAGTCGTCGTCGACCCATGGCTGGCGCCGGCAACCTTGTGCATGGTTTCATCCCTCCTGGTTGCAATCACCGTCGACGTCCTCGCCCTCCCGTCATCGTCCTACTGCTGCTCCAAATCAAAGCACGCATGCATCATACATACATACAAGAACAAATATAATTTTAGATAAACATACGAACTAGGATACAACAGAACAAGGTTTGCATGAAAAAAACAAGCTCGCAATAGGCAAGGTCGATGTGGACGACCTCACAAGTAATCTGAAACCGTGCATGTGACAATGAAAATTAATGCGTAAGCATTACAATTCACAAGCCAATTCTTTTCTTTGAAACTAAAATGAATACGTGGGCATGTCTTGCAAACCAGTTTCTTGAAAAGAAAAGCTAATATCTGGACATTATGAATCATAAACCAATTATTTTTTATTGACAACCACAACTAGTAGTACATGTTCAGTTATTACAATGTAATATAAAAAGAAGTCTGAATCTCCTCTGAAGCTCAAACTCTGAATTTCGTCTCCAATACAAGTGTGAACCTCTCTTTCGTCTACCTCGTCTCGATGGTGCTTTTCTCCCCAAATCTCTTGTCGAGCGAGCTGGGACACCACACCACACCACACCACACACAACTCGTTTGGTAGTACGAAGGGGAATGTGAATTAGTAGTGGGAGTTGGATGAGGGGTCGAGACGTGGGAAATAGACTTGTAGTCCCATTCCTTTGTTTGGTAGTGAGAATATGATCGGAGTGTTAATTTAGACATAAGAGGGAATCTTAGTTTAACATAATTTGGTCTAATTAAAAACGGAAGCTCTGAGCACGTGTAAGCACACGGATGACAAACTAACACACAATACGCTACACAGGATTTAGCTGCACAAGACGTTGAAATAGTAGCTAGGCATGGTCCCTAGCAACTAACAACAGAAGTCAATCAGTGACATTTAATAACATATCAAAAATACAGATGTGTTTTACTGCAGATTCAAAATATACTAAGCATAACAATAAAATGTTATTGGCGGAAACTTTGCAATATTATTATACATCTTGAATCAATGGCACTCGAGATAATACCATTCATGGACTGAGAGGAAACCAAGAAGAAGTCCAAGCTTCTGGTTCTTTTCTATCTCAGGGGCTCGCTCATCAATTATATCATTTTCCATCTCCAATGTTGTGTATAAATCGATCGTTATTTCTTGCTTCTCGTCGTCCATAAGGTCCTTTCCAGTAGCAGCAAGATTTATTTTGCCTATTTAGTAGCCTGGCATCAAGAAAGAGATGAGTAGACTACATAAGTTGAATCTCTAATGTGTCCATAATAATTATTCAAGTGTATTGAAGATCAATGCAGGCATTTCATAAAGTAAGACCAAATTTGCATGCACAGCTTGAAATATGTCGAGTAACTAAAAACATGGTTACTGCAACCAGCAGAAGAGCTCAATCAGTGTATCTCTATTGGTGAAAGAGATGTTCTTATACATAGAGGTACTGGAAATACGACACCCCTTGAAAGCCTAAAACTACAAGATGACAATCAAAAATACAACTCTTATATGTTCGTGAGTCGAGTTCCAGTTTCGATGTGGAAACTTGTTATTGGTCCTCTTTTCATGTAGTGGTTCCAACAAGAACTATCACGATATTTGCATAAACCACTTTACATGATACTGTTTTCAAACTATCATGGTATTTGCATAAAGTCATTTGCTAAACCTAAAAGTTGGAAGCATAAAAATCATCTGGAATGCATTGCAATGACATGCATATAGTTCTCATTTATAACCCTGTGAAAAAAAAGAAGATCCTTCTTAGAACAGAATGAATTCAACAAGAAAACTATCCTAACCTCATCAATTTTCCTTGAAACAAAGGAGCCAAAATGCTCAAACGCCTCATTGTAATTTGGAAGTAAATAAGCGTAGCTGAAACAGAAGAAATAAACGTGTCATGATGTATGAAGTATCTGAGGTGCAATTGAAAAGGATATAGCCAAACAAATAGATCTGGCAGCAACGCTAACTCATATTGATACAACATAAATGACTACGAAAATAAAAGATAACAAGAACTTGAGACTACGGTTATGGTCAGTTTGTTATTAAAATAACTAATGCTATTGATCGTACATATGATTTTTTTTTTCTCGGCATGGCAGTACTAACTATCCAAGGAATAGAGCAGAGCAGCCATGTATCATCAATTCATCACCTTAACCTCGTGTTAAAGCGTGTTGGGGGCGACAGGCGAGGAAGCCGACGATGCTGGGGGTGACGGGCGAGGAGGGCGGAGGTGCCGTGGGCGACACGCGAGGAGGTCGGCGGCGCTGGGGCGAGTAAGGCGGAGGTGCCGGGGCGACACGCGAGGAGGCCGGCGGCGCTGGGGCGAGGAGGGCGGAGGTGCCCGGGGCGACACGCGAGGTGGCCGGCGGCGCTGGGGCGAGGAGGCGTGCAGGGGTGCCGGGGGCGACACGCGAGGAGGCCGGCGGCGCTGGGGCGAGGAGGGTGGAGGTGCTGGTGGCAACACGCGAGGAGGCTGGCGGCGCTATGGCGAGGAGGCATGCGGGGGTGTGGGGGTTGTGCCGGGGTCTCCGGGGGGTGCGGCGGCGAGGCCGGGGTGGCCAGGGCATGGGGTCGGTGCGCCGGCACCGGGGAGGAAGCGGGAAGAGGCACGGGCCATGGTGCTCTGGATCTGA
This sequence comes from Hordeum vulgare subsp. vulgare, assembly GCF_904849725.1. Classification (NCBI taxonomy): domain Eukaryota; kingdom Viridiplantae; phylum Streptophyta; class Magnoliopsida; order Poales; family Poaceae; genus Hordeum; species Hordeum vulgare. The sequence continues at coordinate 229,197,645 of NC_058520.1, read as the reverse complement.
TGCGTGAGAGAGAGATGTACGAGGGAGAGAGAACGTGTGAGGGAGAACGTGTGAGGAAGAACGTGGTGGGGTAGGCGTGGGACAGAGAGATCATTGATAGGCAGCGTGCGATGCCTGATCATGCCACCTCATCGATCCAGGAGATTGATATGTGAGATGTGTTTCTTCTTTGCTGTCTCTCTTTTTTATTACAGACAACAAAATTATTTGTCGTCATCAATTTTTTTTACAGACAGCAAAATATATATTTGCTGTCATTCATTTTTTTATAGACGGCAAAAGAGGTCTTTGCTGTCATCAGGTTTTTTTAACAGACGGCAAAATATCTTTGCCATCAGCAGTTTTTATTAAAGACGGCAAAATATGTCTACGATGTTAGGCATTCTTTGCCGTCAGCAGATGACGGCAAAAGAGGTATTTGTCGTCATTCATGATGAAAAGCTGACGGCAAAGATCTTCACAGACGGCAAATTATTTGATTCTTGTAGTGTGAAGTGCGAGGACATACTCAGAGGCGATCAAATCTTGTGGGGAACGTGTGCAAAACTCTGCGGAGTGCCCAAACCTAATCGATTAGCCGTGTCCACGGTCATGGACAACTGAGACGAAGGCATTGAAATTTCCCTGAACTCTTGACACAACTTAATAATGATGTGGGAATTATCAACAACTCGGGTAGGAGAATTGGTTGGCGGAACCATCTCGTTAACAACAAACAATGTAGTAGTACTTTTGCTTTCAGCCTTGTCTTGTTGTAGAAGAAAAATGGCTTTATGCAAAACTTATAGCCCCACCTGCCAAATATGCATGTAGAGATAGTTGGTTATTATTTTTCCCCTCTATTTGATGACTTGCCGGCATATTCCATATGCTGACCTACACGGCTGCAACGTATCATGTTGCAGAGTACTTTTCCTACCAGGAGTGAGGCTATGATCTACGCTCAACGACATGCCCTGGAGTCGGATGGACTCGTCTACCTGATGCTTCCACTAGTGTTCATTAGATATCTCATGAGATGGCCTTCAACCACTTTATTGTAATTCATTATTGTAATAAAGTACTCGGTATGAGATTTCGATTAATAAAGTTGTGTGATTGAACTCTTGATATATACATTGATGTACTGAGTGTGTACCAGCATGATCTTGGGATGGTACGGAAACACGAGAGGCTTGACTCGTATTGAGTCGGGTCGCTACATTTGCTATGGAGTGGCATAGATGCCGCCAAAGAAATCTCCCTCAATTGCGTTTTTATTCAGCCTCCTTGCTATAATAGCTCCCATGTTGAAGATTTTGTCACCCGTAAATGCGCTCTTAAGGATACTAAGGTCGGAACCGCATAAGTGACAATGTTCAACCTTACCATTAATGCATCTACCTATGAAGAGGGCAAAGTAGTGCAAGCCAGGGAAATGAATGCTTCCTATGGTAGCTTGCGTGATATCTCTAGTTTCTCCAACAGATATACTAGAGAAAAAAATCTCTAACCGAAGATTTAGCATGATCTTTAAGATTATCCCCATCGGGTATTTTGCAAATCCTATTGAAATCCTCCAAATCCATGGCATAGGATTTATCATACAAGTCAAACAGTATGGATGAGTCATGAACAACTGAAAATTTAAATCTACACACGAAAGAGGCAGTGAGCATAGCATACTGTTCACATTTATCTGAGAGGAACTCTTCTAACCCGGCATTGCGAACAAGTGTATCAAACTCATCCTTGAAGCCTGCTTTGATCATGAACTCATCGGAAGGCCATTCACATTGTTGTACCGGTGCGTCCCTTAGTAGATAAGGATCGGGCTCCCGAAAAGAAAGACAGGGACCCTTCTTACTAGAGGAACCACCATGAAACTTCCTACTGAACATAATTCCTTTTGCTGAAATTGTTGAAGTTCAAGAGAAAAGTGAATAAAGACCAACCACACCTAGTAGCAACTACTCCAACTAGTGCCTAGAGACCGTATCACGCGGTAAAACTACTTGGGACCAGCTAAAATCAACATTTCAAGATCAAGAATAGGGTCACCAAGGTAGCAAGAAAACGCGAAGGATAAAGCACAAGAGCAAAAACTAATTGGACCAATGGAGGAGTCACTTACCAAGGAGTAATTTCCCCAAAACGGTTCGGAGAATGGTGCTTTGAGCAAGGAGATCGAAAATCACAGCCAAATGAGCAAGAACACGGGTTTGAGCTGCGAAACAATTTTTTCTAGAGGAAGAAGAAGAGGATAGGAGCTGGAATGAGTGGAGGGGCCCCCTGTGAGCCCCACAAGCTTGCTCCCCGCGGCCAGGGGGGTAGCCCGCGGTGACAGGGCTTGTGTCCGACTGGGGTGGCCCTCAGGCCAGCTCTCTTGCCCTGTATTTTTCAAATATTCCAGAAAAAATCATACTAGATTTTCAGGACCATCGGAGAACTTTTATTTTCGAGGTATTTTTCTTCGGGACGCTAAAACAGAAAACAGGGAAAACTAAACTAAACCTATCATTTTTCTTCTAAGCAAAAGAAAATGAAAGATTAAAACAAAGGTATGTGACTCTTTGGTTCATCCATTTCATGGTCATCGAAAGAAATCCGTCAATGGGGTTGATCAAATCCTTATGACAAAACTTTTCTCGAATCGCAAGAGAGAACGGAGAATTTCCAAATAGCCACTAAGTCACCTCAATGGGGATATCAATCTCCCGAACAAGCAATTCATACTTCATCTCGACACGAGGAATAGGGCATTCAAAGCTCCCTATAAGAATCGATGAAGTTTTTTCGATAGCATTGATGCAATGTACTTGATATCCTTTCTTCGTAAAGTGCATGGTATGCTCATTACCGTTGATGTGGAAAGTGACATTGCCTTCGTTGCAATCTATAACAGCCCCTGAAGTGTTTAAAGAGGGTCTTCCGAGGATGACAGCCATGGCATCGTCCTCGGGAATATCCTAGATAACAAAGTCTGTTAAGATAGTGGTGTTAGCAACCACAACAGGCACATCCTCGCAAATGCCAACAGGGAAAGCAGTTGATTTGTCGGCCATTTGCAGAGATATTTCAGTGGGAGTCAACTTATCCAGTTCAAGTCTATGATACACAGAGAGAGGCATAAGACTAACTCCGACTCCAAGGTCACATAAGGCAGTTCTTACGTAGTTTCCTTTAATGGAGCAAGGTATAGTGGGCACTCCGGGATCACCAAGTTTCTTAGGAATTTCATCTTTGAAAGTGTAATTGGCAAGCATGGTGGAGATCTCAAGGTCTGGTATCTTCCATTTATTGGTCACGATATCTTTCATGTACTTGGCAAATGGAGACATTTTAAGCATATCAACTAATCGCATCTGTAGAAAGAGGGGTCTTATCATTTCAATAAAGCGCTCAAAATACTCATCATCCTTTTTCTTGGATGGCTTAGGAGGAAAGGGCATAGGTCTCTGAACCCACGACTCTCGTTCTTTACCATGCTTCCTAGCGGTGAAGTCATTCTTATCGTATCTCTTAGGTTGTGGGTTATCAGGATTGATCGTAGGTTCAATCTCCACATCCTTATCATTGCTAGGTTGAGCATCATTATGAACATCGCTGTCCATATTGTCACAAGGTTCATGTTCATCACCAGATTGTGTTTCTGCATCAGACACAGAAATATCATTTGGTTCTTCAGGTGTGACAGTATTAGGTGAACTGACATGCAGGTTTCTATCATCTTTCTTCTTCTCCTTAGGATGACTGGGTGCATCTGCATTAATTCCTTGAGAATCTTGATCGATTCTCTTAGGATGACCTTCAGGATACAATGGTTCCTTAGTCATTTTGCCTCCTCTAGTAATGACTCTGACAGAGTTGTCAGTTAATTCATTGAGTAGGTCATTCTGAGCTTTAAGTACTTGTTCTACCTGAGTAATAATCATAGAGGCATGTTTACTCAGAAGCTTCTGATCATTAACATTTCTGTCTACACAAGCACTTAAGTGACTAAGCATACGAGTACTTTGTTCCAAATGTCTGCTAACATAATCATTGAAAATAAGTTCGTTTGCAACAAAGTTGTCAAATTTATCAAAGCATAGGCTAGCAGGTTTATCAAAAGGAATATCACTCTCATCAAACATATGCAAAGAATTTACTTCTACTACCTGTATCGGGTTATCGAGACGATGGATCTCTTCGATAGGTGGTAGATTTTTGACATCTTCACATCTAATGTCTTTCTCTTGCATAGATTTCATGGCTTCTTGCATATCTTCGGGACTGAGGAATAGAATACCTCTTTTCTTCGGGGTTGGCTTAAGAGGTGGTTCGGGAATAGTCCAAGCATTATCGTTGATCAACATGTTATTCAGTAGAGTCTCAGCTTGTTCTACAGTTCGTTCCCTAAAAACACAACCGGCACAACTATCTAGGTGGTCTCTAGAAGCATCGGTAAGTCCGTTATAGAAGATATCAAGTATCTCGTTCTTCTTAAGAGGGTGATCAGGCAAAGCATTCTGTAGCTGGACGAGCCTCCCCAAGCTTGTGGGAGACTCTCTTCTTCGAGTTGAGCAAAGTTGTATATTTCCTGCAAGGCAGCTTGCTTCTTATGGGCAGGGAAATATTTCTCACAGAAGTAATAGCCAATATCCTGGGGACTACTCACACATCCAGGAGCAAGAGAAGCGAACCAGGCTTTAGCGTCATCCTTTAGAGAGAAAGGAAACATCTTAAGGATATAGTAGTGGCGGATCTTCTCCTCACTAGTGAAAAGGGTGGCTATATCGTGTAGTTTGGTAAGATGGGCTGCGACCGTTTCAGACTCATAACCGTGGAAAGGATCATATTCCACTAGAGAGATTATCTCAGGATCGACAGAGAATTCATAATCCTTATCGGTGATAAAGATAGGTGAAGTGGCAAACTTCGGGTCGTATTTCATCCTAGCTTTCAGAGATTTTTCCTTCCACTTGCGAAGTAATTTCTCAGCGTCATAGGCATCCTTAGACGCAAGAAAATCCTCAGCTATATCTCCCTTCATAACATAACCCTCAGGTTTATCAGGCAATTCATATCTAGGTGAGCTAGATCTAGCAGGAGCAAAAGCAGGTTCTATCTCAATAGTATCGGCAGTTTCAGAAGCATCACGAGCATTGGCAGCAACTCTAGCAATATGAGCATCAAGGAACACTCCTAGTGGCACATCAGGCAAAGTAGCATCTCTAGCAGTATCAAGCATAGCATCATCAGGAAAAATAGCATCTCTAGCATCATCAGGCAAAACAGCATCTCTAGCATCATCAAGCATAGCATCTCTAGCAGTATCAGGCATAGTATCTCTAGCAGTATCAGGCATAGTATCAAAGATAGCATCATCAGGCATAGTATCAAGCATAGTATCACTAGCAGTAGCATCATAAGCATCATCAAGCACAGGCGACATATCAAGATTTCTAGCAGGAGGTGATGTCGCAAACTTACTCATAACTGAAGGTTTTTGGATCTTTTAGATTCTTCGTAGTGCTCAGTAGATATAAATCCCAAGTGACTCAAAGAGTATAGAAATACCTCCCCGGCAACGGCGCCGGAAAAATGCTGACTCCATGACAACAGACCTTCCCTTGCAATGGCACCAGAAGAATGCTGCTAGCACTCCCTCGCAACGAAACTAGAAGAATGTTGTTGACGGCCCACTAGCGCGTGGGATCGCAGCAGTTTTCGAGGGTAGAGTATTTTACCGAAATTAGTTGATACGCCAAAAGGAGGTGAGAGGATACTCTCAAGTATTAGCAGCTAAATGTGTCAGATTCAACCACACCTGAAAGATTAGTATCTGCAAGCAAAGATTCAGCAGCAAAGTAGTATGATAACAACGGTGTCAGAAACGATCTGTTGACGGCAGACTATTCCTAACGATTGTATCAATGGCGCCAGAAGTTGTCCATGGACGGAAATTGTTTGTTCCCGTCAATGACCAACGAATCAAAATTGTAGCAGGTAGCAGCACTGTAACGAGTAACAGTTGTGGCAAGGAACAGCAGTAGTGACAGCAGTAGCAAGTAGCAACAGTAGCAAGAGAGAGTAGTAACAACAGTAGCAAGTAGCAACAATAGTAACAGCAGCAGAGCAAAGCAAGTAACAGTAGCAGCAACAGTAGTAACAGCAGTAACAATAGCAGTGGGACAAACTCGTAGGCAATGGGTCGGTGATTCGTTTGGATGATATTCATCATGCAACAGTTATAACACGGAGACATATGTGGCTAGCTCCCGTTCGTCAATGCGATGTAGGCATGCATTCCCTGTGTACTCATACGTGCTTAGGGAAAAGAATTTGCATGACATCTATTATCCATCCCTCCTGTGGCAGCGGGGTCCAAAAGGATACTACATGATATTAAGGTTCTCCTTTTAATAAAGAACCGGAACAACGCATTAGCACTTGGTGAACACATGAACTCCTCAAACTATGATCATCATCGGGAGTGGTTCCGGTTATTGTCACTCTGGGGTTGCCGGATCATAACACATAGTAGGTAACTATAACTTGCAAGATCGGATCTAAAACACACATATATTGGTGACAACATAATAATTTCAGATCTGAAATCATGGTACTCGTGCCCTAGTGACAAGCATTAAGCATGGGAAAGTAGTAGCAACATCAATCTCAGAACATAGTGGATACTAGGGATCAATCCCCGTCAAAACTAACTCGATTACATGATAGATCTCATCCTACTCATCACCGCCCAGCGAGCCTACGAATAGATTACTCACGAATGATGAAGAGCTTCATGGAATTTGAGAGGGAAGAAGGTTGATGATGATGATGGCGACGATTTCCCCTCTCCGGAGCCCATACCGGACTCCAGATCTGTCCTCCAGCTGAAGAACAGGATGTGGCGGCGCCTCCGTATTGCAAAGGCGATGAAATCTTTTCTTTTGATTTTTTCTGGGCGAAAGTGAATTTATAGAGCTGAGATTGGGGGCGGCAGAGCCACATGGGCCCCACAATCTTGGTTGCCGCGGCCAGGGGGGTGGCCGCGGCAATAGGGCTTGTGGCCCACTGGCCCACCCCCTCTGGTGGATCTTGGCGCAGGTATTTTTCATATTTTCTAGAAAAATTCTCTTCGTAGGTTCGATGACAGTGATATTCAAATCATGGATGTTCCGAAAACTTTCATTTCTGCACAAAATTTCTAGAAAAATTCTTTTCTAGAAAAAATTTCAGGACGTTCCGAGAACTTTCATTTCTGCACAAAAACAACACCATGGCAATTGTGCTGAAAATAGCGTCAGTCCGGGTTAGTTCCATTCAAATCATGCAAATTAGAGTCCAAAACATGGGCAAAAGGGTTTGTAAAAGTAGATACGATGGAGATGTATCAATAAGGAACTACCATCTAGCTTTGCACTTGATTCACCTTCAGTTATGAGTAAGTTTGCGACACCACCTCCTGCTAGAAATCTTGATATGTCGCATGTGCTTGATGATGCTACTTCTGCTGCCCATGATGCTTATGATGATGCTATGCTTGATACTGCTTTGCCTGATGATGCTATGCTTGATACTGCCTTGCCACTTGGTACATTCCTTGATGCACAAATTGCTAGAGTTGCTACTAGATGTGATGATACTTCTGAAACTGCTGATACTATTGAAGTAGAACCTGCTATTTTGCCTACTAGAGCTACCTCTCCTAGATATGAATTGCGTGATATGCCTGAGCGTTATGTTATGGAGGGAGAGATAGCTGAGGATTTTCTTGCGTTTAAGGATAGCTATGATGTTGAGAACTTACTGTGCAAGTGGAAAGAAAAATCTCTGAACGCTAGGATGAAATACGACCCAAAGTTTGCTACTTCGCCTATCTTTGTGACCGATAAGGATTATGAATTCTCTGTCGACCCTGAGTTAATCACTCTCGTCAAATCTGATCCTTATCACGGTTATGAGTCTGAAACGGTTGTAGCCCATCTTACCAAACTGCACGATATAGCCACCCTATTCACCAGTGAGGAAAAGATCTGCCACTAATATATCCTCAAGTTGTTTCCTTTCTCGCTAAAGGATGATGCTAAGACCTGGTTCACCTCTCTCGCTCCTGGTTGTGTGCGTAGCCCCCAGGATATGGTCTACTACTTCTCTGAAAAATATTTCCCTGCCCATAAGAAGCAAGCTGCCTTGCAGGAAATATACAACTTTGCTCAAGCTGAAGAAAAAAGTCTATCACAAGCTTGGGGGAGGCTCGTCCAGCTAATAAATGCTTTGCCTGATCACCCTCTTGAGAAAGATGAAATACTTGATATCTTCTATAATGGACTTACCGATGCTTCTAGAGACCACCTAGATAGTTGTGTTGGTTGTGTTTTTAGGGAACAAACTGTAGAACAAGATGAGATTCTATTGAATAACATCTTGTGCAATGAGAATGTTTGGACTATTCCCGAACCACCTCCTAAGCCAACTCCGAAGAAAAGAGGTATTCTATTCCTCAGTCCTAAAGATATGCAAGAAGCTAAGAAATCTATGAAAGAGAAAGGCATTAAATCTGAAGATGTCAAAAATCTACCACCTATCGAAGAGATCCATGGTCTTGATAACCCGATACAGGTAATAGAAGTAAATTCTCTTCGTAGGATAAATGACAGTGATATTGCTTTTGATAAACCTGCTAGCTTATGCCTGGATCAATTTGATAACTTTGTTGCCAAACAAGAAAGTTTCAATGATTATGTTAGCACACAATTGGAACAGAATGCTCGTATGCTTAGTCATTTAAGTGCTTCCGTGGACAGAAATGTCAATGATCTTAAGCTCTTGAGTAAACATGACTCTATGGTTACCACTCAAGTAGAACAAGTACTTAAAGCTCAGAATAACTTGCTCGATGAGTTGAATGACAATTCTGTCAGAGTCGTCACTAGAGGAGGTAGAATGACCCAGGACCCTTTGTATCTTGAGGGTCATCCTAAGAGAATTGAACAAGATTGTCAAGGAGTTGGCACTGATGCACCTAGTCATCCTAGGAAGAAGAAGAAAGATGACAGGGATTTGCACGCTAGCAACCCTGTTGCTGCTACATCTGAGAGTCCAAACGATGTCTCTGTCTGTGATTCTGAAACACAATCTGGTGATGAACATGAGCCTAATGATAATATCAATAGTGATGTTCATGATGATGCTCAACCTAGCAATGATAAGGATGTGGAGATTGAACCTGTTGATCTTGATAACCCACAGCCTGAGAATAGAAGATACAATAAGAATGACTTCGCTGCTAGGAAGCATGGTAAAGAAAGGAAACAATGGGTTCAGAAACCCATGCCCTTTCCTCCCAAACCATCCAAGAAAAAGGATGATGAGGATTTGGAGCGCTTCGTTGAAATGATCAGACCCGTCTTTCTGCAAATGCGTTTGACAGATATGCTCAAAATATCTCCGTATAATATGTACATGAAAGATATTGTGACTAATAAAAGGAGGATACATGAGGTTGAGATTTCCACCATGCTCGCTAATTATACCTTCAAGGGTGGAATTCCTAAGAAACTAGGTGATCCTGGAGTGCCCACTATACCTTGTTCCATTAAAGGCAACTACGTTAGAACTGCTTTATGCGACCTTGGAGCCCGTGTTAGTGTTATGCCTCTCTCTCTTTATCATAGGCTTGAACTGGATAAGTTGACACCCACTGACATCTCTCTGCAAATGGCCGACAAATCAACTTCTTTCCCTATCGGCATTTGCGAGGATGTGCCTGTTGTGGTTACTAACGTACCTATCTTAATAGACTTTCTTATTCTGGATATTCCCGAGGACGATGCCATGGCGGTCATCCTTGGAAGACCCTTATTAAACACTGCAGGGGCTGTTATAGATTGCAACAAAGGCAATCCCACTTTTCATGTCAACGGTAATGAGCATACGGTGCACTTTCCAAAGAAACAATATCGAGTACATTACATCAATGCTATCAAAAAAACGTCATCGATTCTTATTGGGAGCTTTGAATACCCTATACCTCCTGTTAAGATGAAGTATGATTTTCTTGTTGGGGAGATACACATCCCCATTGAGGTAACCTAGTGACTATTCGAAAATTCTCCGTCTTCTTTTGCGATTCGAAGAGTTTGTCAAGGAGACTTGATCAACCTCATTGACGGATTTCTTTCGATGACCATGAGATGGATGAATCGAGGAGTCACAAACCTCTGTTCCAAGCGTTCACCTTCGGTTTCTTAGAAGAAAAATGATAGATTTAGTTTAGTTTTCCCTGTTTTCTGTTTTAGCGTCCCGTAGAAAAGTACCCCGAAAATAAAAGTTCTCCGAACGTCGTGAAAATCAAGTATGATTTTTTCTGGAATTTTTTAAAAATACTGAGACGAAGATCTAGTCTGGGGGCTGCACCAGTGGGCCACAAGCCCTGGAGGCGCGGGCACCCCCCTGGTCGTGCCTACCTGGCTTGTGGGGCCCACGTGCCGCCCCTCCACTCATTCTAGCTCCCATCTGTTTCTCCTACCTCCAGAGAAAATCGTTTCGCCCCTCAAACCCGTGTCCTTGCTCTTCTTGTTGGGATTTTCGATCTCCTTAATCAAAGCACCATTCTCCGAACTGTTTGGGGGAAATTACTCCTTGGTAAGTGACCCCTCCATTGGTCCAATTAGTTTTTGCTCTAGTGCCTTATACTTCGCGTATTTTTGCTGCCTTGGTGACCCTGTTCTTGAGCTTTGCATGCTAATTTTAGCTGGTCCCTAGTAGTTTGATGTGTAATATGTCCTCTAGGCACTTGTGGGAGTAGTTGCTATGAGTTTCGTTGGGCCTTGTTCACTTTTCCTTAGAATCACTAAAAATTTCAGAAATTTTCAGAGGTAGAAAGGGGAAAAGATGAGGAGGTTCTTAAGACGCTCTTCAAGCTATGACCCTAAGGATGATGGAAGTGAGAAGAAGCCCAAGTATCCGGTCCCTCGAGTTGCAGAAGTTCGAGCGTGCGAGTGGCCAAGCGATATATTCTTACGCGCCGCCTGACTTTATGAGGACTTTTATTACTTGGTGGAGAACGCAGGCCTTAGCGCCTTCGTTGAAGATAAGTGTCTGCAATACCTCATCCGCACTAATATCTTCGTGCAAAGCTTTAAGTTCTATCCGAGGAAGAATCCTCCTATGGTTGTGTTCAAATTATATGATATCCCCCAGCGCATTTCACTCCAGGATTTTTGCAATGTTTGCAAATTTTCTTTTGTTGGGGATATTCATGAACCACGTCCACGGGACTTGGAGGCTTTCATAGATACTATTGCTATAGGAGAGGAGAGAGGAGTGTCTTGCGCTAGAGCTGGTAGCTTACATTTTCCCGTGCTTCGGTACTTCTCATTATTCGTGGGAAAATGTTTGATTGGCTGTGGGAAGGCTGGGTCCCTTAGCTCCCCAGATCTTGTGGTCTTGCACGAAGCCCTTTATAATGATAAAACTTATAGCTTGGGCGCTTTAGTAGCTCAACGGTTGAACATGGACCGTTCTCAAGGCGTTGTCTATGGAGGTATCTATGCTACCCCTCTTGCCAGACACTTTGAGATACCTATTAGACTGGACGAGGAAGAAGAGATTCTTCTTCCCGAGAGATATCTAGATTATGATAGCATGGTTCGCCATGACTTTCTTGATAGAGATATAAATAGAAGGATGATTTATAACCTGGTATTTTGTCAGGGTACTCGTGAGACTACTACTTTGCCTGCTCCTTCTTTGTTCAATCTTCATGCATGTAGGTACATTATTAGGCCCTCAGACATCCATGCATATTGGGGCTTAGCCCAACCACAGGTGCTCGTACCCGAGCCACCAGTCGACTACCATACGCCAATTTATTAGTGGGAGCCAGAGGAGCTCACACAACAGTGGCATCCTTAGTCCACTCCGGAGTACCCCGGAGCTGGTTATTTCCCTCCTTGGGAGTAGAGCAACTTAGGCCAAAAGCCTAAGCTTGGGGCAGTACGTGTTTCTCACCGACTTTATATTCTTGCTTACACTTTCACTTTGTTCGTCGGTGTTCACACTTTGCCACTCTATCATCCATGCTAGTTTATTTTCTTTTTCTCGTTTTGTTTTCATGTGTCTGTCTAGTTTGAGAAAACCCAAGAAGATTTTCTTTTTCTTCTTTTGCTTGTTGGGAGCTTTCCCGTGTAAATAGGTTTCTTTTTATTTGGGTCAAGGTAGAAGACCATGGTTACAATGTTTAGTGGCTCTCGCATGCATATCTATTTATCTGTCAAAAAGCCATATTACTTTGTCTTCTCCTTTGTGTTTGGCTGCAGATTCCATCTTAGTCCAATGCACGAGCACTCTTATTATTGTTCACATTGTTAGGTCGTGCAAGTGAAAGGCAATAATGATGATATATGGTGAAGTGACTGAGCCTGGAAAAGCTGGTATGAACTCGATCTATTTTGTTTTTGTAAATATGACTAGCTCATCATTCCTAATTCATCTTTGTTGTGAGAGAAACATGTTTGAAATGACAACTTGGAGATCATAGTTCCTGATGCCATGCTTAATTAGCTAGGAGCTTATAATGGTTTGTCTTGGATGCCAACATGAATTTTGAGATGACTATGATGTAGTATGATAGGATGGTATCCTCCTTTGAATGATTCGAGTGGCTTGACTTGGCGCATATTCACGCATGTAGTTGAAACCAAATCAACATAGCCTCTATGATATTCATGTTCATGGTGATTTATGTCCTACTCATTCTTGCACTCAATGTTAGTTAATCTCAATGCATTTTGATGAATGTTGTCGCTCACTAGTTGGTCGCTTCCCAGTCTTTTGCTAGCCTTCACTTGTACTAAGCGAGAATACTACTTGTGCATCCACTTACATAAACCCAAAGTTGTTCCATATGAGTCCACCTTACCTACCTATATGCGGTATCTACCTGTCGTTCCTAGTAAATTTGCATGTGCCACTCTCTAAATCTTCAAGAAATAATCTGTTTTGCATGCCCGAACCGCTCATGTGGTGACAGGGGCTATCAGTATCTTCCATGCTAGGCGTGTTATCGTTGATATGTGTTTATTCACTATCATTCACGAGAAAAGGGTCGTCAATTGGAATTCCTAGTTCCATCCTCAAATCAAAAAGAAAATTGCAAACAAAACTCCCCCTGGATTGATGTTGGTATGGACGGCACCCGAGGATTCGGCTAGTCGTGGAGTGTGATTGATCGGTGGTGGGGGAGTCAAAACTTTACTTTTCTGTTTGGGAACCGCCTATAGCATGTGTAGCGTGGAAGATGGTGAAAACTCTTAGTCATTGTGTTGACAATGAAAGCATGCCACCCAAAATTGTTATCTTTGTTTTCAAAGCTTGAGCTCTGGCACCACTGCAAATCAATGCTTCCCTCTGCGAAGGGCCTATCTATTTATCTTCCTGTTGAGTCATCCTCTTCTTGCAAAAGCACCAATTAGAGAGCACCTCTGTCATTTTTATGGTTTTCTTCTAACTGTTATTGAGTATGACTGTGACTAGATCTTCTTTGCCATGAATTACAATGTTTAGTCAACGCTTGGTCTTTGAAGGTGCTCTTTATTTATGTTTTGCGGTCTCAGAAAGAGCTAGCGAGAAACCATCTATTCATAGTGTTTCATGATTGTTTTGATTGAAGTGTTGACGTTTGAGACTTATTATTATTTGCTAGCTAGTTGATTATGCCTTTGATATGAGTTTATCATGAGACCGAGATCTCATTTGCTTATGTGATTAGCTTGTGACCTTGCTGAAATGCTGGTTATGAGTTAGAAATAGTTGCAACAACAAGATCAAACAGAGTTCGTAGAAGTTATTCTTTTGTCTCTTTCAGTTTGTCAACTGAATTGCTTGAGGACAAGCAAGGCTTTAAGCTTGGGGGAGTTGGTACGTCTCCGTCGTATCTACTTTTCCGAACTCTTTTGCCCTTTCTTGGACGCTAATTTGCATGATTTGGATGGAACTAACCCGAACTAACGCTATTTTTAGCAGAATTGCCATGGTGTTGTATTTGCGTAGAAATAAAAGTTCTCGGAATGACCTGAAAATTTACGGAGATTTTTTGTGAAATATATAAAAAATACTGGCGCAAGAATCAGCGGGGGAAGCGGAGCGTGGAGCCCACAAGCCCACCAGGCGCGTCCCCCACTGGCCGCGTCTGGCAGGCTTGTGGGGCCCAGAAAGCTCCACCGCCTCCAATCTCAGATCTATTTAGTCCGTCTCGCCCGGAAAAAAATCAAGGGGAAGAGTTCATCGCGTTTTACGATACGGAGGCGCCGCCACCTCCTGTTCTTCATCTGGAGGGCACATCTGGAGTCCGTTTTGGGCTCCGGAGTGGGGAAATCGTCGCCATCGTCATCATCAACCTTCCTTCATCGCCAATTCCATGATGCTCTTCACCGTTCATGAGTAATCTCATCGTAGGCTTGCTGGACGGTGATGGGTTGGATGAGATCTATCATGTAATCGAGTTAGGTTTGACGGAGATTGATCCCTAGTATCCACTATGTTCTGAGATTGATGTTGCTACTACTTTGCCATGCTTAATGTTTGTCACTAGGGCCCGAGTGCCATGATTTCAGATCTAAACCTATTATGTTGTAACAAATATATGTGTGTTTTTGTTCTTATCTTGCAAGTTGTAGTCACCTACTATGTGTTATGACCCGGCATCCCTGGAGTGACAATAGCCGAAACAACTCCCAGAGATGACCATAGTATGAGGAGTTCATGTATTCACCAAGTGTTAATGCGTTGGTCCGGTTCTTTATTAAAAGGAGAACCTTAATATCCTGTAGTTTCCATTAGGACCCCGCTGCCATGGGAGGGATGGACAATAGTGTCATGCAAGTTCTTTTCCCTAAGTACGTATGACTACATACGGAATACATGCCTACATTACATTGACGAACTGGAGCTAGTTACATATCTCTCCGTGTTATAACTGTTGCATGATGAATAGCATCCGGCATAATCATCCATCACCGATGCAATGCCTACGAGTCTTTTCCTACTGGTCCTTGCTATGTTACTTTGCAACTACTGCTGTCACTGCTGCTACTGTTACTCTGTTGCTACTGCTGTTACTTTGCTGCTACTGCTGTCACTTTGCTGCTACTGGTTACTATTGCTACTGCTGCTATCACCCTACCTTGCTACTGATACTTTGCTGTAGATACTAAATCTTTCAGGTGTGGTTGAATTGACAAGTCAACTGCTAATACTTGAGAATATTCTTTGGCTTCCCCTTGAGTCGAATCACTAAATTTCGGTTGAATACTCTACCCTCGAAAACTTTTGCGATCCCCTATAATTGTGTGTTATCACCAACCATGCAGGTTCTTCGTCTTGTCTTGGGTAGGATAAACTTCCGCTGCCTTGAGGTTGCTTCGAGAAGCCCACCTTCTCGAGATAACACCTTACTCTCGAGGGGCATAGCGACCGGCGTTCCAAGGGCTTGTCCAAACATGACTAAAGTGCTCCTCCCCTTATTCTATAAATAAGTATGTCATCCATGAGGATAACAACATACTTCCCCAAGCATCGCATAAGGACAGTGCTCATGAGATAGGTGAGGAGATCAGGAACTTGTTATGGATGGTCAATGGCCGAGGGTTTGTGGTCCAACATGATCTAGTTATTCATGCCCATGTTCATCATAGATATGCCCATGTTCATCATCTAGTTATTCATGCCCATGACTTAGAGTTGTTTCCTATGGTCATAATCTGACCATCTTATGGCTTGGTGAAGCTTTGGGGTTTCAAGGAACTTAGGATGTGAGTTAACATCTATCATCTTATCCTTAAGCACATTCCTTAGATGCCTCTAGCCTAACCTCTATCTCCGGACAATATCACCCTATATCATCAAAAACACCATCTCACATAAGTTATCTCCACATCGCTCATTCTAGTCAACTCCGGGGTTTGAGGGAAGATCTTAACCTAAATCTCATACTTATACTATAACTATGTTACACATGTGTCCTTATGTAAAAATTCCCGGTAGTGCATACAAGCTTCTAAGCTTTAATTAAGATACCACAAATCCAAGTGTTCAGCTAGATCATCCAATGGACAAAGTACAATATTCCTATATCAAGGAAACACGTAGTATACCAATCCTACGAATCCAATCATGTGGTCCACCAATCCTATTGATCACCATTGGACCCATCACTCCTACAATCCGATATTGATGGGTTTCTCCGCGATCACTTACAGTCCTCATAATTCACATATTGTTGCAAGGACTACGTCATAGTGTATCCACTAACCTCCAATATTATGGCCAACTAATCTCAAAGTCCAATCTTATATAGGTTCGTAATTTAATTCTACAACTCCAATTACTAGTACTTGTTATCCACCGAGAAACATGGTATCATGATCGATATCGTCGGGCTAAATCCGATTTACTCTGAACCATGTGGTCTCTATCATCATTGATACTCTATTGAGATTACCTATTTAAATCCAAACTCAAGTCCAATAAGTGCTCTTGCTTGCTACTCCAAGTCATTATGGTAACATCATCAAACCATGAATACTAATTGATAAATCCAATTTATTATATCACCAAGAATTTAGCTCACGACCATAATTGTCCTACTAAATCCAAACTCACTCTAGGATCATGTTGGTTATGCTACTATATCAACTAGTTCCACCCATTTCACCTACTATCGTAGGGTCTTACGATCCAGCAAGATAGTCTAGCTATATCCCCGAGATACATATTATCATCACAACATGCATTGCTTACAAATCATATATCTTGGAATGATCCTTCCTATGGCATCAGGGTTTTGGTGCTAGATTTAAGAATGAAGGATACTTGTTCACTCTAATAACTTGTTCCATAAGAAACCCGGTGCTAAGCAGGGGTTACCGGTGCTCAACGGGGACTTTGGAAAATCTGTGTATTAGACACGTGTCCAGAAGTTTGAGCTGGGGAAGCCTGTCAGGTTTAGGTCTGCCTAGGGAGGGGTTTCCAATCTCAAGGGAAAGCATAACTTCTCCGGGTCACGTCTGGTGGAGCACGTCATAGTTAGTGTCTTCAGTGTTAGATGTATGCCGAAGCAAATCCTTGGTGCATGTGGTCTTGCTGGTTTTCAGCTGCCCAGAAGGGTGTGAGAGAGAATAGCAGCACATAGGGGAGTGCCTAAGGGGATGGTATTGTGCAAGTACAATCAACAAGTGTTGAAAAGACAACTCAAACATCAAGATGAGGCAGGTGATATAACCGCATGCTTGTTTCCTCGAGCTAAAGCGCGACTTATACCAAAGCCCAAACAAACAAAACGAGCAACACACAACATGGTTCCAATCAAACCATTTCACTGATTCGACTACGTATAGGGGATTCATGACTCATCGTACCCTAGGGGTTCTCGGACTCAACCGGCATGTTTGTTTCGTGCTTTGTAGAGGAGGCTGCTCAGTTGGCACGACCGGTTTCCAAATAAATAAATTAATTGGAAATCAGACATGCGCGTCCCTAGTGTTATAGAAAACCAGTAGCACTTAATAGTAAAATGGTAGAGCAGAGGTTGCTCTAAAATTTATTACGACCTGTTCACATGTCACACAGACGGATATGTTATAGCGAAATAGGATAACTCTACTGCTCGTAATATAAGGGGCATGTCACATCAGAGTAATGTGGCATGGCAAGTACTACTACATGCCAAGCATCAGAGTGAAACTTGACGATTTATTCGCGGTGGCGGAAGCGGTGATATAATACAATGGTAGACTCCAGGATCGCATGACTGACTTGGAATCCTCTAGACATCGGACTCTCTATCGAACTCTTCATCCATGAGGTCTCCTTCATCCATATCTGGCTACATCAACAAGCAAGTGAGTACTTCGAATAGTACTCGCAAACAGTTTGCACAAAAGATGAGATGCATGCAGTTGGCTATTTAATATGCAAGCTTCAGATCATAAATTATAACAATGAAAGTGCTAGAAATAAATTAAGTTAGTGGATAAATCAGGTGGTAATCCTCTCGAGATATCCTAATAGAAAGGTAAAAATGCACTGATCGGGTGTCTGGAGCGACCCCTCTAAAGGTTAACACAGGTTAGTAAGCCACCGTCGGGCGTCTGAGTGAAACCACATACAGGGCATAGAATAAATAGCAATCCGCGGACGGTCGTCTTAGCGACACCGCAGAAGGGGCATGAAAATAATTAACAAGCCGTAGTCGGGCATTTTAGCGACACCACAGAAAGGGCATATAAAAAATAACAAGGGGCTAGCCTGAGAAAACTTGAAGCTCACGAGGCTGAATACGCCAGCCCTCACCGAAGGCGGTTTTTGGCAAAGGCTCTTTCCCCAAAAACATTTTAGAGGGAGGGAAATATACTGGCGAGGGGGTCCCCCTTGTTAGGTTTGACAACCACACCGGTGCGAGAGGCTCGCGGTGGTCGCGGGTGCCGATAGAGAAGAGGAGGGGGATGGCTGAGGGTTTCGATGCACTCACCATGGACCCGCGCGTCGGGGGGGGGGGGCTGCAGCTTCAGACGAAGAGGAGGCTCCACGTTGACGACAGCTTGGCTCTGGCACGTGGTGGCTCGGGAAACTCTGAAACTTCACCCAGGAGCTTCCTGCGATCGATTTGACGAGGGTTTAGGAGGGGGAGATCACTAGAGGGCTGCTCAGATGATCCAGAGCTCATTTCACTACCTACCTAGCTCGAACGCAGTTGAGGTCAGTGGCGAATTGGAGCGGCCGGAGTCGGAGAAGAAGGCCTCTCTGAGGCCCTTCTCTCGCTTGGGCAGAGCTTCGTGGAAAGGTGTGACGGTGGAGAGGTGGATGAGGGTCTCTAGAGGAGGGGAGGGGGCCTATTTATAGGGTCCCGAGAGGTGGTGCCGTGGATCTCATCTCCGGCGACAAGTTTCGGCAATCTCGGAGATTTTCTAGGAGAGTTAGGGGTCGGGTTAGCATCTCTGGTGCATGGGGGTTCCATGGTTTCCTAAAACCTCGCGATCATCGATGGATTCCTCAGGTCGACAATGACGAAGCTTATTGTGCACTGTGGCAACAGAGCTTGCGCTTTGTGTTGTCTGGTGCATGGCGATGGCATCCGTGGTGAGGAGCGGCGACCATGGACACGCGGAGGCTACTAGAGCTTTGGGCGGTGCCTAACTTCAAGCAGCTACAGCACGGAAGGCTCAGGTGGCCGTGGCAGCATTGCTGTTGCCGCTGCCGGAGCTTGACCGGTTCGCCAGCTTCACCACCGACGTGCGCATGCAGCCAAGGGACTGCGCGACACATGGATAAGGACTGGGGCTCAGGGAGGAGAGAATCTAGCTGAAGGCACTGCAGAGATTGATGAGGCTAGAACTCTAATTCGACTAGGCACTGAAGTCTGAATTAACTGAAATGTTCAGAGTTGGTGGCTACGGCACACCAAGTGCTCGAGCAAATGAAACAGGCACTTGCACAAAATGCTTTGAGCTAGAAATTTAAGGGGTGGGCTCTCTTTGGGTGCAGAGGCAGTGTGCAAAATTTTCGAATTTTTGAAAAGGTTTAAGTCAGGTTTTTAATGAAAACAGAATCTATGGCTAAAATTGAATAAAACAAAATTTGAAATTTTCAAATTGGTGAACCCAAGATTTTTTGTGAAAGAGGTTGAGGGTACTAAGGTCTACTAAGTGCAAGAGTTTGGGTCAAAAATTCCAAAGGACTCACTTGGTGCCTTTGTTAATTTACTAGGGCCAAATGTGACTATAGAATTTTCTTTTATTAAAAATAAAATATGAAAGGTGGTCCAACCTTTCTAAATTTTTGGTAAATAAATAAGAAAGAAGACCTAGATGATGTAGAAGTGAAAAAGGGTCTAAAACAGGATGAAGGAAAAAAACTCTAGTAGAAATAATGGAACTCATAGAACTAATTTTCAAGTTTTGTAAAAGAAGGAATATTTCCTCAAACCAATTCATTTTGAGAAAGTGTTAAGGAATATTTTTAAAACCGAGTCGGTTGAGAAAAGAAGCTCCAAAAGTTTTCTCAAAGAGGTTGACAAATAATTCCAAAGCTTTTTATCAAAGCCAAAATTTAAGAACTCCAATTTTTTTTCAACAAATCCAAATAAAAACTTGGGTGTTACATCAGTCTTCTAGACCTTCCCATGGTGTCGTTGTTACCCTTGCTGTTGTTTGCCAAATGACTCGGGTTGGGATGAAAAGAGTCCATGACGCCTCCTCATTTGGGGAGCTACCAACGAAGGTGGTTCCTCATGGCTCCCGTTGACAGGTTCTTCTGTTGCCTTTGCAACCTTGTCATTGTCTTCTTGTCTTCCAAGGCGTCGAGAGTTCCAAGTGGACAAACTTTATGCAATGACATCGGCAAGGCATGATGGAGTTCCGACCTGTCAGTCACGTTGATCATAATATCGACACCTAGGGCGGGGGATGAAGATATACATTTTCCTGCTCACTCAGGTGAGGCGGACCAAATGGTGTGGTCCTCATCCACCGGTGGTGGTTGACACAACATTGATAATGACAGTGTTGCTCTATTAGCGTTGCATATCGTGTCTTCCACGTATTATGTGCCGATCATCGTAGGTGAAGGTTGCATCACTCCGGGACATTGCCGAGGGTGTGACCATCTTCTGGGTCTCGATGTCCTCGTTCCTCATGGAGGTACCTTCTGTTGGTGTCGTTTGATCATAGGGTTGCCATCCTTGTCTTCCAAGTACGTGGGTGATTGCTTGGAAATGTTGCTTCCTTCCAAGTTACCCACGAGGATGCCATGTAATCCGGTGATCAGAGGGCACAAGGGTGCTAGCGTTTGCAAGTTTTGAAAACGTAGACGAGGAGTGTCAAGAGAATAAGGGTGGAAGTTCTAAGGTAGAACCTTCACTTTCTTTGAAGATTTAGGAGAGGTGAGAAATATACAGGTTTTGTAAATACTTTTGAAGGGTTTGGAAAAACATCTTTGTTATAACTAATGTTCGTGCTAACTAAGGGCTTCCTACAGTCAGGATGGCTCTGATACCATCTTCGTGGGGACCCCGACTTACGAGTCCAGATCGCCAAATGAATGTGCTCAGTGATCCCATAGATCAATGCTCACTGAACTCACGGAAGTTGAATAACAAGAGTCTTACATCCATACATACCATTTGATATAAATAATGACCATTGCGGTCAAGCCTTACATATATAGGGCCTTGAAGGCCAACACACCAAACCGAACGAATAGAGGAAATATTGGTCGAAAGGGTGAACCCATGCCATCAGCCTTAACCTACAGGCATTCTGACTGGAAGCGTCCTAGCTCGCAGGTACGACACCAAGGTACTCTTCACCATTTCCTATTCTCTCTTACCTGGCCAATGAGTACTTTGAATGTACTCGCAAACATGCCATGATGCGAATTATGTAGTTGAGTACAATATGAATTATAATGCAGCCTTTGAGGAAAGCAGGTTTTTATTAATGCATAAACATGGCCAAGTGTTTAGATGGTCATGCATCACTAGGAAAATAGTAACCATAAGAACAGGTTACAAATATAAACATAATTATTCCGAGAACTGAACACCTCATAGTCATCCTCGATGTCAAGTCATCAAACTTGACCAAGTAATCACTTTCTCATGTAACACCTTTATACACAGGCACACTTCGTTTATGCGGAAACGACTGGATGTAGTCTAAGAAGGATTACCCAGCTGTCCTCGACCGTGGATACGACTATTTGAATAGTTTTACACTCTGCAGAGGTTGTACGATGTACCCACGAGATCCGAGAAACTTCCATGACATCCACGAATCGTGGTATATAAGATACCCGAGGTAAGTACCCGATCAATGCCTTTCCCCTAATGACACTAGACAAAGAGTCCACTTGACTGGTACCCAGCCCACATGATGTACGTATTACGAGAACCAACTCTAGACCGTATCATCCATGTAGGGACCAACGGTGTGCCTGGAACATGTAAAAACGACATAGTCTTCCTACCTAGCACGACCCCGTCACGAGAGTGACCATATTACTACCGACACTAGTAATGCGGGCTCTTTGCTAGCACGAACTGAGTAATAAACACAGCCCCGTCCCATAAAGGGGTATCGTGGTCACACATGTAAGGTTGGAATGGTAAGCAAATCTTAAATCTAATCCCATTTCCGAAACCACTCACACAAAACATTTCCTGGTACACCACTTCTTTCTCAAGTGGTCATCTAGCTCAACACAATCACCCTCGGGCATTAGTGGCACCCGACGGGTTTTTTGTAAAACCTTTGTAAGCACCTTTGTGTTACCAACACCATGAATATGATCATTCTATGCATAGCATTACTATCTACTTGTCAACTTTTATCAGCGTGACCGTCATAGATGGTAAGGTCATGCGCAGTGCAAGTGCTCCAGAGGAGCCATCGGTAACACCATACCGGGGTGTACCGATTAATAATGAATATATGCATCGGTATAAAGTAATTAACATGTCATGCATAAACATCTCCTCAGACATGGTAAAAGTCCTGCTTGCCTTACTCTAGTAGGTCTCTCGGGTCTTCAAGGTCTTCTGGTCCAACTCCGAGTACTCTGTCTATTCCGTCAACTATCATAGGAAATAACCACAGTAAGCCACACAACAAACATAAACAAAAGTTCTCTAAAAATAGGAATTTTATTTTTCTTGGACCTCTGTGGTCATAAGAAAAATAACTAAAGCTTCTTCTAGGAGATTTGGATCATCAAAGATTTTTGAATGGAAGAAAGCAGGAATAGGTGATCCTATAAATAGTCTGCAGAAAACATTATCCTAAAAATGAGTGGAGGCACTCATATAATAGAGCATGAATTTAGAGACATTTAGGAAGCGGTTTCACTGAATTTGGAGTTGGTATGAATATTCTATGGATTTTATAAAATGGAATAGATAACAATAAGAGGCTATATATATGGTGTATCCGCAATGTTGCAAAGAAAAATGTTCACCTAAGCTAGGAAATGTTCTCCTAAGCCATTTGGAGTTGATTTGAGTTCTCTCGAATTTTTGCAAGATAGGGTTTTAAATATAATCACTATAAAGAAGTTTCTTGGAAAAATATGCAAAGCACACATTTGGATAGGTCATGATTTTAGAAACCTACAGTAACTTGAATCATTATATTTGGCGTGGAAATGAATTAAATATGGATTTTTTAAGTATCTGATCAAAGGAAAAAAACAGAGTTATACGAGAGTGGGGAAACTATATTGCGCTCACCGCGCACCGCAGCTTTGGGGAGCCCATCTTGGCCTGTCCCGCGGTGGTGCGGGTGATGCCGAAAACGCACCCAGGGAAATACACCTTCCCTGGGCAAAGGCAACTGCAGTTGACCCACATATCCACTTAACGGGGAGATGCCCCCCGCCAGCCTCATTGGTCGGCCGAGAGGCGGGGCCCAGAGATATATCCGAGGGCCCAATAAAGGCAAGGGTGTCTCGATAATGTCGAGGGTGTCGCGATCTTTGAATGAGATGGTGTCTATCGATTTGGTGGAGACGACTTTGACGATCCAACTACAAATGTGCATGACGTTGTGCCTTAGCAATCGCTAAACCAATCTCCAAGATGTTATTGAGCACGCTGGAGCACGATCAACCTGACCACGAAGGTCTATTCCTGCAAGCAATCGAAGAGCAAGCTAGAATATGATGTTTCAATCTGAATATTGCGAATATAGATGAAGTATTGATTATGGTGGGGATCCGAAAGCGGTCTTAGTCTGGCCGTTGGACACAAACGAAGTACACGAAGTTGCAATGGCTAACTTTTAACTAAACAAATCTCAAGCAAAAAGCTACTAGTTTGATCTACTTATATAAGAGCAAGGGGTGGCGTCCAAGAAGGTGGGAGGACATCCCAAGGCAGCCTAAAACTAACCCTAGGTCGTACAAGGCCTATAGGCCCAAGTGAAAGTGGTGCAACACCTTTGGACTTGTTGTTTAACTCGGATTCTGGTGCAACGTCCTATTGTTTGGTCAATATCTCCACGCTCCGGACGAATTTGAATGTGATTCCAATTGGGCCCGAAAGCACATATAATCTACTTTCCATCCCAAAAAGAATCACGCAATTAGGAGTCCGGATGAAAAAGGTGAAGGCGTTTTGGTACAGGTATGTCTGTGCACTCTGAATCTGAGTCCAGAACGTGAAAGACTTGGACTCTATCTTCTCTTGGGCTAAAAGTGACGTGAGAGAACTTCTTGAACAGCAAATAATTATTTCTGTTGACATGATAGGACCTATTGAATAGCATCCAACCATTTCCTCTTCCCTTGTCATCACACGTGATTCATACGAGTGTTCGGCCATTCCACATTTAGGCATAAAATAAAAACAGGTGAATTATTTTTGTTTCGGATAACATAAATAAATTATTGCTTGAGTTTTATCAGAAATCACCTCAAATAAATACGCATATGCAATGATTGAGGTAATATAAAAGGTAGTCATGTCCTCATCAGCCTCCCCTTTTTGAAAATAAAGCCGTTCTCGACGATGCTTAATCTGAAATTTGGCTATCAAAAGAGACAAGGTGTACATGTTGTATATGTATATGTCATCCATTTTTACTTCCCTTGGTTTTTGCACATATGACACATGTATAAATGAGTAACTTTCATATGTTATGATATATAAACCAAAATATTATCACTAGAAGTAGAAAGCATGAAAATATTGCAACTCAGCTTGCACATATGAGTGAAGTCCTTATTCATATCAAAAGATTGACAATGTTCATCATTAAACCATCCTAACATTGGTGAATACACTTTCACTGTTTCGAATTTACATGCGACAATGTGCTTAAATAAACAAACTTGTAGCAAGTCATTTGACATAGAATCATCACCAAGATTAGAGGTCATATCAAAATGATTAAACACTGGCACAATTATATTGAAAAATATTTGATACAAATTTCATTTATTCACTGATTCACATGGTTCTTTTCCATCAACAGTTAATTCAATCGGTTCACTCAACATTCTTGATATTGTACTTAGTTGATCACATGGAAAAGTCAAATCATCAAGATAGTCCTCCAAAATAGGTTGTGTGACCAAAGTAATTGGTAGCTCATCACATGTTACATTGCAATTGACAAGGCAATCATCATCCTCATGTGGAGGTGGAAGATAAGTACCTTTGTCATTACCTCTTATGACAAGCTCAGATGATATAGCCACTCTAGATGGTAGCGTGTCACATGGTGAAGGTGATATAGCCCTCACAACAATTGATGTGCTTGTCATCGTACGCCCAGTAGTTGAAGGAACAACCACATCAACTCTTGGAATATGCACCTTGCACCCTTTCTCCTTGTGGGCAACACATCGTTTTATTTCCTGTTCAGCTTTGCAAGTAAGACAAAACAAATGATTCATAGGATAACACTTTTCATGAATTAGTATCTCCCGAATATCATGGTTTAATACTCCGCAAAATCTATCCATAAAATCTTCTTCACTTTCTACTAATGAGGAATGCAACAAGGTTGTTCGTAAATCATCATAATATTTTGTTATGGTGTCACTACCTTGTTTTAAATGTTGTAGCTTTTTAATCATGTCACGTGTATAATAAGCAGGAACGAATGTATGTCTCATGGCAAGTTTCAAAACATGCCAAGTAGTAGGTATATAATGAGGGTGTAACCGACAATATCCACTCCACCAAGCTGAAGCATAGCCGGTGAAAGAACCAACCGCGACCATAACTTTCTTATGTTCAGCAAAATTATGGGAATCAAATATATCATTTATTTCAAGTTCCTATTCAATATATAAAGCAGGTATAAAACGTCCGTTAAATGATGGTATGGAAACATTAACCTGATCATGCGCATTTGGATCTCTATGCACCCCTCATAACGGTTGTTTTGGTGACACGTCTCCCACAACCAAAGAAGCCCATGGATTGACAACTCTGGATCCTGTCATGACTACTATAAAAAAACAAAATCCAAATATATCGTTCCTATGAACAACTGGAAAGTGGTGGTGTTGGTGGTGGTGTGTCACAAATCCGTCAAGCAAATCACAAATTCTTACCAGTTCTTACCCAGCAGCAGGTGGTGATCGGCAACCGGTGTAGTCAAAACTCTCAAAACTTGCATATAGAGATTGCCAGGTGGCGTCAAACACACGATGTAGATGTATGTGGAGCTGAGAAGTCTTATAATATATGGTAGCAAAATATTAGCAATAATCAATTCAGAGATGCAATATTGAATAAACGCTCAACAACGGTACTGTGCTGGTCCTAGGCTAGACCGTATTAGAGACGTGAGCCTAGAACACTAATAGAGTCACCTAAAAACACAAATGATAGCAATGGATGATATGAAGTAGCTCTGGATAGGAAGATATAAGTGAAGATCACAATGGCAGTAAAGATAGTGATGATAAATGACCCCCAAGCAGGATAAACCAAAACTATCTCTAGAACTTCCCTCTAGAAAATATGATGCCAAATTTCTGATATTTTTTTCTCAAGAATGCTACTGACTCAAGCTTTCGAATGCAAAAAGAATCACTCAATTCCAAGATAGTTTAAGGACTCAAAAAATTCGGGAACGGACCTGCAAAATATTGACAAACCGTGTTCCTGACGTTCGGAGGGAAAAAAGTCTTCTTTAGAAGCCAATTTTTAGGTGAAAATAATGAACTAGCTTGATGAACTATTTAGATGAGGCTCGTAGATAGCTCGAATTTGAGTACTCATCGAGCCAAAACGGACGTCGTATGAGGAAGATACATTTGTTTTACTGAACAGTGCACAAAAGAGTTTTCAATACAAATTCACATACGGGATTGACTCTAGATAGATCCGAAATTTGTATTTTTTTCTCTTCTCTTTTTTTTCTCTCTTTATTTGCTCTCACTTTTTTTTCTCTTCTCTCGAACAACCAATTAAGATGCAGATTGGATCAAGCACAGATGCGGATGACCTCAAGTATGATAATGATAATGAACGATTGGAACACGTGGTGAATATTGATGGATGGTGGCGGGCGACAACGGAAGGGATGACGGTGGCCTGGTGGTGGTATATGGAAACAGTGATGAAGATGGTGCGGTGGCAGCGTGACAACTTGTGAACATAACTCAAAACTCTACAAGACTAGACACTAAGACCAGTAACTTGACACGACGATGCAACCGATAATTCAACTATGCAAGCACTAAAAAGAAAATTGCAAAGGCTTAGACTCGCTTGGAAAAAGGATGACTAGATCTAACTATTTTTTGTGGTTTTTTCTTGCGTAATAGGTAAGAAATATTAATCTAATCTAGGGATAACTGGAAATTCTCACCGAGCAACCTGAAAGCTGATACCACTTGATATATGCGAGGGTCCCGATAAAGGCGAGGGTGTCTTGATAAAGGCGAGGGTGTCCCGATCTTCCGATGAGATGGTGTCTATCGATTTGGTGGAGACGAATTTGACGATGCGACTATAAACGTGCATGACGTTGCGCCTTAGCAATCGCTAATCCAATCTTCAAGAGGTTATTGACCACGCCGGAGCACGATCAACCTGACCACAAAGGTCTATTCCTGCAAGCAATCGAAGAACAAGCAAGAATATGATATTGCAATCTGAATATTGCGAATATAGATGAAGTATTGATAATGGTGGGGATCCGAAAGCGGTCTTAGTCTGGTCGTTGGACACAAACGAAGTACACGAAGTTGCAATGACTAACTTTTAACTAAACAAATCTCAAGCAAAAAGCTACTAGCTTGATCTACTTATATAGGAGCAAGGGGTGGCGGCCAAGGAGGTGGGAGGACATCCCAAGGCAGCCTAAAACTAACCCTAGGTCGTAGAAGGCCTATGGGCCCAAGTGGAGGTGGTGCAACACCTTTGGACTTGTTGTTTGACTCGGATTCTGGTGCAACGTCATATTATTTGGTCGATATATCCATACTCCAAACGAATTTGAAGGTGATTCCAATTGGTCCTGAAAGCACATAAAATCAACTTTGCAGACCAAAAAGAATCTCACAATTCGGAGTCCGGATGAAAAATTTGAAGGCGTTTGGTACAGGTATGTCTGTGTAGTCTGAATCTGAGTCGAGAACGTGAAAGACTTGGACTCTATCTTCTCTTGGGCTAAAAGTGACGTGAGAGAACTTCTTCAACAACAACTAATTATTCAATTTGACATCAGAGGACCTCTTGAATAGCATCCAACCATTTCCTATTCCCTTGTCATCACGCGTGATTCATACAATTGTTCGGTCATTCTGCATTTAGGCATAAAATAAAAACAGGTGAAGTATTTTTGTTGCGGATAACATAAATAAATTATTACATGAGTTTTATCAGAAATCACCTCAAATAAATACGCATATACAATGATTGGGTTATATCAAAGATAGTCATGTCCTCATCACCTAGCGGTTGACGAGGCCTTCTTCTTCCTTTGGCCACGAGAGAGAGCAGGGGAGTCCGGTGGTGGCTTTCGGCGCTACAGGGCACGGTTTCGAGTGATCCAACCATCGGATAACTGAGGGGAGCGACCGCATCCATTTTGATGTTGGCCGTGTGTTGAGAAGGGCTGAGGTAGAGGTGCCGTGGACGACCGTGGAGGACGCCATTGGTATTTGCTAGCCTTGAGCTCTTGGCGCCCCAGGGTGGAATGAAGGTGACCAGGGTGTTTCAAAATGGAGGTGTGATTGCGCTGGAGGGTTGAGTGGTTAGGGGGAGCTCGAGGGAGCTCGAATTTAAGAGGAGGTCGAGGCTGCAATGCGAGTGAAAGGAGGAGGACGATGCACACGGGGAGAACCTTGGCTGTCCGAGGAGGCTTCTAGGGTAGAGGGGCGAGAGAGGGCACAAGGGGGGTCGTGGGTTGCTTCATATGGCCAAGCGCGAGCCCACCGTGGACCAAGGTCCGGTGGGGATCGTGGCCGTCTCTAGAGCTCTCAGGGGCTCTTAGGGCCGTGTCGGGGGAGGTAGAGTACTAGGTATGAGACAGCAGGGGCTCGAGGAGAGGGGCATATGGAGGAGCCACCCAGGGGGAAACTCGGGTCCACCTCGGGTGCTCCGGGCATGAAGTCCACGCGCTGAAGAGGCGACTTGGCGCGTTCTTGGCATCGGGGAGGGGTGTGGCTAGTCAAGGTAGGCTCTATGGTGCGGTGGGACACGGTGTTGCCGCCTGATACGAGCTACAAGAAGAAGACAAGGGGCAGAGCGCCGTTATTGCATGCTGCCAGCGTGGTCACCATGGCCATCCATGTCTAGACTGGATTTTTGACCAGTCAATGATGTCCTTCATGGAAGGCATGCATTCAGCAAGATGACTCAAGAGTTTGGTTGCATACGGAGGTGGTTTGAATTAGTTTCTATTCTGATTAAGTTTGCAGCAGAAAACTTGGGGCTCGCAAAAGTGGTTTTCAGTTGGGGAATCTTGGGATGAAACCATGTCTAGTAGTCTTAGGCACGAAAGGACTACAAGACTGCAAAGTTTCAGATCAAGGAGAGTTGTTTAGCTAGTACTTGCAGTTCAAAGCCATATTCCTGCCAAAAACGAGTTCCAGAAGGGCTGCTCATTTTTTCCACATGAGGATGTCATACTTTGGTTTGAAATGATGCATTTGCACACTAGAGGTGTTTTAGAAAGAGGTGGGGTCTTCGTCTTGAGCGGAAGTATAGCAAGAATGGTATAATAGTGTTGCTAAGGTAAAAATGAGAGGTAGATAGATGGAGTCACCCTCAAATAATTGACCAGAGGCCGTGGCAAAGTTACTCGAGGTGAAAGGGGTTTAGGGAGAGCTTTGGTAAAAATTTTAGCTCAAGGGAAATAGTGGAAGTGGCCAAAGCAGCAATTTTTATAAATGGACGGAAGGTGTTTGATGGATGTTAGGGCTACCAGATGGATTCCAATTGCAATGAAACTTAATAGGGTCACATGAAAGGTAGGAATGCTTGTCACCAAATTGAGGATTTGTTGGAGGAAGTTTCCAATGTAGACTTGAAAAATCAAGAAATAGGCAAAAATGTCTTTCTGCATATAAAACCATGCAATTTAATTCCCACTAATCCAGAACTTGATGTGGTGGTATTATCTGAGGATAAGAGCATGCCCAAAGTGTTTGGGATCAATTGGAGAAACTTTATAATGTAATGTTTGCCATGTCTAGAAATCAACAGAGAAGGTTTTGAGGGGTTTGGTACAAGTCCATATACTCTCCTTGATGCACCAGTTGGTGTGGATGCATTATTGGAGCATAAGAATATGCCCACCAAATTTGGGAACAATTGGAGACACTTGGCAATGTAGATTTGCTCAAATTTGGATGTGGACAGATAGGGTTTTCGAAAATTTAGGTGAACCAAATCAACTTGGATTGAGATGAAACCTGGCAAGATCATCACATATATCATGTGTGACGTTCTAGAATTTTAGTGGGATTTATTCAGAATATTTCTTATATAAATATTCCAAAAGCTAAAAATAGGCAGGAAGAGTTTTGAAGGATTTTGCCCTATATTGTGAACATGACCATGTGTTGAAACTCTCATATATGTAATACATATGTCCACTGAGTTTCCTTAAAATCTCTCAAATATTTTGAAAGCCATAAAAATAACTTTTCTTCAAAAGGGACCATTTCTGGCCTTAGAGAAAGGCATTTGAATAAAATATTAAAAGATCTTTTAAAACAGTAATCTTGTTGTTTTGGGAAATCTTTTTGATAATGGGATTTGAATAAAATATTGGGATCCAAACAACTTCCATAATTTGGGGACTTGTAGTACAAATCCCAACTCAGGGGTTTTTGATTGCATAAATCAAGTAAATTCTTTTTGGTCAAAATATTATTTGGTCAAAATAGTTTCTGGTCCTATACACATGGCATGATCATTATGCAAGGATTTGGGTCAAGGAGGTGAGTCTGGAGATTAGCAGGCACATTGGGATTTAAACACACGCAAGCAAGCAAGCAAGCAGCAATCACATCAAGCATCAACATGAGTCACAAAATTTTTAGTTGTTCCTAATTTTTGATATAAGTTAATTTAGTCAGGGAGTCAAACATAGGGTGTCACAACAAGGTTGGGACCTAGCGAAGCGTCGTGATCCAGGCAAGCAAAATGTCATTGGCACAAAGTGGATCTACCGCAACAAGCAAGGTGAATGAGGCCAAGTGGTCATAAACAAGGCTCAGCTTGTCGCTCAAGGCTACAAAGAAGTTGAGGGTGTTGATTTCGATGAAACCTTTGAACCTTTCGCTAGACTTGAAGCCATACGCATATTCCTAACCATCATGAGATATGCTTATACCAATGGATGTCAAAAGGCATTCCTGAATAGTAAGATTGAGGAAGAATTATATCTTGCTCAATCACCAGGGTTCAAAGATCCAAAACGCCCTCACATGGTCGACGGGCTCAATAAGGCATTGTATGGCCTAAAACAAGCACCAAGGGCCTGGTATGCCACACTCAAGGAATTTCTGAAGGAGAAAGGCTTCAAACCTGGTTCACTCCATCCAATTCTTTTCACTAAATCATACAATGGTGAACTGGTTGTATGTCAAATATGTGTTGATGACATTATTTTCGGAAGTACTAACAATCAACACATCATGAGTTTAGCTTCATGATGCAAGAGCAATATAAGATGTCTATGATGGGAGAGCTGAAGTTCTTCCTAGGGCCTCAGATTGTACAACAACTAAATGGGTTCTTCATATCACATGAGAAGTACCTCAAGGACTTCCTCAAGAAGTTTGGCATGCAAGATATAAAGGCGACGAGACACCATTGCCAACAAACCACCACCTCTACACTCACGAAAATGTTAAAAAATCGATTAGAAGGTATATCGTTCAATGATTGGCTCTTTATTGTACCTATGTGCTTCTAGGCCAGATATAATGCTTAGCATTTGCATGTGTGCCCGATTCCAAGTGGCACCAAAGGAGACGCATCACCTCACGGTCAGGAGAATACTTCGAAATTTTCCTCACATTCCAATGCTAGGATTACGGTATCCAAAGGGCTCCAAGTTTGATTTCATTGTCTAATCAGACTTAGATTTTGGTGGTGACAAAGTTGATCGCAAGTCTACATTAGGCACGTGTCACTTTGTTGGCCGACCACTAGTTTCTTGGTCTTTGAAGAAGCAAAATTGTGTCTCACTATCCACTGCTAAAGCCAAATATATTGTTGCTCGCGCGTGTTGTACACATCTTCTGTGGATGAAGTAAACTCTCAAGGACTACGACATCAACGAGAAAAAGTACCTCTCTACTACAACAATGAGGCTATCAAGATTGCCTACAATATAGTACAACACTCGAAGACAAAGCACATTCAGATACAACATCATTCTCTTCGTGATCATGTATTCAAGGGCGACATCGTCATCGAATCTGTTAAGTCAAAAGAGAAATTAGCTGATATCTTCACTTAGCCTTTTGATGATATCTTCATGAAACCTTTGGATGAGAATAGGTTTTACAAGCTATGGTGTGAGCTAAATATCTTATAATCCTTAAATGTCCAGTGAATGAACACACATGCTAACACTTATGCATGTAGATGATTTGATGCACAACACACAAAGTAACTTTTGCCTTCAACTTATGAAAACATACACTCTCAGTGTGAATACATAACAAAGAATATGACTTCAGAGCGCCGGGATAATTGTGCGTCATGTTTGGGTCAAACATTCTTATACAATGGGCAACGCCACCAACCCCTCATGAAGACGTTGCTTTTATCTTAGTACTTTCATCTATGTCTTCAGATATTTAAGTTTATATTTCAATTTTCTTGATTTCTTCAAACTTTTATACTTGTCATTTGAATATGTCATATGGGACACTATGGAGTTATGTCCTCTACAACATCTTGCCTATAGTTATATCTTTGATTTTTATGTAGGCAAATGTGATCGGTCACTTGCACCTCATCTTTTCTTATCTCTCCTAACATTGTTCAATTCCAGTCGTATGCATTCTAATTAAAACATGTTGGTTGTCTTTGCAACATCGCTGCCAGTCGAAGACAAATCCAACCAAGTAGTTAAAACGCTTTTCACACTTATCTCTCTACCGCCCAAACCGCCAAAATTCCCGCACCTGGCGCAACAAATCGGAGATAGTGGGTTGTGAGACATGTTGCATGCTTTCCATGTGCCCCACAAAGCCGAAGAGTCCAGGCAACTCCGTCCAAAAATATCGGATGTTCCTGTTCACCCCGTCCTTTTAAATACAATGCCACTAGCACAATTATTGCTCTTACCTCTCTATTTCCGCCTCCAAGCTCCTAAACCTAGCGCCATTGCTAGATTCCGTCATTGCCGGAGAAGAAGAAATTCACTATCGCGACTTCTTTGTCGACGTACTCGTGCCGTCCGTGGCCATCTTCGTTCGCCGCCGCCATAGCTGTTTGCCACCACCAAGCTATGGTGTGCCAGATTGAACTACTCGGCCCCTTCGCCTCATTGAATAGTTCTTCATGTTCCTCACCGTGGTAAATAATCTCTGATTTTTACTACTCGTTTTATACTATAAGTTACCATAAATCTTTGAAAGCTGTTTTTCCACTATAGATCCAACACTACTCAACACATCTATCTCTATTTGCTCAATACTTTTACTTGTGTTAAAATTGTGGGTTGATTTCTCACTTCTGCAAATTCCCGGACTTGTACAACTCTGAAACTACCTTATCTTGCACAAAAGTGAAAATATTCAGTGAGTGGTATAACTCACGAGTTATGTGCTCCACACACACCAAGAAGAACATAGTTATAGAGTGCAATAATAGGACACTTATTGAGATGGCTTGCACTATGCTTGATGAATACAAGAAGCCAAGAAAAATATGGCCTGAAGCCATTGACACCGCATGCCATATCATTAACAGGGTATATCTTCATAAATTCATCAAAAAAACCTCATACGAGCTACTTGTCGTTAAGAAACCCAATGTAAGTTACTTCAAAGTCTTCGATTCAAGATCTAGGATTAGAGATAAACACCACACGTTAAAATTTGCACCAAAAGCGCATGAGGGGTTTATGCTTAGTTATGGAATGGATTCACACACCTACAAAGTCTTCAACATTTTCCATAATAAAATTGTTAAAAACGTAGATGTGCAGTTCGATGAAACTAATGGTTTGCAAAGAGAGCACCCGACTCCTATGCTGATGAACTTCCTTTTGATGAATCTATTAGGCTGATGGGTACTGGTGAGATCATACCTGGGAACCAGTTGTCGAGGAAGTCATCATTCCTCCACCAATCCATCACGAAGACAATGATGCTCCTAAAGACAATGCTGCTCGCGAAGACAATGTTGTGCAGCAGAACCAAAGTGTGTGACCTACTCACACTCATGTGGCAAATGAACTTCAAATCGAAAAGATGCTCGACAACATTAATGCACGAGGTCCTCCCACTCGCTCAAGAGCTAACCAATTGGCTAACTTTTGTAGGCACTTTGCTTTTGTGTCTATCTCACAGCCCACCAAAGTAGATGAAGCGTTCATGGAATTGGAATGGAATCAAGTCATGCAAGACGAGCTTCATCAATTCAAGCTCAACAAAGTATGGGAGCTAGTCAAGCATCCCGATTCACGCAAGCATAATGTCAATGGCACAAAGTGGATCTACCGCAACAAGCAATGTGAATAAGGTCAAGTGGTCAGATAAAAGGCTCACCTTGTCATTCAAGGCTACACACAGGTTGAGGGTATTGATTTCTACGAAACCTTTGAACCTTTGGCTAGACTATGCATATGGCTTGCTTATGGTAACCATCATGATATATGCTTAGACCAAATGGATGTCAAGAGTGCATTCCTCAATGTTAATATAGAGGAACAAATATATCTTGATCAACCACCATGGTTCAAAGATCCAAAACACCCTCACATGGTCTACAGGCTCAACAAGGCATTGTATGGCGTCAAACAAGCACCCAGGGCCTGGTATGACACACTCAATGAAATTCTCATGGAGAACATATTCAAACTTGGTTCACTTGATCCTATTCTTTTCACTAAATCATATGATGGTGAACTATTTGTATGTCAAATATATTTCGATGACATCAACTTCGGAAGTTCTAACAATCGATACAGTTATGAGTTTAACTTCATGATGCAAGAGTAATATAAGATGTCTATGATGGGAGAACTCAAGTTCTTCTTAGGGCTTCAGATACAACAGCAACCAAATGGTATCTTCATATCACACGAGAGGTACCTCAAGGACTGCCTCAAGAAGTTTGGCATGAAATATTGAAAAGGCTACAATATGCCAATGCCAACAAATGACCACCTCTACACTGACGAAAATGGTAAAAAATTCGACCAGAAGGTATATCGCTCCATGATTGGTTGTTTATTGTACCTATGAGCATCTAGGCCAGATATAATGCTTAGCATTTGCATGTGTGCCTGATTCTACGCGGCACCAAAGGACTCGCATCTCATCGTGGTGAAGTGAATACTTCGATATTTGGCTCACACTCCAACCCTAGGACTATGGTATCCAAAGGGCTCCTAGTTTGATTTCATTGGCTATTCAGACTTAGATTTTGGTGGTGATAGAGTTGATCGCATGTCTACATCACGCACTTGTCATTTTCTTGGACAATCACTAGTCTGTTGGTCTCCGAAGAAGCAAAACCGTGTCTCACTCTCCACTTCTGAGGCCAAATATATTGCTGCTCGCACGTGCTGTACACATCTTCTCTGGATGAAGCAAACTCTCAGGGACTACGACATGAATGAGTAGAAAGTACCTCTCTACTGTGACAATGAGAGTGCTATCAAGACTGCCTACAACCGAGTACAACACTCGAAGACAAAGCACATTCAGATGTGTCATCATTTTCTTCGTGATCATGTGTTGAAGGGCGACATCGCATCGAATCGGTTAAGTCAGAAGAACAATTGGCTAATATCTTCACGAAGCCTTTGGATGAGAAGAGCTTTTACAAGCTATAGTGTGAGCTAATTATCTTAAGGTCCGTTAATGTCCACTGAATGAACACACATCCTAACACTTATGCATGTAGATGATTTTGGTGCACAACAAACAAAGTAAGATTTGTCTTCAACTCAAGATGACATAAAAACTAAGTGTGAATACATTAACAAAGAGTATGACTTCAGACTGCCACGGTAATTGTGCGCTGTATGTGGGTCAAACATTCTTATACGGTAGGCAACGCCACCAACCCCTCATGAAGACATTGCTTTTATCTACGTATTTTCATCTATGTTTTCAGATATTTAATTTTGTCTTTGAATTCTATGGATGTCTTCAAACTTTAACACTTTTCATCTGAATATGTCATATGAGACACTATGGAGTTCTATCTTCTACAGCCTCTTGCCTATAGCTATATCTTCGAGTTTTATCTAGGAAAATGTGATCGGACCTTTGCAGCTCATCTGTGC
This sequence comes from Hordeum vulgare subsp. vulgare, assembly GCF_904849725.1. Classification (NCBI taxonomy): domain Eukaryota; kingdom Viridiplantae; phylum Streptophyta; class Magnoliopsida; order Poales; family Poaceae; genus Hordeum; species Hordeum vulgare. Next base: position 229,161,172 of record NC_058520.1, on the reverse strand, counting down.
TTATCAATCCTAACATTGTTCAATCCTAGTCATATGCATTCCAATTGACACATGTTGATTGTCTTTGCATCATCCTTGGCAGCCGAAGACAAATCAAACAAGGTAGTTCAATTTTTTTTCACACTTATCTCTCTACCGCCCAAAACGCCAAAATTCCCACGCGTGGCGCAACATATCGGATATAGTGTTTATGAGAAGTGTTACATGCTTTCCATGTGCCCCACTAAGCTGAAGAGTCTGGGGAAACTCTGCCCAAAAATATCGGATGTTCCTGTTCACCTCATCCTTATTAATACAACGCCACCAGCACTGTTATTACTCTTACCTTTCCATCTCCGTCTCCAAGCTCCTAACCCAAGCGCCATCGCAGGGTTCCATCATTGTCGGAGAATAAGCACTTCACTGTCGTGACTTCCTCATCAATGTACTGACACCAGCCGCAACCATCTTCGTTCACCAGTGCCATAACTGCTTGCCACCACCAAGCTAGGGTGTGGCAGATTGAACTGCTCGGCCCATTCGCCTCGTCGAATAGTTCTTCTCGTTCTTCAGCATGGTAAATAATATCTAACTTCTACTGCTTGTTTGATCTTAAAAGTTACCATAAATCTTCGAAAGCTATTTTCCACTATAGATCCAACAGTTCTCAACACATCTATGTCTATTTGCTCAATACTTTTACCTATGTTGAAATTGCGGGTTGATTTCTCACTTGTGCAAATTCTTGGACTTGTACAAATCTCAAACCACCTTTGTCGGATTTCGCGCTCCGCAAAACCCTAAAGATTCGAACCCAGAGGCATGTATGAAGATCTCTCTCGGACTCACCTCACCTAGCTTTTGACTCGATGGACAAGGGAGAGAACTCACTCGATGGTGAGGAAGACACATAACACGGCCGTTTACGCAGGTCTCGGCCGTTGGGAAGCGTAATACCCTACTCCTGCATTGGTGGATTGCCTCTCTTGGAGGTGGGTGGATGAACTAGTATAGTGGTCAGGAGCCTCCAGAGGCTGGGTAGCTTTGCATGTTGCTAGTGGGTCAATGAATGAATCGGGGTCCTCCTCTACGAAGCAACCTATCCTCTATATATAGTGGCGGCCCCAATCCTCTTACCGTATCGTTTCGGCGGGAAGGGATCCCATAGTGGCCAATTTTGAAGGGGAATAGGGGAACATGATCCCCTGCCCAAATGTGGTATTCGCGTGCAAAATCGCTCCCCGCGCTTCAGGGACGTGCACAGGGATGATGCCTGCCCAGCTTTCGGGCGGCCACGACCTTGTTGCACCAGAAAGGAAAACTTTGGAAGATACCTTGGGAAACCCGGTACGTCCTTGCCCTCGGGCCAACGGTGTGCTCGGGTTGGTTTCTGGGCGAAGCCTCGGGGGGGGCGGCCTGAGGCACCGTGGGCCCTAAACACTACTAGAAGAAGGGCTATGGCTAATATGGACATTAATGGCGCACCATGTATGTGGTGCGCCACTTCCATATAACAATGGCGTACAAGAGACTGGTGCACCATTAGTGTCCATATTACTAATGGCGCACCTTGTGTGTGGTGCGCCATTACTATCTTTGTCCTGGCCCCACACCCTTTCCTAGACATATCAGAGGCGCACTAGGGGAAGTGCGCCATTACTAGATTTAACTAGTAATGGCGCACCACATCCACGATGCAACAGAACTAACAATTGTTTTTTCAGTTTTTTTTAAAACTACTAATGGCGCATTCTTACCACGTGCGCCATTAGTAGGTGGGAGCGCCATTGATAACCAGAAGAGAAAAAAACCTCCCGCTCCCCTCCCATCGTGGCTCTCCTCCCGATCCAATCCAGCGAAACTCCCGCTCTCGCGCGAGCCCTCCGGCCGCCCATCCCACCGCACCTGCCGCCGCCGGCTGGCCCTTCGGCCGTCTCCCCCACCACACCTGCCACTGCCGGCTGAACCCCGTGTTCCCCCCCTCGTCGCTGCGCCACCGTCCGCCTCGCACCGCGCCCTCCCCGCTCCCTGCCTCTCCCCACCGCCGCCAGGAACCCCCTATGATGGGCGACGACAAGGGGGGCGCCGCCTCCCCCTTCGCCTCCGCCGTGCTCCCCTCCTTCGGCCGCGAGGTTCTCCCCTCCATCCCCCTTATAGATATACGAGCAACAATGATGCAATGACCAATATATAGAGACGTCAATTCGGAAGATTTAATTCTTAGAACTGAAATGAGTACATCTATGCTTTTAAACTTGTAGTTCCCGTTGGTGAATGCAATTTTCATAGCAGCCTAAGTAGCTTACAAAGTACTTAATTAGTATAACACAGGTTCACAAATAAGTGACGTTTATGTTATTGATATGGTCTTTAAGATGTATGACCTCTAGTTTATATTGTAGTTAGTGTATACTCTACACATATCATTTGAAGTTTCCAATCTTGATATTTCAAATAATATGTCGTCAAACTTTACAAAGTTTGACTGAAACTATGTGCAGAAGATAATTTTGTGAGCCGGAGGAAGTACATAGTGTCACAGCGCGAAATTGCTATGTAAAACCGTTTTGAAGCATTATTTGAGCTAGTTGTGACAACAAGACGGTAGAATACAAAATAGGTTTATGTTTGAGATGGTTGAGTTGGCTATGTATCAAACATGAGTGTTTGACCTACATTTGGGTTATTCCGGTTCACACATATCACTGTACTACTGTTTTTGTCTTGCTCGAAACTCTTATGATTTGACACTATGTGACAATCTACACTGGACATGTTTCTCTTCTACAACATGTCATAGATATCAACAATCGATCAAATGTCATGGAGCAACAAGGGATTTCTATGAATTCAATTGTTTTGATTGTGCACAGATGGAAGGATGATTAAAATATGTAATTGTGTGCTGCAATAATCAATAAACCTTGTAGTATCAAATTGTAGAATCAGCATATCTATCATAACAAGTGCTAATGTCACCTTATTCGGTTGTGGAGTGGCTAATAAAGAGGCTGACCCCTTCCAGTGAAAGATAGAAGAACATTATTGTTTACTTCTATCCTAGAATCAGCATATCATAGTCTGGGTAGCTCCGAGCTTCTTGAATCTGGTATCCTTGTCACTTTCTTTTTCGGTTGAAACTCTTTTTCGGTTGTGGAGTGGCTAATAATAGAAGAATCAACATATCTATCATTACAAGTGCTAATGTCACCTACAAGTTATTCCTTTGCCACCAAGATTGGAAATACAATAGTCTGGGTAGCTCCGAGCTTCTTGAATCTGGTATCTCTGAAAATTTGGATATCGGATAGTGCTACTTGATAGCCTGGTACCTCTGGGTACTTACAATTATGAGGGATCTGCTTCCCACCTGCCCAATTCAAAATATTGAATGTGTCTTGTACCAGCGGGCTTTCCATCCAGAACTTCCAAGAGCTAGTCCATCACTCTTATTTCAATGTTTAGGTTTCCAATTTTTAAATAAATGGACGACGTACCACTTTTCGTCGAAGAGCTAAGTGTGTGAGTTAGAACTAGTTGTGAAGACCACATACTACATTGCTTATTACTATTGGAAGGGTGTGCATGCGGATTCTCCTAGATGGTAATGAGTCACTTGAGAGCCTTAAAGGAGTGATGGAATTAAGAGTTTGTACATGACCTGGTGAACTCCTACATGGAGAATGACCCCAAGTAAGGCATCCTTAGTTGTTGCAATGGTGGGATAGTAAGTTTCCTGTAGACAAGAGCTTGGTAGTCTAGGCCTTTGCGGCCAAGCCAGCTGAAGTAGGGTTTTTAGCTTTTTGGACTATGTATCTAAATCTTCACCAAGGAGTAGGGTTGCAGCCAACATTCGAAACCTTGAGTGAACATAATCGTGTTTTCTATTGCTTTTTCACACAGCCTACTTTCTTGCATGTTTTTTTGCTTCTGCACTCTGAACTTCACTTGCTTGTTTGGTTGTTCTAGGTGACCAAAAATAGAAGGTTAAAATTTGCCAGTTAAATTCTGTAATTTAAAAGTATGTACCCCCTCCCCCCCACACACAATACCAAGACTTAATCTTCGATTCGCTGTTAATAAAGAAACAATACAATTGTTGTGGGTACCTGAAAGTAATGAATCATATCAACTGAGTTAACACCAAGTGAACATCCATATATTACTCGACCTCCTCGTTTCAAAAGAAGTTGCTGCAAGAAAAGACTGAGAACGTGAGCACACAAAAACAATTTATGCATTGCAATGAACCATGGTACCGAGAGAGGTATCATTCATCTTACTTTTATATTTTACATGCTAATATTACTATTGTGCCATGGTACCGAGAGAGGTATCATTCATCTTACTTTTACTTGCCATGAACCATGTTACCTAGAGAGGTATACCTGTAATATATTGCACCGAAAGAGTGCTCTTCCTGTTTGGTAGCTTTGCTTGTTTTGCTGGAATGTTGATTCATTTCCGTTCCGGCAAATTTTAGGCGCTCCATATGTCCACTGTTTAGTAAATGGTATGCCAAAATTTTCTCTGTTTTAGGAATTGTCGTCTGACGACGAATACGTTATGTGCGAATACTGCCAAGACAAGCGCGACCTTTGCGACACGCCTTTCCTAGTTGATGATAGGCACTTGAGCATCATGTTGGATGAGGACTTTGAAGTGGATACAGTAAGTCACAACGACAAGTATTTTTTCGTAATTAAGCATGACTTCTTTTGCTTCAACATTATTTGTTGGATAAGATTGGTTCCAGTACTGAAGAAACTATGGAGGTAAAGATAGTTCACTTGAGGAACGAGCATGGTTATACTTTTGCAGTAAAATTGTACAATGCAGACACCTACTTATTTTTTGAATGCAAAACTTGGGTAGCACTATGCAAGACTTATGCATTTGAGCCTAATATGCTTATCACCTTTGATATTCGTCTGGAAGATGAAATTGACGGTAATATCGACATCTGGGTCGATGAGCAGACGCCTCCAGTTCTACCATTAGGTGAGTTTCTCAACCACATTTATTATGTCTTTGCCGTCTGCCCACGCACGGCAAAGGAGGGGAGGCAGACGGCAAAGGCAGACGCCCTGCCGTTAACACTTAATGGGGACGTTGCACCCTTTGCCGTCCCAGCTAATTTGCCGTCAGCCCACTCATGGCAAAGATTCTTTGCCGTCCGCTTTAGGAAAGCTGACGGCAAAGAACCTCTTCACCGGATTTTTTTTTACCGTCTACTTTGCCGTCTGCTGACCGACGGCAAAGCCTTTGCCATCCGTGGTTTCACCCTTTGCCCTCAGCTTTGGCGGACGACAAATTTATGAATGTCAGTAGTGATGGGGTCACCGCGAAATGCATGTCGACTTCAAGGGTCGACTCGCCGACTTTGAAAGAGCAAACCTAGTCGCGCTACAACACATAGACGTGGTCGATCCTTGGGTGGTAGAGCACAAAACCTTTATTGAGAAGACGTACAATGACCGAGGCCAACAGAGGAGGAATGGAGATATAATCAAAGAGCACAACTCATATTTCACGCGTTGGTTCAAGGACAAGCTTCTGTCGTACCCTTTACACGAGGATTCTTCGAAGGAAGAAAAACACATATTCGCCTTGTCACAGTGTGCCGAGCACAACCTGATGACCTATGAGGCGTACGATATCAACGGGTACACATTCTACACCGAGGAAAAGGACAAGAAGAGCAATTATCAGAACTCCGGGGTAACGATGGAATCCTACACCGGTAATGACAAGGAGAGATACTACAGAAGGATCGAGGAGATCTAGGACCTGAGCTACGCTAGAGAGAAGGTTCCGATGATCCGTGTCAGATGGGCCAAGAGCGTCCTAAAAGAAGACTTGTATTTCACCACCATGGTTATACACGAAGCCAAATCGAAGACCGGGGGTGCAAACGTCACCGCGAAAAATGAGCCATGGGTAATGGCTTGCCAAGTGGACCAATGCTTCTTCATTACCGACCCGTCAAAGCCCAGTCGTGTTGTCGTGAGGAGAGGCAAAAGGAACATCATCAGAATGGATGGAGTCGCCAATGAGCAATACTTCGACAAGTACGACGACCTGAAGATGGAAGATGACGACGACGATGAAGTAGCACACAACACAAGAATAAGCAGGACCACCCTACCTAAAGGACGTCCGTTCAAGAGAAGAATTCAAGGGGTTCCGGGGCTAAATTATTCAACCGCGAGAAAGAAGGGTAAGAAGATCATTATGAAAAGATAGCTAATTAAGATCGAATCACGACGTGTCGGCCGCGTGTGTGTGTGTCAGTGGCAAGCTCAATCTTTGATGACTATTATTTCACGTCAGTTGATTTCAACCATGTCATGTAATTCTAAATATTTGCACCATGTCATGTAATTCTAAACCGTTGGGCTATTCCATTACTTTTCGGTTATTAAGTCATGTGCATGCAGAAACCTTGTTAAAAGTATATGGATAAGTGGTAGAAGACTAAAATTAATGCGAAAACAAGATCATCATGAGAACAAGATCATCATGCAATATGTAACAAAATTATTACATGCAACTAAAAATCCAAAATTAGTAATAATTTTAGTTATTACATGCAACTAAAAATCCAAAAGTGATAACCAAAAACAAGATCATCATTAGAACAAGGTCATATTGTTAGAATATTATTACATGCAACTAAAAAGTGATAACCAAAATTATTACATGCAACTAAAAAAAAGTTAGTAATGGCGCACCACGAGAAGGTGCGCCATGGCTATCCATCCCCACTTATGGCGCACCACTAAAAGGTGCGCCAGTGATATGCCACTTATGGCGCACCACTAAAAGGTGCGCCACTGATATGCCACTTATGGCGCACCCCTAAATGGTGCGCCATTGGTAACCCTCCCTCGTTCTATCCCCTTCTTCCCTCCCCGCAGTTGCCTCTCCCCCGCATCTCCACTCCAACCACACCCCTCCCTCCCTCCCATCTCCCCTCGTCAGCCACCGCCGCCGCCCTCCTCGTCAACCACCGCCGCCCTCCTCGTCAGCCATCGCCGCCCTCCTCGTCAGCCGCCGCCGCCCTCCTCGTCACTGCCCCCGGGCCCCGGCCACCCCCGCACACGTCGCCGACGCCGGACGGGTCAGGCGGCCATCCCCGCAGCGGAGGTGAGCACCCCCGCCTCTCCCTCTTCCCCATCCCTCCCCCGTCCCTCCCTCTTCCCCATCTCCCCACCGTCCTCCCCTCCTGCCACCTCTTACTTCCGCTGGCGCATCACCCCCTGCAACCCTAGCTGGGCTATCTTTTCATCTTCAAAGCTGCCATGATGAACATTTCAGAAAAAATGGGATGAGCACGGTTACTTAACTTCAAAAAGTTTGTTTCGGTTCACTTAACTTCAGAATTTTAGATGTTTACTCTTTCTTGTGTTGTTGTTGTTTAGTTCTTTTGCATCATATAGTAACTGAAATATCTAATGACATGAGAGGACTAGTAAATCTTTCGGTTTTAGTGTCCTAAATGAACAAAGTCTCTACAGCACGAGAATTATTTTGTTTCCACAGAAACTGAAAAGCACCGCCTGCGATTTACGAAAGAAACTGAATCTACTAAATTTTTTGAATCACTTGCTACACCTAATACTCCTATTAGAAATAGAATATTTGATGTTCTTGATCCTTCATATTAATTTGATGAGGATATTACTAGAGAGTTTATGTCTTCTGATGGTGCCAATTTGAAAAACTATATGATGTGCCATCCAGTGGACCATTATCCCTCTCAATCCACAATGTAACATAACCAAATAATTTATAGAGATGTTTTAGCTACCCACTTACCGTGATCTCCAACCCCATCTTCTTTAGTAGTAGAACCACTTGCTTAGTAAGTGCTCTAATGTCGATGGTGAATCTGATTTAGTTCATGAGAGTCTTGCCTAATTTAGTGATCATAATCAAAACCATCTGCTAATTTGTCATTTAATTATGTTCAACTCAAGTAGGGTTTTGTTCGTAAGTGGTACTTCTTTTGTGTGTGTGTGTGTGTATGAACATTCATGCTGTCATTTAGTTCTTTCATGACTTTGTGTCTCTCCAGCACATTTCAACTTATGAGTGGTACACAATTTATAGCTCTATATCATCTACGTAGGTGTTCTGTTTTCTACCACATGCAACATGCCCCTGGATCATGGATCTCCATAGGTGTATTTGGTTAGCTTATTGCTTGGTGAAATAGTGATATTACTTGGACAATGAGCTTATCTGAAATATGAAACACATTTACTTACTTACTTACGACGAAGAATGAATCTTGGACAATGAATTTTTTATGTTGATCACTGATTTATGCCTTTTGATTGTAGTGGTTATGTTAAATTTATTTTTGAAGTATTTAAATCTTCCATCTTAGTATTTTTTGGCATCTTGCTAGTGCAGTAAGGTTGTAATGACTCATATTTGTTACCCCTTTCTCCTGAAACGTAGATTAATTTCCATTTCGGTTGAGAATTGGGCACTCCTAGGTCAAGAATTTAGCAAAGGTCATGCCCAATTTTCTTGACCTAGAAGGTGCCCGATTCAACACCGTGCAATAACTCTAGTAGCCTTTTTTCCTATTTCGAGCAAACATGGCCAACAACGATGAGGGCGACGGTTCGGGCAAGCCATTCTGGGAGCTGTCCCAGGAGCTGGAGGACGAACCTCACCGCTATGAGGACACCGCGGAAGACACCGATCACGACTAGACAACCCCTAGTGGCGTCGGGGATGACACCACTGATGGTGCCGCCGGGGATGCCACCACTGATGATGGCAGCAAACGCACGGATGGTAGCCAACCGAAGAAGCAATGGAAGGACCGGCGCCCGAACGTGATCAGCACCGCCAGGGAGGAATTTACTGAAGTGTCCTCCAGTGGGCATCCAACGGCGCCCAAAGAATTAGTCGGTGGGTACGCGGGACAACTCGGGTGCATTCTCCGAAGCACCGTCTCGATCAACACCAAGAACCTAAGGCATCAAGGCCGAGCGAATTCGCGCAACCTCCTCATCAAGAAGCTGCACGAACGATACAAGTTCCCCGGTGACGTCGCAAACACACACCTCACAGGGAATAAAGTGTACAGTGCGTCACTCATGAAGATGAGCACGGCCCTGGCTACTTTGAGAGCCTTGGTGAAGAGAAGGATTCTAAGAGGTGATAGTTAGGAGAAGATCAAGGAGACAAATCCTTCGATCAGCGAAGCTGACTACCAGGAGTTCAAGATCAAGTGCGAGAGCAACGCATCCGCGGAATCAAGTCAGTGGGGGAAAGATATGCGGGACTTGATCTTAGGGGTCCACAAACTCGGTCCCGGTGGTTATAGAGTGGCGGAACCTAAATGGGACAAGGAGGACGCGGAGCTTGCCGAGCAAGGCCTACTCACCCTCTTCGATAAATACCCTGAAAAGCATACCAAGAACTATGTCACGGCCAGGTACAAGGTAGACCCGGTAACAAAGGAGTTTTCCACGGATCCCAAGGTGAAGGAGCTTGAGCTTGTTCTGGTAAGGAATACACCCCCCGTAATTAGCTCCATATGGTTGTATTCTAATTAATGAAGCCAAATTTCTAAATGGTTCACGTTCCTTCCGCAGGAAACTGAAAGCAATAGCCCGGGATCTCCGAGCTCCCCGTCTGCCCCTTGGGACAACACTTTAAATAGGGCGTTGAACGTAATGAAACACAAGGATAAGCTCAGTAAGCCGTCGTTAGCTGGTCGTGTGGCCGGCAAAGGCTTGTCCACGAAATGGTCGGAATACTATAAGGCTGGGCGAAAGGACAGAAAGACCAGCTCGGAAAACTAGGAGCGCGAGGTTAAAGAACTCAAGGCACAAGTGGCGCGGATTCCAGAGATAGTCCTAGAGCAAGTGCGAGACCAACTTGGACCGACGATCACCGCCATTATGCCTTCCTTGCTTGAGGGGCTGCGGGGGTGGATTGCGAGCCGCCAATAGGGTCCGCCCCCGATTCCCAGCTTCACGGACAACAACTCGCACAACACGCCGGCATCGGTGTCTCCGACGGAGGCGACATTGCTGGTGCCTCTAGCATCGGCGCCGGTATTGGAGGTTAATGCACCCGTGTGTGGGAAGAATACGCCGACCGGCACCTCGGCATCAAGCGGCCCCTCCATCACTTGCATGCCCGCCGTTGGTGGTGCCTCGACATTAGCCGAGCTCGACGCCATCACGGTAACTATAAGTCTCGGCCGATGACTTCATCTCCTTGCCTTTTTGACTGGGCATCCCTGACGCCCTATATGTTTTCGTAGGGCGGCGCCAACGTTCCATGCAATCTCCTGCACTTCGTGGACGGTGAATTGATCGATGTCTTAAGGCCAAAATGGTTTAACCGGGAAACCGCGTGTTCCACGGTAATCCGATGCCACCCACCGTGTATAGGGTTCAACTGGTTCGGGTGCTGCGGGGCTGCGACGACTTGTTACCTCTGTATCGACCCGTTGGGCCGACGAAGATGACGTGATGACCCTCAGCGCCTCTTAAACTGGTTCATTCTTTGGCCGAAGAGCCAGATTCGTTTGGGGGCGGGGGACACCACCCCACAGACAACACCGCCAGCCGTGCCAGCGCCAAGCCATGGCAAGATCGCCGCAACGCTACCGCCGTCAGCTGATCCGGACATGCATATGGCACAGGATCCGGACGACGAAGACGATAAAATTTCCAACGTCGATAAGTACATCACCAAACATGGGTACGGTGACGATGACGCCTTGTTCGGGCCTCCTTATCAAGAACCCAACCCTGCAAAAGATGATGGCGATCTAGCTGGTACCGCAGAGAAACCCAATTTCAACAGGCGTCGGCTGTTCAATTTTTAGGAGGCGCCTCCATCTCCTGCCTTCACCGAGACTCAAATAGCCGAGGTGCGAAATATTATCAGCCCCAACACACTCAAGAAGGTGGTGTCTGAGCAGAACTCGATCCCATTACGGCAGAAGAAGCAGAAGGGACGGAAAATAAAAACTAACAAGGGTGCGAGCCAGCTGGCACCGAGTACGATCCACGCTCAGGATGGGCCACCAATATCTAAGGATATTGAGAGGAGGGTGCATGTGGCGGGTAGGCCGATGCTACCGAATAATATGCTCAATGCTGCAACCGGTGCTATGCGGAGTCTGCATGACGTTGTTCTTTATATGGAGAAGCGTCGTCTCTCCGAGAATGATGGGGCATACCCGGTTTTCGTGGCCAAGGTGACAGAGGGCAAGGGCTTTGTCGATAGCAACATCAGGCGTATGATCGTCCTGTGGTTTGATGACATCTTCGCTACGCTTAACCTTTATCCACTGCACTGCACCTTCATTCGGCTATTTTTGCTCAGTATGGAGATGCGGATCATTAGAGACAAGACCTCGGACATCGTGATATTCGACCCCTTCTACATGTGTGCCAAGCTCTTGGACGGCGCTGGGGACCGGCAAGTGGCGAGTTCATACCTCGAAGGCGTCATTCTAGCGAACGCAGATAAGGCTAACTTCCTCGTGCTTTACTTTTCTGAATAAGTCATCCCCTCATCGCCCCGTAACATATGATTTCCTAGATTTCGATCGTTCTTTTTTTTCTAACATTCTGTGTTTTGTGCAGTGACACACATTGCACACTCATCCTCTTAAGCCTGAAATATTCCATGTCCAGGTATTTCGACTCGGTCCGTCAGTCGAAGAAAGACTACACAAATATCAAGAAAGTTCTTGATGATGTCCTCCCCGACTACGCCAAATCTGGAGGCACCTTCAGGAGGCCAATTCTTAGGTATGGCAAGCACGTGTTCACCCACGTAACGACGCTCCCCTGCGTTAAGAAGCCGCCTGGTAGTCAGAAGGATGCCTACTACGTCCTCCATCACATGCGGGCGATCGTACGGGACCAGCATCACTGTATGCTACCAAATGAGCTCAAAGATTGGGCCGCACGTTTGTCGGCAATCTAGGACGAGGACATCAGACACGAATTCTTTCACATCCAGTCGGAGTTGGCTGAAATCATCTATCAAGATGTCCTTGCTAGATCGGGGCAGTTCTACCTAAACTGTCCACTGTCCAACAGTGATATTGACACAACGCTACAAATGCAGGCTGACAACGACCGCACATTCATGACCATCACGAAAGACGGCGGCTTCATCCACCCTCCAGTCCTTGAGTCGGGTCTAAAGTACTGATGCTATGTTGTAATTAAACTTTAATGAACTTGTATGTCTCTTTAGTTTGGAAAGTCGTTGAACATATATGTGTAGTAGCACCATGAATGGTGCTATTAATGTGTTGCTTTTCTCTTTCGATCCTTTTGTTGCATACTTATATATTGCTTATATATTATCTATAAATTGCTTTTGGTTGTCTAGTGCATAGAGATGTCATCGTATGTCGTGTAAAAGGGTGAGGTTCCCGGAGTCTATGACGACTGGGAGGAGTGTCGGAGACAGGTTCATCATTTCAGTGCTAACAGTTACAAAGGGTACACCACTAGGGCGCAGGCGGAAGCTAGATACGCGCGCTATCTAGCGGGAGAGAGGAGGGAGCGGAGGAGGAACCGGATGAAGATTAGTTTCATCACGATGATGCTCATCGTGACCGCAACCCTCTTCTATGCGATGGTAGTTTAAATATCGACTTGTAATTAATGTGAAGAAAAACTCGCTACTCGCGGTCCCTAGACTTGTAATGTTCTAACTTTGTTCGGTATTTTGAATTCGGAGACTAATATGATGAATTGTATTCGGAGACTATTCTTCTATTGTATTCAATAAATCTGCAATTTATATATATGTTGTGCTATTTATATTCTGTGCTATTATGTATATTTTAACCTGTACAAATATCAGAAAAGAAAAAAAATCATAATATTCATAGTAGTGGCGCACCTCCAGGAGGTGCGCCATTAGTATCTGGGATAGTAATGGCGCACCAGGTGGTGCGCCATTATTGTCTTGGATAGTAATGGCGCACCAGGTGGTGCGCCACTGTTATGTATATTAATAGTGGCGCACCAGGGGTGAGCCATTACTATTTATTAGTAGTGGCATGATAATAATGGCGCACCTATAGTGCGCCATTAATAGGTAAAGTTGGTGGGCCACTAATAGACCTTTTTCCAGTAGTGCTAGATGTTATTAGTAGTATGTTGTAGTGCATCTTGACCACTATTTCCTCATGCCTTGTTTGAGCATTTTAGATTTATGTAGCTTGTTGCTCGAGGGTGTAGAAAATGTCATGTTGCCGTTTTTGGCAGATTGTAGTGATTTCTTGTTTAGCTCGTAGTTGTTGAACCGTTGCTCCGTTTCGGTCGTGTCCTACATGAAACTTGCTTAGAATCTTGTGTTGTTTCATACTTTGTTGCTGCCTTCTTGGTTTTGGATGCTTGTGACTGTCGTGCACAGTATTGCATTTATGCCATCATATCTTTCCGTGTTCGTATCTTTTGAACCATAGCTCCATTGAAGATTTTCTCTATGTGTAAATTGATTGAAACGATGCGTAGAATCACGTGAACCTATTTATTTTCCTGTTTCAAAAATATTAAAACATTTTAGTTCAGATCTGGACAGAATTATAAATTGACATATGAGGTCATCTCGGAGATGCTATATGTCGTTTCCGACCTCATTTAAAATACCTAGATAGTTAGCTTAATTACGCTTCACCTCTTTCCATGTTCAACCACAATTAATACTGTCGTGTACCTAATCGGGATAGAACTAAATAATTTGTATGTGGAGTTTCGTCAATATGCAACTCGTACCATATTGGACTTCACTTAATGTGTAGTATTTGATTGTTGTGAATTGCCATGCCATGTCTTGCATATATTCAACTGATCATGCATCATATGTGGATTGCATCTTGTCATGCATGTGCCGTGGTGAATATCTGTGTTGATGCTTGTTTTCGGTTTCCTTCATCTCGATAGAGTTCCGCAAGCGTGTCGGAATGTGAGGACCCGTTGACTACATCAGTTCGTCTGCTTCATGGAGGCATTCTTCTTCCAATCGGGATCTCAGGCAAGATGACCATTTCCCCAGATACCGTTACTATCATTGCCATGCTAGTGTTACCTTTTCTATCGTTATGTCTCGCTTCCTACCACATGTTAAATATAAGCCTCTCAACATTGCTATGATAACCTTCAACCTGTTGACAACCTAGCAAACCACTGATTGGCTATGTTACCGCTTGCTTAACCATGTGTTAGCGTTGCTAGTTATAGGTGCAGTTGCTTCCATGTGATAACATGTGTTCCTTGTTATATCACCCTACTAATGCTATTTAATTTAATGCCCCTATATACTTGGTAAAATGTGGAAGGCTCGGCCTTTCTATCCTCGTGTTTTCTTCCACCTTTGCGCCCCTTAGTTTCGTCTACTGGTGTTATGTTCCATAACTGAGCGCTCCTAACACGATCGGGGTTGTTATGGGGACCCCCTTCATAATTCATTTTAAATTAAGACTGGTGTGGCAAGGCCCAATTTTGGTTCTATATTTTCCCAACATAATAATTCTGTTAATATTGAATAGCATAGGGAGTTAGCGCTACCCGGGGAGTAATTCAACATAATACAAGGAGGGCCAGTGCTGATGGTGCTGGTCCAAAACAGATCCACTTGCGGGGCCACCCGGGACAACTCGGGGGATGTCTATCCGGCGACCGTACGTAGTGCTCATCCGTCGTGTCTAGAGAAAGAGATACGCGGCTCCTATCGGGATCATCGACATGTCGGGCGGCCTTGCTAGATTAGTTTTACCTTTGACGAAATATCTCGTGCATCGGAATTCCGGTGATGCTTTGGGTAATCTCAGAGTTGAGGTTTTCCACTAAGGAGTCTGATGAGATCGCGAGTTTCGTGATTGAGGATTCCTATGCGGCTTGTGGTAATTTTTGATGGACTAGTTGGAGAACCCCTGCAGGGTTAAACCTTTTGGAAAGCCGTGCCCGCGGTTATGTGGCAACGTGGAAACTTTGTTTAACACTAGTTCTAGACAACTTGAAGTTAACTTAATTAAAATATGCCAACTAAGTGCGTTACAGTGACTGTCTCTTTTGCGGGTTCCTTCTCTGATCGAGCACACGGTGGGGTTATGTGTGACGTAAGTAGGTGTTCAGGATCATTCATTTGACCATCAGTAGTTCACGTCTGTTAAGCGTAGAACATCCCCCTCTTATTCTTGTACTCGTAAGTTAGCCACCTCATACATTGCTTAGTCGCTTGCTGCAGTCTCACCACTAAACCATACCTTACCCATTAAGCTTTGCTAGTCTTGATACCTTTGGAAATGAGATTGCTGAGTCCCCTGTGGCTCACAGATTACTACAACACCAGTTGGAGGTACAGGTAAAGAGATACTTTACGCGAGCGCGTTGATTGTTCATTTGGAGTTTCTTCTTCTTCATCATCGATCTAGGATGGGTTCGAGGCCGGCTGCGTGGGATAGCAAGGATGGACGTCGTTTTCTTTTCTCGTTTGTTTTCGTCCGTAGTTGGACCGTGCTCTTGTTCGTGATATTTATATATTGTACTAATGTGACTCTGATGTAGCTTGTGGCGAGTGTAAGCCAATTCGATATACTCTTCTCTTTAGTACATGTAATTGTAACGATATCCATTCTTGCGAAACAACGAGATGTGCTTCTATCCGCATCGAGGCCCTCGCGCCAAAATAAGGATAGGGTAGCATCTTGGGCGTTACACGTCTGCCGGCAAGCAGAAGCTAGAGGCGCAAGGTCCTACCCTGGCTCCTCTGCTCTTAGAGTGGGCTCTTTCCAAGGACATGGATCTCGTCCCCATGCTTCCATTGACCGCGGTCGAGTCCAACGAGCACGGGAGGACCCCGATCTGGCCCGCAGCATAGAGAAGCGGCCCGCGTCAAAGGCGGTATACCCCTTCTTCCTCCATGGCGTCTACGCCGGGCTGGTGCCGCCTTTCTCCCGGTTCTTCACCGCCATCGTTAACCATTATGGGATTCAGACTCTTCACCTCCAGCCCAAGTTTGTGTTGCTCCTATCCATCTTCGCTTTCCACTGCGATGCCTCCGTAGGCGTGCGGCCTTCAGTAGCCATCTTCCGCCATTTATTCAGCCTGTGCCTGCATGACGGCGCCCATATGTCGGCATGTGTCTCTTTTGTGGCGGCCCAGAGCGGCAATCTGCTCCTGAAGGCTGGGAAGAAGGTGGAAAACTTCAGGCAATGTTGGGTTCTTATGAGCCTCAAGGACGCCAACCGTCGGCTGGAGGAGCCGAAGGGGCTGCCGGAGAAGACTTCTTCATGGAGCTCGGCGAAGCTCTCCGACCCTCGGGCCGTACCCGTCCTAGAGCGCTTCTCCCGCGACATCAACGCCAAGAGGCTGACTAGTGGGAAGATAGTGAAGGAATTCTTGGCGCAACGCCTGGCGCCCTTTCAGGCCCACTCCAGGCCCGTGTGGGATTACTGTGCGAGTGATGACGAGCTCAAGCTCTGGTCCCAGGACCTTCCCACTTAGGAGCTGAGCAGGGTCATGGCGATCTTGCTGGGCGGTGATCCTGGTGACCTGCCTAAGGCTCTAGGTCTGCTCTACCATCTTGATGATCGAGCCAACGTGATCACCTGGCTGCCTGTCTTCGATGAGCGGAGATTCCTCCAGGCTGAGGGCTCCGGTTCGGTAGAGGTGTCATCTAACGACACCTCTGGTGAGGGGGACTGCCCAACAAGCGCACCTCTCCCATCATAGGTCGTGCTTCTGCGCAAGCTTGAAGATGATGATGCCACCGGTGTGGTCTCCGCAGGGATCTCCTTGCGCCGACCAGGACCTCCAGGGTCCTGCGTCAGCCCCGCACACCACGCGGTCTGCGTGTCTGCCCCCCCAGAAGTGCAAGGCTGCGTCTTCCTTAGCGCATCCCGCCTCCGCCGGCGGAAATCCTGAGGCGTCGGGCTCACCCCCCTCCGTGGGGGGCCCTGTCGCTCCCGCCGTCGCGGGGGTGGAAAACAAGAAGAGATGGATCAACCAACAATAGTAAGTTACTTGTCTTGGCGCGCCATGCGCGTCCGTCGTCCTTGCTTGGCTGATTCCCTATCTTGCCTGATTTCCAGGGGCATCGGCTCGCCGAGGGCGAAGACAAAAAAACGGTCGTCAAGCCGAAGGCGACTCCTGACGAACCACCAGCCCCTCCAACGCGTCGCCGCCAGTTGATGAAGAGAGGGAGGCTCGCGCAACAACCTCTCCGGGATTAGTCGTCACACCCCCGAGGCCCCAAAGCGTCCTGAGGCGGTCATGGCGACGCCCTTGCCCCAGGGGCAGGCTCTTGAGGGCCCTCAGCCGCTGATGCGCCAATGCTCACATCCTCCGAGCAAAATGTGCAGCCCCCCGTCCCTCTTGACGATGCCTCCTTGACGGCACCGCCCGCGACAATGCTAGGGGCTTCTGAGGAGGAGGTCCTGAAGAGTTCGGTATTCACCCAGGATGTCCAAAACAGGGCCTTCCGCGCTCTGGGCAAGGTCACGGTCACGATGGTGAACGGCGAGAAGGAGGCCAAGGCCGCTCGTGCGTGTTCGCAAGGAGGCGATGTATGGATCTGCTGCAGCCACCAAACACTGCGAAGAGGCGGAGGCTCGCCTAAAGGCCCTCCAAGAAGAATAAGCCAGGCTAGCTGAGCTGCATCGCGTGCGGGTGGAAGAACTCACAGCCTGCAAGGCCAAGCTCGCCTTTGGGAAGAAGAGCTGCCCCAAGAGGAGAATCGCCTGGGCACCAAGCAGGCATGCTTGGAAGAGCAGGAGAAGGAGGTCGCCTCGAGGAAGGCCCTCCTTGATGCCAAGGGGGAAGCCCTCACCGGGGCCGAGAGGAAGAAGGTCGCGGAGCTGGTCGGCTTCCCTGATGTTGAGCTCAGGCTTCGCGTGGCGATCCGCTCCCTCTACCAGTACAGGTTCGACGAGTGTCTAGCCACCCCAAAGTGCGGCTTCGCTGCGCTCACGGCGGGGCTTGTCGTGGCGTTGGAGAAAGCCGTCATCCAGGTGGACAAGATCTTGGACAACGAGTGTCGCGACATCTTCTTTGAGGCCGCGACCCATGTCTTCAATCACCTCCATCTTCGTGAGTCGGCATTCGACTTCGGCTCCGTGATCCTACCGGTCCCCACTAAGGCCACCACAGCGCCGCGGAGGCGGTGAAGGGCCCAGTAGAGGCATTGGTGAAGAGGTTCGCCCACGTCGCCGCTTCTTCATCTCCGGATGCCGCTGAAGCTGATGATGGGGAAGACGATGATTATGACACCGACGACAAGCCCCCTGAAGATGAGGCGACCGGTGGCGGCGGCTCCTCCTGATTTCTCCCCCCTGTTATTTTTTCCTGCAATGCACATTGTGCCTCGTGGAGGCATCAAAATTATTAGCATTTTCAAGGACTTGCTAAGTCTTGTAATAACCGGCTGAATGCTTGAATGTTTTCTTCGCCTCGTTCCTTTCATGGTTGATGTGATACTCTGCATCAGTAGGGCATGCCCCGCGCGTACCTTCGCCGCGGTTGGACCGACCGGAATTCTAGGACGGCCCAAATGGGGAAGGGGCTACGAGCGCAGTTAGGCCCCTGAGTCGCGATGCTCAGGGGTCCCCCTTGACGCACGAGCTGCCCTCATGAGGGGAACGCATCAAGGATTTCGAGACTTTAGAACACTTGCACGTACCTCCTTGCGATTGAACCGACTGAAAAGCAAGGACGACCTGAAGGGGGAAGGGGCTACGAGCACAGTTTGGCCCCGGAGTCGCGATGCTCAAGGGTCCACCTTGACATGCAAGCGACTCCAATGTCCTTCCTAAGAAGCTAACAATTTGAGACTCCCAAAGTCTTTTTGCACTCTCCGTTGGAAGGGTCCGGCCCGCGCGTACCTCCACCTCGATTGGACCGACCAGAAACCAAGGACGGCCAAAAGGGGAAGGGGCTACGGGGGCAGTTCAGACTCCTGGCTCGCGATGCTCAGGAGTCCCCCTTAACATACGAGTGACTCCAGCGTTCTCCCAAAGAGATTTGAAGTGGCTTGTCAAGTGTGCTAGGATCTGCATCGTTAGGGCCCACCCCGCGCATACCTCCCCGCGATTGAACCGACCGGAAACCAAGGACGGCACAAAGGGGGAAGGGGCTCTGGGTGCAGTTAGGCCCCTGAGTTGCCATGCTCAGGGGTCCCCCTTGATGTACGAGCGGCTCCGTACCTCCAGTTGTCTGTCCCCCGCACTTGGCATGGGCGTAATCGCAGGTGGACTGTGTTGATTTCTTTGCCAGCTACGGGCATAGCCATTGGCGGGCTGTATTGGTGCCAGCTGTGGGCATAGTCATTGGCGGACATTGTTGGCACCGGTTGCGGGCATAGTCATTGGCGGACTGTGTTGATTTCTTTCGTCTTCTCCCCTGCGTGGAGCGTAGGCCTTCCACTAGGCATGGGATGGACCCCTCCACGTCCTTGGGGGCCCTGGGCATATATAGCCTCGGCTCATTATTACGTGAGAGTGTCATGGTTGGGGTGTATCTAGGAGGTTGCGAGGACACTTTGGCCTTGCGAGTGTCCATACCCCCGAGGCATTAGGCGTCTGACTTCGGAAGTCATTGGTGGACTGTGTTTATTACCACCCTCTTCTCCCCAGCGTGGAGCGTAGGGCTTCCACTAGGCGTGGGATGTAACCCTCCGCGTCCTTGGGGGGCCCTCGGCGTATACAGCCTCGACTCGTTATTAGGTGAGAGTGTCACGGTGGGGGTGTATATGGGAGGTTGCGAGGACACATTGGCCTCGAGAGTGTCCCTACCCCCGAGTCATTGGTGGACTAAGTTGATTTCATTTGAGTCATTGGCTAACCCGGCTGACTTCTTCTTCTTCGGTAGTGAGGCAGGGTAGTTGTTGCCTCAGGAGGCCTGCAAGGATAAGCTTAGACCGGAGCCCCCAAGCGGGGGGCCGACCGCACAAAAATACAAGGAAGGTAGAACGTTAGGGTTTGAAACGGCTAAGATTGAAACAACTGAAGGATACATAAATGAAAGTAGCTGCTGGTGTGTGCCCTGAGCTCGTGGAGGCCGCATGGCCCAAGGGGCGCCATCGGAAAGGGTGAGCCAAGAAGTTACCTGGCAGCAGACGACAAAAAGTCACCTAGCGGCCATGTCGCTAAAGTGCCGAAGGCACTGTCGTCGCCCGATCTCATTCTTCCACGGTAACGACCCTCACTGGTCCGCTATCTCCCGAGGCCCAGGGCCTTCGCTCGGCCCGAGCATCTCCTCCTTTTCCTCAACATGCCCCAGCAGGCTAGGCATGAGCATGGCCTGTTGGAGCCGCTGGTAGGTGGCAACCGCGTTCCTGATACGTCCATATTGCATCATGCTTTCATATTGATATTTATTGCTTTATGGGCTGTTATATTACTTTGTGGTACCATATTTATGCCGTTTTTCTCTTATTTTGCAAGGTTTATTTGAAGAGGGAGAATTCAGGCAGCTGGAATTCTGGACTAGAAAAGGAGCAAATCTTAGTCCACTATTCTGCACATCTCCAAATGCCCTACAAAGTTACGTGGAATTTTTTGGGATTATATAAAAAATACTGGGCGAAAGAAGTACCGGAGGGGGGCCACCAGGGCGCCACAAACCCTGCCACCGCCACCCCCCCCCCGCTGGTGGCGGAGGGCAAGCTAGTGTGCTCCCTGACGGCCCACTAGCCCCCCTCTTTTGCTATATGAAGGGTTTCGTTCCAGAAAAAATCATTCGGGAGCTTTTTCATGGTCTCGCCGCCGCCACAAGGCAGAACTTGAGCAGATCGAATCTAGAGCTCCGGCAAGACGATCCTGCTGGGGAAACTTCCCTCCCGGAGGGGGAAATCATCGCCATCACCATCACCAACACTCCTCTCGTCGGAGGGGAGGCATCTTCATCAACATCTTCATCAGCACCATCTCCTTTCCAATCCCTAGTTCATCTCTTGTAACCAATCTCCGTCTCACAACTCCGATTGGTACTTGTAAGGTTACTAGTAGTGTTGATTACTGTTTGTAGTTGATGCTAGTTGGATTACTTGGTGGAAGAGCTTCTGTTCAGATCCTTGATGCTATTCATTACACCTCTGATCATGATCATGATTATGCTTTGTGAGTAGTTACTTTTGTTCCTGAGGACATGGGATAAGTCATGCTGATAATAGTCTTGTGAATTTGATATTCGTTCGGTATTTTGATATGATATATGTTGTCTTTTCCTCTAGTGGTTTTATGTGAACGTCGACTACATAACACTTCACCATATTTGGGCCTAGAGGAAGGCATTGGGGAGTATAAGTAGATGATGGGTTGCTGGAGTGACAGAAGCTTAAACCCCAGTCTATGCGTTGATTCGTAAGGGGCTGATTTGGATCCACTAGTTTGATGCTATGGTTAGACGTTGTCTTAATTCTTCTTTTATAGTTGCAGATGCTTGAGAGAGAGGTTTATCATAAGTGGGATGCTTGTCCAACTAAGGGCAGTACCCAAGCGCCGGTCCACCCACATATCAAACTATCAAAGTAACGAACGTGAATCATATGAACATGATGAAACTAGCATGACAGAAATTCCCGTGTGTGGTCGGGAGCGTTTCTCCTCCTATAAGACATTGTTCGGGCTTGACCCTTGCTACAAAAGGGATTGGGCCACTTGCTGCACTATTGCTACTACTTGTTACATTTCACTTGTTACATTTCACCTCGCTAGAACATCACTTGTTACCGCTACTTTCAGTGCTTGCAGTTATTACCTTGCTGAAATCCGTTTATCAGAACCTTCTGCTCCTCGTTGGGTTCGACACTTTTACCTATCGAAAGGACTACGATTGATCACCTATACTTGTGGGTCATCAAGACTCTTTTCTGGCCCCGTTGCTGGGGAGTGAAGCGCCTTTGGTAAGTGGAAATTGCTAAGGAGACATCTATAAATTGTGCTGAAATTTATTGTCACTTGTCACTATGGAAACTGTTCCTTTGAGGAGTTTGTTCGGGGTATCTTCACCACGAATGGAAGCACGAGGAGTTTTTCCGCAACCTGAGGTACCTACTGAAAATATCTTTTATGAAATTCCTTCGAGTATGCTTGATAAACTGCTGGCTAATCCTTTTACAGGAGATGGATCTTCACATCCAGACATTCATATGATCTATGTAGATGAAGTTTGTGGTTTATTTAAGCTTGCAAGTTTGCCCAAGGATGAGGTAAATAAGAAAGTCTTTCCTTTATCTTTGAAGGATAAGGCGTTGACATGGTATAGGCTACATGATGATACTGGATCATGTGACTACAATCGGTTGAAATTGGAATTTCATCAAAAGTTTTATCCTATGCATTTAGTACATCATGATCGGAACTTTATTTATAACTTTTGGCCTCGTGACAGGGAAAGCATAGATCAAGCTTGGGGGAGGCTTAAATCAATGCTATATTCATGCCCCAATCATGAGCTGTCGAGAGAAATTATCACTGAAAACTTTTATGCTTGGCTTTCTCATGTAGATCGTACCATGCTTGACACTTCTTGTGCCAGTTCTTTTACGAAGAAGGATATTGACCACAAGTGGAATTTATTGGAAAGAATCAAACACAACTCTGAAGATTGGGAGCTGCAGGAAGGTAAGGAGTCAGGTATGAATTTCCACTTTGATTGCGTTAAATCTTTTGTTGAGACAAACACTTCTAGAGATTTTAGCGCTAAGTATGGACTTGTCACTCAGATAGTAGCTTCTCTATGTGAATCTTTTGCTGCTCATGTTGATCTTCCCAAAGAGAAGTGGTTTAAGTATCAGCCTCTTGTGGAAAGCAACATAGTCAAAACCAATCTAGTTGAGGAGAAAGTCATTGCTTTTAGTGATCCTATTGTTCCTTGTGCTTACACTGAGAAACCACCATACCCTGTTAGGATAAAGGGTTATTCTAAAGCTCCAACTGTGATACGTAGGGGTTACATTAGACCACTTGCACCCCGTCAGGAGATTAGAGTTGAACCTAGTGTTGCTATTATAAAGATCTCTTAGCCGAAGGCTTAGACGGGCATGTTATCAAATTCTGTGAGGACTCCGCTAGAATTGCTAAACCTCACGCGAAAGACAAAGACGGACCTGTAGTTGGCTTGCCCGTTGTTTCTATCAAGATAGGAGATCACTGTTACCATGGTTTATGTGATATGGGAGCTAGTGTTAGTGCAATACCCCGTTCTCTATATGATGAAATCAAAGATGAGATTGCACCTGCTGAGTTAGAACCCATTGATGTCACTATTACGCTAGTTAATAGAGACACTATCTGTCCCCTGGGAATTGTGAGAGACGTAGAAGTCCTGTATGGTAAGACGAAGTATCCTACTGATTTCCTCGTCCTTGGTACTGCACAAGATAGCTTTTGTCCCATCATATTTGGTAGACCCTTTCTCAACACTGTCAATGCTCACATTGATTGCATTAAGCAGACCGTCACTATTAGTTTCGAGGGTGTGTCTCATGAATTTAACTTCTCCAAGTTTGGAAGACAACCCCGTGAAAAAGAGTCGTCTGGTAGGGATGAAATCATTGCTCTTGCCTCTATTGCCGTACCTCCTACGGATCCTTCGGAGCAATATCTGTTGAGCATGAAAATGATATGCATATGGAGAAGAGAGATGAGATAGATAAAATTGTTTTAGAACAATATCCTATTCTCAAGAATAATCTGCCTGTTGAACTGCTTGGGGATCCTCCCCGACCAAAGGGTGATCCTGTGTTCGAGCTTAAACAGTTGCCTCATACTCTTAAGTATGACTATCTTGATGAGAAGGAGATATATCCTGTTATTATTAGTGCTCTCCTCTCAGAGCACGAAGAGAAGAAGTTACAAAAACTCTGAGGAAGCATCGTGCTGCTATTGGATATACTCTTGATGATCTTAAGGGTATTAGTCCCACTCTATGTCAGCACAAGATTAAAACTGATCCTGACTTCAAACCAGTTGCCGATCATCAAAGGATATTGAATCCTAAGATGAAAGAGCTCGTTAGAAAAGAAATATTAAAGCTTCTGGAAGCAAGAATCATTTATCCTGTTGCTCATAGTGATTGGGTAAGTCCAGTACATTGCGTACCTAAGAAGGGAGGTATCACCGTCGTTCCTAATGATAAGGATGAACTAATCCCACAAAGGATTATTACTGGCTATAGGATGGTGATAGACTTCCGGAAACTGAACAAGGCAACCAGGAAAGATCATTATCCTTTGCCGTTTAGCTACCAAATGCTAGAAAGGCTATCAAAACACACACACTTCTGCTTTCTAGACGGTTATTCAGGTTTCTCGCAAATACCTGTTGCACAATCTGATGAGGAGAAAACCACTTTCACCTGCCCCTTCGGTACCTTTGCTTATAGACGTATGCCTTTTGGCTTATGCAATGCACCTGCCACCTTTCAAAGATGTATGATGACTTTATTCTCTGACTTTTGTGAAAAGATTGTCGAGGTTTTCATGGATGACTTCTCTGTTTACGGGTCTTCCTTTGAGGATTGCCTCAGCAACCTTGATCGAGTCTTATAGAGATGCAAAGATACCAACCTCGTCTTGAATTGGGAGAAGTGCCACTTTATGGTTAATGAAGGTATCGTCTTAGGACACAAAATCTCTGAAAGAGGCATTGAAGTTGATAAGGCTAAGGTTGATGCAATTGAGAAAATGCCTTTCCCCACAGATATCAGAGGTATACGAAGTTTCCTAGGTCATGCTGGTTTCTATAGAAGGTTCATTAAAGACATCTCTAAGATTTCTAGGCCTCTTACCAACCTCTTGCAGAAGGATGTTCCTTTTGTTTTTGATGAGGATTGTGAGGAAGCTTTCAAAATACTTAAGAAGGCTTTGATAACCGCACCTATTGTTCAACCACCTGACTGGAACATGCCCTTAGAAATCATGTCCGACGCTAGTGATTATGCTGTTGGTGGTGTTCTAGGACAAAGATTTGACAAGAAATTGAATGTTATTCACTACGCTAGTAAAACTCTAGACAGTGCCCAAACAAAGTATGCCACTACGGAAAAGGAGTTTTTAGCAGTCGTGTTTGCATGTGAAAAGTTCAGATCTTACATAGTTGACTCCAAAGTCACTATTCACTCTGATCATGCTGCTATTAAGTACCTTATGGAGAAGGACGCTTAGCCTAGACTGATCATATGGGTTCTCCTGCTACAGGAATTTGATTTGCACGTCCATGACCGAAAGGGTGCTGATAACCCTGTAGCAGATAACTTGTGTAGGCTAGAGAATGTCCTTGATGACGCACTACCTATTGATGACAACTTCCCTGATGAGCAATTGAATGTCATCCGCACTTCACATAGTGCACCGTGGTATGCCGATTATGCAAACTATATCGTAGCCAAATACATACCACCCAGTTTCACCTATCAGCAAAAGAAGAAATTCTTCTTTGATTTGAGACACTACTTTTGGGATGATCCTCACCTTTACAAGGAAGGAGTAGATGGTGTTATTAGACGTTGTGTGCCTGAACATGAACAGGGACATATCTTGCAGAAGTGTCATTCCAAAGCCTACGGAGGACACCACACTGGAGATAGAACTGCCCACAAGGTATTGCAATCAGATTTCTATTGACCCACTCTCTTCAAGGATGCCCGTTTTGTCTTTTCTTGTGACGAATGCCGAAGAATAGGGAATATCAGTAAGCGTCAGGAAAAGCCTATGAACTATTCACTTGTCATTGAACCATTTGATGTCTGGGGCTTTGATTATATGGGACCCTTCTCGAGTTCCAATGGGTACACTCACATCTTAGTTGCTGTGGATTACGTCACTAAGTGGGTAGAAGCTATCCCCACTAAAAACGCTGATTACCACACCTCTATTAAGATGCTTAAAGAAGTCATTTTCCCAAGATTTGGAGTCCCTAGATATTTGATGACTGATGGCGGTTCACACTTCATTCATGGTGTTTTCTGCAAGATGCTCGCTAAGTATGATGTCAACCATAGAGTTGTATCTCCTTATCATCCTCAGTCTAGAGGACAAGTGGAGTTGAGTAATAGGGAGATCAAATTGATCCTACAAAAGACCGTCAATAGATCTCGAAAGAATTGGTCTAGCAAACTTGACGATGCACTATGGGTTTATAGGACTGCTTATAAGAATCCCATGGGCATGTCGCCGTATAAAATGGTTTACGGTAAGGCCTGTCATTTACCTCTTGAGCTGGAACACAAAGCTTATTGGGCAATCAAAGAGCTCAACTTTGATTTCAAACTTGCCGGTGAGAAGCGGTTGTTTGATATCAGCTCGTTAGATGAATGGAGGGCCCAGGCATACGAGAATGCCAAGTTGTTCAAGGAAAATGTTAAGAGATGGCACGACAAGCGAATACACAAACGAGAGTTCAATGTAGGTGATTATGTCCTGGTATACAATTCTCGTTTAAGATTCTTCACAGGCAAGCTTCTCTCTAAATGGGAAGGTCCTTATGATATCGAGGAAGTATATCGTTCCGGTGCCATGAAAAGCAATAACACAGAAGGAAATTTTCCTAGAGTGGTAAATTGGCAAAGAATCAAGCATTACATCTCTGGTACTCCCATAAATGTTGAGACCAATATCATCAATGTCATAACTCTAGAGGAGTACATAAGGGATGTTTATCAGCCTGTTTCGGACCCTAAAAATGAAGAAGTATCTGTTTCGGTAAGAAATTGGACTCCGATGCTTTTCCAATAGGAAATTTCCTCCGTTTTGCAATTTTTGGAAAATTAGAAAAATAAAAAGCAGTTCGGAGAGCGCACGAGGTGGCCATAGGCTTGGACACCGCCACCTACCCCCCTTGTGGCGGAGGGAGCGCTTGTGGGCACCTCGTGTGCCTCCTGGACTCCGTTTTCTTGCGGAGCACTCCTTCTAGTCCAGAAAAAATCAATATATACTCGCCCGAAGGTTTTGATCTCCGTATCGCGCAGTTTTCCTCTGTTTTCGTTTCGAGCTTGTTGTCTGCCGCAGATTTAGAGCAAAGATGTCTCACGAATCTGTCGGGGAGAATGATCTTCACCAAGTTCATGAAGAAGTAGATGCTGATCTGAAAAGAGTAGAAGTCACGGAAGCAAGGGACCAAGCTAAGGAGAAAATCCAAGCTAGGGAGGAAGTTCAACCTATGTTCAATATTGAAGACGTTGAAGGAGTAGATTTTCTCCAACCCTTCCTCCACGTCCTGTCTCCATCCTTGATTGAACTCTTGAGGTTTTGCGAAACAAATCGTGCTCGCAATATTTCCCTTTCTTGTGAAGTTGTTTTGCTGGAAAACCATGTCACAGATCTCAAAGGTATAAATCAAAGATTGATCGGTCTCTTGGAATCAAAGGCAACAACTCCACCACCTTCACTACCAAAGGAAGAGAACTAAGCATTGGTATGGGCAATCCCCTTGGCTTCTGCCAAGCTTGGGGGAGTTGCCCTGGTATCGTATCACCTTTATGTGTTTTGCTTTTACCTTTGTTTTAGTTATTGCCTTTTCAGTTTTTATTTCTTCTCTTAGTGGAATAAGTCTTTAGTGTTTAGTTTGATTCTTTTGCTTTTGTCTCTCCCCCGATGTATTCGAGCTTGCGAGGTATATAATAAAGAGTATCTTAGTCAAGGGATTTGCTTTGTGCCATGATCAAAAGTATGAAAAGAACGATAGCATCAAAGATCATGAGTCGATCTTATGGAAAGTGATAGCTTCACATATGACACGTATGATGATTGGAACTTGTTGAGAATAAATCAACATAGACCTCAGTCATTGGTGCAATTAATAAGAAGTAATAAGGAAAGAGAGGTTCACATATAAATATATCATCTTAGACACTTTTTACAATTATGAGCACTCACCAAACTATTACATGCTTAGGAGTAGATGTCGGACAAGGAAGACAACATAATAAATTGTGTTTGCTTGGTTCCGAACAATGTTATATGATTAGAGATCCCTTAGCATGTGACGATTGCTTGCACCTCACATTAGCCAAAACTCCCGCACCAAGTAGAGATACTACTTGTGCATCCATAAACCTCCAACCCAATTTTGCCATGAGAGTCCACCATACCTACCTATGGATTGAATAAGATCCTTCAAGTAAGTTGTCATCGGTACAAGCAATAAAAATTGCTCTCTAATATGTATGATCTATTAGTGTGTGGAAAATAAGCTTTGTACGAACCTGTGATGAGGAAGACATAAAAGCGACAGACTGCATAATAAAGTTCTTTATCACAGGAGGTAATATAAAGTGACGTTCCTCCGCACTAAGAGGACACACATTCAAACCTCAAAAGCGCATGACAACCTCTGCTTCCCTCTGCGAAGGGCATATATTGTACCTTTAGTTTTTGCCCTTGAAAGAGTCATGTTGATCTTCACCAATTCCCTATTTTTGCCTTTGTCTTGGCTACCGTCACATGCTTGGGAAAGATATATATTCATATATCAACTTGGAGTTGAGTACTTATGCTTTATTATTGTTGACTTTACCCTTGAGGTAAATCGTTGGGAGGCAAAACTATAAGCCCCTATCTTCCTCTGTGTCCAGCTGAAAATTTGACACCATGAGTACCTCGTGAGTTGTAACAATTGTGGAAAACAAAAGAGATGATTGAGTATGTGGATTTGCCTTACAAGCTCTTACTTGACTCTTTCTGATGTTGAGATAAATTGCAATTGCTTCAATGACTTTGGACTGTTGTTGGTTACTTCTCAGTAAGGTTTTTGCTTCATGCTTTGCTTTGTGAAGGAATTGTTACTTTCCCATAAGAATCTTTATGATGTATTGCTGTTATATGTGTGATCATGATGCCCTCAGGTCCGTATTATGTTTTATCGACACCTTCGTCCCTCAACATGTGGACATGTTTATGGAACTTGGTTTTCGCTTGAGGACAAGCGAGGTCTAAGCTTGGGGAGTTGATACGTCCATATTGCATCATGCTTTCATGTTGATATTTATTGCTTTATGGGCTGTTATATTACTTTGTGGGACCATATTTATGCCTTTTTCTCTTATTTTCAAGGTTTATTTGAAGAGGGAGAATTCAGGGCGCTGGAATTCTGGACTGGAAAAGGAGCAAATCTTAGTCCACTATTCTGCACATCTCCAAATGCACCGAAAAGTTACGTGGAATTTTTTGGGATTATATAAAAAATACTGGGCGAAAGAAGTACCGGAGGGGGCCACCAGGGCGCCACAAGCCCTGCCACCGCCACCCCCCTGGTGGCAGAGGGCAGGCTTGTGGGCTCCCTGACGGCCCACTAGCCCCCCTATTTTGCTATATGAAGGGTTTCGTTCCAGAAAAATAATTCGGGAGCTTTTTCGTGGTTTCGTCGCCGCCACGAGGCGGAACTTGAGCAGATCCAATCTAGAGCTCCGGCAGGAAGATCCTGTCGGGGAAACTTCCCTCCCGGAGGGGGAAATCGTCGTTGTCGTCATCACCAACACTCCTCTCATCGGAGGGGAGGCATCTTCATCAACATCTTCATTAGCACCATCTCCTCTCCAATCCCTAGTTCATCTCAGGTAACCAATCTCCATCTCACGACTCCGATTGGTACTTGTAAGGTTACTAGTAGTGTTGATTACTCTATGTAGTTGATGCTAGTTGGATTACTTGGTGGAAGAGTTTATGTTCAGATCCTTAATGCTATTCATTACACCTCTGATCATGATTATGATTATGCTTTGTGAGTAGCTACTTTTGTTCTTGAGGACATGGATAAGTCATGCTGATAATAGTCATGTGAATTTGATATTCGTTCGGTATTTTGATATGATGTATGTTGTCTTTTCCTCTAGTGGTGTTATGTGAACGTCGACTACATAACACTTCACCATATTTGGGCCCAGAGGAAGGCATTGGGGAGTAGTAAGTAGATGATGGGTTGCTGGAGTGACAGAAGCTTAAACCCCAGTATATGTGTTGCTTCGTAAGGGGGCTGATTTGGATCCACTAGTTTAATGCTATGGTTAGACGTTGTCTTAATTCTTCTTTTGTAGTTGCGGATGCTTGCGAGAGAGGTTAATCACAAGTGGGATGTTTGTCCAAGTAAGGGCAGTACCCAAGCGTCGGTCCACCCACATATAAAACTATCAAAGTAACGAACGCGAATCATATGAACATGATGAAACTAGCATGAAAAAAATTCTCGTGTGTCCTCGGGAGCGTTTTTCCTCCTATAAGACTTTGTTCTGGCTTGTCCCTTTCTACAAAAGGGATTGGGCCACTTGCTGCACTATTCCTACTACTTGTTATTTTTCACTTGTTACGTTTCACCTCGCTACACCATCACTTGTTACCGCTACTTTCAGTGCTTGCAGTTATTACCTTGCTGAAATCCGTTTATCAGAACCTTCTGCTCCTCGTTGGGTTCGACACTCTTACTTATCGAAAGGACTACAATTGATCCCCTATACTTGTGGGTCATCAGTTCCCCAGCCCGAAGGTCATGAGGGCGCCGGTGCCCGGGAACACCCGCTGATGGTCAGTTAGCGCGGGCCAGAAGGGGCCTTGAGCCGCGACTTTGTCGGTTACGAGCGCGTTGATGCAGATGCGGGGCCGGTCGAGTGTGCCGACAACGGCGACTGCGATTGGTGGTGCAGGGAAGTCCCCGCCTCGCACGGTCTGGGCCTCTCAAAGTTCTCAGATTGCTCTGATGACGTACTCACGGGAGCTGGGTGCACGCGAGGTGAAGATCGCCTTCGGGTTGTGCTCGTGCGCCACCCTCGCCTCACTGGTCAGCCCCGGGACCTCCCCGGTGGGAGCCCCCAGCCCTGACCCAAGGGGACGTCGAGCGTGCCTTCCTTTTCGATGGGAGGCATGGCCCCGCCGCCCGGCATGGACCCTGAAGCCCCAGGGCGTTCCGTGGGGAGGAGTTCCTTCTTCTTTGTGCATGGGTCCTCGCAAGGCGACTCGCCTTCTTCGTCGTCCGAGCGCTCCACCGCTACTACGCGGTAGGCGTGCTCTAGTATAGAGACGACATCCTTCTCATCGCAGGCGATGGTGATGACGCCGCCGCTCCCTAGCATCTTGAGGATGTTGTAGCGATGGTGGGTTACTGCCATGAACTTGGCAAGAGCCGGGTACCCAAGGATCACGTTGTACAACAGGTGGACGTGCCCGACGTCGAAGACGATGATCTCCGTGTGGTAGTTCTTGCGCTAGTCGAAGGTGACTGGCAGATGCACCTACCCAATGGGCACGATGGACCCATCTGTGACTCCTGAGAAGGGCTTGGTCAGCCTGAGCTGTTCGTAGGACAGCTGGAGTTTCTTGAAGGTATCGACCAAGAGGAAAATTGAACCCTGCTCCACTGACGATAAGGGTCTTGGTGACGAGGACGTTGCTGATGGTCGGGGTGCACATCATTGGGAGTTTTCCAGCCATGAACGAACACTTGAGGTGGTCACTTGGGTCAAAGTTGATGGTGGTTTGGGACCAGTTGAGGTGGCCCATCGTTTCAGGCTTCGGGAGGGCGGCATTCACCTCCCGTGCGAACTACTTGAAGGCACGGTTGGATGCTAGGGTCTGGGCGTTGCCCAGGATAGAGGCTACCGCCCTGACCTCCTGGAAGCCCCGGCCCCATTGTCTTGCATGTCTTCGTCTCTCCTTGGGTGGAGGAGGCAGCGGGGGCAACCCAGCCTCACAAGGGCGAGCCTCACTTGGCTCACAGCATCGTTGTCCCTCCTGAGGGTTGTCATGCGAGCGTTCGTCCCGAGTCTGGTCGCGCCAGGGTTCCTCCTGAGGCTGGCCAGGCCAACGGTCTTCATGAGGCTATTCACGCCACCCCTGACGCGACTCCCGGTTATCCGAGCGGCCTCTACTGTGGCCACCGCCACATGCGGGGCCTTTGTCGACCCGTCCGGGGCGCCTGCTGATGTGCTCGGCATGCACCAGGCGGAGCTCTTGGCACACGGTGGTAACATGGCCGCGGGTGCCATGCAAGACGCACGTTGTCCCCGCTCCTGACGGACGCCCTCCCCCTTGGCCGTACTTTGCCTCAGGCTCGGCTGCAAGCACCGCAGGAGCCTTGTGCTTCGCCTCCTTGGCCTTGGCCTTCTTCTCTTCTAGTTCTGCCGCATGAGGCCCGAGGAGTGACATGCGACCTTCTTCAGCCCTGGAACACTTGTTTACCTGGTTGAACATCTCAAGTGCGGTGCTCATCTCATCACTCATGGCGAGCTCCTCCTTCATCTTGAGGTCGATGACTCCGTCGGACAAGGCCGAGATGACGGCCTCGTCCAACGCCTTGGGGATCTTGAGGCGCATGAACGTGAGGCATTGTATGAACTTGTGCAGGTACTCCCCGTCATGCTGCTTGATGCGCCATAGGTTGTTCACGGTGGGGACGCAGTCACAAGTGCCCTTGAAGTTAGAGACGAAGCGCTCGCGTAGGATATCCCAAGAGGTGATGGACGCCTTTGGGAGGTTGAGGAGCCAAGAGAGTGCGCCGCCCTTGAGCGCCATGGGGAACCAGCACACCATGACCTTGTCGCCTCCTCCTACCACCCTGATGCTCAACGTGTAGAGTTGCAGGAATTCAGCCGGGTCCAGGGTGCCGTCAGAGCGCGGGGGCAGGTCGGGCTTGAACTTGCAGGGCCACGTAGTTGGGCAGAGCTCACGGGCGATGGCGAGGCATCCCACCGGTCCGAAAGGTGTAGCGCGCGGGGGGCGACCTGGTCCTGTTGTTCCAATGGGTCTGCTTCGGGCGGGGCGCGCTCGCGGTCCGGGACTTGCAGCGCCGGTAGCGTGCGCGCGTCGGCACGTGGTCAAGGAACCACCTGACAGCTCGCTTCGTCTCCTGGCCTCTCCCTGGGCTCACAAGGTCGGTCGCGGAGACGCGCTTCCTACATGGGCTCAGGACGTACGTTACGCTGCGGTGGTGGGGGTGGAGCATCTTGCTCCTCGTCGTTTGCTTGGGACGGTTGGGGCCGAGATGAACGGGAGAGCGCTGCGGAGTCG
The DNA here is from genome assembly GCF_904849725.1 of Hordeum vulgare subsp. vulgare. NCBI lineage: Eukaryota > Viridiplantae > Streptophyta > Magnoliopsida > Poales > Poaceae > Hordeum > Hordeum vulgare. The sequence goes on along the minus strand of NC_058520.1, from coordinate 229,128,187 downwards.
TCGGCGGTGGAGACGAGCTCCTCGATGCGCTGGAGCCAGTCTTTGTGGCGGTCAGGGGAGGGCTGGTAGCAGAGCAGCGCGGTGGCCATGGAAAGCGCGTGTCGGCCATGTGGCATCTCCGGCCGGGCGTGTGAGGCCGACCCGGAAGCCTGAACGAGCGACGGAGTGGCGGTGCGGCCGTTGGGGTGCTCGATAGCCTGCTGAGAGGAACCCTGTTGTTCTTGAGCGTCGGGGCCCGTGGAGGCATTCACCACGGGCGATGGTGACCTGCGCACGCCGGCGGGGCCAACAGGCGCCATCTGAGCAACGCAGGTGGCGCGGCGTTAGGCGCGAGCCCGACTAGCGTCAGCCATAGGAGCGGTGAAGTTTGGTGAAGGCGGAACTTGGAGGAAACCTTGACACGCCCCCTACTTGGCACGCCAAATGTCGGATTTCGGGCTCCGCAAAACCCTAAAGATTCGAACCGAGGGGCGTGTACAAAGATCTCACCTAGCTCGTTACTCAACGGACAAGGCAAAGAACTCACTCGATGGCGAGGGAGACACAAAACACGACCTTTTACCAAGGTTCGGGCCGCTGGGAAGCATAGTACCCTACTCCTGCTTTGTTGGATTTCCTCTCTTGGAGGTGGGTGGATGAACTAGTACAGTGCTCAGGAGCCTCCGGAGGTTGGGTGCCTTTGCGTGGTTCTAGTGGGTGAATGAATGAATCGTGGTCCTCCTCTACGAAGCAACCTATCCTATATATATAGTGGCGGCCACGGTCCTTTTCACTTATCATTTCGGAGGGAAGGGATCCCATAGTGGCCAATTTTGAAGGGTAACATGGGAACATGCTCCCCTGCCCAAAGGTGGTCTTCGCGTGCAAAGTTGTTGCCCGCGCTGCAGGGACGGGCCCGGGCATGATGTCTGACCTCCTGGCGGGCAGTGACGGCCTTGTTGCACCAGGTATGTTCTTGAATCCTTTGGAAGATGCCTAGGGAACCCCGGTATGTCCTTGAAACCTTTGGAAGATGCCTAGGGAACCCTCATATGTCCTTGAATCCTTTGCACTAAAGGGGAAACTGTACCGCTATGCTGTCTGATGCACGCATGTCCTTCCTCTACGCCATCCTTGACTCCTGAGGCCTCACCTCGCCTCGGAATATCCGTCGCTCCGGAGGGGTCCTGAGGAGGCCCCCCTACGGTTCTTGATGTTGTTCCTCCTCGTGAGGCTTGGCCCCACGCGAGGGTATTGTGTTGGGTGGTGCCGCGCTCGGTTGTGTTCGCTTGATGATGTGGGCCAGCCCTGGAACACATGCAGGGCGGTATAAGTACCCCCATTCCCAGAACGCCGACAACATTATCTTGAGAAAAAGTGAAAGTCTTCAGTCAATGAGGTCAATATGTTCAGATAATATTTTATCTTCAAAATGTTTTGAGAATGCATACGACCTCGCTTTTCTAATTATTTCAAAAGTACATGTGTGTAGCAGAATCAGTAGTCTAAATTCGTTTGTAGAATTTTTGTAGATACATCTAGACTCACTTGGTGCCTCCTCTCATTGGAACGCACCTGTGAAGTCTTTGACAAAGTCAAAGATAGTGGCTAGAGATAATACTCCCGAGAAGGGTGGAAGACAAAGATGTCTGAATACTGTTAAAGATCTTCCACCACATCTATATGAAATGTACAAGTCTGATTCTGGTGAAAGTTACCAACAGCAAAACACCTGGATCCAATGGATCCAAAGATATTGGGTCGAGGAATGCCAAAAAGGCTCCTTGGACAAACATCATATACAAGAATCTGCATCCGAAGACAATGGTCGAAGCTATATAGATTAGCTTCTACCCATGCACTGTACACCCCCCAATTCCTAAGCATCTGAATCTCTCCAGCATCCTTGGTTGCACTACAGTAGAGGAAACATCTAATGAGGAAGATCAGCCTCCTGTTGCACTTATGAAGCCAAAGGAGAAAGCAAAGGCTTCCAAGCCTGAGATTGTGAAGGCTTCAAAGCTTAAGCATGCAAGGTTTCAGGGCCAAGAGCTTCACCTCAAGCCTCTAGATCAAGACCAGCTGCAGCAGCTGACAGGGAGGAAGATTATCACATTGCTAGAAGACTAAAGCAAAAAAGCATGTTGTTGCCCCTGGGCCAAGGCCACCACTCTCCTTGATGGATGCTGCTAATATGATTGAGCTGTCGGATGATGAGTATGACGATGATGCCCTGGCATGGTTGACTCAGCAAAAAGTGGAAGAGGAGAAGTGTCTCGAAGACTTGCCTCTCATTGATGCAAAAATCATAGAGCAGTTCACTAATGAATGATTTACTGACCCCCACTCTTTCCATCGATGCCCTAAAGCTAGCAATAGGACTGAGTGTCACTTTTCAAGGGCTCATGAGTAAAGAAGTCAAAGTTGCTCAAAAGTATGGGTAGGAGCGCGAAAAGATTCGCCATGAAAAGGATGTCTTTGAGACAAATATGCACAAGCTCATAGCAAGTCAGATTCAAGGATATTGGCTCTACATGAAAGATCTGAAGGCTGAATTCGATAAGCGTTGTGTTGCTATCAAAGGCGGTCTTGAGGGTCTCAAGAAGGTTGCACATATGGTAAATGCTCACAATACAATGCTGAAGTGCAAAGCACTTGGTCAGCCTACCCTTGACCCAGGATCATTGAAAGGTCAAGGCAAGGCTCATTGTCTTCGAGCCATCCTGCCTCAACATAGCAAGACATGCCAAGCAGTGTCTTCCCCGCTGGTTTTTTAGGCAAAGATCACCCCTCCTTGCTCTGCTATAACTAGCAAGAAGACCAAGAGAACTGAAGTTGAATCCAGAAAACGCAAGTCTGCTCCTCCTTCCGAAGCCCAACTAGTGAAGCGACTAACAACTAAGAAGACAAAGTCTTCGGTTTTGGTCCAAGTTCTCAATCTCCCTCAAGCTCCATCTACCACACGACGTGCTCGTGAGGAGCCCCTGCTTGTTACACCAATCTCCATGGCTCCTCCTACCTCAAAAAATGTTGGGAGGCAAGTTGTTCTACATAAGCCTACTACCATAGAGGCTCTGTCGGGGATATACCGCGCAGTGTAACCCGGCTTGAAGTACGACCCGTCAAGGACTTGGCAACTCACCGACAACTCAGGAGTGACCTGGCGGGCGAGTCTTACTTGACCGCACAGGCGACTCAAACAAATGACAAAGGCCCAAGGCCCGGCGTACACCCTGGCATCCCAAGAGGGACATATACACAACTTAGGTCTAGACAAGACAAATCATGAGATCGACAGATTAGACACCCACGAGATTAGAGGTGGCGAGTCTGCACCCTTGTAACTGACATCATCATCTTCATCAATGAAATACAAGCAAGACGTAGGGTTTTACCTCCATCGGAGGGGCCAAACCTGGGTAAACTCGCGTCTCTCGATTCCGACCAACCCCTCTCAAGCCGCCACATGGTTGCGATGGCCTCGCACCTAAGCCCTTGCACGAAGACATATGCCATGACAAAACCACGATATTTGGCGCCCACCGTGGGGCTGATCGTACAGTGGTATTACGTTTTTGGACGGAATTTTCCGACGAATTGGAAAGCTCATTATTGATTGGATGAAGAAAGAATACGAGGTTTGAGATCAAGAAAATTAAGATGACAACGGGTGCGACGCCTCTGGGCAAATCGGAGTCGTGCCCGAAACCGATTGGCGTGAAGATCAAGTGAAGCAGACCAACAGGAGTACTAGAAGAATTTACGCAGCGTATTCTGTGTCCGCGAGGCGGACGATTGGAAATCGCCGGAACCATCATTTTGGGTTGTTTCTTGCTTATGCATCAAGATTCTGGGGCGTTTGGTTGCTGCTCCAGTCATAGAAAAAACACTAGACGCTGAACATGGCAAGAGGCCGAAACCTGCACGCCACCAGGACGATGCACGCACATGTGTTACAGTTGTAGCAAACCTACATCCAGGGATCCCTTTATCAACATGAAGATCACGAAAGAAAATTTCCAAGAAAAAAATAGAAGAAAAAATAAGAGAAAGGTGGGAAGGCCACGACTTGTTGAAGGAAGAAACAGATGCGGACTCGCCGACCACGTCGCCTGTTGGCATCAAGCCGCTTCACTGCCGCGGCCACACCTTGCGCCGCGCCTACCTCCGCTGCGCCACACCGGCCTCACTTCAAGCTGCCTGACCGCATCAGTCAGCTCTGTCGTGGCCACACCTTGCACCGCATCTGCCTCTGCCGCACTACATTGGCTTCGTCTCGAGCCATCCCACTGCCTCGTTTGCCTCTGCCGCGCCGCAACTGCCACTGCTGATCACGTTGCCGGCTTGGCGTTCCACCACCCGCTTCGCCTCAAGTTGCCTTGCTTCGAGCTAATCTCGTTTCCGAGTCTGCCCCACCGTGTTCGTCTCAAGTCGACTCACTCCGAGCCAATCTCGTGTCCGAGTAGGAGGCCAGGCGGAAGGACCCCTTACCCCCCATCAACATGTACGACGGGACCGAGCAGTACCTCAACAAGATGTTGCGCGACTACCAGCACACGAATTCAGAGTGGAGGACGATCCCGCAGTGCTACTTAAACCATCGGCATCCACCAGAGCGGCGACAATGGGGAGGACTCCAAGCGCATCCCCGAGGCCGAGTTCCGACAGATAGTGGCGGCCGTCGGCTCAGAGGACGCCGAGCGAGTCACGCCGCTCGCATCGCTCACGGAGATCTGCAAAGTTGCTCTCCTTTTGCACCAAGGATGTTGCAGGCTAATTCTGTAACAGATGGTTGTTCTCTCAGCTGTTGCAAATACCTGCAAAGAAGACCACGGGCAATTTCAAATATAAGGTGATATGGAGTTGTTGTTCCATCGATCGGATCAACAAAAGAGAGAAGAAGGAGCCGTTGACTCGTGAGAAATCAACAATACTTGTATACAACAATACTGGTCTTACTAGACTCGTGAAAGATCAGACCAGAGGGGGTACTAGTTCCGTAGACACCGCGAAGTGAAATCAAACAAGAAGCACATCCATGCTGCTGCTGGCCCTTTGTATATCCCAGTTCGGGCAAAGATCATAGATCATACGATCAAATATATCAGGTGATATTCATCGAGTCAAATTTTAGTACATATTAATTTTCTTGAGAGTTACGCAGGATAATTTTTTTAAACAATGTCATTATATCGCGACTATGGAATTTGTGCCAGCATGTGTCCATGCCACACTACTCGACGTATACGTGCACAAGTCGCCCTATTGGTCCGGTCTACACCAACTCACTGTCCGCGTCGGCTTACAGCGCCACGGTTGGCTCACTGTCCGTGCAAGATTACAATGACACAAACAACTCTCACGACCGAGAAGGCTTACAACGGCGCAGCCAACTCTCACGTCCGAACAATCAAGACGAGTTACAACATCGCGACTGACTCTGGCTTCCGTATCAAGTCGCATAGACAGCTGTCACATTCAACTCAATATGCCGACACGGTAATTGTATATACGAGCGGCCCAACAGACGGACGCAAAACGTCGTCCCCCCGGTGTGTTCTCATCAACATATCGGTCCAGTGCTCGCCTGTACGAGCCGTCCAACAAACGCATGCAAGACTCCGCCCCTGCAATCCAGCTTACATCAAATCGCCGGTGCAGTGCTCTCTTATACGAGCCACCCAATAGACGCGCGCAAGCCGCCTTTCCCACGGACTGTTCTCCATCAACATATCGGTGCAGTGCTCGCCTATACGAGCCACCCAACGGACTCATGCAAGCCGCCTCTACGGTCCGTCTCCCCCAACAACATTGGAGTAAAGGGAGAATGACGTTGATATCTTACACGAGATCATCGAAACACGGACCAACTCCTATTGGCGCCGGGTTGGTCAACCGATAGACGCATTGGTCAATAATATCTACTTCAACATATCAAAATAAACAGGGGAGTTTGTGAAGAAGGAAACATCATGAAGCTACAATTTGAGCAGGCCATCATTGAGCCGACAATTCAAAGCAAGCAGCAAAAGAAAAGGAAAGTGTCCCTGAAGGAGCCACGAGAGCCGGACTACCTGAGAATTAAGCATGGGTCAAAGGTATGTCGGCTTATGTCCCAATCAAGTATGGAGACTCTCAAGACGCCTCCTTGAGTCGACTTAAGACTCGGGGGCTATATGGACATGGCTCGGCAGACTCAACTGGATGAATAATTCAAGAATCTTGGGTCGTTGCAGCAATAAAGTCGGCGCCCATGAAATTCATGGTCTTTGTCATTTCGTCTTATACACATCACGAGTCTTTATTGTTTATGAAGTCGCCAAAGAGGATGGTGCTACCAGTATCAAAGAGGGTGAGCATCCATATTGCACTCGCCCAAACATGGATGCTGGTAAGAATAACAGGACCAAACAGTTGCCATGAGCACGGTTCAAACATAGGCACCCAATTATGTTCTTGAGAATTAAGCCAGCTTACTTGGGGGCTACTAGCCTCCCAAGTCGTTTTGCAGTAAGAGCACTCCTGCAATCCTATGCTCGGCTTTTCCCTGATCATTGGTCATTTGCGGGCTTCCGACTCACTCAGTTTAGCCTGAATACCCACTTGGCTAGCGAAAAATTAACGCATTACAATGATTATACTAGAATGTATGTTTGGCAACTCACCCTTCATGCCCCCAGAACACTTGGCGAGTCAATCCAATCTTGGACCCTGAACTCCCAACGTTAAAATGAGTGGAGTTGGTGGGAGTCAGCATACGGAAAATAGACCAACCATGGGTTCACTGAACCTGCTTCACTGAATCTTGACTTGCACCTCATCAGCCGGTCTAAATTATAAGGTTCTTGCACAAACCTCCTTGGGGTAATACTAGAGCCTTGCAATATCGTCTTACCCCCACGTCCCACTGAGCCGGATTAATTTTTTGGGTAGCACTAGAGCATTACAAGATCGTGTTAACCCGCCGAGACTCATTGAGACGACTTAACTTCTTCGGGTAACACTAGAGCATTACAATCTCGTCTTACCCGCCGATACTCACTGAGCCGGCTATGGTGTAACCAGCATTATTCTATCATATACATACGTCATCCTGCATTTCATCATGCCTCATACATACATATCATGCCGGTCTTCAAGCCAGCTCAAAGCATAAACTCTTGCAGGTGCAAGTAAATCTTTGAATACCAATTTGTCTAGATTTTCATCATGGTTTATCATAATTGACTATTGTCGAAGAGCTGCCCTATCACATACAATGCTGGGTCATCTAATTGACCGGCTCTTTGATTTCTTCAACTTGTGCTCTGTAGTAAACTACAACACTTATGGATTTCTCAACCATATATTTGTCGGGTTACCTTGCAACCACGACAAAGGATTTCTTTCATCACAAAGGTATCATGAGAGTGGATATGATTCTACAATGGAAGGAATAGTCCCAAGTCGCTGCATGCACGCAACCCGGCACTTGGGGGCTACTTTATTCAAATCAAGATTACATCAAAGTATGAAAGTCCCATGTCGCTGCAAGCATGCACTATGGCACTTGAGGGCTAATGCAATCCGCTTTTCAAATCATCACGTCATCAACAAACCCGGTTACCTCAAGGAGATAAGTCGGCCTTCGAGGGCTACAAGTTGCTTCTTATTCAAGTATGGATTCAAGGAAGAACCGGTTCATCATTTCTATAATGACCCAACCCTTGGGGTCTACACATTGCTGCTCAAGGTTACATCATCAGATTTACAAAGTCCGTGCTCATTATTGCATAATGACCTGGCCCTTGGAGGCTACATCATATGTTGTTTTATTTTTCAAAGGAGAAGAACGTGGAAGTCCCAAGTCGCCGCAAGAAATCGACCCGGCACTTGGGGGCTACACTATTCAGATCAAAATGTCTAAAGTCCAAGGTTGCTGCAGGCAGGACAACCCGACACTTGGGGGCTACAGCAGTCAGTTGTTTCACAGATCATGAGGTACAAATTGAAGACCCGACCCACCACACATTGATGAGCCGGCCCTTGGAGGCTATACCAGCTGAAGCTTTATAAGGATAAGATGATTACAAGTCCCAGGATGCTGCAGGCAAGACAACCCGACACTTGGGGGCTACATGGTCAAAGATATTATTGCAAATCTCCAAGTCATCATGAACTTCTAAACTTGGAGCTTGGGGGCTACATGTAATATGGATATATCAAAAAATTGAAGAGCACTTTCAAGATGTCAATTATGAGCAAGACCGGCTCAACGTATTTTTATCTAGTTGAAGCATTGAAATACCGGTTCAGCATTACATGGATTTCTTTATCCCCAATAATTTGATCAAGGCAATTGGAGTTCAGTTGTTTGACGGGGTGTTATACAAACAATCATCACCCGCCATTATCAATCGTAACCCGCCGAAGTAAAGAGAAGCCGGTTCAACATTGTCTGGACTTCTTATTCCCCAAATTTACATCAAGCCAAAGCACTGAAGGCCGTTTCAATGGCATATGTATTTTATTGTGGAGGACACATACCTGTAAAATGATTGAAGATAGTTCAAAGAACAAACCTGGATTTTTCAAGGAGCCACTTCAGTAAATCAAGTCGACCAGAGGAGCAAGTTGGTCCCTTAACATATTTATTATTCTTATTTCAGGAGCTTAACATGAATAAAGTCAAGCTAACCTGGGGGCTAATGTCGGGGATATACCTTGCTTTGTAACCCGGCTTGAAGTATGACCCACCAAGGACTTGGCGAATCACCGGCGACTTAGCAGCGACCTGGCGGGTGACTCATACTTGACCCCACAGGCGACTCAGAGAAATGACGAAGGCCCAATGCCCGGCGTACACGCTGGCATAAGACGTCTTGTGGAGAGGCCAGGAGGACCGCCTCACAAGAGAAGGCCCAAGAAGAGAAGAGACTCCCTCACATAGGAAACAAGACCCAGATTAGGATTCAAGAGAGACTAGTCCTATTCCTACTCCTAGTAGGACTCTACATGTAAACTACCCCTTCCAATTATATAAGGAGGGGTAAGGCGCCCCAAGAGGGACAGATACACAACTTAGGTCTAGTCAAGACAAATCAGGAGATAGACATATTGGACACCCAGGAGATTGGAGGTAGCGAGTCTGCACCCTTGTAATCGAGATCATCATCTTCATCAATGAAACACAAGCACGACGTAGGCTTTTACCTCCATTAGACGGGTCGAACCTGGGTAAACTCGCGTCTCTCAATTCCAACCAACCCCCTCTCAAGCCGACACATGGTTGCGATGGCCTCACACCTAAGTCCTTGAACGAGGACATATGCCGTGACAAAACCACGACAGGCTCCGACAACTAAGAATGCACTAGCTTCTAACACCACCGCAGCTGAAGGCATTCCACAACCTGCTACTAAAGATATTGCTTGTCCCGAAGTCAATGTTCAACGAGAGACTGACTTAATACCTCAACTGGATGCACAAGTGGTATCATCGCCATTGCACGAAGACCGTGAGTATGTGGACATTGGCACTCCTCCATGGCTAGATGTGCGTGATACTGCTCCTCACTCTCTGCCAAGTCCGAAATTTGTGGCAAGACTCCCAGAATCACCATTCTCACCAATTGAGAATGAAGCCCCTGCACCTGCGTTACCTATCAAAAGGCTTCGCAAAGGACCAAGGCAATCCCCTCCTTTGATGCAAAGTGGTGATGAAAACGAAGTGTGTGCGACTCAGACTACATGAGTCGATGAAGTACTCATGCTTGAAGATATTCCTTGTGATCAACCTAAAGTTAATGTCAAAGCAGCTGAAGATATTGCTGCTAATGATGTTGTTGCACCTCATGACCCTCGTGTACCTGCCACACCATCCACCCATGACAATGTTAAAAACAATGTGATGGCTTGCAACAGGAAGGACAAATGGTCGCTACCTGATGGCCATGGCTTGAAGCTCCGGCAAGAATGGGCCTGCAATATGGGTTCAACATCTTCCTGTACCCAGGAGTGATGAAGCCTATGCTCAGGCTGCCTAGCATTTGTCATCAAGGACAAAGTCGTCCCATTCTCTTCGGTGTCCAGCGCTTCATACTGAACAACACCTTCTATGACTCTGAAAGAAAACCATACACGAAGACAAACATCCAATCTTACAGGTTATGGAGCATGCCTCAAATAGATTACTATACAGCTGTGCACTATGGACAGACCCGGATCTTCCCTCACAAGCATCTTAGCTTTCAAGCAATGTGTGGTCTTCTGTGTTTTGATCAAGCCCTCGATTATCTTAGAGATGCTGGACTGCTGCCATTTGTCACCACAATGAAGATTGGAATCAAGAAATGATTCTTCAATTTTATGCAACACTCCACATCTCGGGCTATAGAAGAGAACTAAACACATGGAAAATGGACTTCATGATTGGAGATGAACACGTTCAACCTCTTACCATGGAATTCTTCGCCGCCACGCCTCTTGCCGCATATGGTGAAGAATTAGATCCAAGATATGCAACATATGTTGAATCCACTCGCATCATATTTCAAACACCTTAGCCAAATATGACTGCGATGCTCACTCCGATGAAGCCTTTAGTCCCAGATGCTGATCTACCCACAAGCTTCTTCGTCAATGATCTTTAGTATCTGCCAAGAACTATATACTATATTCTTCGTCATACCATATGGCTGATCAAAGAGCAATCATCTTCAAGCAATCTACATGGTGCGTTAAATACATTGGTTTATAACATTGTCTATGGCATCAGGTTCAATCTTCCAGATACATTCCTGAGAATCCTGGCAGCCAATAGCATCAATCTATTTCAACTCAGGATGTTTGCACCATGGATCATGCGCTTCATTAAGAGCCACAAAAATACAAGGTTTCTACCTCTGCACGCAATCACGGGATATATCTTCCTGACGTTGAAGTCATCCACAAAGACATCTATCAATCCAAGGCCAAGAATCCCATTGTTGAAGGTACCAGTGGCACTTTTGATGTTGAACGGCTTCACATTCCATCTGATCCATCCAGAGCTAGGCACATTGGCTCTTTTAGACACCCTCGACCAAGTGTGACTGATACTAAAGCCACTGAATCTATACAGCCACAACCCAGAAGGGAGTGTGTCGTGAATGATCGAGAATTCTTGTATCCCTGATTCAGAAGCAAGATCATCATCGTGAGTGGACGGGGAAACAAATACATGCATTGGTAAGTGACATCAATCACACACACGACCTCTCCACCAAGAAATCTTTTGTTGCACATGAAAATAGCACGCATTCTTGGAAGACATTGTCTCTCCTCACTCCAGAGGAAGATCTTCATGCGGATGGCTTTGCTGAATGCTTCAAATTTAGTGCCCCTTCTCGTCGTATGGAGGAATGGCACAAGATGTTATCCCTCGAAGACAGTGACATATCTTCATCGATAGAATCCGTGCATGAAAATATTGCCCGTGATGAAGTTGAAGACGTCACTTCGCCTCCTGCGGCAACGGGTTGCATCATTACTGCACCAACCCAGCCGACACCAACCTCCAATGACCCAGCTACACCATCGTCTTCACGCCGTGGGGACGAGTAGTGCTCAATATCTTCTGAATGCTAGAATAGTATTTGAATGGTCTATATGGGTTGGGTGCGGCTATTTTTATTAAGTGGATAAGTCTTCTTCCAAACATGTGTTATTTTGGGTTGTAAAACTTAAATCCCGATGGACGTCCGCACATTCCTTACTTATCGTAACTTTGGCGCTATTATGTTTCATATCATACGAGTCCAAAGTCATTCAGCACATGCCCATTTTTCATTATGCATTTCATTATCTTCAAATGCATAGTGATTGGATTGCACGGTATAGGGGGAGTTGTACACTAACTAGAACTTTCCATGTGCTTTTGCAGTCAAAGCAAAATCTTCATAAGTATATCTTTAGGGGGAGCTATCTATATCTTGCAATCATAATCTCCAAGTATTTATCTTCACATATATTTATCCCCATTGAAAACTTCAACCAGTGTGTGATCAATCACCAAAAAGGGGAAGAATGTAATTGCATCTAGTGCCACCCTTTGTTGGCTTTGGGATATTTAATAAATAGGTGTTTGAGGCACTAATGTATTTGTGAGAGTTCACAGGATAACACAGATAAAAGTCCCTGGAGATTCAGTTTAACCGTCAAAGACGATCCCCAAAAATGTTCGAATATAATCACTTGAAGATAATGGAACGCAAAGATGAAGTCTTTTGTTTTTTTGTTTCCTCTTTCCTGAGTTATAGGAACCACCATACTATTAAGTGGTGTCGATGTGATTGAAGTTAGATGTTGACTTAACGAAAAACGCACAATTACCTATGTCTTCGATCGAAGACAATGATACGAAATATCTTCTAGCGTTGGTTGAGTAAGCATTTCTTGCAGCCCAAGTAATGTTGTCATTGAGATCCGATCGTTGGAACACGTGTAGGTTCCCCATTGACCCAGGGTTATTTTGGTCATATCAAGTAGGGTTGCCTCTTGGCTATAAATGCCCACCCCTCCACCATAAGTTGGTGGCTACTCAGAGTTAATATAGTTGTTGTCGTTTTGGAGCAACCCACCTCGAAGACATTGAGATAAAGAGAACTATAATACGAGGATAAACCCAAAAACCAACAGCCAAAGTGTTTGAGCATTACCAAAGTCATTCTGTTCTAAGAGAATTGAAGAGTTGTTACACTTGAAGACTATGATCTTCTAGACGGCTAGGCGTCGTAGTCTAATGCATCAAAGAGACATTGTGGATTGCCGGGTGACCATAGTCTAGATCAATCCAAGAGTGATTATGGATTGACGCATGACCAAATTTGTGCGAGTTTCGGAAGTCTCCCCTGAAGACTTACTTGAGTGACTCGGTGTTGTCTGAGACACTTCGGATCAAGAGGACCAAGGTGAAAACAAGGTCTAAGCCTCCCCAGCAAGACGTACAATTTTCACATCAACTAGAACTGGTCCAACAAATCCCGCGTCTTCGTCAAGGTACTAGTTCTATTTTTTTCTCTTGACTTACTCTACTGTGAAGCCATTGTTTGATCATCTCACCCCAAAGATTTTCTCCGAAGACATTCCCAATTGTTGTTTACTTCACACTACCTAAGTTTATCTACCATATATCTTAGTCCGCATGATAACTATGTTTTGTATGATTAGATGTCTTTGTAGTATTGCAAGTTTGCATAGATCCTTGATACTTATCCCTACCTGATCTTCTATCGCTTCTGCTTAACTTTGAATACATATACTGTTTCGAAGCTTTTCATAAAAATCACCTATTCACCCCCCCTCTCTAGTCGATAACTAGCACTTTCACATTTAGCTTGCCGCTTGTTCAACTTGGTTTGACCCTTAAGATGAATGTTTCATGATCGATATGAATGAAAAATTCATGAGGGCGGAGATAATGATCCCAAACATGCAATATTCTAAGTAAAGCATACAATTATTTATCATATAAGGTATAATTTTGTTGAGCTCCAGAGAGTTTCTCACTATAGTATGCAATTGGGCGTTTTATTGCATGAACACACCACCAATGCCATTAACACTGTCATCACAATGCACTTCAAAAGTTTTGTCAAAGTTGGGTAAGACAAGCAATGATGCATGAGTAAGGAAATTTTTAACCTCATGGGAAGCGTTGTCCTACGACAGTCCCCACACAAAGGGTATTCTTCTTGCTCAAAGCATGTAGAGGAGATGTGATTGTGCTAAAGTCCTTAACAAAGTGTCGGTAAAAGATGGCTAGTCCAAGAAAACTACGCACTTGTTGGAAATTTGTAGGGTAGGCCAAGTTTTTATAGCATCAATTTTAGTTTCATCAACTTGAGCACCCTTAAAAGATACAACAAACCTAGGAAAACAACCTTGTCAACACCAAAAGTGCAATTTTCCATGTTCGGGTAAAGTTTTTTGTTCCTAGAAACATGCAATACTTCACTAATGTGTTGAGGATGCTCCTCTAGAGTTTCTCTAAAAACAAAAATGATATCAAAGTATGCCACAATGCAATATCCAATGAGATGACGTAAGACAAAGTGCATGATTCACATAAATGTACCTGGTGCTTGGGATAAACCCATTGCCAGAACTAGCCATTCATAGAGGACAAACTTAGTTTTGAACAATGTTTTCCATATCGCCTTCTTGCATGCGTATTTGTTAGTAACCCCACTTCAAATCAATTTTGGAAAATATAGTGGCGCCACTAAGTTCATCTAGCATATCATCAAGGAGAGGTATAGGTTCTCTATATCTACTCGTTATAGCATTTATGGAGCGGCAATCTGAACACATGCGCATGCAACAACCTTTCTTAGGTACTAGTATCACTAGAACCGCACCAGGACATAAGCTCTCGCGTACATGCCCTTTCTCTAAAAGTTTTTGGAATTGCATTTGTATCTCCTTACTTTCTTCAGGATTGACGCGATAGGGTGCCTTGTTAGGAAGTGGTGCACCAGGTATGAGGTTTATGCGGCGTTTGATCCCTTGTTTTGGTTGTAGTCCGGGAGGTAGCTCATCAGGAAAAAAATCTTGGAATTCCTGCAATAAACAAGACAACACAAGAGGTAGATGTTGTAAAGTATTAGTCTATACTACTTCATCATTGCACACAAGTACAAAGTGAAGAAGACTCAATGGGCTCCTACTCGCATCCCTCAAGTCTCTTTTTGCGGCTAAAAGAACTAGATCTTTCTTGTCCTCATCGTGGAGTCACTCAAATTTGGCTTGTGGCACTCACTCTATTTTAGGTGGATCACTCTTTCAATTCTATCTCCATGATGGGATGTGGTTTGCTTGTCGGCGGTTAATTGGCTTGGAGTCATTGGACGAAGAACATATTGTTGCCCTTCATCTTCAAGTTATAGTGATTGGTACTACTGTTGTAGTGACACGGGGATAACCCAGGGGTAGGCCAAATGCAAGGACTCCTCCAGCACCCTTTGAATAACATATGCAGGGCGGCCAGCTCCTCTTAGGCCAGCTGCGCCTAGACGGCTACCCCTGGTCGACTACGCTTGGCCGGCTACACTGGTCTAGCTCGGCAGCACCCCGCTAGCCCGTGGATCAGCCTTAGTCACATCGCCCTGACGAACCACATCAAGGCCATCATCACCAAGGGTACGACTACAGTGTTTGTAGGTACCGCTGACCAGACCGAAGCAAGTCTACAGTTGAGGGGACGTGCCACTCATCATTGCCGACTCCGACCAGCCGAGACGGCATAGTGACGAGCATGCCCCCGTCCACTCCATTACCTCCCCTGGCGTGGGCAACAGTGCAATGGGTCGTACGATGACCAAAGCTGGCTACGCAAGGGGACGCGCATTACGTGGGTGTAACAGCCCGATCCCGACGCTCTAGAAGATTCCCCTTTTATTCTGTTATCGTCGTGTGATTTATCTGGTGGTTGCATTCATCGTCGCATCATGCGCATCACCCGCATTGCATCAGCACTCCATTGCCGCCAGTTTTGAAAAATTGAATCCGTTATTAGTTGCCAGTTCTCTCCGTTTTTATCGTTGACCGTTTTGAGACAAACCACACACGCACACACCCGCGACATCGTTAAAATATTATTCTTACAAGTGTGTAAAAATATTCTCGGATTGGGTTGAAACTTAGCGTGTGGTATCATTTTAATGTAGGTAGGCAGCCTGCCAAATTTCGTCGCAATCGGAGTTCGTCTGATACTCAAATTGTCGACCATAGCGGCACCATCATGTGTGTATCGTCTTGCATTTTTCGGTGTTTAAAATCTCGTTGTCGGGCCGCAAATCTCTCTCTCTTCTCAGCCCAATGTATTCTACACACCCCAACACCACCCACCTAGCGTACCCCTCCGTTTCAGACCGTCCGATCGAGATACGACGCCCTGAAAATGGTGCAAACCCCCTACCCTAATCCCATAAGCTATTAATACATGCCAACCATAAATTTTAGGCAGCTTGTCCCAATCTTCCCATCGCGCCGTCAGCCTCTTCATTTCCTCCTCATGTTCAGCACCGAGCCAACCCATCCATCCAACCAGCAGCCAATCCCCGCAGCATCTCCTTTGTCCATCGACCCCGCGGGCGAGCCGTAGCTCCTCGCTACATCGTGCCCTCCTCCTATCTACAACCCATGGCATCAGGAGCATGCTCCTCGGCCTCGCAAGCCGTGCAGCCAGAGACTTGCTCGAGCTCGTCCTCAAGCACCAGCACCATCTCGCCGGCCGCATCTCCGATGAGCAGCCCCGAGCAGCAGCTCACCCTGGCCACCTGCACCTGCGCCGGCGCGCCGCCGACCACCCTCGCTTGAATCTGAGCAGGCCAAGCCAGCTCCCCGCATCCATGTCCAGGCCTGATCCCTGTCTCGCGCCCGAGAATCCCTTCCTCTCCTTAACCATTTCTTCTTATGCTCATGCTCACCTCTCCCTTCCTTGTTTTATGCAGAGGAGCCATGGGCGCCGCCAAGCTCCACCTGTGCCATGGACCAGCACGTCCCCTACTTCAGCCCCGCTTAGCATGTTGTGCTCTGTCGGGCCGTCCGTCGTCGTCAGATCGCTGGGAGCACTATCGGCGAACGCATCCGATGGTCCAGAATTGCCGCTGACCCGGGTCTGCCCCTATTCCCCTCCATGGCCTCCGCGCCCGCCGTCATCGTCGGAGCAGCCCCAGCCCGCTAGACTCTGAACCCCGATGTGAGCACCTTTCTACATATGTGAATTCCTGCTAGATCCATTCTAGCATGTTCAAGTTATTAGTTCGGCCACAACATTTCCTCCCATCAGCCCTAGTGCCCGAGGTGGCTTGCACCTCTGGTTTGCATCCAAGGGATCTGGGGTTCAAATCCCAGCTGCCCCTATTTTTTTGCGGACCTGCAAAGCAACATCGGCCTCTCCTAGTTCAGCTAGATATCGTGTGTCTATTGAACAAATTTAGTCACTAGTCCTACTCGTTAGCGTATCACGTTTGCAACCAGGTACCACGTACCCTAATTTTTGCCATGGTTATTGTTTCCTTTTCCACACACACACACACACACATTGTATACATGTTGCATTCATAGCATATGATCTGTGTTTCTCGTATCTCTTAGTTCGTAAGTCCTTTGGAGATGAGATATATATGTAAACCGACTAGAATGACGTGTAGTTTCACATGCGCCACTTTATTTTGCCGTTTAATAAACATAAAATATTTTTATGTCAGCTCTAGACAGATTTCGAAGTTAACACATGGGGTTAGTTCAGAGACGCTATACGATGTTTCCGGCCTTATTTAAAATGCCTAGATAGGTAGTTTATTTGTGTTTCACCTCCTGCCATGTTTAAACAACATTTAATATATCGTGTACCTAAACGAGAGTAAACTAAATATTTGAACATGGAGTTTCATCAATATGCAACTCATTTCATATTGAGCTTCAATTAATGTGTAGTGCTTGATTGTTGTGAATTCCCATGCCATGCCTTGCATAATTGAAATGAAAATGGAGCATATTAGGTTGTGCATCATACCGTGCTTTTGTTGTGGTGAATATCATGTGTTGATTCTTTTTTCCGGTTTCCTTCGTCTCGATAAAGTTCCATAAGCGTGTCAAAATGTGAGGATCGGTTCGACTACCTTGGTTCGTTTGCTTCACAGATTCGTTCTTCTTCCAAGCTAGATCACAGACAAGATGGTCGTTTCCCTATATACCATTACTATCATTGCCATGCTAGTTTTCTTGTTTCTTTCGCTATGTCTCGCTGCCTAGCACCTGTTTTTATAAGGCTCCCAACATTTCCATGAAGACCTTTAACCTTTCCACAACGTAGCAAACCATTGTTTGGCTATGTTACCGCTTTATTAACCTTTTGATAGCTTCGCTAGTTGCAGGTGTAGTTGCTTCCATGTGAAAACATGGGTTCCTTGTTATGTCACCATATTATTGGTAATTAATTTAAAGGACCTATATACTTGGTGAAAGGTGGAAGACTTGGCCTTCTAGCCTGGTGTTTTATTCCGCCTTTGCCGCCTTAGTTTCGGCTACCGGTGTTATGTTCTATAAATGAGCTCTCCTAACATGTTTGGGGTTGTTATGGGGACCCCCAAGATTTTTGTTTTGGGATAGAACTCGTCTAGGAAGGACCATCATTGGTACTATATTTTCCCAACATAATAATACTAAAAAATATAGGGCATCATGAACCCGAGGAGTAATTGAACATAATACAGGGAGGGCTAGTGTTGATGGTGCTGGTCCTAAATAGAGCATTGTACGGGGCCAACCCGAGGCAACTCGGGTGATGTCTATCAGGCCCTGTACGCTAGCTTATCCATCGTCGACACATCGAGCGGCCTTGCTGGACTTGTTTTCCTTTCTCGAGCATCTTGTGCATGGGATTCTGAGGATTCTTTAGGCTATCTCGAGGTTGAGGTTTTCCAATTTGAACCCGAGAAGAGCACGTGTTATCCCTAGTCGAGGTAATTCTGACACAGTGTGTGGTAGTTTGTCATGGGCTAGTTGGAGCACCCCTGTAGGGTCAAATCTGTCGGAAAGCCGTGCCCGCGGTTATGTGGAAAACTTGGAAACTTTGTTTAACTTACGGTTATAGAAAACTTGAAGTCAACTTAATTAAAATATGCCAACTAAGTGTGTAACCGTGACTGTGTCTTTCATGAGCTCCTTCTCCGATTGAGGAGACTATGGGGGTTACGTCTAACTTAAGTAGGGTTCAAGATCATTCATTTGATCATTTGTAGTTAACGTCCGCTATGCGTAGATCATCCCCCTTTATTCTTGTAATCATAAGTTAGCCACTTTAAATAAATGATTACTCTCTTGTTGTAGCCTCACCGCTTAACCATACCTCACCCATTAAGCTTTGCTAGTCTTGATACCTTCGGAAATGAGATTACTTAGTCCCCGTGGCTCACATCTTACTACACCAATAGTTGCTGGTACACGTAAATAGTTACTTTGACGTGAGCGTGATGATTGTTCTATTTGGAGTTTATTCTTCTTGTTCTTCATCGATCTAGGATGGGTTCCAGGCCAATGGCCTGGGATAGAAAGGATGGACGTCGTTCTTTTATCGTTTGCTTTTGTCCGTAGTGGGACCCCGCTCTTCTACATGATGACTGTATATTGTTGTATTGATGTGAACTTGATCTATCTTGTGGCGAGTGTAAGACAATTCCATATACTCATCTATTCTGTACATGTACTTGTAACGATATCCATTCGTGCAAAACGACGAGATGCGCTTCTATCCCTGTGGAGGCCCTCGTGCCAAAATAGGGATAGCGTCACATCTTGGGGGTTACAGTGGCGCATGCCACTGAGTAGTGAGCAAGCAACAATGGCGATGCCTGGCCGGGAGGACCCAGCACCAGGCGGGATCTAGCAGTCGGCGGCCCCCCACTTGAGACAAGACTTCTCCAGCTAATCGGACCCCTGGACGGCTCCACAGGCTACCATCCGGGTCCCACCTGGTACCTTCTATGCCTATTGTAAGCCAGGGGGTTGGCATATAAAACCCCATCGCATCCGCCATGCAAGGGTCCGCCGATCACACACTCACACCCACATACGTGCGGAAAAGAGAGATCCCAGCTCCTTCTTCTTCCTCGAGCATAGATCTCTAGGATCATATGGTATCTCTAGCCGGATCATCAACCAATTCAAGAAGGACCAGGGGTGTTTCCTCCCATGCAGGGCCCCGAACCTAGGTATTACGTGTGTCTCGCACCACTTGTTCCCAATCCCGTTTCCGGAGCACGACGGTGTCCTTTCGGTCCCAACCACGTATGATTAGCCACCCCATGGTCTCCGTGGTGAGAAAACAACGACAGTGGGCGCCCACCTTGGGATCTTCCGTGACGCCGGCCGGAGTTACGATCCCGGCGTGACCCTTCACCAACTTTGCCAGACGCATTGCATCTGGGCTGGTCAGGACGCCCAAGGAGCTTTCCCTCGCAGAAGCTTCCGCTAGATTGAGCTCCGGCCTCGCCTGCTCCGCAGGTTCGCCACTGCTCCCCTTGATGAGACGAGCCACAGCTTCGCTTCGTCCGACGCTGACGCGCTCTGCAAGCTCTTCAGCAAGATGAGGCTCGGCTATGCGCCTGCACTCGACGAGTACCCCGGCGACGTGTCAGACTGCTCCAACCTACCATCATTCGGAGGAACGACCGCCTCGAGCGATGCATGTTGCTTTCGCGCCCTTGCGAAGGTGATGGTCATGAGCTCCACCCACGCCAGGCCCGAGGCGCTTGCTACTACCGCCTCGGCTCGCCCTGGCCCTTCCTATCCTCTCCTCGCGACACTACAAGGGCTGAGAACCTTTATCGCACCAATGGCTAACCCAGCCACGACTGCAGCCGAGTAGGAGGTGGCTCGCCGGCAGCTGCTCACGGAGGCCAACACTCTAGTGTCTGCTAAACACCGGATGGAGGTTGCACAGAGTGAGTACAACTCCTCCTACGGCCTCACCCTGGGTGGCAATGGGCCCAGCCGGCTTTGTGTGATTTGTAGTCGCGGATGTGTAGTCGTCTATATTCTCTGCAGCAAGCTTCCCACTTGAAACAACCTTGTGTCCAACATGAGGGCCGCCCACGCGTATCACGAGGAGCTGGCCAACATGGAGGGCGAGGATCATGTGAACCAAGAAAAGCACACCCGCAACCTCCTCGCTGCTGCCAACTTGCAACAGGCTTGCTTCAAAACGGATTACCCCTGCAGCGAGTCGCCTTTGCTAGGAGGCGAGGGCCTACAGGTGGCCTCCGACCGCCAGCCGGCTCGGCACTCTTTGTGCCCCCATGGATCCGGATGATGCACTGACGGGGGTCGTTTCGGGCACACCCGGCGCACGAGTGAGCAGTCGACAGTTTCTAGCTGGTGTTACAGCATCAACGAGAGAGACGACCAGTTGGCTCGCGACCACACTCCGCCTTTGAGGAGGGAGTGGGCACCCTCGCCTATTACTTCCATTCGGTCCTGTAGGATCGAAAGTATGTCTAGAGGGAGGGGGATGATTAGATTACTTGACAAGATAAAAACTTAGCCTTTTCCCAATTTTAGTTGTTTGCCAGTTTTAGCAATTATGCAAATTCGAGTACACCGTACACATGAAGTTCTGAGAGTATAGCAGCGGGATGTAAAACATGCAAGTGTAAAGTAAAGGAGTAAGTGTTGGAAATATGCCCTAGAGACAATAATAAAGTTGTTACTATTATATTTCCAGTTCATGATAATTGTCTCATATTCATGCTACAATTGTATTAACCAGAAACCGTAATACATTTGTGAATATATAGATCACAATGTGTCCCTACTGAGCCTCTAGTTGGCTAGATCGTTGATCAATAGATGATAATTGTTTCTTGATCATGGACATTGGATGTGATTGATAATGGGATCACCTCATTGGGGACTGATGTGATGGACAAGAGCCAATCCTAAACATAGCACTAGATCGTGTTGTTCGTCTGCTAAAGCTTTTCTAATGTCAAGTATCATTTCCTTAGACCGTGAGATTGTTAAACTCCCGGATACCGTAGGGGTGCTTTGGGTGTACCAAACGTCACAATGTAACAGGGTGATTATAAAGGTGCACTACTGGTATCTCTGAAAGTGTCTCTTGAGTTTACGAATCGAGACCGGGATTTGTCAATCCGTGTGACGGAGAGGTATCTCTAGGCCCACTTGGTAATCCATCATCATATTGAGCTCAGTGTGACTGAGGAGTTAGCCACGGGATGATGTGTTACGGAACGAGTAAAGATACGTGCCGGTAACGATCGAGATAGAACAAGGTATAGGGATACCGATGATCGAATCTCGGGCAAGTATCATACCGATGGACAAAGGGAATTGCATACAGGATTGATTGAATCCTTGAAATTGTGGTTCATCCGATGAGATCATCGTGGAACATGTCGGAACCAAGATGGATATCCAAACCCCGTTGTTGGTTATTGGCCGGAGAGATGTCTCGTTCATGTCTGCATGTCTCCCGAACTAGTGTACGTGGATACCAAAGGTTGTTCGGAGTCCCAGATGATATCCTGGACGTCACGAGGAGCTCCAGAATGGTTCGGAGGTAAATATTGATATATATGATGTGAGGTTTCGGACACCGGAAATGTTCCGGGCGTCACCGGTAACGTAGCGGGACCACCAGAAGGGTCCCGAGGGTCCACCGGGAGGGGCCACCAGACCCAAGAGGCTTCATGGGTCAAAATGTGGAAGGGAACCAGACCAAAAGTAGGCTAGTGCGCACTCCCCTCTCAGCCGAAGGCGCAAGGAGAGGTGGAGGGGGCAAACCCTAGGCGCAGGAGGGTCCCAAGGCCCACCTAGGGTGCCGCCCTCCTCTCCACCCTGGATGCCGCCCTCCCTAGCCATATAGGGCTGCCGCCACCCCTAGGGAAGGAACCCTAGGGGTGCGCACCCGCTCTCCCTCCCTCCTACAAATACCCAAGGTATTAGGGCTGATTGGAGACACAAAATCTCTCACTCTCGGCGTAGCCCTTCCTCTCTCTCTCCTTGTCCGCCGCATAGATTAGCGATGCTCTGCCAGAGAACCACGTAGCTCCACCGCCACCACGCCGTCATGCTGCCGCAGCTCTCTCCCTCAACCTCTCCTTCCTCCTTGCTGATTCAAGGTGTTGGAGACATCACCGGGCTGCACGTGTGTTGAACGCGGAGGTGTCGTAGTTCGTCACATAGATCGGAATCCACCGCGATCTGAATCGCTGCGAGTACGACTCCATCCACCGCGTTCCTTGTAATGCTGCTGCTTAGTGATCTTGAAAGGTATGAAGATGCTCTACAACCTCTCTCTTTGCTGGTTTCTCCATAGATAGATCCTTGTATGGCGTAGGATTTTTTTGAAATTACTATGATCCCCAACAGTAAGGTAGGGAGATCAAATGCATGAGGTTGACACGGCGATTTTTGGCATGGTTCCAGTAGGTGGTGCTATCGTATGTCCATGTTAGTGGAGACTTCGACCCACGGAGGGTAACGGCTGCGGGAGTCCATGGAGGGCTCCACCCACAAGTGGTCCACAAAGAAACGGCCTTGTCTATTCCACCATGGCTTCCGTCCACACAGTACTAGCCTCACTCACGGTAGAACTTCATGAAGTAGGCGATCTCCTTACCCTTATAAACATCTTGGTTCAACTCCATAACACGAAGTAGGAAGCTCCCAAGAGAGACCTAACCAATCTAGGAGGCACCACCCTCCAAAAGGTAATAGATGTGGTAGAATGATGAACTCCTTGCTGTTGTGCTTCTAATGATACTCTCCTCAACAAAAAATCACTCTCTCAAAGAATAGGCATGGGTAGGAGAGATTGATTTGGTGGAAAGCAACTTCGGGAGGCTAGAGATCAAGTTTTCGAATGATTAGATTGGAAAATGTTTGTCTCAACACATGAGTAGGTGGTCTCTCTCAGAAAAATGGATCTGGCAATGAAGTTTGTGTTCTGAGTGTTGCCTCTACGAATGAGAGGTAGGTGGATGGGTATATATAGGTTGTCCGCAAAATCCAACCATTACAACTGAAGTAGCCAACTCGGTGACACCGAACTCAGCAATTCGGTGGTACCGACTTGCACTAAAGGCAGCAACTTTGGAATCTCGGGGAAACCAATACACACAACTTGGTGGCACCGAAAAGGTGGCAAATGGTCAGATGACAGAACTTGGTGACACCGACACTCAAACTCGGAAATTACGATTTTGTGTACCGAGACAATAAAAAGTTGGTCACCTAAACTCGGCAGCACCAACATGGTTTCGGTTGCACCGATTTGGTGGGTTTGGCTAGGGTTCTGTCTAGAAACATGAGCAGAATGGTTATGTGGGAGAAATGATTGAGTATTTTGGTTGCTATCTCTCAGCACTTGAGCAACCAGTTAATTTTGATACCTCACCTCGTTTTAATAATATTGGCTTCCCTACATACTCAAAAGTGATTTCCAACAAATATAAAATGAAGAATCTTCTAACTTCAAGCTTGGGCCAATCTTATTCCTTTCTTGGATCAAGGGGAAGCTCCACATAAGCCTTTAGAAAAAACATTTTTTTAACTTTTTGAAATATACTTGGATAAACATATTAGTCCAAATATCCATATGTTGTGATCAATTATCAAAACCACCCTAGGGAGCAATTGTGATTTCTATCTCCCCCTTTTTGGTAATTGATGACAACATAGAAATCAAAAATTTGACAAAAGATATAATCAATGATTAGCATTGACGCTTAGAGAAGTATGTGAAAAGCAAGATCTCACCCTAAATTTGTGCATTATTTATAATTTGTCTTTGAATGCAAATGCACAACCAGTTAGGATCATGGGTCACTCTTCCATGTCACATACATCTTGTTGGTGTGCATACAAGATAAGAATGAATACTAATGCACACGGCACCAAAATAATAAATGAATGATTATCACATAGATAGCTAAAAGATTATAACATAGCATCAACGAAGAGAAGTCTATGATCAAACAGAGGAACGGGTAATGTCATCCAAAAGACCAAAGTTTTGAAAAAACAAAATGAGAGCAAATAAAGTCAAAAGCTCTATCTCTCGAAGCCTTATCATCCATACATTTCTCCCCCTTTGGCAACAAGTTGCTAAAAAGCTCAAATTGTATAGAGCTAATCGTCTCTCTGGGCAGCTGACGATGGAGTCGACAGAAGAGTGTCCACGAAGGCTTCTGCTGAATGCCCTAAAGTTGGAGGAGTGGATATTAGAGGTGTTGGAGCTGGGGCTGAAGCTGAAGGTGTAGATGCCTGAGCTCCTGAAGTTGGCCTTGCTTCCGACACTAACACAACTGCTAACCTAGGATTGGGGCTGAACTGAGTGGTAGTGCGAGGAGGCGACTCTTCATCATCACTAGTAGAACTCGGTGTCTTCACACCATTAACTTCATGCTTGAGCTGATCAACATTAGAAGATATCTCACTCACTTTGACATCCAAATCATGGAACTTTGTTTCCCCAATCCTTTCCAAAAAATTCTGATTTTGCAGAATTTCTGAGATGCTCTTCTCCATATCTTGGATAGAGATAACTAGGAATGCCATTTGCTCAGCTTGATTTCTATGCTGTGGAACTGGTGGTGGCATATTTCTAGTAGCCTGAGCTTCTTCCGCCTCTACTACCATTCTAGCTGTAGTTGAGGTGGGATCATTGTCATCCATCACCACTTCATTGTCTTCAAAGTCCGTGTGAAGAGGTAAATGTGGACGATCAAGAAGATATGCATGCTTGCCTAGCTTGGCATTGATAAGCATCTGAATGTATGGAGCATATCCACAAGATCTTTTCTGATCAGCAGCAGTCCTCTGGATAGTCTCTGCTATCAAGTCCATCACTCTGAATCTATTGTGAGTGTCCAAATGGTACGTACAACAAATTGGTGAAGTGACCTCTAATCATTTTCTCATCACCTGATTTAGGCATCAAGGTGTGTCTCAGAATGGTGTTAGCTGTTTGTATCCATGCTTGCAAGAAGTACACTGAGCCCATCTTGTGAGTTGCCAATAACTTGCGAGTAATTGGATTGTACATGTTGGACATAGAGTTGTGACTCATCTTCGGCTCAGAGTTGTTGGAAATATGCCCTAGAGGCAATAATAAAATAGTTATTATTATATTTCCTGTTTCAAGATAATCGTTTATTATCCATGCTATAATTGTATTGAATGGAAACATAAATGCATGTGTGGATATATAGACAAAACTATGTCCCTAGTAAGCCTCTAGTTCACTAGCCTGTTGATCAAGGATGGTTAAGGTTTCCTAACCATAGACAAGTGTTGTCACATGATCACGGGATCACATCATTGGGAGAATGATGTGATGGACAAGACCGAAACTATAAACGTAGCATGTGATCGTGTCATTTTGTTGCTATTGCTTTCTGCATGTCAAGTATTCATTCCTATGACCATGAGATCATGTAACTCACTGACATCAGAGGAATGCCTTGTGTGTATCAAATGTCGCAACGTTACTGGGTGACTATAAAGTTACTCTACAGGAATCTCCTAAGGTGTCCATTGAGTTAGCAAGGAGCAAGACTGGGATTTGTCACTCTGTGTGATGCAGAGGTATCTTGGGGCCCACTCGGTAATACAACATCACATACAAGCCTTGCAAGCAATGTGACCCGAAGGACAAAGGGAATGATATACGAGATTGTTTGAATCCTTGACATAGAGGTTCAAGCGATAAGATCTTTGTAGAATATGTAGGATCCAATATGGACATCTAGGTCCCGCTATTGGATATTGATCGGGGAGTGTCTCAGATCATGTCTACATAGTTCTTGAACCCGCAGGGTCTGCACACTTATTGTTCGGTGACGATTCAATATAGTTCAGTTATAGGTGCTGGTGACCGAAGTTTTGTTTGGAGTCCCGGATGACATCCCGGACGTCACGAGGGTTTCCGGAATGGTTGGGAGACAAAGATCGATATATAGGATTGTTGCATTTGGCTTTTGGAAAGATTTCGGGCATTGCCGGCAGTGTACAGGGAGTGACGAATGGGTTCCGGGGTATTACCGGGAGGGGCCACCCACCAGGGAGAGAACCTAATAGACCCATGGGTGGCGCACCAGCCCTTAGTGGGTTGGTGAGGCCAGACATATAGGGCTATTTCGGCCAAGGAGAAAAAACAAAGGAAAAAGGAAAAAAAAGAGGAGGTGGGAAGGAAGGAAGGGAATCCTCCTTCCAAACCGAAGTGGAGGAGGATTCCTTCCTCCTTCCCTCGACCGAAACCCTCCTACTTGGAGTAGGAGGCATGCCCCACCCCTTGGTTCCTCCTATATATACTAGAGGTTTTAGGGTTTTTGAGGCACAACTTTGCCACGTGCAACCCTAAACCTCTACTTCATAGTTCTTCCTCT